>NC_058094.1:49180000-50430000 GCF_020171115.1 Neogale vison
AACTATTTGAAGTGTGGATTTTTTTTTGTTATTGCTAATGAAGATCCTCGTGTCATATACTGTGCCTTGAGATAGCTCATGATTAGCAAGATATTAAAAAACTAAGCATCCAAAACATAAGGACAAACTTTTGCAATTTTTCCAGAAGTTTTCAAAGTCAAGAATTACTCAATCTGGCATTTAGTGAAACTTTACTAAACTCAATAACAAATAAGTTTACTTATTAAAAAAGACCACTTTGGCTTTCCATACCACACAGGGAGGGCTCCCTATGGCATTGTCTTAAATTAAAGGGAATCTTTCACAATATCTGGAGCCCCTGATGTCCTGTAAATGAAGAAGGAGAATGTCCTCAAATTCCTTGCATCAGGAACCCACTCAGCTGGCACCAACCTTGATTTCCAAATGGAACAGTGCATCTACAAAAGGAAATGTGATGGCATCTCTATCATAAATCTGAAGAGAAGCTGGGAGAAGCTCCTGCTGGCAGCTTGTACCACCGTTGCCCTTGAAAACCTGGCTCTTGTCAATTTCATATCATCCAGGGATACTGGCCAGTGAGCTGAAATGCCCTGCTGCTTCCAGAGCCATTATTCCTGCTGGCCGCTTAGTTCCTGTAGACTTCACTACGCAGAGCCAGGCAGCCTCTGGGAGCTGAGACTTCAGGTGGTTACCCAGGGCTGCCCACCAGCCTCTCACAGAGGCATCTTACATTAACCTGCCTACTGTCGCTCTGTGTAACACAGACTCTCCTCAGCACTGTGTGGACATGGCCGCTCCTTGCAACAACAAAGGAGCTCACTCAGTGGGTCTGATGTGGTGGATACTAGGCTGGGAAGTTCTATGCATGTGTGGCACCATTTCCCGCGAACACTCTTTGGAAGTTAAACCTGATCTCTAGTTCTATAGAGATCTTGAAGAGATGGAAAAGGAAAAGCAGGCTGCTGCTGGCGAGATTGTGACCGAGGAGGAATTTCAAGGTGAACAGACTGCTCCAGCTCACGAGTTCACCGGTACTCCACCTGAAGTCCTCACCGGTACTCCACCTGAAGTCCGAGACTGGTGTGAGGGCATGCAGGCACCCTCTGTGCTGATTCAGCAGTTCCCTACTGAAAACTGGAGTGCTCAGCCGGCTTCTGAAGGCTTCTCCCACTGCTCAGGCCTCTGAAAGGGTAGGAACGAGCACTAAGTGGTCCTAAGCTGCTCTTTCGCAAAGGCAAACAACGTGGAAATAAGGCTGATGAAAAATAAATACTTTCTTAAAGAAAAAAAAAAAAAAAAAGACCACTTGGAAAACTGTTTTCCCTTCCAGAGTGAATAAGACTGGAATAATTCACGAAGCAATAAGGCACACTAACATCCATTTTCCTTTGTCACCAGTGTTGGAAGATACATAGAAAACACTGCCAAAGCTGAAGACTTCGAGAAACAGGTAAGACAAATTATATAGCATTAGAATTTATGTCATGATAGAGCTGGGTGAATATATTGGCATTTCTATTCTGTCTCAGATTCTATTGGCTAGATTGTATTTCAAAAAAAAAATTCACGATTGATCACAATTTTGTGCCTCTAAAAGAAGAATTTACTGTACGCCTGAAGCCCATATTGTATGCTAACTAACTGGAATTGAAAGAAAAAACTTTAAAGAAAAAGAAGAATTTACTGGAAAAGGCTTACTGAATTTCTTTTAAAAATGTTTTATGGGAAACACATATTGTGATGGAGCTGATGCTTTGCCTGCAGTTGAAAATTCAAAAATATTTTAGGTAATGTTTTTATATGTGAATTCTCTTAACTGCATCATTGATAAGCAAACTTTTCTTTCATCAGAGAAAGTGAAGCCAGAAGCACATCAACATTAGTTCTTAATTTCATAAAAACATGGGCCTTTAAAATATTGTCAAATATTTACATGACTTAATGAAATAGGAAATAACAATAATATTTGCACCATAGAGAGTTTACTGGTTATTTTATTGAAAAATACTTAAAACTGCTGTTGAATTCAAAGACAAATTTACAAAAAGGTTTTTAAAATTTGCTGACCCTTTCCCTGATAACAAAATATTTATCAATAAAATGCTACTTAACAAATATTTAAAAACAAGCATGCCTATTCTTTAAGTATTATTAAAATAAAGAAAACTTTTTTTTTCCAGTAAATGAGAAAGTAAACAATTTTGGGGGAAATGGTATTATGGAAAAGGTATTTGAAAAACAAGTGTTTGAATATATTTTTATTAATATGTGATATTGTGGCTGAAAAATGATGCAAGTATGTCACTTCTAAGGATGCTTATGGTTGCAAACTTTACAACCTTTTTTATTATGAGGTATAATTGACATACAATATAATATTAATTTCAGGTATATAATAGTGATTAGACATTTGTATACATTACAAAATGATCACCACAGGAAGTCCAGTTACCATGCATCATACTAATACAATATTATTAACTATATTCCCCATGCTGTACAATATATTCCTGTAACTTATTTATTTTACAACAGGAAGTTGTAAATTCTCCCCTTGAGCACCCCTCCTCCTGGTAACTATCAGTCTGTTTTCTGTAACTATGAGTTTGGGTTTTGTTTTGTTTTGTTTGTTTCATTTTTTAGATTCCACATGTAAGTGAAATCATGTGGTATTTGTCTTTATATGTCTAACTTATTTTGCTTAGCATAGTACCCTCTAGGTCCATCCATGTTGTCACAAATACAATCTTTGAAATAGAATTTTCTACCCTATCTAAACATCGTCCAAATGAAGTTTTGAATCTTTTTACTTTTTTTTTTTTTTTAAACACAATGCCTACATCAAGATGACCTCAAGGAGAACTGAATTTCCTGTTTGAATTTCAACAAAAAGTTTTATGTAATTAGTGCCTGGGCATAAGAAAATGAGCATTGTACTTAAATAACTAAAGATTAAGTTATACTTTGTCCATTTGAAGTATTTTTTTCATCTATGGTAGCCATTAAAATTAAGCATTACATCAACTGAATCTAGAATCCAAACCCTCAAAATATTCTATCATTAAATATTATAACAAGGTTAAAAGAAGATGGTCTTACAAAGTAAGAGCAAAAAACTTCAGGTTATTGATAAACATAATAAAATATCACTTAGTTTAAAAATATTTGCTTTATTATCATCTAATCTTTCTCTTTTTTTCCCTTCTGGTTGTGAGTGTACATAAAATATCAGTTTAAAATACATGCATTCAAATTTGTAAATAAATGTGTATAAATGTATACACAAATTTACTGTCTGTCATTTAGTAAAGGTATGGGTTCAAATATTTTCTACTGATCAAGATATGTGATAAAAAAAATTGGAAATCATTGGATTGGTAAAAGGGATGTAAAGGGCCTTCTAGATGTACTCTGATGGAGTAACATGATATAATTGGGGAAAAAAACAGGAGCAATATAAAAATTCTAATATTATAAAATAGAAAAAAGTGAGAATAATTTAGTGTAGAGATAAAGTTTTACACTTTTCAAAACCCTCTTGTAACACGACTATGTTCATTTCAGTTCGACATTTGTTGGGTACCTAGTATGCTCTGCTTGGCCCTGGCAATGGAAAGATGAATTAGATGGGGTGTTCTGTCCAGAGTTGCCCACTGTCTAATGGGGAAAATAGAGGTGTGTGACCATATGAAGTAGTGGAAAGCAATTTCCATAAAGTATTGTAAGCAGTATACAAGGGGGTTCTATGAATAATATAAGATGATATCTAGTGAAGTCTGATGGGATAGGGCTAGAGAAGGCTTCCTGGTAGAGGTGGTGCCTAAACTAAACTTATTTGAGAGTACATTAGAGAATCGTATAATTGATTCAAAATGAGAAATTTGAATAGATTAGAAAGTATTCATGATGTTGTTTCATTTTGTTTAATGAGGCAGAAAAATCTGCAAGGCAATTTATTAAGATTTCTGTCTTTATAAACCATTTTAAGTTTTCATTGCTGGAGGTATAAACTTCGATTATCTGGAACATTCTTCCGACTACATTTGTTCCAAATCAATAATATACTTTCTTTTACTCTTCCTCATTCAGTCAACAATTCTTGAATACTGTGGTGTTTCAGGCACCTGTTTCAGGCACCAAGGGAGGTGTCCAGGAATATGCAGTCAAATAAGACAGTGCTTCTGTCTTTAAGGTACTTAAAGTAGATTGCAGACATCGTGTTGTAAAGCAATACACATAAGTTAGCATGAGAAGTGCTGAAATAAAACTGAAATGATGATGGAGTGCCTGGGTGGTTCAGTGGGTTAAAGCCTCTGCCTTCGGCTCAGGTCACGATCTCAGGATCCTGGAATCGAGCCCTGCATCAGGCTCTCTGCTCAGAGGGAAGCCTGCTTCCCCTTCCCCCATGCCTGCCTCAATGCCTACTTGTGATCTCTCTCTCTCTGTCAAATAAATAAATAAAATCTTTTTAAAAAACCAGTTAAAATGATATACATGTTGCACTTGATCAAAGGAGAGACTGATGATCTTTGCCTCAAAGAGAGGAAAGACTTTCCAGATGAAATGATGGTTAATCTAAGTCTTGAAGAATGAGTGAGACTTTGCCAAGATGGTGGAAGGAAAGACATTCCAGGGAGAACTATCATAAGTAAGCGCAAGCAAGCCTGCCACCATTTTCTAGCCCCTTATAAATATTTTCTATTCACGTTCTTATTCACCATTACTTAACAACTTCTTGCTTAGCTAGACTCTTCTGTTAGATCAAGATTTACAAGATGTCTGTCTTCAGCGTGACTACAATTCAGTTTGCCTTTGGGAAGTGGAAATATTTAGAATTACATTCTCACTAACAACGGACATTTAAAGCATTCATGTAAGTTGGAAACATGAGATTCTTTATGAATAGTCATTGGCCTGGAAAGTATGACCTCATTGGTAGTTGTGGGTGATGACTGTACTTTATAGCATCACTAAACTTGTTGGCTAATCATTGCCTACCTCACCCTGCCTTCCATCTAAGAAAAACTCTCCCCTGACCACACCCATGGTTGCCATGTTTGTAGCACGGGTCTTAACATCCTTATCTCTAGGGTGTCACCACAGCTGACTGGACAGATAACTTGGAGAAAAACAACCCAAAGCACATTTGGGCCAAAGATGTTATGCTTTGAATGCTTAGTGGTAGAGTCTTGAATGCAATATCCAAGCTCTGGGCCTGCTAGTTGGCAGAGAGAAACTACCCATTAGTACCAAAAAATGTCAACCATCTGAGAGGTATACCTACGGGCACAGGTAGAAGTAGTGAAGGTAGCATGGGAATAATTCCCGATGATTTATTAGGCCAGGGCGGTGATCATTATACCAAAGAATTTGAGATACCCTGAAATGCCTATGTAGCGTCTGACTCCAAGGATACTTGCCTAGGGTGCTGAGAAAAAACTTCCCAATAGACCAGGTGAAAGGGAGTTTATTTGAATGCTGTGTGGGACTCTCACATAATCCCACTGTAGATAGTACGACCAGGCCTCATAACTGCTGGAAAAAACAACTTCAGAGAAGCGACCTTTAAAAAATTTTTTCTCTCAGGCAGCACCATTTCTCTTCTCTGTGTCTTTCTATCTGTACCAACATTTCTTTCTCCTTTAGGCAGCCAGGTTTATTTCAAAAGGCTCTTAGTTTCTGTTCCTGAGTAACTTCAGTTTAACATGAGCCTCTGTCCTACCCTGGAGCCATTTTGGCACAGATATACTAGCCCTCCTTTAGTTACCACTACTGCTTTCTAAGTCAGACTTTTCTGTCACTTAGTTTGAATTCTTGTGCCCTGAGGTATGCCTCTGAGACGGTCAATATTTTTGGTATTGATGGGTAGAGTTTTTCTCTGCCAATCAGCAATCTTGGTTTGGATATCTTACTCAGGACCCTCCGCTACCAGGTATTCAAAGCATAACATCTCAACCTCAGTTGGCAAAATATCCTAGATAGTATAGATTTCAAAAGCTTTGCTGGAGCATTTGTGAGAATAGGCAGGTTGGCAAAAGTCCTGGGTGTTGGCACAGGGAAAGCAAAGACCAGCTTCTGCCAGGATGTCATCATTGTGCAGCATGTCAGTAGCAAGTTTCATCCAAGTTACAACTAGACCGAGTTAGGTCCAGGATAGGATTAGGCAAGCTTGCCATGTTGCTGAAAGAAAGCAGGATGGTCTAGGTAGGGCAGTAGAGAAAGGAGGTGAGGCTCAAGGTTAAGTGGAATTTGATATCAACAACACGAAGGCAGTCAAGAAAACTAAGCCGGCGGTAAATCAGGGCATGGTTGGAGGGAGCAGTTATTTTAGTCAGGAGCATCTGCTGAAAGAGGCCTATAATTTCAGAGCAGCTCAGAGCTATTGGACAGCAGTTGCTTCTGGATCATGAAGAGCCTTTTGTAGCCAGTATAGGTCTAGGAGCCTTCAGGGCTGTTGTCCCATAGGGATGAATACACTGTCTTCTGCGCAGACTTGGGTTTTGAGTGGTCCGTGATCCCCATAGGGGCTCTGATGGGTCACACCCCAATGAAGCCAGTCTGGCACCTTGAAGAGGATTTTACTCTACTGATTGTCAAGGTCACTCCCTGTTACATCACCTTAGTTTAGTTTCTTGACAGCACTTATCACCCGTCAGAAAATCCTGTTTCTGTGCTTGTTGTCCCGTCTCCCCCTAGGAAAATATAAATTCCTTTAGAGCAGAGACATTAATCTGTCCCCCCACCCACCGCCCCGCCACCCATTGCTGTGTTCTTAGCACCTTGAACAATATTTGGCTCTTGGTATGTTCTCAGTAAATATTTATTAAGTAAATAAACAAAAGTCCATGAACTTGGTGACATGGTCATGAGCTAAGGGCCTGGACAACAGTCCAAGTCCTGGTGATCCTGACAGTTCTTGATTAAACTGTCTACATTTTAAACATACTTGGAAAACTTAACTGAGTGCCAACAACTGTCATCGACCTCCCACCGCATCCACACCCAAATTCTGTCCTCAACTCTGATTTTGCAAATGTTCTGAGAAGAAAAAATGTGACTGTGCCATTCTGGTAAGAAATCACATCTGGGGCGCCTGGGCGGCTCAGTGGGTTAGGCCGCTGCCTTCGGCTCAGGTCATGATCTCGGGGTCCTGGGATCAGGTCCCGCATCGGGCTCTCTGCTCAGCAGGGAGCCTGCTTCCCTCTCTCTGCCTGTCTCTCTGTCTCCTTGTGATCTCTCTCTCTCTGTCAAATAAATAAATAAAATCTTTAAAAAAAAAAAAAAAATCACATCTACTTGTTTCTGTTGAACAAGCCCTTGGCCACAAACATTTTCTGTTTTTCAGCCTCCTTCTGAGATGACTCCCCAGTACCTACTTCCCCCTTCCCCATTTTCTCTCTTTCTTCTCGATAAAACAAAGTCCTCAGTTCTAATAGGCCATAAACAATCTCTGTATTGCGGAACTGTGAGTGAGCATATTTTCAGGAAACAGCTGAAATTTCTCCATGTACTTTGCTTTTTTGAAAAACAGCCGCATGGCTCAATATGTGTACAGCCCATATTTACTAATTAGCAAACAGCCTCCCACTGAGTCAGCCTCCTTCCTCTCCCTGTTTCCTTTTCCTTTCTTAGAAGATTGTTTGCAGGCATCCAACTTGGCCCAGCACTTTTTTGACAGGTAGTGTAACAATGTTCATGAGCATGAACACCGTCCTCTTGAAATACACATTTCTTTCGATGGTGTAATCAAAGTGAAAATAGCATTCTGTTAACAAAAGTTAGTTTTGCTGATACCAAGAGAGCATCTATTTTATATCATGATCATGATGTGATCTCTTTCTTTGAAAGCAGGATGCTAGAATAAATTCTATTAAGTTGCATAATGAAATAATGAGCTTTAAAACTCAGAAATGAAATTTTCATTAGTGATTAAGTCAATTGACAGTTATTTATTGAACATCTACTATATAAAATGGTCTGAGATGTGTACTCAGCATACAAAGAAAGATGACTGTGTCTGGGAGTTGAAAAATCTATGTGGTAAAATAAGATGCTACGTTACCTCATTGGCATCTCAAACTTAATGTGTCCAGAACTGAGCCACTCGTATCTTTATTATAAGCTTTTTTAGTGTTCCTTATTTCAATAAGTGGCTCATAATCTAGTAGAAGAAATAGATAAAAATCAATATTTATGAAACAGTATTAATGCTTTCATGGAGTTAAGCATAAGATATATATGTTTAAGAAGGCACTAAATGCAATGAAACGTGAAAGTCAGTGTTCTTCGTCAGGGAAGGATATCCTCTGATAATTTAAAAATAGATTAAAGCAGGGGCACCTGGGTGGTTCAGTGGTTTAAGCCCCTGCCTTCAGCTCAGGTCATGATCCTAGGATCCCGGGATTGAGCCCCACATCGGGCTCTCTGCTCAGTGGCTTCCCCTGCCCCCCAGCCTGCCTCTCTGCCTACTTGTGATCTCTGCCTGTCAAATAAATAAATAAAATCTTTAAAAAAATAAAAAAAGATTAAAGCGTGCATCACTGGTGATTCTTTTTAAGATTTTTATTTGTTTCTTAGAGAGAGAGAGAGAGAGAAAGCACACAAGCAGGGGGAGCTGCAGAGAGAGGGAGAAGCAGGCTCCTGATGTGGGACTCGATTCCAGGACCCCGAGATCATGACCTGAGCCGAAGGCAGAAGCTCAACCGAGTGAGCACCCAGGCGCCCCAGTGATTCTTTTTAAATATATATTTTTCTTCTCTGCAATTCTGTGTCTGTCTCACGGGCTAACAGAATTATCCCCTCAATAACATGGGTCATTTTTTTGCATGTTTTTGCCTAAGAATTTAGTGCCTTTCTGACTGATGTATTTTCCTTACAAAAACTGAATTAAACTGCCACCAAAAAGGGCCAATTGCTTATATTATTCACAAAGTTTAAAGTTCCCTCTTCTCCAAAAAATAGATAAGTAATAAAATATTAAAAATTAAAATAAAAAATGCTGCAGTAAAAAAAAATAAAATAAATAAACAAATAATGAAGTTCCCTCTTATTTAGCTATGACTGTATCATAATGACTATGGTGGCAACCATTTTGATTATCATATCCACTTATTTGCTTTGATAAATTATCTATACTTTGCAAATCTCCTTTGTACTGCATAATTAGTGACAGGACTGTTAAAACCAAAGACCCAGTTTTTTGTTGTAATAGACTTTATAACTTGTCTTCTGTTTGAAAAGACAACTTTAGTTCTATGATACTGAAAGAATATATTCAGAACCTCAATATAAAGAATTATTTGCAATTCAACTAATTGTAAAACATATTGTGATAATGTAGTCTAGGTCTAATTTTCCAGTGCACTGGTGTATAGCATATATAGGCCTTATTCAATATAAGGTCTCTGTAATTCAGTGCAAAATATTTTCTCATGAGAAGGGAGATGGTTCCTGGAGCAGTTAGGCAAAGATCATTATGAATCTCTTGACAAGAAGATTAGTTTTTATTTTTGTGGATTTATTCATGCATACAGGTGAAATTGAGAAAAAAAACCTAATGAATTGCTAATGAAATAGTATTCTCTAGTATGCAATAGTCAGTTTCAGATTAAACAATAATTAGTAGAATAGATAACTGCCTGTGAAAATTAAGATCTTCTTTCTGGTAGACATAAACCCATCTCCTAACATTTTCAGTGTTTTGTCTTCATTCTTTTGAGACTGGAAAACTTTTTGGTATTCAAAGTCCTGGTAGATAGGAATATTTGAAAGGAAAAGAAGAGCATCAATGGGTTCCTAATTATAAAAAGATAAGTGTGCAAAAATCTAGAGGCCTGAAAAAGATAGTTGGGAAAAGTTGTTTTATTAGATGATAACTTGAAGTAATTTAATGGTTAATATTTGTTATATGTATATTATATACCAGACATTCACAAGAGTAACTTTACATGGACTATCATGTTTACTCTTTATATAAATCCAACCTTTAAAGATGATCCCCTTTCAAAGTGGAGAAAAATAATCTTAGAAGTGTGGAGGTTTGAACCAACAAATCCTTTGGGCTTTGCCTTTAAAACATTTCCAGAATTGGGCCACTTTTACCACCTTCATCACTGTTGTCTAAACCATCTTCATTTAACACCTGACCATTGCAACAGCTTTCAAATAGTCTGTTCTTCACATTGCATTCAGAAAAATATTTTTTAAATTGATATAAGATCAGGTCACATTTTGCTCAAAACTCCCCAAAGATTTTCCATCTAAAATAAAATATAGGGGCACCTGGGTGGCTCAATGGGTTGAGCCTCTGCCTTCCGCTCGCTCGGGTCATGATCTCAGGGTCCTGGAATAGAGCCCCGGATTAGGCTCTCTGCTCAGTGGGGAGCCTGGTTCCCCCTCTTTCTCTGCCTGCCTTTCTGCCTATTTGTGATCTCTCTGTCAAATAAATAAATAAATAAAATCTTTAAAAAATAATAATAAAATCTAAACTCTTACTAAAACCTCTGCTACATGGTTCCATGCTTTATAGGTGCCCCTATATTACAAAAGCACAAAAACAGATTTCTGAAGGGACACACACGCAATCTTTATCTCTGAGGAGCCAGATCTCACCACTGGCACAACACAGCCCCATCGTAAACATACACTCTTAAAACTTACATATTCAGGCCCCAAGGAAATGTCTGTCCACATTTTTTAACCTGTGTCTTCAAAATAAAAGGCAACTTGTATGCCGAGAGTGCTGTGAATATTTGCGGATTGTGCTGTTGCCAACATCTGAGACTGAAGTGACTTCAAAAGGCAGTGGAAGAATTTTAAGACTCATTAACTTCTCAAATCCTTTCTCTCAGCTAGCATGGATACAATAAATTCTTGCATAATGAAACACTACTTCCCAATAGTGCCCTGCATCGTTTTCCTGTTACAATTTATGGTTCAGAAAAATGACATGTGGGACCTGAGGAACAATAATTGCATATGGGGCCTGAGAGATATTTGCAATATTAAATAATTTATATTAATTCTAAATTTGTATAGAGAACTAAATATAATTTACAAAGCATGATACTAGTTCTTTACATTGGCTTTAGACATAAAATGTAAAGTTGCAAATAGTTTTTTTCTTTGACAAAAATTTAATAAGATTTCATTAAAACTTTGAAAAATAAAACTCTAATGTTAGCTTTACTTATGTAATATTAGTTAAAAATTTTATGTTCATTAATCACAATTTTCAATTTTGCCCTTTAAAGTTAATGGGTAATTCTAAACATTTTAGAAAAAATAGAACACTTTTAAAAACATGAAAGAAAATAATTTTAATTTTTATATTTATTTTATTTTTGGATAAAATGTAAATTCAAATTATGAGAACATTGAATACAATTATGTATTTTTTATTCTTTAGGTCTTTAAGGATGAGGACAAGTTGAAAGCATGATAGAAATTCAAAAATGCAAAACTGGGGGCACCTGGGTGGCTCAGTGGATGAAAGCCTCAGCCTTCAGCACAGATCATGATCTCACAGTCCTGGGATTGAGCCCCACATGGGGTTCTCTGCTCAGCGGGGAGCCTGCTTCCCCCTCTCAGTCTCTGCCTGCATCTCTGCCTACTTGTGGTCTCTGTCTGTCAAATAAATAAATAAATAAAATCTTAAAAAAAAAAAAAAGCAAAGCTGATCCCCTAAAATAAAAGGAACCTGAAAAGAAAGATGAAATAGGAAAACCAAAAAAGCAGACTGCTTAAATTTTTAAAAACTAGAAACAGTAAGTCAAGTAAACCCACATAAAATTTATGAAAACACATTATAAATTATTTAATAAAGAATTAATTAATGATCAAAACAATAAAAACAAATAGGGAAATTATTCTTATCAAATTCACAACTTATACATGTCATTAATCTGTGCAACTTCATAATCTTCATATTCTTTGCTAAATGAAGGTTTAGTTACTAATTAAAACAAAGACAATATAGGTGGTCCTCCCTTTGTACTCTTGCTATGATTTCATAAATGTTAATAATAATGGGTTAAATAAATAAATGTTTATTTATTTATATAAATAAATAATGGGTTATAAATAAATGGGTTATAAATAAATAAATAATGGGTTAAATAAATGAATAAATGTTCATAAATATTTGTTATTTTTCTTCACTGAATTTATCATGGAATGGCATATTATATATGACATATAATAAATGCCATATATTATATAATGTATAATATATAATATAATGGAAAAATGTATTTATTTGCTTATGGTATGTTTCCTTGGAGATTTTAAGTTCAACAAGAGTAAGAAATTTGTTTTCTTCATATTGCCATCTATTCACAATTCCCAAACAATGTCTGTCACAAAGTTTGAGTTCAAGAAATTTTTCTTTAATGTAGAACGGTCTTAAGTACTATATTGCATTCCTTGGATAGGGCTGTGTTATCCTCTGAGAAGATATTGGGGAAAATGAAAACAAAGTTCAAATCACAGTATTAGCTGGTATTACAGCAAACATTTTAGCCTACCTTCTCATGTTATTATTAAAACTCAGTGATCACTAACTGCTTATTTAGTCTTACCATTATTAACCTAGTACTAACGATGTACAAAATACTATCTTGGGTGTTGTGAATTTAAAGAAAAGTAAGACATGAGACACATTTTTGTTGATTCTATTAGTGTCAAAATACTTGTTGTCCCTTCTTACTGGATCTGTCTTGATGGGGGAAGCCTACTTCCCAACCCACTGATGTTATGCTTGCTCAAGTGATATGCTTTGGCCGGTAAAATGTGGCTAGCAGGGACTTATGTCAATTCCAAGCAGAATCATTGAATCATCCCATGGTTCCACTCTTACTCTTTTATCTCTACCACTGATTGGCCTGTCCCAAATAAAGGCACCTCTTTCAGCCTATATCCTGGAATGAAAATGACCTTAGGCAGAATAGAAGCTAAACTGCAGAAAGTATGTACCATGAGCAAGAAATAAGCCTTTGTTGTTCAAAGCCAGTAGTGTCCTAGAGTTGGCTTGTACTGGCTTGTGGGAAATGATTGTACTCTTCTCCTCCCAATTCTGCATTAGGTAATACCACATTAGTAGCTTAAAATTGGCCAAGGTGAGAGTATTTACATTTTGGAAATTGCCAAATACTACAAATCAAGACTTTGATTCCTGGAGAGCTTGTTGTTAAATGTTTATCAATACTCCAATGTTTAGTTGCTAATACTTGAGGTTGTTTGTTACCACTTCACAACTTTGCCTAAGTCGTCTGATACTGTGTTCTCAAACAGTTTACAAACTGTAGTAGACATTCATTCATAGGCCAAAAATAGAATAACATTATAGTAAGATCTACCTTAAGACAAGAATAAGATTTTGTGTGTGTCAGGAATTGTGAATGATCTGAGATTTTACCCTTCTTGCAAGCTCACAGATTAGCCTGCCAATTTCATGGATGTTGGCAGAGGACATGGGACTCCTGGATCAGAGACAAAGGACTATTACTCACAGCAAAAAAAGCAGCATAAGCTTCACGTTTATGTGTGGTTTTCCTTGTTCCCAAAGTCACAAGGGAAGTGGAATAGCCCAGGTAATTGTACAGGCAATGAGCTTCTGTCACTGCTAAGGAAACTTAAATCTTTTTAAATGCACTGCAAACAAACCTCCCCAACTTTTGCCCTGAGGGAAACATTATCTTTATTATGCTTGACAATAAACAAACCTGCCGTCTCTAGAGGAAGACACCACTTCTATCTTCCAAGGCTGTTTGTTATACAAAATTCTTTTTTTTAAAACATATTTATTTATTTAGTTGACAGACAAAGATCACAAGTAGGCAGAGAGGCAGGCAGAGAGGGGTGGGGAGGGGGGGGGAGTAGCAGGCTCCCCCGCTGAGCCCCAATGTGGGGCTTGATCCCAGGACCCTGGGATCATGACCTGAGCTGAAGGCAGAGATTTTAACCCACTGAGCCACCCAGGTTCCCTGTTACACAAAATTCTTGAAAGACAAACCAGAACAGAAGTCATCAGTGACTCTGCACACCAGTGTAAAAGTTTGAGAGACGAGGGTGCCTGGGTGGTTCAGTGGGTTAAGTCTCTGCCTTTGGCTCAGGTCATGATCTCAGGGTCCTGGGACTGAGCCCCGTATTGGCGCGGGGGGGGGGTGTCTCTGCTCAGCAGGAAGCCTGCTTCCCCCTCTTTCTCTGCCTGCCTCTCTGCCTAGTTGTGATCTCTCTCTCTCTGTCAAATAAATAAATAAAAGCTTTAAAAAAATATATGAGAGACCCCTAGAGAATGGTCTCCTTGAATAAATACAATCCCTGAAGAGTACCTAACTTTGACAAGAAGGTTTTCATGGTCCCCCATTTTAGCATATTTCTAGGGTCTCTCTTTAAGAGTAACACACGGTATTTTTCTCCCCCTCTTTGCTTTGCTTTTCTGTGCCCTAGACCTTGGTGAGATCTTCAAACCTAACTGGTCATTAAACTTAGTGAAATAAAAATTGAGGTGTTAATAATGGATGGTGGTTTAAAAAAATTTTTAATTGGGTGATAGTGAAGTTTGCTGAATGATAGGGTACCAAAGCTCCTGAGGAAGGAGGGGACCCAAGAGGGTTGCCTGGGGATGGTGTTTTTGTTGCTTCCCTGAGTGAGAGTATAAATAAGGCTAAGTAAGTCTCAGACCCTGCTGTCAGTTCTACTTGAGGAAAATCCCAGATTTTTCACTCACTAGCCATTAAAACCATGGACAGTTTTAAGTAAAATAATGTATGTGCTGTGGAAGAATCCTTGTATAATATTAACAGAGACATTCTGTGTTCTTGCTATTTCCTGGGATTTACCTACCGGCCCTGGGCTTCCCCATTAGAGTCAATATAGAGATGGAGGATTCAGCCTAGATTTACAAAGTATTGCTTAACTTTACGTTTCCAAATGGCCAGTTAAAATCTATAATAGAGACACTAACCTGAGAGCCAGAAAATCAGGCTGGAGAAACCGTACTTTCACAGTGGACGCCTTTGAACACCATAGGAAGGCATTGAGTTGGGCCTGCCCCATCTCACACCACTAATGGAGAAAGGATAAAATCAAGGGAGAGGTTGAAAATTTATACTGACTGAGATTAAATTCTGAATTGACTTCTTTTAAAATTAGAAGTGCCTGGAATTACTTTGGGGATGTTTTAAATTTTTCCTCAATTTGTGGACATAGGTGCTTACAGACTGATTTGTATTCAATTCTAGAAAAAGAAATGAAGCTTTTTTGGAGCATCAGAGAGCATTTTGACTGGAAAATTTCAAATCTGCTCCCCATGTGAGGGGTTGGTTCATTGCCATATAGAATGTGTTCAGTTAGCATTATTTATTGTTACTAATAGTATTACGCATGTAAATTTACAAAGCTTTGGGAACAGCTGAAAAGTATTTGAAATCTGGCTGAGGTGTACCCTGCTTAGTGCCTTCCTTTAGTGTTGCTTCAGACCTCTCACTCCCTCATTTAGAAACTACTTCTCTCTAAAGTGTTAATTGACAGATTTACTCATCCCAGGAATGTTTTCCAGTTGCATAAGACAATAAAACACAAAAGCCCTTCTGGATACAGAAAGAATGCACATCTAATTATGGGGTACAAAATCTGAGACTAGCCGTGGAGATATTTTGGGGTAGAGGAGAGGGCTTGCTTTTATCAAATTATATGCCTACTTTGTTTTTTTTCCCCAAACTTCACAGTTTAGTGCAGGATTCTCAAAGCGCCATATCAAAGAGAGGGTAATAGTGGAGATTTATGTTTCTGCTGGCAGGCTTTAAGGAGAATTATTTTGGCCAGATTTCCAAAATCTCCTCTCTACACTCTACCCTTTCACAGGCCTGAAATTATACCATTTGGTGTCGATCTTGTTCAACTGTGAGTAACAATAGACACAAATATATTACTTGTGTTTTTCATCACTGATGCTTTCCTGCCTTGAGATTCGTCCAAGGAAACGTATTGGTACTTATATTGGCTCCACAGGAAATCCCATAAATGATCATTCTACTTTGGTCAGCAAAATGTTTAGCCTGATTGTTGTAGTTCCAAAAAAGGGACACTGCTTTTTCAATCTAATTCTTAAACGTTAATATTTGGACCAATATTCTTTATTTGACAGAGATCACAAGTAGGCAGAGAGGCAGGCGGGGGGCGGGGGGTGGGGGAAGCAGGCTCCCTATTGAGCAGAGAGCCTGATGCGGAACTCGATGCCAGGACCCTGTGGACCAATATTCTTTAAAAAATAACCTATAATGTCCCCTTGAAAATTAGTATTAGCCAGCAACTTAATATTAGCTCATTTTCCCACCCATTAGATCATTTGCTATTTCTCATATCTTTGGGAGAGGATATATAAAAAGATATCTGGGTTTTGATAAATAGCATTTTTTAAAAGCTGTTTTTATTCTATTGTTGAGAATGACTTTATTTCTGCTTGACTTTGAGCCTATTGATCAAGTCTCCATAGATATATTTTAATCTTTGTTTTTTTCCTTTTTCTAGTTTTTTTTTTTGAAATTTATTTGAAGTGTTTTCAATTTTATTCCACTTAGTTTGGAAAAATCACTTAATATTTAAAGTTATTATTGAATGCTTCCCTCTCTGAAGTGTCTGGAAATGGATTCTCTAAATTTTACATAAAGATAAATCCTTGGTGAAACCATTGATGTGAAAGTTCTATAAACTTTTTTATTTTAAAGAGTGAGATCATATATGTATATACCTAAACCATTGTTAAACAGTAAAATTCAATTGAGTACATTTGAAGATCTAATAGATCTAATTTGAAGGTCTAATTTATTCAGTGATTCATGAATTGGGCAGCATACCATCTAGCAAATAGAAAGGAACTCCAAGGAGCTGTACAAAATGGAAGGCTTTTTATAGGCAGAAGAAGGTAGGAAAAGGAAGCTTCCCCCACAAAATGGATTGATTGTTTCAGGCAACGTCACCTTCCTGTTGGGGACAGCAGTGGTCTACCCAGCATATTACCTCACTAGTGCTGACCAGGTAATTCCAGACTGACTAGTTAAAGGTTATATTCCTGGGACAGGCAGAAACTCAGTTAAGTTAGGTATTAATTCTTTGTTTGCTGACATGGGGCTTAGAGCAGGTGACTCCATTTTGGGGCTGTGGTACTTTTTTGTTTTAACAATATATAGTGTCAAGCATATGGTGGTAACTTTTTTTTTTTTTTAATTTTTTTAAAGATGTTATTTGTTTGACAGAGAGAGGGAGCACAAGTAGGGGGAGCAGCAGGCAGAAGAAAAGGGAGCAGCAGACCTCCTGCAGAGCAGGGGGAACCTGATATGGGACTTGATCCCAGGACTCTGGGATCATGACCTGAGTCATGAAGGCAGTGGCTTAACCAACTTTAACCCACTGAGCCACCCAGGCGCCCCCCCCATACAATTATAAATAAATACATACTTAGAGCTATTTTATCCTTGTAGATTACTAACATTAAGCCCCAAATTATTTCGTATGATATAAATTACATAGTTGCTCCCATCAATTCAACATCAGTTTCAGATTCAGACGTGGAAATAACAAACAAGAAGAGTTAGAAAGAACATCTCAGAATGAGGAGGACGGTTATAATTCTATAGCATGCCTAGCTTGTATAGTTCCAGTGATGGGGAATACTCTATTTTCACAATCACATTTCAAACTGGTGATAAATTGCTGAGGTCTAGGGTGCCTGGGTGGCTCAGTGGGTTAAGCTTCAGCCTTTGGCTCGGGTCATGATATCAGGGTCCTGGGATCTAGTCCCGCATGGGCTCTCTGCTCAGCAGGGGTTCTGCTTCCCTCCTCCTCTCTCTGCCTGCCTCTCTGTCTACTTGTGTTTTCTCAGATTGGTGAGGTCTAATGATTTTTTAATTTAAATAGTTGAGGGCAATCATCGTCATGCTTCTTAGTCCACATTTCTCTAGGCTAGTTATTCCAAATTTCTCTGTAAAATGTCTACCTTTTTTATTTTATTTTATTTTATTTATTTGACAGAGAGAGAGAGAGATCATAAGTAGGCAGAGAGGCAGGCAAAGAGAGAGGGGGAAGCAGGTTCCCTGCTGAGCAGAGAACCCGATGTGGGGCTTGATCCCAGGACCCAGAAGTTAGGACCTGAGCCAGAGGCAGAGGCTTCCCACTGAGCTACCCAGGTGCCCCAAAATGTCTACTTTTGATCTGATTTATCAACCTGCTCAATTTTCTTCATACTATACACTTTTTAAATGTGTCATGCCCAAGAACAGATGCAGTTTCTTCAGATACAATCTGACAAAGGAAGTGTAGAGCAGGAATGTATCTTTGCTAATTCTAGATAATACGGGTTCTGACCCTCAGTTCATGTATAGGTTCTTAGATTTCATAAATCTTTTACAAAATCTATAGCCTGATTGTTAAATTAATCAAAGTTAGCAAATAAGGCCTCCCATGGAATATCTTCTTTCAGAAAAATATAGAAATTAGATAATCATGTCAGAAAAGAGAAATATAAAATTAGTTTTGGAGGGAAGTAAAGTAAATTTGCAATATGAATTGCCTATCGTACTTTAAAATAAGCCCTCACAGAAAATTTGTTCAGTAAATTCGTTGTCTTCAAATTCTGTCTGTACAGATTCTGAACATTCATGTTTGTTCAGGGAGCCATGGTTATGTTGAGTGGTGTGAGGTTTGGAGCCAGGGTTTTTAAATACATATCCCCTTGAGGACCTGAGGGAAGAGATTTAATTGCTACACTTTCCTAGATGGGGCTAATAGCGTTTCCAGCAATACCCATATTTGTTGTCTAGATTACTCTACTGATCTGTGTACCATGCTTTGAAGATAAAATGTAACAGACACCTTGACTCTGGGGTAAAGTACATCTTTAATGACTGGTTTGTCAACATATAATTAAAAAAAAAAAAAAGAGGTGGTATCTTGTGAGCTTCAGTATTGGTTTAAAATTGTCTGGGGAGAACAGAATTGGGTTTTCCAAGTTTTTCAATTAAATTCCACATTTGTTGCTGTGGATCCCCTGGTGTCACAGATGCTTGTCTCCACAGGCAGAAACTCATTGACACAATAGAGTTTGGACTATAAGCGAAGTAAAAGATTTTAGACTCAGACCTAATAAAGGAGTATTATTACACACTCTTATCTGTTATCATGATTTAATGGCAGCCAACAGAAATTAACCTTAGTTAACTTAAGGAAAGTCAACTTATTGGAAAGATATGGGATATTATCCTGAAGAACTGGACTTGAGAATGGGCAAGAACTGAGGACACATATTCAATGGGCTCATGGCAGGAATTGTCTTCTCTGGATGCTATTGACCCAATGGGATGCATTCTCTTCATTTTTAGAGTCTATGATTCTCTGTTCAAGATTCTGTTTGGTTCAACTTGTTTATGGAAGAAGTATGACCCTAATAACTATCCTCTAGATCGATGGTTCTCAAGGTTTTTTGTTCTTCTTCTTTTTGTTTTTTATAAAGATTTTATTTGACACAGAGAGAGAGATCACAAGTAGGCAGAAAGGCAGGTGGAGAGAGGGGGGGAAGCAGGCTCCCTGCTGAACAGAGAGGCTTATCAAGTTTTTTGTTCTTAAGAACCCTTTACACTCTTACAGATTATTGAGGACTCCAAAGAACTTCTGTTAATATGGATTATATTCATTTCTATTTACTGTATTATAAGCTAAAAGTGAGACATTTAAAAAAATTCATTTATTAATTTATTTACAATATCACTATGGGCTTATTACATGTTAACATAGATAGCATACTTTGGTGAAAAACAACTGTATTGTCCCAACAACAAACTAGAAATATTTGGCTTGATGGAAGACAGATGAATTCTCATATCTATTCTCTATTCAATCTTTTGCAGTATACTGTTTCGTTGAAGTATATGAAGAAAGTTTGGTTTTGCACAAATAGTTAAAAAAAAGAGGAGTTTTTTTTCTTTTTTTAAAGATTCCATTTATTCATTTGACAGAGAGAGACACAGTGAGAGAAGGAACACAGGCAGGGGGAGTGAGAGAGGGAGAAGCAGGCTCCCCACCAAGCAGGGAGCCCGATACGGGGCTCCATCCCAGGACCCTGAGATCATGAACTGAGCTGAAGGCAGATGCTTAACACCTGAGCCACCCAGGTGCCCCAAAACAGAGGAGTATTTTTAAAGCCTTTCCTAGTTAATTGTGGAAAAATTATGTAAAGCTAATAGAGACAATAATCAGAAAGCCTGAAGACTAACCTACTGAAGCAATACCTCTGTGGAGACCTTTGAGGACCAGAAGAAGGCATTGGAATGGGACATCTGCTCCTTATGCCTCTTCTGCATAAAGCTGTATAAAACATCCCCTTGGCCCATCACGATCTTTTTCACACCATTACTGGGAATGACATAAAATCAAAGCAAAATTGAGAGTCTTGCACTGGCCAAGATTAAATTTTGAATTTACTTCCTTTAAAATCAGAAGTATCTGAGTTGAACATGGTCACATGGAGGGTTTTCCAGCCTTATATAGTGAACCCATTCTAGTGTGCCCACTTCTCTAAGCCTTTCGATCTCTTATTCCATTAAAATGACATAGCAGAACGGCACCTTTAGTTTGTTTAATAATAAGGGACATCTTTTTTTTTTTTCCTAAGCTCCCAGGAACTATCCCAGTAGTATACTAGAGCACTTACCCATTGCCTGACCAAGATGTTTAGTTCTGCATTATGAAAGAATGTCTCCATATTGACAAACACCCATATTCAGTTTAATATTCCATCTCTTTTGATGTGACACTCTCCAGATACACCCACTTTCTCAGTTCGTGCTGAACATATTAGCCAGGTCTTCTAGCCACTTCAGCATATACCCTCTCTCCACCCTCAGCAGGCCCTGCACTTCTCCAGTCTGGTTATATAGAGATTTGACCCTAGTTACGTGTCTGTAGCCAGGGAGGTGGAGGCAGATCTTGAGGAGGACAATATGGTCGTCTAAAGCTTCTGGAGTTCTCCACGTAGGCTTCAAGCAAGGAAGTGAAAGTGGATCTATCGTCCAGTAGGAGAATGTAGGTCAATTCTGTGGACCCAAAGGGTTCAGGTCAATTTAGAGATTTAAGGTTCTGAAGTGCATCTACCCAGATATCCCCATCCCAAATTTTGGTTCTACTTCCCCATCGGACCTAGACTTTGTCACAGGAGATTTGCCAGAATGAGAAATTTTGACTTCTCTGTGGTTCTACCACTTTACAGTCAAATCCTGTATCTACTGTTCAGTGTTTCAACAACAGGAAGTGAAGTTATCTCTAAAGACAGGCAAGCAGTGAGGTGCCTCAGTGGTGTAGTCGGTTAAGTGTCCAGCTCTGGGTTTCAGCTCTGGTCCTGATCTCAGGACTGTGAGATCACGCCCTGAGCTGGGCTCCATGCTCTGTGAGGAGTCTGCTTGAGATTTTTTTCCTCTCTCTCTCCTTCTTCCCCTCCCTCCTAAAACAAATAAATAAATTAAAAAAAAATTACAGCCAAGGAGGTCCTTTAACTTTCATGTTTTGCTTTAAGTTATAGATTAATAAATCTGAGACTGTTAGGTTTTCTTTCTAGCCAATTGATAACACTTAGCAATTCATTCTAATCTTTTTCATCTGCTGTTTCTTTAATGCTTCTCAAATGCCCCAAACATAGCACCAGCTTTCATATGCCCTTAGAAGTCTTTACAGTTTACCGAACATGAAACTTCACAACAGCAGCGTTATAGCAAGCCAGTGACTCTGAATGCTTCACATGTAACCCATGATGTGTCCTCATTGCCATTTAGCAGGGAAGAGTTCCAACTCCAGAATCTCATCCTTAGAGGCTTCTTCTTAGGATCGTATCCTAGAACACAGAACCTGAGTCTGAGGATCTTACTGATGTGATTTGCTGCAGGAATATTCTCAGAATAAGGAAGGAAGGAGGCAGAATAGGGCAGTGTATAAAAAGCTAAGCAAAACTGGTTTCAACTTCAATCTCCCCTAGGGGAGCTCTACAGCAGAAATTGTGTCATCATGTCTCCTTTCTAAAAATATCCTTCTAGGCAAGGTGGTTCTACTTTGGCTGAGGGTGACATTCTGGAGAAGGAAACAGCCATTAGTTGTTATCATCCAGTAACAAAAAATATAAAGGTTATTGGCAACAATATTTACCAGTGCTTGGAAGGCATAATAGCACAGTATTGCTAAAACCAATTACAGAGAGGAAAAACGTCTCTGGTTTTCTATACATTACAATTTTTTTGAAAAATCATCATATTTGAGATCTCCTTCTGCTTCTTCATTTACTTTTTCTCTCCACTCTTCATCGCTATTATGAACATCTCTGCAAAAAAAACTGAGCAAACTCAATGTGTTATTTTATAAACATTCACAGTATTATTTTTTTGCACAGTGACCACTTTCACCAAAACAGTGTTATCAACCAATACAAACACTTCCACTCTGGAAGAACTCCATGAGATTTTATTAGTAACATTAAAGAAAGAAGAAAAATTATTTAATAGACTTTCTCTCTCACTCTTAACCTACTCCTTTCTTCTTTTTTTCTACTCTCTCCTCTCTTTTCTTTTTTCCCTTCCCTTCACTCTCTTTTTCCTTTTCTTCCTTCTTTCTTTCCTTTATTCTTCTATTTTAACCTCTAACTTTTAATCTTGCTTTTACTTGGTTCATTCTATGATGCAATGTGACTTTTTTCCATATATAAATGTTTTTTCCCCAGGTGTTTTCTTTCTGACATTATCGGTCTTTGCACCAGACAGGTTTTCTCTCATGATTTAAGAGCTCTTACCAGCATGCTATGAAACAGATGAAATATAAGGAGAATTTCCAGATTTTCAACTTCTAACTACTTTTTTTTTAATATCTCTACTGGACAAAATGAAATTTTTTGGAGTATATTCTAGCTACTACAATTGTAAGTTTTTAGTCCAGCCAAAAGGAAGGGATAAGAAAAAAATAAGGTAATTAACTTTTATCACATAGAAATTTTTTTCTGTAATTATGTAATATCAATACCTTATGTTTTAATTCCATGGTACTGTGCTGGTTTGCTAGTCTGCCATAACAAAGTACCACAGCTTGGGTTGCTGAAACAATAGAAATAAATTTAACCAAGGAGGTAATAGATCTGTACACTGAAAACTGTAAAATGTCAATGAAAAAAATTGAAGAAGACACAAATAAATACAAATCTATTCCATGTTAATGGATCAGAAGAATTAATATTGTTAAAATGTCCATACTACATTAAATGCAATCTAATTACAAAAGACATTATTGCAAACATTGCAAAATTCCAAAGACATTCCTATAGAACAAATAACCCTAAAATTTGTATGCATCTTAAAATGACCCTGAAAAGCCAAAGCAATACTGAGAAAGAAGAACAAAGCTTGAGGTATATTTCTTGATTTCAGGCTATACTACAAAGCTACAGTAACCAAAACAGTGTGGTACTCTAATCAAAAAAGACATATAGATCAATGGAGCAGAAGAGAGAGCCCAGAAATGAACCCATACATATATGGTTAAATACGTCTCAACAAAGGAGTTAAGTATATGTAATGGAGAAAGAATGTCTTCAATAAATAGTGTTTGGAAAACTGGATAGCCACATGCAGAATCATGAAATTGGAGTTCCATTTCACCTTATACACAAAAATTAATTCAAAAGGTATTAAAGACTTGGATATAAGACCTGAAACCATAAATTTTTTAAAAAAATTTTGTTTCATAAAACTTTTAGAAGAAAACATAGAGAGTCAGTTCCTTGACATTGGTCTTGGCAATGATTTTTTTAGATTTGATACCAAAAACAAAGGGGAACAAAAGCAAAAATAAACAAGGAGGACTACCTCAGTCTACATATCTTCTGCACAGAAAAAGAAACCAGCAACAACATGAAAAGACAATCTGTGTAGTGGGAGAAAATATTTGCAGAGCACTAATTCAAGAAGGGGGTTAACATCCAAAATATAAAAGGAAATCATACAACTTACAGCAAAAACCAAATATCCAATTTTAAAAAGGGGCAAAGAATTTGAATAGACATACAAATGGCCAACAAGTATATGAAAAGGTGTTCAATATCACTGATCTTCAGAAGAATAGGAATCAAAGCCACAAAGAATTATTACCTCACCTGTTAGGATATCTAGTATAAAAACCTCACCTGTTAGGATATCTAGTATAAAAAAATACAATAACAAAGGTGGAGAGAAAGGACCTCTTGTACACTGGTGGGAATGAAAATTGGTGCAACTACATTCATGCAACCAATATAAACTGGTGCAGTAAGAAGTTTCCTCAAGAAATTAAAACTGCCATATGATCCAGTAATCCCACTTCTGGGTATATATCCAAAGGAAATGAAACCATTGTCTTGAAGAGGTATCTGTACTCCCATGCATGGTAGCATTTTCACAACAACCAAGGGAACGATCTTAGTGTTGTTCACCAACGGATGAATGAATAAAGAAAATTTGGTATACATACAATGGAATATTCTTTAACCTTATCAAAGAAAGAAGTCCTGTCTATGACCTTCTGAGAGCTCAGATGGGCCTTACCTACAGCTTAGATCCCATTTTTCAGCATCCTTTTTGCCTTCTTGCTGTGCCAACAGGGAAAGGGAGATACAGCTTTCCATCCCTACCATCTTCTGCTTGCCTCCATGACTGCCCAAGTCTCTGAAGAAAGACAGGTGATATTTCACTTTTCCTTCTGTATTTTGGGCACTTTCTCGTAGTGGAATTCCCTGATTTGAGACAGCATTGCTCAAAGAAAACAAAAAACTTGCAAGCAGCTTGGATGTTCAGGTCCCAGCCCACTTTGTAACAGTTCACAGTTAAGTTCTGAGGATCTAATGTATAACATGGTAAGCATAGTTAATACTGTATTGTACAAGAGAAATTTTCTAAGAGAGAACTTTCATGTTCTCACTAAAAAATATATGAAAAAAATTAATATGGGTGTTCATGGTAAAGAATGCTCACTTCCATTTGTAGAAGGTTTTATGGAGAAGGTGGCAACTTAAGCTGAGTTTTGAAAAATGATCTTGAAGAGATCATTTTAGCCAGAGCAAACAATAGAAGGGAGGCTGTGGAAACAGGAAAAAACAAAACAAAACAACAGGATATGTACTGAAATTGGCATTTAACCCAAGCACACAATAATATAGGGCATCTAAACGCCACGGAAATGACTAAAACCCTGAAGAAAGTGTGCGATGAAGGAGACAAAGGGAAGATGACATAGGGAATACCTACTCTTAAGATACAGATCCAGCTGAGACACTAGACAATTATGTTCAGAGAGAACTAGTCTAGTTCCATGAAGGAAGGTCAAAGGAGTCACATGCCACACAGAAATTAAAGAGGCTGAAATAGGAAGAGGGCATTTGGGATTGCTCTGAGATTACTAGTGATCTCTGAGAATGAAGGAGAAGGAAGCCACATTGCATGGATTACATGGTAGAAAGAGGGAGTTATTTTTGTGACATTTGTGATGAAAGAAAGGCATGATAAGATGGTAATTTGAGGGGAGAGCAGAAAGAAGAAAACTTCCATAATAACAGTAAATCTTTCTGGCTGCAATCAGAGCCAATTTCTTCTTGTTCCACTGTTAGATGGGGCAGGATGGAAGTCAACATCACTTTCCCTAAAGACCGTTTTAGAAAAGTTATTAACAAGCAAATTATCCTCTAGTCTGTTCCCCACTACTGTTATTTCAGTAGAAATGAATCTGTCAGAGAGCTGCAGTTGGAAAAATGTCAGTGTTCACTGCTGGCATGGGTGGTATTTTTCATTTGAAATAAAATGTTTCCTCTACAAGGATAATGTAAAGGCAGTTAGGATTGAAATTAAAAAGAAAAAAAGAAAAGAATTTATATTCTATTGTCCCTTAGGTTTAAGCTTTAAGGATAGATGATAATGTTTAAACATTAAAAATAAACATTAAAAATAAATAAAATGTTTTTCCCTTTATCAACAATAGTTCTAAGTTATTTCTTCTTACAAGTTTGCTTTCGAAAGATTATATACTGAAGATTAATAGAAACACATGTGAAAATCAGTAATTCCTGATATCCTTGTGGGTATTTAATGTAAAGTCAGTTTGAAAATGAGTTTTTAAGGTAATGACAATTGGATAGAGCAGTGTTTTAGAGTCCCTGTTAAGTAGTGAAAATGGACAAAAAATAAGAAAGTACAACACAGAAATCTCAAAGGTAAGAACATATATTAAGAACAAGAGTAACATATCTGAGGAAGAAAAGGAAATTTGGAAAAGAGAGAGATAAGGAAGTAGGAAATTAGTAATTTCCTAAATAAAACTCTAAACTTCATTTACTTCTCTACTATAAACACTGAAAGAAAATTTCTTTGAATATGTGACTATTACCTCTTCAGTGAATGTTTAACAAACATTTTGATGTTTCTTAAATGTTCTCAAACATTTGTTTGAGTAAATTTATATGACACTCTATTATGGTTTTTTAGTTTTATTTCTGTTCTTAAATTATGTGAAGAGTAAAATATGTTGGATTTTAATGATCTAGCCATGCTAGGAACATGTTCAACTAGACAAAAGCAGGATTGATTTTTTCTGGTAACAAAATTTGAAAACATTATGTATGAATAATTATCAATGAACTTTCAAGAAGAATGAATAGTGAGTAGAAAGGAATTTTTATGTAGTACAAGAGTTTTATTTGGATGTGGAAATAAAAGTATAAAGTATAGTGAATAAAATATGACTTGTGTTACTTTTGTTTAAAATGCCTACTCTTTTTAAAAAATATTTTTATAAATTTTTAAATTAACATCTAAAGTATTATTAGCCCCAGGGATACAGGTCTGTGAATCGCCAGGTTTACACTTCACAGCACTCACCATAGCACATACCTTCCCCAATGTCCATAACCCCACCACCCTCTCCCTACCCGCTTCCCCCCAGAAACCCTCAGCTTGTTTTGTGAGATTAAGAGTTTCTTACGGTTTGTCTCCCTCCCAATCTCATCTTGTTTCATTTATTCTTTTCCTACCCCCCAACCCCCCCACATTGCATCTCCACTTCCTCATATCAGGGAGATCATATGATAGTTGTCTTTCTCCGATTGACTTATTTCTCTAAGCATAATACCCTCTAGTTCCATCCACGACGTCGCAAATGGCAAGATTTCATTTCTTTTGATGGCTGCATAGTATTCCATAGTATATATGTACCACATCTTCTTTATCCATTCATCTGTTGATGGACATCTAGGTTCTTTCCATAGTTTGGCTATTGTGGACATTGCTGCTATAAACATTTGGGTGCATGTGCCCCTTTGGATCACTACATTTGTATCCTTAGGGTAAATACCCAAGAGTTAGACCAATTTTGGGCATAGTTAAATTTTTAGTTAAATTAGTTAAATTTTTAGAAGTTTAGTATAGTCTTTGAGGGCACCTGGGTGGTTCAGTTGGTTAAGCATCTGCCTTTGGCTCAGGTCATGATCCCAGGGTCTTATATAGTCTTTAATTCTACTTTTGTATGCTTATTAATATATAATCTCTATAGCTAACACTAACTGTACACTACACACTTTCCTAGGCACTGGGATCTCTTAAGTGAAAAAATAGATTAATATCTTTGTTTTCAAAGAACTTATATCTTAGTAGAAAGAAAGAGACAAACAGTGAATATAGCAAATAAGTAGATTATGTTAAGTATTCTTTTTTAAAAAAGCAGGATGAAGGGAATGAGAAAAAGGACAAAGTTTGGGTGACAGCTTCAAGTGTGGGTAGGGGTCACAAGAGGTTTTATAGGGAAAGTGACTTTTTTTTTTAAGATTTTATTTATTTATCAGAGAGAGAGAGGGAGAGAGAGCGAGCACAGGCAGACAGAATGGCAGGCAGAGGCAGAGGGGGAAGCAGGCTCCCTGCTGAGCAAGGAGCCCGATGTGGGACTCTATCCCAGGACCCTGGGACCATGACCTGAGCCGAAGGCAGCTGCTTAACCAACTGAGCCACCCAGGCGTCCCGGAAAGTGACTTTTGAGAACAATCTTCAGTGAGGTAAGAGATGAAGTCATGTGAGATATCTCGAGGAAGAGTATTCCAGACTTAGAAAACAACCAGTGCAGTGTACCTCAGGCTGGAATGTGCCTGAAATTTTGAGGAAAAGCAAGGAGACAAGTGTGGCTGAAATAAAGAGAGGAAGGAGTGAGAAGGCAGTAAGTACTAAAGAAAAAAATCAGAGGTGCACAAAAGATTTATGTGTATTGACGCCCAATAATGGGTATTATTGAAAAAATTAGAGTGTCAACATGTGATGGAATATTACACATCCCATGTTTATGTAAAATATTTAACGACCTAATAAAATGCTAATAACTTAATGGTAACTGAGACATGCTGTATAACATATAAATATAATTATAGAATAGATTTAGTTATGGACATATAATTATACCAAATGTAAGAGTAATGATTTGTTGTTCATGTTATTATGGGCAATTTTTATTTATACTGTATTTTTAAATTATTTATACATCATTTTCTTATTTTGGAAAAGCTATTTCCAATCAGATTTTCCCCAAATTTAAAAAAATGCTGGAGTGAATGTTTTCAAACAACGAATGACATCAAAGAGCTGTGAATGGCAGCTATAATGTTGAGCAAACTAGTCTGTAGTAATTTGTACAGTTGTTCAGCAAGTACTTACCCCCCCTCCCCCTCACACTGTAGGCAGAATACACTTCAGCAATCCCAGGATATTGGGTTTGGCCATGTGACTTGCTGGCCAATGGAATGTTAGTAGTCATGATGTAAGTGGAACTTGAAATGCGCTTGGTTCTTAATTTGACTTGGTCCTGATATTCCAGTTAGGTGCCTTGAGGGGAGCAGCTATAATGTTGAGCAAACTAGTCTGTAGTAATTTGTACAGTTGTTCAGCAAGTACTCACCCCCCCTCCCCCTCACACTGTAGGCAGAATATACTTCAGCAATCCCAGGATATTGGGTTTGGCCATGTGACTTGCTGGCCAATGGAATGTTAGTAGTCATGATGTAAGTGGAACTTGAAATGCGCTTGGTTCTTAATTTGACTTGGTCCTGATATTCCAGTTAGGTGCCTTGGCACGCCTTGGGTAGATCAAACATGTAAAACAAACCTGAACTTCTCTTGCAGTCTGCACCCAGGCCAGAAGCAGAGCCACCCAGAAAAGCCCAGTTTAAACAGATGAAATGCCATTGACCTGTAGATCTTTGGGCAAAGAGTAAGTGCTTGTTTCTGTAAGCCATCGAATTTGGTTTGGTTTGTTATATAGTGTTACTGTAGCAGTAACTAATATACACACAGTGTGTTTTTATTGGTCAACTTATCTAAAACAGTAATAAATAAAGAGAAGATTGAAAAGAAAAGATACAAGGTTATTATTCTTGTAGATTTTTATACCTGGCACATAATCTGAGCGGTGAACTTTTTGTTTACGCATTACTTCATTAATGGATTTGAATATTAATCTAATACGTAAGTAACTTCTGGTAGCAAGGGCGGGGTAAATTAGGCTACTATCAATTTGTGTAAAATCACTGTGGTTGCCAAGAGTGGCCTGGATACCAATCTTCTTAGCATCAGAATTCAATTTCTCGGGACACCTGGGTGGCTCAGTCGATTAAGTGTCTGCCTTCGGCTCAGGTCATGATCCCAGGGTCCTGGGACTAAGTCCGGCTTCAGGCTCCTTGCTTAGCGGGGAGCCTGCTTCTGCCTCTGCCTGCTGTTCTCCCTGCTCGTGCTCTTTCTCTTGCTCTCTCTCTCTCTGACAAATAAATAAAAATAAATAAAAATTTAAAAAAAAAAAAAAAGGATTCAACTTCTCCCTGTGTCCAGTCTGTCTCCATTATTCTTCCACGGGGGCTGTTCCTGAGATCACCCAGCTGTGAACCTCCTGCATGCAAATCCCAGGGCCCTGGGAGCAAGTTCCACACAGGGGTCCCTGCTCAGAGGAGAGCCTGCTTCTCCTTCCACCTCTGCCCTTCCTCCCTGCTCATGTGCTCATACTCTTTCTTTCTCTCTCTCTCTGAAAAATAAATAAATAAATAAATAAAGTCTTAAAAAAAAAGCTTTACCCCAGATGTCTTTCTACACACATATATATATACATATGGACACATAGGAATATAAATTGGTGGCAACAACTTTTTAATGAGATTATAGTCTAAATGAAAATATTTAATTTAAATTTGAGTTCAAGAGAAATGAAAATGCTGGGATATTCTAAGAGATTTCTCTAAGCTTGCAAGAGATAATAAAACACATTAAGAAGTTGGAGTCATTCTTAAAAATTATTTCCATTTTAAGCAGTATCGATTGAAGTCCTTGCAGTGGGAAATGAGGTAATTTCTAACAATAGCTAACACTTATTGAGTGATTACAATGCCTTAAGTGTAGTAAGCCATATCATCCCTGAAACAAGCTCAAGAGGTGGAGGTATCATCCCTGTTTTTAATTTTTTAAAATATTTATTTATGTATTTATTTAAAAGATTTTATTTATTTATTTGACAGAAAGAGATCACAGGTCGGCAGAGAGGCAGGCAGAGAGGAGAGCCTGATGCGGGGCTTGATCCCAGGCCTCTGGGATCATGATCTGAGCCGAAGGCAGAGGCTTTAACCCACTGAGCCACCCAGGCACTCCTCATCCCTGTTTTTTAGATGAGAAAACAAAAGCTAAGGAAAATTCACATAATTGCCCAGGGCCACACTATTAAGAAAGCAGCAAGGCTAGAATTCTGATCTGAGCCCAGAGGCCTGGGTCCTAACTCCTACTTGTCTCCTTTCACATTAGTGCCTGCATCCCCTCAGGTCAGTGGAACTTTTTATTTTGCACAGTCAGACTATATTATTTCTACCATTTCACCTGCCATTGCTTTTTTTTTTTTTTTTAAAGATTTTATTTGTTTATTTGACAGACAGAGATTACAAGTAGACAGAGAGGCAGGCAGAGAGAGAGAGAGAGAGGGAAGCAGGCTCCCTGCTGAGCAGAGAGCCCGATGCGGGACTCGATCCCAAGACCCTGGGATAATGACTTGAGCCGAAGGCAGCAGCTTAACCACTGAGCCACCCAGGCGCCCCTGCCATTGCTTTTTGACCATACTATTTAGTATTTATTCTGTAGTTAGGTGGATTTCATCCCATCCCTGGTCTTTTTACATGGCTTTTGCATTTCTGAGATGAGTAGTTTGATTTTGGGGTGTGTGAGTGTGTGTGTGTGTGCGTGTGTGTGTTTCTTCTTCTCTTTCTCCTCCTTCTTCTTCTCCTTCTTTTGTCCAGTAAGAGCCTAGGAGTCCTATATTCCTAGAATTCCTTCAAATTTGTATGGTCTGTTTGATGTTCTGACATCTTGATTGAGTATAATATTCTTAGGGTGTATGTTTTTTTCTTTTTCCTTTAGAAAATTTCTTCATATATTTCTCCCCTATGTTTTGGCTTGGATCACACTGTTCCTCGATTTTTTTTTCTTTTTCCTTTTCAGAGATTTTTTGTTTTCTGCCTGAGGCCTGAAGAATTTCCTCTTTTCCTCACTTTTCCTTTCTTTGTTTTTCTTTCTCTATCCCCTCCCTTTTTTCTTCTGTGTTCTTTATTTTAAAAATATAATGATTGTACTAAGCTATGACTTAATTAGTGGTAATCAGATGGATTCAGTGTGCTGGAATCATTCTTTATTTGAAGGTTACTTGTTGGTAATAATTCTTTGAAGGCTTTTGGTTGCATTTGTTAAGTTCTCTAGGTTCAGGAAGCTTTCTGTTGAATTGTGGGTGTTTATGCTCCTTATCTATTTGTTTATATTTGATTGTTTCAATACCAACCACCCCTTTCTTATTTTTTAATCTGGTGATTGATTTTATTGGTGACTTGCTCAAATTTTTTGTCTATTTCAGTAATCCAATTTTCATCTCTGTCTATTCTATTTCTAATTTATCTGTAATGATGATGTTTTGGCCCTCAATTCAATGCTTATAATCTCTTATTTATTCTCCTATTCTTCTCTTATCATTTTGGGGTGGTTTATTTTGTTGTTGTTCTTATTTTATTTATTAACATAGTAGACTGTATTCCCATTTCTTTTCACCTTACTTTTGTTTGGATACTATATCTTTGCTCTATTTAATTTTTGATTCTCTTTCCACTGTCCCTAAGAGGAGTTGACTTTCTTTTCTGTGATACAATGTAGAGGGTTTTTTTTTTTTTTTCCTCCAGCACAAGGCATACTGGGAGGGAGAAAGGGATTACTCAGAGGAAATGGTATCCAGTATTTGTAACAATACCTAAGCTGTGCTCTCATATCTTGTTTTCTTAATGTTCTGTACTGGGCTTATCTATTAGGATAAGTTATCTGCTGTAAGAAGTATTTCTCCAACCTTGGACATTTAATATAATAAAAGTTTATAATAGTTCACTTATGTTCTAGTCCAATGAGGATATTGTGGGGGAAAAGGACCATAGTCGTTCGGGGACTAAAATCCTTTTATCCTGTGAGGTTATCATTCTCAGCCTGTGACTTTTATGGTCATTATGGAAAGGGAAGAGAAAATAGAGGATCTGCTATAGGTCAGGAAGTGGCATTTGTAACTTTTACCACATTCCACTGGCTGAGTCTCAGTTTCATGGCCCCAAGATAGTTGCAAAGTGGCTTGGAGAAGGAGAGAAAATGTGTGTTCTAGAGGAACAGTAGATGGATTTGTTGAACACAGGTTTACTCCCTGCTTTGGTAACCATAAAATCATTGTAAAAAGTGAGTACCATCAGGCCGCTGATCCATTCTTCAATCCGGTGTGACTCATTGTGGTTAGTTTCCCCTACTGAACCAGTTTCTCCCATCACTCGTTTCTATGACAAAATAAGATGACTCACTTAGCTTTACTCCACAAGCTAAGTATTGGAGTATCAGAGAGAATTCTCAGGGATTTGTGGACTCAGTAGTAGAAGGGTAAGACATAAAACGTCTAGTGCTGTCATAACATCAATCAACAAGCCCCAAAGGCCTTACGGGGAGTTCTGCTCTTGCCAGACAGAAATGACTCCCACCTAGCGGGAGAGGTTTCTCACCTGACCAGTTCCTCTGTCAGCTGGACCAGCTGCACTACACCTAGTCCTCAACCTAATGAATTTTACTTCCATATTAGTCTGCAAAATTTTTCAAACAAGCCAGTCACATCCTCCAGTGAGAAGCAGAAGACGCCTCATCTACTTGTTACTGCAAAGCCTGACTTCCACAGCTTATGTTGGTTCCCTCTGCTCCTGAGTGTAATCCCTGTGTGACCCCCGCAGGGCATGTAGAGTCCTCCTCTCCTGGGGTGTGAGTTACATGTCTAATGAACTGCTATCATTCTCATTTCTCCAGGGTTAGGTGTCATGTGTTCAGCCATCTCACACTAGTTAGGGCAAAGGATCCCTCTTTTACTAATGAGATGAATAGGAAATGGTCAGAACAGGAGAGCTAGGAGTCTTACTGTATGAGTTTGCCCAATTTTGCTTCAGCATCTTGAGTTTTTCTTCCTTCTCATCATTTTTGTTAAGAACACAATATTAGAGGGCACCTGTTTTATTGTCTAGTTTAGTTTCTAGCTTTATTTATTTATTTTTTTTAGTTCAACTAGTCAAATGTTGGGGAGACAATTTTGAAACTATTTTGTTTTGTTTCAAAATTCTTTATAGACCATGATTTTGCAGAAAAGTATAGAAGGACAATGTGTAGAAGGAAGGGTATCCAGGAGCAACCAGCATCAATATCATTATTGGACATGAACAATAAGTGAGAAAGGAAGAAACTCTAAGTTAGAATGAGACTATTTGAAAAAAAAAAAAAAAGGAATGAGACTATCTGTCTACTGCATTCGAAAGAGAACAAAAACACCTCATAAACCTTTAAAAACCGAACTCAGTGACGTTATTAGAGTGTCTGAACCATATGATGTCATTTTAATTTCATCACGCTGAAAATTTTTATGTTTTTATGAGAGGACAATATGTCAATGCCATCAAAGATAAACTGGGGCTACTGAGTTCCTGAGAGCACCAGACAGAGCAAACACACCCCTGGGACACTCTGTAGCCTAGGATCTAACTCTGCTTCTGAAGAGCAGTTATGCAGCCAGTCACGCAGAAGACTTTGAATGGCACGAAGGAATCACTCTTGAATTAACTCCCTGTATTTCTTCTTAACCATATAGCAAGTAGAGTAGGTACCTTCTTAAGTGGTACTCTGAGAACTCCTACTCCAAAATGTCAACCTATCAACTTACAATTTCCATCTTAGCCTTCTTACCTTAGGGTCTGCAACACTATGGAGTATTACGCCTCCATCAGAAAGGACGCATACCCAACTTTTGTAGCAACATGGACAGGACTGGAAGAGATTATGCTGAGTGAAAGAAGTCAAGCAGAGAGAGTCAATTATCATATGGTTTCACTTATTTGTGGAGCATAACAAATAGCATGGAGGACATGGGGAGATAGAGAGGAGAAGGGAGTTGGGGGAAATTGTGAACCATGAGAGACTATGGACTCTGAAAAACAATCTGAGGGGTCTGAAGGGGCAGGGGGGTGGGAGGTTGGGGGAACCAGGTGGTGGGTATTGGAGAGGGCACGGATTGCATGGAGCACTGGGTGTGGTGCAAAAACAAGGAATACTGTTATGCTGAAAAAAACAAAACAAAAACTGTTTGGTCTTCAGTACCTCAAAGGATAAGGAGGATTTCAACAGAAAGAATGAGTAGTTAACAATGGCTTTATTATGGAGAATTATTGGCTAAAAAGTTATTGACTTAAACTAGTCAGGGCAAGATGCTCTAATTATAAGCTGTGTCAAGTACCTAAGATAATAATAATAATAATAATAGCTAATATGTGTGAGGCAATTACAAAGTATTAGGTCTATTGCTAAGAATGCAACATAAATTATCATATCTAATGCATCAGCAAAAAGTTAGACGCTTTTATTGTCTATGTTTTGCAGATAAAGAAGCTGGGGCTTAGAGAAGTTGAGTAAAGAGACATGAGCATATAACTAACAAGTTCTGTGACTGAGAATCTCACCTTAGATTTCTGACTCTGCTGTCAGAGTTCTTAACCTATGCTCTGTGAGTATCATGGGCTATAGGAAAGAACATCTGGAACAAAGATTACTTGGGCTGCCTGCTTCAAAAATGTTTTATCTTGGATTCTAACTTAATTGCTAATTTATTCATCCAACCATTATTTGTTGCCCACCAACTTTGGTCTTGAGACTGTGTTAGATATTGTGAGATATTGTGTTTATCACAAATGGAAGTGAATCCCTTCCAGCAAGCAGTTCATGGCCCAGTGGAATGGTTAGAAAATGAAACATCTTGGGTTTTTCTATGTATTCTTCTGTAGAAACTGATAAAAGGAGTTAATTACAAGACAACAAACTTCACATTTTTCATTAAAAAAAAAAGAAAATAAAGAATTGAAAATATAGCATGGTAAGGAGGATGTAGGGACAAGCAAGGAGTGCTAGGGACCCTACAGCTAGCACTGAGGAGGCTTTTATGACTGGCAGTGGGGGCACTGCACTACGATTCTTCCTTCTTTAGAAATTCTAAGAGGTACAGTATTGTCTCGCCCTTTCTTCTTTGCTATTCTTTGTCCCACTCTTTCATCAAATAGTGAACATAATTAAATGAAAATGACCATGAAAGCCATACAATGGTTAAGAGTCAAGTTCACAGAACACCTGGGTGGCTCAGTTGGTTAAATATCTGCTTTCTGCTCAGGTCATGTTCTCAGGGTCCTGGGATGGAGTCCCATATCAGGCTTTTTTTTTTTTAAGATTTTATTTATTTATTTGACAGACGGAGATCACAAGCAGGCAGAGAGAAAGGAGGAAGCAGGCTCCCTGCTGAGCAGAGAGCCCATGCGGGGCTGGATCCCAGGACCCTGGGATCATGACCTGAGCCAAAGGCAGAGGCTTTAACCCACTGAGCCACCCAGGCACTCCCCAAATCAGGCTTTTTGCTCAGTGGCGTGTCTGCTTCTCCCTCTGCCCCTCCCTCCTGCTCCTTCTCTCTCTCTCTCTCTCTCAAATAAATAAATGAATAAAATCTTAAAAAAAAAAAAGTCAAGTTCACATTGATTTGGACACATTTGCTCCAAGTTTCAACTGTTCATAGAAAATGAGTATATTAAGCGATCCCATTTTTTTCTTTTAGGAGCAGGAAGAAAATGTATCCTTTTTTTTTTTTTTTTTAAAGATTTTATTTATTTATTTGACAGAAATCACAAGTAGGCAGAGAGGCAGGCAGAGAGAGAGGAGGAAGCAGGCTCCCTGCTGAGCAGAGAGCCCGATGTGGGACTCGATCCCAGAATCCTGAGATCATGACCTGAGCCGAAGGCAGAGGCTTAACCCACTGAGCCACCCAGGCGCCCAGAAAATGTATCCTTAAAGATTGTTAGTAGGGGGAAGGTAGGGAGAACTTGGATTTGGATCCTTTTTTAGTTGAAATGTGACCTTCAAGAAACCTCTGATAACCACAGAAAATAGTTTTACTAAATAGCTTCACTGTCTGTCTCCTGTTTTTCAAAGAAAAAAAAAATCATCCCTGCAATCATTTCTTGGAATTGTCTTGATTTTTCAGCAATTTAAATTCTAACGTAGTCCTGTGCAGAGAATATGACTATAGTTTGAGTGTATATGTGTGTAGGTGCTGATAATTTTGCATTTTCTTTGGGGGTTGAAAAGGAAAACAATTTAAGCTGAGAAAATTCTTAAATACTCATTTTGTAAAATTTTACTAAAGAACTTATTAAACCATTGTCAAAAAAATACTGTGTGACTTTGCTCTAGTTACTTAACCTCTCAGAACCTCATGTTTTCTCACTTGTACTTCTTAGGTTTGCTCGGAATATTAAATGAGATAGTGACATTGATTTCAAACCATCTTTCCTGTTATTTTCAACATAGCCTTCATCACCTATTGATACATTGTTTATCAGTTTGTTTGCTTTCTCCCCACTAGTAAATACTTTATATCCAGAAAAGCCTGGATAGTATCTATTGTCTTCATTACCATAACCCTTGTACAAAGAATAGTATTGGGCACTTAGTAACTGACTAAATAAATGAATACATGATGGCAAAGCACTTAGTACAGTGTCTAGCTCATAGTACACATTCAATAAAGATGAGCTTTTATGATCATCATTGTTTCCTGACATACATTTGCATTTTAAAAGTAGCAAAGCTAACCTGAGTTAAGGAGATTTAGCTAATGGTTGTCTTGTGTGTCCTTGTTATTTCTGCCTGGTCCTCTTTCTTTGTTAGTCTTTGTTTTTGACTGCATTTTAATGTATTAGGTGAAAGGTTTACCTTTCACACTGATATTTAAGAATTAAAGAAAATGCCTGACACAGAATGATTCAACACCAGAAGGCTAAGTCCTTAATTATATGGTTGAGATAGCGGCTGAAACAGCAGCACCAGCAGTGGAGGAATTTGGGGGAGGGGAAGAAAGAAAGCTCAGAACTGTCCGGAGGGAAATTGTCGGTGCAAGCATCTCTTTTTATTCTTCACCCCCACCACACACCTCTCAAATCACACCAGTAACCTGCTACATTCAGACTGTCACACAGCTGGATGATGTGTTTTAGGTTAACAACCTAAACACTTTCTAGCACGAGATTTGATGACTTGTGTTGCCTTGAACAAAATCTCCTTAAGCACATGCTGGGTTGGGGGAGCAAGTAAGTGGCCATAATTGTGACACACACATGGGGTTTGATGGCTCACAAATGCTCCTTCCCTTTAACCAAAATTTGGACAAAGATGCCCTCTGAAATCAACTCCTTTTAATCAATTTCACTGTAGAATCTCAGAGGTAGTTTAAGTTGCTTTAGGTCATTAATCCAGATGTTGTTCTCTGTATCATCAGAGAAATATGCAGATACCTTTTAATGGGTTTTCATATCTAAACTGTTCATCTGTTTTGTTTTAAATACCAATGATCATGCCTCCATACGATCCGTGTATAATATTTTCCCTACGGGATATGTTTCATTTACTTTCAGCATTCTTTCAATTATATTTCATTTTGTTTTGATGAAAATCATTGATTTATAATTGCTATCAAAGGCTTCTTTATCAGATGTAGCTGATGAATTGCTACCAGAGCAGGAAGCTATAAAACAACAACAACACAGCTTTGTGAGGATGGCCCATGTTCCCAATAAAGATTAAATGTCTGCTAGATCAATAATGGTGAAAATACTAGAATACATTATTTCTGAAATGAGATACTATGTAAATGTGCCTAAATTCATACTTTGTCTATTATAGGTTCATACTATTTTAAACAATGTGTATTTCTTTAATAATGTTCTGCATGATTGTTCCATTAAATAAAAGAGTTGTTCATATTCGGTCCTTTCTTCTATTTTCACTATTGAATTTGTAAATTATGCTTAACTAAGAGGAAATAATTACAATAAAATAAAATGCTCTCTTCAGCTTTCCTGAACGTTTCTACTGATACTATTTTGAAGATGAGGGTAATGCCATATACCCAATCAACATTTTTGCTCTATTTTATTCCTGGGAGAAGGCTGATACATTAGGATATTTATATCTATTTTCTTCCTGTGTGCATTAAAAAAAAAATCTGAAAAGCCTTATAGAAACAATGTTATTTTGTGTGTGACTCGGGTTAAAATAACACTCATATCAATTTCCTGTTCAAGTACCATAATTATATGGCAAAACTTGATTTTTGTAATTTAAAGTTTATTGTTGTTATCCCCCTTTTTGCAGATTCAGTCTCACAGCATCAAATTCACAATGTCTGGCAGCTATTTAAATAACAAATGAGAATAATCATAGAGCAGGATTATCATCTCTTTCATTCTAGATATCAAACTTCCCTTAATTGCTTTAGAAGCCTCATAAACAATGGAGTCTCATGTAACATTGTTTTACAAGTAAAATGCATTAGTCTTTTACATGTTTCTCTCTGTCAAATCACTCGCTCTGGGGGAGCCGGCTGCCACATCGTGAGGGATCTTCAGAATCTCTAGGGAGAAGCCTACATGGTAAAGAACCGAGGTCTTTGGCCAAGAGCCAGTGAGGACTGAGGCCTCCTGCCAACAGTGACATGAGTGACCTTGGAAGTGAGTCCACGAGCCCCAGCCAAACTTCCAGATAATTGCAGCCCTACTGACATCTTGACGGCAGCCTCATTAGAGACCCTGACCAACAACCACGCAGCTAAGTTGCTCTTGAATTCTGAGTGGCAGAAAAAGAGGAAATACGTATTTGTTGTTTTAAACCACTCAGTGTTGGGGTAATAAGTTATGCAGCAATGATGACTAATGTCATCTAGCACCAACAAGAGGCGGCTGTGATAGAAATGGTGGTGTGGCATGTTTGAGCAAAAAAGAGCATGAGCTAGTTCACCCCCCTGCCCAAATCTTTTTGGTTAGGAATTAGATTCGAGAGAGGAGCTTAGTGCTAAGGTTATGGAGCCTATGTTAGGGTCTGTGGGGTGGACTAGCATGCTAAGGCAATAGCCTTCATGTTACACCAGCTGAGGACAATATGGAAGACAGTGGAGACAGAGGCAAAGCCCAAGGTCAAGCAGCCCAAGCTTTACCTGACTGCAGTCACACATGAGAGAGCTCAGAACACCCTTCCTCTCCCACAGGCACAAAATAAATCTCTCAGGAACTTATAAAATCTCAAAAGCATTACACAGCGGGGGCACTTGGGTGGCACAGTTGGTTGAATGTCCAACTCTTGGGTTTCAATTTACGTCATGACTTCGGGGTCATGGGATTGAGCCCCACATCAGGCTCTGTGTGAAGTCTGTTTGAGATTCTCTCACCCTCTCCCTCTGCCCCTACCCCCACTCTCTCTCTCTCAAATAAATAAATAAATCTTAAAACAACAACAACAACAACAAATTTTACACAGGGGTATAGGGGACAAGGACAAGAGAGAGCTAAGAGTCATAAGAGACTGAGTTTTTTTTAAGATTATTTATGTATTTATTTATTTGACAGAGAGAAATCACAAGCAGGCAGAGAGGCAGGCAGAGGGAAGGGGGTAGCAAGCTCCCTGCTAAGCAGAGAACCCCATGCAGGGCTCCATCCCAGGACCCTGGGATCATGACCTGAGCTGAAGGCAGAGGCTTTAACCCACTGAGCCACCTAGGTGCCCCAAGAGACTGAGTTTTAAACTGAAAGTGATTAAGTGACCTTGAATTTGTAAGAAAGAACTTTCCACCAAAGAAGCAAATTAGGGCTTGAGAGTAAAATTAATTTCAGTTGTGGAGAAATAAAAGTTATTTGCAGACTTTTGCAATATTTTTAGTTACAAAACTTCACACCCACTATTTCACAATTGATAGGGACACCTTTATTTTAGAGCAGGATAAAAGAAAAAGATCATTGTTCTCACAGAAGAGCAATGCCAATTTTCTTTCTTCAGAGAGAATATGTATCTGAAATTATTTGGGGGAAATAAGTAATTTTGGAGAACATGATCTCTTGCTTTCTGCTAATGGTGGCTAATACTTATGATGTACTTACAATGTTCCAGAGAGTTGTTCTCACCATTTTACAGATACTAAACTCATTCTGTACTAACAACAAATCTATTCTGTGCTTATTACCATCAGCCCCATTTAAAATAGGGAAACAAGAGGCACCTTGGTGTCTCAGTGGGTTAAGCCTCTGCCTTCGGCTTGGGTCATGATCTCGAGGTCCTGGATCTAGTCCCGCATTGAGCTCTCTGCTCGGCGGGGAGCCTGCTTCCTCTTCTCTCTCTCTCTGCCTGCCTCTCTGCCCACTTGTGATCTCTCTCTGTTAAATAAATAAATAAATTCTTTAAAAATAAAATAAAATAAAATGGGGGAAACAAAGGCACAGAAGAGCAAGGAAACTGCCAAGGGTCCTAGCCGGTCTGGTTCTGGAGTCTATGAACTTAACCACTGCCTTCTCATGCTCCCAAAGGTGTATCTTATATTTCTTCAAAGACTTTGTTTCTGGGACATCAAGTTTATGCTGAGCATTTTGACTAAGTTGGAAAAATGTAAGATTTGAACTCAGAATGTGAGTCCTCCTAATGACACTAGACAAAGAGCTTATTGGCTGGTCTCTAAAACTGCACTCATCTGTATGCACAGTTATTTATGGAGATTATTCCAATAGTATCTGGATTTCACTTTAAAGGTGAATAGCATTATATGTCCTGGCTGTGGCGTGAAGAGCCACACGGATCTTTAAGGACTGGCTTGTAAACATGTAATCAGAAGATCTGGCATTGCCTGAGAATCCAGAGCAGGTTTTAAATAGCTTACAAAGAGCTCAGCTGGTCTTTCCAAGTCCAAGTTATCAAAAATAGTTTCCTAGTTTATGTGTGTGACCTTCCCTGGCCACAGACACGGAGCCATAAAGACTATTCTGCCTTTGCCCTCTCTGGATGCAAGAGCAAACGCATGACTTTTTCAACTATGAGCTATAGTTTAAAAATCTGTATAATCACAAACATGGAGTGAGCATAGAGCCCTGTGAGGCCCATGGGTTTCCCTGAATTCAGTAAAACCCCTCTCTCTACAAAATGCCTCTAAGGTAAAGAACAAGGCCTTGGTGGTCAGGTCCTGCCTCCATCAGAATATTTAGCCAGAAACAGAGACCGTCATAGAGAGAGGCTTGAAGATTCGTCTATAGACAACTTGAGAATCTCTAATATTATTCATTAATTCATTTTACCTGTCTTGTCTAAAAATTTCCTGGAAGAAGCATTAATATGATGCAATGGCTTTTCTACCTTCTTGTTAGGCCTGGAAAGATAGTTTCCAATGTTTCTGAATCTATTTTGTGAGCTTTCCCCCTGAGAACAGTTCTGACCAACATCTGTATGTGAAGCCAGTGGAGAAGAAGAAAAATGATTGCAATGCTGAGATATTTTCTAGAATGCTAGTCATGTAGAAATACTGTAAAACAAGATAAAGAAATGACATAAAAATAGAAATAAATATACAAAATACTTAGGGATCCACACTTTGGCACTATTCTCCACTTAAAAAAATAATGCTACTTTGCTCCAGAAAAAAAAAAAAGTGTTTCAGTGTTCTTTTCTGTAAAGGGACTTCTAAGTTGCCACCTGGTAGAACTTGGTATATTCCTATGAAATCATGGGTTTCGATCTTCTAATATTGTTAATCAACATGGGATTGGATTTAATTTTCTAGGTGATTTGGTTGGAATTTAACACTGTTTATTTGGCCAATAGCTATTTTCCTGGTAGAACAGATGTTGAAGGAAAGCAAGTTCTCCTAGAAAGAGGTTTGTAACACTAGGTATGATTGACATTTTGCGTATAATACAAAGTAGAAACCTAAAGATTAACCTACTTCCTTGAGTATTTAGTTCTTTTGAAATAAATTTCTTATAATTTATTATGGAGCTGTTGAACATGATTTACTTCATAATTAGGATCTTACGACAAAGAATTAAAAACAGATCTTAAAAAACTATTGCTAACAACTGTTGGTAGGATGACCCAACAGTTTTTCCTACCCATGGAGTTGGAGAATTTTCAAGAATTTCCTTGATTCTCTCACAAAAGAAACATGAGAGCTAGCACTGCCACTCTCCTTTTCCTCTTGCCCTGGTTTTGGGTGCTACGCCAATGCTCTAGCAGCCATCTTGTGACTGTTAGGAACCTTAACAGGGGTAAGCCATGGAACTGATGTCTACCTCAGTTTTCCTCTGATGCAAGAAAAAAGATGGCTGTTTTCAAAAGTCACTCAGCTTTCCTAGAAGTTGATGTGTATGTATTCCTAGCTCATACAATAAAATATAATTATACCAAATATGGTTATACCAAAGACTTAGAAGATGGTGATATTGAAGCCAAATTGGACAGGGTCCCATTTTTTTCAAAGCAATGAAAAAATTTCAAGACCAATTTCAAAACTGAAAAGTGCATTTAGTAGTTTCCCCTTTCCATTTACCATCTTTGTCTTTATAAGTCTAATTGCAAGTACCACCTCATATGATCTGGAGAAACTGTATGTATTTTATACAGGTGGTGGTTTTTATATATTAGCATTTCCCTTTAAAGATCATTATAGATCAATATAAAAACTTCTACTTTGAAAGAACTCTTGAGATTTGAATAGTACAAATTTAATTAATAACAAAAGGATGAATTAGATCTTTCTTTCCCCATCCTTTCCTCTCTATTTCATTTTCTCCAACTCTTTCTTTCCTCTCAGTGCTTTTCTTTATTTAGTCTTCTCATTATCCATGTTTCTATCTTTCTTAGAATACCAGTGTAATGTGATATATTTTTCACAAAGAATAAAGATATTATTCTTAGTATTTATGTACTTCAAGACAGATATTTTGTCCTTATGCATTTTGTGTGTGTGTGGGGGGTTGCCAATATGTTACACAACAGAGCCAGTAGTGAAAACGTTTTTAAAATAGTTTCAAATAATTTTCCCCCATTTTATTTCTGTAGAAATACAATCCTTGTTTGAAGTACATGCCGTTACATCACAGTCGTGGATTTTTTGTCTAAGCCAAAATATGAGATCACAAATGATAATTACATTGGATTATTTGCCAATATTTTTCCACTCATGTGTACAAAAATACCGTGTATTTCAATGTTATACCTACTGGCTAAACGATGTAACTCCATCAGTGTCTGAGAAAAAAGATATTTGGTATGTTTAAATGTTTTAAACAGAACAGGATCAGAAAACATGCTTAATGCTGAGTAAAACATACTGAAAGCAAGCCTATACCATTTCCTTGCATGAGAATGGTTAACTTAGACAGTATTATTAATAAGAGAAACAAAACAGAACACGTTTTCCAGTTTTCACTAAATTCAAGAAAACTTAGAATAATGCATTGAAACAATGTTTCTCTGCCCACATTAATCTGAAAACCTGAACAGACATTATTTAACCAGAATCCAAAGTTCAGGGGAAAGACTGTTGAAAGATCTCTAATTTTAAAATCACTGTTTGTAGAAGTAAACCTTTGTTCCCAGTCTGTAAATTATTAAAATGAGTATGTAATGAGTTCCCAGGTCTCCTCATTAAATCTTCTTGTACATACAATGAGCTATTTCCTGGTACATCTCACTCTCTGGTACTTCATTACTAGTGATGGTGTTGGCACTTCTAGATTTATTTGCAAAGGATACACAGGGATTCAATGACTGCCAGCACTTATCTTCATGCAAATTACAGGCCAACTGTTCTGCCACATTCTCTGAAAGTTCAAGTTTGAGAACCTCAGTGAAAGGCAGAGTTCTTGCTTTAGAAACTCAAATGTCCATTCCTTTATTGTCTATAATTCACTTTGATTTTTGTCTCAAAGTTCTTATTTTGCCTGAGGCAGAAGTCTTAGTTTAGTCATTTTGAAGTAAAAATAAATTGTTATTTTTCAGTATTTAATTTTGAAATTTAATTATATTCAGGAGCTTTACCTCCCTGTCAATTCCATCTTTTCTTCCTATACTTTTCCCTGGGTGGATTTTTCAGTTTTAAGGGCATCTCATCCAGGTCTTGATTTGTTCACTCCCAAACTGGATCCTTACTGGATTCATGGCAAAAGCTAAGTATGATGCTTTCTCAAACAGCAACCTAGGTAGAATGTGCCCTTATCTTGGCATCTACCCTGCTTCATAGCACTGGTGATTCCTTGAGGCCATTCTTATCCTCTCTTTTGAGGATGGCCAACATAGACCCTGTTGGATATGCCTCTCTTCATCCTAATTTTGGACATTCACAAAGAAAACCGTAAGTTAGCTTCCATACCCCATGCGAGACCCAAAGGAACTTTTAGACCCCGTTTCGTACCCTATGGTTGCCATAGGTGTCCTGGGATGGTGTGTATGTCTCTTTAACTTCTAAGTAAGCCTCATTACCATGTCTAGTTCCCCAACGTTCCTATCTCCTTGAGGGTGCAGTGGCTCCTGACTTTTCAGAAATCCCAAGTAGAAACCAGGACACAAGTTTCTTTTATTCTTGGTTTCCCACTAACACCCCTGCACCAATCCCCCAGGATATGACTCAGAAGGTGTGAACTAAAAGTAGGGTGACTAAATTTCCAGATTTTCCCAAGAAGTAAAGGGTTTCCAGGATGCAGGACTTTTGGGTTGAAAACACAGAAGGTCCTGAGCTGGTCACCTTACAGGAGGCATATCTGCTGCAGTGTGTATAACTCTCTTTTCCCCCTCTGAAGTCTCCTCCTTTTTGTTCAGAAGATTCCTTATTTATTGGAGGCTGGTTCAGATCATTTTTTCTCCTTTAAATACTTTCTGTCTGGAAAGGGTCTTTGAAGCTTAGAAATAAATTTGACATCCATTTTCCCCCTTTGCCTTTGAAATCACTTGTAGAAATACATACGATTTCTGCATGTAGTTATATTTGGGAAGATTAGTAGGAAACCAGGAAAGATAAGGGAAATTACCAACTAATACTTCACATATCATGTTACCGTACTTTTTTATTTTTTATTTTATTGAGCTATGTTTTACATATCATAAATTCATCCCTTTCAAGTGTATAACTCAATGGTTTTTAGCCATTTTACCAAGTAGCATTACCATTCCCATAAAAGTTATCGAACATGTTCCTTTTCTCCAAAAAGATCCTTCATGCTTATTTACAGTTCATTCTTTTTCCCACCCTTAGCCCCAGAAAACAACTAATCTACTCTATATCTCTTCAAATTTGTCTTTTTCAGGCAATTCATAGAAACAGAGTCATATGGAGTGGGTTTTTTTTGGTTTAGCATTTCATTTAGCGTAATTTTTTAAGGGCCATCCCTGATGTGTCGGTATGTTGCCCTCCTTATTGGTGAATAGTATTTCATTGTATGGATATACCACATTTTTTCCCTACATACCAGTTGATGGACACTTAAATTGTTTCCAAGTTTTGGTTATTATAAATAATGTTGCTATAAACATTTTTGTGCAAGTCCTTGCGCAGATATATATTTTCATTAAAATATAGGAGTAGGAGTAGAATTGGAGTAGGAGTAAAATATAGCTGTAGGAGTAGAATTGCTGGGTAAAATGGTAGTTTAACATTTAACATTTTGAAAAATGACTAAACTGTTTTCCAAAACGAATACATTATTTTACATTTCCATGAGTAATGTAGGAGGATTCCTGTTTATCCACATCCTTGTCAATGCTTGTTACTGCCTGCCTGACTTATTATAGCCATTCTGGGAGGTGTGAAATAATATCGTATTGTGATTTTAATTTGCATTTCCCTAATAATTAATATTATTGAGTATCTTTGTGCCATTTTTACATTAACCATTCATGTATCTTCTTTTATAAATTTCGGTCCACATGTCTGTCCAGTTTTGATAGACTGTCTTATTATTGAGTTGTAAGCATTCTTTGTAAATTCTGGGGCCAAGTCCTTTACTGGGTATGTGTTTTGAAAATATTTGTTTGCTTTCTATTGCTTGTCTTTTCATTTTGTTAATGATGCCTTTGAAGTACAAAAGGTTTAATCTTTGGTGAGGTCAGTTTTAACAGTTTTGTCTTTTATGAACCACACTTTTGGTCTTTGTCTAACACAACGTCTTGAAGATTTTCTTCTAAATGTTTTATTATTTTAACTCCTACATTCGAATATATGGCCTATTTTGAGTTAATTTTTGTGTATGGTCTGAGATGAAGGTCTAAGTCAATTTTTTTGTATGGGGTATCTAATGGTCCCAGCACTTTTTGCTAAACAGACTGTCATTTCTTTTCAATGAATTACTCTGGCACCTTTGTAAAAAAAAAAAAATTCAAATAGAGAAGTGCATTACTCATAGGTCTGGAGGAAGTACACAGCATACCTTGAGGGGCCACATGGAGTGGTCAAGGCAGAGTGTAGGCAGAGAGTAACAATCTGGGGCACATGCTCATATTAAGGTCCGGAGATGGAGTACTTTGGGGTTCCCAGGTTCTAGTCAGATTGGTCAACTCACACCAAAACAGCAGTGTTTTGATAGGATACATGGTCTTTCATCTCAGGTTACACAAGGGGAAGGCCCTGACAGGCAGTGAAGACTTCATCACAAGGGGTATTGGAGAAGCCCAATCAGGAACTTATATTTTTCTGGGGCATGTGCTTCCATGAGGGGCTAATGTCAGTTTAAAGCACCTGAAGGCCCCTTGGCCAAATAAAAATAGATGCCAAGGCAGCATACTGTGGAGTAGCTTATTTCAGTTCTCAGGAGTCATATAGTTGGAATCATGCGGTATGTATCCTTTTTAGGTTGTAGCTCTAGTCTTTTTAGATTGGCTTCTTTCACTTAGTATTCACTTACGGCTTCCCCACGTCTTATTCCATTTAGTCACTAGATAATATTCCATTGTATTAATATTCTACAGTTTCCTTATTCTTCCACATATTGAAGGATTATTGGTTGCTCCCAAGTTTATAGTAAGTTATTTATTTTTTTTAAAGATTTTATTGGTTTGACAGACAGAGATCACAAGTAGGCAGAGAGGCAGGCAGAGAGAGAGGAGGAAGCAAGCCCCCCCTGAGCAGAGAGCCCGATGCGGGGCTCAATCCCAGGACCCTGAGATCATGACCTGAGCCGAAGTCAGAGGCTTTAACCCACTGAGCCACCCAAGCACCCTAAGTTATAGTAAGTTATGAGTAAAGATTTGTGTATAGGTTTTGTGTGGAGGTAAGAGTTCAACTCATTTAGGTAAATACCAATTCAATTGGTATTGGAATTCAATTATTGGGTCATATATGGTAGGCCAACGTTTAGTTTTTTAAGAAGCTGTCAAGCTGTCAAACTGTCTTCCCAGGGGGCTGTACCATTTTTTTGCATTCTCACCAGCAGTGAATGAGAGTTCCTGTTGCTCCATATCCTCACCAGCATTTGCTATTGCCAGTGCTCTGGATTTTCTAAGAGGTATGTAGTGTCGTTTTAATTTGCAATTCCCAAATTACATATGATGTGGAGCATCTTTTCATATGCTTATTTGCCATCTGTATATCTTACCTGATAAGATTTCTAATCAGTTCTTTTCTCATTTTCTAAAGGGGTTGTTTGTTTTCTTGGCGGGGAGTGTTTTAAAGAGTTCTTTGTATATTTTAGATACAAGTTCCTTATTGGACGTGTGTTTTGCGAATATTTTCTCCTAAAGTTAATTGTTGTGAAAGGTGTACAGTCTCTGGATTCCTTTTTTTTTTTTTTTTTGCATTTGGATATCTAGTTGTTTCAACCTTATTTGTTGAAAAGATTCTATTTTCTCTATTGAATTGCTTTTGTTTCTTTGTCAAATATCTGTTGATTATATTTGTATGTCTGTATTTCAGGACTCTCTTCTGCTTCTTTGATCTATTTGTCTATTCTTTTGCCAATACCACACAGTTGTGATTACTGTAGCTTCTGTCTTTGATTTCTAATTTAACTCCACTTGTATGATTTAAATCCTTTTTAACTAATTAAATAATTAATTTATTAACTTATTTCATGGCTTAACGTATGTATGCTCTGTCCTGGAGAATGTTCTAAGTGTGCTTGAAAAGAATTCTGCTGTTAATAGGTGTTAGGTCAAATGGTTTCATGATATTTTTTAAGCTGTATATATTCTTGCTGATTTTCTTTGTAGTTTTTCTATCAAATTTGAAAGTAGAGTATTGAGATCCACAATTATTGTTGAATTTTCTGTTTCTACCTCCAATCCTTTCAATTTTAGTTTCATATATTTGGGACTCGATTGTTAGGTGTTTATAGCTTATAATTATTTGTTACTCTCTGCTAAGTAGATCCTTTCATCATCAAAAAATGTTTCTCCTATCAAGGAGCAAGTTTTTCTTAAAGTCTTTTTGTCTTTTTTAGTATAGCCTCTCCAGCTCCTTTTTGGGTACTATTTGTATCACATTTTTTTTTCTTTTTACTTTTAACCTATTTTTTATTTTTAAATTTAAGGGCTCTTTTATAGACTGCATATAATTGGATTATGGATCTTTTTTTTGTTAATCCATTCTACCAGTGTCTGTAATTTGGATCAGAACATTCAATTATTTACATTTAACGTACTACTGATAAGGTAGAATTTATACCTGCCATTTTGCTCTTTGTTTTCTGTACTTCTTTTTTATCCCTCTGTTCCTCCATTACTTCCTTCTATTGTGTTAAATACTTTCCAGTGTACCATTTAAATTCCTTTTTGTATTTTAAAATATTTCACCATGCACTTGGAGTTGTAGCACATCTGGGTTACCACCACCCTCTGGGTCAATGCTGAGGTCCCCGGTGCTGGGAAAGAGCCAGAGCTGTGTGCTTGGAGGATCTGTGGTGGGCTGGGACATGGAGATGCCCAGGAGCTGAATATGCGGTGCCCTACAATCTCTTCCATGGTCTCTGCTCCATTACTGCTTTCCTGGGCTCCCTGGCCTAGCCTCTCTGTTCACTGGACCATTAGAGGAGATGGAGCTCAAGCTGGTCTCAAGGGATGAGGACAGAGGAAACTGCAAGGTCACCTTCCCTCACTATTCTTGCTCAGCCACCAGCATCACATTTTACCTCTTTACTCTTTTCTTAAAGCTGTTTTTTAGTGGTTGTCCTGAGTCTGATAACTAGTATCCTAATTTAAAGTGATCTAGCTTGGGGCTCCTGGGTGGCTCAGTTGGTTAAGCATCTGCCTTTGGCTCAGGTCTTGAACCCAGGGTCCTGAGATTGAGCCCCACATCAGGCTCCCTGCTCAGTGGGAAGCCTACTTCTCCCTCTCCCCCAGCTTGTGCTCTCTCTTTCTCTCTCTCAAATAAATAAAATCTTTCTTTAAAACAGAATCTAGCTTAGATTAGTATTAGCTTAATTTCAGTAGTATACAGAAACTTTGCTTTAATACAACTGTATCCCCTTCCTTCTCTTCTGCGATAGTATTGATACAAATTACGTCTTTGTATATTATAAGACCATCAATACAGGTTTATATTAATTGTTTATATAGTTGTCTTCTAAATTAGACAGGAGAAAAAGAAGCTGCAAAATTTCATTTGTACTGTGTTTTGTGTTTATCTATGTAGTTACTTTATTGATACTCCATTTCTTCATGTGGATTTCAGATACCCTCTAGTGTCTTTTCATTTTAGATCGAAAGCCTTCCATTAGGACAGAAATGATGGTTGTGAATTCCTTTAGCTTTTGTTTACAGTGGAATATCTTAATTTTTCCCATAGTTCTGCAAAATAGTTTTGCTGGATGTAGAATTCTTGGTTAGTGGTCCTCCTCTCAAACACCCCCAGCACTTTAAATATCTCATCCCACTGCCTCTGGACTCCATTTCTGATGAGAAGTTAGCATTAATCTCATTGAGAATTTCTTATTCATGATAAGTTGTTTTTTTCTCTTGATGCTTTCAAAATTCTTTCTTTGTCTATGTCCTCCTCCAGTTTGACTATGATGTGCTTAGGTGTGAAACTCTCAGTTTATTCTACTTGGGGTTCATTTATTTTTCTTCAACTTTGGGAAGTTTTCAGGCATTTTTTCTTTAAATATGTTTTCTTCCCATTTCTCCTCATTCTTTCTAGTATTTCCATTATATGTATGTGTTTGTGTGTTTACTGGTATCATACAGGTCTTTGAGTCTCTGTTCATTTTTTAAATTGTTTTTTTTCTCCTTAGGCTGTATAACCCTGCTGATCTATTTTCAAGTGCACTGATTCTTTTTTTCCTGTCAGCTCAAGTTGGATTTTGAGTCTTTCTACTGAATTTTTCATTTCGCTTATTTTACTTTTCAACTACAGAATTTCTATTGGTTTTTAAAAATACTTTATATCTCCTTATGAATGTTTTCTATTTGCTGAAATATTGCCATACTTTTTTTTTTTTAAGATTTTTATTTATTTATTTTGTGTCCCAAGATGGCTTTCTTTCTTTCTTTTTTTAAAAATTTTATTTATTTGACAGAGATCACAAGTAGACAGAGAGGCAGGCAGAGAGAGGTGGGGTGGGGAAGCAGGCTCCCTGATGAGCAGAGAGCCCTATGCGGGGCTGGATCCCAAGGACCCTGAAATCATGACCTGAGTCGAAGGCAGAGGCTTAACCCACTGAGCCACCCCGGTGCACCCTATACTTTCTTTTCATTTTTAAAATTCAGTTTCTTTTATTTCTTTGAACATGTTTTTGAGAAAACTGATTTAAAACGTTTATCTGATATGTCCAACATCTGGGCTTCTTCAGGGAAATTTTCTATTGACTGCTTATTTTCCTGTGTATGGCCATTCTTTCTTGCTTCTTTTATGAGTCATTTACATTTTTATCAAAACTGGACATTTCAGGGCGCCTGGGTGGCTCAGTGGGTTAAGCCACTGCCTTCGGCTCAGGTCATGATCTCAGGGTCCTGGGATCGAGTCCTGCATCAGGCTCTCTGCTCAGCAGGGAGCCTGCTTCCTTCTCTCTCTCTCCCTGCCTGCCTCTCTGCCTACTTGTGATCTCTCTCTGTCAAATAAATAAATAAAATCTTAAAAAAAAAAAAACTGGACATTTCAGATAATATAATGTGGCACCTCTGATAATCAGATCCCCCATTCCCATAGTTTGTTGTTGTTATTGGGGCTGGTGTGTGTGCATGTGTGTGTGTGTGTGTCTGTGTTTAATCACTTTCCTGGACTAATTCTATAAAACTTATATTATGGGTTGAATTGTGTCCTTCAAAAAACATATGTTTAAGTTCAACACCTAGTACCTCAGCATGTGACCTTATTTGAAAATAAGTTCCTTACAGAGGTAATCGAGATAAAATGAGGCCTTTAGGGTGGACTCTGATCCAATATGACTGGTATCCTTTTAAAAAGGGAAATTTAAACACAGATACAGGCACAAAGGAGAGGCAATATGAAGATACATAGGGTAGGGGCGCCTGGGTGGCTCAGTGGATTAAGGCACTGCTTTTGGCTCAGGTCATGATCTCAGGGTCCTGGGATCGAGTCCCCTATCGGGCTCTCTGCTCAGCAGGGAGCCTGCTTCCCTCTCTCTCTCTCTCTGCCTGCCTCTCCATTTACTTGTGAAATAAATAAATAAAATCTTAAAAAAAAAAAAATAGGGCAAAAAGAGCATGTGACTGGAGTCTTGCATCTATAAATCAAGAAATAGTAAGGATTGCCAGAAATCACCAGAAGGTAGAGGCAAGCAGGAAAGATTCTTACCTAGAGCTGTCAGAGAGAATATGGCCCTGCTGAGATCTTGATTTTGGACTTGAAGCCTCTAGAACAACTAGACAGTGAGTTTATATTGTTTTAAGACATTGGATTTTGGTACTTATTACTATAGCCTTGGGAACCTGATACAGCCTATACTCCCTGGAGTGCACAACCACTGAATTTTCTACTGTGCAGGCTCGGCAGTGAGCTAACAAATGATCAGAGGTTTCCATAAATGCTTGGAAACAGAAGTTCTTCCAATCTGCCAAGGACTTCTGTGTGTATATTGAGGCTAAGGCAATTCACTAGTTTGCCTTAGGCTTCATTTCCTGTTTACACTGCCTCAAGGTCAGCCAGAGATAAGGGATTTGGGCCCTGTTAGGTCTTTCCCAGGCATTGGATGGGCCTGAACATGTACTGGCCTTCTAGATGTTCAGAAGTATGGGAGCTCTTTTCAAAGGTCCTCTGGTCATTTCTTCCTCTAGATCTGCCATTTAAATTTTAGGCTGGAATTTTTTTTCATTAAACAGGCATTGCTGCCTTAGGTAGTTGTTGTGTTAATCAACTGCCCTTGATTGTTTCAGACAAATGCCCTGCAGACAGGGATTTTCCCAGAGGAAGCTCTGAGTAATCTCAAAGCCCTGCAAATGGGGGTTTTACAAAGATAAGAGATCCACACAGGAGAAGAATGCACTGGAGATGGTACTCTTCAAGGTGCTCTTGGTTTGTCCCTTTTCAGTGTCAGCCGTACTGCTGGTTTGCACAGCAACCGTGATAGCAGGGCTGCTGGTTTTCAAGGTTGCTTTGGAACTGAAAAAAGGCGGATAGGAGTAGGCCAAGTTAAAAAACTCACAAAGTGCAGACATTTTTTTTTTTTAATTTTAATTTTTATTCCTTTTTATTTTTTAAAAAGATTTTATTCATTTATCTGAGAGCAAGAAAGCGAGCATGATGAGGGGAGGATCAGAAGGAGAGGGAGAGAATCTCAACCTTGAACATGACCTGAGCTGAAACCAAGAGTTGGCTGTTTAACTGACTGAGCCCCCCAGGCACCTCCAGACATTTTTCTTGAATAAACTCTCCTCAGATTGTTACAAGTCTTATATTACCTTCTAAACTAAAGGTTAATTTTGACAAACTTGCTAGCATTTTGCTGGTTTTATTAAAGAGCAGACAAGTGGGGATCCTCGATCTGCCATTGTGGTTATCAAAGTTATTTTTTAAGTCAGAGTAACATAAAGTAGAGTTCAGACAAAAAATAGAGCTAAGATTATGGACTCTGGAATAAGACAGAACTAGAGGCACATGAATTACACACATTCCTGAACTTTTCTAAGGCTTTTTTTGCATATCTGTACGACTGAGTTAATGATATACATTCAATTAAACCAACACCTTTCGATCTGCCATCATGACAGATTTTGTCTTAGTAGATCTGTTAGGTCCCCCCAAAATTGGGAATCCCAATAATGGGTCTGTGATTAAAGAAGCGAGACTGATACAAAGCAAAGGTCAAGCAAAGCTTTATGTCCCACCAAGCATCAGGAATCAGACCGATGTCAAACAGACCGGTCAGGGCTGCTCCTCACAGAGAACACCCTCTTCCTGCTTTCCAGACTAATTTTTATAGAACAAAGGCCATGTGGTTGAACAAAGGCCATGTGGTTGGGCCTGGCCACACACAGGTGGCCAATGAGATTGTAACACACACAGGAAACTCCACAGTGATGCTAGGTGACCAATTGAATTACAATTTACCCTAGTAGACATTTGAACCAGCCTATCACCTAGTTTAGAATTGGTGCCCAAAGGGTGGAGCCTATACTCCTTGGTAGCTAGGAGACAGTATGCGCCCCCACTGATTGAATACCTACACCTGGCCTGACCCACTCTTGTATTTGGACTTTGTTACCTGGGACCGGTTTCAGGGACTTGCTTTTAAATAAGTTCCCTGCGGGGGGGCAAGGTCAATTTAAGTTTTACAACAAAATGGCAGTTCAACGGGGGTGGGGCTGCTCTGGCTAAATAGGCCCTTACAGATCAATTATAGAAAAAGAAAAATAAAGATAAAAGAATAACACTGCAAACCCTTGAGGGTGGCACGTCACTGTAAAATTTGATGTTCTTCGAAATGTTTCCTCTGCAGTTTCTAGTCTCCTGTTTCTTAAGCTATGTGTAAGTAGGCACAGGCATGGCATTTTCTTGTTTAGCCTTCTAGAGTTTCTGTCCAATGGCTAAGCTCGCCTATGTATATGCTGTGTGGAAGATATTCCTCTGGGCTCTGCAGGAGCCATGTCAGTGAACCAAATATTGGATGATCTGCACATTTTCCCTTTTGATGTACTAGTACCACATAGGATTTTCAAGTGTATGCCCCTCAGACTGGGGATACTGTTTAAAGAGTGCTTTCCCTGAGTTTGGAGAATTTCTGTTAGTCTTGAGAAAGCCAAAATGGGGATTGGTACTCCAGGTCAAGTCTCTTTTTCATATTCTTTACTTTCAGAATCACAGACATATCTGAATACTGCAGGACTCCAGGGATGCATGAGATGGCACAGTCTTTTGCTTTTGGTATCAATCAGAGCTGCAGAACCACTAGGAAATCTGTATCTATATCTTTGTCTATTTACCCATATCTTCATTTACTTCTGTATCTACGTCTACATATATACCTATTTATATCTTCAGCTGTGTCTGTATCAGACACAGCTAAATAACTGTGTCTCTATCTAATTACATACCTCTATAATTACAAGGATTTTTTGTTATAGAGATTTGACATTATCCAGTTGTAGGAGCCGATTAATTAGTCTCTATTAAGGCTATTGTCTTTGAGTCCACTCCTAGGAGTTAAAGTTCAAGCATCCAGAAGGAGTGTCAGATGTAAAAGAGGGAAGACCAAGAACAAGCTGGAACCCATGAGAATGAATTGAAATCTGTGTCAGTTCTCATTACCATTGTCCTTGATGGTGTGGCTATATTGCAGAAGTTGGGGCCCTTCATCATAGAGCTAAACACCTACTTGACCCTGAAGTTGGTGAAGCTAAAAGAAGATCTTGGTGAAGGTGGAGCACTTGAAGGCTTGGTCACCACTTCTTACCAGTGAAGTAAGCCACTGGACCCATGATAACTACAGAAAAGAGGTAGCCTATTATATATAAGACAATATATGTTGTAACAGAAAAATTGCACAGAACACTTGTTAAAAATGGCAGAACCTATTTTATTTGAGCTACTGAGGTAGAGAAAAGAGAGACTTCAGTCTAGAATTGAGCCTAACCCCAAATATAGCAAAGTCAGCTAGGCAGAGTGAGGGGATCAGTAGATGGAAAATTACTAAGAGTTACTTGATTAGATATCAAGGGTGTGGGCATTCTTCCTAAACTGTGTTCAACAGGTCAGGGATGCAGCTTAGTTGAGAAGAGGGCTTAGTGGGGCTCGACTAAAGTTTGGTCAAGGAAGCGTTCCTTGTCAAGATGAACTATCAAAATAACTGCTGCTGCACTTGGGTACTTTAAATCTCACACAAGAATCATCCTCATGGTCTGTTCTAACTGAGAGTAAATGTAGTTCAGCTTAGTCAAAGTGACACACCACAAAGCTACCACACTTTTATTTGGAAGCCATGGTTCTTCCTCTGGCCTTATTTTCCTGCTGTGAGATTCAGAGCATGGGTAATGGATTCCCTCACTATCTCTCCTGAAAGCAGCAGGTAGGTGGGAGATGGATGGGCAGGACATTGGCTAATTCTGCCTCCTATTCTTACTTTGTTTTTGTTTTTTTAATGAGTTAAGTTATATTTTACTCTTTTAAAAAACATTTTATTATGATAAAAACAATTAACATGAGCTCTATTCCCTTAAAAAAATTTTCAGCATGCGTTATTATTGAACATAGGTATGCTTTGATACAGCAGATCTCTAGAGTTTATTCATTTTATTTAGCTTAAATGTTATGACTGTTGAGTAATAACTCCTCATTTTCCTCTCAGCCCCTGATAACCACCATTCCAGTCCTTGATTTTATAAATCTGACTATTTTAGATTTCTCATAGAAGTGAGATCATATAGTACTTGTCTCTCTGTGTCTGGTTTACTTCTCATAGTTTGTTTCTATCTTCTTAAGGTGAGCTTTCTGGTCTCCTTCCCTCACTCCCAGGTCTTTGCTTCCTGGGATGGGATGAGAGGCATGGTTTCTTTTGGGAGAGAACCTGATCATGTTTATTAAGATCTATACAATATTTTCAGTGGGTTTTCTTGGATGCAGTCTGCCAGGAAATAGCCATAACCAGAATGAAAACAGAAACAATTTTGTTTTCATTCATTCTTAAAAGATAACTTGAAAATAATTTACTTCTGAGACTGGTGGTGTGTCCCAAGCTTATCAGGTTTTGGAGATCCTCAGAGCAAAGCTTTGCATGATAAAATCAATGTATATAAGAGCTACTAAGGCCGAGGCCTTGCTCAGATGTTCAGAAACTTCCTTCCCCCTGTCTGTGGGGTCAGGCTTTCTCCTGTACTTCAGGTTCACATCTTTCTGCATGTGATCCAGGCTATCAGAATGATGGTCCGTTAAGGGACAGTCTTAATGTTGCAAGGAATTTCACTCTCCCACCTTTTTAAATGGCTTCCATGAGCCTGATGAAGGGTGAATACTTGTTTCTTAAGAGCTTGATGATAAAAAATGGGAGGAAGAAGTAGTTTAAGTAAGAGGAAAGTAAGCGAGTTGATTCCTCGGTGTTTATGGGAGGAAGCTAATAGACTCTCTCCAAAGTTGAGATATTTGTGAATTAAAAAAAGACTTTTCATATTATTCAGAGTTATGGAGGCAACCACCAAGAAGAACTGATACCATACATAAATGGTTTGTCCCCAGAGAAAAGAACTAGGATGTGTTTGAGAAAGAGTGAAATAGAGTAAGAAACTCCTGTTTTGTTGTAATACCCTGTTTTTTGAAATTCCTTTTTTCCATCTGAATGTATTATTGTTATTTTTTTTAAGATTTTATTTATTTATTTGAGAGAGAGACAGTGAGAGAGAGCATGAGCGAGGAGAAGGTCGGAGAGAGAAGCAGACTCCCCGTGGAGCTGGGAGCCCGATGCAGGACTCGATCCCGGGACTCCAGGATCACGCCCTGAGCCTAAGGCAGTCGTCCAACCAACTGAGCCACCCAGGCATCCCTGAATGTATTATTTTGATAATAATTAGAAACAAGTTAAACTGAATTCTTCCAATCAACTTTACACTATTTTACTTGGATGCATCACATATATTTTGTTAACGATTGAAAATAGGCTGTATTTAATAATATAGAGCAAAAAGGACAACACTGTTTTATTTCAGAGAATCTATGAACATCCTTTTTCAGCAATATAGGCAGAAAAATTTAGAAATTATGATTTATATATTTTTTAAATATTTTAATTACAATGGATAAAGGGAAGAAGATACAACTCTAGAGAATGATTGGATATTGCGGGAGCACAAGCTTTTTAGTCATTAATATCATTGGTAAGGTACTTTTTGTGACCCCCCCCCAAAGGGGCACTGAAGTACTCTTGCATAAATGTGGGGTTTTCTCTGTGTATTTAGGCTGCCTGTGCCCTGTTTTCCATGATGACCACTTTCTGCTCAGCAGGGATGGGTATAACCTTCCCATGCAGAGGAGCTCAATATTTTCTCAAAAGATGTTCTGACTGGAGTATTATGCCTCCATCAGAAAGGATGAATACCCAACTTTTGTAGCAACATGGACAGGACTGGAAGAGATTATGCTGAGTGAAAGAAGTCAAGCAGAGAGAGTCAATTATCATATGGTTTCACTTATTTGTGGAGCATAACAAATAGCATGGAGGACAAGGGGCGTTAGAGAGGAGTAGGGAATTTGGGTAAATTGGAAGGGGAGGTGAACCATGAGAGACTATGGACTCTGAAAAACAATCTGAGGGGTTTAAAGTGGCGGGGGGGTGGGAGGTTGGGGTACCAGGTGGCGGGTATTATAGAGGGCACGGCTTGCATGGAGCACTGGGTGTGGCGAAAAAATAATGAATAATGTTTTTCTGAAAATAAATAAATTGAAAAAAAAAAAAAAAAGATGTTCTGACAATTGATCTCTTTCCTGAATCTCTGGACAGCTTTGTTTCTGGGGCCAGGGTTAGGTGCCAGCCCTACTCCTCACTGACTATAGCATTGAGCCTTTTTATTCTAGCTGCTCTGCTCTGGAGCTACCAAAGAAATGTCTGGCACTAACCATATTGTGGACTGAGGGAATTCTGAATTGTCGAGGTGTGAAAGAGGTGATTTGGCTTCGGACAGACAGCCTAGGGCTGAAAATGGCCCTACTCGGTCTTATTTCCTTAAGCAGAGTGGTACTGCTGAAGAAAGGAAGGAAGAGAATGTAGAAAGCTTTCAGAACTCTTTTGATACTGAGTTTCCAGAAGCCTTCCAGTTTATAGACGCTGTTTTCCAAAGATATTTTGCATTTTCAGGCAGAGGATGTTTTACATTTATAGCAGGTAATTACCAATTCATTGAGAAAGAAAATCTCAAGTCATGACTTACTGCATGCAATGTGAAATGTACATCTTTTTAAAATATATTTTGAATTTTATTTTAAATACATGATGATTCAGTGTTTATTTTTCTTTCTTACTTTCTAAATTGAGTCAGAATATGGCAGTCTTGCACTTATCACCCAATCTTAATGTTTTCCCCCATTCATTCAAAAATGCTTGTTTTATTGAATGACTTCTTTTTTTCAGCTTTCTTTTCTGGGCCCACATTTATGGGATCTTCATGTTAATCTAGTTTCCTTTCTGTTAATGGATGAATTCTGGGGTTGTGAACATGTTCTTCAGGAGTGATCCAATGCCAGACTTTGTTTGTGTGTGAGTGGCTGTGACACACTTATGCTCCGAAGTGCTTTTAAAGAGAAGAGAATCATAAATATAATTGCTCAGAGGCTGGATTTAACACTCTTCCCTTCAATGTCAAGACAAAAGATTTCTCTCTTCATTTTTGAGATCAGTCTGTTCATTTGAACCCTCTTCTTTCCCTCTCACCTCCTCAGGGAAATTCCCTATTTGTTTATTTCATTTCTATCTTTTTTTTTTTTTAAGATTTTATTTATTTATTTGACAGAGCGAGATCACAAGTAGGCAAAGAGAGAGAGGAGGAAGCAGGCTCCCCGCCAAGCAGAGAGCCCTGAGATCATGACCTGAGCCGAAGGCAGAGGCTTAACCCACTGAGCCACCCAGGTGCCCCTGTTTATTTCATGTTTTTCAACTTCATCCTTTTTACCAGTTCTTTTCTTTGACATTTCAACATGAAGTACGTTCTAGTCTTAAGCACATATTTCTTTTAATCATAAGACCCCCTGAGTCACTGATGTGTCCCTTACGTATTAAATAATTTGGTCAGCAAATATTTTTTTAAACACCGGGTATTTTTTTTTTTTTTAAGATCTTATTTATTTATTTGACAGGGAGAGATCACAAGTAGGCAGAGAGGCAGGCAGAGAGAGAGGAGGAAGCAGGCTCCCTGCTGAGCAGAGAGCCCGATGCGGGACTTGATCCCAGGACCCTGAGATCATGACCTGAGCCGAAGGCAGCGGCCCAACCCACCGAGCCACCCAGGCGCCCAAAACACTGGGTATTTTTGAAAAAACCCTGTAGTAGTTCCTTAAGGTGAGTAAGATATACTCTTTACCCTAAAGAGGCTAGTAGTCTAATGGAAAAGGTAATATCTAAATTTTGGTCTGACCTCTGCCACTTAATGAGCTGTGGCAAGTTTTGTCACCTCTCTGGACTTTTTTTTTTTTCCTCCTTCATGTAAAAAATGGTCATTATGATTTAAAATCAGTATAATTCTGTGCTTATAAACAATGGCATGATAGAATTTAGTAAGTGGTAATAAGAGAACAATGGGATTACAGTGAGAATTCAGTAGATGGTAAGAACACCTTTGTTGTGTTATCAAAAGGTGGCAACTTTCACTGAGCTCAAAAAATTCCAGCAGCAGGAGCCTGGGTCAGTGAGAATTCAGTAGATGGTAAGAACACCTTTGTTGTGTTATCAAAAGGTGGCAACTTTCACTGAGCTCAAAAAATTCTAGCAGCAGGAGCCTGGGTGGCTCAGTTGGGTAAGCATCTGTCTTCTGCTCAGGTCAAGTTTCAGGGTCCTGGGCTACAGCCTCGGCATCGGGCTCCTTGCTCAGCCGGCGGGGAGACAGCTTCTCCCTCTGCCTGATGCTCCCCCTCCATGTGCTCTCTCTCTTTGTTGAATAAATAAAGACAATCTTAAACAAAAAAATTCCAGCAGTAAAATACTATGAGTGAAGCCTGTGGAGACCAGAAATACTGCAGGACACACACAGCGTGTAACCTTGGGTGGTTGCAAAATGGTTTCCATCTGGTGAGTTGGTTTATAGATAGGATTATTAAGGCAAGTATATAGAAAGAAGTAGAATAAAATGGCATAGGGTTGGAGACTGGAGAACGCAACTTTAAGGAGGTAGGTGGAGAAAGCAGGTGCAATGAAGTAACCAGAAGAGGTTGAGAGAATTATGAAAGAAAATCACTCTATGTTCCAAAAAAGAGGGTATAATCAACCTGGTGAAGGGCTTGAGAAGTTGAGAAGTGTGAGGACTGAGTAGAAGACATTTCACTAAGTAAGAAGTCACTGTGAACTCTGGACAGGAGAAGAAAGTCTGCATGGAGTTAAACAGTGAAGTACTGCGGTAAGAACGCCGTGAGATGAGATGACTTTTCTAAGCAGTTTGTGATTAAATGTACCCCTGCAATTTGAGAGGCTAGCGTAATTAGCTTGACTTTCCCTCTCTCTCTCTCTATCCATCTTACTTCGTCACTCTCTCTTATAAGGCTAGAAGAGATGTCTCTGGCTTCTGTTTTATTCATCTTGTTCCATTGCCAGAGATGTTTCACTGCTAGATAATTCTTCTGTGCTGAAAATAGATTCACAAAATTTACTAACCTTTAAACTATTGTAGAACTCTTTACAAGTGGCTGGCAGTAAACAAAAGCAGGAGGGATTTCAGTATTCGAGGATTGTTAATTTACTTAATAAACTTTAAGTACAGTGAAGTTCCAAGTAACACTTTTAACTGTAAAATGGTGATATGTAGGCTGCTGACTTAGTATCTTGTAGGAACATCTATCTTCTAAGTTCAAAACCAAGGATATTCACTGTCTGACTATTATAAACTTGAATTATGTTATGTTATGTTATATTACATTCCTTACTCTCTGTAAATCTAATACATAATAAGAAAGTAAAAAGCCCAGAGGAAAGTGTAGTTAATTCTAAAAGTTGCCTTTTCCTTGTTCAAAACCTTTGACTAATAACCATAGTCATTAATAACTTATTAAGTGCTAGACATTTGATTGGAATTTTGTCATATTTTCTGTTCTCCCCATATCCAGGTAAAGAAATTGAAACCTTAATAGTCAATAAATTGTCCAGAAGCCCACTAGTAAATGCTTCAGACATCATTTAGCTGAGAACACTGAAATTTCTTACTCTTTAAGTGCTCAATCAGCTCATATTAGTGTACACCATGGGTAGTGCATTCTACCCGTGGGCAGATGCAGATAAAACAGATTTGACATATGTCAAAGTACAGATATTTATTATCAGGGGGATTAGTCTTTCTATAACAGAAACCCACACACATTGGCTTAAACCATAAAAGAACTTGCTGGAAGAATAATGTTGTATTTCAAGGAACACCTAAGCAACTAATCTTCAGGAGCAACAGGAGTTAGGGAAGCTCTATGACTTAAAAACTAGATTTATCAGCCACCTTTCTTTTCTGCTATGTTATATTGCTTTTTTCCTCTCTCTCGATGTTGTTGACATTTGGTTCAAATTCTTAAGAGGAATCTTCTTGTATACTGGCAATGATTGGCTTTCAGTGAGTCAGAGGTCTACACAGTTCTATTACCAGTAGCCAGGGCACAGGGTCACATTATATACACATGATTATAATGTTCAATTCTTTATGTCAGGTATAATTTTTACAGAATGGCAAAATTGGGGAAAACGGAGTGACAAATGGGACAATATTTGAGAATAAGACTATCTTAGAAAATCCATTACCTATGATGCTAAATCATGACCTCTTTTCTTTTTTGCACTTAATAGTGACATTAAGAGAAGGCAAAGAGCCTACAGGAGAAGAGAATTTATGACTGATTCTTTTACTCTTTTCATATATGCTATGAAAATGTATGCTATGATGGTTTTTGCTAGCCAAGGGGAGCTTCCTCTTATGCTCCCAGGAGAAGGTACTATGTTGTCGAGATCTGAAGGAACAGTAAGTGTCAGCTCAGCAACTAGGAAAGCAAAGAACATTCCACATAAGAGAATGGGTACAGGGGCCATGACACTTTTGAGAAATTGAAGAAAAGCCCGTGGGCCTATGACACAGATAGATCATCAAATTATTATGTAATATATTCTCAAAGACCTTTATCTCTTTTAATATTTACCACATATTTACCATAGGGATATTTACCACAGTCACTATTATAACTTTTATTTATGTGATCATTTAATCCTTGCATCTGTCTCCTTGAGGTTAAGCTTCCTGTTTGTTTTTTTGCTCACTATCATATTCTACTTCCCAGACTAAATGCTTTCTACCAAACAGCTGAGGCTGAAGATACAGGTAGGCCCCAAACCATACAGGGTTCTATGGGATCAGTTTTGATTTTCATTCTTGTGACTTTCTTTAGAAATGTTACCATCTCTAAGGAAAATGAAGAAAATTTCCCCCCTTTTCTGCACTTATCACTGAACTTAGAAAGGCAATAGTTGTGTAGTAGTTCACTAATATGTTTGTGTGTATGTGTTTTAGTAAATGTGGTGGTGGCCTGGGTGCATTGGAGGAATCCAGCCCAATAATTAATGCATAAAGCAGTTTTAAAGATAAACTCAAGACAGAATTGTACTCATTGTGATTTTGCTCTTTTATGTGTTACAGGGGAGCTGAAGAACCCAGAGAGATAATTCCAAGATGCATATTAACTGCATTACTTCTGGTGACTATTATTTATCTACTAGTTAGTATTTCCCACCTGACTATTCTGACACCCAGAGATATTCTCTCTTCAGGTTTGTAAACAAGTGATTGAAGCAATAAATAATAGTAAAGACCATTTGGGTCATCAGTATCCCTTCACCAGTCAGACTGCTGTTTGTTCTTCATTATTTCATATACAGAATCAACTTATAATTTTCAAAAATAACAAAGGGGCCAAAGAGTATGATTTGGCTTAGGAAAGAGTTTTATAGTTAAGCATGATAATATGGAAAACCGTATTTCTGGTGATATGGAAAAAATACATATATATAATGTTGACATATGATGCAGACTAGGTTCAAAATATTTGTATTCCTTTCATGATCTTTCCTCACCAGAGTGATACTGTGTAACCAGTGCTTGGTCTATTAAAACTTTTACCATGTTGATTTTCTAAATGTTCTACATGACATAAAGAATGATAAACTGGAAATGTGGGCTATTAGCAGTTAAAAGAGTAGATGTTAATGGTCAATTGATGGTTATAATTAATAGTATTAATATATAATATAATGTTGTTTCTTATAAATGACTCTCAAATTTGTGGTGGCAAAGGGGCCCTGGACATATTGGACATATGAAATAAACTTCTGAGATAAACCAGCATCCAGTACCATTAGGACTAATCTCTTTTGAGTAGCTATTACTGTTTTGGTAAATCTTTGAGGCACTGGAGGTAAATCTAAGAGAGGTTTAATATAAGAGTCCTAACACACTTTGCCTCCATTCTTGTGTTACTGGCAGAGCAAGAAGCTGCCATATGTGTGGTATCAGCGTTGATTCACTAGTCTAGTGCGTTTAGGGAACCGTAAACTAGAAATGATCAAGATTCTGAGCATCTGTGGAACAAACCAAATGCTAAATTGCATCAGAGCAAGTAGTGATTTATTAACTACTTTGATTATGTAAAGAATAAATTAATAAAATTAATTATGGGTGTGGTCAGGACTGCTGATCAGCTGATCCTGACGTTATGGTTCATTAAATCTGGCATCTGTTATGACTGCCAGTTCTCTGGTCATATTGGTTGTTAAAAACTATGATTATCTCGTCTGGTGTGTCCTAACAGCTGCGGCAAATTTTTGGGTGGTGCAATTGTTCCATACGTGTAGAAGACCCATGAAGTATTTTGACCATAATGCTTGTGATTAGGTTTTTTTTTTTAAAGATTTTATTTATTTTTTTGACAGACAGAGATGACAAGTAGGCAGAGAGGCAGGCATAGAGAGAGAGGGAAGCAGGCTCCCTGCTGAGCAGAGAGCCTGATGCTGGACTCGATCCCAGGATCCTGGGATCATGACCTGAGCTGAAGGCAGAGGCTTTAACCCACTGAGCCACCCAGGTGCCCGTGATTCGGTTTTTAATGCTTACTCTTCTAGGCATATAATCCTTAGACCATGGTTAGATTCTGAAATAATTTTCTTGTATTCAAATATCCATCTTTTATTGCATTAGGAATTTAAATTAAGAAAATAATGAGAGTGGGGGCTGGGGTGGTTCAGTTGGTTGAGCGTTTGCCTTGGTTCAGGTCATGATCCCACTCCCAGAAGTTCCTACAGGCGGGAAATACAAGAGGTAAGTACTGCTGTGTGGTCACAAGTGATAGCATTTCCTGTCCTGAAACATCAACTGAATTTGTTCATCAACAAATTCCATCCTTTCTACTTTACTTACTTTAAATTTACTTTCAGTCTCTATGAGGAGATTTGCTTTTTTGGTTTTGTTTTGTTTGTTTTAATTTTTTTGTTTTCTTTACAGGAGAGCCCTTTAATTACAGAAAAGGAAATAAGCAAAAACTTGGCAACATCAGGATATTATTGGAGAAAGGTGACCTTGATCCTCTCATGATCAGAATAGTCCTGGTGGACTCGGCATCATGTTAAAAGCTTTCCTTGCGTTATCACATTTACTGCTCTCTGTAACACAAAAAGTGGATACTACTCTTATCCCCGTTTTATAGATGAGGAAACTGGTTTAGAAAAGTTGTTACTTGCCCAATTGCACATAGCATGAAGTAGAGCCAAGACTGAAATCTAGGCAGTTTCTTTAGAGTATTTGTCTTTTAGCCACTACAAACAAACATAAGAAATATATAATATAAGAAATTGAAGAAAGAACACTCAGCCGGGTGCCTGGTTGGATTCTCTCTCTCTCCCTCCCCCTCTGCCTCTTCCCTTGCTTGTTCTCTTTCTCTCTCTCTCTCAAATAAGTAAATAAAATCTTAAAAAAAAAAAAAAGTACATAGGGGAAAAAAGCAACCATCAACGTTGGTTGACTTAAAACCATCTTTCCTTTCTAGTCCTCACTTCTACTTCTTCCATCCAGCCATCTCCTAACTTTGAATGTTTGAGTGTCAGTTATTGAGAAGCAACTACATTTTAAGTATCTTATCAGGTGTTCTGGATGCAGAAAGGAGTAAGATGTGGCTCCTGGCTTTAGGCAGGGTATAATCTATTTGGACAGTCAGGTGAACCAAAAATCATAGTATGATTATTGCCATGTGGTGACCTCCAGAAAGTGTTCAGAAAATACTTGGGGAAGGAGGAATCATCTTGTTATTTTTCCTCTGATCCTCAGTTTCTTCAGATCTAAAATGGTAATAAATAATGCTTACCTCCTAGGAATGCGGAATGTATTAAACAAGCTAAAACGTGCAAACAATCCAGAGTCTCACATTGATAGTTATTATGATTTATATAATTACTTGATACACATTTGCATCAAAAAGAATGGCAAGGGCAACCATAAGTAAAAGTAGTTAATGTTTGTCGTGAATCCCATATGAATGCTCTTTTCTGTTCCCTCAGTTATTTGATCATTGATATTGAGCTGTTAGATGAAAAATTATCTTTCTCAGAGGTGTTTACAAATTAAGAGGGGATTATTATTATTATTCTTTTTAATATAAGCTCTACACCCAACATGGGGCTTGAACTTACAACCCCAAGACCAAGGGTCTCATGCTCTACTGACTGAGCCAGCCAGGTGCCCCAAGAGGAAATTCTTAATAAGTTCCCAAGGGAATGACCTTCTAATCAAAGGGTTTCATAAATATGAATATAGCTATATTGGGGGGCATAGACTCAAATCTATTTATTAAAGATGTATCAAAAGTGACTGCCTATTGAAATTTCTCCCTAGGTTGGGTAGTATTTGGTGCAGGACACTTATCAATCCTAGGGCAGAGCAGGTAAGAACAGGGCTTCAAGTTTTTTGGCTAAAACAAAAACAAAAGCAAAAATCCACCCAAAATAGGGAGAATTGCCTTGGCGAAAATTTTTTTTTTTAATTTTTTTTACATAGACTGAGCCTATAAAGTTATAATATTTACCTGTCAATATCTGCCTGAATAACAGAGGGTTTGAGGATGTTCTGTGTTTTTGACATGAATTTCCTACAGCCTAGATATTTCCCCAGGAAAATTATAACTTTCTTGGAGCTCTAGGAACTCCATCTTAAGGAATTCATTCCATCCAGATCAGAAGATGGTTCTCTTACTACCAAATGATCATGACTATTTCTACTCATGAACAGTCAAAACACTAGATGTTAAATCCTTCAACCAATAACATTCTACTAAGCCAGATTTATCTACGCTCAGATAATTTAACCCATTTTCTATCACTAGTTTTTATCTTATTTTTGTTTGTATAAGTATGCAGATACATTATATGGGTTTTCATATCTTATTGTTTGAATTTTGCCTTTTTTTTCAGGTGTCTTTTCCATTACCATCGATAACAATGACCATCAGCCTATGTTTGACTTTGATCCCTTTGGTGAAGTCTTCACATATATATTATATCTTGTGTGTCTCTTTGTTCTCAGCCTCAATTTAAAATATATTAAAGTTATGTAAAACTTCTGTTATATTTTAAAACTTCTGTATATTTTAAACTGAGGCTGATTTGGTTTGAGAAAATGACATGCTATTTACAATTGCAGTTTAATATTTGCACCCTGATGTGTCTGAAGAACAGATGTCAGAAGTAGAAACTGTTAAAGAAAATAGCCTTTTAAACATGCCAAGTTAAATTAAAAAAAGATCAAGCCCATGATAGAACATTAATGATGAAATACCCATGGTAACTTTCTTTCTTCAAAGAAATAGTGTATAAAGAGGTGCCCATGATAATACCTAGCTTTAAAAACCATGCAGAAATCGTTGTATAACTAAAGCTCTGTTTTGGTTTGCATGGGTTGATACGTTGGTATTTTTCCCTCTTCCATTTTCTTTTTTCTATACCCCAATCTTTTACTACTGAATTTGTGGTGACTTTGTGATAAAATTTAGCAATTAAAATAAAAAAGCATTCTCTTCATCATACTTGAGTCCTTCTATTGGTGCTGATTTGAAGATTAAAAAAAATAACATCATTCGTCTTATCAGCTGCTCCCTACTAGTAGTATTTTTTCAACCTAAAAGCTATTTTGAAGCATGGGTTTTAGGTTGTTTTCCTTCATACTCCTTCCTCTGAATACCGAGGAGCCTTAGACGAACAAGTTCACTATGTCTTCAACAGCAACCCTGAAATCATGACCTGAGCCAAAACCAAGAGTCAGAAGCTTAACCAACTGTGCCACCCTTCCAAAGTTTTTCTTAATAAGAAGCCGTAATGTGATTTCTACCTATCAAGTGAAATCCCCTTTCACATTACATCTTTTTAAGTATTTGGTGATAGCTATCTCATGGATCTGAGACTTCCCTTCTCCAGATTTATTACTCCCCCACACCCAGTATTCAAGAATTCCTGCTTTTGAAAGCCTTGATTCCTTCACTCCTCCCAGATAGGATCTTTTTATGTTAAGAAATCCTTAATTTTTTATGTTGAAAACAATGTAGACTTTCTAAATATGGTCTGATTATGGCAGGGTAGAACACAGCTATCATGTCCTTGATCTAGATGTTAGAGTTTTGTTCACAGTTTTGTCACCAAAGTCTTTCCTATAAATTATGGCTTGAGACATACCTGCTCTAAGACTGTGTGGGATAGATACCCCTGTGCAAGTCTGTCAGGTCAATAAAATTTCTCAGGGAAACTTTTGTTTCACCACAGGTGACAAGAAAGTGGTTGATGATTGGGAGCCTGGGTGGCTCAGTGGGTTAAGCCGCTGCCTTCGGCTCAGGTCATGATCCCAGGGTCCTGGGCTCCTTGCTCAGTGGGAAGCCTGCCTCTCTGCCTGCTTGTGTGCTTTCTCCCTCTCTCTTTCTGACAAATAAATAAATAAAATCTTAAAAAAAAATTGGTTGATGATAGCAAAAGCCAGGGTTTAAAGATTTGTCTTTCAAGGAAAATTGTAGCATGAATTTTATATAGTATATATAAAATATATATGTATATTTTATATATACACACACACACTATATATGTTACATAAACATTATACATATATATATTTATATATAGAAAATAAGGCCTTCTAGAATGTTTGTATAGCAAACCTTCTGCTTTCCAATTCCTTTTGTACCACTCCTGACCATGAGTGCTTTACTTTCCTGTCATATTTACTTTAAGTGGAGTCTGTCTTGAAGCCACTCTATAAAGAATTCCTTTGATGACATTAGGCAAAGGGCTTATTTGCTACTCTGAAGGGCAGTTAATGACACTTACCCATTTGACCCAAGTGTACTGTGGAAATTAATAAGTTGTGTATGACTGTACTTTGAAGTTTAAAAGTGATCTTGTCTCTATTGTGTAATTAGGGCCTTTGAGATATTAACTGTTGCTTGCATCATGAAATTGGCAAAGCAGGTGATATTTGAGGAATTTTCACTTCCTTTCTAGCCAGAGCAGGTTTAGAATAGCTCTGAGAGGGTGTATTAGTTTCCTAGGGTTGGTTGCCATAACAAACTAACATAAATGTGGTGGCTTAAAAAAACAGAAACTTATTCTCTCACAATTTTGGAGGCTAGAAGTCCAAAATCATGGTGTTGGTAAGATTGGTTCTTTTTTGGAGGCCCTCAGGGAGCATCTGATCCATGCCTTTCTCCTAGCTCCTAGTGGTGGCTGGATTCCTTCGCTTTCCTTGGCTTTTAGCTGCCTTACTCCAGTGTCTGCCTCTGTCTTCTCCCCTGTGCCTGTGTGTCAAATCTCCTCCTCCTTTCTCTTATAAGGGCACTCACTCTAAATCCAGGATTATTTCATCTTGAGACTCTTAATTCCACAAAGACCCTTATTCCAAATTAGATCCCATTCTGATGTTCCAAGTGGGTATTTTTTTAGGGGAGCTGCTATTCAAGCTACTAAGCTAGGCCTTCCTACTTATCAAATTCAATTCCCTATTTGTGTGGTAACATCTTACAGCCATACAGGCTGATTCATGATTCTTGTTTTTACTTCTTTCTGTGGGGGCAAATTCATCCACATGCTAGAGTTGGAGCTAAAATATATAATCTGGAAGAATCTCAGACTCCATGTCAGGATGTAGTATTGTGAGCCTCTATGTTAGCAAAGTGTCCTGAAAGGACAGAATCAGTATTTCAAAAGAGACCATAAACTAGACTTGAAGATCATCGCCAGGTAATCTCTAGAGCTGGATTATTATGATCCTGATGTCAGAGACCCTAGCAGACAAATAGAGTACCCAGACAAGCAAGAATCTTGATGTTGCTATTTATGCCACATTTTGTTGTCTAGGCTAATGATGTGGTTGTAAAGAATATAATTGTGCTTCAGTGGCTCTGTTCATATCTTTCCATTAGGCCTAGAAGATGGGGTTCTTGGAGATGTTATCTTTTGTTCAATTTGTTTAAGTGTCAACTCTATGCCAATAGTTTAGGCATGTTGGGATATTTCCCAGAATACAGCTATGTGCTCATTTAGAAGCATGGAAAACAAACTATCTGAATATAGAGAAGTCACACAGTAAATTTGTAGGGACTAAAGATTCAGCTTTATGTTTCTGTATAAGGTACCTCCATAACCTTGAGATGAGAGAAAAAAGCTTTCCTTTATTTTCACCTGGGGTGTTAAGCCTTTGATGAAACTTTTCAATATAGAAAATACTTTCTTTTGGTTTGGGGGAAATTTTCTTGAATCATTTCATTGATAAGTTCCTTTTTACTATTTATGTTGTTTTCTTTTTCCAGCATTTTTATTATTTTGATGTTGGAACTCCTGGACTGGTCTTATGATATTATCTTTTCTTTCGTATTTTTAATCTTAGTTTTTGTTCCTATTCTCTGGAAATTGTTTTTCATGCTTCCCTCTTCCTTCATTCTAATTATTATATTTTTAATTTCCAAGGTTTCATTTGTATTTCTTTTTAATAACATATTGTTTTTGGCTCGTAGATTCAATATTTGCACTTGTATATTTCTATTGTCCATGTTGAATTAGAGCTTTTCTCAGATGCCTTGTATGCTTTAACTGCCTCCTTATGATTAATGAGCCAAAAAGTTGATGGGAATTCTGAATGTATGCATGAAGTCTACAAAATTAAAAATGACTACTGTAGTTCCTCTTTATTCATAGTTTCATTTTCTGCGGTTTCAGTTACCTGCAGTCAACTGTGGCCTGGATGCAGATACCTCTCCTACATCTTGTCAGAAGGTCAGTAGTGGCCTGACATAAAGTCCCAATGTCTATGTCACTGACCTCACTTCATCTCATCACGTAGGCATTTTATCTTCTCACATCAAAAGAATGGTGTGATAATACAATAAGATACTTTAAGAAAGAGAGAAAGAGGAACCACATTCACATAGCTTTTATTACAGTTTATTGTTAAAATCATTCCATTTTATTACTAGTTTCTATTGTTAATCCCTTACTATGCCGAATTTAAAGATTAAACTTTATCATACTTAGGTGTACATAGGAAAAAACAGTATATGTAGAGTTTGGTACTATCTTCGGTTTCAGGCAGCCGGTGGGAGTCTTGGAATGGGTTAGGAGTGACTACTGTTTATGGTGATATGGGTGGACTAATTGTTAAGGACTCCCCTCCCCCAAGATAAAATCTGTATATCTGTTGTCTTGGGATGGTCAGCTTCCTCAGAGAAATCTTCTAATCTTCTTGCTAAAGGGCACCTGAGTTGAAAGTTAGAAGAACCATGGAGAAACAGATAGAACCCTCATATTGTTAACCTGAAAATTTAACCATTCCTGAAACTGCTTGTCTGTAACTTCTTGCTTTGTGACTTAATTGCTTATGATTTAAGACACTTTTACCAGTTTTCTACTTTAAGCTAAAAGCATTTTAACTGGCAGGGTGCCTGGATGGCACAGTCGTTTAAGTCTTCAACTCTTGCTTTAGGCTCAGGTCATGATCTTAGGGTCCTGGGATCAAGCCATATCAGGCTCCTTGCTCATTGCAGGGTCTGCTCAGGATTCTCTTTCCCTTTCCCGCTGCCCTTCCCCCACCACACACACACACACACTCTCTCTCTCTCTCAAATAAATAAATAAATCTTTAAAAAGTATATTTCAGCTGGCAAGAGTGGTAGAATGCAGGGTGTTTGGTAGCGGTCGCTAAGTGATGAGTGATGGTAATCAATCTCTTTAAGCCCGTTTTATCATTTACAAATTGGAGTTAAACTTACCATGTAGGTTTGTATGGGAATTATATTAAAAATGATATAAAGTATTTTTCTCAGGGACGCCTGGGTGGCTCAGTTGGTTAAGCTGCTGCCTTCGGCTCAGGTCATGATCCCAGCCTCCTGGGATCGAGTCCCACATCGGGCTCCTGCTCCGCAGGGAGCCTGCTTCTCCCTCTGACTCTGCCTTCCACTCTGTCTGCTTGTGCTCGCTCTCGCTCGCTCTCTCTCTGACAAATAAATAAATAAAATCTTTAAAAAAAAAAAAAGTATTTTTCTCAGTAACTGGTGTATAGCAAACTCTAAATAAATAGTGGCTAACACTTTTTTTTTTTTTTTTTTAATTTGACAGAGAGAGATCACAAGTAGACAGAGAGGCAGGCAGAGAGAGAAGTAGAGGGAAGCAGGCTCCCTGCTGAGCAAAGAGCCCGATGCGGGATTCGATCCCAGAACACTGAGATCATGACCTGAGCCGAAGGCAGCGGCTTAACCCACTGAGCCACCCAGGCGCCCCTAGTGGCTAACACTTTTAAATTAATTAAGACCTCTACCATTTTTCACTTTAAAAAAACTGTCTTACTAATAATACTCATGATTTGGCCTAATGAGACTATGCTAACTGGAGGCAGGCACAGCCTTAGACGTAAGTATTTTCATGTTCATATGTGGCATATGGTAAATTTTCTATAAAATTTATAAAACAAATGAACACAGTAGATATGTAATACATTATATTAGAGGAACAAATAAATGAATAAATGAGTAAATGTACGAATATCGATATCAATAGAAAAATATGAACTCTCCATAGAAGTTTGCGTTGTGCCATTTACTGCAAATTAAGTAGTCCATTGCATCATGGGAAATTATCCTGGAGCTCCACCTGAGAAATCTCTTTGAACTGCATTAAGGACAGATCTTGTCTCTCACCCTATCTGGGATTTTATCTGAAAATCTTACAGGCTTGAATAGTATCAAATTTCAATTTATGTAATATGCATTTAGCATTTTGCCATAAACAGAACTCATTAAAACAAATCGAGTGCATCACAGAAATTTCTACAGAACAAGGTGTTCTTTATAAAAGCCTGTGGCCTCTATAATTCTCTTCCTCTTCTGAATTGATGGGCTCATTCTGGGCAGCAACCAGAGCTCCAACTTGAATTAAATCATCTGTTGGTCTCAATCTTATCACAGCAGTCTGTACTTTTAAAAGACCTACATAAAATTGAAAGATAATATTATTTTCTTTTGCTTACAGGAAACACACATTGTGTTTCTCACTGAAAAATTCTGGCTCACATAACTCTTGATGTCACAACTGAATTCAAAGCCTGTTCTTGTTCTGGAATTTTTTAAAAGCTTAATGCAAGCTGTGCAGAAATCATAATTTAAAAAGTAAGAGCTCAAGACTTTGTGATGTTTTGATGCTGGTTCAACAGCATCCAAGTTACCTCAGGTCAATATAAAGGAAATGACCTAAACCAATGATTAAATTTGTGTAAAATCTGCTGGAAACAAGTAAATGATTTATGTCTAAATATTTTATGAGCCTAAAGGCATAATCTGAGACTTTCGGTTTTGAAAAGTCAAAGCCATCGAAGAATTAATGCCGTAGTTTCTTTGGTCACTCTTCTGGAAAGCCATCGAAAGATTATGGGCACACATCTGTGGTTGAGGGAAAAAAGCCACTAATGGGACAGTGCCATATGCTTTCTTCATCTTGTATATGAGCTGAGAAATGGCCTTTGTGGAGTCTCATGGGATGAGTAGTCTTCAAACCCCAGTCATTGGAAGACACAGCTTGTGGTCTGATGAGGGAAAATGTTTATTCACAAACTGGCTAATCAGTAATGTCAGGAGGATGGTGTGGTGTATTTAGTTAGACCCTGACTACATTGAGGAGATTTTAGCTATGGTACAACTAGTAAAATGATGGCTTGGATTCCAGTGTGAGAGAATATTCAGTCAGAGTTTTAAAATTAGAGTATAGGGGTGCCTGGGTGGCTCAATGGGTTAAGCTTCTGCCTTCAGCTCAGGTCATGATCCCAAAGTCCTGGGATCGAGTTCCAGACTCTCTGCTCAGCAAGGAGCCTGCTTCCTCCTCTCTCTCTCTCTCTGTCTACTTGTGATCTCTCTCTGTCAAATCAATGAATAAAATCTTTAAAAAAAATAGAGTATAGAAAAAGTCTGAGAATGACGATTATCACTCTCAATATTGGAGGTGGAGATTTTGTTTGCAGATTCACATCTGTGTGTCTGACCATATTCCATCCTCATAGCATTGTTGGAGCCTTGAATAAAATTATGCATGTAAGTTGCAGAACCTATAATAAGTACCCCACAAATGTTTTATATATATATATATATATATATATATATATATATATGCAGCAAAAATAGTCATTCTACAGATGCAAATTATTTAGATTATTTTTTAAAAATTTAAATTATTTATCTTTTAATTTTTAATTTTTTTGTTTATTTGTTTGACAGAGAGGGAACACACGCAGGGGGAGTGGTAGAGGGAGAAGCAGGCACCTTAGAGAGCAGGGAGCCTGATGCAGGGCTAGATCCTGGGACCCTGGGATCATGACCTGAGCCAAAGGCAGAGGCTTAACAACTGAGCCACCCAGATGCCCCTAGTTAAATGATTTTTAGATTCTACTCCAGATTAGGCACCTATGAAATGAGCAAATCAGCCATTCGATCTCAGACTTCCATGTTCTACTGATTCTTATTTTTCTAGCAAGATAGAATGAATGAAAGAATTTCTGACATTTTGGGAGAGAATTACCTTTCATTCCACAAGTGTCAAGGCTCCTTAAACAGCACTAAGTAATTTCAGCAAAGTTGAAAACGATAATGCTGATTACTAGAAGCAGAGCTCATTGCCAAAGTGTGTCCGAGATCCTGCAGAAGTTACCTGCCAGTCTCACCTGCCTCAAAAATCTCTCACCTCTCTCTCCCTTCCCACTACATCTTGCCAACTTTCTATTGCCAACTTATTATTTCTATTACCAAAGGTTGGCAACTTGAGAAAAAAGTTGAGTATATTAAAGAACACAATCAAGCTATGTGTTCTTTTCAAACTTTGAAGGGGTACAGAAAATCAGAAAGAAGAGAAAACCTTGTAAAGCTAGTGAAAGGGCAAAGGAAGATATGAACCCATCTTCAGAAATATGACTATAATTAGCATAGCACACACACAAAAGCATTCTCTAGCTCTTAGGTCAGTGAAAGACATTTTCTGGAAAGTGTCTAAAGTTAAGTCTTTTAAGGTTCATTTATAATTTATATTTTCTTCTTATTTCTTCTATTTCTCAACTTACTTTCTTGGTAGTGAAAATTATTTCCAAATGTGTGAGTTTCTTTCAAAAGTTGGAGATAGAGAGGATATCAGATGGAGAGGATAAAATGTCAACATGTCCCAAAGTTTCGTGTGGGTGGATCCAATCTCAAAGGAGTAGTTTTTTCAATACAGTATAAAATTGTTATCTAACTTTAATATTTTCATGTTCCTACTTGAACTGTTGTACTAGAATCTTTTACTGGTATTTCAAACTCAGGATGTATAAAATTGAACATCTTCCCTACCAAATCCACTCTACTTTTACTTCTTAGTAGGCAACGTCAATATCTTCTCAGCAATGTAGACTCATACTTAAGGGTCATCTTTGAGTCCTCCTTTCCCTCACTTCCCTGAATTTAATTGACCATCTACGTTCTATTAATTCTACCTTGACAGTGTTTCTCACATGATTGCTTTTCTCCTTTCCATTGTTGCATCTATTTTTCTAGCACAAGCCTTTAACTTCTGACCATTGATTATGGGGTTTTTCCAACACCAACAACCAAATATCTGGTCTTTGTCCCCGTTCTTGGCATTCTTCCTAAACCCTTGTAATTTCCTGAGCGATAGGGTGATAGGAGCTTCTTCTGTTCTAACAAGGTGACTCTTGGTGGGACCCTAGGTAGCTTAGGGATAGGGGCTAGTCATTGGAAACACCGAGTCTTTTTTTTTTTTTTTCCCGAGTCTTAATTAGAATCTCAGACTTTTCAGCCTCACCTTCCCAATCTTTTTTTTTTTTTTTCATCCATTCATCTGTGGATGGAAATTTGGTCAACTCTTTATTTTTTATAAGATAATTAGAATAGATTGTGAAATACCACCCCTCTCCCTAAGTCTGTGTCATTTGGATTTTATCCCTGGAACCTTGTGCATAGTGGACAGGGCTTCTTGAACTTGGCTTGGAATTTTCTCTGTGGGGTAATAGAAACTCCTCACTATGCCCAGAGGCCAATTGAATAGCAGGGTACTGGGACTCTTCCATTTTTGTGTGAGAAAGCTGAGCTAGAAAAAAAAATAATGCCAAATCTCTGACCCAACTTCTCCTTCCCCAGCTTCCCTATCCCCCAGACTTGCCACCCTAAGGCCAGAAGTGAGGACCTCAAGACTCAGATGCAACTGTTTTACAGAAGATCCTGAATCTCTCAACACCAGAGTTAGTTAAGTGACAGAGTCAAGAGTTGAACTGAAATCTGTCTGTGTCAACACTCGTAATATTTCCATCATGGTATTACTTTTACCTTGAGGTGGCCAGACTGTAACATTAGAGAGGGGGTGTCCGGGCCTGGAAAGAGAGGTTACACTGATGGCAGGGGTGTGTGTGTGAAATGCACAAGGACTGGGATGTGCTGTATATACAGATGGCAGCACTTCTGACTTTTAAGTGTTCAGGCTGCTGCTGCTTTCACATTTCTCTCTCTGACGTATTTTTATCTTAATCTTAAAAGTCATTATGTGAACATGTTACCTTAAAAACCACAAAACAGTATGAATTGTGGAGGGATGCCCAAAAGAAACAATTGCTCTTTCTCTCCTGCCCCGTCTCCCTTGCTGGCTTTCATTTTACAACCCTTCTATGTACACCCACGCTCTGATTAAACTGACCTGGTTGCTGTTCCTTCAACATTCAGTTTATTTTCTCGGTGTCCATGTATTTGTTTATAATATCCCTACCTGGAATGCTTTCCTTTATTTCTTTGTCATCCGAATACACTGGCCTGAATCCTTGCTTGAAATCTCTGCTCCAAGTAAAAATAATCTTTCTAATGAATACACAATTATTATAGGGAATTGCCCAAATTCTGACATGTGTTATGGATATAGTACATATGTATATTTCCTCGCTTCAGACTATAAGCTTCTAGGGGCAGGGATGTATTTCACTGTTAAGGTATACTTCTCAAAATAGTGAAATCATGACCTATATACCAATGAAAAAGGAACATGTAGAAAAATTATTTAGGTCATTAATGAGAGAACCAGTAAGATCTTTAAAGTGTTTCAAGTAAGAATTCGATTTACAATCTTCACAGAATAAAACTAATTTGCACTGGCAGGAACAGAAGTAATTTACATTGTTTATCAGTTTTCTACATTTTTGCTTCTGTCTTCCTTGAGTTGCAAAATACTAGTCAACCAAAGAGAGTCAAAGGCAGCACGTCTATACAATCAGATAACCCCTAGAGGGTCTTCCTTCTAATACCCAGGGCTCCCCTGAAAGGACACCCAGTAGTACCTTTTGGCCATCTCCAAGTCCTTGATAAATTTTCTTCATATTATCCATCTTCATTTCTTATAAAACGCCAAGAACCAGGGCCTTGTAAAGACCATACTGGAAAACAATAAATCATTGAATAAATGTGATTATGGCAGTGTAGAAAATATAAAACAAATTAGAAATGTGGGAAAAAAGCTCCACGATTAGATAACTCCTAGAAGTATATTTATTATATTTTCTAATAAATGTAGGCCATATATTGAATTTGAAACTTTATCTTTAAAGTTTAACTTATCAGGCCCATAATTTTAGAATGATTTTTAGTAGTATTTGAAAACTCTTAGTTTGAAAACAGAGTGGGAAAACCCAACTTATCTGCTTTTAATTAGCTCAGCCAGGGTATATTGAATTATGATGGCCAATGAAAATTAACACTGATTTTTACAAAATAAAATAAATCATGCTCTGAGCATTTGCAAAATATCTTGTTTTGATCGTTATAGCCTTAAACAACCTAGTTCTCTGAAAAGTTTCAGTAAATAAGCTTCTCTAATGTTAACTTACTTGAGGCTTCTCAAAAATATCTGGTCACAGAAAGTCTTTTAATTGTCCTACTTATTAAAACAAAATGGTACACAATTTGGAAAGCCTACACATAAAATAATAAATGAAAAAAATTTTGTCCTAGAAAGTATAAAACCAAGATGATTCTCTTATTTTAGGAATATTTATAGTCCTACTGTTTGCCAGGCAAAACCTTTTTAAGACTTCAAATGTATTCTGAGGGTAGAAATGGGAAGTAATTGAATAAATAGGAGGCTATTATATCATGCCCCATCCAACATGATTAATCCTCTCTCCGCAGTGTTGCTTTCCTGGTACCTGGAGAAAATGACATGAGTCAGTGTGGAATTTCAGTTGTGACTAAAGACAGAGGTACCAAAGAGACCAGGTCAGCATTATGCCTTGTGTAGGACCAAACTTATTTCTGTAATTAGTCCAGCTAAAAGTTACTTAATTCATGAGAAGAGAATCTAAGTTTATTGTCTTAAAGCTTAAGAGGAAAATTCAGATTAACTGGCTAAAGTTTTGTTTTTGTTTTGTTTTGTTTTTAAACTGGCTAAAGTTTTAAGAAATGTCTCACAACTGACTTCCTGCCAAATAGTGGGTGGAAAGACAGATCTGGTCAGACACGAAAGTGGCAATTCCTCTGTGTAACTTGGTTCACATTTCTCTGAGTGTTACCAGTGATAGCACTGCATTGATCTATTCAACTAACTAAACATTTAGGAGCCAGGGAACTTTCCAAGGAGCTGGGGCCATGTGTCACCTTCGCAAATGGTAGTCCCGGGAGTTGTTTCTAATTGATGGGATGGTGGTGGTGAGGGTTGGGGAGCTGCTCCCGCCTGAGGCTAGTGAACCCATTTCCAAACAGAGGAGGGGCTGCAGGCGTGGCCCTAAGTACAGCTTATTGTAAGAAACCCTGGGAAAAGTCTTGAAGCAAAAGGAAGAGAAGTGCAGACACATGAGGAGCAAATTCTGCTGTGGGAGCCTTGAGATTTCATTTTTGCTGCTGGAATTCTGCCATGGGGAAAAGGATCCATCTCTGCCGGATGAGAAGAAAATGTTGAATTTAACTCATCTTACCTCCTAAATTACCATTAGCATGGTCATCATCAGTGTATAATTATTGAGTGTCTTCTGGATAGCTGCCCTTTAACCAGGAATATGCAGCCTTTATAAACCACAGAAGAGGGATCGGGACTTTCTAGGAGATTTAACAGAGAAATGAGCAGTCGCGTATTAAACATAAACATAAAAAATGAATGTAAATACACACATCCATGTATAACGAATGCATATTGATAGCCAAATGGCTAATTTAGCTTTGAATGAGTGTCCAGACTGGAGATAATACGTTCACATTGAGAACAGGCAATAATGAGTTTATATGGAAAGCAATATAAGTTTTAAAAAAGCCTTTCATAACCTTTTAAAATAGTGAACTATTTACTGTGATGTTAAGCTTAGGAAATAAATGATATTTAATACAAATCCACCATGAAACTGCCTAAGGTCCTTAGAGTACTATGTTCTGTGAACGCAGAGCTTTATTATGACACCTAACTTCCCACCAATGATCTCATGGATCTCTGGGACTACTTAGATAACAATGACAATCATAAATTGTTTAATATCTGTAGGCTCTCTGGTGTTTTACTTCTAGGCAAACATTTAGGAAATGAAGATGTTGAGAACAAAGTGAGCTACAGTTATAGTCCTTTTCAGAAATCTGAAATCGGAGAGGGAGACAAACCATGAGAGACTATGGACCCTGAGAAACAATCTGAGGGCTTCAGAGGGGAAGGGGGCGGAGGGAGGGGTGATGGGTATTGAGGAAGGCACATGCTGTGATGAGCTGTGGGTGTTATATGTAACTAATGAATCATTGAGCACTGCATCAAAAACTAATGATGCACTATACAGTGGCTAACTGAACATAAATTAAAAATAGATAAACAGAATTCTGAAATCTCTGAACTTTTTGACATGCTAACCCAAATGAGATAGAAACAAGGAGCATTTTAGAGAAAAATTATCTGCCTGTTGGGGAAGGAAAGCTGCTTTCTTTGATTGGAAATCTTGCCTCCTTCTGTGTGGGAGTGCTACTACCCCTAGCCCCGATAGCATCCTTGCCCTCTTCTGGCTCTATCCCAGGCTTGGGGAAAAGCCACAGGGCTCTGTCCATGGGGCACCAAGGTGGGCAAGATGAACTAAGTGGGCCTACACTGTGACCACCATTATGGTACAGAGAATAACTTTCTTACAGTCGATTACATAACTCGCTGTAAGTCAAGGGTGTTGCCAAGTATGCACCAAATGTGACCTTTCCCAAGGTCCATAGGGACAGCACCCAAGAAGCTGAAACTCCTCATAGAGGACCCCTTTCCGACACATCCATGGTTCTTTTTTTTTTTTAAATCTTCTTTTTCAAAGATTTTTATTTATTTATTTGACAGAGAGAGAGATCACAGGTAGGCAGAGAGGCAGGCAGAGAGAGAGGAGGAAGCAGGCTCCCCGCTGAGCACAGAGCCTGAAGTGGGGGCTCGATCCCAGGTCCCTGAGATCATGACCTGAGCTGAAGGCAGAGGCTTTAACCCACTGAGCCACCCAGGCACCCCCACATCCACATTTCTATCTGGTTTCTTACATCTCATGCTTCATTTATCTGACTTCTGCCCTGCAAATCTTGACCTTCCTTTTGAGAAATCATGCCTCTCAGCTATAGAGGTTGATCCCCTCCCACAATCCATTCTTCTCTTCACGGAGAGTACCTTTTCCCAAATCTGAGTCATCCATTTCAAAATAACATTCTGGGTGGGTGGGTGGGAGGTGGGGAGTCAATGATCTATGCGGACACTCCCTAAGTAGCTGGGGAACAGCCAGAATAGATACGGAGTTTTCCATGAAAGCACGGTGAGTTCATGGAATGACAGTTTCTTCCCCCAGTCTTGCATGGAGGAACGCTTAAAATACTTCCACTCACCACCTCCCAAAGCACACCCCAATTCTGAGACATGGTAAATTCCAATCCTATAATAAAATAGAGAAACATTTTTCTCATCCATAACCAAATTAATACTTCACAGTTTTTAGGTTAAGCAGAAAAAAAATTATCTTTTTCTTCTTTCTTGGCTTCCCTTGCTCCCTCTCTTGACGGAAGAGAGGAGAAGTTTTTATTTTTTGAGTTACCTTTTATTCTGTCAGTAACACAGCTCAGGAGATTCATTATTCAGTCATTAATTCCTCATTCAGTGACTCATTTAACAGATATTTGTTAAGTACTACTGTGTGCTATGTAGTAGTGGGGGGATTATATAAATATAAACAAGATATACTCTCAGTCCACAAATATCCCATAGTGTAGTTAATTATAATACCCCGTGATAAGTGCTATAGAGGGGTGCTAGGTGGGAATGGAGAAAGTCACAATTAAATTTTCCTGGAGAGTCATGGTCTTATTTCTCATTTATTTCAATTGATAATGGGAAGTAACAATCCAGTTGTGAAAGAGAAAAATGTTTCTTTTCCCATTGTATGTTTACTGCCTATCTCTCAGAATTAATCTATGGTTTTTGGAGATATGTGTGTCCTTTTCGAAAATCCTGTGTGTTCAGCTGGAAGAAGAAATTGGCACCCCTTCAACTTAAGAGGGATGGGTAATGGCACAATGGAAGATGGCTTCACCTGGGTAGGTTCTAAAACATCTTCATTTTATCTTAGGGATTAGTGATTCACACAGCTTGAGTTTCAGTTTATCTCATCAGCTTCTGCCTTGCAAAAAGGCTATTTCCTGGGGGCGCCTGGGTCACTCAGTTAAGCCTCAGACTCTTGGTGTCGACTCAGGTCATGATTTTAGGGTCATGAGATCAAGTCCCATGTTGGGCTCTGTGCTCAGTGGGGAGTCAGCTTCCCTTCTCCTTCTGCACCATCCTCCCCCACCTCTCTGCCCCTGCTCACACACTCTTTCTCCCTAAAATAAATAAAATAAAATCCTAAAAAAAAAAAAAAAAAAGCTGTAAAAAAAAAACACCTGTAACTCCCCTGAGCCTCCTGATCTTCTGGGTCCACAGCTATCAAAGCCTGGGGAAAAGTCAGTGATGGTATAAAAATGTGAAATCCATTCCTCCATTCATCCTTACAAATATTTACTGAGAGTTTGCTATGGGACAGGCACTGGAGTAGGTTCTGGAGGTAGACTGTGTAGTAATAACAGAGATATTGTGGCAGACTGCTTGCTGTCCCCCTCGATTTAATTTCCCCTTCTTCCCTAGGATAGGTGATTGCCAGCTAAAGACTACATTTCCCAGATCCTTTTGTAATTACTTTTGGTTCTGTGACTAAGTTAGGGTTGATGAGTTTTGAGTAGAAGCAGTGTAGGCTTTAGTGGTCTCACCCTTTAAAGTATTGACCTTGTGCTGCTGCTCTGGCCCTTTTCTCTTTTAATTGAGAGGAAGATAGTAAGAAATTATCAGTTCCCTTGACTAAGAGAAGGAAGCCATGTGTTGAGAGGAGAGCCATCCCACCAGCTCCACATTGCCCTTTAACTGGAATGTTATATGAAAGAGAAATAGGCTTGCAACTTGTATAAGTTCCATTATTTGAGGCTGTCCTTGTGAAAGCATTTTGGTCTGTACCCCAATTAACACAATCCCTGCCTTTGTGGATCTTAAAATCTGCAGAGAAACTTAGACGTTCATCAGTGAATCTCAAAATAAGTATATAATTACAATCTGAGATACAGTTATGTAAGAAAAGGAAGTGGTGTTTTAAGAGCGTAACATGAGATCTGACTTAGTCTTGGGGGTCGGGGAAGACTGCAGAAAGATCAGGAATGAAATGAGCATCAGAGATGTGTTGGGTATAGTATTTGACAACTTATTGTGGTTTCACAATAAGCCTTTTGGAAGGCCATGGCCTAAATACTTTTCTGCATGAATTTCTCTGCCTGATGTGGTCCTTGGATTGGAGGGTGAAATTACAAATGTTAGTATATACAGAATAACCAAGTGAAGTAATATAATAAGCTAAAAAGTATCTAGCATCTTATAAGACAGTGAATTAGGATGAAGTTCCAAAGAGTAGTGTCTAGTAAGCTATGTAAGCTATCGGTCTTTTAAAAGGAAAAAAATATTAAATTCTTACCAGGCCAACATTATCAGTATTTAAATTATAAGGCTCAGTTTAAAAAAAAAAAAAGCAGTGAAAAAGTTTATGTAAGGTAAATCAACGTAGACAAATGTATGAGGACAGCTGAAATGCATAAGAAATTCAAACAGAAACTTCAAGCTATTTCTCTTATTAAGGAAAAGAATGAAGTTATTTTTGGTCTAAATTGTTGGCTTATTGTCCACAATGATCAAATACAACTGAAGGCCTGTGCAACGGTCTGTTCGCTTCATGTACACTTGGAAGCAGAGACTAATTACAACTGATAGTGTGTACAAACAGGGAAAGACAACATAAAATTCAACAAATGTTTTACTGAAGAACAGAAGACACTTTTCAAATGATAGAGACATAGCAACTTTAATAAGGTGATGCACAAATATGCCATTTTACAAGCAGCACTGCTTTGCTGATTCACATTCAGATATAAGAATAAGAAAACCAGTCGGGAGAGACCAACACGTGCATTAAGAGTTGAACACATCTGATTACTCTGGTTTAATTCCACTGTGGACTGAGAACAGACACTGTATGATTTCTATTCTCCTAAATTTGTTAAGATACATCTGATGGCCCAGAATGTGATCTATCTTGCTCAATGTTCCATGTGAGCTTGAGATGATTATTCCATACAGAATCTTTATTTCTGTTATGCCCAATATGGGCATATTTTGAGTTTGGAACTACAGAAGATTAACTAGATCCCTAATATTAACCTAGAATATACGAACTCAATCACACCTGGTCCCCACATTAAATACAACAACAAAACTAGTGATTATGGTAAAGAGTAGCAAATTACTCCATATTACTTTACATATTACAATGTTCTCCCATATCATTCTATGATGGAGCAACTTGTTCTTCCCAAAATTAAGTTGCAATTAGGTGGAAGAAATAATATATATAAAATAATATATATTTAAATGGATATAATATATATTTTAAAATATATAATATATAATACATTATTAAAAATGTATTTTTACATTTAAAATATATAATACATTATATAATATATAATATATAATACATTATTAAAAATATATTTATATATTAATAAATATAATATGTATTTGAAAAAATATATATTATAAAATATAAAATATATATTTAAAAAAACTATGATGTTTGTAACAAAGTCTTGCCTTGGCTCATTAGGTCACATGCTAAAATAAGTATGATTTGCATTTAGTGCCTTAGGGACAAAAGAAAAATATTCATTGTTAGGAAAAAAGTAGCATGAAAAATGAATGAATAGTTAAAAGCATTGATAGAGACATAGTCATGAACATATTTCTTTTCCATGTAAATGGAAAATTCTACTGGTGGATATAATCTTAATAATTATGATGATGATGCAATTTTCACTTCATTAGAAGTTACTGGAAATGTTTTCCAGGAGAGTTCTGATAATTTAAACAATCTCTTTTGAGAGGAAATAGTTCACATTATGTTTTAACTGCCTCACTGTATAAAGGGGAAGAATATGTGTTTCTGGAAAGCTGACTTTTGAAATGGGAAAGAAGAAATTTCAAAGAATTCATTGTTAAATATTACCCTCATCTGATGTAATTTTATTATGATAATAAAAGGCATATATAATTCAAGTTAAATAAACATTAATATCATGGTTCAGTTATGACTGTTTCATAGAAATAAAAATTCATCATATAAAAAATGAATTGTGATACTATCTTAAATGGAAAATAGAAAAGCTAGTAAAAATAGGAATACATTTGTTCAAGAAACAACACATCTTTTACTATGCATCATATTTAAATATTATTTTATCATTTTCAAATCATTATCACAGGTACCACTTTGTTTTGAAATTTATAATATCCATGTGAGAACAGGGTGTTTATTGAGCATCTACCCTGTGCCAGGTACTGAGAATATAATGTTGGGCCAATAGGTAGAGTCACTGACCTTATAGAATTTATAGTGTCCTGGGAAAGAAGGGCCAATAGATTTGATATTAGGAGGAAGTATGATATATTAGAGGAACTTAAAGGGCCAATAGATTTGATATAGGAGGAAGTAACACATATTAGAGGAACTTAAAGTTAGCTAGTGTGCTGAAAGCTCAGAATTCTAATGGGAGTCTGAGGCTGAAGAGAGAGAAAAGCAGTGTGCTGGTAAACTGGTTCTCCCAGGGGAAAAAGAACACCCTGCTTTGTAACATTTGCCTATTTCTCCTACTACATCCAACTTTGAACTAGCAACTGTTCAAAAACCGGTTTGCAAAATTTTGGAGAACTTAACCATCTGTATGCCATTGCCAGCCAGTATGAGCCCACCCCAACACACACCTTTTCTCACACAAGGGCCAGATCATCCAGAGCCTTATAGGCTGTGATGAGGAGTTTATTATCTTAAGGAACAACAGAAAGCCATATAGCTTTGGCTATAGTCTGAAGAAAAGATAGTAGAAAAGTATGATAGCGTGTAATGAAATACCTACTGTTGCAGGGTCCTGTGAAAGACACTGATGGCTTGGACAAGGGTGATGGCAAGGAGAAAAAGAAGTAGAAAAACTCAAGAAATATTTTGATGGGATAATCAACAAGACTTAGTGATGGACCAGGGCATAAGGAAGAGAATGGTCTGTAGTATAACTTAGAGTTTTCTGGCTTGCAAAGCTGAATAAGTGGGTGGGTAGTGGTATCAAGACAGAAAACCCTGGGGGAAAACCAGCTTTGGAGGGAAAAGATCACAAGATCAGTTTTGAGCTTGGAGGTTGTGAGTCACCTTTGAGATCTCCAAGTAAAATGTTGAGTGGGCAGTGAGATGTGAGATTTGGAGATGAGAGGAGTCTGGGATAAAGATCACCCTATGGGAGTCAAGGGTTCAATTAGGTGATCATTGACACCATGAGTTTACATCCTTGTCTAGGAAGAAAATACAGAGTAAGAAAAATGAGGACACATAGGAGTAAGCCTTGAGGACTACAGCATTTAAAGGGCAGGCAGAAGAGACTGAACCAGCAAGGGAATACCCTGGCCAGAGAAGTCGAAGGAAAGCCAGGAGAGTTGGGTCACAGAAGCCAAAGGCAAGAGTGCTTCGGGAGGGCAATATTGCTGAATGACTATTCAGAGAGTAACTTTTCCAAACTCACCCTGCGGATGGAGAGCCAAGCATTCTTAACTTCGTGTTGGTTAGGAACAAAATCTCAATCTATTTAGATCAAACAGAAAGAAAGATTATTATAAGGATACATAGATTTCACTGAGAAATGAAGAAAGGATCTGGGATTGATGGGAATCAGAACTAAGAGATAAGTTTTATTATTCATCATTTTGATTATCATATTGTATTTTTTAAAAATTTTTTTTCCAATTTATTTTCAGAAAAAACAGTATTCATTATTTTTTCATATCATATTGTATTTAACGTATGATTAACATTATAAATTTACCGTGGGTCAGACCCTGCTCAGTACTTCATAGACATCTTTCTTGTGATTCTAATGACAACTCTATGAGAACGATGCTACTATTAACTCCATTTTATGGGTGGGAAAACTGAGATTTAAAGAGGTTAAATAACTTCTGCAAGGTTACATTAGTTGATAGGGAGTGAGGGCTCAACTTATCTTAGCCTCTACGTTTTATGAGCTCAGTCTCTACACATCTCAATTCCAGGCCCCACAAAAGAATTCAATCAGACAATCTCATCTAAGACATATACGGAAGTCAGGTGCTGTGATCCAAACAGCTGTGTGGCCAGGGACTGAGGTCACAAAGATGGGAGGGATTTGGGACTTTTAGTTTAAAGGGAGCTATGCGGAAATAGGATTAATGTCTGGGATGCACTCTCAGTTCTGTCTTTTGTATCTTACCTTTCTCTTGGGTCTCTTTCCTAAACATAAAAGCATGTTCTCTCTGTATCAATTGAACACTTCTGATGATGGTAAATGAAAGAAGCTCAGCTAGCATTCACTGAAGCAGAAAGGGGGAGTTTTATTATAAGGATCCTAATGATCTCATACATCTCAAGAGAAAGAATGTTGCTGGATGTCAGGAACAACCAGAAGCAAGGATCTAAATGTTTCTAAGACTCTGATCTTTTCTTTTTTCTGTCACTTTTGTGCCTTTATATTCCTTCTAATCTTGGCTTCATTTGTCTTTCTCATCACAGGTTACTTTTCAACCCGGGATAAAAAACATGGCTGCAAACTTATTTTTACAGCTTATAGTTTCAATCAATGGAATGATATTGACTCAATATTTCCTCTGGTATGAAATATAAAAATCCCACAGTAGAGACACTTTGGTTCATTTGAGCAACTTAGCCATTCCTCATTGATTCAACTGGTTCATGAAGTAGGATTCTTTGGATCAATTTCGATTAGATTTACCCTCTACCAATTAACCTGGGCCAAGAAATAGATCATATAAGAATATAAAATCTCAAAAAGCCATAAAAACTAGGAGGCGGTGGGAAGAGGAATCAGTTTCTAGAAGAAGAAGATCGCCCCATTGTCCTCTTTCTCATGACTGTCTTCCTGCCCTTCAGACTGCACAGAATGAACTCTGTTCTTGACAGTGCTGAGCTAACTATGGTCTTAACCTCTTACCTTCCTTTTCACAGGCCAGCTTGTTGAAAGTGGAATCTATATTCCTCTTCATTTTCCTTATCATAATGTCAGGCTTCTATCTACTGTAATTTGACTCACATTTTCATGAGGTAAGAAATTACTTTTGCCAAGGCTGTCGCTGACTAATAACAGTAAACAATTTAAGTCCTTATCTTACAAGAACTGTCTTCAGTTTATGTCATTATTCACCAATTCCTATATGGCAGAGACTTCCAGTTGCTTCCCTGGATCCATTTCCCCTGTCCTCCTTAGTAAATAAAATAGAGAACCATTTTTAGCTGGACTCACGGTTGCCCAAAATATGATGTGCCTTTTCTAGTCTCCTTTGAAATTGGTGTGGCCACATGGCTAAATTCTGCCAATGGATTGGAAGTAGAAGTGTTATACAAAGTGTATAACTATCTTAAAAGGAGTGGTACTCCCTTCTTCAATATGTCCTCCTTCACACTGGCCTGAATCTTGGACAACCCACTTAGACTAGTAAGATGCTGAGTATAATAGAGAAAGAATTGGATGATAACCGAGCCCCTGCACTAGCACCAGCTGCCTACCTCCACCTATGTGAGAAAGCCCTGCAACCTGCCGCTAAGTCTGATCCTAACCAATGAGTACTCTTTCTTGAAACTCCTCTCCTTTCCCTCTGTTTACTTTCTCTGATTTCTGTTCCTTACTGGTCTTCTTCCTATTATTCTTAAATTCCAGCTCTGTCTTTTCCTTGATCTATCCCCCTTAATTGTCTCCAGGGTTCCATCGTGAGGCCTATGCTTATTCTTAATATTCTGCAAGGGAAACGTCATAAATATCCACACTCTAATAGCTAAATTGTGTTTTTAACTCAGAAATACAAGTCTCTGGTCTTTCTATCTTCTCTTGATTGCTGACCCAGCACTTGAGCTCTGAATACTTTGACCTTCTGAACATTCTTTTCATTAATTCCACATCTCCTTTGGTGACCCCACTCTCCAGATTATCGCCTGAGCATGAAGACTGAATTTCCCTGGACCTCCCTTTTCTGCTCTGCTGTGGTGGTCTTCGAGCTGGTATTCTTCTCTTACTCAGACTCTCCACCTTACTGCCGAAGTAGCTTTCCTAAAACCAACCTTGATTATGTCAACTCACCAGATCATAAATCATTTAGACTCTCCATTATCTGAGGCATTTAGTCCATACACCATAATGTTTCATAATAGAAAGTTCAGAGAGTTGCCTTTCTCTTCAGACTTATTTTCAGCAACTTCTCCTTCAGATTCTGAAATTCCAATGATACCAAACTATTCATAGCCCCCAAATGAGCCATGCTGTCCTTTTCTTCTATCCTTTGTAGGTGCTGCTCAGTTTTTTTTTTTTTGTTGTTGTTGTTGTTGTTGTTTTTAAAGATTTTATTTATTTATTTGACAGAGACACAACGAGAGAGGAAACACGGCAGAGGGAGTGGGAGAGGGAGAAGCAGGCCCCCCAAGGAGCAGGGAGCTCAATGTGGGGCTCGATCCCAGGACTCTGGGATCACGGTCTGAGCTGAAGGCAGACGCCCAACGACTGAACCATCCAGGTGCCCTGGTGCTGCATGTTTTTAAAATGTCCTTTTGCTATAGGACATGCCTCTCTTCCCCTGTTATATAACAAACTCCCATTGATCCTTTAAGACCCAACTCGGGTAGTTTTTCCTATAGGAAGCTTTCCCTGACATCTTCAGGTACATTTGGATTGACACTTTCCTGCGGGACTTCTTGCAACTCCCTAAATACGCATAAGCCTGAATGTATTTCTTATGATGCAAGTTACATCACTTACACATCTACGTCTTGCTCTGGAGGACGAGCTTATCTTTTTGGGGTTGGAATTTTGTCATCTCCCTGGCATACTGTATGTACTTACTAAAGTGTTGAAATTATTTATTAATTCTAAAAGATAAAAATATAGGAAAATCAATGTTCTGTGATGACTACATGAATCTAGAGCCTGATTATAAGTGGGGTTGCTGCTCTGTGCACAGTGATTCTCCAGTTGGTCCTGATTGTACTGTCTTTGCTTATTCCTCCCCTTATTCTTGGCATCGGCTGTGTTGTTAATCCAAAGCTAGAGGTGCTAAATCTAGTTGGGCCCAGAGGATATTCCCTCCCCAGACATTTGAAAATAAATTAAGATATGTAAAAACTTAAGGTTCTAGAGTTGAGTCATCTGATGTGAGTGTCCTGGAGAGAAGGCTCAGGAACAACCAATCCCTGTGATTTTCCTGCATCTGCTTGGATTTCTGTCTTCTTCAAGGTTGATGAATCCTGCCCTTCCTTTGATTTTGAGGACAACCCTTTTAACACAATGTCATGTTCCGTTTGAATTAGCCAGTCAGTTTCTTTTGCTTGCAAATAAAAGAATCTTAACCAGAGTAGCCACTAGAAAAGTACTGAAGGATTGCGAACACTATTGGTAGATTATCTGTTCTGTGGTTTAAAGATTAGGTTGTCCTAATCCCACACAGTGAAGCTCTTTGAGTTTACAGATTTGATAGCCCCTGCAGGGATTAGGTTGAGCAGAAGCTAAGGCAGGCAAATACACAATAATCTTTTCTACAAACCATATCAACTCAACTTAAATCCTTTTTTTTTTTTTCTTCTCAGGTGTCCCATTTTCATGTTTTTTATAAAAAGAATATTTTTTTCCCCTTCAAGAAACCGAATTTCCACCTCAAATTTAAAATGCCATGTCAAGTTAGTAAAGGATTTTGGCTTAAATTGTTCCTAGAGATTAGGTCTACTTTCCCTCAATGCCAATTAAAATGACACGGTCTAACATAATGTAGTATCTGACGTTTCCATAGCAGCTTGCACTAAGCAGCTTTCCTTGCTAATTAGCCTGACAGCGCCCTGTGAAATACCTTCTACCCAAAGATGATACCACCCCTTTGTAAACAGAACCTCATATGACAGGAAACCAGAAAAGCAAAATTTATCCAGATGAAACAGAAAAGGGGAAATGCTCTCAGCCAAAGTGTTAAATCCAAACTGAGAATTGGCAGAACCCTGGGAAGAAAATATCCTCTCCTGTTTTGTTATCACACACTCAGCGGAATACTTAATAATCAGAAGGAATTAAAGGCTTGGTTTTGTAATGCCGTTTGGCAATTGGCATCTCCGCTACCCACAAGTCTTTACGTACCAACACAGACATTATTTAATACTGATTTAGAGGACATATCAGTCTGCTGTTCAGCCCCACCACTTCCTGTCAACAGGAATGTTAATATAAAAACTCTTCACGTACCCAGCAGTTATTTAACAAAGTAATCTCAGGTCTCAGGAAATAGAAAATAATCCATCAAGCCAAAGGGTTTACTGAGAATTCAAAGCTGCAGCACAGTGCCAGGAATTAAAGTTTACACTGAGCTCTATTTACTCTTCGTTTAGACCTAATTTGAGTCGATATCAAAGTTTAGTTTTATTGCTCCCCGTTAGGTGAGCAGCAAATCAGGTTCAATAAAAAACTAGAGCAAATGATTAAAAAAAAAACCAACACGTAATTTCTATTACACTGACAGAGAAAGAAAGGGGGAAGTTACAGAAAAAGGGATCCCCAAACTACAAAACATTTACTTGTCTGGAGCCATTTTAGAGAAGAACAGTGGTTCTTCTGGCTGGCTCACTTGGTAGACCATGTGACTCTTAATCTCGGGGTCCAGAGTTCAAGCCCCATGTTGGGTAGGGAGCCCGCTTAAAAAACCCGACAATAAAGAAGGGCAAATGGGCTTGTTCAGTTTAGCAGCCCCTGAGGCAACACTGTGTTATTATTATTTTGCCTTTTTTGTGACTTTTTATATTCTGAAAATTAGAATGAAAGATATTTACTTTCTAACAGTAGTTTTTTGGAAGGGAAGTATACATTTAATTCTTGAACACAAGTAAATACTATGTGCTGAAAATAAAACACACATATATACAAACCGTCAAACGGAGGGCTGTGGAGAGGGTGCTTGCGTTTGGGTGGGCTCTGGTGTGGGGACTTGCCTCCAGGAGGAGGCTCGGGACACAGCGAGATGTTCATATGTAGTGGGGCACATTCAGGGTGCTGATGGCCCTGTGGACGCTTTCACCGCTCCTGGTGCAGGGAGGTGCTCCATGTCCCTAAGGACTAGGCAGGGGCAGGACTCCACCTGTCCAGATTCCCTGGGACCTCTCTTCAACTCAGTCTTTGGGGCTTCACAGATACTTCCTAAAAAGGCAAATTATAAAAAATATAAATTATGAAAACAAAAAAAAATGGAGGTAGAGGTAGTGGAAGAAAGCATCTTGAACCATCCAGAAGGGTTGATAGCCAGCATGGAGGCTTCTATTTAAGAAATAAGGATATATTTGCCCAACTTTCTATTAGAATTGATTGTGGGACTGAATTGAGGAATGGGGAGGGAAGCAATTTAAAAAAAAAAAAAAGAAAAAAAAAAAAGGAAGAGGAGTGATGAGTCCGCAGAAACAAAATAGGAGACTTGACTATGTCCCCGGCCCTGGAGGACAGCAGCAGGCGGTGGGAAAGGAGAGCCAGGCAGAGTAACTGGAACTGCAAGGCAAGCCCAGGACCTGCTCTAGGAGTTTAGGAGGAGAGGCCTTGGGTTGGAAGCAGAACCAAGTACTGTATACAAAAGGGACCATCCAGGGTTGTGCAGGTTGATATGAGAGGCAGTAGTCCTCATTTATTTTAATTAATTAATCTTTAGCCAACTGTAATCTGAGAATAAAGTAAAATTACTTAGTCATATGTCTATATCGGTTAAGATGTAGCAAATGTTTGACTTCATTTAAAAAGCATGTATGATTTATTTTAAGCAAACATTGTTTTGTGAGACACAAAGAGATGGTCTTCACCTTCCGGGTCCTTTCAGTTGAGTGACTAGGATAGGCATATGCACAAATCAGCCTAATGCGAGTCTGCCCAAAGGAATAAGAATAGAACAATTATTGAGCTTCTACTTTGTGCCTGGCTGTGTACTAAGCATTTAAATAAATTGTTTTATCTAAATCTTATAGCAATTATAAGAAGTATATATAATTATTTCACTTTCACAGATGGGGAAACTGAATCTTAGAAGGTCAGTTAGCTTGCCTGGGGCCACAATGTTCTAGAAATTAGAGAAGATAGATTCAAATTCCTCTGACTCCTACTCATTCCTTAAGACTTTTTGCTCTAACCAATTAATTTCTTAGAGTCAACTTGTGTTTGTTTGATGTCTGACAAGATTTGAAATATTTATTTTTGAGGCCTTCATCGACTGAGTTCTGCCTAGCAGAGTAAAGGCACTCTGTTTTGGAGCGTGGATCATTATCCTGAAGGGTGAATATGGGAAATGAAGCTTACTTCTGAAACCATTTTACACTTTGATTTTTTTAACTCCCCACTCCCACCTACTGTCAAGGCAAATAATAGTGTTTGAGGTAGCCTTGTCTCAGAATATTTCTCCATGACTGTGAAGTAGGTTCTAGAGAAAGGAGTTAATGATAGAAAGTTAGAAAAACAGCAAAATAATGACCAGGAAGTTCAAATATCTTTGATTACTTTATTGCACCTAGGTCTATGCTTCACATCTTCCTAAACTGAAGTAAATTAAAGTATTAATCCTATTGAATTGGTTAACTTGGGGAGCGGTACTTGAAGCTCTCTTCTTTGGAATGATGTAATTGAGAAACATTTAGCAGATTAGATATATTATTTAAGTGTCTGGGAAGAGCAGATGTCATTGAGGAAACAATGACGGTCCAGATGAGTGCATTTTTAGCATTCTTCACCTTGAAAAAGTACTGTAGAATGACAGAGGTTTCATAAGACAACATGCATTGATATGGCTTTTAGTCTGTGTTTGGGCATGGTTTACTTAATCTTCACTTATACCTGAAGAATGCTATTGTAGGATAACTCTCCTGTTCTCTCCAAGGGTTCCAAATTTAAGTAAAGAAAATTGTTTTGAACAGATGTCTAAATGCTGCCTAGTATCAGGAGACCATATTAAGAGTAGGTAATAAATGTGAACCCCCCAGAACAATTATTTCAGAACACCTCTGCTATTCCTCTAGTTGAAAGTAGAGTAGCCTCTATGAATACCTTTCCGTTCTTGATAGGATGAATGGGGTGTGGCTCGGTGCCTGGTAGACCGACAGACACTGGTTTCAGTAATGTTGGGGACTTTGCAATTAACCTTGAATGCCATTTGCAGTTGTTTGAGATCATTTCTCTCTCTCTCCTTTTCTAAATATCATTTACCTTTTACCCTCTTAATATATTGATTTTCTTTTTTAAAAAATTTTATATATTTATTTGAGAGAGAGAGAGAACACAAGTGGCAGGGGCAGGGCAGAAAAAGAGGGAGAAGTAGGCTCCATGCTGAGCAAGGAGCAGGACATAGGGTGGGGTGGGAGGTGTGGGGCTCCATGCCAGGACCTTGGAATCTTGACCTGAGCCGATGCTGAACTGGCTGAGCCACCCAGGAGCTGCATATACTGATTAATTTTCATCACCGAAATGGAATATTCTGTACTTCTGCTTTTATCTACATGTGTTGAACCCTGTTGAACGAGAGAGATAATATAATTAGTTGATAATATATTGATATTGATATAGTTTATAATATATGTATCATATATATGATAATATAGAGATAATAGTTGAAGAAACAGTGCAATGCAGAGTAAATCTCACTTGATAATTCAGTCTAATTTTTTTCCTTTCAATACACTTCAGATCAGGGGAACTAGCCAGTTCTTTATAAATTCTTGGACTCCAATAAATTTCAAAGTAAATGTAGGTATTTAAGCAGGCAGGCAGATTGGATTGAGAATCATTACTCAGGTTTATCTTGGTGTTCAGGGAACACCATGAAGCCATTTTAGTGAATTTCCCTGTCCTTTGAATTTGTCCTTTGTAAACACCTGTGTTTGTAAGACCACGGGAAGTAGGCTCCATTTAGTTAAGTAGTTCTTGGCCAAAGTCTATTTCTGTGATCAAATTGGCTTGGCTTCTGACTGTGAGTGCTTATGCCAGATGTGAGTGCAGGCAACAATGGCAATCTGGCTGCTCCTCTTGCTCAGCAAATGCTCTGCTTGATATAGATCCCACGTCACTGTTTCCCCCTTTTGCTGCAAGGGTCAGATGTGGGTACTGATAAAATACTTGCCTCACATAGAGGCTTATTCGTTTGACGGATACATGTGGTATGCCTATGAGGGGGCGGAGTATTGCAGTGTGCTCCACGTGCCTCAGTGCATGAGCCAGCAAGGTCTCCACCTTTCAGCGTGTTTCTGTATTTTCACTGAGTGAGACTGTGGCATTCTTTCAGTCTAATTGTTTTGCTTTTTCTGTCTTCCTGGGTGCTGAAAATACCTGTGCCCAAAGGAAATTTATGGGTTCTCTAGTCTAGTTATGTTTTGGTCCTTCCCTCTGTTAAATGTATTAAACAAGGAGGCCATTAGCCTGACGTGGTTCTAAGACCTATGTAAGGAAACCCAAACTTAGTCCTATAAATGAGGCAAGGTTAAAAAATCAGAACCCAAGGACAGATCACAAATAGCCAGTAGGCTTTTCCAAAGACGGCAAATGCTTAAGCTATAGCCAATTGAATGATTTCCTTCTTTTCTTCAGCATTTTCTGTATGTCTTTCTCCTCATTCCTGTCACTGGCGTGCTTCTAATTACTTCCTGTATGGAGCTGCCCAGTTGGAATCAATTTTTGCTTAAATAAACTCAGAAAATTTGTAATATGCTTCAGTTTATCTTTTAGCACTTCCATGACTTGATTTATAGAATTTTACTGGTGGAAGAATTTGCTCATTCCTTCAAGAAATATATATTAAATGTTGCCATATGCCAGTCTCTATGCCAATTATGAAGGACACAGCAGTGATCAAAAAGAGAAGTTTCCTAGTCTCATAAAGCACAGTTGGATGGTGAAGACCAACATTACAAAACAAACACATTCATGGTTACAAATTGTGGTAGGAATTATGAGGTGAAAAAAAGGGGTGGGAGAATTATGAGGTGAAGAGACCAATTTGAGGTATCTCCTTAAGACTCAAGGACCTCTTTGAGGAAGTGAATATGCATTACTGTTGTGTACTGGTGGTTTGCACAATTCCAAAGTTATGAAAGGTGCCCACTGAGTTGGGTAACATGGTGACATTAAAACTGGTGGTGGGTATTAAGGAGAGCACATATTGCATGGAGCACTGGGTGAGGTGCATAAACAATGAACTTTGGAACACACACACACACACGCACACACACACACAAAATTAAATTAAATTAAATTAAAAAACAAACAAACAAACAAACAAAAAACCTGAAGGAAAGGGGCCCTACCATGTGAACATACAATGAAAAAGTTTCCCTGTAGAGAGAAGAACATGTATGATGACCCCAAAATGGACAAAATTTGGGGTATTTGAAATCTGAAAGAAGGCCAGCGAGAGTGTAATAGTTGGACAGGGAGAAGCCAATAAAGACAATGGAAAAGCAACAAAAACCTGACAATTCTGGGCCTAATAGGCCATAGTAAAGATTTGCTTTTATTTCAAAGTTGATGGAAGAGTTTTAAATAAGAGAGTGATAAGATCTTGGTTTTAAAAAGCTCTCTCAGTTGTAGTGGGGATAATGACAGGATAGGAACCAGTTAGAGGTTTATGGCCCTAGTCTACACAAAAATGAGATTGGATTTTTTTTTTAAATGAGATTGGATTTAAGTGGTGGATTAAAGAAATATTTTTTTAGTAGAACTGGGAGAATTTATTATTAATGGGTTGTAAATGACAGGTGAGGGAGATTATGATGTCATGATGTAACTTAATTATTAACATTTTAAATTTAAAATCTTAATAAATCAAAGCTTTGATAACTAGAGTTCCAAATAATTTTATGTATTTGGCAGTCAGCATTGAACAATGGCAAAATTATTTCCAACTGGAAGTCTTAAATTATACTGAGTATATTATAATATGTATACTGAGAACATATTAAATGATTAATTAAAGTAGTAGTGTTTCTACTATTCTAATAATTTATAAAAGTAAATTAACATACTTTTAATAATTCTTCCTGATTTCTCAGTATTAGAATAATAAATACTATAACTGCAAAACTGTACATGAAATGCTTTGACAGATCAATCACTGTAAAAATCCAGAATAGGTTTGTTGGTATTGGACAAGAAGGACAGTTTCTGCTGGGCTGAGTAGCTGGTAGAATGTGGCCCTAAGCTGCTGCTGATCACCTGTGACAGTACGTGGGGAAGACAAAAGGACAATTCTTAACGAAATCTTTGATGCCCTGGGTCCAGTTCCATGAGCAATTCAAATTCCCAGTGACACGAGGCAATACGTTTCCTTTTTGGATTTCAAGCTGGTTTGATAGGATTTCTATCATTTTTAAAAGGTTATATTTCTTAGTAATCTCTATACCCAATGTGGGGCTCAGACACACAACCCGGAGATCAAGAGTCGCATGCTTTTCCAACTGAGCCAGCCTGGCACACCCGATTTCTGTTGTTTTTCACAAAATGTATTTGGACCAAACAAGAGCCCTAGTCTTAGACTGGAGGCTGTAACTTAAGAAGAAAGTAAAAAATGAAACCACCGCAAAGAAAGCAGAATACACACGCGCGCACACACACACACACACAGTGGAAGAGTCAGGACACTTGAAATCCAGTTTTGATTTGTCTACTCTTAGCCCTTCTGACTATAGTTTCCTTGATTTGAAAAACTAGTGTCCACTCTGTTTCTGAAACTCTGTTTCTTGTCGCCAGTTTTAGTATTTCAGTATCCAGCTTAAATCATCTATCTTATTTCTTGGTCTTTTTAGGATAGATACACCAATGAGGAAATAAAAATGTGTTCCTTAGAGGGCTATATTGAATAAGGAAACAAAAGAATATTCACCCTAATGCACTTAAGTGGTCAGATTAGAATATAACAATTAAAGTAGAGAAATTTACTGTAAAAACTTAGTGGATCATACATATATGTCATTTTTTAAATGGAGATGTGCTGATATGTAGTTTGAATTTGTGCTGTAAGACAAAGACTCTGTTGCAGAGAATGGAGAGAATGCTAATTCCTCGGCAACATACAAATCAAATTGTGCGGGCCAGAGGTTCTCAAGTCCATAAAGGGTATCATAAAAATATAAAAATGGGCTCTGCTAGTATTGCTTCTATCTCTTTAGAGGAACCATGGGTTACTCATCTGTTATCTTACTTGGTTTCTTTCTATATCACTGTGTACACATAAAATGATAGTATTTGTTTGGCATCTGCGGCAACCAGCAAAGACTGCTGTGGATCAGAGGAGACTGGAGACCATGGGCACCCAAGGCTATTGGAATCACCATCTCTACCCCATCACCCATGCGAGGCATAGCTGTGGGCTTTGACATTCTGGCTGAGAAACTCTGGTTTAAAAAATATTTGTGACTTGGGGCGCCTGGGTGGCTCAGTGGGTTAAGCCGCTGCCTTCCGCTCAGGTCATGATCTCAGGGTCCTGGGATCGAGTCCCGCATTGGGCTCTCTGCTCAGCAGGGAGCCTGCTTCCCTCTCTCTCTGCCTGCCTCTCCATCTACTTGTGATTTCTCTCTGTCAAATAAATACATAAAATCTTTAAAAAAAAAATTTGTGACTTATATGTCCCCATGGTTACTACTTTTCTTAATGAACATTCAAAAACCTTTTTCCTTAAATTCTTGCTTTGGGCTTACATCAGGTATAGTATCAGAGGTCCCTGAAACACTTTAGCAGGGATGTTAGCACTTCGCGATCTGGAAAAGAAAGACCCTGAGTTGGCATCAGCTTTAGACAATAAGCAGGCTCTTTTGTGATGTCTGTTTAATGAAAAGGGAGCTTTTCCTTTATACCTGCAAACACATTCATAGAATGCCAGAGGCGGGGGGTCACTTTCTATTAACCACTTGCTGATTTTGAGATAAGCCTTCATAAGCTCTGTGTAGAACACTTAAGTTGCTATTAGGGTAGTTCCTTTGGATGCACAACAAAAGATGTCATACTGCCTTACCTTGGTCTCCAAGAGGTTAAACCCTGCTGTTTCCATAGTGCCTGTGAGTTATATTTGAAATCAGCATTTATTTTCTTGTTCTGAGCCTATTCTTTCCTAATTAACTTAGTGCTTATAATGTTTATATCCTACTGGGAAAATATGTAGGGAAAACCTAAAAGGACTAAGGGAGAAAAAGGTTAAAGCATTAATTTAAGTTTAAAAGAATATGCTCCTCATTCAACGTTCATGATATTTACTTTTACTTATTTTTCCTGGGGTAAGTTATCTTTCAAAGGAGTCTATTCTCCAGACTTCAACAGAAAGCTGATTTTGAAAGAAGTCCTTTTCTCTGAATTGAGTGCTGACCTTTGCTTTATTTTTACAGAGGCCTCCCTTCTCTCCTTGCTGCTGCCCTCCCATATTTTATAATTACGCCTGTCCTAAGTCGATTTATGCTTTCTATGTGGCTCCGGAGAGGGTTAGCCTACGCCCAGCTGTCTTGGATTTACATACGACTTGTCTCTGCGAAGTCTTGCCCCAAAACGGCCTCATCAATGCAGGATAGCACAGGTTACTTTGTGAGCATAGAGATACACATTTCCTTCTAGGAAATACACCGATTTAAATTTCCACCCGCTCTTCCTGGATTTATATTTACCAAGGAGGTTATGCATCTGTCCTGCCTACTCCCCACTACTCTACATGATTTACTTTTACTTGGCTATAAGCAATAAAAGGTGATGAAGAAGATAGGGATGATTCATTTCTAGGTGCCATGAGGAAATGTGAGAGCACAGTTTTCTTCTTTTCCACCGAAGATGAAGGTTTTTAAAAGTAATTTTTCCCATTTGATCATTCAATCCTGAAGATAAGCTTCAGGAAATACCAGCTGCTTAGAATTTATTTTTTAAGACTTTTTTTTAAGAGCAGTTCTAGGTTTGTAATACAACTGAGAAAGAGGTACAAAGATTTCCAAGTATGCCCTTGCTCCCACTCATCAGTAGATGGCCTCCCCTGTTATCAACACCGTTCACCAGAGTGGTCCTTTTTTTTCCCCCTTTTTACCAAGGATGAACCTATACTAACATATCATTATCCCCCAATGTTCATAGTTCACCTTAAAATTCATTCTTGGTGTTGTATATGATAAGCTTGTGGACAAATGTATAATATCACATACCCATTATTATAGTATCATAAAGAATATTTTTACTACCCTGAAAATCCTGTTTTGCCTATTCATCCCCCCCATCCCCTCCGCCTCTGGTAATCACTGATTTTTTATTGTCTCCATAGTTTGTTTGTTTTTTTTTCCAAAATGTCATATAGGTGAAATCAGATAATATATAGCCTTTTCAGGTTGTCTTATTTCACTTAGCAATATGCATTTAAGGTTTCTCTGTCTTTTCATGGCTGGATAGCCTTTTCCCTTTAGTGCTGAGTAATATTCCATTGTCTGGATGTACTCCTGTTTATCCATTTATCTACTAAAGGGCATTTGGTTGCTTCCAAGTTTTGGCAATTATGAATAAAGCTGCTATAAAGATTTATGTGCAGGTTTTTCTGTAGACCTAAGTTTCAACTCCTTCCTACCAATAATGAATCAGGAGTTCCTGTTTCTCCCTCTCCTTGCCAGCTTGGGGAATTGCCCATGTTCTAGACTTTGGCCTTTCTTTTTTTTTTAGACTTTGGCCATTCTAATAGGTGTGTAACGGTACCTTGTTTTTATTTGTATGTCCCTGATGACGTATGCCATGGAACATTTTCTTGTATGTTTCTTTGCCACCTGTATGTCTGTTAAGATCTTTGGCTCGGGGTGAGTGGGTGGCTCAGTTGGTTAAGCACCTGACTTCAGCTCAGGTCATGATCTCAGAGTCCCGAGATTGAGCCCCTTGTCAGGCTCCCCACTCAACAAGGAGTCTGCTTCTCTTTCTCTCTCTCTTTCTCAGCTCTTCCCTCTGCCTGTGTTCTCTTTCTCTCTCAAATAAATAAAAAAAAATCTTTGAAAAGATTTGGCTCATTTATTGATCAGGTTATTTGCTTTCTTATTTTTTAAGATTTTATTTATTTGACAGACAGAGATCACAAGTAGGCAGACAGGCAGGCAGAGGTAGAAAGGAGGAAGCAGGCTCCCTGCTGAGCAGAGAGCCCATTGCGGGGCTCAATCCCAGGACCCTGGGATCACGACCTGAGCTGAAGGCAGAGGCTTTAACCCACTGAGCCACCCTGGCGCCCCTGTTTTCTTGTTCTTGAGTTTTTAAGAATTTCTTTTTGTATATTTTGGATAGCATTATTTTATCAGATATGTCTTTTGCAAATATATTCTCCTAGTCTTTAGCTTGTCTTGTAATTCTCTTGATTTTATCTTTTACACAGCAGAAAATTTTAACAAACTGTAGCTTATCAGTTATTTCTTTTTTTTTTTTTTTAAAGATTTTATTTATTTATTTGAGAGAGAGAGACAGTGAGAGAGAGCATGAGCGAGGAGAAGGTCAGAGAGCGAAGCAGACTCCCCATGGAGCTGGGAGCCTGATGTGGGACTCGATCCCGGGACTCCAGGATCACGCCCTGAGCTGAAGGCAGTCGTCCAACCAACTGAGCCACCCAGGCGTCCCTTATCAGTTATTTCTTTCCTGGATTGTGTCCTCGGTGTTGTATCAAAAAAGGCATCACCATACCCAAGATCATATAGGTTTTCTCCTATGTTATCTTCTAGGAGCTTTATAGTTTCATGTTTTATATTTAGGTCATTATATAGGTCATATATTTAAATCATAATCCATTTGAGTTATTTTTGTGAAGGGTATAAGATCTGTGTCTAGTGCCTTTTTTCTTCTTTTTTTGCATATGGATGCCCAGATGTTCCAGCACCATCTGTTGAAGGGACTATCTTTGGTCTATTGTATTGCTTTTGCTTCTTAGTCCAAGACCAATTGACTCTATTTATAGATGAGCATTTATTTTTTAACCAATCCACGAAGTTTTCACCTACTCTTCTTGCAAAAATAGTAACGTTGGTTAATGCATTGGATGGATATGAACATCAATCATTTCAAAAAGGAAAGTTGGGTCATGTTTTGGATCATAATTTCAGTTTAGTATGACAGCAAACTGATTGTAACCTCCGTCCTTCCATCGTCTCCGAGATTGATATGACTGACCTTGCTGGCCAGGTGGGGAGCCCTTTCTACCCAAGCATGTGGCTCCATCCTGAAAATGCTTGCTCAGCTAAACAGGATGCACTTGAAAAAGATGGAGGGGTATATGAGTACTTATATTTTATTTAAATTAAATCCTTTCTCATCCATTACTTTCTAACCTGTTTTCTTTTATTCCTTGGCCTATGCAATGGAGGTTTTCAACCTGGAGTCTGTGGACCGCTAGGTTGCACTTGAATGGATTTTAGAGGATCAACAGTACACACAACTCCACTTGTGTGTACATGCACTTTCTCTCTCTTTCTCAAAAAAATAAAATAAAATAAAATAAAATCTTAAAAAGAAAAGAAATACAATATTTTCAGTACACGTGGTCAATACTGGCCTCACACAACCCTGGATTTTTGTGGACCTAAGTGAAGGAAAAGTAAAGCAGATAGTAATTTGGGCCTGCGGAGAAGCAAGGGAAAGCAAGAATAAAATACTTTAATTAGATATAATTGTTAATACAACTAAACAAAAATAGGAAAAGTACCATAAGGTTAATTAGAACTAATGTCTAAGTTCTGGTAAAAGAGTGAGACATAAATGTGGAAAAAAATTTAAGACTGCTGGAAAAAAAAAAAAAGAATCACGTTGTTTCTGTTGGTTTACTATGTTCCTAGTGGATCTGCAACTCAGGAAGCTGCAGTGTGAATTATTTTTGTGTAACCCAGAGAATATAACACAATTTTTAATTTCCTTGGAACCTCTTCTTAATAATTAAGATGTTCTACATTGGAAGCCCCACACTGGCTTATAAAATTGGAATGTAACTGTTAATTTTAGTTCGATGTCTTTGTGAAATGCATTCTGCTATCCACACAATATTTCTCATTTCTTGTTCCTTCAGCTTTGCGTATGCATAAAACACGCCATAGTGGAACTGCCTGTTGAATGCCAGCACGTTCATTTGTACCTGAGGAAGGAAAAAACAATAAAGACCATCACTTATCAGGAGTGTACAACATTTACAAAATAATATTAAACTACAGACTGGCTTGTATTTGTACAGTGCTTATTTGTATTTAAATAGGCAATGACGGGGGTGCTCAGTGGGTTAAGCCTCTGCTTTCAGCTTAGGTCATGATCTCAGGGTCCTAGGATCCAACCACCTCATCGAGCTCTCTGCTCAGTGGGGAGCCTGCTTCCCCCTTTCTCTCTGCCTGTTGCTCTGCCTACTTGTGATCTTTCCCTCTCTGTCAAATAAATAGTAAAATGTTAAAAACAAACAAACAAACAAACAAACAGGCAATGCCCAAATTGGACCAAATACCGGAAAATGGTAGCAATTCATCAAGTTCTAAAGGGAACTTTAGTGTCACTCTACAGATAAAGATAGAAAATAGTAGTTTAAAAAGTAACTTTATAAAAAATAAGTAAAATAAAGTAGGTTTATAGAATCACTAGACAAACTCCAAATCTTCACAGCACTGCTAGCACAAAGATTCCTGGGAAAATCTAGTGTTTGTGTATGTATGTGTGGAACTTTGTAGTAAAAATATGGTTGGCTTCTAGCTAGTGGGCTTGCCTCATTTAGGTAAACCATTTTCCCTAGACCAAAACTTTGAAAATGTTAAAAAGGTTTGTAGGCTGCCTAACTCTCTTCCAGGGCAATGTCACAGGCCCCTGGAATTTGGAATGAGTGACATAATGAGCTTTCTTAGGATGCTTGGCAGCAATTTGACATTCGGTTAAATTTATGTTTTTGTTGTTTTTCTGCAGAAGGTAGAACAGTAAAAGACAACTTAAAAAAAAATTGTGTAGCTTTGGTGAGTGCTGTGAAGTGTGTAAACCTGGCGATTCACAGACCTGTACCCCTGGGGATAAAAATATATTATATGTTTATAAAAAATTAAAAATTAAAAAAAAATAAAAAAAATTGTGTAACTCATGTAAAGTCTGAAATGGAACAATTCTTTTATTCCATTCCATTTTGAAAAAAGGATGAGAGGTACTGCGTCCCTCCCGCAGTTCTGAAAGCGTCAAGCTAAGTATTCAGGAAGTGGAAGTCCTTGCTTTCACCAACAGACACTTATTTTTTCTGTGCAGGGCCACTTTCTTAACAGCCTTCTTTGAAGCAGTTGTGCAACAGTGTGAAATTTTAAAAATCTCCCTAATATATGGGATAAATTGCATTGTTTTTACTTCTTTGTATGACAAGCACTAGGGAGTTGTTTGAAGATGTCTGGAGTAGGACTTAGAGGAAGAGGCCTGAACTGCTTTCTGGAGCCAGTCCTACTCTAAATTTGGGTAAAATTTCAGGATTTTTTCTCAATCAACTGAAAGGGAAGGGCCAGTGGTTTTAAGGAAACGAATAAAACACACTAGAAAAATTCTTCAGATTGGAGAGACCTTATCTGGTATCCCCATCTCCCTCAAAAAAAGCCCTCTGTTGAATAGTTAATAGCCCAGGACTTGACTATAAATGGATTAAAGACTCTTCTGTTTTTCAGGTAAAGAGAATAGTCTAGACTCTCCAGATAGAATTCCATGCAAATAATTCCTAAGTGTTATAACTGTGTTCCTAAATTATATTATAACCGTAGACAAGTCCTTCTTAAGGGATGGATTAGGGTTAGATGCATATCACAGAGTATACACGATGAGGAGAATCCATATATGATCATAAGAATGTCCTACTTCTGATTCTTTAGTTAATTATGGAGTAGCTGCATTCTTTCCAGAGCTTTGCAATGTGTTCTGGATAAGACACACTGTGTTTTTGGCTAGGACAAGTCAACAGGAAGCCATCATATAGGAACCACTGGGCCTCCAAGGCAGAGAGACACTAATACCCATTTGGCTGTCAAATTGTGAATGTACTTAATCAGCTGAATTGATCAACTGAAACAAGAAGCCCCACCAGGGGCGCCTGGGTGGCTCAGTGGGTTAAGCCGCTGCCTTCGGCTCAGGTCATGATCTCAGAGTCCTGGGATCGAGTCCCGCATCGGGCTCTCTGCTCAGCAGGGAGCCTGCTTCCCCCTCTCTCTCTGCCTGCCTCTCTGCCTACTTGTGATTTCTCTCTGTCAAATAAATAAATAAAATCTTTAAAAAAAAAAAAAAAGAAGCCCCACCAAAAGAAAACCCAAAGTAAGAAACATCTAAAACTGAGAGTAAAAGCACACATAAGCTAATAGCATTTCCATTTATATCCTACCTCATGCTCATAAAACACGTCTTCCAATGTCTTTCCTCCACTGCCATCACCCACAGCCTCAAACAAAGGCTTGTATACCTAAAAAACAGAGGCTATTTTTAAACAGATTCTCATTTCTTATAAATCGGTATGAAGATGTTTTCCTAGCAATATAGAAATGATGTTTCTCTTCTCATCTCCCCAGAAGGACTGAATGTTTTCTTGTGAGATCTTTGGCCTCCTGAAAACAATACCAAAAAAAAAACCCAGATAAAAGAGTATGGATGGATATCTAGCCTACTGGCTTATTCAGGCCTACAGGGCAAGAGGCAAGAGCAAGTCTACTCTGGATATACTCGGATGAACTAATTTCTGCATTAGGTTCTTAGGGCTGGCTGGGCACATTATAGAGGATAAATGAATGCTTGTGGTTTAACCAGGATGGGTTCATGGGTTCTTTGAAATGACAGTTGATAAAATTCACATGGAATTTCAAGTGTGGAAGGAGTGGAAACTGGGGAGAAGCTCGAAATTTAATATTATGCTAAAAAGCCTCTTGTGATGACATAAGCTACTACAAAGATTTATGCAGTTTGCTGACTTCTCTTTCCCAGAAGGCTTCAGAAACCCATAAGAAAAGGTAAGAGTGTCATCCCAGTTCTGGAGAAGTTATCTGGAGGGCATCATGTCACCGTAAGTCAGAAGGAATGGAATCAGGGGATGAGCTGAGAAGCCGCAGGCTCTTAAAGAGAGCATTTGGATGTGGAGGAGGGGAACAGCACAGCAGCCCTCCTTTCATCCCCTGTTTCTGGCCCTGATTAAAGGGAATGGTAGAAACCAGTATGTCCATATTCTCCCTTGCATTTCAAGTAGACATCCTGTACCTGAGTGTGTCTACCCAATGGGTAAGGACTGCTGGGTCAGGCTCTTTTTTGTAACTTTGACATGAGCTCACATATCCAGAACACTGCACCAGTCCCTTGGGGAACTTGCTCTATGAAGCACTTCAAAAGACCTGCTCAAATGACTGCTCTTTGGAGATTTAAACAAGTACTTGCTTGGCAGGAACCTCAATAAGATAAAAAAAGAAAGAAAGAAAGAAAGAAAAAGAAAAACCCACATGGCTTGGAAATTTGAAGTACTTCTTTGGGAGAAGTTCTAGAATGACATTGCTTTCTACCTTAAGAACATAACTGCTTTAGAGAAGACATGTAAATTTAATGTGAGCTTCTAAAGAACGGGTAATGAAAAGTGAGAAATTCAGGGTGCCTGGTGTAGTTACGTACCCCATAATGCTCTGCTACTCTCCTCATCTGATCAAAGTCTTCTGCTTGAGCCAAAAGGCGCAACCCTTCAGGATAGAGCTTGCCACAGGTTGGGTAGAGGGTCTCCCGGTCATCTTTGCTCAGTTCAGTGCCAAAGGAGTTAAGAGTGATGATAAAAGCACGCCTGTCAGCCTCAAACTGAATTTGCAAGACATAAAATCAGTGAAATGTAACCATGTATGAAATGCTATAAACAGAACCCTAAGTAGACAAATTAATTTCCGCAGTGATTTGCTTTCCTTTCCAGATTTTTGTCTAATTATAATACAAACATGTGTTATTAATGTTCCCTTAGCCTTTTTTTTTAAAAACATTTTATTTCTTTATTTTGACAGAGAGAGAGAGAGAGAGCGCCAGCATGAGCAGGGGGAATGGTAGAGGGAGAAAGAGAAGCAGAATCCCCTGCTGAGCAGGAGAGGCTGGATCCCAGGAGCCTGGGATCGTGACCTGAACGGAAGGCAGCTGCTTAACCGACTGAGCCACCCAGGTGCCCCAACCCTTAATGGAGTAATTTTGCTGGCCAGAGAAGGACCACACAGTGTTAATGGTCCATGACTCTTGAAACCCCACTGAACTTTACCTCCCAGGCACTCTGCAATTAGTTACTCATGGATCTCTGTCACATAGGTCACTAGAATCTCAAATGTCTCTTCCATAAAAATGGGAATAGTACCTACTTGCTGGGGTCTGTCCAGGGATAGGACAAGATAAGTGGAAGTGCCTGGCAGGGTGTCTGGACCAAAGAGTGCGTGTTGTAAATGTTAACATCTCTTTCTGGTTCCTGATGTTAGGATTTTTTTTTTTTTTTTAACCTAATGAAGCTTTATGCTACTTACCATTTGTTTGTACTTTGGTGGTTTTGGTTTTCTTCTTGAAAGTCCTAGGTTGGATATCAATCAGTCTAACTGTGTAGCTCAGGATCATTTGGCCCAGGACAAGGTATCTTCCTCTCAGGCCTATCTCCTTACTTTTAAGGTGACAGGGCTGGACCTCATGCTCTCCCAGGTGGGTCACATATACTCAGGTCCTGTCTTTGTGCTGAGCACCACCGGGCACCTGCGCAACCAGCTCCAGGTCAGGCTGATTTCCTCTAACCACCCAGTTTTTCTTGAAATTTCTTACTATTTCTTTCAACTCCATGTTTCTTCTGTCTCTTGGTTCTCTTCCTACCTCCTCTGACCATACCTTCTTAGTCTGTCCTTCATGGGATCCTCTCTGCCTATCATGGGAGTTTCTCATAGTGTCCTTGAGCTGAGAAATTCTCCATCTACCTGAAACACCCTGCACTTACAGTATTTGAAAATCTGGAAATTATTTTTCTCCTTACTACACTGTAAAATCTTTGAGGGAAATCATGTCACTCTTGTTTATTGTTTATTTTTTTTCCAATTTATTTATTTTCAGAAAAACAGTATTCATTATTTTTTCACCACACCCAGTGCTCCATGCAATCCGTGCCCTCTATAATACTCACCACCTGGTACCCCAACCTCCCACCCCGCCACCTCTTCCAACCCCTCAGATTGTTTTTCAGAGTCCATAGTCTATCGTGGTTCACCTCCCCTTCCAATTTACCCCAACTCCCTTCTCCTCTCTAACGCCCCTTGTCCTCCATGCTATTTGTTATGCTCCACAAATAAGTGAAACCATATGATAATTGACTCTCTCTGCTTGATTTATTTCACTCAGCATAATCTCTTCCAGTCCCGTCCATGTTGCTACAAAAGTTGGGTATTCATCCTTTCTGCTGGAGGCATAATACTCCATAGTGTATATGGACCACATCTTCCTTATCCATTCATCCGTTGAAGGGCATCTTGGTTCTTTCCATAGTTTGGCGACCGTGGCCATTGCTGCTATAAACGTTGGGGTACAGATGGCCCTTCTTTTCATATTGTTTATTTTCTAATATCCAGTGCTTGAAATGTACAAAGACAACAACTATTTACTGAATCCAGTACAGTGATCTGTGATTCCACTACTTTCAAAATTCTCCAATATTCTCCATAATGTTGCTACTCAAGGTGTTTCTTGGATGGGTAGCTTTGATATCAGCTAGAAGCTTGTCAGACACGCAGTCTTGGGGTGGCTCTGCCGGTTAGGCGTCCCACCCTTGTTTTTGACTCAGGTCATGAGAAAAAGAAATGCAGAGTCTCAGGCCATTGTCTAGCCCTACTAAACCAGGGCTTGCATTTTAACAGGATTCCAAGGTTATTTGGACGCAAACAATAGCTGAAATAAATTGCTCTACTTTGATCAGCTTACTTTTGACGAATTAACAAATCCAGACTTGCCACAGATTTTACTGGAACTCTCTGGTTAGAACAGGTGTTTCCTATCAGGAGGGTGAGAGTTGGTTCCTTCTGATCCTTTGGACTGACCTCATGGCCAAGTATAGGTGACCCACAAGCAGGAAGAGACCTCATTTAGAAGCAAAGGCAGCCGCCTCTGGACATTGAATGTAACTGTCAGGAATTTTAGGCCTTCCAGGGACAGAAGAAATGCACGAGGGAGATTTCAAGGCAATCGGAAACCTTGAAATAAAAATTAGAGCAGGAGGACCAACAATAGAGTTAATTGTCCCACATGCCCTTTAATGTGCTTTCTAGTTCTAAGACGTTGGAGTTTTGTGTTTTTTTTCCCCCACTCCCCACCCCCCAAGTTTTATTGAGCAATCATTGACATGCACTGCTGTAGAAGATGTTAGGGTTTTCATGGGGAGCAGCAGGGTGGACTAGGCAGCATTGCAGACGTGCCGAGCAGCAGAGGCTGCTGTAGAGGAGGAAGGTGCATGAAGTTAAAGCATGACGCGTGGAGGAACGGTCTTGGGCAAAGCACTGGGAAAGCAGGTGAAGAAGTAGGCTGCACCGGGTACCTGGACAGGTAGTTGGGAAGAGAAAAGGCTTCATAGGCTATGCCAAGAGAGGACTTTGATTGATACAATAGGTTCTCTGAACTTGCCAACTTCATTTTCTTGTAAATACTTCTCTTTGCCTACAGTGTGTGTCCTTCCTGCCAGAAACCTCCATGTTGAAATCTTACGGGCACTGGAGGGTCCCATCAAATGCCATTTTCTTTCTTTTTTTTTTTTTTTTTTTAACAAAAAGCCCTTTTATTTCCTCCCCAATTTGATATGATTTCCTTTGAATTCCTATTATCCTTTAATTTCCTTTTTTACTATAACTGCCTGATGTATCTACCTTAGTAATTTTTTCTAGTCTGGAGGTTCTGTGCGTGTGTGTGTGTGTGTGTGTGTGTATTCTTGGTGAAAGGAGCTATAATCTTGAAATTGTAAAAGGGCTATGTTGTGTTTGACCATCCCTAAGCAGACAGTTTGACACAACATCTGATTATGGACGAGAGTAAATGGGTGGTATTCGATTTCACTTAAGCCCTCTCTGCCATTTATGGAGGGCTGGCTTCCTGTGTGGCACAGATGATGCCAGATGTCCTATGTCCTTTCACTCTTCCTTACACGCATTCATTTTGAAACCAAAACTTATTTTTTGTTATTGTTGCAAAAGTATACTGTTGACGTATTCAAAATCATTATCAGTTGCACGTGATCGAGTTGGGCTGATCAGGACACATTCTTGCCGGTTCATTATTGGAGGGCAGGAATACCTCGTGGGGGCAGTGGGTAGAGGGGCTGACGGCCGTGGAAGAGAGGGAAGAGAATGGGAATCGAACCTAGCCTTGCTAGCTCAGGAAGATGAAACACACTTATTCTAAGCTTTTTTTTCACTGTTTCGTTAAACATACAGGTTGTCAGAAGGGCAAAGACAAATAATAAAAGGCACAAAGGCAAACGTTAAACTGCAGTACACTTGTCTTGAACCTAAGTGAATTTCATTCTTTCTTTTTTTTTTTTCCATGTGAAGTCACAATCTTGTAATTAGGTCAAATTTTTGCATGCAAGGCCAGGTTAACAGTGCTCTCTTTTACCATACTGAGTTTTCTGAAGTATCCTGTCAACTAAGATTAAATAAGGACAGACACGGAAGAATTCTGTAACTGGAAGTGCGCTCCTGGGGCACGAGTAAAACGGGGGCTAATTACATGATCTGATAGATTTATGGAAATATGTCAATTTATTTATTTATTTTAAAAAATACATCAATTTATATAAATCTGACAGGTCTCTTCTGATCATATCATTAGAAACATCATAACTGCATGCTAGTGTAACAACGCTTTTACATAAAGATAGTTAAATGTCCTTTTATTTTTAACACAGCTTGACGAAAACCTAATCTAATGTGGTAATATCATGGGCACAGGAAAGGGATAATGGGAACACTGGGTATATAGTTTGATCAAACCCTTACAGGGATAAGGATTCTTCTAATACTGTGCTGTCCTTTCTACATTACTGAGGATTACAGAGACATAATTCTTACCTAGTTCTGATTTTTATAGCACATGCAATATGATCTTGCTCGTCAATTAGCACTTTAAAAGAAAAAAGATTTTATTTATTTGAGAGAGAGAGAGAGAGCACAAGCAGGGGGCATGGCGGGAGGAAAGGGAAAAGCAGGTTTCCCACTGAGCAGGGAGCCCAATGCAGGGCTGGATCCCAGGATCCTGGGATCATGACCCGAGGGGAAGGCAGATGCTTAACTGAGTCACCCGGGTGCCTCGAATTAGCACTTACTTTTATCCAAGAATTGTGAATGGTTAATGTAGAAGTTAATGTAGAGGTAATATAGTGGACAAACACAGAGGATCCAGAGGTAGGCTACCTGGGTTCAAATTCTGACGTTACCACTTATCAGCTATGTGTCCTCTGGCAAGTTACTAGCCTTCTTTGCACCTCAGTTGCCAGTTCTGAGAAATAGATACTAAACTCCCATGTTGTTGTGTTGTTTTTTAGATTTTCATTGTGCTGGTTTTTTTTTTTTTTTTAGATTTTTAAATTTATTCATTTGAGAGAGAGAGAGAGCACGAATGGGGGGAGGGTCAGAAGGAGAGGGAGAAGCAGGCTCCCAGGGAGCCTGATGTGGGACTTGATCCCGGGACTTGGGATCAGGACCTGAGTCGAAGGCAGATGCTTAACCAGTGGAGCCATCCAGGTGCCCTCATTGTGCTGCTTTGAAGTCCAAGTGAATTCAAGTATATAAAACAGCTAGGATATTATCTGGCACATAATAAATGTTAACTATTAATAGTGTCATTTTACATCTTCTGTAAGGTTATGAGTTTTGCCATAGCTCTTATTTCACGTATTTTGTACGTAAAAAGCACACAAGCCATTTCTAAACCACAGAAATTATGTCAGTAGAAATTACATTTTCAAGTCATAGATAATGTGGCTTCTTATAGGGTAGCTAGCAGTTAAAAATTTATGACAAGGAGAGTGCTTCATAGGGCCAGCAGGTCACTTATGTTATGTGATCAGAATGTCTGAAAGAGACTAGCTCACTTTCTGACATTTAGTATACCATAAAAAATGTTATTTATTTATCCATGCCTACTTCCTGTGTAATATAGATAAAGGCAAAAAAGATTTCTTGGAGTCTTCCAGTGATAAATTGTTACTTCAAGGACTGCTTTTGCTTGAAGAGTTTCAACAGGGCATAGCAAAGTATCTTTAACTGTAAAATTTTAATGATTAGATGTTTTGAAGGGAACTAATTTTATCATATGCAGCTTTAGAAATTAACTTAAAATATATGCAGATGAAGTTATTCAGGTTTTTTGTTTTTTCCTTTTTTTGCCTAAAGGGCAGCTCTTATCAGGCTTTTTCTTGAAATCAGAAGTCATTGAACTATTTAATCTACCTACCAATGAAGTCACTGTGACAGGTAATCTAATGATTAAAGACCTTATTTTTTTTTAAGATTTTATTTATTTATTTGACAGATAGAGATCACAAGTAGGCAGAGAGGCAGGCAGAGAGAGAGAGAGAGGAGGAAGCAGGCTCCCTGCAGAGCAGAGAGCCTGATGCGGGGGCTCGATTCCAGGACCCTGGGATCATGATCTGAGCTGAAGGCAGAGGCTTTAACCCACTGAGCAACCCAGGTGCCCCAATTAAGGACATTCTTTAGGCAAAACTTAGTTTCACAAGGGCAAAGCAAAGGGCTTTTTAAAAAGTCTACAATGGTGTCTGCCTCCCTGCTGCCCCTTATCCAAGTGAAGCCAGCAGAAGAGATTTGTATGAAACACAATACAGACTATGCCCAGGATATCCCCAGATCCTTCTGATCTCTAGCCTGAATCTCTGAGATCCACACATGCAAGCAAGACGATCTCTGAGCACAGATGAAATCTGTGATGATAAAGAAGAATTTAAAAGATTATAGCTTCAGTCAGAGAGGCAGGTTAGAAAGCAGTGGTGGCACCTGAAACCTAATGTAGTGAGCAGGCCATCTGTGAATCACCTAACCCAAAGAGTTTTCCTACCCAGAGCAGAACACTTGAGGATTGTTTGAGCCTCCTTTATTTTAGGATTTATATAAGGAACAAGGTCTACAGTGGACTTTGGTTCCACACTGTGTGAATTCCCAGCTTGCCCAATATTGGAGGGAAGTTGCGTTATTATTACAAGTCCTTATGGTCTACCAATTGCTCATAGTATACCCAAATTTTAACTAATTATAATCTACTTCGTTTATATTACATCAAAATGAATCATCATGACCAACCTACTATAAACATCATTCTTTTCTAATTTCAAAATTAGAATTTCTATGTAGAAAACTTAGAAAATGTCACTCTTAACTGAAGGCATCAAATGATATATATGATAAAATATGTTATTTTATTTTTATTTATTTATTAAAGATTTTATTTATTTATGTGACAGACAGAGATCACAAGTAGGCAGAGAGGCAGGCAGAGAGAGGGGGGGAAGCAGGCTCCCTCCTGAGCAGAGTCCCATGTGGGGCTTAATCCCAGAACCCTGAGATCATGACCTGAGCTGAAGGCAGAGGCTTCAACCCACTGAGCCACCCAGGTGCCCCTATTTTATTTTTAGATAAAGAAGCTTTTTAAAAATAATTATTTTTTATTTGAGAGAGAGACAAAGAGCATGAGAGAGAACAGGCATGGGCAGGGGGGTAGAAGGAGAGGGAGAATTAGGCTCCCTGCTGAGTGGGGAGCCCAACATGGGGCTTGACCCCAGGACCCAGGATCATGACCTGAGCCGAAGGCAGATGCTTAACTGACAGCCACAAAGGAACCCGCAGGAGCTTCTAACATAAAGGAGCTTCTAACATAAAGATATATAAGTACAATTATGTAAATGAAAAGTGTGTAAGCACATTATTTGGCATAAAGAAATTTAAGGACTTTCTTACCTCAAGAATGGGACACATGATTTCTGCTGTGACATCACCATGATTCTTACAGAATTTATAGAATGCCTCGAGGTAAGACTTAAGAAGAAGGAAGACCATAAAACAATAAATTAAGATAATTTCCTTTGGAAATTTGTAGATCAGCTTTTCATGGCTTATTAAATACTTTAATGGAGGTTGAATTACTTGTCCCATAGGGCGATATTTTATTAAAAATTTGATACAAACTTTCACATTGAAGCATGCTGCACAGCTTTAAAAAAGAACAAAAGTATATTTATCGTACCTTATGATTCCTTAATAAGCACTTTTTTTGCATGGTTCTTGGGTTTATTTCACATGGTTAACTTTTCGTACTCTAATAAGAGTGCCAAGCTCTTTTATGAACTCACCAAGGAGTTCTAGATTTGGTCTTGTGCTGACATTTAATCTCTCTTGGTGCCCGGGAGACATGTTTGGGATGGCTTTGAACATGGAGGACACATTGGAAGGCAGAGTCTGGGCTAAACAGTTAGACTGTTTGCATCCCAACTCAATTACTTACTAGCTAACTCACTTCTGCCAAGTAAATCTTACCTCTCCATGTCTCTGCTTTCTCCTCTGAGGATTGGGAAGAGCAGAGAGTTTTGCTGGCTAGATTAGGTGAATTAATGCCTATAATCTGCTTAGAGCAGTGCCTTCTCTTAGCTGTATCTCAAAGATGCCTTCTCTAAGTCCATACATTTCTTCACAAAAAGGAAAATCACCTGCAACACAGTGCTTTTGAAAGGACTATATGTTTTCGCATAACCAGTTATGTAAATGGCATGACAGCATACACTCCTTTAGTTACTCTGTGAGATTGTCCAAAGATGCTATGGTTGTATGAGTGAAAATAGCCAGATTTTGCTCAGCCCAAAGGACATAGAGCTACACAAATGGTAGCAACATAGTTCAGACACAGAGCTGGCCAGGTTGGCAAGGTGAAATTCAAGGAGGAAAGAGATGGATACTGTGTAACACAAGGATCACTAGGTATGCTCATGGTTTTATATTTTATTTTTCAAAATTTTTTATTTTTAAGTGATCTTTACACCCAATACAAGTCTCAAACCTACAACCCTGAGATCAAGAGTTGCAGGCTCCACCAAATGAACCAGACAGGCACCCCTGTATGCGGGTTTTTAAAAAATGGATATGGTTCACCTTCCTCATCTGTCCTCCCACCCACATCCATCAATCCAACTGCTACCTTTTATGTCCCAGGCACACCAGGCAAGGAGCTAGGAATGAAGAGAAGAATGGGGTACATACTTCCTTTCAAAAATCTTGCTGTTTCAGGGGAAGCTGACATTTATGTCCTGAACTAGAAGACCAGGACCATAAAAACTGTATTCCAAGCCCACAAAGCTTCACAACTGCAGAAAATGGCTAATGGGCAAAGTAACTTTTAATGAAAAACACTGGTTAAGATGTAGTATGTCATAAAGAAACACACAGTATTTTGGGAGACACTTACTTTGTACAGTTTGTTGCGCAGTAATTCAATATTCAGTTCATCAAGGGTATTTTCAGACATACAGTCTTGAAAGAATGGAGCTGAAAGCAGAAATTATCACACAAAATAAATTAACTGAAAGCATGATTATTAACTGTAGAAACGATTTCCCGAACATCTCACCCTGAGCTCACTTCTGACCAGAACACTGTGCAGGGGAAAGCCACAGACTGGGTCCAGCTACCAGTAAACAATGAGAATAAGAGTCATTATTTACTGTGTGCCAACTGGTCACTGAACACTGCATCTATTTCACCTTATTTGATCCTGACGACACCTCGGAACTATTCACTTTATGGCTTACTTTTGGAAGCCCCCTCCTCACCCCTCATCTCATAGCAGCCTTTATCATTTGCAGCCTTACTATGTGCTAAGCATTGAGTTGTACTAAAACTGTGTCGTATTTAGTTTTCAAAGCGCTTTTATACTAAGATACTAATATTTTTAAAATGGGAAAACTGCACTGCTCTACCTCACCAGTTTGGGACCAGGCAGAGCCTGGAGTCAAATATCCATGATTATGACTTACCCTCTTTCCACCACACTCCCTTAGCATCACACATTAAATGATGGCCATTTTTTTTTTTTTTTTTACTTTTTAAAATTTCTGTTTTAGGGGCACCTGGATGCCTCAGGCGGTTAAAGCCTCTGCCTTCGGCTCAGTTCATGATCCCAGGGTCCTGGGCTCAAGCCCTGCATCAGGCTCTCTGCTCAGCGGGGAGCCTGCTTCCACCTCTCTCTCTGCCTGCCTCTCTGCCTACTTGTGATCTCTCTCTGTCAAATAAATAAATAAAAATTTTTAAAAAAAAATTTCTGTTTTCAACAGCAAAAATTTTGTCACATGGTCAACAGTGAATTGCTATGAATTGCTACCCTCCAGTTTTCCTGACAATAACGTATATAAAATGATCCTTCTAAGATTTTAAATGCTAGAAATATTATCAGTATTAAATATAATGAAATTAGCATTTATTTCATCATTGCTTCAGGTCATTTGACAGGCGCCCCAAGCATCTCAGAAAAATGGCATGCCTCAACTTCCTAAAACAAAACGGTGCCACAATACAGCCTTATTTAGACAGAAGTTTAAAACCAAAGGATAAGGAATTAATCATAAAAAACCGAGTAAGAAAATTAATTTTTTTGAAAAATTACAAGTTCTATCATTTATTTACCATGATCTGGCCCAACATACAAAGGTTAGGAGGTTGGGAGGTGAGCCCCAGCTCCTACTTAGCTACCAATGGTTCTTATGTGATTCTGGGAAGGTTACTTTCATTTGTTGTCAATGAGGGAGCTGGACTAAATTATTTCTTAATGTCCCTTCCATGCTTAGGAATCTGTACAGTATGACATCAGACTCATGGAGAAAAGGAATTGAATGTACATTTTCTGATGACTATGAAAACATGCATAGGGAGAGATATAATTGCTTACATGTTCATACCTAGTGGTGTTTCCACCAGAACAGCATTAAAGAGATCAGAAGGTGTCTCTGCAATGTTGACTGCTTCCATTTCTGTGAAACGGCCCAAAGGGTGGCACTTGACCAGAATTTCTTTCACAGATTTTTTTTGCAATGCACCATTCATCAATAGGATCACATTGTCTATCATGTAACTGCACCTGGTTTAGAAGAAGGCTCGAGCATTAGGAAATCAACTGTATGAGAATATGAAGCATACCAAAAGTTAAAAATATATAGATATAGATATACACATACATAGTTCAGGCACATACACTTTCATTACGGAAATATATGAGTCTTCTTTTCTTTTAAACTCTGGGGTTTGAGAGCTGTGAATGGGGTAAAATATCTGACTCTCTGGAGATAGCATAGTTTGAAAATCAATGTTGTTGTAACTAAGTAAAGCTAAATAAAACCTAGGCTGGTGGTAATAGGCAGAGAACGACCCATATATTTTAATTGTCATATGTGGTAGGGTGAGGATGAGTGTGAAATTGTGCATTTTCTCAGAACAGACTATGGGCTTAGGAAGTGGAGAAACAAAGACCCGGAGCATTTCACTCTATCTTAAAAACTTACTTTTTAGATCGCAATAAAGCCCATCACTGATTCAGAATTTAAAATATTTTAAAATAAATAAAATACTTATTAAATATTAAAATATTAATATTTTATTTATTAGAAATTTAAAATAGTCCATATTCTTTTCCTCCTATGAAGACTAGGTAGTGAACTTTCTAGCTGTTTTCTCCCAAGTTCCCCAAAAGTCCACAGGTTCATATTTTATGTGATTATGTTGCTCAATATAAGCTCTGTCTGGGATATCCTGGGTGCATATGCTTGTTCGATCATGTGCTCATCACCCAGGATATTCCAAGCAGTGAGGCTGAGAAGCGAAAGAAAGAGTTCCTTACTTTGCGGAGAATGTAGTCTGAGGGAGGAGCTTGACAAAGTATCCATTATGGTAAATTGTAACAAAGCACGGATGCTAGACAAATTATAGGGTAGTGTGGAGATTCAGATCGGGGCACCGAAGCAGTCTGGGATCAGACTTCCTAGGGAGTGATATTCAGGCTGAAACTTGTAGAATGAGTAGGAGCTGTCCAGGCAAAAGTGGCTGGGAATTGAGGGAGAGAAGTATTCAAGGCAGAAGGAAGAGCATGCAAAAAGCCCCAGAGAAAAGAAGAGAAGAGTTTTCTGCCTGGCACTGGGCAGTGCTGGTGGGGGCCAAGGCTGAGCATGCAGGGTTTTGACAGACAAAATGAGGAATTTGGGGGTGGAGGGCGATGGAAGACTCTGAATGCCTTTAAACATTAGAAGCGGGTGTTATGATCTTGCAGAATAATGATTTAAACAGGAGAAGGGACAAACAGATAGTGAGGTGCTTCACAAAAGTTATTTAATCGGGATAACAACACTATGATGATAATAGGTACTGCTCTCCTCTCCACTTTATAGATGAGGAACCAGACGGGCCCAGAGAGGTAAAAATTCCACTCATGGTGACACAGCTAACAACCGAGACAACTGAGAAACTCAAGCAGTCTGCTTCTGGAATCTTCCTCTTAGCCCTTCTACTATGCTGGGTTTGTTTAGCTGTCAAGGATGACCCATAGGTTTCTAGGTTTAACAGATCGTGGAGCCATTTACTGAGATGAGAGCATTAGAGGATGAGCAGGCTGCAGTGGAAGCGATGCTTTGGACAGAGTGAGCTTAGATGCCTGCGAGATATCCAAGAGGAGACGCTAAGTAGGTTTCAGAAGTCAGAGTCCTGCAGACAGCCAGGACCAGACATTTGGGGGGTTTAGTAGTGTAAGTTTAATGGTGGAAGCAGAAGTCTTGGGATGGTTGGGATCACATCTTAGCGTGCACATGAAGAGTTCTGCCCTGAGAACCCCGGAGAACCTCAAATTCAAGGACCTTGATGGAACCTGAGAAGGAAAGACCAGAGAATAGGAGGAAAACCCGGGGGTGGGGGGGAATTTTAGAAATTCTAGGAAGAAGTGGCCAGAGCTTCAAATGCCACAAGAAAATCAAGGTAGACACTGAAATGTCCATAAGATGCAGCAACTTACAGGTTATCTGTCAACAGTCAAAACACTTCCAGGACAGTTTATTAGTGGAAGGGAAAGGGGAGATGGTGGCAGAAATGTGACTTGTGTATTTCTAAAGTGACCAGGAAATAGGGGCGCCTGGGTGGCTCAGTGGGTTAAAGCCTCTGCCTTTGGCTCGGGTTATGGTCCCAGGGTGCTGGGATCGAGCCCTGCATCAGGCTCTCCACTCAGCAGGGAGCCTGCCTGCTTCCTCTTCTCTCTCTGCCTGCTTCTCTGTCTACTTGTGATCCGTCTGTCAAATAAATAAATAAAATCTTTAAAAAAATAAATAAATAAAGTGACCAGGAAATACAGAGGTCTAAAAAGAAACAAGGAGTTCAAACTACAAGCTAACCTTAAAGGAAGGGAAAGATAGCTCCATGGAGACCCAGGGGCCAAGGGGCTTTGAACTTTGGTTTTTTTTTTTTTTTTTTTTAAGATGGGAGAGAAGAGAAGGTGTTCCAGTGCTGTGAAGAAAGGAGAACCTGAGAGGGTGAGGTTTTGGATCAAGACACTGAAGGGGCTGTCACCTGAGGAGCTGAGGTCCTTCAGGTCTGACAGGGATGGGACAAACTACAGCCACAATGCAGGCTTGAAAAACAACCAGGTAAAAATCAGCCGAGCCCCTCAGAAGCACTGTCACTGGAGTCCGGCTGCATGGGTCACAGACCTTGCGCACAAGACTGCATTTCCAGCTAGAAGAGAGTCTCCCTTATTGTGGACATTCGACAATTTACTCCAATAAAAAATTCTATCTGAAGAAATTTAGAAGCAGGCAATTATCTCTTTACAAAAGGCACATGACTCTGAAGTTTCTTCATCTCCCAAACAGCAGTACCAAATTTAGCCATTACAGAATTTTAGACTCCCTTTTATCTCTTAAAAATGATATTAAAAAGGAAGTGCTTATTTAACTGTCCCTTTATGGCTCAAAAGCTATTACCTGAGAGAAGAATCGCTAGCACTTAATAATCCTTAGCAGGCTCCAGACATTTAATTGTTCCCCACAGCACCTCTGTAATGTAAAAGCATATGAGCTGCCAACATTCCCAACTTGCAGAGGACTATTAGACCATGCTGACGGGCAACCAATGTCTATGCTATACGGATTTACCCACATGTGACACTCATGCCTGTGTCTTTGCAGTGTGTGTGCCCATGTCTATATTGAGTTAAACATTCTTTTCAGGGGCATCTGGCTGGCTCAGTCCATAGGGCATGAGACCCTGATCTCGGGGTCTTGAATCTGTGCCCACATTGGGGGTAGAGTTCACTTAAAAAATAAAATAAGAATCAAAAAATATTTTTTGCTAATAGGCTAGATTCTGTATTTTGCAAAGAGCAAGGACTATAGGGCCTGGATTCTGTTTTATTTCAACTCACTATTTAAACTGCTTTGTTTCCAAGAAGGAACAGTGACACCAGTTCTCGTAGTGTTGTTCAGGAATTGGAGTGAAAACGCAGGACTCAGCCCATGGCGGGAGGCAGGAGGAGTCCTGCCCCCTTCCTCATCCACATCGCACATATGCACTGGGTATATAATTCTCGTTGGCTCTCTGGGATGGCAGGGGGGTGATGCGGCCAGAAATGGTTTCCTTTCTTCTGCCTATAACCTTTGTAGACCCTCAGAGCCACACACAGAGCGGTTAGGAATAAAATCACTGCTGATCTTGCTTGAGTAATTTTTGACTTTAAAGACAGCGGGGCGTTCCACTAGTTCAAAGTCCTCATGTTTTAGATAATTGTGTTCGGATGTAGTGACCGAGCCAGGAGGAGCTGGGCTAATTTTTCTCTCACGAGTGGTCTGGACAAACACCCTCATTTATAGCCCCTGCTAAATATTTTATTCTGTAACTCTAATACTGGCACCTGTGAAAATCATGAAGTCACCTAAAACTGGGATGCAGTTACTCTAAAAATTTTAGGCTGTAAAAATTGTAATTTTTAAAATGCCAGCCCTCTTGGAGGTTTTTCCTGTGTGTCAGGCATTACATGTGTGTTCTCATGCAAGCCTCGCAACTCAGTCCTGTAAGGACTGCTATCATCCCCACTTTGAATACCTTGTCCAAGATCACACTGTGAGGAGGCGGCAGAGCTGGCACCCTAAAGCCAAAACTCTGGCTCCTATCAGATTTGGAAAAAACCAGCTCAAGGCAGGTGATATTTTAACATTTCCTTTTGATCTTAGTGCTGTTCTTTCTCTTTTTTGCCCCTGAACTTAATAAAGGATCTTGAAGCTAACTAAAATACATTTCCTGTATGTTAACTATCAATTCTGGGCTGATACAACAGCAGCTGAATGGTCAGACAATGTAGAGCCGTAATTTGTTGAGTTAGAGAAAGTATTCTTCAGCTCTAGTCCAAACCTCTCTGCCCAGCCCAGATCCAGACTCTTTTACTTCCTCATTGTGGCCCCGACTGCTCGGTTTTCTTATAGACGCCTCAGTTACATTATCTCAAAACCTGAAAGCCCGCAGTGTCTCTCCTTCTTCTATAATCCCTCTATCAGCAGCATCACTACTCTTTTTCCTAAAAATCTGTCAATGGCTTCCTTTTGCCTCTTCGATAAAGCAGAGATTTCTCATCATTGTATGCAAAGCTCTCTATTACCTGGCTTCTGATTATTTCTTTAACTATGGATGTGAATAATACCATTTTTAAAAAGTATGCATTTTAGGGGTGCCTGGATGGCTCAGTGGGTTAAAGCCTCTGCCTTCAGCTCAGGTCATGGTCTCAGGGTCCTGGATGGAGTCCCGCATAGGGCTCTCTGCTCAGCAGGGAGCCTGCTGCCCCCACCCCCATCTGCCTCTCTGCCTACTTGTGATCTCTGCCCATCAAATAAACAGAATCTTTAAAGAAAAAAAAAGTATGCATTTTAGAAAAGTGAATAGAACAGACCACCCCAAAATTCTTAAGGGGCAGGAAGAAGACTTCGCAAGGAAGACTGAGGAAGGGCCAGAATGGAAAAAGGAGCAGAAAGAGAAAGTGTCATCCCAGAATGCATGGGACAAGGACATCAACAACTGAATACAACAGTGAGTTGTGGAAGGGCTGAAAAATATATCCACGGGACCTCGCAACCAGAGTGGTTTGGGGGGTACAATGAGGAAGGAAACAAGACTGAATTGGTTTCAGTAAACAAGTGAGAAAACAGATGAGTATAGACTATCCTCTTTAAGAAGTTTAGCATCAAGTTGTGGGAAAGGGTAGGATATCACTGCCTTCATACAGTCTTTGTGTAAACTAAATCAAATCATACGTGTGACATTTTATAAATCATTAAGTTGTCACAATAGGAGCGCAGGCTTTGAAAGAGGGAAGCCTAATTCAAATCCCAACTCTGTCACCTAAAAACCAGTTTAACAAGAGCTCCATTTTCCCAGGCTTAAAATGGAAATATTTGTTCTACTTTGAGTGGTTGGCACTGGATTAGTAACACATACGAAATCCTGGTAGAGTGCCTTGGATAAAGAAGGAGGGTGTGATCATAAGCTCTTAGAAGATAATAAACCAGACTCTGGAGGAAGGGGAACAGGAAATTATAAGCCACCTAATCTTTGATATAAAAAAATGTACAATGTTTAAATTCTTTTATCATCTGAGATTTCTACATCTTTGTAGTTTTACACTTAGTTCTAGCCAATAGAATCTTTATTCTAAATTTACCCATTGCTCTTAGAAGATAAGAAGTTATCAATCTTTTTGTGGTGTAGAGACAAGGAACTGAGTGGAAGACTGCATCATCCACAAGACCATAAATTATGTTTTCTGCTGGGATATTAAATATTAAATCTGACTTATACCGATTTTAGAAAACCTGTTCCCATCCTGTTCTGCATCACACAACCCTAGAATGAGCCTTGTGTGGTCATTACTTTAGGATGTTTCCTTTAAGATATCAGCACTTCCAACAGTTTATCTTTTGGGAATGTAATCATTAATCTCAAAACAATATCCCTTAACTCGTGGTCATAAATGGTAACTGCTTTTATATCCTAAAAGGCCTGAATCCCTTTGTTAGAAGGAAGCTCTTCAAGACTCCATCTGAACTTCTCCATTTGGGTGCAGTTGGATAGTAAGTAACTTGGTGACTTGGTGATTACAACAGGTTCGTTATCTGACAGCCATTGAATGACTTCCACCTGGCTTCATCCCAAGAGCCACATCCTGGTATCAGGACTTGATTGCTGTAGGTTCCTTCTTACCAAGAGGCTGGGTCAGCATCCTTCCATCTGCAACACGTGATACACAGCGTTCTTTATGACAACGATTCTGTTTTAGGTGACTAGAACTGTGATATGATCGCTAGGTCACACTTGTACGTATGGAATATCCCGGAAGAGGGACACGAAATGCAAAATCAAGAGTAACTCTTCATGGGAAGGACTGGGCTATGTGCAAAATACACTTGGTGGACTTAAAGTTATTTCCTTCTTCATGAAAGGTGCTGCTGATCCGTGCTGAACAGGCCTGACAGTATTTATTGTGACATGAACAACAGGGCCATGTGGGCAGTATTTGCAAATGAAAGTTTCCTCGATCACACTGGTAAACATTTCTGCTACTCCAGATTCATTTAATCCCAGGCTAACTCTATAACCTCACAGGGGGCAGTTCTGCTATTTGGTCTGACTTGCTAAATAGACTGTTGAGATTCAGAATATCCCCCATAAACATCTGCTCTCTCTTGAAATTGGACTTTTTTGGGTAGCATTTCTTCCCTAAAGTTTCCCTTTTTTAAAATAGAAGAAGTGAAAATTAAAATAATTTAAAAAAGCAATTAATTTTGCTGTCACACTCATTTTTTTCCCCCTTCTCACAAAATACTAAAAAAATTGCTCAGAAGTCAGCATTGCCTATAATAGCATATTTAGAATGAGAATGCTGATCACTATGCATTTCCCAAACCCTTGGTAGATCTGGAATCTTTAGAAAACTCTTTTCTCTAGTACTTTTCTATAATCTTGGTTTAACCCATCTGTTTGGATTTAAAAATTCCTCAAACATACTTGTCCTTTTCTACATCAGTGTCTCTGTTCTTATTCTTCAGATGCATAAAACCTTCCTTCCCCACCAGTTGCTAGAAATCGAAATCCTTCTCATTCTTTAAGGTCGTATTAAATTCCACATTTTTCATTAAGCTTTTAATATCTCCAGCTAGAAGTGATCTTTTTTTCCTCTCTCTAAATTTGTGTATTTATATTTATCCTGGGGTGATATTAACTTTCAATATATATTGGCAGTACCAATGGTGAACATGAACCATCGGCTCATTCATTCACAAGTATTTACTGCATATCTGAGGAAATAAGACCTGGACTGTAATACTAATTCTGCCACTGTTCAACTGTGTGCTTTTAGGTAAGTCATTTTACATATTCATTTCAAATATAGTTATTTGTCGATAATCCTTACCATCTTTCTTAGTTACATTTTTTGTGGGCTCCAAGAAGCCCGAACCATACTTGTACAGCATAGGGACACGATGATTTTTTTTCAATGAATAAATTCTTCTTTATGGTCATTCAAGTACATTAACTCTGATAGTGGGTAAACAGAAGTGAAGATAACTGCCTACCTGGTAGCTTTGCCTGAGCTCCCTTTCTAGGGGTCATAGCTGTCTCTTCCCTTGCCTTTTCTATGCTTTTCCATTGAGGAGAATGTAACACTAGGGAAATTCCTCCACTGCCACCCCTTCGCTCACCATCCATGTAAATTTATGGTAATTCACAGGAAAACTCCAGTGGAGTGATTCTTCTTGCCTGTTAGATGGGTTTAAATAAGCTGTGTCTCTCACAGCCTATTCATTCGGTCAAGAACAGTTAATAGATGGAGCTCATCTTTATCATGTTCAAAACACCAGTCACAACAGATGTTGGGAAATCTCATGTCTTCCGATGGGGAAAGAAAAGAAGAAGAAAAAAAAAAAACAGCTGAGAGCCTAAGGAAGAAAACTTTCATTTATTGCTGGAGTATGAGAGAGCAATCTGCTAATATCTATCACAATCTTAAGACCTGCATGTCTACTGATAATTTCACTTCTGGGAATCCATGTCGAAGAAATTTTGGCGTGAGAAAGCAGAGATGTGTGTACAATGATGTTTGTTGCAGCATTACTTGGGATAGCAAAAAAAAAAAAAAAAAAAAAAAAAAAAGAAATGACCTAAATGGATAAAAGGGAAATTGGTTAAACAAACGATGGTAGACACAATGGGATGCAATATATGCCTTAATTAAGACAGACCTTGTATGCTTTTGTAGAAAATTCTGACTAGATTTTGTAAAAAATGACCAAGTATAGATAATACATGTAATATGATATTGCTGTTCTAAGACAATAAAACCAACTATGTATATTTATATTTGTTTACATATAAACATTTGCATACATATAAAACTTTTTTTCGCATAGGAAGTAATTATGCATCAAACTAAAAAGGGTTGGGGTTCCTTGCTGGCTTAGTTGGTAAAACATGTAACTCTTAATCTTAGGGTTGAAGGTTGGAGCCTCACCTTGGGTATAGAGATTACTTAAAAATAAAATCTAAAAAAAATAAATAAATAAAAAATGAAAACTAATAAAAATAAAAACAAGAGCAAAAATCACTATGAGGGTTACCTCTGGGTTTTGGGAACTGCATTCCAAAATACAGTCTCTACTTAATCTGTTTCCTTATTCCTAAAACACCAATATTAGTGCCACCCATACGGATGTCATGAGAATTAAATGAATTTAATACACATAAAGTCATTATACAAGTGCTGGCTCCTAGTGAACACTAAAAAATTTTTAATAAAAAAAAACTCTTTAAAAACACAAGCACGGGTTTCTTTTTCAATTAAAAAAATAAAATAAACACGATAAAATAAAATACGACTGAGGCAGTGGATATCTGGATCAGTACCAGGGAGGATTTCAATCCTTCCAGGTTATGAGACAGTCTCAAATTTCTTTTACTCAACAATTATTGGGGAGGGAGCAATGCTCTGGAAAACAGGCTACTGGGATCATGTTTGCCCTCTGGTGGTTGATTATCATCCCCCACCTGAAATGCGGCCGAAGAATGAAGTGAAAAAACAGGTCTGCCTTGACCCTGATTATTTCCCCTTCAGGGAGAACTGTTGTAGGAATATAGCACCCTAAGCTCTTTTACATCCATTACCTTAACATCCCTAACGGGCAGACGCTAATTTTGCCGATGTCACGTGGCACGGGCAACACAACAGTAATACTGGGTAGGCAGTTCCATGTTTCTGCACCCTTTGCTTTGCCTCCTCCCAGGCATGTCCGTGTGCAAACACGGTCTCTTCCTTCAAGTCTACAGCTTTGGCATCACCTCCTTTGTGCAATCTTTTCTCGCCTTCACTGGTGATGATACTCTATGCAAAAAATTTGCTGCATTTCTAAAAGTATGTGTATGTGGATATGTTGTAAGTATGGATATATTCATATACTGTGTAGGTATATTCATATATTGTCTATCAGCCAGTTTCATGGGTGTGCGATCTGTGTAGTCACACAGGGCCCAATGTGGAGAAGGGCCCCATGCTTGGTTTAATTCTCTGCTGTTGCTCTCTTTGAAATTACTAACCGTTTTTTTTTTGTTTTGTTTTGTTTTGTTTTGTTTTGTTTTGTTTTAAACAAGGGCCCTGTATATTCATTTGCACAAGGCCTTGCAAAATACATAGCTGGCCCTGTTTTCAAATTACATTAACAATTCCGATTTGAATACAATTATTAGTATTCTAGATAAGGAAACCAAAGCTTTGAATGACTAAGGAACTTTTTTTCAAGATCTCGTAACTGGCCTATTGTAGACTCAGGTGAGAGTCTACCAAATGGTTCTAAGACTTTCTCACCTGCAACAGAGTCACCTGGAGGGCTTATTCAAAGTGAAGAGGGGTTTCCGGGTGGCTCAGTTGGTTAAGCGACTGAGTTCAGTTCAGGTCATGATGCTGGTCAGGCTCCCTGCTTTTCCCTCTGACCCTCCCCCTCTAGTGCTCTCTCTCACTCACTCACTTTCTCTCTCTAATAAATAAATAAAATCTTAAAAAAAAAAAAAAAGAAGATTCAGGACCTAATAAAACAGTTTTTAGAGAAATGGTCTTGGAATCTGCTTCTTAAGTAACTATCCCACTGGCTTTAAGGACAAGTTTATGTTCAATTCATCTCTAATTTTAGAACTTAGCATAGGCTTTCACTCCTAGCACTTAGTATACGGTATGCTGATTAAGTGAATGTCATTCAATTCCAGACAGATCAAGTATTGCTATTACAAGATAGCACAAGGGTTTTTCAATTCTCAAAGTGCTGAGAGTTTTAAATGCTGGAGGCCTTATCAGCAGCTGCGGTTGAGACATTTTTGCCCTGAACTTGCTTGCCACTGAACATCCATATGGAATCTCTGGATAGAAAACCTTTAAAATGTTGCAGTCTTTAAGATTTCAGAAGGACTTTTCTGGCCAGAGATTCAGAATCACAAATGCAAAGTGGTGTCAAATGGTCAATCTCATAGTATTATTGGGAACTTAATTACAGAAATCAAAATTTAATAAATTAAATACTGTGGGGACTTTAGGTAAGGAATACATAAAACTCAGCCCTTCTAAAATTTTCATGACAGATGGAAGGCTATATAGTCATTTACAAATGTCAGAAAAATTTTTGACATAGAAAAAAATGCTTATAGTATATATAGAAAAGTTAAAATTTGAAATTGTATTTTGAGTGATTTTAGTTCTTTTAAAATGTATGAAAGAAAGAATATGAAAATGATAGTGAGGTTAAGGGTGCTTTATTTGTATAATTGTCTCTAATTTACAGTGGGCTTCTTATTCTTTTTGTTTAGAAATAAAAATAAAAATAAAAATCCTTTAACTTGCAGATTCTCTTTCCTTAGCTTAGAATTTGCAGGAGTTATTGCCTGTTTTCTCTCACTGATCATATATCAAGATGCTAAATTATGTTACGTCTATCTCCCAAATCTATCTAACCACTGTCCCCTCCTTTCTATCTTGGCTGCTATTTCTAGTCTAAACTTTTAAAATATCTCCCTCTGGCTTCTCTGTTTCCAGTTCCATCCCTTCAAGCATCTTTCACAATTCCAGCAGAATCATCTTTCTAAAATAAACGTTAAGATCAGTCCCCTCATTTTTCAAGGCAGTGTTAAGTGTTGAAAAGTAAAAACAAATGAACAAAGAAGAGAAAGTAGCACCTATGGAATGCTGTCAGGAGTGACCTAATGTCACATCTTACTTAGCTTCTCTACTTACCAGCTACAAGGTCCTCATGTGTCCCAGAAAATGGGCATCATAATAACAATTACCAATTACCGAACAAACACTATGTAGATAATAAGAACAGATGCTTTCTATCGGTTAGAGGAGAAATTAATGCCATGCCTCATTGCCTTAGGCAGAGGGGCTGTATGTGTTCAAAGGCTCTTCCAAATGGCTTCCCAGGAGACTATGCCCCACCGGACAAGATGGTGACCATTTGGTGAGGGGTTCAGTCAATAGCACACAGGAAGCATGCCGGTGGTGGTGGAACCCTTTCTGAAAAGCCTTCCTTTTTTGACTTTTACTCATAGAAACTTAGGGTCAGAGCCCTTAATCTGGCCAGACTCTCTGTTCCCGGCCCATGCTCCTGCTCTTGTCTTGGCTCCAGCCACATCTGAGCTGACTTGTCATTTCCAAACACAACATCTTCTCATGCCTCACTAATGTGTAAGTTAGTCCTTCCATGTAATGCCCATTTAATATTTTGGTTCAAATTTGACTTTTTTCTGCAAATCTTTTTTTAAAAATATTTTATTTATTTATTTAGAGAGCGCATGAGCGCACGAGCGGCAGGGAGAGGAAGAAACAGGCTGCCAGCTGAGGACTTTGCTGGTTTTAGCAGGGGGAGACCCGCGTCCCGAGAAACCCCTCTGGGCAAATGAGGGTATACAGTTTCCTAATGTATAGTGCAGTAAAAAGCCTGAAGAAGGTTTGTAATACATCATCTGAATAGTCAAGGAGTTTGATTAGCCTTTATGAATAAAGCTTTGAAGATTTTTTTCAATGTGTGGTCCTTAACCTACACTTCTTGGCTAATAATAGTCCAAGTACTTAAGACTATGTTTGACTTTGATCGTGCTCTTCCTTGATCTTCTTATATTCAGAAAATGTACATCCCCTGAGGTGGAGTATTTTGAATATTGAAAGATTATTTTTAAAAGATGGCTCATCTCAAAAGGGATGGGAAGCTGAAAGCCTGCCAGAAAGTGCTGAGTAGAAGGGAAGAAAATAAAACAATCTAGTCCTATATTAAATAGTCTCTTCATTAAAATGCTATGGATTCATTCCTTTGTTTCACACAACTGTGTATAATTATAGTATACAAAACCCCCAGATCTTCCTGCTATTAAGCATTTAAAAATATCCATTCCAGATTTTCAAAATAAGTTTCACATGTACAGTAATTATATCACACAAATCTGCAATACTTAGATTGTATTTATTATAACAACTTAAATTTAGACCATCTCTATTAGGGTTGACTTCCCATTTCCAAAAGGATGCCCTGGGCAATTCCTGATAGAACAGAAAGTAATCCTACCTGATGGAAGTTTGTGGGTGCTAGACACCTGACTTCTGAAAAAATTCTAGAAGAGAAATAAGTAGTTTCAGGACTCTTTTCCATATGTACACCTTTTGTTGTGGTGACACATGTCAAAGTTCTGCCCAGAGTGACTGGATGCTGCCTGGGCAGGCAACTCACGGGACTGGGTGGGACAAATCATGGACTAAGATTTAGAAGACCTAGGTTTTGGTGCAGTTGAGCTATCTGGTCTCTGACTGGGAGGTGATGCTGTCTATGCAGATAACAATAGAGAGAAACTCATGAGAATAATTGTGAAAGTGACTTCCAAGTCATAAAGTTGAAACACCACAATAAGACATTGTTAATCAAAGGTGTTCATCAGAATAACCCGGGTGTCTTCCAAAAGGGTGTCTATCCCACTCCAAGGCCAACAAAGTCAGAATTTTCTGGAATAAGGATCTGGAATATACTTACTTTTTGAAGGGCCACAGACAATTCTGAATTACTTGTCTTTTAGTAAACTACTGGGGAAGTGCAAGATCTTTAGCTTTCTAGACGGATGGACCCAGAGTCAAAACCCTTCCAAGTCTCTTAATAGTATTGTGACTTTAGAAAATTCATTAATTGGGATGCCCGGGTGGCTCAGTCAGTTAAACGGCTGCCTTCTGCTTAGGCTGTGATACCAGGGTCCAGCATCAGGCACCCTGCTGATGCTCCCCCTACTTCTCCCTCTGCTTGTGATCTCTTTCTCTCTGTTAAATAAATAAACTCTTAAAAAAGAAAAAGAGAAGAAAATTCATTAATTTATTGACCCTCAGTTTCTCTAACTGAAGAAAATGGAGATATAAACACCTTCTTTGCAGGGTTCTTGAGTGGAGATGTAAATAAAACATTTAAGTGAGAGTAAGTATCTTCAGGGATCTGATAAGTAACCTAAGATCATAAGACACAAGATAGAACAGATGATCTTAAGACAAAAGACAGAACTGTTAGAGACTGTGGTTAATTGAAGAATGCAAGCTCAACTAAATACATTTTTAAATTACTTTAAACAATGACCCTGTTATACAAAATGTATCTGCAGGCATGACGTCTGGTTTTTACTCCTAACATATTGGCCAATAAATATCCAATATTCAAGTGGTATATAAAATATAAAATTCTGAGTAGTCTACAAATATTTTCTAGCTCTGTATAAGTTGTGGCTAAATATGGGATTATATACTGATTCAACAAATATTCAGTGCCCATTACATACTAGTAAATACAGATACAGATACTAAAAGAACTAGTTTGTTCAAAGGATTTACAGATGAGAGAGAGAGAGTATTTAAGTCAAAACATGTCCATTACCAATACCACTAACAATACTGATACCACCCAAATTACGTTTCTACTTTCAATTTTGCCTTAATGTTCTATGCAAGGCTTTGTGACTACCTGTATTCTTATATGTAATTTTTAAACATTGTTAATATTTGGAATTTTAAGTAATTTTATTTTATTTTTTAAAGAGTTTGTTTATTGGGCACCTGGGTGGCTCAGTGGGTTAAAGCCTCTGCCTTCGGCTCAGGTCATGATCCCAGGGTCCTGGGATCGAGCCCCGCATCGGGTTCTCTGCTCAGCAGGGAGCCTGCTTCTTCCTCTCTCTCTCTGCCCCTCTCTGCCTACTTGTGATCTCTGTCTGTCAAATAAAATGAGTAAAATCTAAAAAAAAAAGAGTTTATTTATTAGTGAGAGAAGAGAGCATGAGAGAGGTCAGCAGGAGAAGCAGACTCCCTGCTGAGCAGGGAGCCTGATGTGGGACTCGATCCAGGAACTCCAGGATCATGACCTGAGCCGAAGGCAGTTGCTCAACCAACTGAGCCACCCAGGCACCCCAAGTAATTTTATTTTAGAAACAGCAGATTTTCCTTTTTTAAATTTTATTTATTTATTTTTTCTAAGTGGAGTCCAACTTGGGGCTTGAACTCACGACCTGAGATCAAGAGTTGGATGCTTAACTGACTAAGCCACCCAAGTGCCCCTAGAAACAGAATACATTTTACCTAGATCAACATGGTTGTTTTCTGTGAAATAAGCAAGCTTGCTTAATTAATGCTAAGGCTTCTCCCAGGTTTAAGATTCTATAGTTAGGAAACACTAACCCATGGAGTCATCACATAAGAGGAAACACTAACCAAGTGACTCAGAGTCATTCTTAGAGCTAAAGTACTTCCTAATACATTTTGAGCAAGTTTCTGTCATGTGAGACTCGTCTCTCAATGCAAAAAGTACAAAATGTGGCAGCTTTCTGACTCCATTAAAATTGGACTGTCCTCTATTACTATCATGGGTTAGATTTTCTGAACTCGTCTAAAATCTGAGCAAAAGATGCTTACAAAGCCTATTTCCAACGTTTATTTTATTTTTACTTTAAAATAAAATATTTTTTTTAATCTGTTGATTCGTGACCCAGGCAAGCTGCTGCAATTAACTTTTAGTTTCCTCATCCTCAAAATGGTGAGGATAAGAACTAAGATTTATCAGGTTTATTATTTTTTTTAAAGATTTTATTTACTTATTGACAGAGAGCAAGAAGGGAACACAAGCAGGGGGAGTGGGAGAAGGAGAAGCAGGCCTCCCACTGAGTAGGGAGCCTGATTCACTTCAATCCAGTTGAACTGATCCATTTCCATCCAAGGAACCTGAGGACCATGACCTGAACCAAAGGCAGCACTTAACCACTGAGCCACCCAGGTACCCTGATTTGTCAGCTTTAAAGGAGACAATGTTTGCAAAGCACTTAGCAGAGTCTTGGCATGTAGTAATACTCCATAAATATTGTCCAGTATTTTGATTGTCATTTCTACCTCCACACAGATAGGGCCCTCTTGCCGGTCTGAAGAATCTTTAATGATGTCTCCATAACTACCCTTGTCAGACCTTTTTGCTGGAGGCATTGCAGCTTCGAAAGCCTCTCTCCCAGGCAGTCACTGAAGATTAGATATGAACCCGGAGCTGACTCAGCCTAAGCCCAAGCACTTTGTTCTTCACCCCAACCATTACGAGGAGGTAAGAGTCCTATGAGCAGACCTGGCCTCTTCTTTTGTCTATTTTGCATTTTGCGTTTCTGCTTCAGTTGTATGTATGTATGTATGTATGTATGAAAATATTTTTTAATTAGGCTCCACACCTAACATGGGGATTGAACTCATGAACCCAAGATCGGGAGTCACAATCTCTACTGACTATGCCACCTAGGCACGCCTTCAGATTTGTAAGGCTGGGTCTTGGAGATACCAACACACACACACACACACACACACACACACACACACACCCCTCTCCAATGTGATAAAGCACAATTTCCTTAGCCTGCCATTGAAGACTTGCATTATCTAGCTGGAACTGACTTTTCTAATCTCCTCTCCCTGTTGCTCCCCTACACTTCTGGCGCAGCCCACTCCTGCCCAAACTGACCTGTTATTCACCATGCATGCTATGTCCTTCCCATCTACATGCTTCAACCCCAGATGCTCAGCCTTCTCCCTCATATCCAAATTCCACCCTATTTCCAGGATCAAAAGGAATGTCAGATCTTTGGAAGGCTTCCCAGAATCCTTCCCAAAGAAAGTGCTTGGGCTTCAGACTGAGTAGACCCAAGTTCACACCTGATTTTCATCTCTAACCAGCTGTGTATTTGTGATTCTTTATAAAATCAGCACCTGGGGTCTTGCCAATAAATAAAAACTTAGCCTCTAGCACTGACAGGAGGTCTAATTGCACAAACAAGGTATATAGGCACTAATCACATACCTCAGGTATACCAACGATTACTTCCTGCCTCAAACTATGGTCATCTTTTCTACTTATTTACAGACATGGTATAGGAATAAATGGATAGCTATTGGGGAAAAACAATTTGAGCTAAATCCCTAGTCTTATTCCCTATACTAAAATAAATTCTAGATGAAATAAGGTTTTAAATGTTAAAAATGAAACATCAAAAAAAAAAAGAAAAGAAAAGAAAAAATCAACAATAATGAATGAATGAAATAAAAGGTAAATTTCCCTACAAATTGGGAGTGGAGAAGGACTTTCTAAGCAGTACACAACAATCAGAAGTCAAAAAATGAAAGGATTGATGGGTCTAGCTAGTGAAAAAATTCAATGTTTCTACAGGAAAAAAAAAGCTATAAAAATTAAATCATATCACACTGAGGAAATAATTTTTCAACCTGTATTATGAAGGGCTATCTTTCTTAATTTACAAAGAGCTCTTCCCTATCAAGAAAAACTGCTGAATATATCAATAACAAAAATACAAAGTGTTTGGTCAGGTAGCAAATACACATGATTAGTAACTACAAAATTATTCGATTTTGATAATAAAGAAATATAAATGAAAGCAAAAGATAAAATTTTTAACCTATTGGACAGGGAAAAACTAAAAAGATAATATTCAATCTTGGTAATGGTGTAAGGACACAGGCTTTCTCATGCACTGTTTTGGGGATACGAACTGGTGCCACTTTTGTTGAGTACAACTTAGCAAAATTTACAAAAATAAAAAAAGAACACTCCTTCAATTCACTACTTCCCCTGCTAAAAATGTATCTTAAAAATAAATTCAAGACCTACACAGTAATAGGCTAGTTGCAAAATTTTTTGCATTGGAAAAAAATGAGTTATTTGTTAATAGATTCCTGGTAAATTGAGTCACGATATATATCAAAATGGAATTCTAGGCAGTTGTAAAAAGAATGATATTGACAAGGATATTTCTAAGAAGTACCAGGTGGGAAAAAAGTGTAGAAAGAATATGACCCCATTTGCATAAATTTGAAGTATGGAAGTGGGGTGGGTTGAGTGAGTATCAATGAACATACTCAACTCTAAATATTTTACTAGAAAATACATATGAAATGAAAGCATTTACTTTTGGGGAAAGGAATCGAGTGCAGAAGAAGGGGACATGTGGAACAGAGGAATATTTTTATTTTATACTTTTCTAATCCAGTCTAGGGCCCAGGTCTAGTATACATATCTGTGTATATTACATTGGAATGGTATATACATAATAATCAGCTCATTTACTGTGGACATTTGTTCCCAGCTTATCTATTAGGACAACTGGAGAGGCCCAAAGTTTTGAGCCCTGGACAGGATTTATTAACTGGATTAATAGAAGTACAATTCATTACTATGTGGAAATTCAAGCATTTTTAGAATGAGAATCCTTGACAGTGAGATATTGAAACTACTGGTTATGGAAAGTGAAAAAAGTGAAACATATATAACTATGATGGGAGTTACTTCTGCTGTTGCAAGGGGTAGATATGGTTTTACCAACAACTTTGATGTTTCAGCTCTAGCCTGACAAGTGATCCAAAATGTCACATAGTATTTACTTTCAGTATCAGCAGGCAGAACCTTTTAATAGGACACTTACTATTTTTCTTAAAATGAAAACTGAAACTGAAAACACTTTTTTTAAAAACGAATCTTTAGGCTCAGAGTGGAGTTTGAACTCATGACCTTGAGACCAAGAGTTGCATGCTCTACCGACCAAGCCAGCCAGACAGCCCTGAAACCAGGCCTTTATGTGGAGGCTGCCATCACCTACATAATCATGTTCAGAAATGAATGAAATCTCTTTTCCAACAGTGAATATGTGGCTCCGTGAGTTTATTAGTTGCGAAAATCTGAATGTATTCAAACTTACAAAAAAGAAAAAGGGTTTTAAGCTTCATGCCAGCCTAATGCCCTACCTGTTACGAGGGCATTACTCCTAACTGTTAGGAGTCATTTGCACAATCACACGGGAGATTAATTGGGCTTCCTGCTACCACTTACGTCATGTACGTAAAAAATGTGCTCAGGGGTTCCAGGGAATGATTCCGGAAATATTCAAATTCTCTGCATAGCTTTTTCCTCATCTCCGTGTCAATTTTGGAAACAGTAAGTGGATTTGTTTCATTAGCCAAGAAGTTGCCATAGTCAGTGGTCTGGAGATGAATTTTCACATCTGAAAATTAAATGAAACCTCAAAATCAGATTAAAGTTTGAACATGCATACATAGCTTTTGCAACATTAATTGAATTTATTGTGACTTTATGATAAATGTATATTAAATTATTATTATCTTATTAGATGTGTATGCCTATGTATGATTTAGCCTTGAGTGTCACTCTCTAAAGCAATAAAAAATTCAGTGTTAGTACAGATATTCTAGTACAACAACTACAAACTCAGTTATCAAAACAATCTAGAACTATTTAATACAGTTGAAAAGAACACTAACAACCACCTAGTCCTAAGTTTACCTGAGCCTGTTGTAGTCATTTGGGACTAGCTGCTCAGAAAGCTGTTGAGAAGAATCCTAAAGCTTCACCTTGGCTTGATGGAAACAAGAAATTTATTAGTAATATTTACCATGGGTACGAGAGGTGGAATGGGCAATCAATAATATCCTTTTAGTATAGATGCAGAAATTGAGTCTCAGTGGGGACTAAGTGGTAGAGTTGTAGAGAAATAAGTCTTGAATTGGGAGATGGCTCTCCTTACTCTTAAAATCCAACATCATTTCCAGAAGACCACACCAGGCATCCTGTAAATGCCAATGTTTTTCAATGCCAGGTAAGTGCTGAAGCATTGCGTGGGATAGGAGGAGAGGTAAGAAATGAAGTTAGACCAGTAAGCAGGAGGTTGTCCCCAGGAACAGGGGCCTTGGCCCTGGCGTGGCTTTCTTTTTATCCTGAGGCTTACCGGGAGCCCTTGTTGGCTATGAACTGATTGCTGCATTGGCTGATCAGACGGTGAATTTGCAATTAGGCCCTCAAGTGATTGTAAAGTATCTGAGAGATTCAAAGGACAGGCATGTTTCCTTAGTACCTGGAGAAGATTATGCACTGAAATATTCTTTATCTGACTGCAGAATTTACTAGTTCAAGTACTTATTTAATTAATTTAATTTTTAAAAAGTACATACTTTTTTTGGGGAGGGCATGTCTTGTTTGGCTTTTCTTTTGGCAGCTCAGATTTTTTATACAGTTTGACAGTTTGCTTTCTCAGCACTGAGGAATATTTGCCAACAGAAGAAACACAAATGTTATTTCTTTCAAAACCATGGTATTTTGCTCATGCGGCATATGTTTCTTTTAAGCAAAATAACTTCCAAACCTTTCAGCTGCCAGTGAGATCCTGAAATTCAATGTCTCAAGTGTTTCAGACCCCATAGCAATCATGTAATACTTTAATCAATGGAAAGGCAAATGAAATAGAAGGAACCTTTTTTCCCCAGCACCAAAACAATCCAAAGGACCCTTGCATTGAGATTCTCAGAGAATCTCAAAATCTGAAATGTTTGCTCTGAGATGGTAACAGACTGCTAATAATATCAACAATGCTTATAGTTGTATAGTTTTCAAAATGGGCTCACGTAATTTTTTCTTTGCGTTTCCCCAAGCGCTTATTTAAATAGGTATGTAATAAAAAGGACGCTGTGGTCAAATAAATTTGGAATAAACGGGCTTCTTAGCTGTAGGAACACATTACTTTGAGTGATTTTTGAAAAGAGTATGTTCAGAACCTCCCAAGCCACTAGGAAACAATGAAGCCACCACAGAGCACACTTTGGAAAATTACACCACTTTTTTATCCAGAGAAGTGACGTTTTTTCTTTTTTATTCAAATGAGGAAATGGAATGTTTTCCAAACTGGGATCACTACCAACTGAATCAATTTAATAGGTCCCAAAGGGCAAAGAATGGAAGTATTAGATTAAGCCATTATAACAATATGAGCATATAACACAGCGTAGCACCCACATATGTGCATGTGTGTCTATGGGGCAGCATAAAAATGTGTCCTCTGTGGCTTGCAGTCACTAGGGTCAGTGAATTCTTGGAGATCACTTGGTTAGTGAGGTAGGTTGAGGCTCTGGGACATCATGATTATCTTCTACTAACTTGTTGGTCAGATTAGTTTTAGAAAATGGTAATTTTTTTTTTTTTTCCCCCTGTGCAGCTTCCAGTCTGGGGCTCTCTCTAAAAGTGAACATCCAAACCTTTCACACTCCAGGTAGGTTTTATGCCAAGGAAACACCTTCGAGAAGAACCCACAAGGGGTGTTTTCCTTGAGCCATCCCCCCCCTTTTCCCTACACCCTGCAGGCGCTGAACTTTAGAAGTTACCTGGCTTTTCTGAACTCTGTTTCTTCACCTATCAGATGGATACAGAATCCATGCTTTCGGGTTGATGTGGGGATTAAACAAGTGGAGGTAAGTGAAGAGCCAGCACTCCTATGGAGGAGCTACTCCATAATGTTACCTTTTCTCTTCTCCCTTTTACCCACCTACCTCAGCGATAATCTGATTCAGCTGGCTAAAGACTTTGGTTCTTACTGTCTACACCAGAATATTCTCAGCGAATACACTGGCATCAGCCATCAGATCTTGTAATTACTCGGATTTTAATACATATACCAATTTCTGTAAAACCAGGACGTCTCCCTCCATTTTTGCTTAATTTACTGCCTTTCTTACGGTGATAAAGCTTCAAGTCCTTTTTGGTGCTTTCTTACTCCCAATCCCTTGCACTGTTCTCTATTGCCCTCTCTGGTTTCCACTCCACGTGCCCCTGGTTTAGAATGGCCACCTGACATCAAGATTACTACCGTGAGCTCTTAAATTGAATCTCCCAAGCTCCCTTCTCCTCATGCACTCCCTGCCTCAAATTCAATCTTTCCTAAGAATTATTTGGAATCTTGGAGTCACTGACAGTTGTAGGCAGATTAAAAAGGCCTTTGCTAAATTTGTAATGTTTTACTAGTGACAGAATGGCGCTCATGGACATTATCTCTTAACTTGAGCAAATATTCCCATTTCATAGATGAAGAAACTGAGGCCCAGAGAAGTATGTTTATGTTTTCTATGCTTGCAAGTACTTGACTGAAGATTCAGTCATGCCTCTTGGCCTCATTCATTTTCCTAAAGCTCCACAATCAGATCTCCAAGGTCCTTCAAGATTCTTTTCCCAGCCTAAATTCCGGCCTTATCTTCAGGTATTCTAGTACTGCAGCCAAACTGGTTTACTCCTCACCCATATGCTTTTATTTAAATACAGGAATCTGTAGTTCATTAATTTTCCCTCCTGGCCCAGAACGCCCAGCCACCTCAACACTGTTTGCTAACATCTCACTGGCATCTTCCTAGCTTATAGCCCTGGAGATCTACTTTGCTTTTGAATATATGTTTGATCTATAGGTTTAAAATGTTCTTGTATTTTAGAAGTTTTATTGTTTTTACTTATTTATGATATCTTCTCAACTACAGAGCTGTTTAGGGAGTGCATAATATTTTGTTTATCATATTCTTTACGTCGCCCAATACAATTTTTATCACATAGATTAGCTTCAAATATTAGTAGGTTTAATTTTTCTTTTTTTTTTTTAAAAGATTTTATTTATTTATTTGTCAGAGAGTGAGCACAGGCAGACAGAGTGGCAGGCAGAGGCAGAGGTTCGAGAAGCAGGCTCCCCGCCGGGCAAGGAGCCGGATATGGGACTCTGGGATCACGACCTGAGCCAAATGCAGCCGCTTAACCAACTAAGCCACCCACGCGTCCCAGTAGATTTTAATTTCTGATTAAAACCTAGGACCTTGGGGTTCCTGGCTGGCTCAGTCAGTTAAATGTCTGCCTTTAGCTCAGGTCATGATCCTCATGATCAAGTCCCACATCGGAGTCTCTGCTCAGTCAGGGGTCTGCTTCTCCCGCTCTCTCTGCCACTTCCCCCTGCTTGGGCTCCCTCTCTCTCTTTCTCATACACTCTCTCAAATAAATAAATAAAATCTTAAAAACAAACAAACAAAACACACACACACAACAATAGGGGCAACGGGTTGGCTCAGAGGGTTAAGCCTCTGCCTTTGGCTCAGGTCATGATCTCAGGGTCCTGGGATTGAGCCCTGCATCGGGCTCTCTGCTCAGCAGGGAGCTGCTCCCCCCCCACCCCGCCTGCCTGCTTGTGCTCTCTCTCTCGCTCTCTGTGTGTCAAATAAATAAATAAAATCTTAAAAAAAACCACAAACAAAAAACCCCAAAAAACCCAAAACAACAAAACACCTAGGGCCATATAGCACTTCATTATATAATTCCATGCATGTTATCAGGATTGAAACTCCTCATTCTGGCTCTTATGCACCAAACAGGTGCTCTCTGAAGAACACAATCAGCTACATAGGACCATATTTGAAACACCATTAATCATAACTATGAGATGGGAAGAATTATTTCAGGAATTCAAAAGTCTAGCAAAAGAGGGAAAACTAGTTCTTGTTGTATACACACAGTTGTTCAGGGAGGGGATTATGAATTCCTAGGAATTCTTATGATTAGCAGTTTACAAAACATTTTCAGAAATTTCTGATGCTCCTGATAACTGGGAGTTAGGCCAGGGAGATATAATCTAAGTATCAGATAAGAAAACACCATGTTAAAAGTTAAGCAGTCTGGCTTAATATCCTACAGCCAGAGAGTGGAATTGCTAGGACTTGAACCCAAACACGTATACTTTTCTAATTGAGTTTTCAGATTCTTTCTATGTGCAAAACATAGTCTTAGGGCCGGGGAACTAGGACAGTAAAGTAGACAGTCTCTACTCCTTTTTTAAAAAAATGGATATTTCTTTTTAAAATTTCAGCTTTACTGAAGTGCATCTGACAAATAAAACTGTAAGGTATTTCAAGTATACATCTGATATACGTATACAACATCAAAGTACCCCCCCCAACCTATCTGACACTTCAGTGGCCTCACATACTGATACTTTCTGCCCTTAAAGAAGCTTGTAACACAGAAGGAGATAGATTCATTTATTAGTTTATGAGTTAAGTCCTTAACTGTTAATTCAGGGTGCGAGATAGTCAAGCAAGACAAATGTACACCCCCGGTATGACACATCTATACAAATGTCACAGAATCAGGTCCTTCATAAGGTACAACAGAGTATGAAGTTAGGGGTTGTCAACTGCACCCCAACACGTCTGCAGTAGGAAACGATTTACAGAGGAAGTAACCTGAATGGAGACTGGAAAGAGGAATGAGTGTCCTCTAGGCAAACAGGATAGAGAATGGAATTTGTGACTGAAGGAAGAACTTTACAAAAGGTAGAAGGGTTCTGAGGAAATGCTCGCAAGGTAGAGATCAGCAAGACTCCTCCACCCTTTTGAGCCAAGGGTGAAGTTGATCCTGCCTGATGAAAGCCATTGAAGTATTTCTGAACAGGAAAGTGACGGCATTGGATATGCATTTTTAATACAAGGTGGAAAAGTGCTATAATTAGAGGCACAGGTAGTATTTAAGGGAGCATGAAGAAAGTTCTTTGAGTTAAGTCTTCCTCCTATATATATATATTTTTCCCTTAAAAATAGATAGTAGGTATAAATATAGGTAAAAAGTGAAAGGTCGCCTAAACTTGTCAACCACCGCTGCCCACTCACTCCTAGGTGCAGGTAATTACTATTTTTAGTTTCTGTTGGATCCTTTCAGTATCTAGACCATCATATAGAAAATGTATTTTTAAATTTATCTGCCTTTTTACTAAAGAGTACTATACCACACATAGTTCTTCCCGTTGCTTTCCTCCCTTAATAGAGCTTGGTGGTCTTTCCATAACAGTCCTCTTAAGGGGGTATCCTCGTGACTTTTTTTTTTTTTCCTTTAATAGCTGCAGAATATTCTGTTATGTGAATGTTACATAATTTGTTTAATCAGTTCCCTGCAGATGGACATTTGATTTGCTTCCATCGTTTGCTATTCTTTTTTTTTTTTTTTAAAGATTTTATTTATTTATTTGACAGAGAGAGATCACAAGCAGGCAGAGAGAGGAGGAAGCAGGCTCCCTGCTGAGTAGAGAGTCTGATGTGGGGCTCAATCCCAGGACCCTGAGATCATGACCTGAGCAGAGGGCAGCAGCTCAACCCACTGAGCCACCCAGGCGCCCCCCCATCGTTTGCTATTCTAAACAATGCTATATGAAATCCTAGGCCAAGTGTATATGCCTTTGGAATTTTGATAGGTATTGCCCAAATTGCCCCCATTAAGAGTTCTTATTTTCAATATTTCTCCAGAGTGGGAGCCCTTTTAGGGCAGGGATTATATCTTGTTTAGTTATACTTCCTCAACTCTAGCTAGAAATGCTTAACATGTTGTTAAATTAATTACTACTGGAAAAGAAAGAAGGTCGTGCCCCCTAAAGGTACGTAATTGTTAGTACGATAGAATCAGAGTCCCTCATCCCCTTTTAAAAAAATATAGCAGAGAGGACAAAGGAAAGGTTCAATCCACAGAGCCAGCAGACACTTCTCACCAAGTATTTTAGAAAATACCAAGTACTAAATTCTAGAGCTCTAAAGTGTTAACTTGACCATCTTGTCTTTTTTGAAGAGGAACGAATATTTAACAGTCTTATTTGTCATTTAAAAAATTCTAATGGGGGCACCTGGGTGGCTCAGTGCGTTAAAGCTTGTCTTCAGCTCAGGTCATGATCTCAGGGTCCTGGCTGGGGGCAAGCCTACTTCCTCCTCTTTCCCTCTCTGCCTGCCTCTCTGCTTATTTGTGATCTCTGTCTGTCAAAGAGATAAATAAAATCTTAAAAAAAAGGGCACTTGGGTGGCTCAGTGGGTTAAAGCCTCTGCCTTCGGCTCTGGTCATGATCCCAGGGTCCTGAGATAGAGCCCCGCATCGGGCTCTCTGCTGGGCGGGAAGCCTGCTTCCCCCATCTCTCTCTGCCTGTCTCTCTGCCTACTTGTGATCTCTCTCTCTGTCAAATAAAATCTTTAAAAAAAAAAAAATCTTAAAAAAAAATTCTAATGAAAATAGCCATATTGCCATCAAAAGAAATGGAAAAAATGCATGTTATTAAGTGAGAGAAGCCAATATGAAAAGGGTGCATGCTGTATAATTCTAACTATACCACGTTCTGGAATAGGCAAAACTATGAGACAGTAAAAAGACTGGTGATGGTCAGAGTAGGGTTGGGAAAGTGGAATGAACAGGTCGGACAGAGTACTTTTAGGGCAGTGAAAGTACTTTGTATAATACCATAATGACAGATACATGTCATTATCTATTTGTCCAAACCCATAGTGTGTAACACCAAGAGTGAACCACAAGGTAAACTATGGACTCTGAGTATTATGATGCATCAGTGCAAATTCATCGATTATAACAAATGCACCCCTAGGCTGTGGTGGGGAATGCTGACAATGGTGAGGCTGCGTGGGTGTAGAGGCCGGGGATGTACAGGAAATCTGGGTACTTTCTCCTCAACTTTGCTGTTAGCTTAAAAAGTTGCTCTAAAAAAACAAAGTCTTAATTCTTAAAAAAAAGTGTAAATTCTCTAAAAGAGTATTTCATGTCCTTTTAGCATTATTATTTCGCTGCAAAGTCACTTTTAAAGGTTTTCAAGTTTCCATATGGTACAGAGTTCTAGCACTACCAGTGGGACGTGCCATGTGCACTAGCCTTGCTCTTTTGTCTCTGGGAAGGACTGAGTCACTGAGTGTCTTAGCAACTGATTCAGGTCACTGTGAGTCAGGGGCAGACCTTGGAACAGATGAGTATTTCTGATCACACCGGCACAATTATATACGCAGTTAAGCACAAGAATGAATTCTAGGACGTTTCAAAGCTTTGCTAGACAATCTTCATTTTCTCTTCTAAATTTACCTGAAATCATATGTATTCTTTCTAAGTAATTCTAAAATAATTTGTCAGTATCAGAACACTTCTGAAGTCTAGAGAACGTGAAAAGACTAAAGGCAAATTTAATCTTTGCTACGTTAGCTTTTCTTTTGCAGAGAGCGTCTGTGTCAACACAGGGTGCCACAGCGACAGTCTTACCTACTCTTCTTCATCCATTCCTGGTACAAGGCATGTTTTGTGCAAATGTAAATAGAAATCCCAAAGTCCTTAACATCTGCTCCAATAAATGACCTTGATTTCTTCTCTCCAAGTCTCTCTTTTTTTTTAAAAAAAGATTTATTTATTTATTTATTTATTTGACAGAGAGAGAGAGAGAGAGAGATTACAAGCAGACAGAGAGAGAGGGGCAAGCAGGCTCTCTGCTGAGCAGGGAGCCGGATGCGGGGCTCGATCCCAGGACCCTGAGATCATGACCTGAGCCAAAGGCAGAGGCTTAACCCACTAAGCCACCCAGGAGCCCCTCCAACTTTCTTTATTTTATTTTTAAGTGATCTCTACAGCCAATAAGGGGCGTGAACTTAAGAAGCCCAAGATCAAGAGTCCCATGTTTTACTGATTTAGCCAGCCTGCTGCCCCTCTTCTCAATTTTCGAGAAATCCAGCTCAGGAGGCGGTTGGGTTTCTCTCAGCACATTTGCATATGCAACAGTTGCATTGCTTTTCACAAGTTATTTCCCAACATCCTATGGAATAATCAGTAGAGCAGACCTTATTATGTTCTTTATCAAAATGGAGCTGGGGTGCCTGGTGGCTCGGCTGTTAAGTGTCTGTCTTAGGCTCAAGTCATGATCCCGGAGTCCTTGGATCCAGCCCAGCACAGGGCTCTCTGCTTGGCAGGGAATCCACTTCTCCCTCTCCCTCTGCCTCTGCCTGCCACTCCCTCTTCCTACGCTCTCCCTCTGTCTATCAAATAAATAAATAGAATCTTAAAAAAAAAATGGTATCAACATAGACAATAATCATTTATTTTCAGTTCATGCTCAGGAGACATGGACATTTTAGTGGAAAAGGAGATGCGGATATGCCTGCACCCCTTGACTAGAGCGTCAGACCGGCCGCGACCATTTTAAGCATCGGTGTGCTCAACTGTCACCTGCAGACGTGAAATCCTTATTTAGATTTCTTTTCTCAGCAGCCATTAGAACGTGCGGCTAATGACTCACACACATGATATCCCTGGGAGTCTCCAAACAGACTGGCACACAGATTCAAACATAGTTGTGAAATGAATGGTTGAAAAAAATACATTATTAGGAGGGAAGTAAGATAAAAGCTGAGGCACAAGGACAAGAAAGCAATGGTGTAGGTGCCAGGGTTTCTTAAGAGGGCGCAGGGATGGCTCTGGGTGGTCCGTGACCCCTGATAGTACATGGAAAATTCTGTATGCATGCACCTCTGTATTTTCTAAGAAGATTCTTTCGTCAGGTCTTCAAAAGGGTCTGAAACCCTTTTTTTTCTCCCAAATTGAAGCAGAGGGTTCTTTAGTGAGTTGGCTAAACGTGATTTCGTATCACATTTTATGTATTGTTTGTGTTAAAATTTGCATTCTTTAGCTCATTTAAAAGCTTGGCTGGAGGTGCCTGGCTGGCCCAGTTAGCGAAGCTCAGACTCCTGGCCTTGGGGTCATGAGTTCAAGCCCCACGTTGGGCGTAGAGATGACTTAAATAAATAAACTTTAAAAAATTAAAAAAAGTAAAAGCTTGACTGACAACTAAGTACAATTCTTTCACGTGGCTTCTGTTAGAAACACTCATTCTTCCCTGCATTCATTCACTGTTTATACTTCAGTTTAAGTCCATTTTCTCTTTTTATTCAAGTATAGCTGACATACATTGTATTAGTTACAGGTTTAGGACGCAGTGATTCCACAAGTATACACCCTTATGAAATGTTCACCGCAGTAATTGTAGTTACTATCTATCACACTATGAAGTTACCACCATACTTGCACAGATTTTCTGTACACGATTCACATTCTCCAGTCACCAAACTCCTCATTTAATAAGCTGATGTGATTTAGAGGTTGGAATTATATTGTGATTATTTGCAGCTAACAGAACTACTTATCATCTGAAGGATTTTTCTAGCCGCCTCCACTGCTAGGGAAAGGAGAGCATCTACCTCAGACTGACCAGGTCTGCCTTAACTCTGGCCCTAACTGCTCAGAACCACAAACAAGTGACCCAAGACCCCCAGCCTCTGCCAAGACACCTTCAGGTTTGTTTTGTTTTGTTTTTGCTTTTAACGCCCTTCCTAGCAGTTTTCATCCATATTGCTTCCCTGTTTTCTCTAGAATAATCTTGTGGTCTTGAAGCATCTGTTGATTTTATAAGTACATTTCAAAATGAACTAGTGTAGCTGTTTCTATAATAAAAATACTGTATTACAGATGTGAAATCTTTGGTGAAGTTTTGAAAATATTGTAGCTTAAAGATGATTTCCAGAATAAAGGGAGAAATGGGGAGGTATAAGTCAATAGGTATGAAGTTTCAAAACACAAGGTAAATAAGTCCCAGAGAGCTACTGTACAGCATACAGAAAGTAGTTAATACACACACACACACTCTCTCTCTCTCTCTCTCTCAAACACACACACACACACACACACAATCGCGCGCGCGCGCGCGCCACAAAATAACAGAGGGCAGGAAGAAACTTTTGTAGGTCATGGATAGATTTATGGCATTGATGATGCTGATGGTTTCATGGAGGTATACTTACCTCTAATCTCATCAGGTTGCATACATTAAATATATACAGTTTTATGTCTGTCAATCATACTTCAATAAAGTGCTTTAAAAAAGTATTTTCCATTTACATAGTGCTTCCTGGTTTCTAATGTATCTCTTAGGTATTACTTCATTTATTTCTCCAAACAAAGCAAGCAAAGCAGACATTACCATTGCATTTTACAAGTAAGGACTCAGCCTCAGGGGCCAGGAGCCTTAGCTCACCCTACCTAGATAGGGCAGAGGTCAAGGTCAGTACTTTTGAATACAGAGCTGGCCTCACCACCCACCCATCTCTTGGCTTTTTCCTGAAGCTTCAGTTAAAGAGATCAAATAAAACTCCTATCAATATATACTGAGAAACTGGGTATAGAATAAAATTTTCTAGCCCAAGTTTCTTATCATTTGGTGGGGGGACATTCACCCCTGGGCACTTTGACTAAGTCTTTCTGCAAATATTATTTATAAATAATGAAATGAAAATACATACAATTACAAAGTAAAAACAGTATGTTAAACTATGGTTATCAAGATGTTTTAAGATGTTGGGTTTGAACATCCTGCTCTCGATTTTGGCTCTGGTCACGATCTCAGGGTGAAATCCAGCCCCGCCCAGAGACTGCTTAAGATTCCCTCCCTCTCCCTCTGTACCTCCCCCTTCTCTTGCACCTGTGCTCTCTCTCAAAAAAATAAAAATAAAAAAAAAAAAAACAAAGCATGACATAGTACTTCTTTCTTAAGAGATTAAATACAAAGATTAAAGAATAAGTGCAATACTGGGGTGCCTGGGTGGCTCAGTGGGTTAAGCCTCTGCCTTCGGCTCAGGTCATGATCTCGGGTTTCTGGGACTGAGCCCTGCATTGGACTCTCTGCTCGGAAGAAAGCCCGTTTCCCTCTCTCTCTCTCTGCCTTCCTCTCTGCCTACTTGTGATCTCTCTCTCTAATTTAAAAAAAAAAAAAAAGTTAATATCTAGTATAATTGTGAAACCGTGAAATTATGATATTTCAAAATATCTGCAAGAATTGTACAGAGATATGAAAATATCGAATTTTTACTGTTTGTTGACAAAGTACTAACCACTGTGATTTGTTGCCTCCATTCATAATAAAAAGAAATGCTGAAATTTTACTTAGAGAAAACTGAAAAGCAAGATGTAATTTTTTTTTTCCCCCATCCAAGTTCATGGATCCCTGAAGTCTGGACCCAGGGAATAAGAACCTGTTCTGGGCTCTCAGGCCATGGGAACACAGTCCCTTCTCCATGCTTCCAATGAGCAGCATCATTTCCCTTTTCCCCCTTGTAAACGGAAGCACATACCTTCCAGGGTCTCACACTGGACCAGGTTGATGTAGTCCTGCTGGGTCAGGAGGCTGGCTTTGCACCCTCGCACCAGGCCTTCCAGGTAGCCATGGTCCACGTTAAAGTAGAACTCGGCGCCCTCAAGCATGGGGAAAGAGATCCCAGTCAATTTGGGGTGAAGCAGCTTTGGCTGCCGGTTTGCTCCTGAAACCCTCTTCTAGTCTGGAAAAAAGTAGTAGTGGCAGTTATCAGGAAAAAAATCTATCAGCTGAGAGTCAGGGTTTTCGTGACTAGTTTCCTCTGGTTTCTGCCACTTTCAACAGCATGCTCGTCCCTGTTTTCACAGCAACAGTGAGTCAGCGAGATAAGTCCAATAAACCCAAAGCAAACCGCCACAGAGAGAAGTGGAGTAGGAGAGAGGGAGGGTCAGGTCTCTGCTCTTTCCCTTGCAGGGGAGCTGGTCCCCTCCCAGCTTTGCCATTGCAAGTCCTGAAACACCTGAAGCCTCTGTGAACATACCTCTCCCCATGTGAGCTTTGGAGCTTTTCCATTGTGAATTGCATTTGTCCTGAATTTCTTGAGGACAAAGGGAGGGCTTTTTTCTCTTTTTAAAAATTATGTTTTGTAAATAGATCTGTTGGGAACAGGCAGTTGGAAGAATCCTGAGAAGCTAATTCAGCAATGCAGTTGTTTATAAAATAAATGTTTAGTAATGTCTTAACACTGCTATAGCTGATAGCTCTTAACCCCCCTCATCCACCCTCCCCCGCTCCCGCCCCCCCCCAGCCCCTGCCCCCAGCCCCAAGTCTGGGAGCTGAGCCCAGAAAGATATCCTGGAGGCAAATACACAGAGCTGTGATTCTATAAGTCTCTACCTTTACAAAATTGGACACCGTTCATAAGGCACTCTTTATTTTCTTTTCCCATTTAAATCTCACAATCACTAGAACATGTATCTGGGCAGATAATATTATTACCCGAATCACAGATAAGAAACCAGATCTTAGAATCTGTGAGACAGCTCAAAGTACACAGGTGGTAATACAGTACGTATTTAATTAAGCCAGGACAATTACTGAGTTTCATGCTCCAAAAAGAGTGCTTGTTCTCTCCTATACTTAGCTCAAAAATTGTGTCAAATATCCTGAATGCTATTTTACATATACAGTGTTTCACTTTCATATATATTGTGTCAAATTCTTAACTGAATTAAAAGTGTTAGAAATTCTCCAGTCTCTGTCTCAATATTTTCCAACTGGGAGAAACTAGATAAGATCGAATCACAAGAAATTCTGCTGTAGTTGAGAAATCACAGATAGCCAGACTTGGTTTAGCACAGTGTCCAGCACTTTGAAAGCTTCATTTAATAAACAGTAAAGGTTCTTTTGATTACCATCATCATTATCCAAACCTCCATCCAATAATTCCACCATCTCAAACTCCCGGAGTATGTTTTAGGTTGAATTGTATGAACTTAACCTTTGTAGATCAAAAAAATGGTTGCCTATCAGTAATTTTATACAGTTCAATTTAATACAAACTTACAATTAAATAAATTATAAAACAAATTCATCATTCCCTAATCATTTCAGCATATTACTATAATTTATGCACTTGAGGTTATGTCTGTTGTAGATATATGATAGATTTCTGTGTAATGGCTTGTTACCATGCATTTTTTTTCAAGTAAAGGTTTAATGATCACATTATTGTAGTTTGAAGTTGACCATGGTGGGAGTGTTTAGAACAGGGAAATAGCCAAATGGTATAAATCAGGGCTTGATTTATTGCTGGTTGTTTGTCTAGATTTGAGAAAATGTTAACAATGCAAATTAAACTCAAAAGTATGTGCTATCTCTCTAGCCATTAGAGTGTGAATCACAAATTTGGGGGAAATAGTCTTTCAGTATTCAAAAACCATTACCTGATTTAGCAAAGACAGGATTCCCGTAATAAGGACTAAGTGAAGTGCTGATATATGTCTTTATTGTTTCACTTTGATTCTACTCTTTAGTGTAAACAAACCCATCAACCACCATTCATCCTGTAACTGAATTTATCTGTTGGTCGAAACTGAAGTTTGACTACGGATACTGGAGTTGAACAAAGATCAGTGAAAGCATTCTGTGAAAATTGATCGACCGTATGGAATTTACAATACAGAGTATTATTTTATTGTTATTTGTAAATTGGCACACATTCTTTATAATAGTAAAAATTATCCTAAACATAGAGACACATATTTTGGGAAGAGAGCCAGTTGTTAAACACTTACGGTACAACACGCAATCCTCATGATAGTTCTGCCCAGAGCTAGCCTTGCTTGTCAACATGCTCAAAAGAGAATTTTGTGTATGTGTGTGTGCAAAAAGACTTTTTAAAGATTTTATTTATTTATTTATTTGTCAGAGAGAGAGAACGAGAGAGCGAGGGTACAAGCAGCTGGCAGAGGTGGAGAGAGAAGCAGGCTCCCCACCTGCCCAATGGAGCCCAATGTGGGACTTGATCTCAGGACCCTGCAATCACGACCTGAGCCTACCGACCGAGCCACCCAGGTGTCCCCAAAAAGACTTTTTAATTTGCCATCTTTTACATTTATATGGAGAGCCAAGTTCCAGTGTTTCTTTAAAATGATAGATAGAGGGACTCCTTGCTGGCTCAGTCCACAGAGCATGTGATCTTGATCTCAGGGTCACGAATTTCAGGCCCACGTTGGGTGTAGAGGTTACTTAAAAGACTACAGAATAAAAAAACAATGATAGACACCAACTTCCCCTGTGATTACAAAATTCATGAATGAGGCAGGCCAATTTCTCCTCTTCACATAATCCTTCAAACTTTGCACAAACAAAAATGTCTCATTCCTGGGGCGCCTGGGTGGCTCCGTCACAAAGTGTCTGCCTTCAGCTCAGGTCATGATCCCAGGGTCCTGGAATCTAGCCCCACATCGGGCTCCCTGCTCAGCGGAAAGCCTGCTTCTCCCTCTCCCCCTACCCCTGCTTGTGTTCCCTCTCTCGCTATGTCGCTCTCAGTCAAATAAATAAATAAATACTCAATCAATCTTTAAACAAAAGTCTCATTCCTGTTAAAGTTACTCATCAGAGATGAGATCCAACTCATGAGAGATGAGGGGAAACCCAGTGCAGGGACACGCATCTGGAGCTTCTTTATAAATGCGTCCCCACGGTGCAAACCAAAGAAAAATGTTCATTTCGGCGTTTAAACGACCACCAGAGTTTAGGAGAGCAGCTTGGACTACGGCAGAGCATGGGTGTAAGTCACTTCCTCTCTAAGCACCAGTGTTTCCATGTGTAAAATGAGGACAATGATACTTACCTCACAGTTGACTGTAAAGATGAAGTGAGATAAAATCCTTAGAATGTTTAACACATGCAGGTGTGTGTACTAAGTACGTAATAAGAGAAACCATTGCGATGGCTTTGCCTCTTCCTCTCGTTTCTACCAACTGCTGCAATCCTAATCCTTTACCCCCAGACCCTTCAGGCCAGGAACAGTGTTTCACTCCTCTTTCTGGCTCTCAGCGGCTCAGTAGCACACCTTGAGAGGACCTGTTTGCTGGAGCAACCAGAACTGGACTTCTAAAATGACCTAACTTGCTCTTACGGTCGTTAGCCCTGCGTTTCTCTAGGAAACCCCGTATTTGGTCAATGTATTTGAGGAATGAGGTTATTTGGGGGTTTTACAGCAGATATATACGTGTGTATGCTTATCTATAAGATATATAGGATTTATGGTGACTCTGTTTCAATTTTGATAGCTTTCATGTCATTAGCTTCACAGCATTAGAGGATCATCTTATTTTTCCAAGTAATAGAGATACTCCTTTGATAGGTACAGTGTCTGTTATCCTGAAAACAAAGGGTTTCTTTCTAGAAACCGTAGCCTCTTCAAAGGACAGTGAGTAAGCAAAGACGATCCAAACTGCTTCCTACGAAATCTTCTGGATGTTTTTGTTTCTCTTTTGTTTTATTTTAAAGATTTTATTTATTTATTTGACAGAGAGAGACACAGCAAGAGAGGGAACACAAGTAGGGGGAGTGGGAGAAGGAGAAGCAAGCTCTCCACTGAGCAAGGAGCCTGAGGTGGGGATCTATCTCAGGACCCTGGGATCATGACCTGAGCCAAAGGCAGACGCTTAGCCGACTGAGCCACCCAGACGTCACTGGACATTCTGATGTGGCAGACTAAGGCAGGCCAAGGTCTTGCTAAGCTCTGAAGTAGTTCTCAAGGTGGACAGTGTCTTGAGTGTTGGGGAGGATGCACTATGGGGTGGAACAAGGATGCCATCCTCAGTGATCAAGTCAAGGGCCAAGTCAAAGCCTTTTCCTAAAGCTGTATGTACTGGTTGGTTGGTTTAGATTTTAAAACATTGCATGTTCCATAATACAGTCTCCTATTGCCATATAAGCATCACCCGCTGTGCTTATAATCCACTCATAGCCCATTTTGATTTAGCTATACCGGGACTCCGAAGCTTTTTCTGCATAGGGCAAGACAGCAAATATCTTAGGCACTGTGGGCCATATTGTTCCTATCGCAACTACGGAACTCTGCCATTGTTGCAGGAAAGTGCCCACAGACCACACATAAACAAATGAGCATGACTGTGTTCTAATAAACTTCATTTGCAAAAACGGGCGGTGAGCTGGATTTGGCCTCTGGGCCATAGTTTGCCACCGCCTGAGCTATAACCTTGACCACTTACTGCTCCCCCTGAATCATTTTCAAGTAAACCCAATATAGCATATTATTTTGTGCACAAATTTCAGGATCTCTAAAAGATAAGGACCCTTTTATGATATCACTATATTATAGTGATATCATAATACTAAATACTAAAGTTATTTATTATTAAATAATAAATACTAAAAACTAAATACTAAAGTTATTTATTAATCTTAAATATCCACTGTTCAAATTATCTCAACTTTTTTTTTTTTTTTTTTTACATTTGGTTAGTTTGAATGAGGAGACATTACAATTGGTTTACAAGTCTCTTAACTTCTAGGTATACTTTCTCTGCCGCTCATGCTGTTTTTTGTTTAAGAAGCTGGGTCACGTGTTCTGTAAAGGCTTCCACAGTTTGGTGATTGCACCTGAGGTGTCATTTAACTTGCTGCTCTGTCTCCTGTAATTCCTATGCATTGGTAGTTAGATCCAGAAGCCAGATCACTTTTAAATTTAGATTGTTTTGTAACAACATATCACAGCAGTGTTGAATATTTCCATGAGGATACTTGTAACATCTGCCTCTCCCTTCTCTTTTTTAAAGATTTTTAAATTTTTTTTTTATTTTTAAGTAATCTCAGGAGTTGGATGCTTAGCAGACTGAGGCACCCAGGGACCCCTAACTTATAGTTCTTATATAGAAAGGCAAGCTAAATGCTTAACTAACTACTACTTACCACTTTCCCATATAATGCGTTTGTTCTCCTGCATCCTTCAAAAATGACCAATAAGAGCTTTATTTTTATAAACAATTGTGTTTTTAATTTATGTATTTAAACATAGTCAGCATGTTCTTTTGCTGTAACTCTGGTAGTCTTTGACAGCTTCCTTGATTTCTGTTAACGACAGGATGTTCCATGCTCATTCTGCAGTTTTTGCCCAGGCCTGGAATCAGCCATTTTCCAGAAAGCTCTGGTTTCACACTGCGTGCAGAAAAAGGCACTCGCAGCATAGTGGGCAGTACAGGTGGTGATGGCCCCACACTGTTCACCAGAAGCTTAGGTCAGTAACCAGGGGCTGTGGATTGCTCAGAGCGGATGCTCTCTGTAGATGCTCCGTGTTTCTGTAGATGCGTTTGCTATTACCTTTCCGTAACATCCCCCTGCACTTGAGCCGTTCTAATCAGAACTTGCCAAAACAAAGCAAACCTCCTATGTCAGCCCAAGAAAAACATTATCCTGGCGAAAATGAGTTTTAAGGCCACATGAACTGAACTCCTCTGTATGTTCTTCAAGAATCTCAACTAGATTAACGTGGATGATGGTGAGAAAAAACAGAAAGCATGTGACTGAATTCTGAATTCGGCTCAGGAACGCTGTAAGCAAACCAAGATTGCTCCCTCGTCGTTGATTCCAAACAGAACAGCATGTTACCCCGCCAGAAGACGGTTCTGGGCTCACTTGCCTCTTACAAACAGGAGAATGTGCAAACTGTCATCAGAATCATTGACTTTTCCAGGCTACTTTACGCTTGGGATCAGAAGTGGAGCTATCTGTGCTTTGTTGATTTTGGAAATTCAAAGTTTTAAGGGTATTTTAATACATTGTTCTTCCTGAAGAGAAAATGACAAGTATTTCAGGTGTTGGCTGGCTCTGAAACCTGTTATGTGAGTGATCTGCAAAGTGCTGTCTGTCCTAATGATTCACTTTCTGTACTTTAACAAAAGAGTATTTTTGTTTTCATATACTAATTAAATCTGGATCTAAGACAGTACATGCCTTCCTTCATAATATCTCATTGTTCTTCAGTGGCCCTATTTCATTTCTTATTACAAAACCCAGTCTATGGCAAAAATTTTTAATCCGATTAGAAAAGAACAAAAATCAATCATCACTCATATCCAGATACAATATTTATGTAAGTATGACTATGCAAAGTTAAAAAGTTCAAAATCTTGGAATGAATATTTGTTTCCAGAGCTTAAGGACATTAACTAGTCCTTTAATCCAAATTCCATATTCTGAATAATTACCTGAGAAAAATCATTTCCTCTTACATTTTATGCTTTGTTCTTTTTGTTTTCTTTGCTGCTCACCAAAGCAACGCATAGTTTTTGCAAAACTTCAGCCATTACAGAAATACATGAGATGAAATTTCCTCTAATACCACTCTGAAGAGATAACCACTGATAACAGTTTGGATGGACACTGGAAAAGGTTATTATTTTTTTTTTTTTTAAGATTTTATTTATTTATTTGACAGAGAGAGACCACAAGTAGGCAAAGAGGCAGGCAGAGAGAGAGGAGGAAGCAGGCTCCCCGCCGAGCAGAGAGCCCAACGCAGGACTCGATCCCAGGACCCCGAGATCATGACCCAAGCCGAAAGCAGCGGCTCAACCCACTGAGCCACCCAGGCGCCTCTGGAAAAGGTTATTTAAGCTCCAACATATTTACCGCTATGGTGCCATACTTGATTTTTCAAAGAGAGGGTCATTTTGGTTTTGAACCACAAGAGGTCACCATAACATTAAAGTAAGCCTCTCTTTGTTTGATTTACCTTACCTGTAAATCTTTTCTTTGAAAAATGTCACATCAAAGTTTAAACAAGTGACTTCCAGTTGTTTATGTTAAAAGATTTCTTTTAGACATCTCACTAAGCTCAAGGAGTCTTGCCATGACCTGTCTTTTACTCCATTCCCCAAGCCATCATTGGTCTTAAATGCAAGCCCTTCTTTTCTTCTTTCTAGACTACAAATTATTTTTTTTTTTACCTTTTCATCTGTTATTTCACAAATTGGTTTCATTTAACCTTTATATTAACAGCAACTTATCTTGTTTTCAGCATCCTTGAGAGATGGTCTGGGGGAGGGAGGGGAAGAAAATCTCTGTGGACAAACAGGTTTGAGAAATGCAAGAGATAAGTGTATCCCATCTTGGACAAAGTGCATATTAACAGAAAAAGTCTCTGAGAAGTCATTTGGTGATTAAAGATGGTTAACTTTAAAACAGCATATTTCAAACAGCTGGTTGGACAATGGCTCCCTTTCTTTGGGTAATTCATGCCTTTAACAGCCAGAAATAGTATTCTTTGGAACGTTAGGGAAATCCTTATTTATAACATTAATTATTTTTTAAACGTTACAAAGCTCATATTGCACTATTATATTAAAAAAAACTATCTGTAGCTTGAAGAAATTATATATATTTTTGAATTCACATGTATTTTAATATGTAACAACCTTACAGTGTTTTCTTCTCTCCTACAAGTATTTCCCTTTTTTAAATTTTTTCAGTCTTGATGGCAGAAATCCCAGGACCTGTCTTGCTACAGCAGTAAGCTCTTATAGTAATTACATGAGCTAATGATGGAAAATTCACCACTAGATATAATAAATGGCATTATTATGCCAAGAACATTATTTCTATAAGAAAGTATGAACTGAGAAAAATAGATTATTATAGGTAGAAAGGTCATTATTTTACATTATTAGAAGGCTAGAAAAATGTCACAGAAGAAAGATTTATGATCAGAAAAGATTTTATACTAATAAACCTTACAATCAGAATAAGATGGGATCTTGGATGTCATTTGACAAGCCAACTGCAGAAATAAGGAGGAACTCATGGTTTTTTGAGGCTAATCATTACATTTTCAGATATTTCCAAGTATTAAAAATACATATTTTCTAGTAAAGAAAATCATGCTTTCATAGAACTCCAATACGCTAGTTCTATTTCAGCAAGATTGGTTTTTTTTTTTTTTAAAAAGATTATTTAGTTCACCATTACAAAATGGCTTTTAAAAAACATTTGATATATGATTATTTTTTTTCTGGAAAAGAAACCTTTTAATGTAAGAGTGCTTCAAATGCCACGTGAAATAGAGTTATAAAACATATAGAGATATGACAGAGAAGTTGGGAACATAAAAAACATCCTTCTCATCTTAAAAAAAGGGAAACACAGATTCAAAAGAGTTGAGGATTTTTTTTTTTAAACAGACATAAGAAACTAATAATGGCAGAATTGGGGATAGAGCAAAGATGTTCTGAAAACAGGTTTTGATGATTCATTCCACTATTTTAAAAGTGAATTGTTCATAATTTTACACAATATGAGTTTATTATTCAATTGTCCTTAGAGCTATATTCTGAAATGGAGTTGTTCTTTGCGGGAGAAAAGCCTTCTTCTCTATTTGCACCACTAGATGGAAGATTCCTGAATGACACACAATATGCTCGGGACCTCCTATGGATCTAGAGCGGGAACTAGGGTCATTGACAAGAGTAGTGAATTGCAAAGTCACAAAAGATAGGAAGTTGTAAAGATTTAGGTGAAAGGGATTTGCTTGCTGAGAGTGAGGTCATCATTTTCCCCCACTTCACTTCACTCGGAAAGCAATGAGAGCCATTTCCAATGACTCTTGAACCCTGAGATACAATTTGCTTTGGTGAGCTCACGTCTGTGTGTTGAGTAGAAAACGAGAAGTTTCGATCAAAATTAGAGACATTACACAGTGCATTTTGGCATCAGAATGTTCCCACTGTAGAAGACCTTTCTCAGTACAGTGTAAGGGACAGAAACAATAAAGGAACAAATTGAAAAGACTTCTCCACAAATATTTAAAATACTTTTATAATGGGGCACCTGCCTGGCTCAGTCCCTAGTTCAGGAGACTTTTGGTCTCAGGCTTAGTTAGCACTCACCTTAAAAAAAAAAAAAAAAAAAAAAAAAATCCTGTGTGTTGTAGGTGATGTTGGTAGCACATTCTAGTGTCCTCTACACAGTGGAATGAAATATTCAGTAACAAAGGAATGCTTAATCACATTGTAGAGTGTGTACATGATGGAATGCTGGTCAGCCATTTAAAATTCGTCCTTTAGAGGAGTGCCTGGGTGGCTCAGTCAGTTAAGTGTCTGCCTTGGGTTCAGGCCATGATCCTAGCATCCTGGGATAGAGCCCTGCAGTCAGGGAGCCTGCTTCTTCCTCTTTTCCCAGCTCCTGCTCTCAGTTGTTATCTTTGGCTCTCTCCAAATAAATAAATCTTTTAAAAAATCATTCAAATCATCCTTTAGATAAATATATATATTTTTTTGGCACGGGAAAATAAGGATACTGACAGGCAGAAAAAATGTTACTTTGCATTATATACACCACAGTATTTTTAATAAATAATAAATAAATAATAAATAAGTTACAAACATGGAAATGAATGACATTTATATACATCTGTAAGTCAAAGTTGATTCTCTCTCTCTCTCCACTCCTCTCTATCGCCCTATCCTGTGGTGGCTACCTAATATCCTCATTTCCCTAAAGGTAAGGCATTTGGGGGTCTATGAACTAGACGGCCAATTTTGCCATTTATGAGTTATAGTACTGAGTATGGCTGTAATTTTTTTTTTTTTTTGGCCATGAATCTTTGGGTTGCATTTTAATGACCTTTAAATTTGAATGTCTAAAATAGTATTTTCTTTTTCTTTTTTTAAAGATTTTATTTATTTATTTGAGAGAGAGATACAGTGAGAGAGAGCATGAGCGAGGAGAAGGTCAGAGAGCAAAGCAGACTCCCCGTGGAGCTGGGAGCCTGATGTGGGACTCGATCCCGGGACTCCAGGATCACGCCCTGAGCCGGAGGCAGTCGTCCAACCAACTGCGCCACCCAGGCGTCCCTAAAATAGTATTTTCAAACTGTAGTTTATAGACCATTTGCACTGGGTTAAAAATGCAGATTCTTGGGCTCTTTCCCAGGCTCAATGAATCTGAAATTTGGGGAATGGCATTCAGGAATTTGCCTTTTAAACGAGCTCCCTGAGTTTGTTTGAGGTACATTAGCATTTGAGAACGATTGGTAATGGTTGGGATGAAGGGTGAGAAAAATGAGAGCAAAAATATTTGAACTAGGGGACGCCTGGGTGGCTCAGTTGGTTGGACGACTGCCTTCGGCTCAGGGCGTGATCCTGGAGTCCCAGGATCGAGTCCCACATCAGGCTCCCAGCTCCATGGGGAGTCTGCTTCACTCTCTGACCTTCTCCTCGCTCATGCTTTCTCTCACTGTCTCTCTCTCTCAAATAAATAAATAAAATCTTTAAAAAAAAAAATATTTGAACTAGTGAATGATTTTCAGCACTGTATTTTATTTATTAGACTTCTTGTCCGAACCATTTTTCTGGCAAATGGTTCTCTACTCAACATTGTAAAAGGCACAAACGTATAGGGACAAACCAATCATGTAATTTTAATAACCTGAGATCTTCCCACCAGGCAGCTCAGCAATTTACTACTTCATTAAAGCACCAGCATGATTTGGAAATTGAAGTGAATAAAACAAGAAAGAATGTCTTGAAAAACAACACAAAACAGCATTTCAGAAATAAAGCCTTACATACCGGAGGAATAAAATCTGGATTTAAACATTCTCTCTTATAGCTGAAGCCAAACAGCACCGGACACATTTGGACACCAGAAGGGTTGATAATGGAGTGAAGAAAATTAGTCTTGAAAGCTTTCACAGCTGGCTTCAGCTTGACCATGGGCTCCTCTTGGGTAGAAGGGCTTTGTCCTACATTCTGAGAGTAATGTTTGGAAGGAAACTGTGACCTCCAATTCAATCCACAGCAGGTTTCTCCAAAATGCCGGCGTGAAAACATTGGTCACAGACTAACAGTTGGAGAGAAAAGTATTGCCAAGAATGCAGTGGACTGTGTTGTAGGAAGAGAAAGCTCTTTCCCTGGAGAGAAAGGTTTGTGTGAGAATTGTTATCTCGTACCTGTGGAAAGGCCCCGAGACCACAAGTCAATCAAGAACCAAGGAAATCTTAAAAAAAAAAAAAAAAAAAGAACCGAGGTTTTTTTCCTTGTTAACTTTTTTTAAAGAGTTTGGTTTGGTTTAAATATTACAACAAGGAGGGTGCCTGGGTGGCTCAGTGGGTTAAGCCGCTGCCTTCGGCTCAGGTCATGATCTCAGGGTCCTGGGATCGAGTCTTGCATCTGGCTCTCTGCTCAGCGGGGAGCTTGCTTCCTCCTCTCTCTCTGCCTGCCTCTCTGCCTGCTTGTGATCTCTCTCTGTCAAATAAATAAATAAAATCTTTAAAAAAAAAAAATATTACAACAAGGAAATCCAAGGCATGTTTCAGTAAATAGGAAGCAAAATGTTGGTTTAAGTTAGAAATCAGTCTCTAAACCACTGGTGTTTGAGATATTTATGAAAACTTTGCAAAAATTCTTTGAATACACGTTTTGATTTTTGTTAAAATGCTCATCTGAAAACTGTTTGTCTAGATAATTCAAATACTGCTTTTTTCCCCCTAGTAATTGTATGGATAGTTGGTATCTGAGGCAGCCATGAGAACTGCACCTTGAGAACCTCTTACTTTCAGGAACTTGACTGAGGTCCAGCCTCTGTACTTTGAAATCCACTGTGTTTGCCCAGAGGCCGCCAGCTCCCCCAACATCTCTGTGGTGGATAATCCTAAAACCTGTTCCTGAGAGACAGGGGACTCTTTTCTCAGATGAGTTGGCTCAAGGACTTCCTGATGACACTCTGCATGGCGCTTTAGAACTCGGTCTTTTTTAATGACTCTTTTAGTCTTTTTTGGCTCCCTCCCTGTTTCCTTTTGCACACGCATTTCACCACATAACATTCTTGCACATTTAGTCGTATTTCGGCACCTGCTTCTTGAAGGGACTGGAATAACACAATATCTCTTTGGTTTCTTCCCTCAGCATTGCATTCTTTTTTTTCCCCCCCTTTTCTTTTAAGTTTTATTTATTTGACAGAGATCGAGAACACAAGCAGGGGAAGCAGCAGAGGGGGAGGGAGAAACAGATTCCCGGCTGAGTAGGGAGCCAGATTTCGGGCTCCATCCCAGGACCCTGAGATCATGACCTGAGCTGAAGGCAGAAGCTTAACCAACTGAGCCACTCAGGTGCTCAGAACTGCATTCTGATGAGAGGTTAAAGTGGTTGAATTTGAAGTGTAGGAGTAAACATGCATTCTTTGTTTTCATAATGGAAGAATATGGAGCTAGAATCTAGACTGCAGGGATGGAAAATTACAAAATGTCCTACTCTGCTGAGATGCCACTGGTAGTCATTTATCCCCTTTGTATTTCTATTCTCCTCTTAAATATCTTGGATCCTTTTTGAAATTTTTATTTCTCTATCTCCTAGCAACTGCATATTTTCCTTGCGAGGGGTTTTATCTGAAATCACATGTGTTTGTAGTTATCACAACTTATTTATTTATTTATTTTTAATTTCAGTAGTTAGATTCAGACCTTTGAAAAGTTTATAAAATGAAGTCCCTAGAGAAACGCAATGGAAGTGAATAGAAAGGGGGTCCTGGGTGGCTTAGTTGGTTAAGTGTCTGCCTTCAGCTCAGGTCATGACCTTGAGGTCCAGGGATCAAGCTCTATGTCAGGTTCCCCGCTCAGTGGAGTGTCTGCTTCTCTCTCCTGTGCTTCCTCTGCCCCTCCCCCAGCGCGTGCTTACTCTCTCCTTCTCTCTCTCCTCTCAAATAAATAAATAAATAATCTTTTTTTAAAAAGAAGCGAATATAAAGGACTTACTATGGCAAAATAAGTGCTTGATTACAAAATTATGGATATAAATGTATTTCAAAATGTATTAACATACAGATGTGCATACATTCATTTTGATTCAGTCTGATAGTAGTTTTAATGTCTGTTGGTTACAAACTGAATTAACATGAATTTACAGAGATCTTCCTTTTATTTTAACAGCTGGATGGACACAGTGATCCGGATCCTCAAGAGCCTTACTCTCTAGTAATGATTAGACTTGACCACATGAAAGATCATAGAAACCCACGCTTCGAAGAGGTTTGAATGTTCATCACGTCCAATCATGTCGAATATTCTCTTCCCCAACAAGGCCAAGTGCTTGCAAGACTACTTCATTCCAGTGAGAGAAAGAGCCTACAATTTCATCTCTAGCTATCTTTGACTTTCAAAATACCTCTTCATGATGAAGTTTCCCTCTCTGGTCTGAGTGCTGCCTCTGCGGAAGCCAGTTTTCTTTTTTTTTTTTTTTTTAAAGATTTTATTTATTTATTTGATAGAGAGAAATCACAAGTAAGCAGAGAGGCAGGCAGAGAGAGGAGGAAGCAGGCTCCCCACGGAGCAGAGAGCCCGATGCGGGGCTCGATCCCAGGACCCTGGGATCATGACCTGAGCCGAAGGCAGAGGCTTTTTTTTTTTTTTTTTTTTAAAGATTTAATTTATTTATTTGATAGAGAGAAATCACAAGTAAGCAGAGAGGCAGGCAGAGAGAGGAGGAAGCAGGCTCCCCACGGAGCAGAGAGCCCGATGCGGGGCTCGATCCCAGGACCCTGGGATCATGACCTGAGCCGAAGGCAGAGGCTTTAACCCACTGAGCCACCCAGGCGCCCCCGGAAGCCAGTTTTCAAGATGGCCCCCTCAAATACTCACCTCTTGGTAGTCATAGCCTTGCACGCTTCCTGCCCACATGAGAACAGAGATGCTGTGTGACCAAGAACACATGGCAAATGTGATGGGATGTCACTTCTGAGATAGAGTTATACGAGACTGAAGCTTCTGTTTTCAGTACTTTCTTCCTCCTTCACCCGTGCATGCTTGCTTTTTCTCCTTCCCTGTCGTAGGGGAAGCTGGCTGTTGTGTGGAGTGGACATTCAGGCAATCTGTGGAGAAGCGCCTGTGATGAGGCTGTTTGTCTGTTTGTCCAATAACCAGCAGGGAACTGGGACCTGCTAATAGTTACAGACATAAAATTGGAAGGGCATTCAGGCTCAGTCTAGCCATGAGATGCCTGCAGCCTCATTAGACAGCTTGATGGTAACTTCCTGAGACCCTGAGCCAGATGCACCCAGCTAGGGAGCACGCCTCCTAGATGCCTCATCTTCAGAACTGGGGAAAAATAAATGCTTGTTGTCTGAAAGCTGCTATATTTGGGGGGAGTTTGTTACATAATAATAGATTAGTAATATCCTTTGAAGTCATTTACTTATATTTGTTTTTAATGTAACATATAATAATTATATATAATACATAACAAAAATGATATTTATTGAGCATCTATGCTCTTCCAGGCAGTGCTCTAAGGGCTTTACGGGAGTTAAGTTATTCACAACAATCCTATGACATTTATATTTTTATTATTTCAGGTTCCTAGATGAGAAAAATTGTGGGGGGTGCCCAGAAGGTTAAGTAACCTTCCTTCATAGAGCTGGTAGAGAGTGTCACTGGGACATAAACATTTGAGTTCTATTTTCTGAGCAAAGCTCTCAGGAGCTCACATCAAGCTATAGGCTGGGGCTTTAGCCATCTCAAGGCTCAGTGGGGGTTGGGGAATCTGTTCCCAAGTTCACTCACATAGTTGTCAGCAGGCCTAATTCCTTACTGCTTATTAGCCAGAGGCTTCCTTCCTCACCACAGGAATTTATCTCATTAGTGAGTTTAAAAATGATATCACACCATATAGGGCTTTTTTTCCACCCACCAACATACTGTAAATCTGTTTTGATGTAACTAAACATGTCTAACCATCATTTTTTAAAGGCTCTGGATTCAAATCGCCACCTTGAAAAGACAGAATAGGCGAATCAGCTAAAATAGTGAAATATTTTCCCACTTTAACTGATGCATTAAAATAGGGAAACTTCACCGTGACGTCTGTCACTTCTTTGGTTCGCTACTATAAACAAAGTGAGAGTTGTATTTTTACTTAACAGCAGAGTTCTTACCTACAGTATAGTACTATATATACTAATAATTTGTCTTCTTTTTTGTAATTGCAAGATAAAGAATGTTTTAAACTTGAAATCGTACAAAAGCTAAGTACTCTTTATTTAGTGTCCAATGCAGAGAGAGGCAAGTTAACATGAATAATTCATTACTGTAGTGAAGGAAAAACATTTTCAGTCATTGAAAATTTCTTCCTGACTTGTCTGGATTATGGTCTTTTTTTTTTTTTTTAAAGCTTCTTTCTTTTTTGGTGAGGTGTTGTGAGAGTGAGAAATAATCTACCAAGGGAAGCTGGAAGTTTTCTCCCGTCTCTGACTTCCACACAAAGGCATCCTACTTAGAGACACTTGTATTATTTGTTCATGGGAACAAAGCCCAGCGAGCAGCTTTGCGCTCTTGCTTGCATGCCGTGGCGTCTCTGGGTATGTGAAATTGGCTTGAAAGGGCCCCGTGCGAGTTGTCATTACAAACACAAATCCTACACCTTGGGAAAAAGGAAGTCAATCAGAGGAGCACCTTCAGACTGATGTTTCAGGCGTGAGATCACTTTAGGGAAAATGGATCCCAGCCGGAGGGCTCTAAAGAGAAGCAAGACTGGAAAAATAACTACAGCCAAATTGCAGCTATTCCAGGAGGATCTAATTCTAAATGAAACAAATTCTTCATGTTATCTGTTTAAAATGTGTTTTGGTTAGTTATATATATATATATTTTGGTTTTATATATATATATAGGTTTTATATACATATTTTGGTTATATATATATTTTGGTTATAAACAAATATTTTGGTTATAGATATATATTGTTTTTAAGATATGGGAGGGCATAGAATTGCAGGGCTTCCCAGTGTTTCACTCCTTGTGATAACCCTATTTTCTTTTTTGCTCTTCTTTACTACAGTGTACCGAATATTGAGAATAGACTAGAATACAAAAATGTTAAAAATTTTTTTTCATGTTTTCCAACAATCTTGCTCATGTAAGAGTTAAATGAATTCTCTCTAAATGATAATATGAGTCTTTAATGGGTTTTGATTGGACATAATTCCTTACATGCTCTCAGTGGAATACTCTTTAAGAGCTGGATTATAACTGTATTGCTCTCACAGGTCAAGTTACATAAATCTATTTATGAAGTATAAGCCAGAGCGCTATTTTAGGAAGTTTCTATGGGTTCAGAATATGTATTTCCAGAATGGTTTTTAGGATTTATCCTCATTTTTTTAGGATTTAACTTCTCTCTCATTAAAAAAACAAAACAAAACAAAAACTAGTTACAGGATGGAACCTGGCAGAAGTGATTGGAGCAGTATTTACATATGGTTAGGAACGTTACAGATGATCATTTCTTAAGAATTTGTGACTTTGGGGCAATGAGTGGAAGTTGAGAATGAGGTAAGGTGTTTTCCTTCGGAAGCTGGAGGTTCAATTTATTTAATCCTCTTCAGAAAACACCACTGGAGTCAAGTTTCGCCCAGAAACAGATGCTGGACACCATTTCGATGTATTCAGCTGGTATAAGTGTTATAGGAAGCCACCCGTAGGCATGAAATACTTGATGTAAAAATAAAAATTCATTTAAAACTGGTCTTAAGTCTAAAGCTCATTTTAACAATTTTATTATTTCAACTAAGATAAAATGTGTAATTTAAATAACTACAAATAGTTAATTAATGTATACATAGCACGTATCCCAAGCAGTGTTTGAGAGGTGTCCTAAATAATGTAGCGATTACACATGATAAAGAGAAATACACTTAAGAGATTGTGTTGTATGACGTTATGCCACACGTTATTTGAGCTATCACCTTTTCTTGAGGGTTACTTAGGCTAAAAGAACTTGCTTACGATGTGACTTTAACATTTCAACATTTCAAAACTCAGTGAAAGCTTTAAAAGTAGCAGTTTTCCCCCCCCCATTTTATTTTATTTTATTATTAATTATTTTTATTAACATATAATGTATTATTATTTGCCCCAGGGGTACAGGTCTGCGAATCATCAGGCTTACACAATTCACAGCACTCACCATAGCACATACCCTCCCCAGTGTCCATAACCCAACCACCCTCTCCGTACCCCCCTCCCCCCAGCATCCCTCAGTTTGTTTTGTGAGATTAAGAGTAAGTAGCAGTTTTGAATGCATTAAGTAGTTCATTTTTTTCTCCAGGCACAAGATTTATTTCACCAATAACACTTCTAGTTAATAGCTGATGCTTTCCCAAAAGAGAGCTCATCAATGGTTTCTATTACTGTTTTCATTTTAAAAGGCTTTAAAATCAGTGACTATTTTAGCCAATTTTCAAGGAATGTGGCTCAGGCTTAGTGAGAGGCTCTTGACAAAGCTTCTCCTGCTTTGTGGTCAGCTGCAGCAAGGAGACCAGAGCTCTGTGAGACCTGAAGGACGGGGGACACACCAGAGAGGTGCCTCCTAACTACTGGATTCCTTCCCTGCTGCCCAAGTTCTGAACTTAGAATGGATGTGTCCTAGTTGCTGGGCCACACATCCAAACGACCCATACTCGAGGGCCCTCTGAGTAACAAATGTAGTTCTTTGAGCATCACCTTGACATTTTACTTCTGTCCTTTTATTCTTTTCCATTTTGCTTTATATTGTTTACTCTGAGAATTATTTTAAAAGTTTGAGCCACCAGCACCAGCTTAAAACCAATCTTCTCAGGAACCTGGGTGGCTCAGTGGGTTAAGCCTCTTTGGCTCAGGTTATATTTCAGGATCCTGGGATCAAGCCCCACATAGGGCTCTCTGCTCAGCAGGGAGCCTGCTCCCCACCCCCCGCCCTGCCTGCCTCTGCCTACTTATGATCTCTCTCTGTGTGTCAAATAAATAAATAAAATCTTTAGAAAAAAAAGAAAAAATCAATCTTGTCTCTTGGTTTCCTAGTACTCAGAGGATTCTGAGGGTTCTTAATCAAAAAAAGTTCACTATTTGGTAGTTCAGCTCCCCTTGCAGGATAGGCTCATTTTTCTCTCAGCAACCCTCAAGTCGTATTTCAAATCTTCCTTCAAAATACAGTTCTTCTGGGCAAATCCATGAGTAACTGACTCATCACAGATATTGTGTTAAATCAAACTAAAAATTAAATGAATTTATAAAGGAAATGTCATAACTGAAAGAGCACGACCCTAGGCGTTTGGAGACTGGGCTGCAGTACTGGTTCTACAACTTGCTAGGGGTCCCGCATCTTGATTTGCTTGGTCTTCACTGGATTTCACTTTCCACACATCATTTACTTAAAATTTAGCAAGGTAAACGACATATAATCAATATCTTGATATCTACTCAATACATAAAATACTATTTATTAAAAAGAAATATTTACCAGATATATAAAATATGCATATCATGCATATAATGCATATATGGATAATTATGAATGCAAAGATGAAATATATAAAACATAAGATAATATATAGTATAATTATAATTAATAATATAGTAATTATTATATATTATAAGATTACACAATTTCTACATAATAGAAAGATTATATAATTTTCTTCTTATTACTTTTACATATTTTATTCTTGTATTTGCACAGTGTGTTGGGCTGGGTTCTAGACACCTGGTTTTCTCCCAGTCTTTCTATTTCAGTTGAATCATCCAGAGGAAGGCTCTTCTAGCTGCAGGAGAGTTAGTGGAGTACCAGAAACAAATGAGTGTGTTTAATTAATGCATGTTTAATTAATGCAACAGAGTACAATAATATTACATACATCCAATATTATAAGTTCTTCTAGTTTAAGACATACATATATATTTAATGTTCCTGCCATCTAGATACAGCTCAGCCTTGGAAACATAAAGATTCTTTAGGATAGGATGATAAAGGAGATGATATGATATGAAGGAGATGATATCCTTCGTTGGCTCATATAATTTTTTATGTTCACATCTTCACCACTCTTGTTCAACATAGTATTAGAAGTCCTAGCAACAGCAATCAGACAACAAAGAGAAATAAAAGATATCCAAATTGGCAATGAAGAAGTCAAACTCTCTCTCTTCACAGATGACATATACTTTATATGGAAAACCCAAAGACTCCACCCCCAAACTACTAGAACTCATACAGCAATTCAGTAATATGGCAGGATACAAAACCAATGTACAGAAATCAGTTGCTTTCTTATACACTAACAATGAAAATACAGAAAGGGAAATTAGAGAAGCAATTCCATTTACTATAGCACCAAGAACCTTAAGATACCTGGGAATAAACCTAACCAAAGAGGTAAAGGATCTGTACTTGAGGAACTACAGAACACTCATGAAAGAAATGCAAGAAGACAGAGAAAGATGGAAAACCATTCCATGCTCTTGGATCGGATGAATAAACATTGTTAAGATGTCTATATTGCTTAGAGCCATCTATATTTTAATGCCATTCTGATCAAAATTCCACCGGTATGTTCACATCTTCAGATGAGAAAACTAAGGCCCAGAGAATTAAGCAGAGGCACGAGAGGCTCCTGCCTTTTCTCTGTATGCTTTGCTTTTACCAGGTCAAACTCTACGAAAGATAAAATGTTAGTGACCATCAAGGTGGCCTCATGGCAGCAGGACCCTTTGAAAGTTATTTTCCTAACAAAGATCCACAGTGGGGTTTCTTTCTAGGCCGGCCCTGGGGGTGGACCTGATCTGTCCTGGGTCCCTCTCCGCCCACCACCCCCAAGCTCCAGGGGGAAAAAACTGCTCAGCCCTACCTACAGTTCCCGGCCGATTCGCCCCTCTCCAGAGCAGAGAAGGCATGGGCTGCGGTGTGAGCACCAAGGTGGTCCCAGGGTCGCCTGTGCTGGCCCCGGTCAAGCAGGAGGGTCAAGGCCAGGGCAACTCCAGAGACGTAGGACCTGGGCCTGAGGCGGTGTCCGAGGCGGCTTGGAGGATGCAGGTGGCCCGCTTCCGCGCCAGGTTCGACCCCCGTGTCCTTGCCAGGTAAAGCGCCAGGTGAAGCAGTGGCAGAGGGAATGGCCTGGGACTGGGTTGAGGAAGATAAACCAAGCAGGCATCAAGATGGCCTTAGCTTGATTAATAGCCCCAGCTTGATTAAACCTTAGACAGCCTTCTTTCAGATGACAGGTCCCTGATGTCCCTACTTCCTCTGCCTCTTTGAGATGTAAGTCTTCTACAACCTAGGAATGTCTTTCCCAAGGACTAGGAGGCCATCCTTTTGAAATGTAATCAGGAGGCCACTTTCTCCCAGTCTCTGTGGGAAGGCAGGAGCCCAACTTCCCTAAGCACTAATTAGCAAACACAGGTGGCTTAGTCACTCTACCAATCTCCCCTCCCCGCCCCGCCTCAACCCCCCACTGAGTTCCTCTAGGACTTTTATACTAGCTTGCCCAGTGCTGAGTACTTTCTTTCCTTTTGTTTCAACAGAGTTGAAGTCAGTCTCTCTCCCCTACGGCAATAGTTTTGACTCCAGTTGTAATAGTCTGGAATAAAGTCTTTTCCACTGTTTTTAGCAAGTGTTAGGACAAATTCTCTTTGACACCTCTGAGCAGGGAGGGCAGAGGATTAGGAAAATTCCAGACTGAAAGTAGAGGGGGAACAGGAGCAAGGAAGGGGAGGGAATCCTGACCTCAGAGCTGGGGAAGGAGGAAGGCCTCCCAACCCCTACAGGGTTGATGGGGCCTTGCCACAGATATGCTGGAGCTGGGACCAAACAGGCATGTTTGTGAAGGATCTTTACCACATTCTTGAAAAGGAGACCATAAATCATGGAATAGAAACAAGTCTTTCAATCGGCCAGATTTTGATCCACTCTTGTGTCTTTTGTCATGTGTGGTTGAGAATGTTCCTTAGCCTTTCTCCTTCCTCAGTTTTTGCCTCAGTAAAGTGGGAATAATAATAATATCTACTCCATACAAATGTTGTGAGGATAATTGACGTAATATATGCAAATTGTGGTGAACAGTGCATGACACAAGTCTGTATTGAGATATTAGTGCAGTATTTTTTATTGTCTTCTTAAGGCACACATAAGACCTAGCTGACTTGGGGCACCTGGGTGGCTCAGTGGGTTAAGCCTCTGCCTTTGGCTCAGGTCATGATACCAGCATCCTGGGATCAAGTGCGGCATCGGTAACGTTGGGCTTTCTGCTCAGTGGGGAGCCTGCTTCCTCCTCTCTCTCTGCCTCTCTGCCTACTTGTGATCTCTGTCAAATAAATAAAAAAATATTTTTTTTGGAAAAAAAAAAAAAGACCTAGCTGATCCCTGTAAGAAATGAGCGAGGATGACAGGTTGGTTGGACCTGAAAACTACCTTCCTCAGAACATACCATGTTGGCCATAAAGAGGAAGGAAATCATGAAGTCCTCTTCCACTCTGCAGGGCTTGGTGGAACACAGTGGTGGGTGGCTCATCTGGCTTCTCAGGGACATTCCTTTTTTTTTTTTTTTTTTTAAGATTTTATTTATTTACTTATTTAACACAGAGAGAGAGATGACAAGTAGGCAGAGCAGCAGGCCGAGAGAGAGAGGGGAAGCAGGCTCCCTGCTGAGCCCCAATGTAGGGCTCAATCCCAGGACCCTGAAATCATGACTTGAGCCAAAGGCAGAGGCTTAACCCACTGAACCACCCAGGCGCCCCCTCAGGGACATTTCTAGCCCTCAAATGATATGCTTACTTTACTGCAGTGCTGTAAACACAGTCTGTGCAGAGCCACTTCCCAGCCTACTTGGGAACTTCTAATATAAGGAAACGTTTTGGATTAGCCCAGTAGCTGCTAAGCTTAGAGACAAAGTAGGCTGACCCAATTGAACTTGAATCAGAATGGACATGGGATCTTATCATGACTGAATTGGTTAGATGGCATCTCTGGTTATCCACACCCAGAGAGAATGAGGTTGCTGTGGTCCAGTCTTACCTACTCTCATAACCTCCATCTGCGGGATAGTCCTAGTCCTTTAGAGTGTGAAGGGGTCAGAGAGGTGGAAGGTCACAACATTGTAAGGGCCCTAGTGACTAACTCAAGGCTCCTTACCTGATGAGGAGTTAAGTCCCAAAAGATTAAGTGACTTGCCCAAGTTAGTGACAGAATTGAGTCTAGAATACAGTTGTCTTTCTTCTTCATTGTGATCCACTTAGAACTCTTGCAGAATAGAGACAATAGAATTTAAATCTGACTGTATGCCTTTTCTCAGTTGCTTCTATCAAACACGTTGTGATATTACTATTGTTTCTGGCTTTCATTTTTTTTACACGTTGAAAAAATTCCCGGTTTGTAGCAGCTGTAGTTAAAGTAATAATTTCAATTTCGAGGGTGATGTAAAATTGCACCACCTACAAAAGTAATGTTGAGGCTGCCCTGTTGGGCAGTGGGTAGGAGTGGAGCAGTGGAAGGGCAAGGAATGGCATGGCCTTGTAAATGCCTTCTCTGATGTTTGATTTGATCCTTAATGTTTTCAAAATATATGTGGTCATTTGGAAATAATATGTATTCAATGAGTGATTCTTTCATTCAACATTTATTGCTGTACCTTCTGTGCCAGGCGCTGCAGAAGATATAGCCACTCAAATCATAAAAATAGTCACCGTCCATGGCCATCACGGGATCACAAGCAAGGCTGCAGTTATAGGAATTTGTTATGAGACATTGGTTATTCAATCTGAAACCATTTATTTCTACTACTCTACATTTTGGCTTAAAGCCTACTGTTCCCTTCAGTGCCAAATTACTATCATTTTTTTTTTCCCAAGTATTTGGTGTATGAAGGTCCCTTAGCAGTACTGAATAAAGCTCCTTTTCTTTAAACAAAAGAGTGTAGTTCCTCAGAGATGGTAATTCATCTGATAGCTGATGATTAATTTCATGAGCAAATGATTTTGCCTGCAGTTTTGAAGGCATAGTGATAAATTAGTATTTGCAAAGTGCTTTCATCTCCATTAAAGGTAAATGTAAATTTTGGCTAGTCTGCAAAGTAACAGAATTTAAAATGCCCATGATTATCTTCAAAATCAATCTGAAAGTGCATGTGAATAAAAAAGCAAAGTTGGAAAAAGAAGAGGCGACAGAATCCACTTAAGATGAGTAAATTGCTCTCTGTTTTGATAAAGTAATTGCCCAGAAAATTAAATGCACTGCATAGAACAAAGCTGTTTTCTGTAAGCTGGTACAGCCAAATGACACTTTTATTTAGGAAGCACAGGCCTAAGGAATAGATAGGTAGAGGGAAGAATTACTGGAAGAATAAACTCAGCCAAAAGAAGTAAGGCTATTTTCAGCACAGATTGATGTTTGCATTTGAATCTCTGTTACTGAGTATGTAACTGAAAGCATTACCTTTCCCTACATACTCCCAGAGCTGGTTCCACTTGCTGGCATCCTTTCTGGGGAGAAGTTTTAACAAAGTGGAAGAGTAGCAAATTACAATAAAAGTAAGGCGACCTGGGTTCTCATCCTCACTGTACAATTTAAACAACCAATCTGCTAACCTGATCTTGAAATTTCTTCATTTGTCAAATGAGGGGTTGGAGTAAGTCATTTTCTAATATTCTTTCCAGCTGTAAAATCGTGATTCTAAGTGGAGCACTTTCTCAACATTTCTTTTCTTTTCTTTTTTTTTTTTTTTTTTAAAGATTTTATTTATCTATTCAACAGAAAGAGAGAGAGATCACAAATAGGCTGAGAGGCAGGCACAGAGAGAAGAGGAAGCAGGCTCCCCACTGAGCAGAGAGCCCGCCGCAGGGCTCAATCCCAGGACCCTGGGATCAGGACCTGAGCCAAAGGCAGAGGCTTAACCTACTGAGCCACCCAGGCTCCCCTTTCTCGACATTTCTTAAATAGAGGGTTGAACTTAATAGAATTCTCAAATTGACATAGGCGTTTACACGGATAATTCAAGTTTAAGATCACCAGTCTTTGAAATCCTAGCTGACCTCCTGGCCTTTCCCAGAGAGGAAAGAGAGAAAATAACTTTATGCATTGACATATATCCCATGTTAAAAGTCTGTTTCTTGTGTAGAAATTGCAAGTGCAGTGGGATCGCTGGGAGAAAACTGTGGCTGTAACACTGTCCCCACCTGATGTGTTTATTTTATCAGTGCTTGTCTATCAGGGTGCTGCTGCGGACGAGATAGGGCATGGGTACTCAATCGGTGAAACACCTTCGAAGGGGTTGGATTTAAATCCTATCCATTTCAACCATAATCTGTGTGACCTTGGAAAATCACTTAATTTTTGTTATTCTTAATTTTCTTATCTGAAAAAGGGAGATAGTATTATGTTAGCCAATAGGGATATTGTCATTAGAATTTTTTTCAAAAAATAAATTTTCTGGCACACAATAAATGTATAATAAATGGTAGTTGCTGTTACTAAGTCTGTTGTCTTAATAGTTACCTTTCCACCAACTAATTACTTTTATATCACTTACCTCCGTTTCAAAGAAGAATCTGGGGAGGCTTTCAAAAATAAGGAATACAATTAAGCAACAATGAGTAAGGAAGTCAGATGGGGGGATGTAAAGATAAAAAGAGATGATAGAAAGTACCAACTTCGGTAATTTTAAGAATCTTCCCTTCAGAGGATAACGGATTTGGCTTTTCTTCCCGACAGATACGACATCAAGGCTCTAATTGGGACAGGCAGTTTCAGCAAAGTCGTCAGGGCGGAGCAGAAGACCACCAAGAAACCTTTTGCAATAAAAGTGGTGGAAACCAGAGTGAAGGAAGGCCGGGAAGCATGTGAATCCGAGCTCACCATCCTGAGGCGGGTTAGACACCGCAACATTGTTCAGCTCGTGGAGATCTTTGAGGCCCAAGATCGAGTTTACATGGTGATGGAGTTGGCTACAGGAGGAGAGCTCTTGGACCGACTCATGACTCAGGGCTCCTTTACAGAGCAGGATGCTGTCAGAATTCTCCAGATGGTTGCTGATGGCATCAGGTATCTGCATGCCTTGCGAATAACTCACAGGGACCTAAAACCTGAAAATCTCTTATATTATCATCCAGGTGCTGAGTCGAAAATTTTAATTACAGATTTTGGTTTGGCACACTCTGGGAACAAAAGTGGAGACTGGACGATGAGGACATTCTGTGGGACCCCAGAGTACATAGCCCCCGAGATTTTGCTAAGGAAACCATATACCAGTGCAGTGGACATGTGGGCTCTTGGCGTAATCACATATGTTTTACTTAGCGGAGTCCTGCCTTTTGATGATGAAAGCCATACAAGACTTTACAGGAAGATTCTGAAGGGCAAATATAATTACACAGGAGAGGTAAGAAATAATTTCACTCCTATTGAGTTAGCCTCGTATAGTTTCTCAACCTCAGCACTATTGACATTTAGTTGACATTTAGGGCTGGATGAATCTTCTTGTTTTTTAAACTTTGAACAAAAATAAGATTTAGTAATTTATTACTCACAAGTTCTGGAGGGTACATGTTATGCCTAGAGCCACACAGTGAGGTTGGTGAGGTTGTGGGGCAGGGGCGGGGCAGGAGAGACAGGATGGGTGATTCTTTACAGAGCCGGGGTGAGTTGGAGGGAAGGGTGTGGGAGTGGGGGTGTCCTGTGCATTGCAGGGTGTTTTGCCGCAGCCCTGGCCTCTTCTCCACCCTCCATACACTACTGGTAGATACTGGTAGGTGCTGGATATCTAGTAAATACACTAGATTCAACACCTTCCTCAAGTTGTGCTAACAAAAATTGTCTCCAAACATTGTTAAATGCCCCCTGCGGGGCAGAATCACCCCTGGCTGAGAGCCATTGGTCTCAAGGTAGCAAGAGCCTGTGTTACTGAGTTGTCCTTGGTTAGGACATGACATTGATAAGTAGACCAGGGAGTTTGTAGTTTTTCTTTCATCAGTTGAGTAGACTGGTGTGTACTCAGAAGCTCAGCATGACGCTTGGTGTCTGGTGAGAGATTTTCTGCCTTGAGTCTAGATGATCCAAGCCCTTTCTGTAATATAATGTTTCCTTAGTGAAATGTTTAACGTCATAGCTTGTGTAAAATATTTATCCATTGTTTAAACTTGGAACTCCCAATGTTTATGAATGTGTTCACTTCCTGTTGTTTTTGGGTAGAGAAGGAAAGTTGTTGATGCTTGTGTGTAGGAAGCTTGACAAAAGGGAAAATTCATTTCATGTTCAGCAAGTGATCAAATATATGTTCAACTATGAAAGGTTCTTTTTGTCATGAAGAAAAATAATGATAGTTTGATTATAGCTACTTAAGGGATAACATCTATATGTAAGTATCTTAAGCAAAATCAAAAGCTAGATAACTAATTTAAATATTGTATTTTCCATACTTTGACAAAGCTTTAATATCTTATCGTATATATGTACATTTTTTAAAAGATTTTATTTATTTATTTGACAGAGAGAGAGCTCACAAGTAGGCAGAGAGGCAGGCAGAGAGAGAGGAGGAAGCAGGCTCCCTGCTGAGCAGAGAGCCCGATGTGGGGCTCGATCCCAGGACCCTGGGATCATGACCTGAGCCGAAGGCAGAGGCTTTAACCCACTGAGCCACCCAGGTGCCCCTATATGTACATTTTTTTTAAAAAAAGCTCATCTAAACTTGTATTTGAGACCTAAGACTTACATGAGAAAGTAGGAAAGGATGGGGAGAATTCACAGACAATGTAGTACCACTGACTATTAAAAGTTTAAAAGATGTCTAGCCTCACTAATGACCAAAAAATACAAATGAAAACAAACTTTTTTTTTTAATTGAAATCAATAAAGATAAAAAAAACATTCCAACTCTACTCATTGCTGTTAAGAGATCAACCATCTCATTCACTGTTGGTAGAGGGCAAATTTTACAGATTTCTTGGGATGCAGTTTGAAAATATACATCTAGAACTTTTAAAAGTTTATATATTTTGTTCTGGTAATTCCACTTCTAAGAATCTAATGAGATAATACCAGATCCAGGAAAGGTTTCAGTATAAAGATGTTCATCTGGGCTATAGTTATAGAAGTGGAAAATTGGGAAAAAAAAAAAAACCCTAAGAGAAAGTTTGAATAAATTATGGGACATCCATATAATAGAGTGATAGTCCCTAAATTATGCATGCTTAAAAAACTGTACGGACTTTGGAAAATGTTCACAGTATGTTACCAAGTGAAAATAAAAAGGCAAATTAAAAGGCAGAATACAAATTGTATAGAGCATGATCACAATCATGTGGAAAAATGTATGCAGAGGAAAAAAAGCTTAAAAGAAATACACTAAAATGTTAACAGAACTTATTCCTGGTTTGGGAATTATGGCTCATTTTTTTTTTCTTTTTTCTTTAAAATTCGAGTATCTTTCTGTTTCTGTTGTTCTTTTGTTTACAAAGAATACATATTTCAGTTTTGGTTATAGCTTGGTGACTCTTCTATTCTACATGATGTTGGGAGGAGCTGCAGTCATTGGGGTTTGACTGGGATAGAATGTCCATGATGGTCCCTCAAATAGCTGACATCTTGGTGGGGATGGCTTAAAAACCTGGAGTCAATTAGGTCACTGAAACCTTTATTCACCTTCCTCTCTCTATGTTCACAGGGCCTTCTCTTCACGAGGGTTTCTCCATGGTGTCTTCCCAGCAGGGTGGTCAGACTTTTTACATGGTAGTTTAGGCCTTCCAAAAAGGAGTATTCCAAGAGGGAAACAGTGGAAGTTGCCAGTGCTTTTCAAGGCTGGGGTTGGACATTGCACAGCATTACCTCTGCCTCATTCTGTCGTGAATTCTGTGAGTCTTAGGATAGCCCAGATTCAAGGTGAAAAGAGATCACACACAATCTGACTACTGTCATGTTTGAACTAGATATCATGATTACTTTTTTCTTTTCATGATTATTTTTTCAGTGTGCAAAAATAATAAGCAACATACTGCTTTAAAAGTCCTTTCCATCAGGTTTAATTCAGAGAGTTTCTAGGATTGGATTCCCCCAAAATGAGAAGACAATTCATGTTCAAGTGACTTAATAAGGGTAGACTCCCAGGAAGACAGGTAAGGGAGTGGGGCAAGGAGGGCAGGGAAGATGAGGAGGCCAGAGCCATAAAGGTCAGCCTCATCTTGCAGGGAAGGATTCTTCAGCATTCTTCCAACCTGAGGCAGGCAAGCTGGGTTTTCACACCTACCACTCTTTGTTAGTCAATGGGTGATGATGGTAGGGAGCTGGTGGTAAATTTTTACATTCTCTGGGGATCAAAGGCAAGTGGCTCCAGGAGCCCCAGGGTGGTCACTGAGAAAAACAACAACAACAACAAGGTGTTGGCTTTTAGAAGGAAAGCACTCCCAAGGAAGGGGGTGTGTGTACATACAGAAAAGAGGGGCTAGGGTCTGGATGGAGCACTGACATTGTCTCCATGGTGGCAACAATCTCTACTTCTTGAGGAAGTGCCTATTTGTAACTTCAGACAACATGCAACAGAGCAGGATTGCGGCTGCTTGTAATACTGCGTTAATAACCCCTTGGCTTTGGGGTGCCTGGGTGGCTCAGTGGATTAAGCTGCTGCCTTTGGCTCAGGTCATGATCTCAGGGTCCAGGGATCGAGTCCCACATCGGGCTCTCTGCTCAGCAGGGGGCCTGCTTTCCTTCCTCTCTCTCTGCCTGCCTCTCTGCCTATTTGTCCTACTTGTGATTTCTCTCTGTCAAATAAATAAATAAAATCTTAAAAAAAAAATAACCCCTTGGCTTTCTTTCCTGTGTTTGTCAGGCCCCCATGTCTATCACATTCATATTCTCTTATAATATTACAAAAGGTCTTAGCCATCTCAAGCTGCCATAGCAAAATACCACAGACTGGATGACTTAATAGAAATTTATTTCTCACAGTTCTAAGGGCTGAGAAGTCCCAAACCAAGATGCCAACCAGGTAGGTTTCATTATGAGACCTCTTGTCTTGGTTTGTAGGCAGCTGCCATCTCATGGTATGCTCATGTGACTTACTTTTTGTGTGTGTGTGGGGAGAGAGATGGGGTAGAAAGAGGCAGAGAGGGAGAAAGGGAGGGAACTCTGGTGTCTCCCTTAAAAGTTCACTAATCCCATCAGATCAGGACCCCTCCCTTAGGACTCATTTAAAAACTTAATTACTTCTTTGGAGGCCTCATCTCTAACTATAATGATACTAGGGATTAGGGCTTCAACATATGAATTTCAGAGGGACACAAACATTCAGTTCATAATGTCAGGGTAACAGACTGATAGACTTAGAAAAGCCTATCATCATGTTCTCTCAGTCATATTATTGTATACCTGCCATTTATTAACAAGCATACTAATTTGTAAATGCACCAATTTTATTTAATACCGGGGTGACCATCAATTCTGGAAGCATAGGTGTGGTAGGTAGAATACTAGCCCCCCCAAAATGTCCCGACCCTAATACCCAGAATCCGTAGATGGGCCACCTTACATGCAGAAAAGAATTTGCAGATGTGACTAAACTAAGGATCTTGAGATGGAGAGATTATCCTGGATTATCTGGATGAACCCAGTGTGATCACTAGGGCCCTTACAGTAGGTAGGCGGGAGACTCAAAAGTAGAGGAGATGTGATGAAGGGAACGTAGATTGGAATTATTTGCTTTGGAGATGGAGTAAGGGGCCATGCACCAGGGAACATGTGCAATCTCTAGAAATGGGAAAAGGCAAGGAAAGAACTGTCCCCTGGAGCCGTTAAGAGGCAGTGCCGCTGATACCTGATTTTAGCTTGTTAGACCCATTTTGACCTGCAGACCTGTCAGATAAATGTGGGTTCTTTTTTGTTTGTTTGTTTTTTCTTGAAGATTTTATTTATGTATTTGTCAGAGAGGGAGAGAGCTCAAGCAGGGGGCGTGGCAGGTAGAGGGAGAGGAAGGCTCCCCACTGAGGCAGGAGCCCCATGCGGAACTGATCCCAGGATCCTGGGATTATGACCTGAGCCGAAGGCAGGCATTTAACCAACTGATCTGCCCAGGGATCCCATTGTGGGTTGTTTATTAAAGTTCTTTTGTCTATAATTAAAATTCCAAGTATGACACATTGTGTGAATCACTTCTTTTCTCTAAAAGTCAGGTGAAGAAGTGCAATAAATGGGACAAAACTTGCAGATATTTAAGTGTTGTATCTCTTACGATGAAGAGGAATGATGTTTATTATTTATAGAAAATATTTTGTAGACACCTGGCAGGTATATACTCTGACTTCAACTATGTATAAGCAAAAAAAAACTAGCTATAATATTAACGTTTAATTCTTCTTGATTTTGGTGTGAAATATATTACTTTTCATGGAACTTTGATGACCATTCCATTTGTGTTATTCTTTCCTTTTTCTGAATAGTGTTTAGGATTATAATAAATTTCTTTTGTTTTGACATTTAATCTGTATGTCAACTTTCTAAGACATTGTTGGCTCTTTGAAGGCTAGGACTGTATCATATTTTCCCCCTTATATCCAATAAGATTTCATGAAAAGTTAAGTATATAGAATGCATTTAAGAAAAAGAATTGCTTTTTAAAAATTAAGAGATTCTGGTTTATAACTGCACGAATAAATGTAGCTCAACTATAATTGCATTGAGCATAGAATACAAATTTTAATTTATAGTAAGGTAGACTTTATTTATTTATTTTTATTTTATTTTGTTTTGATTTTTAATTTAAATTCAATTTAAATTTGAATTCAATTAATTACATATAATGAATTATCAGTTTCAGAGGTAGAAGCCTTATATAATACCCATTATTTAATTATATCAGGTGCCCTTCTTAATGTCCATCACAGAGTTACCCCATCCCTCCACCTAACTCCCCTCCAGCAACCCTTAAATTGTTTCCTATGATTGAGTCTCTTATCATTTGTCTATCTCTGATTTTATCTTGTTTTATTTATTTCTCTCTTCTTCTATGATCCTGTTTTATTTCTTTAAATCCACGTATCAGTGAGATCATATGACAATTGTTTTTCTCTGATTGACGTATTTCGCTTAGCCTGATACCCTCTAGTCCCATCCATGTTGTTGCAAATGGCGAGATTTCATTTTTTTTGGTGGCTGAGTAGTATTCCATTATATATATAAACCACATCTTCTTTTTTTTTTTTAAAGATTTTATTTATTTATTTGGCAGACAGATCACAAGTAGGCAGAGAGGCAGGCAGAGAGAGAGGGAGAAGCTGGCTCCCCGCTGAGCAGAGCCCGATGCAGGACTCGATCCCAGGACCCTGAGATCATGACCTGAGCTGAAGGTAGAGGCTTTGACCCACTGAGCCACCCAGGTGCCCCATAAACCACATCTTCTTTATCCATTCATCTGTTGATGGACATTTGTGCTCTTTCCATAACTTGGTTATTGTGGACATTGTTGCTATAAACGTTGGGGTTCAGATGCCCTTTCGGATTACTACATTTGTTATCTTTGGTGAGTAAGGTGGATTTTAGGTAACTAATACCTTCCATTGTTAAATTTATTAGATTCATTCTGGAATGTTAGGGTGGTTTGGCAGGGTACATTTACTCTACTCACTGGGCTTTGCAGAGTAGGAGTAGGAGTTCCCCTTTCTGGTTGTTTCCTACAATGCCTGAGAGGCAACCAGGCTAGAAAGACACAGCACATGATGAAGAAAAAAGAAACCCTGTGTCTACTGTGTGAAGGAGGCCTTTACTTATCTTTTTGATTACTAATACCATCATGATGTCTTTCAGCTTGGTGGCAGGGTTCATGCTGGAGAGAGTAAGACTCATCCATCATTTCTCCCAGAGACTGTTGGAAAGCATCTTTAGGAGGTCTCCACTCTCCTTCTTATCTGGCCTTCCTACAGCCAGGAATCATGCTTAGCTCTGGGAATACCCACATGAGAATGCTCAGTGTCCCTGCTCTGTGGGCTCAAGTGATCTTGTCTGAGAGACCAAGTTGTTGTCGTCATTGTCTCCTTCCTCCTCCCCTCCCCTTCTTCTCCTCCTTCACCTTCTTCTTTTTCAGATTTATTTATTTGAATGAGGGAGAGAGAGAGAGAGAGAGAGAGAGAGAGAGAATGAACAGGGGTGAGAGGCCGAGGGAGAAAGAATCTCAAACAGACTCCCTGCTGAGCATGGAGCCTGATGCGGGGCTCAATCTCACACCCCTGAGATCATGATCTGAGCCAAAATCAAGAGCCTTCCAGGTGCCTGAGAGACCAGGCATTCTTGTGTATTTCTTCAAACATAAGTGCTTTGATACATGTAGGAATAAAGGTGGAAAGTCCATGGAGCAAGGGAAGATAGCCTCTTACTGGTTAGGAAATTTGGGTCAGATTTCATGAATGAGAGGACATTTGTGCTGTGTCTTGGAGGAGGGGTAAGAGTTTCTGAAAGGGAGGGGCGTCTGGGTGGCTCAGTGGGTTAGAGCCTCTGCCTTAGGCTCAGGTCATGATCTCGGGGTCCTGGGATCCAGTCCTGTTTTCTCCTCCCTCTCTCTCTGCCTACTTGTGATCTCGGCCTGTCAAATAAATAAATAAAAATCTTAAAAAAAATACTAAGGAAAAAAAAGAGTTTCCGAAAGGGAGATGGGCACATTCCCAGTAGAACAACATATGCAAAAGCACATAAAAGGGATATGTTGCATACTAGTAAAAAACAAGAATTTTGGAGCATTATGTGTAGGTGAGTGTATAGTTATGTGGATATTTTGTAAAGGAGTGCTGTGTCCTGGTTAAAGGGCACGATCTGGAGCAATGCTGGCTAGATCCTTTCCCGGCTCTGTCACTTACTAACTGTGTAACTTTGGGCATGTTTCTTAATTTCTCTGTATCTAAGTTCCTTCATCTGTGAAACAGTAATAATGATAGTGTTTACTTAACAGATTGTTGTGAAGATCAAATGAGCTAAAAGATGTCACATGCTTAGACTAGTTCACATATTAATACATAGGGCTATGTATGCGTTAGCTCTTTCTGTTGGGAAACAGTGGGAATACAAGTTTGACTTTTGCTTAAATAACTATTATATATAAAAGTATATAAATATATTACTACAATGCCAAGTATACCTTTTTTCATCCTTTAAATGGAATGGTGAGAAAAGTGAGGTATTAACATTTTTTTTTAAAAGATTTTATTTATTTATTTGATAGACAGAGATGACAAGTAGGCAGAGAGGCAGGCAGAGAGACAGGCAGAGAGACAGAGAGCCCGATGTGGGGCTCGATCCCATGGAGCAGAGAGCCCGATGTGGGGCTCGATCCCAGGACCCCGGGATCATGACCTGAGCCGAAGGCAGAGGCTTTAACCCACTGAGCCACCCAGGCGCCCCAAGGTATTAACATTTTAATGCTAGTAAAAATTACACATTCTTGCCCATGAGTTGGAAATCATGTATTACTGTCCAATTATATTGCACAGTATCACAGTAATCTTTTTTTGATGTGAAAAAAGTTGATAATAAAGTGAGTCTTATAGCCATATTAGCCAGCCAGCAAAGATAAACACTGATATTAAAAAATATTCTTTTGGGCAACTGGGTGGCTCAGTGGGTTAAAGCCTCTGCCTTCAGCCCAGGTCACAATCTCAGGGTCCTGGGATGGAGCCCCGCATCAGGCTCTCTGCTCAGTGGGGAGTCTGCTTCCTCCTCTCTCTCTGCCTGCCTCTCTGCATGCTTATGATCTTTGTCTGCCATATAAATAAATAAAATCTTTAAAAAAAACATATTTTTTTTAAAAATCCCACATGGAAAAAAAAAATGAAAAAAAAATTCCATATAGATATTGATAGAAAATGGTCCCCATGTTCTTAGATTCACATGTGATTGCCATACTGGTAGGAAAAAATTACTGATGCACTCCCTGAGAAGGAATAGATTTTGATTAATTTTATTCACCAGCTATGACCCCAATTTTCTTTCTGTATCCTTATCTCCATTAATTTCTCTTATTTTTTCTTTGCTCTATTTCTTTTTCATTCAGGTTATTAAGTAGGAAAAAGGGAAAGGAGAGCAGAAGATCTGGTTCCCTAATTCTCTTTTATTCTCTTTCCATCACGACTAGAATTTCAATAATAAAATGAACCACATTTCAGTTAGGTCATAATTCTTGTAACTTGGTTCCCATTCCTGTGATTTAGTTCTTAAAACACTTATGCTCACAAAAATGTGGTGCTCAACTTTTTCAGTGATATTTTTAGTTTAAAAGTTTTACAGAAAATAATTTTAATGGCTATAAAATCTCTCATAATGTATTTCATTTTCTGCTTATCACTTTCTTCATCTCTTCTCTGACTTAAATTGTATAAGTATATACTGTCTTACCTTTAACTCAAGCACACTGAGTGCTTCTTGGAATTGAGACCCCGTGCATTTCACTTTGGCTATGTAGATGTTACCTTTGGTGTAAAGGAATAGTGATTAGGGTGGAAAGTAGTTATCTGTTTTCTAAATTATGTTGCACTTTTTGGCCTTGATATCATCAGTAGAATTCATGGAGATGAAGAGAAAAGAACTACTTGTGTAAAGCTCTTGCTAACCGAGAAATATCTAATTTTAATGTTATGCTTATGTTGTTTATGTTCTGGCTTATAGGGTTTATAATAGGAACTAGTTCTAATATATATTATATATGAAAGAACATATTATATATGGTGAGTTTCAAAGGCCAATTGAATTTTTTGTTGCTCTTATGTTCTTCTTCTTCTACTACTTTTTATTTGTTAATTTTTTAAAAAATACTTTATTTGTTTATTTATTTGACAGACAGAGAGATCACAAGTAGGCAGACAGGCAGGCAGAGAGAGGGAAGCAGGCTCCCTGCTGAGCAGAGAGCCTGATGCGGGGCTCAATTCCAGGACCCTGGGATCATGACCTGAGCCGAAGGCAGAGGCTTAGCCCACTGAACCACCCAGGCGCCCCATTTGTTAGGTTTTTTGAAGAATATCGAACACATCTCTTTTTAACCTTGAGTGCTTTGAGGGACGCCTGGGTGGCTCAGTTGGTTGGACGACTGCCTTCGGCTCAGGGCGTGATCCTGGAGTCCCGGGATCGAGTCCCGCATCAGGCTCCCAGCTCCATGGGGAGTCTGCTTCGCTCTCTGACCTTCTCCTTGCTCTTGCTCTCTCTCACTGTCTCTCTCTCTAATAAATAAATAAAATCTTTAAAAAAAAAAAAAAAAACCTTGAGTGCTTTGAAATATGATAGGTACACAAACAAATTAGGCTTTGTCCAATCCTCTTTAAATTTCAGTGTTTTCCTTATAAGAAAAACTGGAAGCATCTTTTCTCTCATGTCAAGAACCCCTTAGCTCACAAAAATATTCTCTTTATGAGCCTGTTATATGATTAATTGGTTCTTTTACCATTTTTTAATTTGATGTTACCTGTAATAAACTTGTATGTATCTCCTGACTTTTCCCAGGTTTTACAAATGCCCCAATGGATATTGCATTCTGACATAATTAGCTTTGTCTTTGAACAATTTCAGCTTTGGCAAAGATAAAACAACTTAAAGTCTGCACTTAGATTGGGAAGAAAACATTTTAAATTTTAAATATTTATAACATAATGATGTACAGAATCCCCTGCTTTCTGATAGAAGGAAGAGTGATTTTTCCCTGTCTCAAGTAATAAAGTTATAGAGAGTTCATTGGTACTTTGGGGCACATTTACATAAAATTTAATTGCAGAGCTTAAGTGAAGTCCTACCAAGGCCCTACACTAAAGTTCAAGGGAAGAGAAATGCTAGACAGAGAACTGTCATCAGTGGAAGTTTTGTTGTTTGTTTTTGTTTTCTGTTGTTGTTGTTTTAAGATTTGATTTATTTATTTTAAAGAGAGAGAGGGTGAGCAGGGGAAGGAGCAGGGCAGGGGGAGGGAGATAATCTCTAGCAGACACTGGGCTGATTGCAGAGCCCTACACGGGGCTTGATACTGGGACCCTGAGATCATGACCAGAGCTGAAACCAAGAATTGGATGCTTAACCAAATGAGCCACCCAGGTGCCCCTAGTAGAAGTTTTATAATAAATGCTACTATTTGAAAATTTAAGAAAATTTTTTATTTATTTAATTTTTTTAGTAAACTCTACACCCAGTGGGGAGCTTGAACTCACCATCTCGAGAGCAAGTGTCCGATACTCTTCTGACAAAGCCAGCCGGTGCTCCTAAAAGCTACTATTTTTAAGGAGATAAATGCTACTTAGAGTGCTCTTAGCCCAAGAATTTGAATGATAGCTTATCCATTCACTTAAAAGTAGATATTTGTAGTTTTCTGAAAACTCTATAATTAAATCCATCAATAATTATTACCCGGTATTTCAGTAAGCTCTATATTTAGCAAATTTTAACATTAATTATAATCCTTAAAATTTGAGATGTTGCATCTAGAATTTTAGGAACTGTGTGTGTTCTGTGTGTGCTTTTGTGTGTGTTTGTAGTATCTAGCTTCCTTTTTTTTTTTTTTAAGATTTTATTTATTTATTTGATGGACAGAGATCACAAGCAGGCAGAGAGGCAGGCGGGGGATAGGGGGAAGCAGGCTCCCTGCGGAGCAGAGAGCCCCGACGAGGGTTTGATGCCAGGACCCTGGGATCATGACCTGAGCCTAAGGCAGAGGCTTTAACCCACTGAGCCATGCAGGCTCCCCTAGTTCTACCTTTTTTTTTTTTTTTTTTTTTGGTAGTTTGAAGTTTTTATTTAAATTCCAGTTAGTTAAAATATAGTGTAACAGGGGCGCCTGGGTGGCTCAGTGGGTTAAAGCCTCTGCCTTCAGCTCAGGTCATGATCCCGGCGTCCTGGGATCGAGCCCCATATCGGGCAGGCTCTCTGCTCCGCGGGAAGCCTGCTTCCTCCTCTCTCTCTGCCTGCCTCTCTGCCTACTTGTGCTCTCTGTCTGTCAAATAAGTAAATAAAATCTTAAAAAAATATATAGTGTAACATTAGTTCCAGTACTAGAATTTAGTGATACATCATTTACATATAGCACCCACTATTCATTGCCAGTGTCCTCCTTAATGCCCATCACCCACTTAGCCCATCCCCCATCCTCCCTCCATCAACCCTCCGTTTGTTCTCTGCAGTTAAGAGTCTGTTTCATGATTTGCCTTTTCTTTTCTCTTCCCCAATGTTCATCTGTTTTGTTTCTTAAATTCCACATATGAATGAAAAATTACGTGGTATTTGTCTTTGTCTGGCTAACTTATTTTGCTTAACATAATACACTCGAGCTCCATCAACATCATTGCAAATGGCAAGAGTTCATTCTTTTTGATTTCTGAGTATTATTTCATTGTATACTTATACGACCTCTTCATTGGTCAATGGACCCTTGGGCTTTTTCCAAAATTTGGCTCTTGTTGATAATGCTGCTATAAACTTTGGGTGCATGTATCCTTTCAAATCAGCTTTTTTGTAACCTTTGGGTAAATACTTAGTAGTGCAATTGCTGGATTGGAGAGTAGTTCTATTTTTAACTTTTCGGGGAAGCTCCATAGTGTTTCCCAAAGTGGCTGCACCAGCTTGCATTCTCAAGAACAGTGTAAGGGGTTCCCCTTTCTTCACATTCTTGCCGGGCATCTGTTGTTTCCTGGGTTGTTAATTTTAGCCATTCTGACAGGTGCGAGGTGATGTCTTACTGTAGTTTTCATTTGTATTCTCCTGGTGATCAGTGATGTTGAGCATCTTTTCATGTGTTCGTTAGCCATTTGTATGTCTTGCTACCTTCCTTCTTATTTGGTTCATTAGCTCTGAACGCAGAACATTGTTTTGAGGACACACATTTATCATGACAATAGTAAGTGGACTCAGTATGAGAAGTTTTAGGTAATTTTCATCTTCCAGTCCTCTGAATATAGTAGGTGGATATGTCCACAAAAGAACTGAAGGAGTTTCATTGTGGTTTAATAGTAAAAGAACAAGAGCAATTAAAGCAATTAAAGCTTACCCTATATTTTATATTTTGAAAACCATTTTTCACATACTTGATCTAATTTGGTTCTAATAGCAATCTTGTGAAAGAGATATGATGCCCATTTTTTTTGATGAAGAAACTGAGAATATTTAGAGCTGTATAGGACTGGGCAGCCTTGTAATCCAGATCCACTCAAGTCACTCCCAGTCTTTCTTCACATTAAGATGGGGTAACCAGCTTACAGATGGCAGTGTCTCTTTGAGACTGCTGAGAAAAGCTGAACAGAGGAATTTTCAAGGTAAAGAGTGGGAATGGCAAGGTGGATGTCCAGACTGGTGAAGGGACTGAATAATATCATCAAGTGAGATTTGGTCCATGATATGAAATTGATTGAATGTGTAGCCTAAAATAATTTTTAAAAATTTTTTAAGTAATCTCTATGCTCAGTGTGGGACTCGAACTCACAACTCCGTGATCGCGAGTCAGCCAGATGCCCTTCTAAATTTTTTTTTTTTTTTGGTCATATACCTCTATTAGTCAAAAAATTATGAGCATGCACACTCAATTCATATTCCTTTATAGAATACATACATATAGTATATTAATTTATTTTATACTTGATACAACATAGACAAAAATAAATTTTAGATTAAGAAGGTACAAATAAATAGTTCTGACATTTTTTCCTAAACCTGTCATTTTCTACTGTGTAATATATAATTGACTTCTAGGTACTCTCCAGTTGTTCTTTATGGCTCAGGAATCCTATAATTTCTAACCCAGGTTGAAATAATGCACTTTGGCTGAAGAACTTTTTTTCTATGTTACCTTTTTTTCTGCAACTTCATTTTAAGTATAAATTCATTTGGGGGTCTTCTTAATGAGCTCTTCATAAATCTCATTACACATATTTTATGTTTTCCTGAAAGATTCACTTGCTTGTCTTATAATGCTCCATTAGAGACATCTAGCTTAACCTTGAGCCTAGATAAATGTGTCTGGATCCAGAGCCAAATAGATGTCTAGCCAAAGCAAAGGATATGCCATTGTGAGTGTCAGCCACTGACGTACTTTGTCTAGACATGTGGTGTTTACATTTTATTTTCCCTGTGTTTTGAGTATTTGGCAAATGTGCTCATTTATTTCATGCATTTTATTTTGGGGAAAAGTATTTCTCAGATCTCATTTGCCTAAATAAGCTGAAGGAACAAAAAAGAGCAATTCTTTTACTGGTTTCTTTTGATTCAAATTCTAGGTTAATAGACTGTTAAGAGATCGGAGAGTGTGACATCTGAATTGAGTCTGATTTTTCCTGACACAAGGACAAAGACAATAGGTTGTAAGGATTTCCTTATCTTTCTTGGGAGAGGCAACTTTTTAAAAACACATGTCAACCAGAAAATGTTTGAGATACAACAAATGTACCGGTAATTTTGTCAATGTTTCTGCTTTGTAGATGACAAAGGATACAGAACTACAGTTTTGTTTTGTTTGGTCTATGGTATGTGTTGATAGATAATGCAGAAAACAAGTGTAAAGCAACAGCTCCCTTGTCTCCATCTTCACAAAAGTCACCATGAATTGCTCTTATTGTACTTAAAATATGTGCAAAAGCTGTAAATGTCACCAGAACAAATCCCTGAAACATCAAGTAGCTGGTATACACATCACACCCTGCAGTATCTCTGTTCATTGCTGGATCCCGCTTGGAGCTACCTGATGGGGAGTGTATTGAGGCTCTGCACAGCAGGAGGAGTCTTCCCTGAAGGGCCATTTTGTTCTGCCTTTTCTCTCTGGAGGCTGGGAGATGGAAGCATCCTAAGTATGGAGTAAGCTTTCAAAGGGAGAGAAAATTTGATGATTTCTCAATCCATTCCACTTTCCGCTCTAGCTGATTCTTGGAGTTTTGGAAACTCTAGCAGATGACCAGAGTGTGGTAAATACTAACCCAAGGCTGGTGGACTTCATGGACGACAGCTGCTTTGCCTTGTCCAGCCCACATAAACGTGATATGGGAACTCACATTGCTAATTGAAGCACACTGGACAGATTTCTGGAAAGGAAGTTTCCTTCACGGAACAGAGAATTTGGAAGACAATTTGTGTTTGGCTTTTCCTTTTACCAAATAGATTATTATTATTATTATTATTTGGCTCTCTCAAAAGTAGCTTTTCAGGTTCCCAATATATATAATGATATAGCATTTAACTTGCTTATTTGAAAAAGTCTTCCAGGTTTGATATGTGTTAATCATGTAACTAGGAAGATGATGCTCTATGTGTGTTTGTGTATTTTTATTTTATTAATGTTGTTCTATTTTATCTATTTTTCCTTCCTAGCCTTGGCCGAATATTTCCCACTTGGCGAAGGACTTCATAGACAAATTGCTGATGTTTGAGGCTGGTCATCGCATGTCAGCGGGGCAGGCCCTGGATCATCCCTGGGTGATCACCAGGGCTGCCGGGTCTTCCATGAAGAATCTTCAGAGGGTCATATCCAGGAACCTCATGCGGAGGGCGTCTCTCCCCTCTCAGAGTCCTGAGTCTGCACAGTCTTCTAGGTCACGTTCTTATCACAAATCGAAGCACATACGGAACACGAGACACGTAAGGGTAGAGGAATCATCACTGTCTGCACTTTTGGGAACAGATAACCTTCAAAACCACTTTAACCAATTTTAAGGCAGATCAACACGGATAGCATTAGGTCAGTAGGGATCATTCGATCAGGATTAAAGCACCTAAGAGAGCTCCATGGACCTGGGAGCATGTGGTTATTGTTGGAAAAGGTAGACCTTCATTTTAAACACTTTTTGTCTGTAATGTTTCCTATGTCTGTATTTATTCCCCAAAATATACTTCTGTGAAAGATAAATAGTAAATACTAAATATGTTTATATAATTAGAAATAGATGAAGAAACTATCTTGAGAGTTGATAGATAAGTAAAGTAGGGGATAATAGGAATAAGGGATATATATATGAAGAAATGAAGAATCAGAGACATAGTGATAGTTAGAAATGAGGCATTAAGTGTACTGATACTGAAGTTACTGAATTGTATTTATGACCACTGTATGGTGTTAATAACCACTAGATAATTACAATAACAAGATAATTACAAATTACAAATTACAATAATAAGATAATTACAAATACCTCTTAAGTTCATATCTAGTCAGCAATTGTTAAGGGAAATTGCTAATTATAAAGCATATAGAAAAACTTAGTTGGCAACAATACCAAAAATAAAACAGTGAAACTATCTCAAACTGAAAATCTTCTGCACAGCAACGGAAACAACTAACAAAATGAAAAGGCTACTGATGGAATGGGAGAAAATATTTACAAACCACATATCTGATAAGAGGTTAATCCCCAAAATATTACTAAGACTCATTAGTAAAAAAAAAAAAAAACCAATAGCCTGATTTTAAAAATGGGCTAAGGACTTAAATAGATATTTCTCCAAAGAAGAGGTTAAATGCCGAATGATATCTCTATACCTGTTAGGGGGGCTATTATCAGAAAACCAAACCAGAATTGTTGGTGAGATGTGGATATGCACTGTGGGTGGGAATGCAAATTGGGACAGCCACTGTGGAAAGCAACATGCAGGATACTCAAAAAATTAAAAATAGAAAGACCACATGACCTAGCCATCCCACTTCTGGGTATTTGTCCAAAATAATTGAAATCATGATTTGGAAGAGATATCAGCAAGGCGATGCTTACTACAGCACTCATCACAGAAGCCAATATGTGGAAATAAGCTGAATGTCTATCAACAGATGAATAAAGGAAATGTGGCATCCACATGTGATGGAATACCATTCAGTTTTAAAAAAATAAGGAAATTCTGCTGTATGTGACAACATGGATGGACTGGAGTATATTATGCTAAAGTTTAAGAAGCCAGTCCCAGAAGGCCAAACACCATGTGATTCCACTTGTATGAGACATCTAACATAGTCAAACTCAGAGGCCATTGCTAAGGGCCAAGGAAAGGGAAAATGGGGAGTTACTAATTAATGAGTATAAAGTTTTCAATAAACAAGATGAATAAACTCTAGAGATCTGCTGTACAGCCTAGTACTTAGAGTCCATGTTAACGTATTGGACACTTAAAATTTTGTTAAGAAGCTAGGTGTCATCTTACCACAATAAAATTTTTTTAAAAGAATCTTAAGATATCTCTTCTATCCTTAAGATACTCAGTTTAATTCGGGCATTATTCACTGGAACATGGGAGTTTTGTGGAATCAGACAATAGTGATTTTTTTTCTATAGTTAGCCTTTATCACACACTATACTTCACAAAACAGTACGTGATCATCTTGCTTCATTTTTTTACTGTCAGTTCTTTCTGGTTATCACAGCTTTCTCCTAGAATCATTTAATCAAATACCTTGATATCCCTAAATACCTACCATGGAATAATTATAGATGGTGTGTTAAAAGAAGTAAGCTCTGGGGTGCCTGGGTGGCTCAGTGGGGTAAGCCTCTGCCTTCGGCTCAGGTCATGATCTCAGGGTCCTGGGATCGAGCCCTGCATTAAGCTCTCTGCTCGGCGGGGAGCCTGCTTCCTCCACTCTCTCTGCCTACTTGTGATCTCTCTCTGTCAAATAAATAAATAAAATCTTTAAAATAAAAAAAAAAAAAGAAGTAAGCTCTAAAACTCTATTCTCCAGGCAAGGCACTTATGGTCCGATCCCTAGTACAGTAAATTTTTATAAAGTGATACAAAGACTGTGATATTACTGTTAAGTATATCTGAGGGACACTCGTATGAATGGATATAGTAAATAATGATTCATCAGCTGACATCACTTAATTTGTTTAATGAAGTACAATAATAAAATGCTAGAGTGACATTTTCTATAACTATAAAATCAGTCTTAGTATTCTGTTTTATTTTTCTCTTTTAGGTTTCATAAGTGGAACAATTATATGTGATATAGAGATATGAGATATATGATATAGAGATACGACAACAGTATTTTCACTATAAATTGTAATGCTGCACCACATATGGCAAACAATGGTTTAGTTACTTTACTATAAAAGAAGTCAGAGTCATTAAAAAAAATAGGAAAGTGGACAAATATTTTGACAGGTAGTTTATAAAAATCCAAATGACTAATGAGCATTTGAAAAAATACTCAATTTCACTCCTAATTAAAAAGGACATTAAAACAACAAAGACATAATAACTTTTCATCTATCAGATTAATGCAGTTTAAAATTTCTATAATACATTTGGTGAAAGGTTACAGGAAAGCAGATAATGTCATGCTCCATTGAGATACTGGAGTGCAATCTGGTTCTACCTCAGAGAGTAAAAGTTTGGCAGCGATATAGTCAAATTAAAAATGCATTGACTCTTTGGCCTAATAGTGGCATTTCTAGGAATTTGTTCTACCCATATTCTTGCCAATGTGTGCAAAGACATGTGTATAAAAGCATATAAAACATTGGTATTTATATAAACAAGAATCACAAATAAATTTCCAACAATAGGGGAACTCAAATAAAGCATGTTACATTTAAGCAAAGGGCTTCTATACATTAAAAATGACATGGTACCTCTGTATCTTTTGTTATATGATATGCCATTGTATTAAATGGAAGGGCAAGGTGCAGAAAGGTATTACAATGTGATCTTATTTGTGTGAGAAATATTTTCAGAAGCTTGAAGATTTGTAAGAATTTGATAGAGTTATTATCTCGGGGGGAAAAGAAGAGGAAGTCTGGTGGAAGAGAAAGTTTATTTTTCATTTTAAACTTATTTTTTCAAAAGTTTTAAAATCGATGCATTTCCTTTAAATCTATAGTAAAAAAAAAATCCAGTTAAAAATGCAAGTGGCACAAGGGAACATATAAAAAAGGAGAAGCCTAGGCTCAGAGATGTGCGGTAACTTCTGCCTGATGACACAGCATGAAAATAGCAGATCTAGAATTAGAAGCTCAGAACTCCTCCTTCAGACTCTATGTTGGATCAGTCCCAGGAGATAAGAATGCAAAAGGCAGGCCCTGATGCCTTCAATTCTGCCCATATTGACACCAAGAAATAGTGGGATACAATGTTGCCTGAAGTTATAATGTAAATATTTGTCATTTCCATGAATAGCTTACTTTTCATGTCCTTTGCTTAAAACTTAGAACAGCAGGTTACGCTGAGGTGTTCCTCTCCAGGCAACGCTTCAAGAGCCCACTGCACGCATCCTCTGGCCCAAAGTCAGGACTAGGTTATCGCAGCGACCAAAGGAAACTGATTGCAGGGTGCAGAGCCAGGCTTAGGAGAGGCTTAGGAAGATGGGTCATGTCTCTGAGATGGGCAGGCAGGGAGTTATCCAGGGAGGCTGTCTGGGGCAGCCAGAACCAGACAAGAAGGGTCAGGAAAGGGGTGCCTCTCCATTCAATGGGGCCTCCAAATGTGGGGCAGTGATCAGTGGACCTGAGCCAAAGCCAGATGCATAATCGACTGAGCTCCCCAGGCACCCCAACTCAATGTTTTTAACTTCTCATGGGCAGGGACCAGACCTTACTTATCTTTGAAACCCCAGAATGTGGTAGGCTGCAGCTAACAGGACCTCAGTTACTGTTTGAAAAGAAGATGTGGACCCTTTACTGCCTGCCCTTGCCCCCCCAGTTTTCCCCCATTCAGCAGCAAAATTTCCTGTTGAAGATCAAAATCTCTTGATCTTTTGGTAGAAGTTGGGTGGATGAGAGGAGAAGACTGTAAGAGGCCTAGTAGGGTGCACACTGGGAATTTTCATGAGTAGGAAAAAATACCCTTCTCTTCTGTGCTGGCTGCTCCTGGCCCCTCCCAGTGTGTCCCCAAACGCTTTAAGGGTTTTGAATGGAAGATTGTGATTGGGTAATAAATTCCCTTCCCTCCAACTTTTGTAAAGTTCTTAGAAATCAACTCAGTTTGTTTATAACTGTCTCTTTGAAAACCGTTCTTTCACAGGCTTAATTTCTTGTTGATTAGATGTGACAAGGAACTTGTAGGTCATATTGTAATGTCCCGGGGTGGAGTGTTCCCCACCCTTCTCCCCCTACCCCAGAAGAATCAGACTAACAAGCAAATCAATCAAACTAACAGCCAACTGTATGTATGTATTATTTACCTATTTTTTTTTATTTTAAGGATTCTATTTTTTTTTTAAAGTAATCTCTGTACCTATGTGAGGTTCAAACACACAACCCCAATATCAAGAGTCATACACTCCATTGGCTGATTGAGACAACCAGGTGCCCCACTAATAACTGTTTTTGAATAAAAAGGTTTTGATAGTTCTGCAAGTTAGACATATCATATGATTTCATTGTGTGAACTGGGAGAAAAACATGAAGTAGTATTTTTCATATGTTTTGACCCTATTCTACCATCCTCTGGTGAAATTAGGTATTGCAAACTATTTTCTAAATATTTGGATATTCTTTTCTTACTTCACTGAGCTTAACATGAATAGAGTAAAAAGAACACTGAATTATTTTGTAAAAAAATACAAGAAACCTTGTATTTTCTTCTTATTTATTTTACGAGATGATTTCCATTTTTTCTAAAACAAGTTTATCCTTAACAATAGTATTCATCACTGTCTAGTATCCATTCAGATTTTGTCTTGTGTTATTATATGTCCTGAATTTTCTTGTCTTAGTAAATTCTCTCTTACCGGTAGTTTTTCCTTTTCTCCTAGTGGGCATGTAATGACTTATAATTATCTTTGCTTGTGTCTTTTAAAAGTGTTTGTCAAGAAGATCTACATTCCATGATATAAACACAAGGTTAATAACCATATTTTGAGGAATTCTATACTTGATTGACATACTCTGAATAATAGAAATCATGCACACATGAGTTGTATTTTTTCCTCGTATTGTATATCATACCATTGTCTATTAAATACAAATGTGATGGTGAATAGTCTTTATGTGTATACACTTCTGGAAAGTTAAAATATTTAGGCTGAAGTACAAACATCTTCAGCTTAATATCACAAATAATTACGGATTTGTATTTGGAATATATTTTCTAAATATTTAATATTTAAACTACTTCATTTAGAAAAAGTCACTTTAACCAAGAGTTTAATTCACAGGTAAATTTTTTAAAACCTAAAACATGAATTAGTGTGATATTTATTTTTGTATTTATTTATTTATTTTGAGAGAGAGAGGGAGGGGGAGAGAGACAGCCTGGGTAAATGGTGCCAGGTAGCGGCAGAGGGAGTGGTAGAGAGAGAATCTTAAGTGGGGTCCGTGCCCAGAGCGGAGATTAGAGCAGGGCTGGACATGGGGCTCAATTTCAGGACCCTGAGATCATGACCTGGCTCACCCAGGTATCCCAAATTGGTGTGAATTTTAATCTGGAGACTTAAGAGGGTGCATTAGTTTCTCAGGACTACTGTAATAAGTTACCACAAACAGCATGGCTTAAAACAACAGAAATTTGTTCTCTCATGGTTCTGGAGGCCAGAAATCCAAAATTGGTGTATGGAGAGGTTTGATTCCTCCTCAAGAATGTGAGGGAGAATCTGCTTTATACCTCTCTCCTATCTTCCAGTGGTTGCTGGCAATCCTTGGCTTTCCTTAGATGGTGGCTGCCCTCTGATTGCTGCTGCAGTTTTCATATGCCTTTCCCCTCTGTCTTCCCTTCTGTCTCTTACCCGGATGCTTCTACTGGGGGTAGGACCCACCTTAATTTAGGATGATTTCCTTCCTAGATCTTTTCCTTCATTACGTTTTGAAAGACACTTATTCCAAAAGTTCAGGAAAAAAGAGATGTAAAACCAATAAATCACTGAAGTAGTGATTAGTAAAAATGTATTGTGTATACATCAAATAGACAGTTTGCTGACCAGGAGCATCCAAACCAAAACATGGAATGATGCTCAGAGGTATGTTGTTAGAGCACAGTTCACATAATCTGGAGGCAGTAGCTGTTTACTCTTCACAGTGACTGGTTACAATATTAAAATCTTCTTGAATGAAAGGGAATTGGTCAGTGGTTACCTCATATCAATTTTTGGGAACAATTTGTTACTTATGATCTTCACAGGCACAAGCAAGAAGTGACACAGGGTCAAGTTAGCCTCGCTTGTCTTGCAAAATAAGCTAAATTAAGCTTCACTTGTATGACTAAGCTGGTTTGGTCTGCTCAGGGAATTTTCAAGTCTGGTCTCCATTTGCATTTCCTTTGAACACAGACAAGGTTACATTCTAAGGTTCTGCTTGGATATATCTTTAAGGGGTCACTATTTAATTCACTACAGATAGGAATTAATCCATATGATTTGTGACTCTGGAGGTAGTGCTGGGTATCTACCTTTAGATCTGACTTCCTAAACCATTGTCTTCCTCTTTCTGCAGCATTTGCTTTGAGTTCACTTCAGTCCTTCATGCAATGGTGCTTTGAGCAATAACTAGTGGATTTGTTTGCAACACTGTTCTATATAATTATTCCAACTTTATAAAATTCTATAATTGCTTTCTCTTTCCTGGTATATCAGTTCAGGAAAAAAAGACATATTTTATTTGTCACGGGAAATAACCGGGTATTCCAGTCTTAATTTATTCTTTTCCCTGTTTCAAAGGTTTTTAGTTATATAAATAGATGAAGCTGAGGTAAAAATCTGAATTGAATGGAAGAGAAAAGCAGAAAAAAATTAAAACGAGAGTAGAAAGAATAGGGAAAAACTAGTAGGTAAGATTAGTATATAAAATTATAAATAAAAATGAAAATATTAAAAATTTTTATTATTTTATTTTATTTTCATCATGATAAGTGTACTCTTCAATCCCCATGACCTATTTCACCCACCGCCCCCACCTCCCCTCTGGTAACCATCAATTTGTCTCTAGTTAAGAGTCTGTTTCTTGGTTTATTTCTCTCTCTCATTTTTCCTTTGCTTCTTTGTTATGTTTCTTAAATTCCACATATGAGTGAGATCATATGGCATTTGTTTTTCTTGGACTAACTTATTTCTCTTAGCATTACACTGTCTAACTCCATTCATGTTGTTGCAAATGGCAAAATTTTACTGTTTTTTTTGTGGCTGAGTAATATTCCATTACCTATTTATACCACATCTTCTTTATTCATTCATCTGTTGACAGACACTTGGGTTGCTCTCATAGTTCAGCTAATGTAAATAATGCTGTAATAAACTTAGGGGTGCACGTATCCCTTTTAATTAGTGTTTTTGTATTTTTGAGGTAAATACTCAGTAGTGCAATTCCTGGATCATAGGATAGTTATATTTTCAATTTTTTGAAGAAGCTGCATACTGTTTTCCACAGTGGCTTCATCAGTTTGCATTCCCACCAATGGTGCCAGAGGGTTCCTTTTTTTTCCAAATCCTTGCCAACACTCATTTCTTACATTTTTGATTTTAACCATTCTGACAAGTATTAGGTGATATCTCACTTAGGTTTTTTTTTTTTATATTGTAGTTCTGATTTACATTTCCCTGATGATAAGTGATGTTGAGCATCTTTTTTTAATGTGTCTATTGGCCTTATGTATGTTTTCTTCAGAGAAATGACTTTTCATGTCTTCTGCTTATTTTTAAATTGGATTATTTGGTTTTTGGCTGTTGAGTTGTGTCAGTTCCTTATATTTTTTTGATACTAAACCTTTATTGGATATGCTATTTGCAAATATCATCTTTCATTCAGCCTTTTAGTTTTATTGATTGTTTCCTTCACTGTGCAGAAAATATTTTTTAAAAATTTTAACTATGTATTGTAGAGGATGGTTTGCTAAGGATAAACTTCAGAAAAGCTGACTCTCAGTTTTCTAGCAGTCCATTCAAAGAAGAAAGATAACCTGCTTCAAAGTGACAAAATTAAAACAAATTAATTTTAATTAGTTACATAGAGGAATCATATTCATTCCTGACTCTGAGACTCAAAGTAAAATTTCTTGTGGGATCTCCTGGAGAGGATGTGCAATGTAATTAGCGGGTGCAATGCAATTAGCAACCTCTTTACAGTAAACACACTGAGAGACTCAACAAGTTCCTTGTTCGTGATGTCCCTCAATGTAGGCCAAAGAGTAATTTGTGAGAATAGCTCCAGTGCGCTCCAAAGCCTATGGTCCAGGTTCAGAACTTGTTGGTCCCAATGGCTGAAGAGAGAGATTTCTAGAAAATCTAAAGGAATGGGTATATCAAAATATTGTTTCTCAGCACTCTTTTGATTTATATTGTGCAGTAGTGATTCCAGGCTCTACTTGTGACAAGAAGCTGGAGGGTGACTGTCCCACAATGCCAATTCAGGGTACCGTCATATACTCCAGCTGGCAGCCAATGGGGCTGGACCGTCAGGCTATGGTACCCACATGCTGAAGAGAAGCTGCCCCCCAGGGCAAGACAGGTTGAAGGCACAGGAAAGAAACTAGAGCCTGCTACACTGCTCTGAGGAAGGGGCACAACTCTATAGCACATGGTGTGAATAATTTTATATTTGAAAAACTTTAAATGGCTGTGGAAAAGTATTTACTTCAGATATAAAAAAATGTCAACCTGTTTCACAGAAGCTAGGGGGTGGTATTATCCCTTCTTAGTGCCCCTTCTTCAGTAATAAAATGGCATCAAGAACTCTTTGTAAGGTAACAATAAATTAGCATGTTGTCTAGAATTAATATCTTTATTCTGGTTAAAAGTTGAGGATTATCTGACAAAAAAGATCACTTTGATTTTAAATGATCACCAACTCTACTTTCCAGCAGATACCAGGTGGTAGAATCATTTATCTATTAAAATCATACCTAGTTTGTGACAATAGGGCCTTTTACATTTTAAAAAGTGACTACCTATGACTATGTTTTGTTTGCTTATTTCTAGGGTTTTATTTTTAAGTACTCTCCACACGCAAAACAGGGCTCAAACTTACAACCCTGAGATCAAGAGGTTCAGGCTCCACTGACTGAGCCAGTCAGGGGCCCCTGGTTTTATTTTATATTGGATTCCTTACCAATTATTAACACATTTGCTTAAAAAATAAGTGATCTAGCTATAGATAGAAGATAATTCTTCATTGAGAAGGGAAAATCTTTGTTTTAGCAAAAGAGCAAGACCCTTTTTCTTGGATACTTTATGCCAGAGCAAGTCCACAGAAAAGCCAATTTCATTTGTTTTCCATGATGCTGCAATGGTTTGGGATGAGTGGAAGGATCATAGACTTATGTTGGGTCCTTGACCACTCACACCTCCTACCCACTCTAATACCAGTACTTCTAGTATTAAAATAGTGGAGCAGAGAGCCTGGGCATTGGTGCAGATGCTGTTCCATGTTTGTGGGCTGTCTGTGGGACTAGCTTGCACCGTTGAGCTGGGTAGCTCTCCTCTGGACCTAGAGGCAGAGTTCTGTTTGTTTTCACAAACCATCGAAGGGTAGATTCATACCAGGGAATTCTCATGGTATGAGCTTTGAGAGGCGGCTCTGGCCACAGTGTAGAGGAACTTCAGAAGAACCTTGTTTCACTCCATACGAGAGCTAGCCTTGGTTTTAAAGTGATTAGTGAAGGTCAGGGCTAGACGCTTTGCATTAGCATCACTTCTCTTCTAAGAACATTCTCTGCCGTAAGAAATACCATCTATCCATACCCACCAGCTTGGGTTAGGGACAAGCCGAACAGTGAGAAGGGCATGAATGGTGTGTGAGAGTGAACTTCATGGCCTTTTAGGAGAAATTTATGCTCCAAATGGAAACAGGAAATAAAAGGGAAGAAAGTCAAGGGCATGGTCCCTTTCTAGCATATACTCCAATGTTGTTAAAGAAACCGAGGGACTCTTCTTCCCAGCCAGAATCAGGTTGAAGCAAAGCCTCCCTCCAAAATGGAGAAACTCTCCTCGAGTAATCTGGGAATTCCAGCTCGGGTTACGGGTTTTCACTAATTCAGGGTCCTGCTAAGACAAAGGGCCCGGGACTGGCATCTTTCTAAGGGGGGACTTGTTTCAGTTGGTTTGCAGACAAAGCAGGAGACACTAACAACTGAGGGGCCATGCTCATTGCTCTTTGGCAGGGAAGCCAGGAAGGAACAGGGAGGTTTGGAAACACAACAGTGCACAAATACCCTTTGTGAAGTCCCGAGCCCCCTGGCCAGTGCAGAGAACGGTCTTCTTGGGTTGTCCCCGTGGGAACTGTTTTCCATGAAGATAGTATGACAGAGCAACTGTTTTTCTATGTTCAGATAGGGGTGATTCAGAAAATAGGGTTTTCTTTAAAGTCTTTAAAGAATATTTTGTGTCCACTGGGTAGAAAAAGAAAGAAAATGGACAAAAAAATTCAGTCAAGAATGGAGTCCTCAAAATTTCCACCCATTCAAGTCTTCAAAGAAGGGGGAAACTGATGAACACAACTTTATTAACATTTATCAAGAAGAGAAAATGGAAAATGGCATTATTTTCTTTGTAACAGCTAATAAGCTAATAGTTTTTTTACTTAGGAAACTGATCACTTTCTTAAAAATGGAAAAGACCACCTCTAGCTACAGAGAGAAGGAACCAACTTGTAGATGTTACAAAGATAATGAGAGAGGTGAGACAGAAGCCCAAGTTTCCTTCCAGTTGTTCTGGGAGCAGAATATCACCTTGTTAATCAATCAGTATCTTTTTTTTTTTTTTTAAAGCTTTTTCCATATACAAAGCACTATTATTTTAAGACTACATCTTAAAATATTTTATTTTGTTAAAACAAACTTTAAATATAACCTTATGCTTACCCATTCTATTTTAAGTCTTCATTGGATTGCAGTATCATTTCCAAACAATGATAAATATTATAAATATTATACTTTCAAAAAATGCCAGTTCTCTTTTTTTGAGATATAATTGACAAATAACATTATTATAGTTTCAGGTGTACAACAGAATGAGTCAGTATGTATACATATTGAGAAATGATGACCACAATAAGTCTACTTAATGGCCACCATTACACACAGTTGGAAAATCTTTTTTCTTATGATGAGGACTTTTAAGATCTACTTTTTTAGCAACTTCCAAATATCAGTTGTAGTATGATAACTGTGGTCACCATGTCCGGGACTTATTTATTTTATAACTGAAAGTTTGTATCTTCTGACCACCTTCATCCATTTCACATATCCCTACCCACTACCTCTGACAACCACCAATCTGTGCTCTGAAAGGTATGGCAGTTCTGAAATTTGTCTCAGTCAATGACCATTTCCATTGTAAACCTACAAGAAGAACATGAAAAGGGAGATGTGGCCTATAAAAGTCAATGACCAGAAAATACACACTTTGCTTAGAAATGGTTACCCTTTCATGAGAAGCCAGTGAAACCTATGACTCCTGGTCACCTGTGGCTTATCTACCAGATGATGACTACCCAGCCCTGCCCCCGACCCTTTGGCTTCCTTTTGTCTGGCCCATCTAGGTTCTGCACCTGAATGAGGCTCAGGGAAGAGCTGAGAACATCTGCTTCACACATCACTTAACAGAAAAACAAAAGCAGCAGTATGAACAACAATAAAAAACTAAAAATATAAATACAATGATTTTTTTTGGGGGGGTCTAGGTCAGAATTTGCTTCTTTATAAACATACCTATATTCCAAAACTGTATTTTAAAAAGATCCTAGGGATGCCTGGGTGGCTGAGTTGGTTTAAGCATCTGCCTTCGGCTCAGGTCATGATCCCAGGGTCCTGGGATTGAGCCCCACATTGGGCTCCGTGCTCAGAGGGAGCCTGCTTCTCTTTCTCTCCTCCCTGCTTGTGCTTTCTCTCGCTATCTCTGTCACTATCTCTCTCAAATTAATAAATAAAATCCTTTAAAAAATTAATAAAAAAATAAAAAAGATCCTATTTTTAAACTATCCATACCGCTGCTCCTCTAACCTTGTGCTTACTGCAGAGGTAGCTGGACTTCATAGAGCATATATGGTAACACATATAGTGTGTAACATACTTAATAGCATATATAATAACATATTGTAACAAATGCCATGTCTTCCCAGGTTGGAAAGGGCTCTTTGTAGCTGTAATAAACTAGGAGTGGAGTGGCACAGTATCACTTGTTAAAGGAGAACAGATTAGTGGAAATTGTCTATTCAGATAGACAGTGAGTGTAAACACATCCAGGGTTTGTGCTAGCTGCACCTTCACAGCCTGAACAGTGTCTTCTCAGTCACTTTCTGCTTCCACTCTGTCATCAAGCCCTGTTCCTTCTACCCCCACAATGGATCTCTAATATGTTTCCTTCTTCCCATTTCTGTTGTCCAACTACCATTTCAGGAATTTTCATTTATTTTTCTAAATTCCTACTACAGTATCTTTCCTACTAGTAGGTTTGCCTCTGGTTCCTTTGTTTTTAATTCTTCTTCCATAGGACACGATGTCCCTTGACAGGACAGCACGGTCTCACAAACTGGAGGAGAGGTAGGCTGGGGGGTGGGGTAACTGGGTGATGGATATTAAGGAGGGGACATGTGGTGATGAGCCCTGGGTGTTATGCACAAGTAATGAATCATTGACCGTTACATCTAAAACTAAAACTTGGATAGTTGAATTTAAATTAAAAAATGAGAAAAACTTAAGAAAAAAAAAGAAAGATGAGCTATTACAATGAATACCACAAAAATACAGAGGATCATAAGAGAGTACTATGAACAAGGTGAGGCCAACACCTTGGGCAACCTAGAAGAAATGGATAAGTTCCTAACAATAACATAGAAAGACTGAACTGTGAAGGAAAAGAAAAATCTGAATAGACTGATCACTAGTAAAAACATTGATTTGATAATCAAACCATCCCAACAAAAACAAATAGCCTAAGACCAGACAGTTTCACTGAGGAGTTCAACCAGACAGTAGAAGAAGAATTAATACCAACCCTGTGTCAAGTTGTTTAAAAAATAGGAGAGAAAACTGTATGTCCAAACTCATTTTATGAAGACAGCATTACTCTGCTGCCAAAACAAGACAAAGATGCTACAAGAAAAGGAAAGGCCAATATCCCTCATGAACAGAGATGCAAAAATCCTCAAAAAATCACTGGCAAATAGGGTCCAGTGGATTTATTTCAGGGATGCAAGGATGATTCCACATCTTCACATCTACCAAAATCCTAGGATTGTTACAGTAGATGCAGAAAGAACACTTGACAAGATTCAATATGCATTTATGATAAAGACTTTAAACCATCTGGGTATTGATTGAACATACCACAACCAAAGGCCCTATATGAAAAGTCCACAGCTGACAGTATACTCAAGGGTGAAATGCTGAAAATTTTTCTACACGATCAAGAACAAGATAATGATGTCCACTCTTACCACTTTCATTCATCACAGTATTGAAAGCCCTTGCCAAACCATTTAGACAAAAAACAAAACAAAAAAGATATGAAATCTAAATAGGAAAAGAAAATGGTCACTATTTGCAGATGACATGATACCATATGTACAAATCCCTAGAGTACACACACACACACACACACACACACACACACAACCTGTTAGAATAAACAAATTCAGTAAAGCTGCAGGATACAGTATCAATATACAGAGAATTGTTGCATTTCTTTTTTTTAAAGAATGTATTTATTTGACAGAGAGAGTGAGAACACAAGCAGGGGGAGCAGAGGAGGGCCAGGAAAAAGCAGACTCCCTGCTGAGAAGGGAGCCCAATGCTGGACTCATTCCCAGAACCCTGGGATCAGGACCTGACCTGAAGCCAGACACTTAACTGACTGAGCCACCCAAGTACCCCAACTTGTATTTCTATATACTGATATTAAACTTTCACAAAGAGAATTTACGAAAGTAATGCCATTGACAATTGCATCAAGCAAAGAAAATCTAGGAATAAAAGTAACCAAGAATGAGAAAGACCTGGTATACTGAATGCATGGTGGAGAAGGAAGGAAAAATAAGTGTGTGTTGGTGGGTGAATGTATGGACCAGAGATTTGGAAGATGACACAAATAAATGGAAGCATACACCATGCTCATTAACTGAAAGAGTTAATACTGTTAACATGTCCACTGTACCCAAAGCAATCTACAGATGTGATGAAATCCCCATCTGAATTCCAATGGCATGATTCCAAGAAATGGAAGACAAGAAGTGCCTGGGTGGCTCAGTGGGTTAGAGACTCTGCCTTCAGCTCAGGTCATGATCCCGGGGTCCTGGGATTGAGCCCCGCATCGGGCTCTCTGCTCAGCAGGGAACCTGCTTCCCTCTCTCTCTTTGCCTGCTTCTCTGCCTACTTGTGATCTCTGTCTGTCAAATTAAATAAATAAAATCTTAAAAAAAAAAAAAAGAAATAGAAGACAATCGTAAAATTTGTATGGAATCACAAAAGACCTCAAACACCCAAAGCAATCTGGATAAAGAAGAAGAGAGAGAGAGCCCAAGATGGCAGAGGAGTAGGAGATCTTAATTTCATCTGGTCCAAGGAGTTTAGCTAGACAGCTATTGAACCATTCTGAAAACCTGTAAATTCAAGCAGAAATCAAAGAAAAGAATAGCTGCAACTCTATACACAGAAAATCAATCACTTTCCACAAGGTAGGAGGTACAGAAAAGTGAGTCTAAGTCTCTAGGCGGAAAGATAAACCGTGGAGGGAGGGATCCTCCATCAGCCGGCTACCGCCAAGTGCTAGGGGCAGCAGAGCACAAAATCGGAACTTTTAGAAGTCTTCTCTGGTGAGGGACGTTGCTCTGGAGGCAAAGCAAAGGGTGGAACCCTCAATGGCACAGTGTGTTCTCAGGATCCTTGGGGTCCCAGGAAGACCAGGGGTGCTTGAGGGCAGCAGAGCTCCCAGGTATTGGAGCAGGGAAGCCAGCTGTATGGAGTGAGGCCAGGAGTGGGCTCTAAGCTGGAGGTTACTGTAAACTGTGATCCACAGCACTGTCTGACCACTGTTTTTTGAGAAGGGGCCCAAGAAGTGGCACAACCGGAGAGAGTCCCTTTCTTCCCCCAGGAGGAGTGGTGCCTGAGCATGCTGCAGGAGTCTGTTGGGTTTGGAGACTCTAAACAGGGTCATGGGCCAGAGATAGAGATGTTTGGTCACAGGACCAGTCAGCACGGAGTGCAGACAGAGACCAGGGAGACATGAAGGATTGACCACTCTTCTGTGAGGCACACTGAGGAGTGGGGCCCCAAGGTCTCAGCTCCAGGGCCAGAGATCGGAAGGCAGCCATATTCATTCTTGTCCCAAAAGATTGGGATAATTTCTTGCATATTATCAGACCACAATGCTTTGAAAATGGAACTCAATCACAAGAGGAAATTTGGAAAGAACTCAAATACATGGAAGCTGGAGAGCATCCTGCTAAAGAATGAATGGGTCAATCAGTCAATTCAAGATGAACTTAAAAAACTCATGGAAACAAATGAGAATGAAAACATAACTTCAATATCTTTGGGATGCAGCAAAGGGGGTCCTGAGAGGGAAGTATATTGCACTATATGCCTTTCTCAAGAACCAAGAAAGCTCTCAAACATATAACCTAATCCTACACCCAAAGGAGCTAGAGAAAGAGCAGCATAGAAAGCCTACACCCACAAGGAGAAGAGAAATAATAAAGATTAGAGCAGAAGTCAATGAAGTAGAAACCAAAAGAATAGTAGAACAGATCAATGAAATTAGGATCTGGTTCTTTGAAAGAATTAATAAAATTGATACACCCCAGATTTCTCCAGAAGAAAAGAGAAAAGACCCAAATCAATAAAATGATGAATGAAGAAGGTGAGATCACACCCAACACCAAAGAAATACAAACAATTGTAAGAACATAGGATGGCAACTCTGTGTCAACAAATCAGGGAGTCTCAAAGAAATGGATGCATTCCCAGAAACCTAGAAATGACCAAAACTGAACCAGGAAGAAAAGGGAACGTGAAGAGTCCCATAATCAGCAAAGAAATTGAAGCAGTCATCAAAAATCCCCCAGGAAACAAAAGCCCAGCGCCAGCCAGATGGCTTCCCAGGGGTATTCTACCAAACATTTAAAAAAAGATTTAATACCTATTCTTCTGAAACTTTACAAAAAAAAAAAAAAAAACAAAAAACCCAAACAAACAAACAAACAACCAAAAAAACTGGAAGGAAAACTTTCAAACACTTTTGATGAGGCCAGGATTACCTGGATCCCCAAACCAGACAAAGACCCCACCCAAAAGGAGAATTATGGACCAATAGCCCTGATGAATATGGATGCAAAAATTCTCACCAACATATAGCCAAAAGGAGATTAAAAGGATTAAAAGGAGATTAAAAGCCAACAGTACATTAAAAGGATGGTTCACCATGACCGAATCGAATTTATCTAACACATCTGCATGCCTTAATGTTGTTCTACATAGGACTCTACTAGTGTAAGTTATGAAAGAAAATCTGAAGCAGATTCCTGGAATCTTATCACATAAATTATGAATAGCAATGACACTTGACTGGCCCCTGTGACGGTTGCTGAGTTGCAATTACAAAGTCATGATTATCTGGAAGAACAATGGATATTTTTGTTTCTTCACTCAGGCTTGTGACTTTATCCACCACATGACTCTTCTACTTTGGCATTTTTTATACATAGCCTATTGTTTATTTTTCAGATTATAGTAGGCAGTCATGCTCATTGGACAAATCTATAAACCCCAGGAAGAAAATCAAATTGCCCATATCAATACCTAGAGATATCTATTGTTCACATTGCTGTATTTTATAAACATGCACACACTGTTTGGTGGTATGTTATTTTCCACTTTTATATTGTGACATTTTTCTATCTCTTTAAATAATCTTCCACGTACTTTTTAAATGACTGCATGGTGCTTTATCGTGGGCTATCTCATAACTTAGTTAACCATTATCCTACTTTTGAGGATTCAGGTTGTTCCAAAGTTTTTCAGTTGTAAATAAATAGTATAATAAAAATTTTGGTGCTGTTCTTCTTTCCACGTTTGTTCTTGGGAAACATCTCCAGAATGGAATTGCTGGGTCAAAGGGCATGCACTTTTTACTCTCTAGAAAACTTGTATAAATTTATACCTCCTGCACCCTTGCCAAAATATTGGGTATTAGTAATTGAAAAAGAATCTTACTCAAAAAGATGAAAAATGATATCTTGATTTAATTTGGATTCTTTTCCATTCCACTTGCAAATGATCCCAAAGATGAATTAGAGGGTAGAGAACAGAAGACAGACATGTATGAAAGGATAATGTATTATTTTGACAAGCTTTTGAAATTCTACCTCTGCCCCTGTTAGCCTACCAGGAATAAGACAAACAAATCCAGACCTGTAATAGCTTATTCTATAATTTATTGACAAATAGTACAGAATAGTTTATTTTCAAGAGGTATTCTTGGTAACGCCCTGTCCTGCCTTTGACTGTGCGCCTCACACCTCAGAGCCTGGATGGGGCTAAGGAGGCACTTCCTAGTCAAGGCGGAGACCTGTCTAAACTCAGGCCTGGAGGAACATTAGCAGTGGTGGTTCATGACCTTCACTTGGAGGCAGTGGCAGGATTAGCCCGTTTTTTGCTCCCACATTTGTGTGAGCTGAAAGGAATTGGCCTTATTGTTACTGTGGAGTGTTTGCCACTGTTCTCATCCGGTTTTGTGGATCTGACAACTAGTGTATGCTTTTAGGTAAGCTTCGGTCAAGTGTCTTTACTCAATTTGGGGGAAGTTATTGGTCTCTAACAGGCAGTTGCTTATGAAAGAAATGGAAAATGTAAAAACCCTTATTACCAGTAGCTGGCAACTTCTCACAAGAGATGAAAATATCAATTTTTTACTCTGTTTTGTTGAAATATCGGAAACAGTTCAATTGACAGTTAGGAAATCAATTCCTACCCCTGAAACACGAACAAGCCAACCCAGACAAACGAAGGGAATGGGTTTCTTCTTCCCTGAAAGTGGGCATGCCGGCCCTAAGGAGAGAGATCACATGCTTCTCGTTGGGCAGATGCTCTCACTGACTTCAGTTCATCCCTCCAGAGCACCACACAAATGTCAGGCTTTTTCTGTGAGTAAGGAAGGACCCTTGACAACACAAGCAGGCTATCAAACCCCAAATGCTGAAAGCCTCAGTTAAGCAATTTACAGAAGAAATTATTGTATATAGTTTTACCACGAGAGACTATTGCCATTCTTTGTAAAGATACACCTTTTTCTTATAAGGCAATCTCTTTGGGCATCAAAGTTTTTCCTTTTAAATGGCAGTGTAATTCTACCAAATTGTTGACATTTCTACTCTCATCCATGCAGATTGACTTACCTCCTAGTTTGTATATGGCATGGCAACCACAGACATGAGTGAGAATGGATTCTGGCATGTGCAGACAGTGGAAATGGGTAGGGACATGTGGGCAGCAAAAACACATGGATTCCACAGGTAATATGTATAGAACATGATTTTAACAGAAATACAGAACCGCGAACCTAATGTTGTAAGCATTCATAGCCCTTCCAAACAATGGCTCATGAAATCTCCAGATACCTATGATATAGATGTTTATTGTTTTTTAAATTTTTTATTTAAATTCTAATTAGTTAACATACAGTGTAAATAATATTGGTTTCAGGAGTAGAATTCAGTGACTCATCACTTGGCTGCTTATTCTTAGTAGAGCAGATTGGCTATGTAATCCTTAGACACTAGATGGCGCCATAAGATATTCCTATGTTAGTATATCCGCGCTCTGGAGTGATACTGGCTCAAACCCAAGCTTGAGGTAGGAAATTTCTATTAAGGAAAAGGCACTGTTTATAAAGTCAACATTTTCTTTTTACTTTCATAAAGTCTTTATATAATCTTTAAAAATGGACTAGAGACATACATGTTACATCGGCATTTTACATGTCCCATACACTGGGCTGTGAAAGTGTCCTTAAGGGATAGGTTCACATTTGCCTGGGCAAGTCTGTGCCAAGTCTGATCCCACACTCTTACCGGGCGGAGGTGTGATGTCTGATTCCTTAGGACCGAGTCTTCTTCTACCCAAAGACCTTTCATGCTGTGTCCCTGAGCCTGGAACTGTGAGTGGGTCAGTTTCTAAACTAAGATTAGAACTTGAAAGACTCCCAGTCTTGGGACGGGGTGGCCTTTTGTGACTCCTGGATTTGCATGGAAAAATCCCTCTGTCGAGCACCCCATCCCCTCCATATTGAGGGGACTATCATCTCACAGAAGCTCAAAGCTCACATCCAACCTGAGTCTGTAGTTTAGCTCAAAGATCCAGAGGCCTCTCTGGCTTTGCTTCTGCTCACTGCCCTGGCAGCCGCTTTTGGCTTTGATTAAAATGTGCCCGAGAAGTGTTTCACACCCTTTGCACTCAGGCGTGTATTCTAAACACTTCCTTCTTATAAGATCTCCAGAATTTTCACGTTTTCAGAAGAGTGATTCCGCTCCCCTCCCCCCATTATCTCAGTCCACCCTTTAGACTGGAAGTCCTGTTTTGCCATTTGGAAAAGAAACACCCTTGAGATAGATAAAGGAGAAGGAGGTAAAGGAAATGATGGTGTTCTCAGGTGGCGTGAGCTTTGGTTTCCAGGCCTCTCCAGCCTGGGTTATCACAATCAGGAGGTTGTCAGCTGTGAGGGAAGGCCCTGCAGCACTTTCTTTTCTTGAAGGTGAAACAATTTCCCTGAAATTCCCACCTCGTCTAAGGTTACAGGTTGGCAGAAAATGCAAGTTTTACGCTTTCCTCAAACACTCTCCTCTTACGATTCCGCCTCCCATCCATAGTGATTTGACCACTTAGGCGGTCTCACTCGTGAGTCCTCAGAGTGTGTGCTCTTTGTGGCTGCCAAGCCAGCAAGAGGCTTACATAGAATGTGTTCCAGACAATGCCAGCATATTCTCCATTACTGCCCCTTGCTCAGGGACCCATGGCAAAAGGCGTCCCCAGTACCCTCTTTTGAATAGTCTCTCCTTTCACCAACCCAGTCCCCACATTCCACCTCCCATCAATCGGATCCCCATGCCCTGACCTGTATATAGAGTTGTATATAGATCTGTATATAGAGTTGCAGCTATTCTTTTCTTTGATCTCTGCTTGAATTTACAGGTTTTCAAAATGGTTCAATAGCTATCTATCTAAAGGTCTCCAAAAGTTACAATATGAGATAGAAATTGTTTTATGAGAAAAGAGAGAGGAAAGAAAACTTTTAGAGATGATGCTTATGTTTATGGTAGTGTTTATGATGGTGGTTTCACAGGTGGATACTTGGGCTCAAACTCTTCCAGATCTAGACATTAAATGTGGACAGTTTCTTTTGCCTGTCAAGGATAACCTAAACTAAAAAAAAAAAAAAAGGAAAGAAAAAAAAAAGAGTATGTTCTTTGGGAATTCACTAGTAGGAGAGTCATTTTAATGAAGATATCTTTAATCCAATGACATCAATTTGTATTTTAAAACTATCCCTTAGAAATAGTCTCCCCTCTCCCAGTTCATGGAGACATCTACAGATGCTATCATCAGCATCAGATTAACCAAAGCTTGAACTGAAAGCTGCTGAGAGGGTCACTTGGGTGGCTCAGTGGGTTAAAACCTCTGCCTTTGGCTCAGGTCATGATCCCAGGGTCCTGGGATCGAGCCCCGCATCGGGCTCTCTGCTCAGTGGGGAGCCTGCTTCCTCCTCTCTCTCTCCCTGCCTCTCTGCCTACTTGTGATCTCTGTCTGTCAAATAAATAAATAAAATCTTTAAAAAAAGAAAGAAAGAAAGAAAGCTGCCAAGAGCAGACATTTCCGATAATTCAGTGGTAGAGTCTTTCTGGTCACATGTGTGTATCTGTTTTTGTATTGAACGTACTCCTCTTCCTGCTTTTTTTTTTTTTTCTTTTCCTATGTTTTTTTCTCACATTCCTTTTATGTGTAACTATCTTTTATCTTGAATAATAATCACCTAATTAAGGAGTGATTAAATGTAACAAATATTTTCTTTATTTTTTTAAAGATTTTATTTATTTTTTTGACAGACAGAGATCACAAGTAGGCAAAGAGGCAGGCAGAGAGAGGGGGAAGCAGTCTCCCTGAGCAGGGACCCCAATTCAGGGCTCAATCCCAGGACCCTGAGATCATGACCTGAGCCAAAGGCAGAAGCTTAACCCACTGAGCCACCCAGGCATCCCCAAATATTTTCTTTAAATAAAAATAAAAAAAGGTGAGTTTTGTTCAGTGTCTCTGAAATACCTCTTTGCATTTAGAGGCCATATCTATACACATAGCTAAATATATACATAAGCCATGTGTATAGCTGGCATCTTGGACCAACGGCTGGCCCCTTTTTGGTGGGACATTCTCTCTGCTCTTGACTGCACTTTCCCTGCCTCAATTTAAATGTCCTTTTCTGAGAGACCTGCTGAGAATCCCTGCTGTTGTTTTTCAGAGGACCCATATTACTTGTTACTGTGCTTGCACATTTGGAAATACATGCTTATTTGAGTGATTGCTTATTAAACCTTTCTTTTTCTTTTCCTCTAGACAGTACACTATGAAGCTCTTGTTTCCCCAGAATCTCACACAATGCTTGGCACATGGCAGACAGTCTAAACATTTATTATGTGAAGGCATTAATGAACTTTGCTCTTTTAAAGACATGGTTCTGTTAGCTAAAAGCTGTGGTTATATTAAAAAACCAACGGTTCTTTGGGAATAGGACAATGTTTGAAAATATTTATTTGGCTTCACTCAAACCCACACAGCTCAGGACAAATTTCCTTAATGGCTTTCTGAGTTCTAATTATTAAGTCGTAAGTAAACTATCCACCCACAGGAGGTTGGTGATGATCTTGAAGGTGAAAAATAAATTGATTTTTAAAAGCAATAGGCTGGTTGAAACTGGGATAAGGAAAAAAGGCATCTGTTATCTTGTGGATATAAGACTTATGTTTCACAAGCATGAAAAATAGAGAGGCCTACATCAGCAAGGGGGACACTGAAATGCAGAGCTTAACAATTGCAATCACGATTTGCTCTTGGGGGCTTACAATCTTGTCAGTATGTACTGGCAAGCTTTTGGGACAAGAGAAAACTGAAAAGATAATAATAAAGAAAATAAGGGCAATGATTGTGATAGTCATAAAAATGCATGATAGTAAGAGGAGTGATTAATTCTGTCCTGGGGAGTCGAGGGAGATTGGACAGAGGGAGTGATCTCATAGCAGGTCCTGAAGGATGAATAGAGGGCTTGCACCCTGACTAAGAAGGCAGAAGGAACAAGAAGAAATGTACACGTAGTGGCAGGAAGGTATGAAGCCCCATGAGTCATCCGAGTGTGAAAGAGACCCCACGTGAGGATGCGGTAGAGGCAGTCAGTGGTAGTGAGCCGTGAGCCTGGGAGGCAGGGCTGTGGTCGACTTGTGAAACTGTGTAAGCCAAAGGAAGAAATGTGTGAATTAGCTTTCAACATTGGCAATGGGAAAAATAAGTTTATTTTGTCCATTTAAAAATAGCAGGGCAAAAAAAAAAAATAGCAGGGCAATTAATGACTTCCAGGGGATACTTTTTTTTGTTAAGATTTTATTGATTTATTTGACAGAGAGAGACCCAGGGAGAGAGGGAACGCGAGCAGGGGGAGAGGGAGAGGGAGAAGCAGGCCCCTCACTGAGCAGGGAGCCTAAAGCAGGGCTCGACCTCAGGATGCTGGGATCATGACCTGAGTTGAAGGCAGTTGCCCAACACCTGAGCCACCCAGGTGCTCTGGGAGATACATTTCTTGGCTAGCATATCTCTGGTGAAATCTTCCCTTCCCTTCTGAGGTTCTCACACTAGAAAATACAGCAGGAAACTATTTGGTGTAAATGTGACTGCCTTTGTTACTTTGGCAATTAAATGTGTCTCAAATGTAGTAGCGAGCTTTCTGATCCCTCAGTGGAGTTCTTCTAGCAAAAGAAAGCACTAGAGGACAGTGGTTCAGAGAAAAAAGTTTGGCTTCAAATTGTCCAGGATTGAGTCCTGACTCCACCTGGAGTAAGCTACTAACCCCTTTAAACCTCAGTTATCTCTCTGTGAAAGGGATATAAAGATAATATTATTTACCTCATGGAGTTGAGTAAGGATTCAGATAATGTGCGTAAGGTTCTTAGCTCAGTCCCTCTAGTACAGGGAAATGCCCAATAAATATTTGCTAATGAAAGATCTATCTACCATCCAAGATGTATTCAGTGCACTTCAGAATCCAGTTCCTGACCCATGAAGCCGGAATTAGTCATTGTTCTGTTCCAGAGCTACCTCATTAGAAATTTGCTAAAGTTAGAAATGAGTCTTGATTTTCAGAGACCTTATTAAATAATCCTTCCCAGGCTCTACGTGAAATCCGGATGGAGGATACACAGCTGTGAGTCTGCATGGCTGTCACCCTGAGACTCTGAATTTCATTGAGATCATAAATCTGAATACAAGTAGTTTTGTCTCAGTTGTTTGGGGGGACAATTAAAAGCTTTGAAAATCATATTTTTGGTCACTGTGAAGCAGAAAAATTGGAGTTACCTTGGAGCAGTCATTACTCTTGTCATCCTAATACTGAAAGAATCAAATGAGCTACGACATGCAAGTAAACAGAGAATCATAGACAAATGCTTATACAACGTGGCTTAGAAAATTCAAGAAGTTGTTGTTAGGTGAAGGGAAGGCCATGGATAAGAAAGTTTGTAACAGAAGAACTTAGGGGGCACCTGAGTGGCTCAGTGGGTTAAGCCTCTGCCTTCAGCTCAGGTCATGATCCCAGGGTCCTGGGATCCAGCCCCACCCGAATGGGGCTCTCTGCTCAGCAGGGAGCCTGCTTCCTCCTCTCTCTCTCTCTGCCTGCCTCTCTGCCTACTTGTGATCTCTGTCTGTCAAATAAATAAATAAAATCTTAAAAAATAAAAAGAGCTTTGAAAGAACAGATGTTCATCTCTGTCTCCTCCTTCCTTGGAAGGAGTGGAGGGTGAGCAATTGGTTAAGACGCTGGGTTAGCATTGCCAAAGACAGCCATAACTCCAGGAAAAAGTCCTGGACATCCTGCATGTTTAACGAAGAAGAGAAAACAAAACAAAAGAGGCAGAAAGGATTTTTGGCAAAAAGAGTGAAAAACATTTCCTCCCATTTTATCAGGAAGAAATGAATCATTTTCACGAAGCCCATCTTCACTCACTGCCAGGGCGAACACAGAAGATGGGAAGGAGGCAAGTCTATGCCAAATCCACAAAGAACTGAAGAATTTCAAGAAGAAGAATGGATGTTACGTTAGAAAATCACCTCAAACCAGAAGTTTGATGTGACTCTGGAGATTATGAATTCTTCTCCTGTGATGATTACATGAGGAATACGACAGGCTTGTACTTCTATTTCTTAGTCTGTTGAGGATTGCATCGGCCCCACTACACACTCTCCCTCTCTCTTTCTCAATCCTCTGTTGGATCATTTGAGTTAATATTTCAAGAGGACGACAATACTAGAAACAAAACCAATGAATGACTGTGTCAACATGCATATGTTTTCACTTTTACTTAATAAATTTTAAAGACAAAACATGTCATGGTGTCCTCACAAGACCCTGTATTTCCTGCTAACATGACCTTGGCTGTAAGCTGTCTGTGCACAATTTTATTAGCTATGAAATATGGATATTAGTAGTTTCAGCCTCATTTGGTCATTATGATAATATGAACATATCTTGTTGAGGGACACAGTTCAACTCATCACACTCCTTCATTTTTTAAATTTTTTTTTAAAGTTTAATATCAAGTAATTAACATATAATGTATTGTTTGTTTCAGGGGTACGGGTCTCCGATTCATCAGTCTTACATAATACCCAGTGCTCATTCAACACGTACCTTCCCCAATGTCCATCACTCCATTACTCCATCACTCCAGCAACCCTGCTTATTTCCTAAGATTAAGACTCTCTTATGGTTTGTCTCCTTCTTTGGTTTCATTTTTTCCTCTCTTCCCCTGTGGTCCTCTGCCTTGTTTCTTAAATTCCACCTATCAGTGAGCTCCTATGATAATTGTCTTTCTCAGATTGGCTTATTTCTCTTAGCATAATACGTCTAGTTCTAGCCACATCATTGCAAATGACAAGATTTCATTTTTGATGGCTGTGTAGCATTCCACGAATATATATATCACATCTTCTTTATCCATTCATCTGTCAATGGACCTCTGGGCTCTTTCCATAGTTTGGCTATTGTATATATTGCTTCTATAGACATTGGGGTGCAGGTGTCCCTTAGGATCACTACATTTGTATCTTTGTGTAAATACCCAGTACACACTCCTTCCTTTTATATTCACTACAACTATGACTATATATGATCATCAGATATTAGTTTGCTATCAAAATGAACTATGAGGGACACCTGGTAGGGGGGCTCAGTTTGTTAAGCGTCTGCCTTTAGCTCAGGTCATGATCCCAGGGTCCAGGAATCAAGTCCCCCATTGGGTTCCTTGCTCAGAGGGGAGTCTGTTTCTGCCTCTGCCTGCTGCCCTCTCCCCCCAGGTTATTTTCTCTCTCCCTCTCTTTAACAAACAAACAAATAAATAAAATCTTAAAAAAGAGAAGAACTATGAAAGGGAAGGTTGTTTAAATTACCCGAGATTATAACAAATATGAAATCAAAGTCTCTGATTCATAGCTCTTTCCCTAATACAAACATTTACCTGCAGTTGCAGGGCTATAGATTAATGGTTAGCAAATGAAATGTCAGCTTTTTTGTTCAGTGATTGCTTAACTTACATGTATTTACACACATTGTGGCGATTTTAATCTTGAACCAATTAGGATTGTGCTTTCATTCCTGCTTCTGTTGTAACATTACAGAAGACAATCACAAAGCAAACACTCTAGAAATAGAGTAAATGGTATCGTGAACACAGCCCGGTACAGATGAGGGAGACAAATATGAAGTTGAAGGCCTTTGCTGTTTCGTTTGTTTGAGATTTTTTTGCTTCATTTATTTGTTCAATCAAAAGGAAAGATAGTTTTCTAAGAAAAAGATTACAGAGGGAATCCGGCATGAAGAGTACGTTGGGAACTTTAAAAAATATACGGATATAGATTTATTTTAAGAAGTTGGCTCATGTGATTGTGGGGCCTGGCAAATTCTAAATCTGCAGGGCAAGCCATGAGCTGGAAGCTGAGTTGGAAGTGCATAGTGCTGGCGGGCAGGCTGGAAACTCAGGCAGGATCTCTCTGTCACAGTCTTGAGGGAGAATTCCTTCTTTTCTGGGAAAGCTCAGATTTTGCTCAAAATGCCTTCAGCGAATTGGTTGAGTCCCACCCACATTTTCAAGGGCAATCTCTCTCTCTCTCTCTCTTTTTACTTTTTGGGATCTCCGTGAAGCAAAACCAAGTTGCAATGTTGTCCAAAGTTCAAAAATCATATGTATAGGGGAGCAATATAAATGTTTTTTTTTATAGGTCATTAAGGATGCGGAGACAGAAGTGCATGAAGTCACTTTCCTGAGCTTATGGGACAGGGCACAGCTAGGAAGCTGAGCTCCAGACCCGTCACGCAATTCGCTGTCTGGTACAGCTCGTCTCAGCTATTGCAGAGGCCTCCTGCCTCTACATCCAGCCTCATGAAGTGACCTCGGACCCAGAGCTTGTACATGGTGGGCCTCTGGATGCTCACCTCCTCACAGAAAACATCATTAATCAACAATTATTCTCACTGCATCACCCTTATAGCATGTTTTCATCATATGTGTTAAAGGATACCCAATTCTGATTGATTATATTTTCTAGGCATGAGCTTGAGTATTTGAAATTCAGTTTAAAAACCTGCATAACAGCAAGAAAAATGACAGCACATTGGTTAAGCAATGTCATAAGTCACCAACCCCAGTCCTACCTCCCCCCCCTTTCTGATCCTCAGCATTCCCAGAGGTTGTAAAACATCAGCAAGGTTGGTGCTCTATCCACGGCCTCTCAGAAGGAAATAGTTCAAGCGGAAGTGATCTTAGGATCATCTTGGCTCTTAAATACCTCTCTTCTCTTCTGGAAGTTGGCTAAGCCCAAGGTTTATGCTAATGATGCTTTCTATATGTTGAAGTCCGCCACCCGGCCATCACTCTGGAATGTGTCTTAGACAATTTGAAATTTATCTCAGGTGCAGTTGAATTGCTGGTCCCCCTCAGAGTTACATATCGTAGTTCTGCAAGGCTGTCCCCAAGGAAGTGCCACATTTGCAGATAGTCAGCTCCAAAGCGCATCGTGCTGGCTGTTCTAAAGCTCTCCAACTTCTCGCTGTTTAACCAAGAAATGTGCTGAGAAAATGCAATGCGCACGGAATGTTTTGGAAAAGCAAACATGTTTGCAAAAATGATTTTTTTCAGGCTGTGTGTATGTGTGTGTGTGTGTGTGTGTCCGTCCCTGGCTGCAATTCTTCAGAAGGTCATTTTTATGCTGACTGATGGTTAGCACAGAACATCAAGGCTCTCACAACCTCGTCTCCTCCCTCAGGTCCGTGCTTCTACTGAATCATAGATACGGCACGCACGTTTTCAAACGAATTTCGTCTTTCTGGCGTGTGCCCGAAAGAGTAAGTTCCATTGCTCATTTTAATCACCTCTTTCTCTTTGACCTATTATTACTCAGTTTTCCCGCTGTCCGTAAAGATGAGCAGTTCTCCCGCGATGAGATGGTCACAGCCATTTCTGAGACTGAAGGAAGGCAGTCGCATGTAGGGATTAAGTGTGGGAACTTGGGCCAGATGGAAGGTCAGAATCCCAGCTCTGTTTCTTTATGGAAAATCACTTGCTCTAGTCTTAACTTTACTCATCAGTGAAATAAGGATGATCATCATTGTACTTGTTCTTGGGGTTTAGTGGAGATTAAAGGAGAGGGCGCACTCCGACTGCTTAAGCCCAATGCCTGGTACATAGTAAATCTAGAAGACATATCATCTAAAATTATTTTCCCAGGCACTGGGAAGCTGGAGGGTTTGTACCCTAAACTCTTTATAGTTATTTACTGGGAACTTGCTCACATATGGATGTCTTGAGAAATCAAAACAGCTTTGTGAGTTAATCTCTAATGTGAATCAGTGAACACTTGGCGTCTGTTTCTAGGACACCAGGCACTCCACTTGGCTCTGAGAGTACAAAGGTGACTAATCACAAACCCTGTTCTGGGGCAGCTTGCAGCCCGTAGGGAGAGAGTTACAGACACACGTGGTTGCACGGTGCCTGGGCCATGATGCAGGGATGTAGCAGGTGCACGGGGAGCGCAGAGGAGGCACCGGGGAGCTCTGAGCAGCCTCCCAGGTCTGGTTTCCTGTCTATATGCTGAAGGCATGCAGGCAACATGCAGACTCTTCCTTCTCTCTAAAAGCATCTAGAGTTTCGTTTGTCCAGAGCACCACCAGCTTCCACCAGGTTCACCTTGTAAAGGTTTCTTGCTGCTCCCCACTCTAGTGTCCACTCCAGTGTCCCAGCTTGGATGGTCCCACTCTGGCCTGGACTGTTGCAATGGTCCCATGCGGGCTCCAGTCTTGTTCCTACCCAGACCATTGAAAAAGAAAACACAAATCTGGACTGAGTAAGGAGAGACTTTATTTAAAAGGGTTATGGCAAGGGGTGTGTGTGAAATGAATTATTGCCACCGGAAGAGTGCTCTGACGGTGAGATCCCAAGCGTCAGAAGGGTTTTTCTTTTAGGAGAGGAGTAAACCAGGCTAGAGAGAGCTGGAGGTGGGCAAGTGACATGAGCGGGACTGGCGTGATTGGAAAGGATCCCCGAGAAGCTTCACCATCTTCTAGGAGCGTGCGGCTCAGGTAAAGTTCAGCACTGTCACCGTCTCCCACTGGCTACAAGAACTTTCTTTCTGAATGACAGATATGGCCAAATGGTTCCTTGCTTAACCTAGCTCGTGGCTCTCCTCTTGATGGCCCTTGCTTCTAATTCTGCTGTATCTTGAGTTTTGGACTCCAGAAACACCAGGGAGCTCTGGTGTCCTGTCTATGTGCCATGTGGTGTCTAATCTCTGTGTCTTTGTGTAAACTGTCCCGATGCTTGCAATGCCGTATCCTCCCCCACCTCCATTTACTCGATAACACCCAAACTCCTAATGATCCTCAAAGTCTCAGATGAAGCGGCATGTTCAGGAGAACTTCCTCAGCCCGGTGTCAGACTGAGATAGATTATTTTCTTTGTGTTTCTGTAACACTGTGAACTTAGAGCTTTTGTTGCACTTTGTGCTTTACAACAATTGTTCTTTGTGTGTTTAGCATCAGGAACTATGTTATTTTTTTTTATTTATTTTTTTTTAAGATTTTATTTATTTATTTGAGAGAGAGAGACAGTGAGAGAGAGCATGAGAGGGGAGAAGGTCAGAGAACGAAGCAGACTCCCCATGGAGCTGGGAGCCTGATGTGGGACTCGATCCCAGGACTCCAGGATCACGCCCTGAGCCGAAGGCAGTCGTCCAACCAACTGAGCCACCCAGGCATCCCAGGAACTATGTTATAAGCCCTCTCAGTCAATATTTGTTCAGTGTGTGTCTGGTTCTCTGGCAAATACTATAAACTTATTACTATTTATTTAAATAAGTTATTAAACTTATTACTATTTATTTATTTATTGTTTGTCTGTTTTGTTTTTATTTATTTTGGGGCAGGAAGGGGTAGAGGGAGAGAGAGAGGAAGAGAGAGTCCTTAAACAGACTCATCACTGAACACAGAGCTCACAGGGGACTTCCATCCCACCACCCTGAGATGATGACCTGAGCTGAAATCAAGAGTCGGACTTTAATCAACTGAGCCATTCAGATGCCCCAAACTCACTTATTTGTTAATTTCCATTTTTCAGGTGAGAACACTGAGATTAGGAAGCTAAGCAATTACCAGTTATCCTGCGGAGACTTTGAATTGAATAGAATGGACGCACTGATATCAAGAGTATTTTAGAATCGTATTCTCTAGAGTTCTCTTATCATTTGCTCTGGTAGTGAAAGAATGTCCCAACATGGGATCATGGTGTTCACCTAGTTAATTGCTACCAATGTGCACGTTTCTAACCTCTGGGAGGTAAAAGACACAGAACTCCTTGTGTTTGAACCACACTGGCTCCTCTCAGTTCCTGCTGAGGTTCGGAACCCCGAGCCTATCTTCCTCAGCTCAGGAGCGGAACATTCAAGGAAACTAGCACTTACGGTCAGCACAGCCCGAGAAAGCGGATATCCTTATTCGGAGTTCTGAGTAACATGTTCAGAAGTTGCTTAGGTTTCAGTCCTTGAGAAACTTTTCTCAGGTTTCAGAGACTCCTCCTTTGTCTCATTCTCTGATGCTGTAACAGACCCAAAATATGGGTTCTGTGGCCTTACTTAGGGCAGACAAAGACCTACTGAGAGTTCCAGGGGTTGTTCATTCTTTCATTCATGCAATTAACTATTTACTCATTCATCAGATACCCTGACCAATATTTCTCAAACGCTTAATTTGTGTCAGACACTATTGCAGGCTTTGGGGATAAAGAGAAATACAGAATGTGGTTCCTTTTTTTAAGGAATTCATAAGCTTCTAAAAGAATTAGTCAGGTAGGCAAATGAGCAATAAAAAGATATCAGTGCCAAGTCAGAAATACTGCTGGGTGGGAGAAAGGAGAAATGGAGCTGTGATTCTTTAAACTATTATTTATGGTAATTGTGGTCTATTTCAGGTCTTAGGTGGCATAATTATAAGTATCAAAGCCAAATCACCGGGGCGCCTGGGTGGCTCAGTGGGTTGAGCCGCTGCCTTCGGCTCAGGTCATGATCTCAGGGTCCTGGGATCGAGTCCCGCATCGGGCTCTCTGCTCTGTGGGGAGCCTGCTTCCTCCTCTCTCTCTCTCTGCTTGCCTCTCTGCCTACTTGTGACCTCTCTCTGTCAAATAAAAAAAAAAAAAAAAAAAAAAGCCAAATCACCAACCAGATTCCGTCAAGAGGCAACTTGACTCCATCAAAACACTGTTATGATTTTGGAGAGTTAAGTCTATGTGTATAGATTGCATATATGGCGAAAACATAGGAGTCCACTTTGAATCAGTAGTAAGACATGAGAACCTGGGTCGGACAGAGAACACAGTGCTGATCTCTGAGTCTGAAAAATAGTAAATGTCAGAGTATCAGCAGTGAAATGGCCAGTCACTCTCTTGATAAAAATACCATCATAGAAATCAAAGGGTTTTCTTATTTTTAATTTTTTTTTTATTTTTGTTTGTTTCCCTGTCCCCTGTAAGTGGTTGACAATATAAAACTCTGAAAGACATTCTTGGGAGATTTTGTTTCTCATATTTATTTTCTTGCTATTCCTGTCCCTCCACACTCTTGTCCAAGCTCTGGTGCCCCCTACCTCATATCCAAAAACACACAGGAAGTCCTGTCTTTTTGCTCGAAGGCCTCTGAGGCATATTGACTTACAAAGGAAATAGCTTATGAAACAAAAGGGCATACAAGCCCAGGAAATGTCTCTCTTTCCTCATGGAGTTCTTATTGAAATGAGAACAAAATACAGTAACTTATTCTGACGGCCAGTGTTGTTTGCAAGATAGCATCCTCTTTGCTGAGCTAGTGAATCTTTGCAGGACTCCTTCTGAGACAGGGCTGAGGTCCCAACACCACTGACAGGAGCCTCTTTCTCTTCTCACCAAGTGAGGACAGTGGTTTTCTTCCCCAGGAGGCTGTTTATATTTACAAAATTCAGGAAAATTAGAAATGGTCCAACTTTGGGAAAATGAAAAAAAGAAGATAATATACAATACAATACTAACACTTTGAGTTCATTTTCTTTTTTGAGTTGATTTTTTAACTTTTATTTTCAAAAGGGCACCATAGTGGAGAGTGATGGTATCTAAAGGGCACCATAGTGGGGAGTAATGGTATCTAGAAGCCAGATAGACCTGGCTGGGATTGATGACTCTTATACTTACTGTTGAGTGACTTGAATTAATTCTTCTACATGTTTAACAGTTATCTGGTTAAATGTAGGTTGAGGCCAGAGATGCTGCCAAACATCACCAGATGCCAGTAGCATATTCCTCCCACAACCAGTTGTGACAACAAAAAATGTCTCCAGCCATTGCCTGGGTGTCAATATCCTTGTGGGCCGAGAACTATAGATAGGAAAAAAGGTGCTTTGGGTTCAGAGAGGGAGGAGTGGGTTGTACATCTGGTTATTCTACCTACTAATTCTAAATTTCACTTTTCTCACCTTTGAAAAGTAAGGGTTGATAAGATGACCTTTAAGGTGCCTTCTATGTCCAACCAGCTGTGATTCTCTGGAAGGAAGAAAAAAAGATAATGAAGATTGAGGAAGACTTGGAAGTGAAGGCCAGGGAAATTGACCAAGATATGAATAGTTCCATAACTTCTGTATTTCTGAACAAAGTTGAGCATCTATACCACTAAGAAAGAGTTGCTAATCTGAGCTAACTAGCTAGGGAAGGAAGGATCAGAAATCCAGACAAGGAACTGGAACTTTTACAGATGATGGTGAAGATGATGATGATGAAGAAGAAAAACTAGAAGAAGGTGATGTTGATGGCCGTGACGGTGGTGGTCCTGACAAAGGAAACTTAAAAAAATGTTAAGCACAAACTATGGACCTGCCTCTCAGGTGTGTGGATGACGAAAGCTCAGTGTTTAGGCTCGGGTGGGATGTAACGACGGGAGTCATAAAGAAAAGCTGCAAGAGCCAGACTGCTCTCAGATTTGGGGTAAATCAGAGCCAAAGGAAGTGAAGAAACTTGGGATTTTAGCACACATTTAGTGGAAGGAAAAAATGCAATAAGATCCCCTGAGAACGTATATACTTGCTGACGACAGTATTAATATTTCATTATTAAAATCTAAGTGGGGGGCACCTGGGTGGCTCAGTGGGTTGAAGCCTCTGCCTTCAGCTCAGGTCAAGATCCCCGGTTCCTGGGATAGAGCCCCACATGGGGCTCTCTGCTCCGCGGGGAGCCTGCTTTCTCCTCTCTCTCTGCCTGCCTCTCTGCCTACTTGTGGTATCTGTCAAATAAATAAATAAAATCTTAAAAAAAAAAAAATCTAAGTAGGAGTCTTTTCAATGGAAATGGAAGAAGGAGAGCAACAAGTCACCTGGGTGGCTCAGCTGGTTCAGTGTTTGCCTCTTGGTTTTGGACCAGATTGTTCTCTCATGGGCTGTGGGATAGAGCCCCAAGTTGGGCTCCTCACTTAGCAGTAAGCCTGCTTGAATGATTCTCTTTGTTTCTCTCCCCACTCACCTGTGAGCGTGTGTGCTCTCTCTCTCAGTAAATAAACAAATCTCAAAAAAAAAAAAAAAAAAAAAAAGAAAAGAGAAGAAAGAAAAGAAGAAGAAGAAAGAGAACAGTAAGAGGAAGGGAAATATAAATATAAAGGTGCTAAGATACAATGAAAGTGGCCAAATAGCAAATTAGTCTCATTAATGAAGACATTTCTTAACTCTTATTCTGTTTATTGCATTTTACTGATTGATGTTATACTAGAACGTAATTGGTCAGGGTGGTTTCTCATTGTTGTGGTTGTTTTGATTTTAGGATCAGTCTATGGTTTTAGGATCAGTCTATTGTCAGAGATTTAATATGCTCCTGGATATGTGCACATGTTTTACATCGTCCTTTGGGAAGCCACTCCAATCAATTTCTCTTGCGTGTTTGGTGCTGAGCAAATTAATTCTATTCTTAACTTCTTCCTTCATCAGCTCCTCTTTGTTCGGCTTTTAAAAGGATCAGCGTGTTAGACCAAATTTATAGTCAGTTACCAAGAAAGAACTTTGAGATGCTAAATTCTCAGTGTACCAGAACTTGTCCTTTGGATAATGGCCCATTCTGTGCACCGTAATCCAATGTTAAGTACAATAATAGTAACCTAGTTTAAATAAGTAAAGGGGCAGGGGAAATAAAAATTCAATAGAATGAGGTAAGAGTTATTTTTTTTTCCTGTAGTAGGAAAGAAATTGGAATATTTCCAAGGGCAGTGGCAAGGATGTATGCAGTAATATAGTTGAGATACTAATGTGTGGATGGGTGGGGCATTAGGAATTGGAATTTTGGGAAAATAATTAAAACGTAAGTGAGTTAAGAGAAATAATATTGAATATAGTTCTTGACCTTTTCCCTGAGAAGGCTATTGGTGATTTTAGTATCATGATTCCCTTATATTCATTTATTTTATATTACCAGAATAATAGACAAGATGCCCAGTTTTGAGGGGTGAATGTCAGGGGTAATGGCGGAAATTATATGTCTTTGGCTACGCTGAGCCTATTATAACTGAGAAAAAATTTATCTACCATCTCTCCCTCTCTTTCTATCTCTATTTCTATCATGTCTTTAAAATATCTATGGATTCCATTACCTACTTATGGTAACTTATTTTTACAAATTAAGGATTTTGAAAGCAATTTTATTCTCAGAAATAAGAATAATCTTGGGATAAAATTTTGCAGTGAGGCATCATTTCTCCATAGTCCTGTTAAAATATTCAGTTTAAGCTCTCCTGATGCATTTATAATTCCTACAGTCATTGTTCAGTAACTCAGGCAGAAAAAGGATTTTATTATGAATCTTATGCTAGGGTGTGCTTGCAAATGCTAACCTATTAACATTACTTTCATGAAGAAATAAAATAATGAATTACTTTTTCAAGTGGTAGAGAAAAGAAACCATCACTACTAATGGTAAAATCCAAACACAAATGAATAGAATGCATATACATTTTTCCTACATATATTTTTAAAAATACAATCTAAAAAACCAATTATGTTCATTGAAAATACGGAGGCATGCATTTGTTTTGACAATGTTAGCAACCAAAGAAAAAAACATACTAAATGCATAGATTAAATCAGATAGCTCTAAATACATTTCAATCACCTTAACATTTCTTCTATTATTCACTGATCAGACTCAAAAATAGATTTGGGAAAAGTTGGCTTTCTCATAGGAATGCTAAGTAACTGAAAATAACATGGGTGCTTTACTAACAATATTTATGAAGTGCCTCATATCTTTAAGGCAATTCCCTAAATGAATGCTTTCACTTTTCACCTACCAGCAACAAAATCACTTCAAATAAAAAGAGAAAAAGAGTATTTGCTTAGGCCTGGTTGGATTGTGGCACCTGCAGCGGATTTCAGTGTCTTCCCTGTCCAATGGTAAAGCCTGTCATTTGGGGCTCTCTACATTTTGCCCCAGACCTGTCATTCAGATCTGCTACTTTTCCCAAAATGAGGTCTGACAATATGTTTTTTGTTTTTTCTTCTATTTTCTCTTCCTTCCTTTCATGCTCTAGCCAACCTGAGGAATTTTCTTGCTTCTGTTTCTTAGCTAGCGTGTTCCCTCTTACATAGAATTTCCATTCCTTTATCTCCATCTGTGAAATCCTTTGCAACCTTGAAGACCCACCCAACCTTACATCCTTTTCAAGGTCTCTCACGATCCCTCCTATTGCGCATGTTTTCCTCTCTCTTCTAAACAAGCAAGGTTGGTATCAGTTCCTACACAATGTCTAGCCCAGGGTGTTGTACAGGACACGCACACAGTAAACAATGATTGAATGATGCGCTGTCTGTGGAGTGACTGTAGCAGAGGCCTGCTTAGATGTTTTCCTTTCCGCATCCACAGGGTGTTGGCATCCCCTGTGGGATAAAGTGGGAGGAGAGGGAATAAATCTGTCTTGGCTCAGAGGAACAGTCAGAGTAAAGACTAAGTTGCTAAAGCAAAGTGACCCAGCTATACCATTTATAGTTCTTGCAACAGAGTAGATCTTCTCCTCTCTTATACAGTGCTCTATGTGGTTGAGGCTGGGGGATAGTTCTATTCTATATGGTCATTCAGGAATACTTTGTTTCCATCGTTTTTCTTTTTTTCCTAGGGCACGGGCTAGGAAATGTTGAAGCTGCCTCTCAGACATATCTGTGGCTAGTTAGCACAGGAATAACAAAGGAAGTCAAGGGAAACTAATTTCCTACTAAACAAACGAAGCAGAATTTATATACATTACTTCTGCTTGCATTCCACTGGCGAAAAATCTGGCCACATGGCCACGCTTAGCTGCAAGTGTGGGTGCCCAGGAAGAAGAAGAAGAGTGCATTTAATGAGGGCAGCTACACGGCTACTTCATTAATAACTAAGTGTCCAGCCCAGCGAGGATCTGATTGGACTTAGTAGGTCCATGCACTCTCAGGGTCTGGATTCTCTCTGAATCAGAAATCTCCCAGAAATTTACCAGAAATCCTTGAGAAGAAAGAGAAATGCCACAATGTATTCCTTGCATTTGGTTTCAAAAGGAGCAAAACATTAAAAAAAAAATAACATCAAGGTGTATACTGACACAAAGATAACATTATGGAATGTTCGTCATCACTTGGAGGTCAGAGTTGGGAAAGGTAGAGAAGGACAAAGCCAGGAGGACCAAATGCATTTCTTCTTCCACCTAGTGCAATGTGGGGCCACTTGGTAGAAGCAGAGAATTGACTTGAATAAATCAAAATTTATTGAATCTGGAAATGGATTGATTGAAGCCTAACACCAATCCATGAAAGCTGCTGATGTGGAGAAAATAGAAGACTAGTTCATATTTTTCTGGAGAGCCATACAAAATTTAAAAACATTAACATTCTGAAGGCTTAAACAGACAGTTGCAGTGGAGAAAAGGAAAATTTAAAGCATTGTGAAGGACCAAGAGACTCCCAGTTGACCAGGGACAACACATTTGGAAGTGTCATTTCCACTGAGTAAGTTAGAATCTGCCAAGAAGCGAACAGCAGTTCCCCCACGGACGTTTACTGCCCATGGTGGAGGGTGAGAGCATTTTCAGAGTGCCATTTCACTAACCTTTTTATAAATTGCAAAAGCAATACCACAGAATGTTAAGAGCCTTATTTTTTTTCTACTGAGTATAATAAAATCTGTAATAACTGTGCCCACATTGTGGCAGCTCAGAGAACATAAAGTGCTTCTATTATTGTGTCTGCAGGAAACCAAGTGGAGAACAGGTGCCCATGGATGAAATTTGGAAAAAGAAGTCATATTTTCAGAATAGAAAATAAGAGTTTTTATTTCTTCTGAAAAAAAGGCTCTATCACCAATAAAATACTTTTAAATTGAAACTAATTTTCTTCTCCTAAAAATGACAGCAGTCTAACAGACTAAAAGGATCAGTAATGTGCACACTTAAAAACAGGGGCGCCTGGGTGGCTCAGTGGGTTAAGCCGCTGCCTTCGGCTCAGGTCATGATCTCAGGGTCCTGGGATCGAGTTCCGCATCGGGCTCTTCTGCTCAGCGGGGAGCCTGCTTCCCTCTCTCTCTCTGCCTGCCTTTCCATCTACTTGTGATTTCTCTCTGTCAAATAAATAAATAAATAAATAAATAAAACAAACAAACAAACAAAAACAGTCAAGACTGAGGCTCAAGGAATTGAGATTTTGTTTTTGACATAAAGGAGAAATTAAACAGATAATAGAGAGGCTGAGTTTCAGATCATGGGAAAACATCCCTTTACAACAAACTGATGTACTCTCTCATTGACAAAGTTGTGTCCATTCTCTGACCTGAACTAACAAGGTGAAAGGGAGCAGTTTTATGAAGCAGAAACATTGTAAGAATCACTCTAAGCTTCCAGCTTCTGAATCTTCTCTACATTGAGAAGATCTCTACATTCTCTACATGAATCTTGTTTCTGCATTCTGAGATGGTCCCTTCACATCCTTTCCATGTCTCATTCTATTTTTTCTTTCATCCTCTGTAAATTTATCACAACTTCACCCATAGAAATTTCAATTTCCTCTGAACTAAGGATAGTAACTAAGTTACTATCTGTAACACTGCTTGGCAGTTAGGATTGGCTTCATTGCCTTTTTATTTACTTTTATAACTGTTTGTCCAGTCTTCCCTTGTTTATGCTACCTCGCCCGTCCCCACCATTAAGTCAGGAGACAGACAGAAGCTGCTTCAGGGCTGCATGTGAGAAATCATGAGAGTTGTGGATATGGAGAAGGAGAAACATGTTGAATTTGAGACACTGAGTCTGTCTGCCTAGTATTGGTATCCATTTGTTTTACGTGACACACACAGATACAGAGCTCACTGTGTGCCAGGCCCTGGGCTAAATAATTCAGTGACCCTAGGAATTAGACACTGTATTTCTGGATGGTCACTATCCTCTCTAAACCCCATTTATGGGAGCCATTTTGTGTTACCATTTCCCTGATGACCTTTGAACTCCAGGGTGTCTTTGCTCCTATTGTCAACCTCCTAACATTCTTGGGATTGAATTGCATATACTTAGAGGTAATCAGGGAACCTGTGCCTTTTTCAGGCCCTGGTTGTCTGAACCAACATCTGCCTTCTCATCAGTGGTAATGTCGTGGGTTTTTTGGTAAAGTTTGTTTGGTAATAATGGCTTTTTAAATTATTAGAAAAATGGGATTTAAATTAATCAAAGCATAAATATATTTACTGATGAGAATATATTCGTTTATGCCAATCAGCCACTATATAAAATATCTAAAATCAAACTTCTGATGATTCTCAGAAATAAAATGCTTTGAAATGAAAATAGAAAAGCGTACTTATCTACTTATTGATCAATTCTGCCCTGAGGCGGAGAAGTCCTGAGGTTATAGGCAGAGGTTGTTATATTTGGCTGTGGGTTTGCTCATTGGCTGGAAGTTTAGATACCAATAATTACCCATAGTTTCTCCCTTATTGGTCCTTTCTTTCTGACTTCAATGTCTTTGATTTAATAGAAATAAATGCAGGAGAGGGTACATGTTCTTAGGCAGATATTAGTTTGTGTTCTTTATGTTAGGAAATAATACCATTGAGATGATTGTTATTTGCTAATAACAGTAACACCATGTCCTAGTTTGTCATAATCCACACCTCCTAGCATTTAGATGTTAAATAAGTGCATTGCCATGAAAAATTTAGCCAGAGTCACAAGAATGCTACATTGGATTCCAGGGACAGTGAAGACACGAAGAAAGTTCTAAGGACTGCATTGTCCCTATAATACCTATGTTGAAGCCCAATTCCCAATGTGACCATATTTTCAAGAGGTAATTGAGACTAAATGAGGTCATCAGGATGGGGCTCTTATCCGATAGGATTGATGGCCTATTAAGAAGAGGAAGAGAGTATTTTTAGACCAGTGGTTACATGGGGTATTTGCAACTACCCCCCAAGAATGACATCCTCATATCCTTGATGTGCAATCTGAGACACTCTGGCTGACTCAGCATTGTCAAAGCCTCCGTTATCATAGCAGTGATGAGGAAGCAGGTGGAGTCATTCTCTATGAGGTAACAAGAGCGCCAACAGATACTCTAGCCCTCCTGATCCATGGGACTCCAAAGACACCCATTGTGTGGCACCAAAAGTAGCTGTTGAAAAGCTGCTCCAAATTTCCTGTTCTGGGTCAGACTTCAAGGACATCTGTGGCCCCCAAAGCAGCCATCATTTGCAGCTGGTGAAGAGTCTTGGCTCTCAAGGACTGTGCCATATTTGAGCCAAACAACTGGGGAAAGCTACCAAAACTGACTGAAAAGTCATCTTGGAATCGTGGAAGTGGAGCTCCTGAGACAAGAAGAATAGTCCAGGAGTAAGTGAGAAAGCAGTTGAGACTATTTTAATTTGAATAATAAAGGGTACTTAGTCTTATTTTGTAGATAATATAACTTACACACTGTTGATAATTTTATGTGCCAACTTGGCTAGGCTACAGTGCCTACTTGTTAGGTCAAACACTAGTCTACATGTAGTTGTGAAGGTATTTCGTAGATACCACTAACATTTACAATCAATTGACTTTAAGTAAAGGAGATTGCCCTCAAAATGTGGATGGGACTTACCCCAAAAGTCCAAGGCCTTAAAGATGAAAAACTGAAGCTTTCCAAAGAATGGATTCTCAAGACTGTAACAGAAATCCTGCCTGCATTTCCAGCTTTCCTGCCTGCCCCATGGGTTTTGGACTTCCAAGCCTCCACAGTTACATGAGCAAATCTTTTTAAGTCTCTCTCTCTCTCTCTATAGATATATAGAGATAGATAGATAAATAGATATAGATCTATCTATATCTATCTAACATATAGATATATCTATATCTAGCTAGAGATATAGATAGATAGATATATCTCGATATATATATATATCTGTAGATATATAGAGATATATCTAACTCTATCTATCTATATCCTATTGATTGTGTTTCTCTAGAGAACCCTGACTGACATACATATCACTAAAAAAATCCGTAGATTTATAAGTGTTTTAGAAATATGGTAAATAATTAATTAAAATATTTTTAAAAATATAGTGACCAGATTCTGTGATTTTGATATGATAGGCCACATTAATTTAGTGGGAATAAATATTTCACATGCAAAATTATTGGCTGGCTAGCATGACTTTTCCAACTCTAACACAAAATGATGCCCAACACATTACCGTAACATCACAGGGATCCTGATAATAGGTGGAAAAGTGGAAGACCCTTTCTCTTTTCTCCATGTTTCAATAGCTAAACCATACGCAGACTTCCATGAAACGTAGAATTGCAAGAGATTAATTGGTAGTAAAGTAGGGATGTAGGAATGAGGGTGCTGAGGAAATGAAAGTAGGTGAGGTATTTGAAAACTTGTCAACCACTTAACAAGCGCATTTGATATTATACTTTTATCAAGAAAACCTATGCTCATAGCCATATGTTAATTATTCCTGTCTCCAGATCTGGGGATATTCTGAATAGTTACATCATGTGCTTGTACCTTCCAACCCTGATTTTGGGTAAATATTTATCAAAGGGAAACTCAGTATCTTTTACTCCTAATTTAAATGTGCCAACATATTGTCAAACTGAGCGGTTTGTGAAGGTAATTTCTTTGGATATAATGAGAACACAAAGATATCTATTATTCGGAAGGCATTGCAGGTACAGCTCTCACTGTGAGTCACGTACCCTGATGGTCACACAGTAACAAAGGTCTCTTAGTGAAGACTGTGATTGAGATCAGCCTGGCATGGGCATTTCTTCTCCGAGGAGATCGCTGAAGAGAGTATGATTCAGATATTTAAACTTCTTTCAACATAACTCCCTTTAAAAAATAACTCTCTTTAAAAGACTAAGATGCCACAATGCTGTGTTAGTCATAGAAGCATTAGGGAAATCATTTCATACGACCAATGCTTGTTCTTTGTGGTAGCGTCTTGCTTTCTCCACTCTATGACAGATCCATGTTGGGGAATCATCTGTACAACTTTCTAATAACAGGTGATCAACTCCTCATTTCTGGGCAAAATTACACATTAACATTTTCTGTGGTCATCTGCCCAGACTGAAGGGCTCTGTACTTATTTGTTTTAGGGGAATAAGAACTAAATCTTGGGACGTGACACTGCCAGATTCTCTGAACGAAGGAGATGCAGAACATGTGACCCCAGCAACAAATGAGATGGGAATGATAGTGGCAGAGCAGATCCAAGCGTCCTTTCTTCCTCTGCTCTCGGCTTCTTTCTATCCTCTCCCTGGTCCTACCTGCCTTCTTTTTAAAGTGGGTCAGTTGTGGGGGGAGCCAGGTATCTTACCTGGAGAAGTTGCTGTCTCATGCCCAGGGGATCCACCGTCGTGGCTGCTGTGGGCTCTAATCCAAGCTAGTGCTGTCTTCAGAGCTCAAAGGCAGGTTACTGGGAATTTTTTGGATTTTATGTTGTCCACCCTGGGAGGACCAGAAGTTAAAATGATTCTTGCAGTGAGGGATGCTGAGAGAAAATGAAAGTTACTCTTCTCAGGACTGGACCTGCGTAGATGGAACACGAGTAGATGTTAGAGGCAAACTCACCCTCCAGAGAAGGCCCTTGTCTGTGGTGAGATTCTGGCCCGCTGATGGAGCTCTTGAGTCTATGGACGTAAATTTCTACATTCACCTCTATTTTTTTTTAAAAGGATTTTATTTATTGATTTGAGAGGGAGAGAGAGAAGGAGAGAGAGTGTGTGTGTGTGGAGGGAGGAGCAGAGCAAGAGGAAAAAGCAGACTCTGCACTGAGTACTGAGCCTGACATGGGGTTCTATCTCACCACTCTGAGATCATGACCAGAGCAGAAATCAGGAGTTGGTTCCTTAACTGACTTAGCCACCCAGGCACCCCTACCTTCATCTCTTAATCAACAAATATTTCTGGCATGACTGCTATGCTCCAGGAAATGTGGTATTACCCCATGTCAAAGGCTTTTATGAAGTCGCTCTGAATTTAGTTTACTGATTGGACAGGATGCTTTGAAAATAATATTACTTTTCTTATTTACGTGACTGCTTCTGGGACTTATGAAAATCCACTTCTTCCTTTGTTCTGGATATTTTAAGAACATGTTAATGTATAAAATGCCAAAGAAGCTGGTAAATTCATTTCAAATTTATATATAATATTTCATTGTTGTTGTTCTCTTCTGAATATTGAGGTGCATCAAAGACAGCAAATTACCTTGGAGCTGTCTGCTTCTATTTTGGGAAGATAGGTACAAGTTATGAAGCCATAAGGCAAGGCAGCATTCAATATCCTAGAGAAAGGGAGGAATAGGACATCTTTTTAAAAGCTGACCAACAGAGGTGCCTGGGTGGCTCAGTGGGTTAAGCCTCTGCCCTCGGCTGGGGAGGGTCCTGGGATTGAGCCCCACACTGGGCTCTGTGCTCAGCAGGGAGCCTGCTTCGCCTCCTCTCTCTCTGCCTGCCTCTCTGCCTACTTGTGATCTCTGTCTTTCAAATAAATAAATAAAATCTAAAAAAAAAAAAAAGCTGACTGACAGACCCATTTACTCCTTAGTTAATAATCCTAGGATTGTGAAACTGGAATTCTGAAGGAGTAGATCATGTGCATAAGAAGGAAAATCTTGGGCCCCCAAGGAGAAAGAGGATGGAAACCTCAAAGCCTTCCCCTTGGGATTAAATTTTTTTTGATTAACTGGATGTATTATGAAGCCCCTAGTTGCACTCTGTTTGCAGAAAAGAACCCCAAACCTTCCGAATGCCCACATTTTGTTCTTTCTTGTCAGATAGACTGAATTCATTCAGTGGGATGGAAAGTTACATTGGTCAAATCCCATGCTGATCTCTCTGCTACAAAGTGTTGATCCCATGTAACACAGAATAGTCACGTATTGAAGTGGTAGAAAAGTGAGGGGGAGTGGATGAGGGCACCAAGATGAAGATGAGAGGCATTTAAAATTTTTCAAAGTGTTAGCAATCGCACCTGCTATTTTAATATTTATTAAAAAAAAAAAACCCTCCTCAAAGCCATATGTTCCTTATTTCTGTTCCCAGAACTAGAGATAGCCTATGTAACTACCTCAATTGCCCATGCGATTCTGATTTTGCATGAACATTTTTATCAAAAGGAATTTGTGTCCTCTATGCCGAACTTAAATATACTGATGTGCTGTCACATTTGTGTGATTCACAAAGGCCAATTTATTTGGAATATAATGATGACACCAAGATAAGTATTTGGCAAGCAGTCTAAGATGTAATAATACCCATTAGGAAGCATGAACACAGTTGGTCACGTGGTAACAAAAATCTCCTACAGAAAATGTGTGAGGCTTAGGCTTAGGCCTTTAATGCTTTATTGCATTTCTCCAAAGTCTGAGGAAGGTATTAGTCATTTAAATGTTTCTAGAAATAACCCTCTGTAGGAGGAATAACATGATACAAAATATTGTGGTCACTCACACCAAAATCTGTAAAATCATGTTATGTGATGAAAATCTACTCTCCTTGTAGCATTTTCCTTCTCTCAGTCCCATCACAATTCCTTCTTTACAACTCTAATGATATGTGGACAACTCCTCATTTCTAGGTAAAATCACACTTTAAAATTTTCTATGATCATCTGTTTAGATTGAAAGGCATGGAGCTATGTACCTCCTCGTCAGGATGCCTCAATGCTTAAGAGGAGTAAGAGTCAAGTTTGGGGAGATGGTGCCCTCTGATTCACTGAACAGAACATGAACTGGACCTGACATGGGAAGGTGAGGGTCTGAGTAAGACCAAGCAATGCTTTCTTACTCTGTCCTCTGCTTTTTCCTTGCCCATTTTTAAAGTGTGTTCGTTGAGAGATTTCTGGGTCATCCTATGGACAGCGGCTACTTCATGCCCAGTCAGGGTTGCTCTGTGCCCTTTCAAGCCAGTCATCTTAACTGAAGACTGAGAAAAAAGTTTGCGAAGGATCCTGTCATATTATCACTTTCCACGCTGGAGGAAATTAAAGCCAAAATGACCACTGAAAAGAGGCTGTCAAGAGAAAACTGGAGGAAAAGGCCATCTTGTCAACAGAGTTAGATTTTGTGTAGCCTTTTAGAAGGCACATTTGGTCCTTCATAAGATACTTTACGTGTGAAAACCTGAGCTCACTGATTTAACTCTGCAGTGATTCATTCAGTCAATCTACAAATGGATTCGATTGTCTACTCTGTATAAGGAAATACTGCTCACTCATTTTCAAAAAGCTTTCATTATAACCTGTCTACCTTCATTTTCTTGCCTAGATGGCAAGATAGTTTTGAATTTAGTGTGACTTTTAATGTATATAATTTTTGTTTCTGGATTCCATGAACTATCACTTCTTCCCTTATTTCAAATATTTAATTGTTTTTTAATAAACAAATAGACAAAATCTCAAGTCTTTACATCCAAGGATGTTTCCAAGAATGTCTGGGCAATAATAGGTTTTATAGTCACATGCAAATGCAGCTAATGACCCAAACAGCAAGACATTTTTTTTAGGACTTACTTGCCTATAAAAGGGAAGAGTGTATGCAAATCATTCATATTCCCAGACCCAATTTCCAGTTCACAAATTTTGCTAGAAACCTGGGCAACCAGCCAGGGTAGGGAGGGAGAGAGGAGAGAAATTCCTCACAAGGAAAGCCTAGTGATCCAAAATGAACTAAACTCTTTTATTTTTTTTTTTAAGATTTTATTTATTTATTTGAAAGACAGAAATCACAAGTAGGCAGTGAGGCAGGCAGAGAGAAAGAGAGGGAAACAGGCTCCCTGCTGAGAAGAAAGCTGATGCGGGGCTCAATCCCAGGACCCTGGGATCATGACCTGAGCTGAAGGCAGAGACTTAACCCAGTGAGCCACCCAGGTGTCCCGGAACTAAACTCTTGACTTCAAGAACTCTGGAGGTTCTAACCAATGAAGATAACTAGACTGGCACTTGCACTATTGAACTGGCTTGTGTGGAGTGAGGTACTGTTGAATGGGAACGTTTATCAGCCACAGTAGACCATGTTCTAGGTCATGAGGTAATCCCCTCCTATCTAAGTTAAATCATGTTTTCACGTGTTCCTATAGTTGCCTGCTTTCCCCCGTGTATAATATTCAGCAGTCTGATGCTTACCTATTTAACATGGTTTCCTGGATTGACTGTGAACTCTAAGAAGGCAAAGACCCCCACATTTGCCTCACTGAGGGCCATAATCCCAGCACCTAGCACACAAGCACTCAAAATTACACAGAATTAAATTCTATTTAACAGAATAATGTTAAATAATTAACATTATTTAGTTTAAAGTTTTTGTTTTCTTAATAGAAATGGATGGCTCAAATGTATTTACTATTAATAAAAAGGATATAAACACTCTGAGTTTATTTCAGTATTTACATATTTATAAAAGTTTGTTTGGTTCAATAGGATTTTAATTACTATACAGAAAATAAAGAAAAAAATTGTCCGTGGAGGTATGGCTGGGTGGCTCAGGTGGTTAAGTGCCTGCCTTTAATTCAGGTCCTGGGATTGAATCTCATGTTGGGTTCCTTGCACAGCAGGGAGCCTGCTTCTCCCTCTCCGTCTGCCTGCTGCTTCCTCTGCTTGTGCATGCTCTTTCTCTGATGAATAAATAAAATCTTTAAAAAATGATTGTCCATGGAGTAATCTCATAAATTTTATGTAAATTCTTTTATGTAAATTCTTGATATACAAGGCAAATTATCCTTCAGATAGAGATGTACCCTTTTACCAAAAAGAGAATAGTTTCATTTTCAGAGGTAAATCAAGGACATATTTGCCCACAGTCTCCTGCCCTCTATTAGCATTTGCTAAAGAACATGACTGTCTAGTGACATTTGTGATATTGTACATGCCCTTCAAGGTGAAAAATCAAAGGTTCCTGAGTCTTTAATGATTGCCTTATTATTTTATATAAAGAAAAGGCTGTAAGTGATAATTAGGTTTATAGATTTCGATTTTCAGTGTCACAAAGAATGAAGTACATAATTCTCACTAGCAATTATGTAATTATTATAAAAGAATTTCTGTGTTGAAATACCTACACATCAACCTGCATATTTACCCACTAATACACGGTCTGTAAAACATGAGAAAATATGCAGTATATTGTTTTGGCTGCTTAATAGCAGTGTGTCCAGAATAGAAATGATTTAGCAACAATAGAGATTATGTGTTCTGAGGCATAAGATCACCTTGAATATTGTTCCAGAGAATTTTTCCTGAGGCTATCAACATTATATCAGCTTTTTACTGATGCCTATTACTTCAGCAATGATTAGAATGAGTTAAATATGTTCCAAGAGAGTTTTGATATAGCTATATGGATGCAATAGTCTGCAAGTTAATTAAAATTCTGAATGTTATGGTCCTATTTGCTACTGATGATGTTGGATTTTGTAATGAACAAAGCATTAGTGACATTTTTTGCTCATGAGGTATACAATCCAAAAGGACACAAGTTAGGCACAGAGAAAGGACGGGAATCACTCAAGGACAAGGGGCTGTTATTAGACCAGAAGATAGAAATGTATTATTTGTGGACCCTGGAAACCTTAAGGTGACCAAAACCAGCTCAAAAGAAAAGTGAGGTCTGAGAAGGAATTAGTACGGGAAAAAGAAAGGAAACAATCTTGTGAGCTTATTTTATCCATATGCACATAAAGAACAAAGGAAAGTAAGATAATGAGAAAAAATAAAGGACTTAACAAAAACTTGTATTTATCTTGGTTGAATAAAGTGTATGCAGTTAAAGCAAACAAAAAACAAAATGTGTGGGCCGGGGAAAAAGCATGAATTGTCTTGATGAAGAAGGACTGCTCATATTTGATCTAAATGTCAGAAGAGGCTGGGCTAAAAAAATAATCATAGTAATATAGTCATAGAAAGTGAAATTTTGACTCACATTCTAGATATAAATAAATTTGCATTTAATAATGATGAAACACAATAACCATAGTGCTTTACAAAATACCATTATGAAGACATCAGGCTCAACTTCTGACTCTGGATATTTGAAAATTGGAGGAAGAACTTGACAGTGACTAGACTCCAACATAAATTGATCTTGAGCTATCTGTACACACTGGAAATTCTTTTTATAATATTTTTGGAAAAGTTATTATTATCTCCTTCAGAATAAAAGATGATATTAATGGTTTTCACTTTCAGATCCTAGAAATCCATAAAAATGAAAAAATCCAGTGCAGAACAAATAGAAGAAACTCAGAAGTATGGTGGGACATCATTCCTATTTTCCAAGTCTTTCCATATCTTTCTCATTATTTAATGGTATAAACTCATATTCAGTTTTTTATTTATTATCCATGATAGTAAATCAGTTAGGATTATATTCCCTCAGAGCCAGAGAATATGATATCAGTTCAAAAATTTATTGAGCTATCAAGGAACCTTGAAGCTTGATTAAATATCTTCTAATCTGCCACCCTGCCATCCAACTTAAAAGAACAGACACTGAAATCATTGTAGGATGTTTGTCTTTACATAATGATACTTTTGTAGACAACCTGTACTCTGAAGTTGGTGAATCTTGAATTATTCACCATGAAGAGCTATGTGAGGTTGAGTTTAGAGGAGTGCAAAGTGTTTGGCAAGTTCTGATTTGCTCAGTCCAGGAGAGACATACAGCAGGTGCAGGGAGTCACTTGTGCAGGGACATCCCTACTCCCTCTTTGTATTCCGAATCAATGGCTCCCTTGTAGTCAAGGCTACAGTGACGCATTCTGAGGCCAGGGAGAAATACAATCTGAGCCCTGAAGTTGGTGGAAAGAATACAGATTTGTAGAACACAAATTAGTCTCTCGGATGTTTTAGGTCATCTGTTTTCACAGATAGCTTTCAGTTTCTTAATTATTAACCCAAAACAAAATTATCCTATTGTTTTCCAGTCAAACTGTTTTCTCTTTTAACAGGTTGGTTACTCATAAAAGGACAGACTTCTAAATAATTACAGAGAGTTTAGGTAGTTTTCAGAGAAGAGAACAAGGAAAAACTATGGGTTAAAGTATATGAAAAGCTATTGATGTATTTCTATCGTTATAAATCTCACTGCGAAATTATTTCTTTAATGGGCTGCTAAATGAGTTGAGACAAGAGCAGAAGGAGTAATAGCGGGAGACCTTTAAGTATTTTGTTTCTATTGCCTAAACAGAAGAACTGTAAGGAATATTCCTATAGGAATATCTGGTTTAGAACTCACAAATACTCCTTTTAATTGGTTGAGATGTATCAACTTAAGTTGATCTTAGTTAACATTACTTGTCTCCCCATACTAACTGGAAACTTCCTTTATTAAAAAAAAAAGGTATTGTTACTTCTGTCAGAGAGATCTTTACAAAAGTATTCCAGATTGCTTCATTCCTCATTTTTTTTGATTAAACACAGACACACACAGACACACAGACACACTCAAGAAATCTTTAGGAAATTGATTGACCATAGTCCTCTTGTTTGGAGTTTCAGGAAGGTGGAAGACACCCAAATGGGAAGAGAATCAAGCAGCATGAATCTGAGGAAAGAGGAAGAACAAATGAGTACTGTTCACAAAGCATGGAAGCAAATTAGCTAATTAACTAGCAAATTTGCAGTTTCTACCCAAGGGGAAAGAGGTCTTTGGCTACTAAACACATGAGCGGCTGAAGAGCTTCTGGAGACACAGATGTGAATAAGAACTACAAAGATGGTCGAGTTTTACCAGTAAACAATCTTATATGTGAACATGATTAATTAGTCTCCACTGACAGCATGGATGTATGACTTTCTGGTAAATGCCAAGTGTTTCATGATGCAAAAAAATGTACATATCTTTTTACTTAACAACTTTTTAGCTGAGAAGGGTCTAGTAGGACAAAGTAGAGATGGTTTTATAGGGATTAGGAATTATGTTTAAGGTGTTACTATTAACATTGAGTAAGGCTGTCACTTTGCTATTCTTTATGTGCCATGATACCATATTAATTATTTTTAAGAAGATGATCAAGAATTATTTTAATAATAGTAATACAGAAACAAATGATTTTCCCAGAAGTTATGAGAGAATAAGAGATGAATCCTATTTCAACTATCTTATAATTTCAACTATTTTTTCCAGATTCCATCTCTTATAGAAAACAGTTTAATAAAACTCAGTGCGCTTTCTTTTTAAATTTACATACAGAAAACTTTACTTTTTGGAGTGTGCAGTTTTATGAGTCTTGACAAATGCATAGAGCCCTGTGACTACCACCACAATCGACATATGGAACAGCTCCATCTCCCCAAATTCATCCTGCTGCCAGTTTATTGTCAACCTCTCCCTGCATACTTAATCCTTGGCAACTACTGATCTGTTTTTTGTTCCCATAGTTCTGTCTTTTCCAGAATGTCATACAAATGGAAACTGCCATATATTATGTGTCAGCATCTTCAAAATCTCAAGGAGATCTATGTGCTTTTTAATTTAATTTAATTTTTATTTTTTAAGATTTTATTTATTTATTTATTTATTTGAGAGAGAGAGAGCGCACGCACAAGAGGAGAGAGGTCAGCAGGAGAAGCAGACTCCCTGCTGAGTGGGGGAACGGGCAAAGGAAGAGGGAAAGAGACAAGAAAACTCCCCGCTGAGCAGAGAGCCTGACACGGGGCTCGATCCCTGGGTCCCGATCCCTGGGTCCTGAGATCATGACTTGAGCCAAAGTCAGATGCTTAATCAACTGAGCCACCCAGGATCCCTTCTATGTGCTTTTTTTTTTTTTTTTTAAAGAAAAGAATACATTGAAAATAACATAGCTTCCAAGTGTTATTATATTGGCATTTAATTATTTCATAAAAATATATATGGGAAGATGGGGCACCTGGGTGGCTCAGTGGGTTAAGCCGCTGCCTTCGGCTCAGGTCATGATCTCGAGTTCCTGGGATCAAGTCCCGCATCGGGCTCTCTGCTCAGCAGGGAGCCTGCTTCCTCCTCTCTCTCTCTCTGCCTGCCTCTCTGCCTACTTGTGATCTCTCTCTGTCAAATAAATAAATAAAATCTTTAAAAAAAATACATATATATATATACATGTATATATATATATATGGGAAGAGTATTAGTCATGATTCACAGACTCTGACCCTCCCATTAGCCTCTGAAAGATTAGGCAAGTTCATGTAGATTGAATGAAAATAACAGAAACTTTGATCAGAAGAGGCATTGAGCTGGAGCTACTTCTGAAATAAGAAGGGAGAGTTACTCTGTGAAGGGCAAGATACCACTTACTGTCATCTTCTGCTTGAGTTTATTGTAGAGACAGCACTTGATGAATCAGTAGTCTTTGAAATGTTCCAACCTGTGTGTGAGGGTACATTTATAGATGAAATAGGTTACTCTACTAAACCTTTGAGCCGAATCTGCTGATACGGTTTTCTCGATAGGTTTCCAGGACACACAAACCTTTGCCAGTGGGGTCTCAGGGAAACACAGGAGCTCCCAGGTGGAGGGGAGCTCTTCACTACTCAGGGGCACAAGGGAAGCTGCATTCCTTTTGGAAAACCTTGAAACACATTTTGTTAAAAGCCTCACAGCATATGACCTGGGCTGGCTTAGTTGGTAGAGCATATGACTCTTGTTCTCTGGGTTGTAAGTTCAAGGCCCACACTGCGTGTAGAGATTACTTAAAAATAAAAATCTTGAAAAAAAAAAGTAAAAGTCTCATAGGAAGCTGTTTCTTTACACAGAATTGCTCTTTCCTATTCTCTGTCAAATTCTCTGATTTGTTGAGGGATCGAAAGTGGTCCCATTAAAGAAAACTAATGGTATTAAAGTGGTCCTCAAGGTCTCATGCAAGTTCAGCCAAACTTGACTGCCCTTGTTTAAAATAGCACAGTGCTACATTTATTCGGTATGTGGTTTTGGATAACAATGATATTGATTTTTTTTTTTTTTGTAATTTCAAATTTTGTTCTAAAAGGCTGCAAAATGATCTTTTAGTTTAATCTAATTCAAGTAGACTTCCTGAGGTCAAAAGGCACATCTTGATGGATAAATCTTACTGTTACATAGTAGGCATTTCTTCAATCTGGAAATGTTTTACTAAATCCATTTAAAAATGTCTTTGAATCCATTAATGTTAAGGGATTGCAAGTACACATAAATTATTTAAATACATGTAGTAAGATATTATCTTGAAATACTAGTGTTTGTATTTTACTGTCCCTAATTATTTATGCATGACCTTTCTTCCACATTAATTCAAAAAAGTAAGATTGTGTTACTGGGAACAAAAGATGAAGAAATACTTTGTCCATCCTTATTTACTTACTTTTTAAAGTTATTCAAGTCATATTCTTGATGATCATCAGGAAGAAAGACCTGAGGTAAACATACCCCAGATGTTATGGATTTACGATGGATTTGGAAAGAAATACAAGAACTGATTGTTATATCCACACTGTCTTCCCACCCCTTTCAATCAGAAGCAAGATTTTCAGGAAAAAAAAAAGAGATTATGGAGGGGCAGCGAGAGTTAGGAACTCCCCTTACTGGAGACTGGAGGGCTGGGAGATGAGTGAATGGGAGTCGACTGAAGCCTTGTGAGGACCTGGGCGCGGTGGGGAGGCTGCTGAGGACCTCAGGCACGAAGCAGGGCTGGCCAACCCTGAGACTATAGCTTGTGGCTTTGGGGAGGCTGCCATTTGTCTCTTACCTATAGGAGACTTTGATGATCCCAGATGATCCCAGGGACTGGGGATTGTCTCAGCACTCCAGGACATATTTCAGCCTGTCTGCAACAGAAGGTGGGCATCCTCCATACTCAAAAAGAATGGGCATGGGTAAGGGAAAGCTCCAACCCTGGCTCACGGTGAAACCAACAAAGAGTGAGAGATAATTATTCAGTTACTGAAAACAGGCAGTCTAATTAGAGTATCCGTATGTGATAGGGTGAGTATGGTCATCATAGAGGCAATAAAAACACAATATTTATTATCTGGTGCTTCCTGCTGCCCCAATATTCATATTCTTCCCTTGGAGTCTGCCTCCTATGTATGTATCAAATTCATATCTAGCTATGACCTAAACCCATAACAAAGTTGTCAACTGACAAATTTTTGGGAGACACTGGCATTTTTAAGAGTGACAAGATTTTTTTTCTCTCATTAATGTCTTTGCTTTTCTTCCTTTCTTTCTCTTTCTTTCTTCCTTTTTTAAAAGATTTTATTCATTTGTTTGAAAGAGAGAGAGCACAAGCCAAGGGATGGGCAGAGAAAGACTGCCCCGTGCAGGGATCCCAATGCAGGGCTTGATCCGAGGACTCCAGGCTCATTACTTGAGCCTAAGGCAGATGCTTAATTGACTGAGACACCCTAAGATGGACAAGTTAAAGATCAAAAAGTTTTCTTTTTTTTTTTTTTTTTAAAGATTTTATTTATTTATTTGACAGACAGAGATTACAAGTAGACAGAGAGGCAGACAGAGAGAGGAAGGGAAGCAGGCTCCCCGCTGAGCAGAGAGCCCGACGTGGGGCTCGATCCCAGGACCCTGGGATCACGACCCGAGCTGAAGGCAGAGGCTTTAACCCACTGAGCCACCCAGGTGCCCTCAAAAAGTTTTCTTGACTCAAAATGATGCTTCATGGTGAAATTGAAAGTTTTGGGAGGTTGGATGGGAAAACTTGATGAACTAATAAGAAGAATGAGATATTAAAACATAACAACATGAATCAAAATAAATTATTAGGCTGAGTGAAAGGAGTTAGACAAAAAGAGTACACGCAATCTAATACTATTTATATAAAACTCTGGAAAATGCAAACTAGACTATAGTAATAATTGCTTGGGGATGGATGCGGGGGTAGGAAGGGACAGAAGGGAGTGACTAAAAGGGGGCACAAGGAGATTTTGAGGGTGATGGGTATGTTCAGTATCCTGATTGTGATGATGGTTTCATAGTTGTATGCATATCTTAAAACATATCAAAATGCACACTTTAAATATGTGTAGTTTATCCTATATATGTTACACATCCATGAAGTTATTAAACAAACAAACAAACAAACAAACAAAGCTTGATGCAGGAAGGAAGGAGATGGTTTTGCATTTCTTGATCCAGAGCGGACAGTTGCCTACTCTGCAGACTCAGAAAGTCACGCGTGAGTACAGTTCCTACTTTTCCTTGGAGCACAGGATGCTAAGGTCACGACCAAGAAGTGACTTATGAAAGACCAGATGGTTTGAGTTGCCTCCTCTGCTGTGTTATCATGGAGTCACCTGCTGGGAACAACTCAGATTTGAAGTGTCTCAGAGAAGCAAGCTTTCCCGAGCTGTCTTTCCTATTGCCGTAGAAGTATAGCCCAGCTTTAATTAGCGGCCAATAGATGTCTCTGACTGCATGTGTTGTGGGAAAACATCCATTTTCATCCCAATTAGGACAGTAAGCTTGACCCCGATAGCTAAATTAGTAATTCCTTGTGATTTGTCATTCACTTTCCTTCTCTTTGTACTATTTCTCTGAGTTGCTTAATAAGCAGCCCTAATTCAGCCTTGAAGAGAGGAGTTTCCTAACTACTGTTTTATGTGTATTTGGGATCTTGTTTAAAGTTGCTGAGTTCCTTCACAGAGAGGGAACTTTCTTCAAAGGTGTTCGGGTTGTGGTAATACCACTTAGCTTTAACATATTTGGATTTTGGAACCCTTTACCCACACTGGCCCCTGTGACTTCTCATGCTCCCTATCTGCTTGCCTTGCACCTCTGGAAATGGAGTCATTTCCCGTGATGAAGGTCACAGGCTGTCCAGAGACCCCCTGAGCAGAGGACTTAAGACTGCCAGGTCCCCCACCCAGACTCTTTGTACCCTGAACTTTCCAGGGAGCTGGCTTTTCTTACTTGGAATTAAGTTGCATGTCTGGGAGGAGGAAACCCCTCCCTATCAACCTCACCTTTTCCCAAGCTCCTCACAAGTACAGGAGCTCACTTTATTTATAAGAAAATACTCATTTCCATTATTTAATATTTTAATATTAACCCCTAATTGAATATCCTCCCATTCCATGTATAAATTGTAAAATTGGGCTGCTTAGAATATTTTTTATTAGTGATGAGCTTAAATAAACATTTAGTGGTTAAGCCTTCTATTATCTGTAAAGAATTAATTATTAAGATCCTGAACTGAAATCATACCAAATATCAACTTCTTTCTAACAGTGAGCTTAAAAGGTATGGTCTGTGCCAAGAGTATTGCACGGAAACAGGCTTTAAATAATTAAAATAAACCCCTATAGTTTTTCCTTTCCAAAAGAGATAAGGAGTCATTTTTCTGCTCATCTTTATATATCTGTCAAAAAAAAAATTCAAACTTCAGCATCTGAGATGCTCCATGGATTTAAGCCCCTAAACAATCCCTTCCTCTCTCCCAGAAAATTAAATTAATCCATGCCTGAAAGCATAGCCCTGTTTCCTTTGCTTATTTTTGTCCCAGAGCACATCTAAGCTCTCCCTGCCTGTCTCTACTCTAATCCTGCTTATGGACCTTAACTCCCTGAGGTCAGGAAAGGATGCAGGGCAGAAATTAATTTAAAGTGTCCTGAGATAACATAACTACTTAAGGTTCTTAGTGTATTTTTAATATATTTTAAGATATCTCCACACTTTTGTTGATTCTTTAAAAAAAAAAAAAAAAAGCAACTCTCTTCTGGAAAGAGAGCAAAGCAAACCATTAGGAAATCAATGCCAAAAAGTACCAGGGCTTGGGCTGAGTGTCTCCAAGTAGAGGGCACAGTGGCTTGTCCAGGCTCTACCATGGGAAGGAGGGTGCTGCTGAAGGATTATGAAATCATTCTCCTGAAATGGGAGAAGGGCACTCTCTTGGTTTTGATTTAAGGTGGCCATTTGAGGCATCTTTCCTGCAGCCCGACAGGAGACAGCGGCGTGGGGGAAACAGAGGACTGAATCTGTGCGTGGGGGGAGGGGTGTGCGAGGAGATTATTTAGCCGATAGTCTATGATCCATGTTACCATGAAGTCCATCAGATCCTGTGGGGTTTTGTTTTGTTTGTTTTGGTTTTCACTTTTTATTGAGATCCGTAAGGCGGCTGGTTTGATAGTCTCAAAGTCAATAGATCATTTTTCATCTACTCAGGGATGTAAAGTTATGCTTACTGTTTATACTAAATATGTATTTATTTCATGGGTAAAGCAAATATCTTTTCTACGTTGTCTGCCAAAGGAAGGGATCTGGCTAAGCAGGCGGCTGAGGGATTGTCTTTCACAGCGCTGACGACCAGCCAGCTCACTCTAATATTTCAGAAGCATAATGAACCCCACACCCCCACCACGACTATCCAAAATTAAACCAGTTCCCAAACCAGCACAATTCGACCATGGTGACAAGGCCCTTACAAAGCCAATTGCTCTACCGAGCATCCTAAAAAATATAATGAAAATAAAATCATTTGAGACACAAAGCAATACAGAAGGCATTTCTTAAACAATTTATGTTTCTAAAAAGTGAGCGTTTCTTGAACAAGTTATTAATTTAAAAAGTGAGTCAGAAAAGAAGAAAAAGTAGTTTCTTACTGTTCGTGGAAGTTAACTTAAGAGTTTTATTTTATTTTATTATTTTTTCAAGATATACATCTTTTTTGTAAAGATTTTTATTTATTCATTTGACAGAGAGAGAGAGAGAGAGATCACAAGCAGACCGAGAGGCAGGCAGAGAGAGGGAGGAAGCAGTCTCCCCACTGAGCAGAGAGCCTGATGCGGACCTCAATCCCAGGATGCTGAGACCATGACCTGAGCCAAAGGCAGAGGCTTAACCCACTGAGTCACCCAGGTGCCCAAGTTTTATTTTAGATTTCAATAGTCTTCATAACTAAAATCTGGCTGTATGGAAATGTTTTTGTGATAGTAATGCCAAACAAAAGCAAAAGTGTTAAATATATGAAATTGGTTTATAGGGTTTTCTCAATTTCATTTTTTATAATGAACTTTAAAAAATTTCCAATGTATTTGATTACTATAGCTTTTTCTCAGCTGTTGTCAGTGGGCATTCCTGGATGTACTTGGTCTAATCATTCTTTCAGGAGTTTTGGTGTTTTGGACTTAGAAAACCAGAAAAATCTTTAAGACCTAGAGGAATAAATGGTGAAATTTCAGGCCTGGTGACAGAATATGGGGAAGCTAATTTGAGATCAAGAGCCATCCCAAAGGCAGTCACATAGGCCTGGGATAAGTGGTCAAGTTGATCTCAATTCTATTGTCTTTTTATGTATTGCACACACACACACACACACACACACACACACCCAGAAGGCAATAAGAAGATTACCCAGACACTCTCCAGGGAAGGAAACAACCAGAAATGGTGTATAAACATGAAAAGGAGCCTTGCAATTTGGACATCTCTCCCAACTAAGAAAACAGACCGACTTCAGGCTGCACTGCTCTTTGAATGGGAATTTGACCAATTAGCTTAAAATTTAGCCTGTTGCCTTCCTAGGACCCACAGTAAGCTCTTAATTGCTAGTAGGACTCTGGGTTTATCAACAACCTACACAGGGGACTCATTTTTCACATTTTAAATTGTGAATATTGGACAAGATGAGCCCCTGAATCCCTTTTCAGATCCTGCCTACCAGTCATGAGGACGGGATCCTGACTGAACGTCTCCCATACATGAGATGTCAGAACACGTGATGTGCTCCAGCTGACTTGTAGGACTCTTGAGAGACAAGACTGCTCATCTTTCTAATTCTGCCTTCTTCGACAACACAAGGGGTTTAAAATCTGGGCAGGCATAGGGGTTTACATCACAGAAACAGACAGACTCTACACATCAGTGTTCCACTTTCTCCCTACCCAGTGAAGGCTGTTTAACATTCACCGGCATACACTGACTGAGTTAATACATTTGTAAAGCATGGTATATAGGTAAAGTAATATATATGTAAACTTAATATTTATGTAAAGTTAATATTTATGTAAAGAGTAGTGCTGGTACATTACAACTTCTATATAAGAGTCAGCTGTTTTTCGAAATACGTCTACATCAGAGATTATTATTCTAAGAATTAAATTTTGAAGAAATCGCTTTCTGTTCATGTATTCTCTCACTAGAGGATAAAATTAAATGTAAGTTCTATTATTCTATTATTGGTGTGTTTGTGTGTGTGTGTACTTATTCTTCTTAATTTAGTCTAATTTAGGCTACAGATATCCATAATACCAAATGCAATACGATTTTTGAGATATAAATCAGAGGATTTAATTGTTGGTCTTTATAATGCCAGGAAGCAAACTGATTACTTTCATTGAATCAGCAACACTTAAAGCTTGTTCTGACTTCATTGACGCCCCAGCTTCTCTCTAATGTCTGCCCCAACCACTGTCCCTTCCCTCTTCTTTAAAGTCCTGTAGGGCTAAGAGTTAGCATCAACTAGACAGGACCTCCTCTGAGCATGGCAGCCATACTTTCTCTTCTTCCGTCTCCATGATCCAGCCTCTGTGGACACCTGAGGGTCAATCCTGTCCATCAGTGACTTGAACAAGACCAAGGAGTGAGGATGGTGAAGAGGAGGATTCCCAACCCCAACCTCCTGATTACCAACTTTGCTCAGATTCTCACCTTATGTGTCCATCCCACATTCGCTCATTTTCTGCTTCCTGCTTTGTGCTCTCACCATGTTCTCTCTCTCTCTTCAACCAAGGTTGTTTAGTCACTGATGATAAGGATAGCACCACACACCTGTTTGTAATTCCAAGACCTTATGTCAAATGTAGTTCCAGTTCTTCAGTACAATCCACAGAAATTAAGCAAGCTTGACTTCAACTAAAATGATATGTATGGGACATTTATGTAAGAGCTTAAATGCTTGATAGGAGAGCTGCAGATCCAAGCCTGGGACAAGTAGTCAGGTCTAGGAGACCTGCAGGAAGCATTTCAGGATTTTCCGTAGGAACAGCCACTGCAACCTTTAGCCCCATCTGCTTTTTCCGTGCTCATGTTACTCTGCCCATGATCCAAAAATGCCTAGATCGGGAGTAATGGAACAAGAGATGCCACATGCTCATTCTCCACTGTGTCTGGACAGTGAGATGGGTCTGACAGCCCATGGCAATCCTTTAACTTTTTGAGAGGCGTGGAAGGGTCTGCATTTCCTCAGTAAGCTGACACACATCTCTTACGAATTCTGGGAAGCTTCCAAATACAACTTTCCATTAAAGGATTCCAATAACTATTTGATATTTTCTTGATAATCAATGAACAGATACGAGGGTTCAGATTTATTTTTCAAGTTAATTTAGTAGGAAAGAGTATCTTTTTGCAAATTTTATTTCTAATTCTTAGTACTTTTCTACAATCTTATAAAAAAAAACAAAAGAATGCTTACCGAAAATAATAAAATGAGAAGATAGAAAATATTTTCCATAGAATTTTATGTTAGCATACAATAACCATTAGAAAGATGCCCCTTATAAATCAGTCATTTCTGTATCCAAGTGAGATGTGGATACGGAAGGTATCCATATTTTCATATTCATGTTTTCAGGATATGAAAAGCACTGAGATAATCATCCTATGTTCTGGAATCATGATCCTCATTTCACAGGGACCCTTGATGAATTTTCAATGTTTTTTGATTATGTTCTCAATACTACCCCTGGCTGACTATTGCAAAGCCCCAGGCTAACTGAACCCATTGCTAATAGTTCCAGGACAGTCTACATCATGCGGCTTCCACAATACCTGTGGCTCTTCTCTCTATTGTGCAAGGCCATTGAGCTCAAAGAAGATTCTAAGAGGGACAGTGGGTTTTGGTGGCATGGTCTGCTTGAAGCATTTACGCACTTATTCTTTCCTTTATCCATACATTCACCAAACATTTACTTAGCATCCAGCATTTTCTCAGGTACTATGCTAGACATTGGAAATAGAGTAGCTCTAATATCCAACCAGGACACAACAATGGCCACATTGATAGTTTACAGTCAGCATCTGTTCTAATTGGTCAGAGCCTCTCCTATATTGGTTGTTAAATATTTTGAGTATCATCTCTGGATATAAAGATAAGTGGCTTGTAGTTCCTTCTCTCAAGAAGCCTTCCATTTGGTAGAAGGGACAGACATAAATTAAAACAAAATGGTAAAATGAGTGCTACTCTTCTCCTGATAACTTATTTTTTACTTTGGTCTATTTCAGGCTTCTGCATTTTCTTTACATATTTCCTTTTCATTGTAAAAATTAAATCTATCCAGAAAGAAAGTAAAAGTAAACTTTATTAACATCCAAGATATCACTGGAACTTTCTGACCTCTTTCAAAGCAAAGTGTCTCTAATAAATTCTTGGAAATGATTTATTTTCCCAAGTTTTGTACATGCATACAAGCATAACTAATTGTGTAATGAGAGACAGAGGCAGAAAATAGTAAATGAGCAGCTGTGTTCCTTCTTTTTCTCAATTATTTACTATGGTGGATTTTCCTTCACCTCTAAAAACAAATAACAACCAAGAACCTACTACGGGTCAGGCAATGGATAAAATATAAATATTTGACAAATGTAGCTCCTTTGAGAAACTGCAAATAATTTAGTATAGTTAAATGCAAAGTATGTGTACTTAGAAAGATGAGTCTCAAAGAAGTTAAATAGTTTGCCCAGATTTGCTGATTCTCTACCTCTTCAAATGATCATTTAACAATTAATTTTTGGAGTATTGTAAGGAAAACGTAGTCAAAAGATACACTGTATCTTTATTTTTGTTTTCTGCACTTAATTTTACTGGGACACCTGCCACTCTGGATTTCTTTGGAGGAGTAGGCTATGGCTGAAGGAAGTGCTATCTCAGGCAAGCTGGTAACTTTAAGAGCGACCTTAGCTCAGTTAACAAATGGATGAAGAAAAAAAAGGCTATAGCATTTTTTAGGGGGCTTTATTAGCGTGATAGGATGGGTAAAATTTTGGCTTCTCATCTTTTGCTTTTTCCTGCAGGTAATGCCATCCAACCAGCACACATGCCTTTTTGAATCCTCCTGTTCATTTCTGTCCATGTGTATTTCACAGGAAACCAGAGCCCATGAGTCAACTAGGGGAGACTTCATGTACGTGTGACATACATTTTTAAGGAGTTGCTGGTACAGAGAGAGCGGACACCATGAGCGGATTGAATCTGTTCAGCAGAGACAGCATGACAACGTCAAATTCTAAGTCGTGATGTCCAGAACAGAGTTTGGCGAGTGCGGACTGTACCTCTCATATGCTCCTATGAAGAGTCACTTGGGGAACACTAGATTTCCTGTTGTTTCAAGGAGAATCAACCTCTATCTTTAACAGGTCATTGGTCAGAGGTGATTAAATAGTTGCAAATAAATTCTGAGTTGATGTGTTAAATTTCAAACCCCAGTGAAAACTAATTACCTCAAGATGCTTTCTTCTATTTCGTACCTCAGCCTACAAAATGTGTATCTTCCTCATTCCTACAAATGAAGACAATTTGCGAGTCTCCCTGGTTTAAATATTTAGAGACTTGTTTGTTTGCTGTGAAGAGGCAATGACTGAAAACACTCACTGTAAGTTAGTATTTTATAGTTTATTCAAGCTCAACTTTCCCTTATAATATAGACAACCGATATTCAGTTAAATAAACAGAAATATTGTTTTAAGTCAAAATTCATATTTAAGGTAAGGGTAGTGAAAAAGCCTTCAAGGTCTTTTACAATTACCTCAGTATCTGTTACTAGAAACTTTCCAGTCCTGTCTGCTTCTTTTCCGTGCAGATGTAATTTAACAAGTATTTCTTGAATGCCAGGATCATTTGCCAGGAACTGTTTGAGAAGAACAGAGAGGAGGGAAGGGAGAGAGGAGGGGTGGGGCAAGCAGAACGGAGGCTCATGGCGCCCACACTGGGGCTGGGCTTTTGTTGTCCAGATTCTCGTTCTGCCATCTTTGAGCTGTGTGCTCCTGTAATAGTTCCTAAATTTCTCAGATATAAAATTGAGACAACAGTAATAATAAAAACAATAATTAACCACCATGTTTTAGGAGCAAAGAGTAAGTTAATATTTGCCAAGCACTAGAATAGTGCCTGGCATACAGTAAGTGCTATGTGCTTGTTAAGTAAAGTTGTGGTGAAGACAATAATAGCTAACGTTGGTCCAACCCATATTTTACACGAGGCACTTGTGTTTATTAGCTCCTTTACCCTCACCACAACCCGATGAAGCCGATATCATCATTATCTCCACTTCATAGGTGTGAAACTGAGGGTTGAGGTGATCAGGTAGCTGAGATCAGTCACAGAGATATAAGTGAGTCAGAAACCATCTGGAACCTACACCAGCTGCATCTAAAGAGCCTGTGCTCTCACTTGGCTTATGGTGTAATTTATGGTGAGTAAAAATAAAGGTAAGCCAATAATAAACAGTTTTATGAATATAGGATGCAGTATATATAACTGAGAAAAAAACCCCTCTGTTGGTTCAGATATACCTTATTTCAACCAAAAATTCGGTTAATACATACATAATTTATATAACCAGTCTCTGCTCTCTTTCCTGTGTTCTTCTTTTTAGTGAGGAGAAGTTAGATTATGACACACCCTTTAACACACTTAACATCTTTGGGGGAAAGGTGGCATTATTTTTTATTTTATTTATTTTTTAAATGATTTTATTTATTTATTTGATAGACAGAGATCACAAGTAGGCAGAGAGACAGGCAGAGAGAGAGAGAAAGAGAGGAGGAATCAGACTCTCTGCAGAGCAGAGAACCCGATGCGGGGCTTGATCCCAGGACCCTGGGATCATGACCTGAACCGAAGGCAGAGGCTTTAACCCACTGAGCCACCCAGGTGCCCCAGCATTATTTTTTAAAAGGGGGTGTTTTGTAAGTATCTAGTTGGCATTCTTTTTAAATTTTTAAAGAAATTTATTCATTTATTTTTTTGGGGGGTAGAGACAGATGTAGAAGAAGAGAGAGAATCCTCAAGCAGCCTCCCCACTGAGTAGGGAGCCTGAGGAGGGGCTCAGTTCCAGGACCCTGAGATCATGACCTGAGCTAAAATCAAGAATCTGCCACTCGACCAACTGAGCCATCCAGGTGCCCCAATTTTTAAAAAAAAATGATAAAAGATTTGTTATCTTCACATTTTCTTGGTATGTGTAAAAAATAGAGTATCATCTCTATTGTGTTTGTCTCCTCAACTCTGTCATCAAAGACCTAGGTTCACTTTTTCTCCTTTTCATTCCACTGTTAGCATGACTCAGTGGTCTCAAGATGTCTATTCCTGTAGAGGCCCCCATTTTCACTGAAGGTGGGAAGAGAGGAGAGTAAAAAGCTTATTAAAAGCTAACATTCTCTTACCACATTATAATTTCATTGGTCAGAAATGAGTCACATGACTATTCTAACTGTAAAAAATTCTGTTAAAGTGGTCTCTTGCAGCCTCTGTAGTGAAGGTGGCCAAAGAAAAGAGGATGAAGTCAGTTAACTGGATTCATCACAGCCCATCAAAATGCAGTTGATTTTCTAGGAAAGATGGGAAAACTTTCAGATAGATATTTAGTCTGACACGAATTAATTGCATGTGTGTGTGAAAGTTCAGAATAAAGAATAAAAAAAAAAAGAGGTCTTTATGACCTAAAGCCCATAATTTTAAAAAATAACAGTATTTTTAAATTAAAGCTTGTTTTTATTGAAGTACAATATGTATATAAGAGCTAAATAATACCAAAGCTTTTGTTATTTAACAAAACAACAATTTCCTTCTCACCCCCCTGCATACCTTAGATGTACTTCCCATTGGCCAACATTTTCAACCTTTATTAGTCTTAATGATATTTAACTCCACACTGCTAAGTACTATGTTTATATGATTGTTCTTTCTAAATTTCAATCTGAAATTAAAATTGATTAAAAATTACATGAGGAATACATACATTTACATTTTTATTGTAAAAGATTCAATAGTAGTGAAGTTCATTTACTAGGAAAGTTCCCTTTACTTCCTTTTACTTAAAAAAAAAAAAAAAAGAGCACGATGATGTTGCTCCATTGCTCCTTAGTTTCTACGGTTGTCTTAGGATATAATATTATTCTTATACCTGATCCTTGATACATGACTTTTTTGTTTTCTCCAAAAGTTTTGAGATCCTCTCTTCATTCCTGGTGTTGTGAAATTTCATGACAATGATCCCTGTGGACATCATTTTTGGGGATTGATCATTACATTGGGTAATCAGTAAGTCTTTAAATTGGGATTTCAAGTTCTTCAGTTCTGGGAAGCATTCTTAACTTATGCCTTTTATGATTTCTTCTCATCTGCCTCTTTCTTCTTTTGGGAACTTCAATTATTAGATATTTGACTTCTCTATTGGAGTTCTTCAGGCTTATCTTTAAGTCCTTTCATTGACTATTCTTCTGCTATAATATATATATACTTTTTATTTTCTAAGAACATCTACTTGTAGCATTCTTTTTTAAAAAAATAGAAATGAATACTTTATCATTTGCATGGTTTCTGTATATAATCATGCAGTATATGTCTGATGAACAGAGTGTAAACAAAATTATTCAAGTGTTAATGATATTTAAGTCAATATTATCAGGCATTTTTAATTTGGAGAAAGAGAACTCTTCCAAAGCTAATGAAATTGGTAGTTTATATAGGGAGGGATTTGCTATCTTAGTAGTTTATATAGGGAGGGATTTGCTATCTATGGAAGAAGCTTTGTGGTTTTAGAAAGTCATGGTTCAAAGGAGCAATTATAAAAGTGGTAATGCCATGTCCCATTATAATTTCTCCTTTGAAGAAGATGTGGCTGATGCATAACCTAGGGCAGTGATCCATGGGTTGCCTGCTTGATGACACAGGGATGGTGAAGCCCTGCAGTGAATTAGTAAGTATTGTTACTGACAGGCTTTAATCTGGAGATTGGTGATACAATACAGTTTTCCAGCTCTCTGTAAATTTATCAAGGGATTCACATCAAAGAGAAGGTGATGCTTATGATAATTTAAAAATTTCTATCAATTTATATTTAACAAATAAAAGAAACCGTTTTCCATGGTATGATTTTTTTTTCTTTTATATTGCTCCTATTTCAGTCTTCTAGGACATTTGGATGTTTCCTTTACTTAACTACTCTCGTGTCCATAATGTACTTGTATTCAAGATCTAGCTGCATACAAAATGGCACATTAGTTTTAAAAATTTCAGCACAGTTTAGCAAATGAACCATTCTGTACTGATAAAATAACTGTCTCTATTCACGGGCATCGTTCAGTATCTTGTTATACTCTGTTTTCTCAGGTACCTCTTCCAACATGTAAATCCTCATTCTCAGACAATTCCTTACATGAACAAAAACAGTTCCTTATACTTAATTTACTCCTAGTAAATACCAAGTGTAAGTGATAATTGTCTTTGCTTATTTTTAACATCCTAAAACCTTTTTAAAATACATTTTCCTCAACTGCTGAGCCCCCAATTTTCTAGACAAAGCAATTGTTGTCTATATAGCAAGGCTAGCATTCTTTGCCATCATGTTGGAATAGCACCTACCAAAAATGGGGCTAATTGAATTTAAATTGAAAGAAAACAGGGACAGTTTAGGTTGCTGGAGTTGTGTGTGTGTGTGTGTGTGTGTGTGCTGGTCACTGGTGCACAGCTGGAGATCCCCACTGATCTCTCAACTGTATTGTATCCAGAGACAGGACCCATGGCTTCTCTGCTTCTATATATTTTAAAGAGGCCCCAGGGAAATCTGAATTTGAATCTAAGCTTTGCCACTTAACAGCTGTGTGTCTTAGTTTACTCATCTATAAAGTAGAGATAGTATTTCTTCTTTTATCAGGAGAGGGGTGTGAGGACCAATGAAGTCATGTGTATAAAGTGTTTAGCATAGCAACTGGAAATTACTAAACCCCTAACAGTTGAGTAAAGACATCGTATGCTTTTTCTTTTTTCTTTTTTTCCTTAATGATTAGGTTTTTAAAAAAATTTTTAAGATTTTATTTATTTATTTGTCAGAGAGAGAGAAAGAGAGAGAGAGAGAAAGAGAGCATAAGCACATGTAGGGGGAATAGCAGGCAGAGGGAGAAGTGGGCTCCCACTCATGCAGGGCTGGATCCCAGGACTCTGGGATCATAATCTGAGCCAAAAGCAAATGCTTAACGGACTGAGCCACCCAGGTGCCCCTATGTTTAGGTTTTAAAGAAACTGCCCAACACTTTTGCAAGGGGGTTTACCAATTTATTTTTCTACCACTTACTATGGCCATCTTTTTGAATTTAGCTATTTTTTTCTCTTTTCTCTCTTTTTTTTCTCTAGGGTTATTTTTCTAGGTATGGAGCAATATTGAGAAAGACCTACTTCAACTCTTTTTACTGGCATTTTAGAATATAGCAGGAAATTATCCAAGTTGCCAGAGACTACTAGCTGCAAATAATCTCTTCTCATGAAAACAAGTAGAAAATCTGCAAAGAGGAAAAGAGAAAATTTTGAAGAAAGCTGTCTCTTGAGCATGCCAAGCTTGTTTCTATCTTTTTCACTGGCCCTTCCTTCTGCTGGAAAGATGTTTATATGACTGGCCTCTGTCGTTCTGATCTTAGATTAAATTTAAATTTCTCAGAAAGTGTTAGTTCCTGATCACTCAACTCAAAGTATCCCAAATCACAATCTTTTGTTCTTGTTTATTTATTTTATGTCTTAATGCATCTGTCTCCCCACAGAATGTAAGCTTCTTAAGAGCTGGCTCCTTGCCCGTCTCGGTCACTGAATCCCAACAAGTCATACATACATGTATTTGCTACATCGCAGATATTCAAAAATATTTGTTGAATAAATGTTTAAATGGGCAGACCTTAACACTAAGAAAGCCAAGCACAGAGAGGCAGTCATTAACTTCATAATAATTCACCACTCTATGTATGAAGAGACCAGTTACGGATGATTGTGAAGCAGATACTCAGTAAATATTTGTCAAAGAAAGGACAAGTTGCCAGTTTCATCTGCAGTAGATGGTAGAGTCATAGACACGGAGAATGTGTTTAAGAAACAATTTATCAATGGTCAGCCTCAGGCTGAGGCAGAATACAGTAACAGAAGGATGTCTAGGTCTTTCATACTCAAGGAGTCAGTACTCACATGTGGCCTCATCATTACCTGGGCCCCTTCCCTTGAGACACCTGTCATGGGCTCAAATTTGTTTTTAGCAACACCTCCATTCTCTTCTTTCCTTCCATTGATCAAAACTCATCCATCATATGTTTCTTTCCCACAGAACCTTGTTCAACATACAGTGCGTTGAACGGTGATGAATAGTTACCCTCTCTGAAGTCTCATGCAGCCAGGATAATAAAATAAATTAGAACGTATTTTAATATCACTCCCTTGTTTATTGTCCAGTGATAAGCAGTAGAGGGGCTCAAGAACAACCAACAGAGAGCAGAAAAACAGTTTAGTAAATAAATAACTCAAGAACGGGACACCATCCCTTAAAATATTGAAAGGGGAGCATGTTTTGGGCCCATCTCCACTGAGAGGGAAATTCCATTTGCCAACGCTCTCCACATCTGTTTTCTGAAGGATGCATTGCTATTGAGTTACTAAGTGAGCTGGAGTGATTCTTGGGCCTTTGAAATTCCTGTGAGAGCAGCCAATCATAGCTAACAATAGGACTATGGCATTAGTTGGCGGGCGGGGGGGGGGAAGGGGAGGAGCTTTAGCATTTTTTGTTGGCTTGATTGAAGAACGGAGTAAATATGAAAGTGTTACACATTTTTCTGATTTGTTTAATAATAATATCGAACATTTATTGAGTGCTTTGAGCATTTTTGTAAGTGCTTAGCATGTATTATTTAAATTTTATCTCTGTTTTAATGGAAAGGTTAGGTAATTTTGGCAAAGGTCATTCAGATAATAGAAAGCACAGCCAGAAATTTGATCCCAGCTCATTTGATCCCATAGTCTGAGCCCTTAATCCCTGAACGACTCTTGCTCTGACAAGGGTGTGAATGAGAAATGATTCTAGCAGACCAAAAATACAATAGGAATTGTCTCTAAAGAATTTCTCCAGAAACACTCCTTCTCCTCACCGTAGTTCATCCATTTGATAAGCACAGCTGAAAAGTTAAAAAAATTATCCTCCAAGAATTGCTTAATTATTTATGAGAAATGGCATATCTTATGAAGTATAATTTCAAAGAGGAAGTACCATATTTTGTTAATAGTTCACTTTCTAGAGGGCTCTCAGGTTATTTTTCTGGGTGGATTTTTCCATCTATTACCACTAGATGGTGTGTGGATTATGCAAACACCCCAAATGACTTGAGAGAAATTAGCCCAAAGCAAAAAGAAGAAAAATTCAGCAGAGAAACATAAATGTGGAATTTGGACGCAGGGGAAGATGGTCATGCCTGACACAGTGGCCTTCTAATTGTGGGAGCCTGGTTTCCTTTCAGAATAAGCATTAGTAGTCACTCAACCAAGTCAGAGAAGATTTGAATAATAGTCAAAAGCTGCCTGAGAGTTTGTTTTCTCAGGAAACTTTTTACTGCCCGTAATCATAGCCAGGATTAGCATTTTAAAAGAGATACTGAGGAACAAATTCTTTTTTTTTTTTTTTTCAAGATTTTATTTATTTATTTGACCGAGAGAGATCACAAGTAGACAGAGAGGCAGGCAGAGAGTGAGGAAGGGAAGCAGGCTCCCTACTGAGCTAAACCACCCAGGCGCCCATGAGGAACAAATTCTAATACAGCCAACAACTGCTTCCTCTAATTGTAATATGGGTTTTCTGGAACCTACTATGATCTGAAAATAGTTATTTTTTCCTAATTTTCTTCAATGAGTCTGTAATAAAAGGTCACGAATAGCCAGTTAACCACCTCCTCGCAACCATATGACCAACCAAAACGATGATGTTGTAAAATTCAGGGTTGTTTAATGAACAGGACCAGAAAATTCCTGGGAATTTCTTGAGAATAAATTTTTAAAACTAAAGGGAAGTCACTTATTCTTTTTGAACTTACACTTCCACAAAATGAAAAAGTAAGTCCCCAAAGCTCTTTGCAGGTAGCTCTATGACATCTAAAGAAGAAAAGAACAGTATGGGCCCTGGTGCTCACAAACACACATACGTACAGATACACCCCGTTTTTTAGTTCTAAACTAGTTTGATGTTCTGTTTCCACATTGAGGGTATATGACAATATTATATTTGCTAAAGGAGTAAAGAGAATGAAGCCTCATTTATGTAGGTGTGGTGGTACTTAGAATTTGGTATTGTGCAAGGGAGTACTATTAATGACCCATTTTTCATAAGTCGTTGCAGATCTGTTGGTGAGGAAATGATGCTGATGAGACTGTAGGTAGTAACGTATAATTCTAGGTTAACTGATTACGTTTCACCACATGAAGAGTTATCTCTCTAATTTTTTTCCTTGAGTAAATATATTTGATCAACTCTTAGCTGTTAAACCCTAACAATACCCAGTTGTCACTTTGATTTTGGACTAGGTCTAGGGTTTTGGATTAAAATCAAAATTGAAAATGATCGAATAATGATAAACACAAGGAGGAAATAAATAACGTCCCTGAAAGAGTCCCGTTATCCATGATACTTAATTCCACACATAGATGAAGGCGGAGTACTTGCTTGGTTTCCTCACTTCTTCACCGGGCTGCTGTTCTCCGTCTTGAGCTGGATGGGGGCACCAACACTGCACAGAGGAAAAAAACCAGCATGGTCGCTGTGGGAAAGGCACATCCTCTCCTCGTGGTATTGATCCTCTGTAAAGACACACCATTTTTTTTGGTAACCTACGAAACCAAATTTGGCTTTGTGTTAATTGCATGCACTCCGCTGAGTTTTACAGGCAACTGTTGCTTTCACTATTTTATTTTAACCTTGGTCTTATATCCTTAAGATTATCAACCAATTGCTAAATACAGGCACTCAGTGGTTACCTAGCGTGCCTTTTGCTTCCTTGCTTTCTTTTCTTTTCTTTTTTTTTTAAGATTTTATTTATTTTTTTAACAGATCACAAGTAGGCAGAGAGGCAGGCAGAGAGAGAGGAAGGGAAGCAGGCTCCCTGCTGAGCAGAAAGCCGGATGGATGGATGCGGGGGCTCAATCCCAGGACCCTGGGACCATGACCCGAGCCAAAGGCAGAGGCTTTAACCCACTGAGCCACCCTGGCGCCCCTCTTTTCTTCTTTTAAAAGTGCCTTTCAAAGCAATATAGACTAGGGGAGGGATGTGGAACATAGTAGATGAGTTTTAAAAAGAGATTGGAGATCAAAGAACCACCTGTGTTTCTTCTCTCTGAAGACTTCTGATATTTATAGTCAACCCTTTTTGCATTCAGTATCTCTAAAGGTCTGGTGGCATCAAACTCTACCTGCTTAATCATCAGTCTTACTTCAATTTATTGAGAAATGGGTCAAGACATGCACCAGTTGAAGTTTTGCTGGATAACTTGTTTAGTACAGAACATGGGTAGTATCCAGTAAAGTTTTTAGGATGTATTAATAGGTACATAAATGGTTATTCATTTATTTGACAAGAGTTTACTCCTAAAAGGAATCAATCCTTAATCAAAAATATAAAGAACATTTGTTTGTATTGTTGTTGGTCATTTTATATCAGAATATGAAACTTTATTTTCAGCAAAAGTGATCAATATTAAGGCTTATAGTTCTCTTTAAAACTTGAGGAAAACTAATTTTTCAGAAAACAAGGATTAATATATGGTTTCAGAGTTGGCAACAGTTTAGAATCAGGTACCTATGTGTTATAGATAGAAGATAAGGAAAAAAAGACTTTTTAAAATAATTTTTTATTTTTTTTAATAAACATATATTTTTTATCCTCAGGGATATAGGTCTGTGAATCGCCAGATTTACACACTTCACAGCACTCACCGTAGCACATACCCTCCCCAAAAAGGACTTTTTAAAAAGGTTTTATTTATTTATTGGACAGAGAGAGACAGCAAGAGCAGGAACACAAGCATGGGGAGTGGGAGAAGCAGGCTTCCCACTGAGCAAGGATCCTGGAGGCTCCATCCCAGGATCCCGGGATCTCTACCTGAACTGAAGGCAGAGGACGCTTAAGACTGAGCCACCCAGGCACCCAGGATTAAAAAGGCTTTTAAATGCCTTTTAGAGCCACCTTGGTATCTCAAATCCTTGAAGGATTAACTGATTAACTTTAGTTTCTAAATGAAAACTAGTGTTCCAAGAACCTATGTACATCACTTAGCATAATCTGGCTGTGTTGAAAATGCCCTCTTTTCTGAGGAAAAATAAGTGCTGAACCCTAGTAAAAACAGCAGGACTATCTTTTACTTACAATCTCTTGGGACCAGACGCTATAACATTAGTGGCCGTTCACCAAGTGGGTCACTCAGGACCTCCAAAATGGGAAGACTGACCTCTACAGTCTTCTGGGTAGTAAGTCAGATGATAGGCACATTATGGCCATTATCAAACTTTCATAATACCATTGATTAAGGTTATAAAAAAAAATGACAATTTAAAATTATTTGTATAAGGAAAACATTACTAAGAAAATAAACAAACCAATCAACACAAACAGTGGCTAGTCAAGGAAACACCTAGCAGACAAATCCTTAAGAAATTCCTCTAGTACTCTTAATCATAGGAAACGAACTGAGGGTTGTCAGAGGGGGGGCGGAAGGAGGGATTGGGGTAGCTGGGCGATGAACATTGGGGAGGGTATTTGTTATATAATGAGCACTAGGCATTATACTAGACTGATGAATCACAGACCTGTACTCCAGAAACAAATAATATATTACATGTTAATTTGTTGAATTAAAAAAAAAAAATCCTCTACTTACCAAGTCTGGGAAGGGTCCATAAAGGACTGAGGAAAGCCTTGTGAGCATTTTGCAAAACGTTCTTTAGGGTGTGCCCATATAGGGTCATTTCCTCCCACCCACCTCACTCCCTGCTGTGGCATGCTCTTATTTGGGGTTGGGGGTGGGGAGTGGTCAGCCCCAGTTGAATACTAAATGAGATGAGATAGTGAGCTCTCTTGCTTAGAGTTGGTAAGTAGAAGACATGCCACTGTGGAATGTCTGATCCTAAAGGAAATAGATGATTTATTGGTGGGAATAAACCTACTGATGCCTTACCTTCTAAGGTTTGGATGACTTAATTTCTACTGCATATTTTATTGACTTCCTATGTGAAAAGAGTGAGATGAGGCCTACAAAGAAGGTACTTCACACAATCTAATGTGGGGTTTTGGACTTAGTATTTCCAACGTGATCTGAGTTCTCTCAAAAACATCACTTGTTTTTAATAGATTTTTAGATTCACCCAGGTTTAAAAAAAAACACAAAAGAAATGTACCACTAAAATCCACAGAAACCAAATGAATGTACCAGAGGGACCACAGGGTTTACAATTCTTTTTCACTCCAGTGATACGATTTTTAAAAAATATTTAATTTATTTATTTGTCAGAGGGAGAGAGAATAAGAAAGCGAGAGAGCATAAGCAAGGGGAGCGGCAGGCAGAGGGAGAAGCAGTTCCCCCAGCCCCAGCAAGCAGTCCAACAGGGACTCAACCCCAGGATCCTGGGATCATGGTCTAAACTAAAGGCAGATACTTAACTAACTGAGCCACCCAGACGCCCTTCCACTGATGTGATTTGAAAAGCAGGAATTTATTTTTGTAGATGAACACTGCTATGAATATATTAATTTCATAGTTTCTTCACTCTTTAAATCTCTTTTCTTTTATATTTTTGTCAGTGCATATAAATACTTCTTGCACTTTGCTTTCTAATTGGAATCAAGATATCTTAAATGGATTGTATTTGAGTTGTAGCATATTTTCTTGATAAGCATCGTAGATTTCCTCAGCACTATAATCTCTGGGGATATTGGTAGCATTGCCATGATCATTATAAAAGAACATGTAGTTGGGGATAAAAATACAATATATGTTTATAAAAAATAAAAAATAAAAATTTAAAAAAAAGAACATGTAGGATCTTTGTCACATATGAAAGCATCATACAAATCATGTAAATGAATTTTTCCCCCTTTCAGAATGTCCTTCTCTAAGATATTTTCCATATAAGACATGGGGTTGTTCTTTGTAATCATCAGTGGCAAGATTATTTTCATATGCTTGGTAACATACATATTATTAATATACTTTGGATTATATTTAGTAATTTATATAGACTTACAGAACATTGTTTAAATTTATTATTTAATTAATGGTCAAAGATATTATTCCTTCTTTTATACATGAGCAAACTGAAGCTTGGAGCTGCAAAGGAAGCTTACTTAAGATACATAGATGGCAAGTCGCGGAGCCCGATGTAGAGTTATTTTGTCCACATTTCATGTACAGCATCTTGGGATTTGCAGAATAACTATAAGACATAGTTTCTGCCTTTAAGGAAGTTGTAGTTTATTTATTTATTTTTTAAATTATTCATTTGAGAGAGAGAGAGAGAGAGAGCACAAGCAGCAGGGAGGGTCAGAGGGAGGAGCAGACTCCCTGCAGAGCAGGAAGCCGGATGTGAAACTCCATCCTGTGACTCCAGGGTCCTGTGACTCCAGGGTCCTGTGACTCCAGGGTCCTGACCTGAGCCACAGGCAGCCACCAAACCAACTGAGCCACTCAGCCACCCCTGGAAGGAACTTGCAGTTTAGTTGGGAAAATGACTGATGTCATGAAAACAGCTTGTGCAGATAGTAGATAGAGGATGGTCCTCAGACCACATAGCCTTTGAAGCTCATAGAAACCTGTTTCTTTGAATCGAATAAAGTTGCATGTAAACTATAAGACAAAAAATACCTTTTCACTGATAAAAGTTGCTGTCACAGACATCTGTTGTCTAAGGATCTCGAGACCTTTGAGATAGTCTGTGAATCTAGATTTACATCCACCCAAACATACAGCACCCAAATTACCATGTGTCTTCCCAACAACCACGTAGCACACTACACAGAGGAAGCCAAGGCGTGTCCTTGAGAAATGCATCCAGTTTTCTCTATTAACTGGGCCTGTGGAAGGACCAATAGCATGATGTATGTCAGGTAAATTGATCGCACATGCTACTCCAAGTGACCTCAGGCTCCCTTCCTCTGTAACACCACCAGTTGGTGGTTAATATTCAGCTGAGCTATTAGGTGGAACACAAAAGTAGGGATAAGATTTGCAATCTGTTAATGTTTTCTTAAGATCTTGTTAAATAAAAGCTAAATCCATCATTAGTGGAAGTAGTAATAAATTAGGTGCTGTAATTAGCAGTCCAAATGCATACCTTTGTAAAAGGTTATCTTTAATGTCTTTTTTTTTTTTCATTAACGTAATTGTGTGTTTTGGATAATCATAGCCCAGGGGAAGACCTGGGAACTGCAAAAGTACGATTGCTTAGTCAAACAGAAGTGGATGTACTCCAAGTAAGCCAACACGTAATTAATTAGAATATTGTTGGAGTAGTTAAGATCTTTTGGAGGGAAAAGAGACAATTCAAAAATAATTTTTAATATTTTGCCCTTTATGGAGACTGGATACATAAAGCATACCCACAGAATCTGGCATGGAGTAGGTATATTAAAAAAAAAAATGCTAGCTTTTAGGAAGTTAGTGTTTGTGACAACCAGAGAATATAAATCCTCTATCATTGGCTTACTGAAGCTTCTCTGTTCCCAGAGCCTTTCACGTTTCACTGGGGCTCATATCTCATTGTATGCTAAGGCTGACTTGATTTGTCTCAGTTCTCAGACTTGGAGCTTTCTTTCTTTTGAGAGAGAGAGAATGGGACTATGTGGATATGAAAGGGGGGAGAGGAGAGAGAATCCTAAGCAGGCTCCATGCTCTGTGTGGAGCCCAGTGCAGGGCTCTACCTCACTGCCCTGAGATGGTAACCCGTGCTAAAATCAAGAGCCAGACGCTCAACAGACTGAGCCACCCAGGCACCCGAGGCTTGGAGTTTTCTTAAGAAGAGGACCACGTATTACTCATCTCTCTTCCCCCAGTACCTCTCACATCATTCAGAAGGTAATACCTTCTAAATAAGTATTTCTTAAATTTGTTGATTCCAGTTTTTCTCTATTCATTATTTCATATTGACCATCTGGTTTCAACTAATCAAGAGTCAAAATTGAATCTGTTTAGGTAAGAACAGCACCATCCCCCACATTTGTTACCTTCACAGCCTACCTACCTTATCTCTTTGGCTCTCTTTGGCTTCCCCACACTGCTCCTCCGTTATCAGAAATTCATTTCTCACGATGCTGTCTTTCCAAAACAAAATCTGATTCTGTCATTCTCTTGCTCAGAAATTTCTCATGCTTTCACATCCCCTCCGGGTTAAATTCTCAGCTTCTTTTCATGAAATGCAAAGACTTTCCATGAATAGACTTTTATTTTCCCCTCCAATTTCTTCCGCCACTTACCTCTTTTACTTTATACTCCAACTATATGACATCTGTGTTATATTTCCATTTCTCTGAACTTTTTTGACTGCCTGGAATATCTCTCTGACCCGCAACACACACCTTGCTTTTCTAGCCTTGCAGCTTCTTGCCTGTTTTTCAGTCCGCAGCCCAGTACTTATAATCTCTTAGGAATCTTTCCCTGATTCTCACAGCAGACTTAGGCTCCTTTGCTTTGCTCCCCCTAGGACTCCTGCTGGCCCCAGGCTTATACATATCTTTATTAAATCAAATTTCTGATTGTACTTAGATTGTGGGTTTGCTGGTCTATCTTCCTTCAAGGCCATGGGCTCCTTGAGAGTAGGGTAATTGGCCCGTATTAGTAACTCAAGACACATGGGTTGAATGAACGACTACATGAAGAGTGAATGCATTTGACAGATGGGACCGGAAAACTGTCTTTATCAAGTCAGAACTTCAAAAAGAAAAATAAAAATCCTTGTAATGGATATTTGTTGAAATGATTAATATTCCATGTCATGGTGGTAAAGACAGCAATAAAAGGAACAAAAGGTATCAAAAATTCAGTCCTTTCCCAGAGGCGCATAAACCAGATGTCCTAACACTTTTTTCCCCCCCTCTTACTTTCTGTGTCAAGGAAGAAAGAGACAGGACGACACAACCCACAGGAAATTCTCCATGACATTAAAGAAGATCACGAAAGCCGCTCTGCAGCTGGTGAGATCAGTGAAAAATAAACTCAGTGATTTAATGTAAACTGCCACTTGCTTCTACAGAAAAGAAACATGGTACAAGTGTTCACGGAAACTGGTGCAGCTTGAGAGGGGTCCATATTGGTTTCTGAGGACTGGGTCTATATCTGAGTCATCTTTGCTTTCCTGATTGTGCCTAACATAGGCTGTGCATGTAGTAGGTGTTTGTGAAATGAAGGAGGAAAGCAATAATCAGATCTGTTATCTTAGAGGCATTGGATAAGTAATCTAAAGAGTATTAGATGTTGTTTTAGTCTCTGGATTTTGGCACCTACGTGATACAAATGTTAGTGGGAGCTTGTCACTAAAAACAAAGCAAAACAAAAGAAATTAAGTGGTTACTATACAAAAACGTATAATGTCTACCAATACTATAAGCATGAGAAGGAAAATGAATCTGGCCAAAGGTGTTTTGAAAATGAGACTTCTTGTGTGGTTGGAAACATCATGTCCTATCATGTGTCTGCTGCTTTGCTCCATCTTATTAACTTTGGGACAGGGGGTGGGAAAACACTGGAAGTTTCATCTCGTGCATTCAACCAAGAGCCTGTCTTTTTCAGTACTGGAAGCAGATGGTTTTCTCCTTTTCTTTCACCAAGATCTTTCCCTCATCCAACTAGTCCTTTACAATTCTTGTAATGTCTGTTATTATTCATTTAATTTATTCAACAAATATTCATTGAACCCCTACTCTACGCCAGCTTCTGTTCTGTGTTCTGGGGACACAGAAGGTTCCCTGCTATTTCTGACCTCAAGGAATCATGAGGATCCAGTCCTGCAAGACCAATGATAAAGAATTAGTACATTCTGTACTGGAGTGTGTTGTATGTGTGTGTGTGTGCATATGAGTCTTACGAGGGGCAGGAGGCAGGGGCTATGGGGCTGGAGGAACAAGAATTGTTTAGACTGGATTGTCAGGAAAGGTTTTCTAAGGAAGTAACATGTTCCCTCATTTTATCCCTTTTCTAGCTTGTATCCATGTGACTGACACAGACTCTAGCTTAGATGAATCTGATGCTCACAGCAATTCCTGCTGTATCATTTTCTGCTTTCCTTATCCTCCCATGGCTGCCATTCATATCTAGAGGAAAAAAAACAATTTTCTTTCCATGCTTTCAGTATTTCATGAGGCCACAAGAAAATCAAATAGCAATAGCCAAGGGTCTGAGGGTCCCAACACACACACACACACACACACATACACACATACACACACACACATACACACACTCTCCAGAGGTGTTTTTAGCCAGTTAAGTGAATATCATGAAGATTAAATGAGATGATGCTTTAAAATATTTTGTGCAGTGCTTGATACCTAGTCAGTACTCATTAAAAATTAGATATTATTATGATGATGATAATCAAGGCTTTTATTATTATCTGATAGACTGGATATATAGCTCTTGCTGGATAAAATTCTCTGAAATACTCCCATTTAGGCATCACATTTTCTAAGTGTTTCCTGGGTACAGAGCTGCGGTAGGTGTTGTGGGGAGCAACAGGGTACTGGAGAAGAAAGAGCTCCTCTCTCTTCACTGCTTATGAGACAAAGCAGGAACCACCAGTATAAGACAAATGGAAAGAACAATTCTGTTTACAAAGCAGCCTAATTGGGAACACCAATGACTACATCCAAATGAGAAACACAACTCTTTAGGGGAGGATGATTAAACCGTCACCTCCTAGACCATTTATCTCTTTTTTTTTTTTTTTCCAATTTATTTATTTTCAGAAAAACAGTATTCATTATTTTTTCACCACACCCAGTGCTCCATGCAAGCTGTGCCCTCTATAATACCCACCACCTGGTACCGCAACCTCCCACCCCCCCGCCACTTCAAACCCCTCAGATTGTTTTTCAGAGTCCATAGTCTCTCATGGTTCATCTCCCCTTCCAATTTACCCCAAAGCACATACCCTACCCAATGTCCATAACCCTACCCCCCTTCTCCCAACCCCCCTCCCCCCGGCAACCCATAGTTTGTTTCGTGAGATTAAGAGTCACTTATGGTTTGTCTTCCTCCCTATCCCATCTTGTTTCATGGATTCTTCTCCTACCCACTTAAGCCCCCATGTTGCATCACCACTTCCTCATATCAGGGAGATCATATGATAGTTGTCTTTCTCCGCTTGACTTATTTCGCTAAGCATGATACACTCTAGTTCCATCCATGTTGTCGCAAATGGCAAGATTTCGTTTCTTTTGATGGCTGCATAGTATTCCATTGTGTATATATACCACATCATCTTGATCCATTCATCTGTTGATGGACATCTAGGTTCTTTCCATAGTTTGGCTATTGTGGACATTGCTGCTATAAACATTCGGGTGCACGTGCCCCTTTGGATCACTACGTTTGTATCTTTAGGGTAAATTCCCAGTAGTGCAATTGCTGGGTCATAGGGCAGTTCTATTTTCAACATTTTGAGGAATCTCCATGCTGTTTTCCAGAGTGGTTGCACCAGCTTGCATTCCCACCAACAGTGTAGGAGGGTTCCCCTTTCTCCGCATCCTCGCCAGCATCTGTCATTTCCTGACTTGTTGATTTTAGCCATTCTGACTGGTGTGAGGTGATATCTCATTGTGGTTTTGATTTGTATTTCCCTGATGCCGAGTGATATGGAGCACTTTTTCATGTGTCTGTTGGCCATCTGGATGTCTTCTTGGCAGAAACGTCTGTTCATGTCCTCTGCCCATTTCTTGATTGGATTATTTGTTCTTTGGGTGTTGAGTTTGTTAAGTTCTTTATAGATTTTGGACACTAGTCCTTTATCTGATATGTCGTTTGCAAATATCTTCTCCCATTCTGTCAGTTGTCTTTTGATTTTGTTAACTGTTTCCTTTGCTGTGCAAAAGCTTTTGATCTTGATGAAATCCCAAAAGTTCATTTTTGCCCTTGCTTCCCTTGCCTTTGGCGATGTTCCTAGGAAGATGTTGCTGCGGCTGAGGTCGAAGAGGTTGCTGCCTGTGTTCTCCTCAAAGATTTTGATGGACTCCTTTCTCACATTGAGGTCCTTAATCCATTTTGAATCTATTTTTGTGTGTGGTGTAAGGAAATGGTCCAATTTCATTTTTCTGCACGTGGCTGTCCAATTTTCCCAACACCATTTATTGAAGAGGCTGTCTTTTTTCCATTGGACATTCTTTCCTGCTTTGTCGAAGATTAGTTGACCATAGAGTTGAGGGTCTATTTCTGGGCTCTCTATTCTGTTCCATTGGTCTATGTGTCTGGTTTTTTTTTTTTTTTTTTTTTTTTTTTTTAAAGATTTTATTTATTTATTTGACAGACAGAGATCACAAGTAGACAGAGAGGCAGACAGAGGAGGAAGGGGAAGCAGGCTCCCTGCTGAGCAGAGAGCCCGATGTGGGGCTCGATCCCAGGACCCTGAGATCATGACCTGAGCCGAAGGCAGAGGCTTAACCCACTGAGCCACCCAGGCGCCCTATGTGTCTGTTTTTGTGCCAGTACCATGCTGTCTTGATGATGACAGCTTTGTAATAAAGCTTGAAGTCCGGAATTGTGATGCCACCAACTTTGGCTTTGTTTTTCAATATCCCTTTGGCTATTCGAGGTCTTTTCTGGTTCCATATAAATTTTAAAATTATTTGTTCCATTTCTTTGAAAAAGATGGATGGTACTTTGATAGGAATTGCATTAAATGTGTAGATTGCTTTAGGTAGCATAGACATTTTCACAATATTTATTCTTCCAATCCAGGAGCATGGAACATTTTTCCATTTCTTTGTGTCTTCCTCAATTTCTTTCATGAGTACTTTATAGTTTTCTGAGTATAGATTCTTAGCCTCTTTGGTTAGGTTTATTCCTAGGTATCTTATGGTTTGGGGTGCAATTGTAAATGGGATTGACTCCTTAATTTCTCTTTCTTCTGTCTTGTTGTTGGTGTAGAGAAATGCAACTGATTTCTGTGCATTGATCTTATATCCTGACACTTTACTGAATTCCTGTATAAGTTCTAGCAGTTTTGGAGTGGAGTCTTTTGGGTTTTCCACATAGAGTATCATATCATCTGCGAAGAGTGATAATTTGACTTCTTCTTTGCCGATTTGGATGCCTTTAATTTCCTTTTGTTGTCTGATTGCTGAGGCTAGGACTTCTAGTACTATGTTGAATAGCAGTGGTGATAATGGACATCCCTGCCGTGTTCCTGACCTTAGTGGAAAAGCTTTCAGTTTTTCTCCATTGAGAATGATATTTGCAGTGGGTTTTTCATAGATGGCTTTGATGATATTGAGGTATGTGCCCTCTATCGCTACACTTTGAAGGGTTTTGATCAGGAAGGGATGCTGTACTTTGTCAAATGCTTTTTCAGCATCTATTGAGAGTATCATATGGTTCTTGTTCTTTCTTTTATTGATGTGTTGTATCACATTGACTGATTTGTGGATGTTGAACCAACCTTGCAGCCCTGGAATAAATCCCACTTGGTCGTGGTGAATAATCCTTTTAATGTACTGTTGAATCCTATTGGCTAGTATTTTGGTGAGAATTTTTGCATCTGTGTTCATCAAGGATATTGGTCTATAGCTCTCTTTTTTGATGGGATCCTTGTCTGGTTTTGGGATCAAGGTGATGCTGGCCTCATAAAATGAGTTTGGGAGTTTTCCTTCCATTTCTATTTTTTGGAACAGTTTCAGGAGAATAGGAATTAGTTCCTCTTTAAATGTTTGGTAGAATTCCCCCGGGAAGCCATCTGGCCCTGGGCTTTTGTTTGTTTGGAGATTTTTAATGACTGTTTCAATCTCCTTACTGGTTATGGGTCTGTTCAGGCTTTCTATTTCTTCCTGGTTCAATTTTGGTAGTTTATATGTTTCTAGGAATGCATCCATTTCTTCCAGATTGTCAAATTTGTTGGCGTAGAGTTGCTCATAGTATGTTCTTATAATAGTTTGTATTTCTTTGGTGTTAGTTGTGATCTCTCCTCTTTCATTCATGATTTTATTTATTTGGGTCCTTTCTCTTTTCTTTTTGATAAGTCTGGCCAAGCGTTTATCAATTTTATTAATTCTTTCAAAGAACCAGCTCCTAGTTTGGTTGATTTGTTCTATTGTTTTTTTGGTTTCTATTTCATTGATTTCTGCTCTGATCTTTATGATTTCTCTTCTCCTGCTGGGCTTAGGGTTTCTTTCTTGTTCTTTCTCCAGCTCCTTTAGGTGTAGGGTTAGGTTGTGTACCTGAGACCTTTCTTGTTTCTTGAGAAAAGCTTGTACCGCTATATATTTTCCTCTCAGGACTGCCTTTGTTGTGTCCCACAGATTTTGAACCGTTGTATTTTCATTATCATTTGTTTCCATGATTTTTTTCAATTCTTCTTTAATTTCCCGGTTGACCCATTCATTCTTTAGAAGGATGCTGTTTACTAGACCATTTATCTCTTAATCATAGCTCTCCTTCCCATGGAGAAGCGTCAAATCTTGGAAACGTAGTAGGAGGTCATTCTGTTATTTACCACTTTGAAAATGGTGAAGAGAGGGGGCTGGGTGGTTCAGTGGGTTAAGCATTTGACTCTTGAATCTGGCTCAGGTCATGATCTCAGGGTTGTGAAATCAGGCTCTGTGCTGGGGTGGAGGCTGCTTAAGATTCTCTCTATTCCTCTCCTTCTGCTCCCCCTCCCCCCCAAAAAAAAAGAAAAAAAAAAAAGAAAGAAAGAAAGTAAAAGAAAAAAATGGTAGAGAGAACTAGACAAGAGAAAAGTACTCAAGGACAATGTTGGTTGATTCAAAGTGACTCTAACCTACTTGTCATATAACCACTTTCTTTTTGGGTTTGATTCCTTTGCAATTTCAATTGGGATAGTTTGTCGCAGACAGAAAAAACAACAACAACAAGGTTTGTGATTCAAATATTTCAATCTCTGTGCCAGCAGGGATCCAGAGTTTTCAACATATTAATGAGAAATGGTGGAACTTACCAGACAGAGTGGCTAGATTCATAGACCTGCTCCGGAAATCCTGTTGATGAATTTCTGAAGCCGAAGTACTACTTTGATTTGTAATTTTACTTTCTTCTCAGTCCCTGTTTTAGTTATTCTTTCTATGTAACAAATCACCCCAAAACTTGGTAGCTTACAACAGAAATATTTTTCATCTCTATGACTGACTTCTGTGGGCCAAGGTTAAGAAGGGCTTGGCTGAGTATTTCTGTCTCTGTGTGCTCATGCAGGTGTGGAGGACAGGACAAGGAGGGACTGGAGCCCCCAGTTGTCTTTGTGCTATCCCAGGACAGGGTGGGTGGTCTTCCCATGGGGGTTACATTGGGCTTCCTCATAGCATGACTGCCCTGGGGAGGTTGGCTGCTTAAAGAGCAGCTCAGGGCTCTGGCATGAATATTCCAGCTCACCGGGTGACATGGGTTGGGAAGTCACACAGCATCAATTCTGTTTCCTTCTAGTGCTTACAAGTATGTCACCAGCCTGCCCGTGCTCAGGATTGAAGGGGGCGCTCAAGGTCCTTGAGGAGCACTTGCACTGGGAGATAATGTTGGGGTTGTCCTTGGAGAATACAAGCTTCCCCAGCTTCCTAAGAGCAGGTTGCAGGAGCAGGCTTGGCCTAGGAGACTGCCAACTTCCTGAAGAAATGGAAATGTGCCTTGTAGCATTTGTACTTGGAAACTAAAAATAAGTAGTCAAGAAGGCCTAGGTACCAGGTCACAAAACACTAAAGGGGAAAACAACCTTTATTCTGCTTTTTTTTTTTCTTTACTACTGCCATGTTTTATTCTGTAACAAAAAATAATGATCCCAGATTTTTATAATAATGTCACCATTTTAAACACTGACAATAGACCTAAAAAAAAAAAAAAAGAAAGAAAATGAAAAAGTTGATTCTGAGAAGTTTTATCCTCCTGTCTGAAAGAAGATGCAAAAAAGCAAAAAATGGAGACATCTTATCTCACAGTTACAGGAGGAAAATGAGAAAACTGTGCATACATTATGGGAGACCATAGAGGGCTACACTGGGGCTTGAGTCCCTGGTTTGTGTTTTGTGTTTTGTTATTTTCAAAATGGTTTTGTTCTGGTGGGGCTGATTGGAAATATGGAAACCACACATTCCTGAATAATGAATTAATATAAATCAACTTTCAGGTGTAGGACTCTGTTAGCTGAAAAATGAATTATAATTGAGAATTATGCATTTCTGGGGTACCTGCGTGGCTCAGTGGGTCAAAGCCTCTGCCTTCGGCTCAGGTCATGATCTCAAGGTCCTGGGATCGAGCCCCGCATCAGGCTCTTTGCTCTGCAGGGAGCCTGCTTCCTCCTCTCTCTCTCTCTGCCTGCCTCTCTGCTTACTTGTGATCTCTCTCTGTCAAATAAATAAATAAAATCTTTAAAAAAAATTATGCATTTCTTTTTCATTCTATGTAAGGATTTTAGCCTCTCCTAGTAATTGTATTCAGGACCACTTAGAGCATATGATGTGGTGGAATTCAGCTCTATTAATAGACAGCTACTAATATCCTTTTGAACTTGACTTGTGAGGAATCAGTATTTGTCATCTGTTTCATCCCATTATGATTTTGAACGTGAGCACTCTTTCATGTGTACTCAGGAGAAGGCATATTCTTCCACAACAAATGGTCCACTTACTTAGATTTGTCTCTGGCCCCAATTTGCTTCCAATGTTAGCATGGTATTTACTTCAAATTTTCACAAACCATGTTTCCAATATGGCTTTAAAATCTCTCTCTCCTGTTGAAAGGAGGAAAATATCTCAAGTGGGTGCAAAAATTTGTGGAAGGAGTTGTTGCTAATTTTTCATTCTACTTGCTGAACTTCTAGCCCTTCTGCTTTGCATCTTTAGAAAGACTCCTGGAGGCCGATCCAAAGGAAGGCTACTCTCCGAATGAGGGAAATAAGTCCGTCCTTACCTGTGGGAGAAATGCCTTGGGAAGCAAACACCGCCTGGGTAGTGTGATGGTCCCCAGAGTCTCCCTGCTCCTGCAGCAAATAACCCCGGAGGGAAAAAGCATACAGGAGAGCTCATCAAACCAGGACCATGCATCCAATTAGCAGAACACTTCACAAATTTCCCACCCTCTTGTAAACAGAGAACCTCGGGGTTTTTCTGCGGTAGTTCTGCCTGGGAGCGTGGCTGCTTGGAATTCCACTCCAAGAGTCTGAATGGGCTCTGAGCACAGATGGTTTGTGGGAGCTTTTTTCCTGAAGCCAATACGGTCAGCAATTTTCTCCAAAAGAAAGTGAGAATATCAACAGCAGTAATGTCTTCATTTTATCTTACTTAAACTAACTTGTATGTAAGCCCAGGCCCCCCCCCACCTTTTTTTTTTTTTTTTTCCCCCAAATCTGCCTACAGTTACAGTTAGAGTATCAAGGCAGATTGGGAAACAGTTTGTTCTTTTGTCACAAGCTAGGTAGATAAATGCAGCCGAACCCCTGAGACAGCTCTCAGTCATTATCAAGTACATTGAACATCAGGGGCATCTCGGGGTCACACCATTGTGGGTTGGTCTGACGTGTCGCACCTCTTTTCAGCTTGAGCTTGAGGATTATGTTTCATGCAGTACCACCAACTCAAAACCAGAAATCACTCACTAGGGATCCCGTTCCTCCAGATACCGCCATCTTCCTGTATTCAGGAAAGAAACTGGCTTTCAGCAACTGTTGCTCAAACCTCAAATGCACGAAAGATAAGCTAGCTTAAGAACAGTGGAAGAAAGACAAATTTTATCTTTGGTGACCAGCTGTTAGGTGCTAACGTAGGGTGGCGGCGAGTGGAGTTTGCAGCTGCGTCAAGTGACCGGCCTTATAGTGAACAAGGGGAAGTGATGTTAGGGATGTTTCTGTCTAACTTCAGAAGTTTCGGTCACACAGACGTTCAGGATGTTTGCATAGTTCCAGGGAGAACAAGCAAAATTAGAACACTCAAGTCAAAGAAGCATCTGAAATCCGATGACTCACTTTCTCTTTCATTTAAATAAAAGCTCTGAACACAAATATGTGACCTCAATACATAGAAATATATGACTTGGGAAAGAAAATAGGTTCTCAAATATGTAACCAGAAAAAGGTGAGTGGTAAATAGCAACGTCTTAAAGATCTTCATGTCTACGCAAGGATGCTGGTGGTTAAGCCATTTAGGATAATAGCTGAAGTTTAGCTTCAAGACTTTGATGTGCTCAACACGCTCACTTAGCAGTAGGCCTGCCCTTGAACAGGCCATTTAATTTTTGTTTATCTCAGTTCCTTTATCTATAAAGTGGGAATATTAGTAGTATCTATCTCCTGGGAAGATATTCCTTGAAAGAGCGGATTAACAAAGATAATGGGTACACAGCACTTAACAAAGAGCCTGGGTCATGTTTACTCCTCAAGAAAAGCTAAGAGCTACGATGATGTTGAAAATATTCATAAGCATCATTTAGGAAATAAATGTTCTTAAGATTCCGGTATAACCCTGGAAGATTCCAATTATTCTGTGAAATAAAATTTACAGATTTAATTTTGATGTTTTTGTGACTTTAAAGATTCTTCTTCTTTTTTTTTATTTATTTATTCATTTGACTGACAGAGATCACAAGCAGGCAGAGAGGCAGGCAGAGAGAGAGGGTGATGCAGGCTTCCCACTGAGCAGAAAGCCGGATGCGGGGCTCGATCCCAGGACTCTGGGATCATGACCAGAGCCGAAGGCAGAGGCTTTAACCCATTGAGCCACCTAGGCACCCCAATGTTTTCCTGCCTTTAATACAGTGGTAGGGACTATACAGACTGGTTTTGTTTTTTAAATTAATCAGGCTGTTTGGTAAATATATTAAAGTCAGTCAAAAGATTAACCATACATAAAACCCCAGGCAACAGCTCAAAGTGACTAGCAGAAAATATTGGGCTGGGGGCACTTGAGTGGCTTAGTTCATTATGTGTCTGACTCTTGACTTCAGTTTAGGTCATGATCTCAGGGTTGTAAGATCGAGCCCCATGTGGGGGTCTGTGTTGTGCGTGAAGTCTGCTTTAGATTTTCTCTCTCCCTTTCCCTCTGTTCCTCCCCCTGCTTGTGTGCTCTCTATCTTTAAAAAAAAAAAAAAAAAAAAGGACTGTAATCCTGCAATGTTCCTGAACACAAATCAGTCATTTCAAAGATACACAAATGATGGAAAGCATAGGAATAAGCTTTCCTGGTCTTGAAGGCCTTCTGTCTTGAGTGGAGACCCCAGGATAAAGCCAAGAAAATTCACAGTAATTCCTCAGAGCCCTAATCATCAAATAAGGGTGTGGTTATAGCCCATCTCTTCCTTGGAAGTAGTTCACATTTGTCCTTTTTGGAAGTTCCATATGCCTTGGCGCTACCCTAGCCAGATTCTCACCCTCTCGTTGCCAGATTCCCATCATCATTTAACTGTTTACCATATGTGAGACTATTTCTTTCACACCCCTAATCCTAACCTAACCTTTGCTTTTAGGAAATTTCTCAAGCAATTAGCAAACTCTTTTTAACTGCAAGTCTTTCTTCTCATCCTTCCATTCATTAAGATTCCTCATGGCTTCATACATTAAATCAAAACTATACTATCTGGTTTTCAAGACGGCAAAAAAAATTTTTCTTTCCTTGAAAAAGCATTTCTAGATTGTTGCTTTTTACCTTTTTTAAAAGAATTATATATCATAAAAATGTGATAAGTAGTTATAAACTCAAAGTAATATAAATAAGAATTTCAGCAAGAAAGTTATAGAATTCAACAAACTAAATATAAAGTGAATCTGGATATTAAAGCACACAGGAATAATGAAGAAGTTATTTAAAAAAAAAAATAAGGGGAACATTATCTCCAGGTAGTAAATCATATTCTTAAGTTATAGTGATTAAAACAGTCTGGTATTTACACAAAAATGGAACAATTGAGTTACTGAACCTAATAGAGCTCAGAAATAGAACAATATAAACACTGAAGCTTAGTAAATGATAAAGGTAACACTTCACATCAGAGAGAAAAAGCATTAAGTATTTGGTAAATGATTTTGTGTCTATGGCTATTCATTTAGGGAAAAAAAGGAAACTCATTAAATTACAATCTACACAAAAGTGAACTCTGGGTTGATTAAAGAGTTAAATAAAAATTAAAAAAAATTCAAAACTGTTAAAAAATTAGGAAAAAACATGAGGAGATACATTTATATATCTAGAAAGGGCAAAGTCTACTAATCAAGGTGCAAAATGCAAATGTCATAAAGAAAAATATTCATAATTTAACTATACAAATGACAAAGTTCCTGAACCCTAACAAAGCTAATGGCCAAGAAATGGACGAGGAGGAAATATTTGTAACACACATTTAAAAAAAAACAAACAAAAAAATTGGAGATTATGTAAGTGTTATACAAGGATATGGAAAGATGAAGGATATGCATATTAGTCAAGTACTCTTAAAGAAATTTGGCAGTTTTTATTAAAATAATTATCTATGCTAGGAAAATAATTATAGTTATAAAAATATTCCCCAGCATTATTGGGACAAGTGAAAACTACTGAGCACCTAAGGGGACTGATGATTGTATATTCATATAAAATAACTATGTAGCAGTTAAAAGAATGAGAATGATCTATTTGAAAATGATAAAATAGTTTCAAGACCTAATAACTTAAAAATATTGCTAAACTAAATGAAGAGTATGACCCCATTTTTGTAATCAAGACAAAACAAAATTTTACAAGACAAAACTCTATCTCTTGTGTATACATATACGTATCTAAACATATAGAAAATGATCTGAGAAGATCTGAGTCAAATTGCCAATGGCAGTTTTTCTGTAGCAGGTAATGAAAAGGGAGGGACACTGATGAAAACTGAGGAGATTTGGTTTTGTCTATATTTTCACAATCAGAATGTTTTCATACACAGCTTGTGAATTTAAAAAATATGTTTTTTAAAGTTTTTAAAAAAAGTATGTGATAAGCTAATACTAAGTGGTTCATTTTACCGTAGCTGAGAAGCCATCCAGTAGCCACTGTCAGAGCTGGCAAAGTCACAAACTGATTTAGAGACGCATAGGAAGGTGGTCTTTGCCTTACTAAGTTACTCCAGGGTCAGTCATCTCTGATAGAAGCAATAGTTGACACCTTGTTTTTCCTTTATATTTAATAAAGACCTTTGACTAGCTTGTCTCATTTTTTTTTTTAAAGATTTTATTTATTTATCAGAGAGGGGGGGGGAGAGCAAGCACAGGCAGACAGAGAGGCAGGCAGAGGCAGAGGGAGAAGCAGGCTCCCTGCCGAGCAAGGAGCCCGATGCGGGACTCAATCCCAGGACGCTGGGATCATGACCTGAGCCGAAGGCAGCTGCTTAACCCACTGAGCCACCCAGGCGTCCCAGCTTGTCTCATTTAATTAAGAAGTTGACTGACATGCTCTTCTGACAGAAAAAGCAAAATAGCAAGTTGACTGGGAGAACTCAAGGCTTTGTGAACTAAAAGAGAAGTAATCTGTTGAAGAGAGTGGAAGGAAAGAAGAATTCGTATGAAAGTGTGAGAACCAAACAAAAAGGATGATTAAGATGGCACGATGGTGCCTTGGCTGAATGTGGTGTTTTGCTTTGTTTTATTTTGTTTCTCTAGATGTGCACTGAGAGCAGCAGGTGTGATGACTAACCCTAGTCTGGATTTCTGGCCAGTGAGAAGATAGATCTCATGCCAGTGCAAGGAAGAGTAGTGATAACATGTCTGTGTTGGTTGATTTATATCATCTTGGCCTGAAATTTTAGCAGAATGTTACATATTTGGTCTCAATTTTTATAGCAACTGGTGTGGGAGCAGGACCTAGAATTTTATCTACTCTAATTTAGAAGGAGTCTCCATGTTCCAGGTGATAGGAATGGGTTCTCAGTCCTCTTGGACTTTATCTACTTAAGATCCATCTGGGCTAATTAGTTAACATTCCAGGGAACTCACTTGATCCTAACAATAGGCTAGATATAGATACTATACTGAAAAGTATTATGACTGATGACTCAAGAAGATAGAGTTAAATGTATTTTAGCAGTCACTCCTTGAGATTAGAACAAGGGCTAGCACAGCTTTTGCTATCTAGTAAGCATTTAAAAAGTACACGAATCAATGAATGAACAAAGAGCTCTGAGATTCAGGATATGGCTTTGTGTATCCATGAAATATTTCAGAATAGAAGACAAAACTGCCTCTGCAATTTTGAATGAAAGAACAGATTATTTTGAGGTTTGACTTGTTCTACTTAAGGAACTCCTCCTCCCCATATTTTTCTATTTCTTTCCTGCTGCAATAGAAACAAAATCCAGGGCCAGGGGAAGGCTTCCCAGGTTTAGCTGTGCCCCAAGTGGAGGCTTTGAGTGTAAACACCTGAGTTCATTATGATAACTTTGCCCTCCTTCTACCAATGAAGCTGATCCAGAAAACAATGAGTTAGCTTAAAGAGTAGTTAGGTATAGGCAAAAGAGACATTTAAATATTTTGTTCTTAGAAAAAAAAATCAAATCGGGACGCCTGGGTGGCTCAGTTGGTTGAGCAGCTGCCTTCGGCTCAGGTCATGATCCCAGGGTCCTGGGATTGAGTCCCACATCGGGCTCCTTGCTCGGCAGGGAGCCTGCTTCTCCCTCTGACTCTGCCTGCCTCTCTGTCTGCCTGTGCTCACTCGCTCTCTCTCCCTCTGTCTCTGACAAATAAATAAATAAAATCTTAAAAAAAAAAAAAAGAAAAAAATCAAATCAAAGAACTATTTCTGTTTGAAGTCATTAAAATATCTTTGATTGTAGTAAACTTGCTCATTAGATCGTTTTAGGATGCAATGTTCTTGATATGTCCTCAAACTGTTATGAATGATGGCTAAGATCTAGAAGATGGCAGCAGAATAAGGGATATATTTCAGGGTGCTTGTGCAGAAGGAAATCTAGAAAGTTGGAGGAAAGCTCCAAAGGGAGCATTTGAAAGAATTCCCTGAAGATAGAAAAGAAGTTGTATTGATTTATAGTTGGATTGACAGAGGGAGGAGAAGATTGAGAAATAGATATTGGCCTTAAGAATCTATTTGATCTCTTGTTGATTTTGGCCATTCTAACTGGTGTAAGGTGGTATCTCAGTGTAGTTTTGATTTGAATTTCCCTGATGGCTAATGATGATGAACATTTTTTCATGATTTTGTTAGCCATTTGTATGTCCTCTTTGGAGAAGTGTCTGTTCATGTCTTCTGCACATTTTTTGATGTGATCATCTGTTTTTGTGTGTTGAGTTTGAGGAGTTCTTCATAGATCTTTGATATCAGCCCTTTGTCTTTGTTGGAGAGAAGGTGGAGAAAGGGGAACCCTCTTACACCATTGGTGGGAATGCAAGTTTGGAAAACAGTGTGGAGATTCCTTAAGAAATTAAAAATAGAGCTACCCTAAGACCCTGCAATTGCACTACTGGGTATTTACCACAAAGATAAAAATGTAGTGAAAAAAAGGGCCATCTGTACCCCAGTGTTCATAGCAGCAATGGCCACAGTTGCCAAACTGTGGAAAGAGCCAAGATGCCCTTCAACAGATGAATAGATAAAGAAGATATTGTCTATATATATGGTGGAATATTATGCCTCCATCAGAAAGGATGAATGCCCAACTTTTGTATCAACATGGATGGGACTGGAAGAGATTATGCTGAGTGAAATAAGTCAAGCAGAGAGAGTCAATTATCATATGGCTTTGCTTATTTGTGGAGCATAAAGAATAAGAGAGGACACTGGGAGTTGGAGAGGAGAAGTGAATTGGGGGGAAATCGGAGGGGAAGATGAACCATAAGAGACCGTGGATTCTGAGAAACAAACTGAGGGTTTTAGAAGGGAGGGGGTGGGGGGTTGGGTGAGCCTGGTTGTGGGTATTAAGAAGGGCATGTATTGCATGGAGTACTGGGTGCGGTGCATAAACAATGAATCTTGGAACACAAAAAAAAAATTTTAAAAAAAGAATCTATTTGATCTCTGGATCAAAAAGGAGGTAGATAAACAGTGAGGGAAACAAATGAGCAGATACACGGGAGAAAGGAGAGCTGGCAAATCGAAGAAATAAGTAAAGAATTAGGTGAGATTTAGAAGGGGAGAAAGTTGGTAGCAGAGTAACAAGATGGAATCTTGCATAAATAACAGTGGTGACATTACCAGCAGCACTGAATCAGTGATAGAACCTCTTACCCAGGTTTAATGATTAACAGTACACTGTGTTCTAAAATGATTTTGTTCCAAAAATGTTCCAAAATGACTTTCCAAAAATGTTCCAAAGTGTTCCAAAAATGACTTTAAGAAGTGCAGATATTCAGTTCCTTCCTTTCATATGATCAAATGGATTGATTTTATGTGTTGACTTTTTAATGGGGTTTTTAGCACCCAAATAATGAAATTAAGCATGATTTTAGATTTGAATTGGATAGTTCTTAGAGTAGTGATGTTAGAGGTAAATAAAAGACATCATGTTTAATTTTAGAAAAATCCATTCATTTAAAATCAGCCATTTTCAAAGGATATGTCCTATTGTTTCCTTTAAAATTATAAGATCACTCAGAATGGCTAAATTAACCAATCAGGAAATGACAGGTCTTGGCAAGGATGTAGAGAAAGGGGAACATTTCTACACTGTTGGTGAGAATACAAGCTGATTCAGCCGCTCTGGAAAACAGTATGGAGGTTCCTCAAAAAGTTGAAAATAGAACTACCCTATGACCAGGCAATTGCACTATTGGGTATTCACCGTAAAGAACAAATGTAGTGATTGGAAGGGGCATGTGCACCGAAATGTTTGTAGCAGCAATGTCCACAATAGCCAAACTATGGAAAGAACCTAGATTTCCCTTAACAGATGAATGAATAAAGAAGATGCAGTGTACACACACACACACACACACACACACACACACACACTGGAATATGCAGCCATCAAAAAACCGAAATCTTGCCATTTGCAACGATGTGCATTATACTAAGCGCATTATACTAAGCCAGAGGTAGACAATTATCATATGATCTCTCTGACATGAGGAATTTGAGAGGCAGGGTGGGGGGTCATAGGGGGAAGGAAGAGAAAAATGAAACAAGATGGGACCAGGAAGGGAGAAAAACCATAAGAGACTCTTAATCTCAGGAAACAAAGTTGGAGGGAGGGATATGGTGGCTGGGTTATGGACTTGGGGAGAGTATGTGCTCTGGTGAGTGCTGTGAATTGTGTAAGCCTGATGATTCACAGACCTGTAGCCCTGAAATAGATAATACACTATATGTTAATTTTAAAAATAAATAAAATTATAAGATGATAAATTTTGTAAAAACTATAACTATTTTTAAATGAAATAAATTTAAATGCAGTTCCCTTGTTACTTGAAATTTTTCAATTCACAGTTTATGTAAAAATCATTTTCATTTGGCTGCTGACTTGGTAAATATTTGGAACATAAATGCAGAATATGGGTACAAAGATTTTTTTAACATTCTCTGCTTACTGAAATCCTTAAATTCTCTATATCATTTGAATTCTACAGTTTAGTAACGTTTTCAAATTGTCACAGAGCCTTTATTTAGGTGACTTTATTTTGAGAGACTTTAGCAAATCCAGATTCATTGGGTTTTTAATAAATTTATTTTAAAAAGAATCTGGATCTAATGTAGAAGTGAGTAAAGGAGAGAGATAAATGTAGTTTAGTATGCAAAATAAGCAAAATTTTGAAGACTCACTTATTCTATTCATGAATTTTTTGGATAGAAATATTAATCCCTTATATCATTGGTTGTGTTTACATGGGACAACTGGATCAAATAGAAAATTTTTATATGAAATAGGTTTTATTTTTTTAAATTATTAACATATAATTTATACTTTTTTTCAGGGGTGCAGGTCTGTGATTCATCAGTCTTACACAACACGCAATGCTCAACATAACACATGCCCTCCCCAATGTCCATCACCAGCCACCCCATTCCCTACCCCCCTCCACTCTAGGAACCCTCAGTTTGTTTCCTGAGATTGTTTCTTATGGTTTGTCTCCCTCTCTGGTTTCGTCTGGTTTCATTTTTTCCTCTTTTCACCTATGATCCTCTGCTTTGTTTCTTAAATCCCACGTATCAGTGAGAACCTATGATAATTGTCTTTCTCTGATTGACTTATTTTGCTTCGCATAATACCCTCTAGTCCTATTCACGTCGTTGCAAATGACAAGATTTCACTTTTTTGATGGCTCCTGGATCAAACAGAAATTAAAAATTGGTTTGCATCATTTGTATAAGGCTGTTTGTTTACAAGTCAGAAATCTCAGTGTCTGTAAACACAATTTCTTATTCTTTTGATTTTTAAAAATTTTTATAGTTCTTGCTAATTAAAACCACCATTCTGAATTCATTAGTAAGTTTTGATCTTCTAAGACGCTAGGCAGATGCTAAGACGGAATTGGATGTGTTAGAGATTTATTAGGGAAAAGTAAAGTAGACAGGACGGAAGTAGTCAAGGAGCACCTTCAAACACCACTGAGGCTCTGATCCATGGAAGGGAAAGAGAAGTTGAAGGAGGACTAGGGAGGAAGAGCCTCAAGTACAGCATAGCTCTGAGAAGACCTTCGCTTACCAATGGTGAAGCCCTGGAATAAAAAGATTGACCATTAGAGGAATCCTGTGTTGTGTGGAGATGGCCCCATTCTAATACTCCTATGATACTCACGCATTGGTGGGAGCAATCTGGGGAGGGTGTTGCCTCAGCCTGAATGCTGCTGCAGGCCACAAAAGTATTTAATAGGTAATAGATAGTTAAATAGAGGCTGCAGAGAAGAAAGAGAGTTGATCTTCAACTCCCATTCCCTTCTACTGATAGAATTATCTATCAGTTAGCGGGGTCTCATCCACTACAATTTATCAACAGGTGGTAGACAGACTTAAAGACCAATATGTTCCCTGAGATGTGAATAAAATAAACATTATGAGAAATAAAGCTTTCACTTTTTCATCATGAATGTGAGGTCTGGAAACAAAAGTTCAAATTTGCATTCTCACTTCTGTGAGAGAATCTTGGTTTATAATGAGTGGTGAAAACACTGAAACTTACTACGCCCTGTTAGTAAAGCTCAGCATCTATTTCCTGGAAAAGACGAGCTTTGAAGCCATCGTTATCAGTGAAGAGAGAGAAGATAATATGAAAGTCACCTGTTTCAAATGATCCACTTTTAAGATCTTCCTGTCACTTCTGACTTTGTCATTTTTGTTTATTTGTTTTATAATTCTTTCCAAGGATGCCAACAGAATCTTCCATGCATTTCAGCAGCCACATTTACTGGCATTTGTAGTTCCACTAAGACGTAAAAGTCAATATGTCAACACAAAATTGTGAATCATGAGGCCCACAGGTTGATGAAAAACTATTATTTTTCAAACACCAACCATTTATTAGCATTAACTAGATTAATCTTAGGGAAATAATTTGCAAGAGTCCCTGACATATGTTGGAGTTCTAACTTTAAAACATTAACTCATGGGGTGCCTGGGTGGCTCAGTCATTAAGCTTCTGCCTTTGGCTAAGGTCATTATCTCAGGATCCTGGGATCAAGCCCCATACTGGGCTTCTGTTTTGAGGGAAGGCGCTTTCCCTCTCCCACTCCTGTTGCTTGTTGTTCTTTCTCTTGCTCTCTTTCTCTTTTTGTGTCAAATAAGTAAATAAAATCTTGAAAAAATAAAACATTAACTCATTACAAAATTAAAATAAATGGGAAATTGTGGGGAACCTGGGTGCCTCAGTTGGTTAAGCATCTTACTCTTGGTTTCTGCTCAGGTCATGATCTTGGGGACATGAGATTGAGACCCATGTCTGCCTCAGTTTCTCTCTCCCTCTCCCCTGCCTTTCCCCATCTAAAATAAATCAATAAATAAATCTTTAAAATATAAAATAAATGACAAACTGTGAATGAGTCATAGACACACCATTCAATTATGACTCTTCTAGAAGACTGACAAACCAGAAGAGTTGGTTAATTTGAACATATTGCTAATGCAGCAGCCTTCTCTTTGTTGATCAATGAAAATTTAGGAATATATTTAATTATAACATGTCTTAATTCTTTCCACAGAAATTCCTGATAGAATAGATTATAATTTAGTAACTCCATACTCAGGATCTTACAAATCTGGCTTCCTATGCTGTACTAATCTGATATAATTAGCTAATTATATTTCTTAATGAGAAATTTGCTGAGCATATTTAATAAAGGACTTTTCCTTTTACATACCCATCAACCAATGGTTAGTTGATTGAGACATCAGATGACAGCCTCAAGAAGCTGTGCTTTCCTGCGTAAGTATGGGTCAGGGTTACAAAGGACTGGAGAGTTATTCTCAAACATGTCTTAAGAGTATCTGGTCATTGTCATGCAGATATTCTTATTACGTACATTGTACTTGTCTGTGTAAAAATAGCCTTAATTTTTTTTTTTTATCATGTCCTACTTTACTTTTCCTGTATTTTCTTTCCGTTCACTCTTCATTTCCCCTTTCCTGATGAACTGGTGATGGTTCAGGCTGGATTCTTCAGCTGCCCCCAACCCTCCCCTCCTTGACCCTCGGTGGAGCTCACCATCCCAGCCTCCCCCAATGTTGCTCTGAATGGAGGAGACTGAAGCGTACTGATGAATCCTCTCTAAATTTTACCATAAATTTACCAGACTGTTGAACTACTGCCCACTCGTTACCCCGGTGACAGCCCACACACTCTGTCTCCTAACACTCATAAATGTTCATCAATAAAACAAAGTTCATTATTACCCAAAGAATTTGTTTTTGCCTCACTCTGGAGAAGAACAAGTTATTCTTGCCTTGAACTTGCTGCCTACTCAGGCCCAGTCCTTCTTGTGCTTCCTCTGTCTGCAGCCCCACTGTCTTTGCATTCTCTCTCTGTGTGGCTGAACTTCGCAGACGTCCATCTGTAGAGTTGCCGGTATCTGTATTGCCGGCAGCAATACAGTAGGACTGCTTTGGAAAGGACAGAGCAGGTCATTCAGCTTTCCTCCCCGATGCTGGCTGTTTCATTCATTTTACAACCTTCATGAACCCCGAACCTGTGTGCTTGTAGAGCCATGCCTATTTTAAAAGTTTATCCATGAAACAATACAAGGCCACACTAAGGTTTTTTTGGGTTTTTGTTGTTGTTTTTTTGTTTGTTTGTTTTCCCCTAATTTGTGATGCTAAGGGCAAAAATAAACCATTTCGGGACTCCTGGGTGGCTCAGTCTGTTAAGCCACTGCCTTCAGCTCAGGTCCCAGGGTCCTGGGATGGAGTCCTGAATGGGGAAATCTTTGCTCAGCAGGGAGTCTGCTTCTCTCTCCGCCTCTGCCTGCCACTTTGCCTGCTTGTGCTTGCACTCTCTTTCTCTCTCTCTGACTAAATAAATAAATAAAATCTTAAAAACAAACAAACAAACAAACATTTCTAAGGTTTCACAAGCATGGATTATATCAGGAGTCAGAAAAGTGACTCCAGCAGGTGGAGCAGAGCTATAAGACAATGAGGAAGGGGGAGGGCTGTGAGGAATTAGATCTGTAGCATCATCTAAAAGGGGTCAAAGCCAAATTTAAAATGGCCAAGGCATATTTTCAAAAGTGCCAGTTTCTGCTATGAGGCCATCAGTTTGCAAAACACTTGAATATTTATGTGACATGTACACAAAACAAGGCTTTAATAATACATGCGAGGTATTTATGTGCATCTGTAATGCATGCCATCACTTGCCCATTAAACACATGTTCGTGCTGTTGCTCCATTTACAATATCTATATCCAAATTAACTCCATGTAAAGAAATGAACTCCCCAAAGCCTGAGCTGAATTCCCGCTCTGGTTTCCCCACGTCAAGCAAATAATACGATTGCTTGCATTAGTTTCCCAGTAGAACCAGAGTCTGTGAGCAGGGTCTGCTGCTTTCCCTGGCGGGCAGTGCTCCCCCTCCCTCTGAGAGTGATGCTCTCTTACCCCTCTAGAGAGGACGGACTCTTAAGTGCTCTCACTTGAAAGAAATCGACAGTTCAGAAATGTTGCTGGAATGCACGGAGAGAAGACTTTGTCCCTGTTTCATTGCTTCAGAAAATATTTATTGTGCTTAGTCATTAGGGTAGAGAAACTAGCTTAGATTTTAGATACATAAATTAAAAAAAAAAAAAAAAAAGGTGCCATGGCTCCAGTCCTATCTTTTTGCTCCTAGACATAACTGCCTGACACCAGGATGTTGCTGCAAGAGTGGGAGGTCCATCTCCCCAGCCTCAAAGTGGTCAAATCAGGTAATCTTTGCAGGAATAACACCCCTGTAAGGCCCTCAGGGAACAAGGAAACACAATGCATAGACCAGAGTCCATCTTTGTTCCAAAAAAGACAAGCCAAATACACAAGGGTCCTTGGAAATAGAAAAAAAAATTTTTTTGAAAAACATTTTTAGGAAACAAATATCTGACTTAAACTTTTCTAATTTCCATTGTATTCTCTCTCATTCTTTCAAGGAACTTGACTGTAAATCAGAGCGCATTTGCGTTCAGAGAAAGAGACATCAAGCCAAGCTTAGCCAGCATCTTGTCTTCTCCATTTTGAGATGGATTGTCACGGTGGAGTGGTACCTACAGCTCGTCCTTCTTTGGACAGCTCCGGCTTGAGTCTGTGATGACCCAGTAGCCCAGGCGTCTAACCTCGCCGAGCTTCTTTCATTCAGTCCAGTTCATGCTTCCTTGACTGAACCAAGGGGAAAGACCGCTGCTGCCTTTTCCTCACTCTCGCTTGGCTTTGAGGAAGAACTGTTTGCTGGCTTCAAAAGGCTTCTTGCATACCAAAGGTTAAACAAAAATAGTAGGATAATCTCCTTGTCTCTTCTGTTTAAAAGAGAGAGGGAGAGAGAGGGAGAGAAAAGAAACATTAAAGCATACAAAGTAGTTTAAAAATAGCATTTGCTGTGGCTAGTTTGGAACATTTAATAGGGATAATGATCCCTATTTATCCCACAAGCACACACAATTCAGATGATATGTGCATTCACTGATCCTCCTGACTTTAAAATAATAGTTATGTTAACCAAATACCTACTGTGTATTAGTACAAAGTGTATATGAACTCCTCATGTCTAAAAACAACTCTTTAAGGCAGATATTATTACTCACATCTTCATTTTAGGGGTGGGGAATCAAGGTACAGAGAGATGTGGGAAATTGACTAACACGGAACAGCTAGCAACTACGCAAACAAGGAATTAAACCCAAAGTTTTTGTTCTTTCCACTCAGACATTCCACAACCTCAAAGGAGGGATGGGTCTTTATCCCTCAGGAGGCCCCATACTTGCTCCACTGAATACAAAGTGTGAGCCCTGACCTCAGGGATTACTGTCGCTTGACCTCACTGATTTCACATGCAGGTTTTCTCAGTCATCTTTTAGGGACAAAGAAATACGTCTTGTGTGAAATAAAGCTCATAAAATCCCCCGAGACAATATCTGGTCTCTATCTCCTGTAAGGAAAGAGACTAGTAATTAATATCTACACAGGCAGGGATTTTCAGGTTTTAGAGAAGGGCGGAGGAAAGAGGGGGTGAGGATATATTCGATAAAAGCATCCATCATGGCTGTTTATCAGAATAGCCATCCTTGAGAGACAATGTGAACGTGCTTGGCTCAGTGTCTGTGTATAATAAGTGCTGGTTAATTGGTGAACGTTCTCTTGAGCATGGAATGGTTCTGTTCTGTGGGGGTGGGAGCATTCAGAAGGATTCAGGATTCAGACACGGTAGCCCAAACACATAGATTACAAACTCTCTCTTATCCAGCACTCAAGAAGCATGGTAGTGAGACCTTGCTCTCAATTCTTACCTAATTTCTCACCTCCTCTTTTAAATTATTCTCGAATAGACCACATAACTCGATGTTCTCATTTTATCCTCTCTCACCGGTTCAACCTGTCTGACCTCTTCTGCTTGGAGTTTCCCAAACAGGGTCTTCCCATTGGATTAACACTGTTTTAGTTACTATCCCCCCAATCTAGAAAAGTTGGGAATGGCAGTTGAAAAGTCTTTAAGAAAGAACAGCTCTTTTCATTAACTTGATAGATTAGTGAGGCCGACTGTTAATTCCAGGACTATGCCTGGGAGAACAAAAGTTGACAGGCAGTGGGTAGGTTTGAAAATAAAAGATACGACATGAGAAACACTTAGCATATTTCCTGCTCCAGAGAATAGATGGAGCAGATGTTAGTTGTCTTTCCCCACAAAATCCTACTTCACAGACTTAAGAAAAACATTAAAAGAGATGATCTGTATTTAAATGTTTTCTAGAGAGGAAAGCATGATATAAATATATATTCTCACAATAATACCATGGTTTACTTATTTATTTACTTATTTTTCTTTTAAATAAGCTCCATGTCCAATGCAGGGCTTGAACTCACAACTCTGAGGTCAAGACCCGAGTGGAGATCAAGATCTGAGCTGAGAGTTGGAGGCTTAACTGACTGAATCACCCAGGCATCCCATAATGTTATGGTTTACAGTTGACCCATGGCCTCTTTTTGCGGCAGGCACCTGCCAGAGCCTCAGGTCCCTTCCCAATGTCTAAGGCTTCAGGTCACTCTGTTCTACCTTACTCTTGTCACAATTATTGTGTCTCCATAGCCACAGCGATGATCCATCAAAGACCTTAATCTCTTGGTTCCTTGACTCCTTCCATGCAATAATCTTGCCCTCCACCTGTCCTCAGACAGTCACTTTACAACCTCAACTATAACCCCTTGTTCTCTGCCATCACTTCCTCTCTTACCGGCTGGCTTCACTTAGTGTCCCTCATCCAACAATCCATTGACTCACTAAGACTCAATGTCCTTTACCTACCTCATGCCATCACTTACCCACATTAATTCCCAGAGCCAAAAGGTTAAGGTATTCATTCAAACCCTTTGTCCTCATGTATATTGAGTTCTTGGCATCGCCCGACCCTGGTTAATTCAGCTGTAGGCCTCCTTCTTATCCACCGCTCCACCAGGCTCTTAACCACTGCACTTTGCTGCCCATCAGTTTGCAAAAGTCTAAGTCCCTCTTTATAACAGGTAACCCCAGGAATGCTGTGAAAGAGTAATGAGAAACATGTGACTCAGTAACATTTAATGAAGTAATTACAAGGTTACATTTATGACATATTGTGCAGCCAAGGTGTAGCATTTTTTTTTAAGATTTTATTTATTTATTTTTAGACAGAGAGAATGGGGAGGGACAGTGGAAGAGGGAGAGATAATCTGAAGCAGACTCCGCAATGAGAATGGAGCCCAACACAGGGCTCAATCCCAGGACCCTGAGATCATGATGTGAGCTGAGATTGAGAATTGGTCCCTTAGCTGACTGAGCCACCTAGGTGCCCTGCAAAGGTGCTACCTTTATAATCTCAGCTACAGCCTTTTGGGGGGAGGAGAAAGAGCTACCCAGGTTCCTCCAGGTAGTCACTTGTGAAACCTAACTTGGCTGATTGCAGAGTGTTAACTGCCCCCTCTGAGTATTACAGGTGGAGTGGGAGAACATCCTAAACGGAAGAAATATATCTGAAAGCTCTGAGGGAAAAAAGAATCTTTTGTGTTGTTGTGTTTCAGGAAGAAAAAGAAGGCACTGTGACTGGAAGGCCAGGGAAGGAGGAAGAGAAAGGTATGACTACGTAGGTGTGGGTCACCTGCAGGCATCACAGACTATGGTTAGAAATCTAGACTTGTGTCTATGTACAATAGAACATCATTGGATAGAGTTGACTAAAAATTTCAACTGATTACTCTGGTTGCTACAGGAGGAAATGGTTGATAAGGATGAAAGATGTTAAAAGAGCAATGTTGGAAACTAGGTGAAAAGTGATGACACCTGGACAGAGGAGATGAACAATGGAATGGAGAAAAATAGAAATGCCATCTCTTAGGGGCAGACATGACCAGATTTTTGTGATAGATTGGGGGCAGGGAATGTGCGAGAGCAAAAGGATTCGAGGATAATTTCCGGGGTGTTCGGTTTATGCAGCTAGATGATATCATTTACAGAGATATAAAGACTGAGAGAGAGAAACCAACGTTGGAAAGCAGGGCCCAGGATCAAGACTGGATTTTAGACTTGTTAAGTTGGAGAAATCTATAGGATATGTTAATGATGCTACTGGATAGACATTGCACATATGACACTTGAGCTCAAGAGAGGCAGTTGGCCTGGAAATACAAAGGTAAGCATTGTTAAGATAGAGGGGAACTTAAAGCCACAGGGAAGAGTGAGGTAATGTAGGAGGAGAATTATAAAAGGAAGACTTAAGAGCTCAGGACCAAGCATGACAAACACCAGCTTTGAAAGGTTAAATGTAGGAGGAAAAACTAACAGCCACAGAAAACGAAGACGGAAGGAGATAACCCACAGAATGTGCTTGAGTTATCGGATAGAGAGTGTGTGGCATCTAGGCTTCTACTGATGAAGGACAGAAAGATACATGCTTATGTGGAGCAAAGGGATTGTCCAAAAAATTGTCAGAAAGATCAAAAGAAATTATGGACAGCATCTCTCTGGGCTCTACTTTCCTGTTTGCTTTCAGGAAGATGTGATTTAAAAATTTTTTTCTTATTCTCATTTCACAGAAGAAAAAGTGAGAGAGAGAGAAAAAAAGAGAGAATAGTACTATAGAGAACTTCAGCTAAGAGATAGTTTATTGACTGGATTGATATGTTAAGTATAATTCATAATCAAATCAAGAAGATTGTCTTTGCCACTATTATTAATTTGTTGAATATTAGGAATACAAATACGACACTGAGAATCTTTTCTGGGGTGTATGGAATTCTTAAATAAAATTGGAGAAAAACTAATAGACACTGGGAACCATTTGAAAGTGCTTGAGAAGATGTTGACATGACATCATGAACTGAACTCATTGTTATGAGGTATACTGATGGTTCCAATAAGCAGGCAAGTTCTCCATACCCTTCAATGACTTTTTCCTCTATTTTCCCTACACTCAGAATGATATCTGATTAATAATGAGAAACTGGAGATTTCTCTGGGCCTGGGAATGGAGCCAGTAGCTTCCTATCCAAGACTGTCATTGAGATCTGTGAACAAAGAGATTAGCACAAAGCATGAGAAAGTGGAGAGTCAATGGGTAGGAGTCTACTTGGAATCGTCTAAGTACTATAGCTCCTAGTTGGCTTATATTCTGGATTGGGTGTGGTAATTCAGCAGACCAATTAGATATAAAGGGGTGGAGGATAGACTAAAGAGCAATGCTCGTTGTTTTTGTTGTTGTTTTGGGGGGTATTCTATTGTTGTTTTTTACAGAACTTTTGTTTCCATTTAGGCCATGTCATGGCCCTTAATACTCCCCACCTGCTAGTCACATACCCTTGTATAGGTCTTTCCTATATCATATCAGGATTTCTCTGTGTTACCATTATAATATGGCAGAAGAATCGGTGTGCAACTTTCAATGTTGGGTTGTAAAAGGCATTGGACTTCTACCTTGTTCTCTCTTCTGGCTCACTCACTCTGATGAAAGCGAGCTGCCACAATGGGAAGGTTCTCAAGTAGGTCTATGGAGAAATCTAGGTGGAGAGGGACTGAGAGTTCCAGCCAGAAACTGTGTAAATGAGTCATCTGGGAAAGGGATCCTCCAGCCCCATCAGCTGATTACAGCCATGGCCAAATCTTGATGCAACCTCATGGAAAGAACCTAAGTCAGAAGCACCTGCCCGGTAAGCTGATCCTAGATTTTTGACTCTCGGATAGTGAGATGATAAAAGTTTGTTGTTTTAAGCTGATAAGTTTTGAAGGGCAACTTATAAGCATCAGCAGACAGCTCATTAGCTGTCAAGCCATTTTTGCTCAAAGCTGGAAAAAGGACGTGGCAAGGCTTGGCCCGGAGAAAGCATGTGGCAAATGAAGACTATGTAGGGTAACAATCCCTGGAAGCAGATAGATCCTTAGGGATAAATCACCAGTAGGTACTAAGAACAACTTCATCTAAGCAAGCAGAATTTTAGGAATGGAGAACATTCAGTGGGTCATAGGGGGCATCCCATGCATCAGGCAGCACCAGGGAAGACTGTCAGGGAATTTTAAGGTCAAGAGCCTGGTGCAGGCAGCTGCATCATGAGCAGGAGTGTGTCAGCAGGCAGTGCTCTCCCATCCAAGCAATCTGCATGCAGCAAGGAAGACTCATCTCAGATGAGAGCTGGGCTTTAGGCAAAGGGTGACACTTCCTGAGAGAAGATGGACACAAGGGAAAAAGGCTGAGGACAGGGTTGTCAAGAATAGATAAAGGATCCAGTGATAAGTGGTGTCTACAAAGCAGGGTCAGAACTTGGAAAATAAATTCAGCTGTTAGAAAAGGTCTATGAGGTCAGAACTCAATTAGTGGAGAGGCTGACTTATTGCTCACTCTCTCAGCAGGTAACAGAAAGTCCTATGAAAAGATGAATCCACCTGCCCAATGTCAACCGTGGTCACTAAATCTGAGACAGAGAATCTGTAGATGGGAGGCAGGGCTGGGGAGGCAGAACTCCAGACAGACCTGATTAACTTGGATTGTTTCTTAATTCATACATACAGCTTATAACAGTTGGGCCTCCTCCTTTTCCTATTTTATCCTTAAAGATGTAAAAAGAGCATCTCAAATATCTTGTTTCAAATTTCAGTGAAGTAGAATTACTACATTTCGATATTTGCTGAATCATTTTATGCCGTTGTTTTCTTCCCTTTTTTTGTGATATGTTATCTGTGGGAATTACAGAGTGATAATAATCTTTACATTTGTAGAAGCATTTTATAATTTTGAAAGTATTTACATCTAATTTATGGCACTCAAATGCTCTGGAAGGAAGCAGGGCAATTATTATTAACCCAAGGTTATAGATGAGGATACTGACAATCCTCTGATTGGTGCCTGAAGTCGCTTGGATGTTAAGTGGGAAAGCCAGGACACAATTGTTCTCTGATTTCCTATCTAGTGTTTAAATGAGGGATGGGGGGAGGGTAAAATCTATTCAAAATGTAAATTAATCACTAAAATGTTTAAGTTTAATATTTGAGGACATAATTTATTCTGCTTTCCCTAATCATTATGATGAAGTTCTAGAATATAAGTGAGGGAGATCCTGAGCCGATGACCAAGAAAGAATTCTTGAGATGTCTTTGGTGCAAAATGGTGATTTTATTAAAGCGCGGGGACAGCACACAGGGACAGAAAGAGGGCTGCCCCAGGGTTGTGAGGGGTGGCTAACTATATACTACCAGGTTGGGGGAAGTAAGGAGGGTGGGAGGGTTTAAAAGAACTTTCATATGTTAAAGAGGACCTATCAGATACCAGAGGCCTTGGGGTTGCCAAATTAAGGTTGTTTTTCCTTTCAGTAAGGCATTAACAGTAAAATAGTTGGGAGCTTCCGGGAGGAATGTCACACTCCTGCTATCACACGTCCTTATCAAGGAGCTTTAGGTTGGGAGAAATGTAACTTTATTTACATTTCCCTCTGCCTCAGACTCCCTCAATTTTATGCAGGGGAGGATGATGTTAGGGCTTCAGGAACTGAGTTATGGGTCTTTGGAAGTTAGGCTATTGATAAGAAAGGCTTCTTGTAAATCACTAGGACATTTGTTACCTGAGCGAGACTCAGGCTTTGCAGGACTGTGATCTCTACAAGTTAATTGTTTGTTTTCCCTTTAGGATAGCCAGGAGTGCCTGAGGAATGTCACATATATCCCCTGGGGTGTGGGGTTGCGGGGTGTCAGCTTCTGCTTTGTCCTCAGCTTATCTTCTGTGCCCTCATCAATTACTTTAATAATTTTGTCCAGAAACCAAAAGTCCAGCTAGTGACCTTTTCGATATTGAACTACATGATTGATTCTGGACATGATAGGGTCTGTCCTCTGATCCCTAGAGGAAGAGGTCCAGAATCAGTGAGATACAACCACAAATCTGGGCGCCTCATTTTTAACTGAAGACTCTACTGTGGCAATGACATGAAAAGTAAGGGAAAAACTAAATAGGAAGTAGGATCTCAAAATTAGTAGGTTTATTGCATATTGAAGGTTAAATTCGTGCTTCTCTATCTCTCCATCTGTTCATTTGTCTATGTGTGTCTCACTCATGTATTTGATATTATATTCATATAGTACATATGAATATATGTTTAGATAGGTATTTATGTATTTATCAAAATTTTATTTCTTCTTGGGGCACCTGGGTGACTCAGTCAGTTAAGCCTCAGACTCTTGATTCAGCTGAGGTAATGATCTTGGGGTCGTGAACTGAGCCCCACACAGGGCTCCACGTTCAGGGAGTCTTTTTGTCTCTTTCCCTCTGCCCCTCTCCCCACACTCTCTCTCAAATAAATAAATAAATCTTAAATAAATCTATATCTTCTTATATCCTTTTGATGAATTTGAAACGAATCATCATGAGGAACTTCAAAATTATTTGTCGTGATCAAATATTTGTGTCCTATATACATGGGGAAAATTGAAAGGGAGAAAGGGAACTATTGAAATAATAAACATTCCCCATGAATATTGATCTAACCCATGTAAAATGTGTAGACCCATGTCAGTTGCAATGCAGGTCACGTGCATGGTACTGCTGTGTAATTCCCAATGAGCATCTAGTTATGCACTAATACTTTTCATACATTTTCCAGAGGAAATTGAAGGGAGATTCAGTACCTTTTGCAGAGGAATCTTTGAAGTAATATTTGCCCCAGATTTCATGGCAGTATCTCTTATCTATTTAGCAACCTGTGTAATAAAATCATACTGTAGTTGTTTGAAGAACCTAGAAAGTACTTTTCAGACTCCAACTAATTAATTCCTTTTTTTTTTAACCAAAATCAGTTTCTTTTATTTTTGAACATATCAACACAATTATTACGTGGATGAATAAAGGAGATTTTGATAGCTTATCTTTTGGTCTTTAATAAAACTAAATCTAAACCATCTTGGAAAATAGTTTTCCTATTTTACCTTGGAAGATTGTCACTGGAACTAGTCCATAAATTCTTTAAGAAATCCATTCACAGGAATATTCTCCTCCCTTTAATTGTGTGCCTTTGCATATTTCAGAAAGCTATCCTTAATACATTACTCATTCAAACAGTGTGATAGCAGAAATTAAGACCCCCAAATCTAACCATACTAAAATACTCCTTGGAGGACACCTGGGTAGCTCAGTCGGTTAAACATCTGCCTTCAGCTCAGGTCATGATCCTGGGGTCCTGAGATCGAGTCCTGCATCGGGCTCCTTGCTTGGCAGGGAGTCCTTCTTCTCCCTTTGTCTGCTACTCCCCTTGCTTGTACTCTCTCTCTCTGACAAATAAATAAAATCTTTAAAAAAATACTCTTTGGATAAACCCATGTAGAAAATGATCAGCAAATTTTGACTTAAGTCTTATTTATATCCATCTAATTAATTCCTAAAAAATTGGTTTTTGGGGGGCACCTGGGTGGCTCAGTGGGTTAAGCCTCCGCCTTCTGCTCAGGTCATGATCTCAGGGTCCTGGGTTCGAGCCCCACATCGGGCTCTCTGCTCAGCAGGGAGCCTGCTTCCCCCCACCCGCCTGCCTCTCTGCCTACTTGCGATCTCTGTCTGTCAAATAACTGAATAAATTTTTTTTAAAAATTGTGGGGTTTTGTGGTAAAATATACATAAACATCAAATTTTATCATTTTAACCAGTTCTAAGTGTACAGTTCGGTGGCATTAGGTACATTAATGTTGTTGTGCAACCATCATCCCTGTGCATCTCCAGAACTTTTTCACATACTGAAACTTGTGCCAATTAAACAGTAACTCTCCACTCTTCCCTGTCCCTAGCCCCTGGTAAACACTATTCTATGTTTGTCTGTATGAATCTGACTACTCTGGAGACCTTGTAGAGTGGAATCATACAATTATTTGTCTTTTGGTTTCTGGCCTTCCTTCACTTAGCGTAATATCGTCAACTTCCATCCATGTTGTAGCTTATATCAGCATTTAATTTTCTTTTAAGGCTGAATAGCATGCTAGTAAAGGTATATACCCATTTTGTTGATCCATTATCCACAGAGGGACGTTTGGGCTGTTTTCACCTTTTGGCTTTTGTGAATAATACCACTGCGGATGTTGGCCTACAAATATTTGTTTGATCCCTGCTTTCAATTCTTTCATGTTTATACCTAGAAAGTGGAATTGCTGGATCGAATGGTATTTCTACATTCATTTACTGTTGAGGAACTACCATACTATTTTCCACAATGGCTGCACCATTTTGCATTTCCACCAGTAATGCACAAAGTTTCAGTTTCTCCATATTCATGCCAAAATTTATTATGGAATTAGCATCATCATAACAGAGACCCTCAGAGTTCTCTCCCCACTTCCACCATGTGAGGACACAGTGAAAAGACAATTGTCTATGAACAGGAAAACAGACCCTCACCAGATGCCAAATCTGCAGTGACCTGACGTAAACTGTGATTTAAAGGCCACTCAATCTGTGGTATTCTGTTATAGCAGTCCAGATTGACTAAGACATCAATGCATGGCTGGGCCCAGTTGCTGTGGGCCTCTCCTCTTAGCCAGGAATACTTGATGTCCATCAGCAGGCATAGCATGGCCCCAGGGAGGAGAGATTTGTAAGCCTGACATGTAAACCTCCCTCTTAAGAGAATTTGCTCCTGAGATCCTGGAAAGATTAGGCATAGCTTTCTCTCAACTCCATGGCACATGTGTATCTCTAATATAAGTTGTCATATTCTAATTTTTTTGCCATGTGTCTTTGCCTTAAAAGATTTTGAACACATTGAGTGTAAAACTCATTTTTTTTTCACTTTTGTGCCTCTTAAATTAAGCATGGTGCCTGGACTATGATAGGATCTCAGTAAATATTTGATACTTTTTAAATACGTATAAATACACACACATATGTGTACACACAGCACATATACATATAAATATGTCACATTTTTTATAGTAAATATTTATGTACTCAACTATAATTCCATTACTCTAGAAGAAGAAAAGAATGGTTTTTAGTGTTCAGCTAGCTAGCTTCTCAGCTACTCTTGGTTCCCAGTTACAATTTCCATCTTGTGTTCTAATTTTGTTGACTAGGGCCTCCTTTTGATTTCTATGCATGACTTTTTTGTTGAGGGATGGGGGAGCAAAATCGATGTTTTTTAACTATTCTGTCCCAAGGTCCTTGTCATTATTTCATGAGACTCAGTGTCCAGTGCCCGGGCTCTCCCATCAGTGGTGAGTAGATGTTGCCTTTCTGCCAGATCTGCCCAATGCGGCTTTTCTGCAAGATCTGTCACATACACACCAGCTCCTTGTTTGTTTCTGTGTTTTCTGGGCCACTAGGACAGCCTATAGCTTATGTTGAACTTTCGGATATTACCTGTAGTTGTGGACCTCTAAACTGCACAGCACATCCACCTGCCAATCTGGATCTGCTCTCATACTTAAAACTGTCTTTCTACACCCCACCGAGATAAATCCTGAGCTCTAAATGGCTGCATGCCCTGTAATGGAAATCTAGCAAATGCAGTGTTTTCTTTTTTTTTTAAAGATTTTTAAAAATATTTTTTAGAGAGGTGGCAGGGAAGAGCAGAGAAAGAAAGAGGGACAAGCCAACTCCACGCCGAGCATGGAGTTCAATGCAGGGATGAATCCCACAATGCTGAGTTCATCACCTGAGTTGAAATCAAGAGTTAGATGGTCAACCAAATGAGCCACCCAGATGCCTCCAAATGCAATAGCTTTTAATAACTCGGAGGGTCATGAATCCATTTTGTACAGCAGATGAAAGCCCCCTCTGCAGAAAAAAATGGTTGTAAATATACGTGAAATCTTGCATCTGATTTCAAGCAGTTGGTGGACTTAAAGTGAAGGTGTAGTTACCTGGCAGATAAGGTTGGGGGTGGTCAGACACAGTGGAGGAAGGGCAGTGATTAAAGCCATTGCCATGGTGGGCACCCACTGTCATCTCAATTGTTATTCCTATTAGATAGGATAGGGAGGCAGTCATTCAGTAGGACAGGATTCCTTTTATATGTGATTTAAAAAATATGTATAAAAGGTATTTTCAAAAGCCATAGTCTCTAAAGTGGTTTCATGAATAGCCTGAAATATTGCAATTATTGAACAAGAAAAAGAAGTATGTTCTAACTGTCAGCAGGGGATGATTGCCACCTTCCGCTTAATAACTTCAGTGTTGAAAAGAAGCGTGGGCAAAATGAAAAACCCACAAACTAAGCTTTTAAACATGTCCATAATCATGGGTTAGTGGAGAATAAAAAAATGAAGAAGTTGAATGATTTTGAGCTGAGACTTTTAAAGTTTGTTTTTTGTTTTTTCAGTTTTGCAAGTGATTCTGATGATTGAGCCAGGAAAAAAAAAGGGGGGGGGATAAAAAAGAATGTTTAGATTTCATTGCTTTTAAAAGGAAAAAGAAGAATCTATGGAGGTTTTAACTAAAATTTTCCAAATTATTCTTTTTTACACAGAGGTTAATCAACTAAGGACTAACAATTCTGAGGTGAATTTGATGAAAGCTTTTTGTTTTTTTATGGATTACTAATGAAAACTAAGCTCACAGAGGGTATGTAATATATATATATGTCAATATTATATATTTAGAATTTCTCATTTTGCAAACTATTGCCTTGTTAGTCATATGATATTAGTCAGACTCCAGAAAGAGAATACCTATTCTTGTGAAGATAGGTGAGAATGACTGGCTTTTAGGATAACAATGTTTATTGAAGAGCTAATTTCCTAAACAGTTATTGGAGAGGACTCTGATTTGTCCATGATAAACAGTTTAATCTTGAAGGATAATTTTTTTTTTGACAATGTAAAATGGGAGTTAATAAAGAATTTATATTTTCTGTCATAACTAAAGTAAGTGATATTTCTTGAATGAATTTTTGAGTAATTTTTCCCATTTCATTTACATGAGATCATTATCCAAGATGATTTTTATTTTTTATTAACATATAATGTATTATTTGTTTCAAGATGATTTTAGTTTTCCATCTTTTTTTACATCAGTCATGAGAAACTATAGTTCAATTACACTACATTTTCCTTTAAGTAATATGAAAATAAATAAATGAATAAATGCCCTTTTCTTATACATTTCTGCTTTCCTTATTAAGAATTATCATGCTCAGTTCTGGGGAGAAAATAATCCTCTTTTGCTCTCCTCAAATAATTGTTTCTACCTGTCAGCATAAATGGGAAAAGCTCTTCAAGAAAGTAACTGAGGCCACATGGGTGGCTCAGTTGGTTAAGCAACTGCCTTTGGCTCAGGTCATGATCCTGGAGTCCTGGGATCGAGTCCCACATTGGGCCCTCTGCTCATCAGGGAGCCGGCTTCTCCCTCTGCCCCTCACCCCATTATGCTCTCTCTCTCTCTCTCTCAAATAAATAAAATCTTTAAAAAAAAAAATGTAATTGAAAAATGTGGTAGGTTCCATTAATCACCAATATCCAATATCCCTATACATCTAGGCATATGGGAGGATTGCTATCCCCTTCCATTTGACAGGTTATGTGACTGGTTCCAGACAGTGAACTGTAAGTCAGTTCCATAGCCAAACATTTAATTGCCCGTGCTAGACACTCCAGAGGATTCTTCTCTTACCACAGTAACAATGGAGGCATGTGTAAAGATGAATCCGCCATTAGTTTGGGCTCCTTGAGGCACTATGATGAACAGAGCAATGAGCAGAGCCCCTGCCAACCTACACTGGTCATTAGCATATGTTACAGAGAAATATTTCTGTTTTAACCTCTGAAATTTTGGTAGTGTTAATTAGCACAGTATAACCTAAGCTATTCTAATTAATACAGGGAGAACAATTAATAACACTTACTATTAATAATATAGTTAAAACAACTACTAAAAATTCTAATATAAACTGGTATAGACTTGGTAGATACCATACATCAGACACTTAAACTACCCTATGAGGTAATTGTTAATATAATTTTTATTTTATAGATGAGACAACTGAGACTGAGAGACTAAGTAAAAGATTACCCAATTAAGAACTATTAGAATGAGGATTTGAACCTGAATAGATTTACTCCCAAATTTAACTATTAACCAGACCTTCTAATAACTCTCCAATTGTACTTTCTAAGACTTCATCAGTGCATCCCAGGGAAAATAATGTTCCTGATTATTCCTCAGATGTTTCAACTTTTGTCAATAATTGTGGATAAGAAGAATTATCGCAAGCTAGTTTTTTTTTTACTCCCTTAATGAAACCTTTTAAAGTTGAATTAACAATGAGGGACTATCTGTTATAAACTAGGTGTTCTACTAGGTGCATTTTACATATGTTTTTCACTTATTCCTCCTTGAGATCCTTTCAATTTATAATATTCTAACCCCACTTTATAGAAAAAAAAAAATTGAAGGACCAGGGAAGATATGTATCATGTCCAAGATCACCCAGTTTATAGTGGCAGAGGAGTTTAAAGTTCTGACTTACAATCCCATTCCTTTCCTATTAGGAGAGAATTCATGCACATAAACACAGCAAATGAAGCAAAGCTCTGTATGGTTGGTTCTTTTAGGATGGACTGGGTCTTGAACAAAGTTGGCTTAGGGGACTGAGAGAATTCCTGCCAGCTCTGGATTCTTGGCAATCAGAGCGGGTCTCATCATGCTGGTTCAGAGTGTGTGCAATGTTCAGTCTCGTAACCTGACAGCACTGAACTGGGAAATGACTCTCCCTGCAGCGCTTGAGGGGAAAGTGCAGAATCGATTTCCAAATGTGCCTGAAACGACACTGCAAAAGGCACAGACATACCATCTGTTATAGCTTTGGGTTGTTGTAAAGGTTTCATCTTGAATACCCGAAAATTTCTCCCTTTAGAAGAAGACTATCAGTGAGCACCAGGGTTTGGGTCAACTACAGCTTCCTGGCTTCCATACCATTCTGACTGACGCTTCAGTCCATGATGTGACATCGGTTTTCATTAGGTCCCTCCACTGTGTACTTCTACCTTTGCATTGCCAAACTCCAATTAAAAAAAAAAAAAAAGTTAAGTGAACTTCTTCATATTTTGCCCCTTAATCTTATCATTGACTAGTCTGTAATGTTGGCATCGTGACCAATTCTTCACTAAAATTCAAATTTCAATTCAGTGTGAACACAAGATTGCCACGGGAGCAGTACAGAACAAGGAAGACTTGATTCCTGTTGCATTCAGTCTTAACCATATTTGATTTGTCAGTAAAATTCCTCAGCAAGCTGGCAGTACCTTCCTCTAGGTGTGATAAAGCATCTTTTATCATAATACAAATAAGTATAAAGCCCTGCCCTTCACTAACTCTGAAACTTGAAGTTTCTCTATGGAATGTTCTGAGCTCCTGACACCTCTCTGCCCATGAAAAGCTTGCTTTAGTTTCTTTACACAGTGTTTGTCAAAGGTTAGGACTAATTATAACTTTAACTCTGCTTTTGGAACCAAATCAAATCCAAAGTGTTAATGTCTTTAAAATTTCGTCCATGACTGGCATTTAGAGTCTTCTTGAGCATTTGGAATTTACAGAGCTGAATTTTTTTTTTTTTTAAGATTTTATTTATTTATTTGACAGGCAGAGATCACAAGTAGGCAGAGAGGCAGGCAGAGAGAGAGAGGAAGGAAAGCAGGCTCCCTGCTGAGCAGAGAGTCCAATGTTGGGAGGGCTTGATCCCAGGACCCTGAGATCATGACCTGAGCTGAAGGCAGAGGCTTTAACCCACTGAGCCACCCAGGCGCCCCACAGAGCTGAATTTTTTTGGTGGAAGAGTCTGAGCATAGTTGATAAAAGACATAAAATGTCCAAGGTCTGAGTCTTCTCTCTATCTTCTACCTCCAAGAGCCGGACATAGGATCGCTAGAAGGCAGCCTTTTCCTGTCAGACTTACAGCAGGAAGGTGTGTAGACTGCAATCAACATTTTCCTTTTGAATATTTTGGAATAAAAAAAATTGGGGGTGGGAATCACTGGAGTCACTGGTGTTTCTTGCAAATAGAAACGCACAATGAAGCATAGAGCACCATACGTCAAATAAGAGAAGAAAATTGTGTTAGAATTTTGCCAGCTTGTTATCCCCAGAGTCTTGAAGCATACCTGAAAGAAATAACTCACTTTTCCTTGGGTATAATTTCTTGAATTTATACATGTCACATTTCAACTTATTTTTATCTTTTCGCTCTTTGTCCATCTCCTCCCACACTCTCACCCCTACCAGCAGGCTGGGCAATAGAGTCAAAGAAAAGAAAGAATTTAATAGCAAAATGGCAGAATTCTTTCCTTCTTAATAACACTTACTCTGCTTAGTATTTCATTTAACACTAGTCAAACTGTTTTAAAGTGAAAAAATATGAGTGCCGGAAGGTGAAGGAAGCAAAGTCGTAGGCCACTAAAAATTTCTCTCAAATTAAAATATAAATGTGAGGGAACTGTGCTGCTGGGAACAAAGGTTTCTTGTTTTTTCTTATTTAGCATTGTGGATTTCGTTAAGGTTCCTGAGTTTGGTAGACTTTTCCTGGAATTACCTCGATTTTCTCAACTCCTTAATAAAGCAACCCCCTTCCACATGCAGGCTCAGGGGCGGACAATACTGGGCTCTGAGCCCAGAATGATCACGGAGATCATCGGAAATGTGTGTTGTTATGTGGATTAAAGTTAAGATTAAATGGATGATACTCAACAGAAAACAGGAAGAGACAAGAACGGAAGCTTACAGGGGAAAAAATGCAAAAAGCCCCTATATATTTGAATGGACGCTCAAGGTTTTTCATAATAAGTGAAATGCAAGCTAAAACTTCACTGAACTGAACTGAAACAAACAAATAAATGTGACATTTATTCTCAGTATTTTTCAAAGATTTTATTTATTTGACAGACGGAGATCACAAGTAGGCAGAGAGGCAGGCAGAGAGTGAGGAGGAAGCAGGCTCCCCGCTGAGCAGAGAGCCCGATGCGGGGCTCGATCCCAGGACGAAGGCAGCGGCCCAACCCACTGAGCCACCCAGGCGCCCCTATTCTCAGTATTTTAAAAATTTTGTGGAACATCAATGTTTCTTGAGATTGTAAGAAAAAAATTTTTGTCTCTTCAATTACCATCCCTTCCCCCTCCTCGACACACACACGCGCGTGCGTACACACACACACAAACACACACACACTTAAAGAGTTTTGTGGTAAATAAATAAGTTTGGGTTAATAAGTTTGGGAATCTTCTTTTGATGATTCCTAATGTGGTGAAGCTTATTGAAGCCTTTAAGAAATTGTAAGTTAAGTTGGACTCTTTGACATCGTTTAACAGAGCATCATTGCCCCAAGAATACTGATTACATTTTTAGTAATCCCAGCTTCAGAAAGGCTGTGCTAGAAATACCAGTAAGAATGAAGCGCCAAATTTTCAGCAACTTAAGCCCTGGGCAAATTGGAACTTTGAGTAAGCAGCACATAATTGTGGAGGATGTAGTAAAGCTACATGGTCAGGGACGTGGGCCTGGTTGTCAGAAAGCCTTCTTGCATGCAGCTTGTATCTGCAGGTTTGACTCCTCATTATAAAAACTGGAGATGTTTATATATACTTCAGTGTTACTGGGAGAGCCTGGCACATTTTGAAGGACTGAAAGACCCTGAAAGACTGAAAGACTGGAATTTGGAAGCCTCAGGAAACAATGTTTCGTTAGAGTTAGTAAATGGCTCTAGACATGTCAACCAAATCAATTTCCTCCTTATTTGTTGGTAATTATAGGTTCATGAGAGTCTTTTTCTTTTTTTCTTTTGGACCAAAGCAGGTAGCCTCCCGAGTAGCCCAGGCATGATTTCATGGCTAGAAGCAAATGTAAAGAAGCAGTGGGTCCGCTGTTCTCAGCCTGTGAGAGTTATCAACAAAAATAGAATTCTGAGGACACGAGGGAAAGAAAGCGTATCTCTTTATCATGTATTTATCTTGCTGCTTTCTGTATTAATATTGACTGACATTTACTAGGGTTTTTTTTTCTTTCTTATTCCTGTGGCTTCCAAATCCACATCATATATTTATAAGAAGAAAAAATAAATGTGCTGGTTTTTTCCTTTTCATATATAAACATGCTGATGTATAGGAATGTACCATAAAATAATGATCTAGGAAGGAAGGAAGAGAAACCCTGGGGAAATGATTAAAAAAAGGTAAAAAGTCTATAAAGTTAAAGATTTCTTGAAGGGCAAAAAGAAACTAAAAGAAAATAATTCTGGCAATTGTCAATGAAGTGAATTGGGTGCTCCTGTCTCTGAGAAGCATTGTCAAGAATTTGGTGATAGGAGCCAAAGCAGGAATATCAGTTTAGCATGAACTTTGAATTTCCGGAGGATTATTTGAACCAGATAGTGATGCAAATACTTTCCTGATATTTGGTATGGCATTTTAGATTCCTGGAACTTCTTCAATAGCCTTTTCATAAGAGTACTCGTCTAATATTTTAAATACTCTTAGAAGTGGTAGGTTTTGAGAGTATATGGGTATGAGTTATGTCATTACCAGCTGCCATTGAGTCAGAATAATCTGGGGAAATTCATGCAAAATTGCACAGATATGTAAAAGAAAAAAAAATAATAATTGCACTGGTTTGTCTGCTACCCATCCTTTTTTCCCTAAAGTACCTTTCACTTCAGTGGACCACCATGGCCAATAAAGACAGTCTTGAAGCTATGAAGTGTTAGTTTTTTGCAGAAGTTCAGGAAATGAAAACAACTGTTTTTTTTTTGTTTTGTTTTTGGTGCAAAATGTGACTTTATTAAATCACAGAGACAGGACCCAGGAGCAGAAAGAACTGCTTCCCTGGGGTTGTGTGGAGCATCTGAGTATGTACTTTGGGGTGGGGGGAAGTAAAGATAAGGGAAGTTCCACAAGGATTATGATTTGCTGAAGAAGACTCACAGGGTACTGGGTGCCTTGTTATTGGCAAAGTAAGGTTGTTTTTCCCTCTAGGGAGCCATCAATGTTAAGACAGTGGGGAACTACCTAGATGAACATTATACTCTGCCTGCCTCAAGCATTCGTCGATGGGCTGCAGGTTATCAGGATATTTAATTTTATCCATATTTCCTTCTGCAACTGTTTTATTCAATCATTAAAGTCAACAACAGATGTTTATTGAGCTCTTTTTATAGTCAGATCCTTCTATTATGCTGGGCTGAAATACTGAATCCAGGGAAATAAGGCATATGCATATTCGTTAATGTAATAGATACTAAGTATCTACTATGTGCCAGACTCTGTTTTAAGCCATGGGATATTCCTCTACACTGAACAAAAAGGCACAAACAAACAAACAACCCCCTCCAAAAACTCTGGTGTTGAAGTTTATATTCTTATTGGCTAGTTGGGGAGGATAGTAGACAGTTTAAGTACATTGTATATAGAGAATGATGAGTAATATAACGATAAAGCCTAAAATAGGGAAGTGAAGTGTGGGGGAAGGAAGGGAGTTGAAATAACAGATAAGGTGGTGAGGGAAGATCTCGCTGAGAAGAAGGCTTTTATAGGATAGACCCAAGGAAGTGAGAGGCTGAGTACTGTACGTGTCTGGGGGAAGAGCATTACGTCTCCAGGCAGAGGAAATAGCAGTGCCAAGGGCTTAAGTAGAAAGTGTGCCTGGAATGATGGAGGAAGAGGAGGAGGTGGATGGGTGGGACAAGTGGAGGAAGGGCAGATCAGCAGGAGATGAGATCACAGGGTCCACTCAAGGATGCTTAGTTTGCTTCTATGTCTTGATTTGTCAATAATGCTGCAATAAATATAGGGGTGCATATATCATTTTAAGTTAGTGTTTTCATTTCCTTTGGATAAATAACACAGAGGTAGAGTTGCTGGATCATATGGTAGTTCCATTCCATTTTTAATTTTTTGAGGAACATCCATATGGTTTTCCATAGTGGCTGCAACCATGTACATTCCCATGAACCGTGCACAAGGATTCCCTTTGTTTTTCACACCTTCACCAACACTTGGTATTTCTTGTCTTTTTGGTAATAGCCATTCTGACAGGTGTGAGGTGATATCTCATTGTGATTTTGATTTGCATTTCCACGATGATTAGTGCTGTTGAGCATCTTTTCCTATGTCTATTAGCCATCTGTATGTCTTCTTTGGAAAAATGTCCATACAGTTCCTCTGACCATTTTCTAATAGGATTGTTTGATTTTTTTTGTTGTTGTTGTTACTCAGTTGTATGAGATCTTTATATATCTTGGATATAAACTCCTTATTGGATATATCATTTGCAAATATCTTCTCCCTTTTAGTAGCTTGTCTTTTCATTTTGTTGATTTTTTTTTCATGTGTGGAAGCTTTTAGTTTGATGTAGTTCCATTTCTTTCTCTATTTTTTTTAGATTAATAGAAAACTTTACTGTATCTTAACTAATATAATGTTTGGTTTGTGTGACAATTTCTACAATGCAGCACAATCTACTGAAGAGACTGTCTTTTCCTCATTGTGTATTCTTGGTACCTTCATCATAACAGACATGTCCTTGAACTGTGAAAACAGTTATAATTTGTTTGCCCTTTAATTTCTAAAAGCAATATATCTTTCTTGGTTAGAAATTAGCTTACAGAACAGGTTAGGCTGCCTGAACAGAATGAACACTCTGTTTATTGGCATTCCATCTTGATACTGCTTTTATGTGCTGTTAAATACATGGATTTCTAGATGATATGAACCTGGGAGTTTGGATCAAATTGGAGGAGAGGTGGTGGAGAGAGTACAAAGAACAGTCTTTCATGCCTGGGATGGTTTCGGGAGTAATCCAGTTTGTGGCAGCGGGGCACTCTTGTTTTGGTCAAACTCCAGACGACGTCTGCTGGAGTTCCTAAAACATGGCGGCGCGGTGCCTGGATATGCCACCCCGGGACAGAGATTAAGCTTCACATAATACCCTCCAGCTGTGGCTGCCTGTGCAGCCCTTTGAACTTTCTCAACCCTGGTGTTCTGGTGGATTTTTTTTTTTTTAAAGATTTTATTTATTTATTTGACAGAGAGAGATCACAAGTAGGCAGAGAGGCAGGCAGAGAGAGAGAGGAGGAAGCAGGCTCCCTGCTGAGCAGAGAGCCAGATGCGGGACTTGATCCCAGGACCCTGAGATCATGACCTGAGCCGAAGGCAGTGGCTTAACCCACTGAGCCACCCAGGCGCCCCTGGTGGATTTTTTGATAAAATTCCTTTCATCATATTTTAGTCCAATGATTTTAACTTGAATTTGCCTTTCAATTCAGAGTCACACTTTGGTACAAGCTTGAAGTTTAGAAAAAACAAACAATTTCCCTTCTGCTTTCCCTGGTAATGCCTAAAAGCAATATGCTTTGGGATGACCCCTGCGTGCAGGCTGAGGAACGGTGATGGTCGAGGCCATTGTTTTTGTTTTTGTTTTTGTTTTAAACTCAGCGCCTGGGGTAGCCTGTGAGCTGTGAGCCAGATAAGGCAGCTTAGAGAATTTTTGCTCCATCCTCTCTCATAACTGTCCCAGCACTGGACCCTGCATTGGGCCATGCTCACAGGAAATTCACCTGCAGAATTTGAGTTCCAAAGCAGTTCTGACGATCCTGGCAGCTGACAGGGGTTAAAACTGCACTAAATGCTGGGGATTCTGAAACAGCTCTCCCTTTTAGACTCCTTGATTCCTTATCCAATAAAGAATGCACAGAATTGAGATGGGCTTAGTGTGAGTCCTGCTCCTTCGTTACAGTTGTGCTGTCCTGGGCGTGTTTGCTTATTTTCCTCTCTGAACCTCAGCTTCCTCATTTAGAATAGCAATGTCCTCACCTTACTGGATTGGTAAGAAGGTTAAATGAGACAATGTTTGTAAAGCACTGAACACCATGGCCCTGGCCCATAGTAGATGCACAGTAAATAATTATTTTTTCTAAGTAGGCTCTGGGCTGGGTGTGGAGCCCAACATGGGTCTTGAACTCAAGACCCTGACATCAAGACCTGAGCTGAGATCAAGAGTTGGATGCTGGGGTGCCTGGGTGGCTCAGTGGCTTAAGCTGCTGCCTTCAGCTCAGGTCATGATCTCAGGGTCCTGGGATCGAGTCCCACATTAGGCTCTCTGCTCAGCAGGGAGCCTGTTTCTCTCTCTCTGCCTGCCTCTCTGTCTACTTGTGATCTCTCTCAGTCAAACAAATAAATAAATCTTAAAAAAAAAAAAAAGAGTTGGATGCTTAACTAACATCATCTAGGGGCCCCAATAGATAATTCTTTTTTTTTTTTTTAAGATTTTATTATTTATTTACTTGTCAGAGAGAAAGAGAGAGAGAGAGAGAGACAGACAGCGCGAGTGAGCACAGGCAGACAGAGCTGCAGGCAGAGGCAGAGGGAGAAGCAGGCTTCCTGCCAAGCCAGGAGCCCGATGTGGGACTCAATCCCAGGACACTGGGATCATGACCTGAACTGAAGGCAGCTGCTTAACCAACTGAGCCACCTAGGCGTCCCACCAATAAATAATTCTTTTTTTTTTTTTTTCCACCAATAAATAATTCTTAAAAGAAGGACAGGGTACCTGCCTGGCACAGTTGGTGGAGGGTGTGACTCTTAGTCTTAGGGTTGTAATCCCCACGTTGGGTGTAGAAATTACTTAAAAATAAAATTAAAAAAAAAAAATAAAAGGACAAAGGGCAGCTATTCCTATGTCATCCGACACTTGAACAAATGATTGCTTTGTTCTTTATTCTTTGTGTGGTTGCTTTCTTTCCAAAAACAGATCATTAGACTTTCACCAAAGACAAAGATTTTTGTTTCTGTTTTTATATTTTTAAATCTTCTTGGGGTATTTAATGCAGAAGCAAGAGTAAAGAGGAAGACTAGGTTACATTTATAGGTATCAATCTAAAAAATTGTTAGGCTTGTAGAATAAATGAATGTTTTTCTAATTTGTATGATATCAACAAAAGATACTTTATTTCCATTTTGTTTTTACCCCTGCTTTTTATGGAAAGATTATCAATGATTCATAGAGCATTAAATAACCTTGAATCACAGAGTGAGAAAATTCTTCCTTCTCAATTATCTTTCATGCCTTCTGATTATGTTAAGAAACAGTATCTCAGTTCTGAACAACTTAATTAAGACTTTATCATTTTAGTAATCTTCTTCATTATCAAAGACAGGACAGACATCAGATTGCTGTTTTATTGGTCAATGGTAGTTGTTGGGGATTAAATAATAATACTGTGTTGCTTCCATTGTACATTTTGTATGTATTGTAAATATTTTTGGATTTAACTTCAATTTTTGTTAAACTGATTGGTTAAATACCATTTGATTTTTTAAAAAAATATTTGAATAAAAAGATGAGCCATTAAAAAATATTTACCAAAGAATATCACAACTGATACCCATATATGGTAAAAGTGGGATGATGGCACTCTAAGAGCTCCCTACTGGGAAAACACTAGACTAGATGACCTGCCACTTTTCCTTCAGACTTTGGGGACTCTGAACAGAGGACTGAGGATCTGACTCACTCCTTTAGTGCTTGGAGAAGCTGATACACAGGCAGTGACTCAAGAGGTCATGTTGGATGAATATTCTTCCCTTACCTCCTACTCCACCTGCCTTTTCCTTTTGGGCTGCAAAGAGCAGGGAAGGAAGTAGAAAAGAAAATGAAATTGGGGAAGGAATAAGAAGAATATTCATTTCCAGATTGTCTGCATGGCCTACATTTTCTTAAAGAAAGAGTGAGTGAAAGACCCTTTCTCATGAAAAAGAAAGGCAGCTCTAGTCTCAACAGAAGTCTCATACCATTTTAACCCAGCAATGAAAATATCTTAGTTGCTGAAGCTATTGGCCTATTCATGGTCTTGCTGCCTTTTTTTCCCCCTCCCTGAGATAAGCTTCTCTCCAGTATCCGAGGAGAACATTTTCCATTTTGTGGATTATTTCTCTCTGTCTCTCTTCCCATCCCTCTCTTCCTCCCTTCTTTTTGCTGCTCTAGATTATTCTGAGAAGTTTTTCCATTACCTCAGAAATATTTGCCTGCAGAGTATGAAATAATTTCTTTACTGACTTCAATAAAACATTTGACAAGTAAAGACGATGAACACGTTACTCTCTTCCCCCCTTCTTTTTGCAGCTCTAGACTGTTCTGAGATGTTTTTCCATTACCTCAGAAATATTTGCCTGCAGAGTATGAAATAATTTCTTTACTGACTTTAATAAAACATTTGACAGGTAAAAGACAATGAACATGTTAATTAGAACATTTTAGTCTGACAAAAATTATTCTTGATATTTACAATTACATAGTGTTTATGCAAATACCAAAAACTGACTAGGATTTTTTTTTTTTGATATGTGTGCCCTTTATAGGCTGAATCCCAATAATGTTCATTAAATGAACAGACCTATGGTTACTATTTAATTCTTATTACTCATTTATATTTAAAAAAAAAGAAAACTATTTCTACCAAGGCTAAGATTTTACTTACATTTCCTGAAGTGTGGGTATGGCTTAGGTAATAGGGAGTAAGAAATAGGTTGTTGTAGACAGAAAGTATCTCAGAGATAATCTAGCTCATTCCATGCATTTTATGAGTAGGCAAGTTGAGTCTCAGAGAGATTAAAGGAATTCGCTTAAGCTTATATCATCAGTGGTTGCACAGAGCTAAAGATGAAACCCAGAGTCCAGCTTCCCAGGGCAGGGTTCCACCATATTGTTCACTTCCCAGGCCTACAGGACTAGTTACCATTTGTTTCAACTCCTGTGACATATCAATCTTAACAACTTTTTCAATTGCTTTAAAAAAAGAGGTAAGTTTTTTAAATCAATAGTAAAAGCCATCTTTTCCTCTTTCCTCAACTTTTTATTAAACACTCCATAGTATATCCCCACTTGGATCCTAAATGTAAACATGCACTTTCTGTTAATAACTTTTTATAATTGAGATCAAAGCTGGCATTAAAGCTTTCTCAAGAGTTGAGTCTCTTTCATTTCCTTTCTTAGGAATGTGAACATTAGGAAATTGTACCTCAAGCTGTAGTTTGCCAGGGGATCTATCTGTCTTCACTTCAAAGCAATGTCTTTCTTTCATATTTTTTCCTTTGATAAACAGTGTTGCAGCACTTATTGCCGAAAGGAAGAGAGAAAAAAAAGTTATCATGTAGGCACAAAATGAAATATTTTGAGACATATCAAATAGTGCTTTAATCTGATGGGTGGTTTTGCATACAGATTTAGATATTATTTTCCAAGAGAATATATGTGTGCAAATGATTGAGTAAGCTCACCCTTATATTTTATATTCATAATTATAATTTATATATTTATATAAAACATATATTACACATATATAAATATATATCACACATATAAAAATATATATATTACTCATATATAAATATATTTACATAAATAAATATATGTATAAATATAAATATATATATGTTCATAGTACATTGGTATAGTATCCTTCCCCTTCAAAAATACACACTATAAACTGTTTTTAAAAGACAACCTTTCTATGAAACAATAAAGAAGGTTGATTCCGTCATGTCTTGTGCTTCCTTAAAAAGAAGAGAAAAAATATCCTCTGAGCAAATAAATAAAACCCCTTCTGGTCGACACTGAAAATATGAAGGCACAGCTCTGCGGAACTTCCGGTTCCTCTTGTCTTACCGCTTTGATATGATAAATAGATGGAGATTTTCAGTTTGATCATTTTTGATGTCTATAAAAGCTATAAGATAAAGCAAATTCTTTCCTCTGAATGCCCTGAAATTCTATGCAACATTTTGTTGGAGTTATACCAGTGTGTGTGTGTGTGTGTGTGTGTGTGTGTTTTCTCAGAAAGTGTCTCCCAGAATCTATCAGGTTCTCACAGGGCACTGTGTCATAGCCAAGGTTGGGGACCACTGTGAGGGGACAATGTACTGAAAGTGGACTTCAACCATCCAGCAGCAGTTGGGGCAGGACTCTGGATAAGCTCTCTCCTCACAGCTGCCCCCCTCCCCGTCGCCACAAAAAGTGCATACTATAACACCATTTATATAAAACTCCAGAAAACGAAAACTCAATTATAGTGACAGAAAGTAGATTATTGTTTCCTGCGGACTGGCAGCAGGGAGGTGGGAGGACAGATGGTGTATGTTTTGAACTTCTCTCTTGAAAGCTTGGACTGTAATATTGAATGAATTCACATTTTAAGAAGAATTGTTCCTGGTATTCTTTTCTAGGGATGGGTGTTGGCGATGGTTATGGGTGGGGGGAGATTGGTAGACCTTTGACTATTCCTCTTCATTTTATCTACCTCATACAGAATCTAATCTTTCAGTACAACCGTTCGGGTTGTCATTCTTTCTCAAGGTTGATGTCCATGCTTATTATCTGGCTCTGCTTCTGGGACATGTTGGGAAAGAGCTTTATTCTTTTACTCATTACATGCACTTGCAAACTGACTTGCTTCTCATACAAACCCAACCCTGAGTGCTGCATAGATTTCTTCAAGAAGCAGCTTTCAATGACCAGGGAGAACTAAAAAGGGGGATATCGTAGTAAGCATTGAAATAACAACAGTAAAAAAAAAAAAAAAAGAAAGAAATAACAACAGTGACGGTAATACCTTTCATTTATTGTGTTTCTAGTATGTGCCAGCAATTGTGCTTTAAGTATTATCTACCTTAATTTCACAAAAATTCTGTAATAAACATTATTCTCCATATTACACAGAAGGGGAAAAAAAGGATATTTAGCAAAATTGAACAAATTGGCCAAGGTTGCTCAATTACTAGGCAAGGAAGGGGAAATGTGGATTCAGTAAGGTTCTGCTCCCCAGAGGCACTCCTGGTTTCTCTCCAACTTACTGATTCTACAGATAACAATTGATCGATACTCTTATTAATTTCAGTGTTGGTTTTCCACCAAGTTACATCTTAGGTTGAAAAATCACCTGGCTTGGGGCGCCTGGGTGGCTCAGTGGGTTAAGCCTCTGCCTTCGGCTCAGGTCATGATCTCAGGGTCCTGGGATCGAGTCCCGCATCAGGCTCTCTGCTCAGCAGGGAGCCTGCTTCCCTCTCTCTCTCTCTCTGCCTGCCTCTCTATCTACTTGTGATTTCTCTCTGTCAAATAAAAATAAATAAAATCTTAAAAAAAAAAAAGAAAAAAAAAGAAAAATCACCTGGCTTGAATTCCATCTCACATTTCCTCCTGTGAAAGAATCAACTTCCCAAGGTTATGAGGAAAGACAACAAAAGCTAGGATAATCCACCACCCTGAATGGCATAGAGATGGATGATTTTATTAGTAGTTGTCTCCAAGATGAAGCCAAGTTAAAAAACTGATTCTTCAAGGAACATGATTGCTCTATTTTTCTAAGAGTAGTCATTATCCAAAATCATTTAGACATGTATTGTATGTGTGTCATTTCCATGTCTACTTTGGCCAGACACGTTACTCAAGGAAAAGTGCAGTTGGGTGGTGATGGGGAAGAAGGGAACACGTTTCATGAAAACAGCAAGCTATAACATTTCTAAGTTAATGTTTAAGGCATATAATACTGTCTTAGACTCTTATTCTTTCATCAATACATATGCAAGGATTAAATAGTGTGATATTTATTTTTTACCAAACCATCTGTACTCCCAACCACTTTTACAGACTAAAAGAATTTGCAATTAAAAGTTCAATTGTGTGATGTTGATCTTCCTGGACTACGACTATTTAAGGAAACAATCTATATTTTTTTGCCTCCTGAAAGATTATCCCTTTATATAACTTTACAGCCCTAAATGTGCCAGAAGACCAGTGAATTTGCCATAGACTAAAGGCCATTAAGTTCTGGCATGACCAATTGCTTTATCACTCAGGGTCCCCTGAACTATCCTCAATGAACATGTCTCACTCTGCCTTCACACAGTTTGACAAAGTGTAGTCTTGAAGGTCTTCACAAACTTCTTTAGAAAAAAAAAATACACATTTTCATGCTTTTTTTGGTGTGTATTTTAAATCATATGCTGTAATTTTTATTTTTATATGTGCTTATGTGCATAAAATAAAAAATAAGTAGGATTTTTTTTCTCTCTTGGTACTCTCATTCTTTATCATGCTTTATTTTTTATCTCCTAATCAATCCAAAAGTTCCAAGAAAATTATTAACTGATTAAATGTATATCCCTCCCTTAGTTACACTGGACTATCTGGTGTTTGGTTTATGATATTTAAAATTTCACTAGGATGGAGAGCACTAGTAAGGAAGTCTCTTTTAAACCTAATATGTTTTCCTGTTACAATGACACTTAAGTTGTACATACTTTTTCCTGGTCTGTTCTTCCTGAGATTATCTAAAAGAGCTTGCGGAGATTAATTCAGAAGAGAAGCATTCTACAAATTCATTTAATCTCTTCAACAGAAAGTTAGTGAAGGTTACAAATTACATGTCCATAATTTAAGAGAAAAATTTCCTCCTATAACTATAAAACAATATATTTGGAGGCTTGGATTAAGTACAGTAAGGTTTAAATAAACTGTCATGCTTATTTTTGTTATATCTGTTTTTTGCAGGAAGATTTCTTCTATAGTCTACAGTCTTTGATTTCTGCCTAGTATTTTCCATTCAAGTTTAGCAATATTTTGAAATATTTTCAGATTTATAGAAATAGCAGCCTTATTTTATTGCCATTATTTGTCAACCTTACAATTATCTCTAAGTTTTTTCTGAAGTATAATTTTTATTTTATTTATTTATTTATATTTTCAGGACACAGTTTTCTTCAGTCCTTAAGGACTCAGCTCCTTACATGGGCTTTGGTGGAGGTTGTGGGGCAGCGCCTGTGGGTCTAAATAAGGGTGGGGGTGTTGGGTCCTCCAGGCCTCAGGAGATCGATTCCTGGCTGCCTTGCTGTGAACGGCACAGCTCACACAGTAATGGTGCCTCACACACAGCTTGGGGAGCACACACTAATCATTTAGTATTATGGTCCTTTCATCACAGCTGCTTTGATAAGTTCTACTTCTGAACAAAAAGGTATCTGAATAAATGGTTTTAAAGATTTGATGAGGGATGCCTGGGTGGCTCAGTGGGTTAAGCCGCTGCCTTCGGCTTGGGTCATGATCCCAGGGTTCTGGGATCGAGTCCCACATCGGGCTCCTTGCTCAGCGGGGAGCCTGCTTCTCCCTCTGCCTCTGCCTGCCTCTCTGTCTGCCTGTGCTCACTCGCTCTCTCTCCCTCTGTCTCTGAAAGTAAATAAATAAAATCTTTAAAAAATAAATAAATAAAATAAAGATTTGATGAAAACACTAATACCAATCTCTCTCCAAAATACTACTTGTTCTTTAAATAATCCTTTGTTCCTACTATGTTGTCTTGTGTATGACTTTATAAACTTTATAAATACCAACATAGATTTTTTGCCAATTTATTGAGGTATAGCTGATATATAATAAGATGCACATGTTTAAAACATGCGGTTTGATAAGATTTAAACTAAGCTTGCACCTCTGAAGTTATATGATTTTATTAGTGTAGCTGTGTAGATAGTTACAGAAATTCTTTAATCAAAGGAATTTTTAAAAAATAATAAATTTTGGTGGTTCACTCCCAGTTTTATTTATTTTCTTTACCCAGTAGAACCACTCAAGGTAATATATGTTGAATGATAAATGGGCTTGACTTAACTTCACCATAATCCTAAAATGACCAGTATATTCATCTCTTATTTTTACCTAACATTCTCTTAACATTATTTTATCATTTAATAGGACATCTTGGGGGCACCTGGGTGGCTCAGTGGGTTAAAGTCTCTGCCTTCGGCTCAGGTCATGATCCCAGGGTTCTGGGATCGAGCCCCAAATCGGGCTCTCTGCTCATCAGGGAGCCTGCTTCCCTTCCTCTCTCTCTGCCTGCCTCTCTGCCTACTTGTGATCTCTGTCTGTCAAATAAATAAATAAAATCTTTAAAAAAAAAAAAAAAAGGACATCTTGGCAGTCCAAATTTTGCAGGACCCATTTTTCCAAATTCTGTGATAAATTTATTTGACTGCACATTTTGTAGCTAATGTTCTTTTGACCTGATCCCTCCATAGGTACATTTCAAAGCAAAATAAGATTATTTGAATAATTAGTTCTCATTCTAAAATGATTTATGACCACCAACATGTATTTCCTTTTTGTGTTAAAAAAAAAGTACTGTACTGTAACTAAACATTTACACTCACACACGCACACACACAGTGCGGATGTCTTCACAGACTCTTTGTATCATTGTCACTCCCAGCTGTCTAGAAGGTGTCTGTGTTGTCACGGGTCTGGGCCGTCTCACATCTGCACGGAGAGAGCAGTTAGAGCCGGCCCAGCCAGGGTGAGGCTGTGATGTGGCCTTGTATCGCTTGTGGCCAAAGAACCCAGAGTGTCCTCCCGCCACCCCCACCCTCCCCCCGCCCCGGATGGCTCGATGGGGAGAGCAGGTGCAACCTCTCCTATGCAACCTCTCCTAACACGTTTCTCAGAGTTCCAAAATGGGCTCTTCTTGGAATCTCAATTCCTGGAACATCATTTTTCTGAGTTCAGAAAATGCATATTTCTGAACTGTAGAAACTTGTTCTCTCTATGCCAACTGGATATTGATTTTTTAAAAATAAGTTTATTTTCTCTGGTACTAGTTTCTTTAAAGATACCTATGCTATTTCTAGGCTCTGACATCCAGGTAAGGTAAGGGGGATGAAATACTGTTTTCTGCCATGTCTGCTTCATCACAGCTTCAGGATAAGGAGGAAAGCTTCCAGTGTGATTGCTCCCCAACAGTGTGATGTTCTCAAGAGGTTTTCTCAAGGTGGGTCTCGTGTCTTATATATCTATATCAACCTGTAGGTCCTTTGAAAGTAATTTATTTTTGCATCTTCCCTGACCTGGCAGAGTATCCACATGTAGCCAGTGGTTAACACTTGTTTATACAATGAATCCTTATCTGGCCAAGAAGAGAGGTGACCCCCACTGTGTCCTATGATGGCAGGTGAGAGGCAGCCGTGAGAGAGCACAAGAGAAATACAGCTCAGGGCAGTTTTGAAAATTCATTCTTGGTTCCATAATTTATTTGACACACAATAAAGTGGAGGTTTTTAAAAGGTGAGCCACTATTGCTCAGACCTTTGGAATAGGACTGTCTAATGTTATCTCTGTCTTGTAGGTTAATTGTGGACTTTATTTGGTGAAGGGTCAGGTAGTTTAGGCAGTTCTGTAAACTCAGTGAACATCAATACCTCTACTTTGGAATGAATTCTCACTATGAGTAGAAACACTAAAATGTGAACTACAGAGAAGACAGAAGACTCATTTTTAAAAGTTTATCTTATTTTCCCTTAGCAGTCTAGGTAAAGTCCTGCACAAAAATATGGAATGGTTAAAGCCCTCTTTGAGATTACCATCATTTTTAAGATACAGGGAATGTCAGAGAAGGTATAAGAAAAAGAAAAACATCTGGTTGTATCTTAGTGATTAAAAAAATGAATTGTTTTAACTTAATCCTTGCTGAAAACCTTTTAAAATATATTAAATGATTTTAAAATATATCCATATGTTCACCTCAATAAGTATATTATGCTATTGTAAATTAAATAAAATTGAATGTTTCCTCAGAAATCTGGACTATTTTTGGTTCCTTGGATCACGTTGCATCATTAATTGCTAATCAAATTCTTGATGAATTCCTAAAACATAATAACATTCTAGTGGTTAGGGGTACAATAATATAAAAACATACTCCATATACAAGTTGGGTTAGTAAAATATACAGACAGGATACGGCCATTGAATATGATGGCATTTCAAATATCAGCAAGATTAAATTTCATTGAATGTAAGATGTTATAGATTATTATATACACTATTACTTGTCTGGACCACTAAAAAAGAAAAGTCAAGTCAAGTCATATTGGCAGTATGTCATTGATTGAATGCATCCTGATTGGAGAGATGTTAAAATTTGGAAAAAGTGTGCATCCTAGAATTAATGATATACTGCACATCTGACCTAACAGGATTAGACTGTTAAGAGCATTAGTTATAGCCTAGACTGTAACTACAGAGTGACCACATGAGGATTGGTAGGTAGGATGTTCTTGGGAAGAATGAGCGAAGTATGATCAGAAAGAAGGGAGAGTGGATGTGTGATAATAGCTAATACATATATATTAATATATATAATAATATAAATATGTATTAACTGGCATATATATGTGCATGTATACACACACATATGGAGAATTTAAATACACATATTATATAAATAGAACATATTATTTAAGTATATATAATTAAACATGTAATATAATGTAGATACAATTAAATATAATTAAAAATATATAATTTAAAAGTTTCTGGAGAATTCTGGATGATGCAGGAAGTGGACCTTTTCATGTCAATAAATCCTACCCCAGTAGAGAAATCAATAAAAAGCTGTAAGACACCCTGTGTTCTGCTTTCATCAGTGTGATTTTTAACCTGAACTCATCTGTTTATAAAATACAAATCACTATTTGGAGACATGTTAGGAGGTTAGAAATAAAATTCCTGAAATGGCATATTTCTTCTGGGTACTGAATGTGATCTAAAATATACAACACAAAAGCATTGTTTATGATGAAAATTCTGTTCATGCCAAGTCTGCAACATAGCTGTACTAATTTAATCCCTTTAGGGAAATTAGGGAAGGTTTAGGACATCTGGAAGTGTTGGGAAGGAGCAATACAAACATTGTTTAAGCATTTGGGTTATTCCATGATAATATATATTCTGTACACGTACACATTCAAACATTCAGCCTCCTCTTCCCCCTCCCTATTGCTATCTCCTTCAAAAATACTTTAGGGTTTTTTGTTGTTTTGTTTTAGAAAGGAACTATAAATATTTAGAGTAGGTATTCTCAGCACATAATCACTGAATCACTGTAGTTACTGAAAACTATATTCCCCACCAGGGCCTGTGTCTTATGGTTTAGCAAGACTTTGGTGTATCACTTTCAGATTGGGCAGGTTTTTCCAGAGACAAGAACCTAGTGGGAGTCTTACAACAGGGGTCACATCAGAAAAGAGGAAAACCCATTCAGATATGTAGGAGATAAACGAAATAACTGAATTTATGTAGATGTGTGATGAAGATTGTAAAAAAAGACACAGTTCTTACCCTCATAGAATTTTAATAAACCTTAGATATTTACATATATAATTAATGCAGTAATAGCTTATTAATAATAGTTATTTTAGCTCTATTTATTAAATTTTTACCACAGCCAAAAATTGTGTTGATGCTTTAAGGCATTCTTGAGTTGTTACAACAGCTCTGTTTGGTAGCTGTGTTTATTCCCATTTTACAGATGAAGAAATGAAGTACAAGGAAGTACAGTGGTCTCACTGAGGTCACACAGCAATTTGTGACAGAGCCAACTTTGAAGTTGGTCTTTGAGCACTACCATGACAGGAGACTGTGATAAATGCCCTAATAGGGGTAGGCGCAAAATGCTGCGGGAAACCCTCCGCAGTGAGGGAGCACACTTACTTCCCCTGTGGGAGTTAGTTTGGGGCGGGTCGGTCGAACAACGTTTTACAGAGAAGATGACATTTGAATTGGTGTTGAAAGATTAAGAGGAGCTCACCAGGGGAAGACCAAAGAAATGTCTTTCTGGGGAGAGGAAATAGTCCATGTAAAAGCTAGAAGCCTGAGAGGGATGGGAAAAAGCACAAGGAATCCACTGTGCATAGGTTAGAGAGCCGGCTTGGCGACAATGAAGTCAGGAGATGATAAAGTGGTGCCAGACTAATCAGGGCCCTGTAGACAGTGCCAAGGAGCTGGGCTTCCTCCTGTGTGCAAAAGAGAGTGGATTTGCCACGTCCTTGTTGGAATGGTGGCCTGGGTAGCCTTGTGTAGATCACCTGGAAGAGCTAAAGCTGTGACTTGAAAGATGAAGGGGAGCATTACTCACGAGTCATTCCAGCTGGGCAAACCTTGGTGACCAAGTGCATGTGGAGATTGAGGGAGAGAGAGTTAACATTACCATAAGGGCACATCACCGTATTCACTGCGTAATCATGAAATGTTGGGCCATGACTAGCTAAGCATCACAGGCTTACTTCTTAGATTTGGTCAAGCTGTGTAGACAGGTTTGTCTTTGGATCGTTTTCCCCTGTGAATTACAGCCAGCCAGATATATCTTCTTATTTCCATCCAGTAGCTAGAGTTAAGTTTCCTAAACCTGTGTGTCTGCGCCTCTAGTTCTGGGCACTTTATTATTTGAAGATTTTATTTATTTATTTGATGGAGATCACAAGTAGGCAGAGAGGGAAGCAGGCTCCCTGCTGAGCAGAAAGCCTGATGCAGGGCTCAATCCCAGGACCCTGGGATCATGACCTGAGCTGAAGGCAGAGGCTTTAACCCACTCAGCCACCCAGGCGCCCCAGTTCTGGGCAATTTAAATGATTAAGGAGGCATTACTATGTAAGACATTTTAATAAAATAGGTTTATTAAATATTAGCCATTATCATTCAATTTTTACATCCTTACTTGGGAACAGTAGCTAAATATACAGTTTCCCACTGAACCCTGAGTTCATAGGGCTGTCCCCAAAGTTCTCTGGGACAGGATGTCTGTGGCCTCCCCCATCCACTGTCATTTGGCTTACTTTCTGCATTTTAACCTCTCTCCAGTCCCCCTGCTCAAAGCCTGATCTCTCTCTGGTCAAAACACTGTTACTGCTTTCCTCAGTTCCCAAACTGGAGTAGCTGTTGGGGCAACATGAGTTTGATTTGGGATAGGCAGAGGAGATAAGCTCAAAGTCCCAACAAAAAACAGAATCAGAAATGCCCTGCCCTTTGAGACCTTGGCTGACCACACTCCAGCCTTGTGTTTATAAAGCTTTTGGTGCAGCACAGAAGAGACATGAAAACAGAAAATTGGACAAGATGTTCAATTTTCCCCGTATTTTAAATTTTAGGAGAAGTCAGTTATATATCTTAGAGTAGCTGTCTAAATCAGATCTTGTTGAGACAGGCTGAAATATTCTGAAATATTTCCTTTGCTTTGTAAGGACATGCTAAACTGAGTTTTTAAAAAGTGGAGTGGATGATTTAAAAGTTAATAACTTAAAATGTCTACTCTAGGAAAAAAAGAATGATCAGAACCTTACCTAAGCTTTAGATTTTATAGATCTATCAGTCTATTTTTGAGGTCAAAGATCAAGTTTTGAAAATTATTCCCTCCTTATTTATATTACTCTCGGCTGAATTCTTAGAACTTAACCCTTTTGCTGATTTTGTGGCCTGGGTTTTCTTTCCTTTTTTAGGAAAATATAGTAATAAGTGAATACATGATTGCATAGAAGAATTTAATATAACATGGAATCATTCATATAACTCTTTCTGGTGGTCTAGGTTTAGTAAAGCAAATAATACATACTGATTCAAATATATCGGAATAGCCCCATGAGCTTTCAATATTGGCCATATAATTAGAAATCTATGTGATTGTTTTATTGAAAACTTGTGACTTAAAAGGGCCCAGGGTTAACACGGGAAGAGTTGGCAATTGTAGTATATATTAAAACCTTATTTGTGCATTCTTCATTTTATTAGGAAAATGTATATTTTGGAACTTATAAACTATGTTATTCAAGATATTTTGTTTACTTATGCAAAAAAAAAAAAAGTTTTGCTAAAACTTCCAGGAAGTTTGGCTTGATTCTTGCCCACTGATATTTCTACCAAAATGCTTCTGGAGACCTACCTGAATGTTCAGAATTTTAAGAAGTTGTTCGAGAACCACACAAATGACTGCCCTGATTTTGAAAAAGCACAGCACAGAATTAATTAATTGCACACACAAATCATGAAACCATAGGAGAGAAAGGAGGCTCTGGAATCTTCTAGCCTGACATCTCAGGGGTATAGGTTTTTTCCCAAGCCTCTTTGTGAATCATTCATGTCTCCTTTCTTCAAATTCTCAAAAGAATCCTTGGCAAACAAATACTTAAAACCCTCTGCTCTAGGACCTCCCATTGCTCTAAAAGTAATCAATCTTATTTTTATCATTAGCTTAGCACCCAGTTAAACAACAAACACTGTATTAGTCCTCGGAGTAACCCATAACTATTTTTACATACAGAAGACCATAAGTCCTAACCACAAAGGCAACACCTCCTTCTTGGTGTGAATTTTGCTGTCACATCATTCATTGACTCCAGACTGGGATTTCTTTGTTTCCGACATCCTGCAGGCAGTGCAGCTGCCTGTGTGAACCAGGAACTCCATGGTCCTGACTCACCGCCCTCTTCCTGGGTTCATCTGGTCTCCGCACAGCACATGGTGCCACAAGGTGCTCTGCTACACTCAGCATGAATCAGAAAGTCTGAAAATGGCTCAGGGAAAAAAAAATAGAGTAATGGTCATATTTTATTCTTGGAATGTGTTATTAATAGTCAGAGCTAGTTAAATATTAAAGAAGTTGTGGTAGTCAACAATGACATCACTAGTTTCATTCATTTTATTTTATCTCATACCTCCTAGGAATAGATTCTTTGAATGACACTTTGTTAGTGAAACAAGACATCAAGACTTAGAGTTTCATCATGACTGTTACCTACAGTAACACGTAGTCTTCTATATGTGTGAGGAGCTGAGGACTAGTCTTACTTCTAATCTTCATTACAGAGGATCACTGCCCTCACGGATGTACTAGAAAATGGGGTCTTTTGAAAGGAAGAGTTCAACTCTAGGATAAACCTTCCCTAAGGAAATTAAATTCGATACACTTTTATTGAGCCCTTGCCATGCACAAGGTGCTGGAAACCAGGCAAAGATAAAAATAAGACAATTTCGATCTTCACACACTGATACTTTGTGAAGGAGTTTGCAGACTCCTGTAATTCATGGGCATAACTCATTTTATACACATTGCTTTGGTGCAGTGCACTACATGGCGATCGTGTTGTACTCTGAGGCAGGAAATAAAACTGGAATGCAGAACAAAGGCTTCATAAAAGAGGTGACTTCGGGTCAAGGTCTTAAAGACTAAGTAGCATGTGTGATGGTTGTTTTCTGCCCGACTAGAAAAACAAGGAGAAAGCAAAAGCTAAGACAAGGAGGTGCAACAGTGCATGACTTATTCAGGGAATGGTAAGGTCTTATTCAAGAATGGTATGACTTATTTAAGGAATGGTAATCCCAGGTGGCAAGAGTGTAGAAGGCATGAGGAGAGCAATCGGGAGGGAAGCGAGGAGGGCAAATGTGACTCTCCTCAAATGATACATGTAGGAATTTACAATTTTTCTACAAAATGTGGCATCCAAAGCACTGTGAGCAAAGGGTATTAGGGTCCCATTTATAACTTACTTTTTGTCTCTTTGTTTTTAAAGTGTATATTATCTTGTGTTTTTAAAAAGTTTACTTATTGGTGGAACAGTAAATGGATGTCTCATTTGGTTAATATACATCCATTGGGGATCCATAATTAACTTATTTCCTGGGGTGAGCACAGTCAAAAAGCATGGACAGGGTACCTGCATGGCTCAGTGGGTTAAGTGTCTGCCTTTGGTTCAGATCATGACCCGAGGATTCTGGGACCGAGCCCTGCACCTGGCTTCTTGCTAGGCGGGGAGCCTGCTTCTCAGTCTCCCTGTCTTTCCCCCTGTTTGTGCTCTCTCTCTTTTTGTGTCAAATAAATAAATAAAATCTTTAAAAAAAAAAAAAAAGAAAGAAAGCAAGCATGGGACAACTGGTACGAGTAACTACATCTTCAGTCTCAAGTAGGAAATGGAAGCAGGTTAATTTCTGAATTGGATGGTGGAGATTATGAGATCAAGATGGGTCTTGGAGGTGGTGTCATTTTTTTAAAAGATTTTTAATTTATTTATTTGACAGGAAGAGAGAGATCACAAGTAGGCAGATATGCAGTCAGAGAGAGAGGGGGAAGCAGGCTCCCTGTTGAGCAGAGAACCCGATGCAGGACTCGATCCCAGGAGCCTGAGACCATGACCTGAGCTGAAGGCAGAAGCTTAACCCACTGAGCCACCCAGGCGCCCCAGAGGTGGTATCATTTTACTCTGGTTCTAGAGAAGAGCTGTAGCCAGTGACTATCAATGATGTTCCTGTTAGTGGAAGAGCGGAGTCTGGATAATCTATTTGCATTTCTTTCTTTCTTTCTTTCTTTTGTTTTTCTTTTTTTTTTTTTTTTAAGATTTTATTTATTTATTTGACAGAGAGGGAGCTAGAGAGCGCAAGCGAGTGTGAGCGCACAGGCAGGGAAAGAAGGAGAGGGAGAGGGAGAAGCAGGCTGCCCAGTGAGCAAGGAGCCCAACGTGGGGCTTGATCCCAGGACTCCAGGATCATGACCGGAGCTTAAGGCAGACGCTTAACCATCCTTCTGCATTTCTATCATGAAGCCCATATGCTTTTCCTTAGCCGTGGACGTTCTCTTCTTTTAACAATATTCCATCAGCAGAGTGCCTGGGTGGCTCAGTCGGCTAAGCCTCTGCCTTTGGCTCATGATCCTGGGGTCCTGGGATCAAGTCCTGCATCAGGCTCTCTGCTCAGCAGGAACCTGCTCTTCCCTCTCCCTCTGCAGCACACCTGCTTGTATTTTGTCTCTCTCTGTCAAATAAATAAAATCTTAAAAAAAACACAACAAAATAAAACAATATTCCGTCAGCAAATTGAACATAAATAAGTCCCCTGTTCATGGCACTGACAGATAAGCCCCAAACAACATTAGCTGAAGCACGGTGAAAAGAAGATATGTAAAAACATACCTTAATGACAGAAGTATGTTAGAAAAAAAAATCATTTTTTAAAATCATTTAAGGTGAAAGCTTATTATCTGGAAAACCTCCCTTTGGGATAACCCCTCAGTCCCAAAACCACCAGATAACAGTATTCTTGTTCTGTGATAAGAGGAAAGGAGCCTGGCAGGTGGATAGCTTCACTCCCAGGGCCCCCGACAATCATCAAGTCTCTGAATGTAAGATGAAATTCTTACAACACGTTTCTTGTTTTGAGAGTTACCTCCTCCATCTTTTTTAAAGTTAATTTTTAGGAAGAAATCACATTCAGGAATTACAACATAGAATCAGCCTTGAGGTGGAAGGCTTAAAAGTCTTTTATTTTCATTGATTTCAGTTTTTACTACAATTGGGTGGGGATTTGTTTAATATTTCCTTAATTATTTCAGATAAGTCAGATGATACTTGAAATCAGAGGTCACAAGCTGGAAGCCCAGGGATAGAATTTGATTTACAGATAGCTTTGTCTTTGGGTTTCCACTCTCTTACAATTTTTAGATTTTAAAAAACAATATTTAATTTTGAAAATTTGGAGAAAGAACATCAATTTATGTTTTATGTAAACTCACTAACTTTTACACATTTTGTGCATTTGCTTTTCTTTCTCTTTCTTTCTACACATACACCCCCCCCCGGTTTTTATTTTTTTTAATTTTTATTCTTTTATTATTATGTTCAGTTAGCCAAGATATAGTACATCATTAGTTTTTGATGTAGTGTTCAACGACTAGTTTTTCAAAAAATATTTAATAGTAGATTGCATATATCCTTTCCTTTTACTCCCTAAGACTTCAGTGTGCATTTTCTAAGAACAATGATAACTCTAATACAGTGATAAGTTCTGTAACCCTTATAATAATCAAATTTAGAAAATTTAGCATGCATGTATTTCTCTTATCTATGTTCCATATTCCACTTTTATCTAGTTATCCTGGTGATGTTTCCTAATGCAGCAGCCCCCAATGTGTAACCCAGACCAAGATCACATTTTGGCTTTCATTGTCTTGTCTGTTTAGTTTCCTCAGTCTGGAACAGTTCCTCAGCCTTCCTTTGGTTTCACATATTCCCTTGTGATGACATCTACCACATGCTTGAAGAATTCTGGCCAGTTATTTTTATACAATGTCACTCAGTTTGGGTTTTTCAAATCTTTCCTTGTGATTGGATTTTAGTTCTGCATTTTTGGTGGGAATGTGACAGAAGGGATGTTGGGTCTTCCTAAGGGAATCATGTCTGGCAGAAGATGGCGAGGTGCCCTTCCTCAGTGACGTCAATTTTGGCAACCTTAGCAGGGTCTTGTCCATTTTCTCCATTGTATTATTACTATTTTCCTTTTTGTGATTAATACATAATTTGTGGGGAGACATTTTGACACCATAAGAGTCCTCTTCCTTATCGGACTCCTTCCTCACCACGACTGAGCATCCATTAATGATTCTTGCCTAAAGGGTTTTTTTTCCTTATCATAGTCATAAAGTGATGAATTTCCAATTTCAGTATTTCTTCTCTAACTTAGTCATCAGTAGACTATAAGGAAGTTGACTTTCCTTTTCTTTTTTGTCTTTTTTTTTCCCTCCTTTCGCCACTCTTTCTCTTTCTAATCAGTATGAACTCATGGATTATTTTTTATTCAGTTTTATTTTTTAAATTTTATTTATTTATTAGAGAGAGAGGGGGACAGAGAGCATATATTTGGGGTGGGGGGAGCACCACAGGGAGAGGGAGAAGCAGACTTCCCGCTGAGCAGGAAGCCCAGATGTGGGGCTCTATCCCAGGACCCTGATCATGACCTGAGCTGAAGGTCTTAACCACCCAGGTGCCTCTTACTCAGTTTTGGTTTAATCCATTAGTTTTCATTTATTTTGATTCTCAGATTGTCCCAGATCTGTCCCCTTCAAACTGCCTACCTGGGTCCTTTTGATTTGCTTAGTTAGTTAGTAACTTGCACTCCTTTATATTCTGGCACAAGATGTGCTAAGACTTGTCTTGTACTTTCCCTGCATCAGTCCCAGAAGCAGCCGTTCCTAAAGTAAACGCCGTTCCTAAAGTAAAATTGTGAATTGTCTCACAATTCAATTTAGTTCTGACACTACCTTCCTGGAGTTAACATCAGATCTCTTCTTAGTGTAGAATGATATTTAGAAAAGTTTGAACTCTGATCTGAGCATTAGGCTCATTGCTTCTGGAATGTCCTTTTTTTTTTTTTTTTTCAAGGTCTTTCAGTAGTTTTTGGCTATCTGTTGCTGTATAACAAACCACCCCGAGCCATAATGACTTGAAACAACAGCTTATTAAGGTCTCTCACAGTTGTGTATGTTGACTGGGCTCAGCTAGGCATATCTCACTTAGGTTTCTTAAGCAGTTATAGTTCACTGGTGGCTGGGGCTAGAGTTGTCTAGAGGTTTGACTGGAATTGACCTCCAAAGCTTGGCAGTTGAAGCTGGCTGTCAGTTGAGAGCTCAACAAGACTTTCTACCAGAGCACCCCTACGTGGGCTCTCCGGGCAGCTTGGGCTTCCATAGCATGATGGGTGGATTCTGAGAGGAGGTATCTCAAGAGTAAAAGAAGGAAGCAGAACTGCCTCTGCTCTTACAGGCAAAGTCTGGAACTGGCCCCATGTCCCTTCCTAACAATTCTATTGATCAGAGTAGACACAGATAAGCCCAGATTCAAACAGGTGGAGACATAGGGACCACCTCTCTTGTGCATGTGCAGGGAGAGAAGAGGTTGAGAGGAGCCATCTTTGGAGACAAACTACCATATTTATACTGGAAATGATGAATTTATCCTGATACCTCCCATTTTCTTCCAACCCCACAATGATCTCCCCATTTGTATCTCCCTTCTCAGTTGTTCAACCAGATAAGACATAACACAGGATTGCCGCACACGTTTCACTATGAAAAACAAACAAGATTCGAAGAGATCAAGATTTGTTTGCAGTTCTTGCTTTTTTAGACTGAAGGTTTATAATTTAAATCTTCATACAGCTTTACCATGTTCTTATTTGTTCAATTTTGTACTTTTTGTTGTTCTCTCTTTTGTTGCTGTTACAAATAGGATTTTATCTTATATAATAGTGTCAAATAAATGTTGTTCTCTCTTTTGTTCCTGTTACAAATAGGATTTTATCTTATATAATAGTGTCAAAATTGTATTTATTTGCCCACTCACTATTTCTTAATAGATTTCTTGTGGATGTTTTTGTTAGAAATGCACTATTTCACACTCTTCACCATTACCCATTATCTTAGATCTAGCCTGTTATTTGGCTAACGCCTAATGGCGCTTGTGTTTTTTTCAACCATTGAAAGAAATTTTTTCAAATTGCTTTACAAAGAACCTGATGTAAGTAGTTTCAGTTTGTGAAGAAATTATCCATAATGCAAAGCTCATCCCAATATAGGTGTTTAACAAATTTAATTTTTGTATGTACATTTTCTAAATAAGTGCACTGACCTCATAATTAATTCATTTTCATCCAAGGCATACATTTGGCCAGCTGGTACTGCCCCCAAGTTAAGTAATGGGTCTTGTAATTTGAGAGATTCTCTGAGCTAATACAATAATAATTACATATTGCATGTGTATTAAATAATAACTATTATGATAAACTTTGCATAAAATGTCTTCATACCACTTGGCATTTACAACCCCAGTATCTACTAAGAAAGAAGTTTACATCAGAATTTCCCACCTGTCCCAATTTTAGCTCATTTGAAAAGTAAGCAAGATTGGTCCTTGAATACAAAAGACATTCATAATAAATAACTCTTGAATACTCTATTAATGGGCAAGGATCTGAAGCAATTATCTAATCATCTTAATTTTGAAACATTTGTAGTATGGTGTTTTATAACACCAACTAATTCTCCAATTCTCTAACATCAACTGGGTGTCTCACAATTCAATTTAGTTCTGACACTACCTTCCTGGAGTTACCATCAGATCTCACAAATTAAAGGGTTCAGTTCCAAAAGGCACCCCTATTTTTGACACCAGCCACCAGTCCCAGGCCTCTCATTCTTCTGATTGACAGGCTGTAAATTGTGGACTCCCACCCAGGTTTGATAATTTGCTATGATGGCTCACAGAACTCAGGAAAACACTTCACTCATGTTGACCAGCTTATTATAAAGGGTACAAGTCAAGAACAGCCAAATGGAAGAGACGTATAGGGCAAGGCAGTGGGGAAAGGAGCAAGAGCTCCCGTGCCTTCTCCAAGTGTGCTACCTTCCCAGAACATCTGTGTGTTCATCAGCTTAGAAGCAATCCAAATCTTATCCCAGAGCTTTCCCAGAGAGAGCTCAGTGTGCAGCAAACCTTCCCCTTCCCAAGAGGCAGGTGGGTAGGGCTAAAAATTCCAACCCTCTAATCTCCTGCTCTGGTGATCAGGCCCATCCTGAGGTTATCTAGGGGCCCCATCCTAAGTCATTATTTTATAAACTCAGGTGTGATCAAAAGAGGTTTGTTATGAATAGCAGAAGACATTCCTATAACTCAGGAAATGCCAAAGGTTTTAGGAGCTCTGTGCCAGAACTCAGGACAAAGACCGAATATATTTCTTCTTACATGAAAGCAGGTATTTCACATATAAACTATGGCTTTTTTGGATTTTTTCCATAAGTAACAGTGGAGAGAAAAAACAAAGTGGGAGACAAATATGAATAAACAGAAAGGGAGAAAATGAGAAGAGAAAGTATGTAGAGATGAAGGAGAAAAAGAGCAAGGTGGAGAAAAGCATTCACATGCTTTAGGCAACTTGTAAAACTTTTTACAACATCCCACAGATTTCACAGAATTCATCTGAAGTTGGAATTGGTTTTAACTCTGTGTATTAATTGTGATTAAAGTTCTGATCATTTTGAATTATTTTCTCTTTCTTTTAATGATGATGGCAGTGATAATGATAATTCATCTTTTTGAAAGATACTGTCTGCTTATTGTTAAGATGTATATGAGACTTACTATAAACTTTGATTTGACTAAGTATTTTTATAAACACGTAGTTTATTTTCTTAATATTGGAAAAGTCACAGGTAGCTCTGACTACTACACGAAAATGAGTTAAGTCCTTGAAACTTAATGAAATGACTCAGGAAACTTTAATACAAGGCAATTATTTCAGGGAAGTTGAGCTATTATAATCATTCATTAACCAACTGTAGAATGGTTCAGTGAAGTTTTCTGTAGGAAATACCCAGCCACCAGAGTCACATTACTAAGTTACATAAATAAACAAAACAAATTTGCCTGGGGCCGGCTTGTCAAGTATTTAGTTCAATAAGGAAACATCACTTTAAAGTGTCTAAAATAGCTCCCAGAGGTAAATCCAGGAACACAAGAATAATGAAAATAAGAACAGCTCTTCTCATTTGAAAGAAAACTTGATTAATTGCTTCTTCTCAGGTAGAGTCTCTAGAGGACAAATGAGTAAGAACCAGTGTCTCTTGGGAGAAATATATTTGGGCAAATTTCTGTGATTACCAGTGGAGCAGTAAAATGTTTTATTCTTATTGACTTTCTAAATAATTTCATCTGTCTCCTTCATTGCCAGCTGATTCCAAGAAGAGATATCTAACAATTAATTCAAGGAGTCTGAATTCATATTGAATTTGATCTTAGATCAGTAGGAAAATCAATGAGAAGGGTGGGCAATGAGACCCCCCCAAAATAAAGACATCAACAATAACACTAGTAGCTACCATGTATTGTGTGGTTTGTAGGTGTCAGGCATTATTAAGTCTTTTACATAAACTTTCTTACCTTTCTCCTCCCCAAACCCTGTATGATAGATAAAACCAGAGAGTCTCTAGAGGTAAGACTTTCCTTTCTGGTCTACAGAGCTGCAGAGGAATTTGTCTAATCTTCAGCATTTACAGATCCAGTGATTTTTAAGAAAGTCTTTCAAACATATTATTTTTTCCTTTGAAGGCCATTCTTCATACCAAATAATCTACATTTTTCTCTTCTTCTGTCTTCTTAATAATAGAATTCGCCACCACCCCTATAGGTGTGATTTTCTGAAATGTACACAGAAATTCAATGGCATCATGACTGAGGAGGGGGAAATCACTTCCCTTGTTCTGGACTGTAAAATTTTATGTATATTGCTTAGACTATATTAATTGTCACATTATTCACTGTTTTTAAGTTTTGATGGCAACTATAACACCAAATTGATTTTCATATGTGAACTTTTGAGCTATGACCATTCATCTTAATTCTGTGATTATTATTTTTTTTAAAGATTTTATTTATTTATTTGACAGAGAGAGAGAGAAATCACAAGTAAGTAGAGAGGCAGGCAGAGAGAGAAGGGGAAACAGTCTCTCTCCTGAGCAGAGAGCCCGATGTGGGTGTTGATCCCAGGACCCTGAGACCATGACCTGAGCCGAAGGCAGAAGCTTAACCCACTGAGCCACCCAGGCGCCCCTCTAATCCTGTGATTATTGATGGGAGGAATTTTTAATTTATCATTTGCTGTGTACTTCATATATTTATTTGTGTCATTGTATTTAATATATAACATTTATATATTATTTATATAGCTATCTTGTATGATACATAAAAATAAGTTTTATTTTATATTTTACTTGTTTACATATTTAAATGCTGTATATATTTACCTTATTAAATTTTATCATATTAGGTCTGTTTATTGTAATCTTAAAATCCATTTCTCTAACATATTTTATTTCCTTCTGCTCTCATGTCATGTCAAGTTACTTGTTTAGTGAATTTGCCAATTTTCAAGCATTATTTTTATGTCCTCACTGAAGTCACTGACCCCAAAACTTTACACACACATACACAAACACACAGTTTTGGGTAGAACAATGGGACTATGCCATTATAAAACCCCACTCAAATTTAGATTTGTTCGTTAATCAGTCTTTTGTTTGTATTACTATGTTGATAGCAGTATCCTTTGTCAGCTACCTTGCTAAAACCCTCATCAAAAATGGAAAACCTTTCTTAGTTAATCCCTTGTTAACATTAATGAGTACTTCCTAAGTATTCCATAAATCATATTTGTTAAAGAGTTTTGTGTGAGAGACTGATACCAAGGTCATCAAACTATAGAGTTTATATCATCATTGATCTTTTTTTTTCAAATTCAGAAAAGTAATACCCTTTCTCCTATCTCTGAATACCTTTTGTGAGAACATTTCCTTAAAGACCATGGACAATAGTTTGATGTTTAATGTTTGCATTGTACCCTGGGAAAGAATTCATCTAGGAGACAAGATCATTTAGAATAAAAAAAAAGTGTTCTCTAAACATTTCCTTCCTTAATTTCTGCTGTAATTTCATTGCATTATTTTTAAGTTTTCCTCACAATACCATAATCACCTCCTTGATAGAACAAAGAGAGAAAATGCTGGAATATTTTCACCTTGTCATGTATTAACAGGTCACTGTTCACCATCATCATCACACCTATTCTCTATTTTCCTGGCACTGCACTTAGGACAAAAATTTGTCTGTTTGCTCTTGATATTTTTTGCAAGCCTTGGCTCATTTTCAGCTTTAACCCTGGTTATATCTTTCTTATAGTAGGCTCATTTCACACTATGTATTCATCCACACCGGGTGTCATGATTTAATGTAACATTTATTATATAGTTTCATACATTATCATGTTTGATATTCACAACATCCCAGGAGGTGTGAATTATTAACCCATTTTACAAATAAGAAATTAAGGACATTAACCAAATCAGGAATCTGGTATGTAATACAGCTAGACTAAAATAAACAATGCTATTTCAGAGTCTGCACTCTTAACTGCTGTAATATATTGGCTTTTCCTTCCATGTTTTTTCCCCGACCTTTTAAAATCTGGAAATCTCCTTTTATAACTATATTCAGTAAGCCCCTTCTTCTTCTTCTTTTTTTTTTTTTAAAGCTCCTTCTTATTAAAATGTGTTAAATGTACTATAATCTTGCTGCTCTCTTGAATCACTTTTTCCTGTCAGACTCTTTTTAGACTTTTTCATATTTTACTTCCTAGATTTTAAGTATCAGTCAGATTATGACTAGGATTCCCTTCTTGGGTGCCCCAAATTTAAAGATCACATTTTACCACAATTCTTATATGAAATTTTTATCAGCAGATTTGTTCTTGAAATTCAGGATTAAGAGGATATGTTCTCATAGCTTCTTCTGCTTTCAGAAAAACTTAACTATTAAGAAAAGTAAAGATTTGGGGCGCCTGGGTGGCTCAGTGGTTAAGCCTCTGCCTTCGGCTCAGGTCATGATCCCAGGGTCCTGGGATCGAGTCCCGCATCGGGCTCCCTGCTCAGCAAGGAAGCCTGCTCCCCCCTCTCTCTCTGCCTGCCTCTCTGCCTACTTGTGATCTGTCTCTCTGTCAAATAAATAAATAAATAAATAAGAAGAAAAGTAAAGATTTTTCTAATGTACTGCTTATAACCAAAAGATATTTTCAATGATTATATTATAGATTTAAATATGGAAGTAAAATACAGAGTTAAAAGAAAAGCACCACATAAAACAAGATTATAACAGTACACACACACACGGAAATAAAAGATCGGAATAAGTGTTTCACTCAATGAATGACAAAAAAATGATACAAAAAACATTGTTGTGAAATTTTAGAAAAGAGAATTTTCTAAAAGCTTTCTGAGAAGAACCTTGAACATGTGACCTATAAAGACACAAGAATCAGTAATACTGGACTTCTCAGTAGAATGCCAGTGGCTTGTCAAGGCCAGAAGACAGTAAAGCAATATTTTTTTTTTTAAGGAGTGACTTTCATACAGAATTCTATACTTAACCAAACTATCAATCTAATTTTGAGTAGAATAAAAATATTTTAAAGCATGAAAGGGCTCAGAAAACATCTCCATGAAATCTTTTTTTCTAGGAAGTTAATCTTGAGGCAATCAAGAAAAGGAAGATCTAGGATCCAGGAAATAATGAGAATAGAAACACCCCCCCAAATGGATATTTAACTACAGTAAGAAGATAGATAATGAGATGGGAATGTAAGAGAACTAAAACTTTACCCATTATAGTGGGAAATAAGTACTGTTTGAAACTGATAAATCAGAAATAGCAAAAAAAAAAAAATAATTTATTGATAGCTATTGTTCAGAAGAAACAGCTAAAAAAGTTAAAAATTGGTCGCCCCTGGAAGTGGGGTGTGGTGAGATAAAGGATAGTAGTTTCCCATCATTAATTATTAAATACTTTATTATTTTTTAACCAAGTGCTTATGAATCAGAATCAGTTGAGTCATGCTTCAGTAGTATACAATTCCCAAATCTCTCTGTCTTAAAACAAAAGCAATACGTGTATAATGAGTCAGCATGGGGCTATCCTCTATGTAATCTTTATTCTGGGACCCAGGCTCATGGAGGCTGAACGTTTTTTTTCTTCTTTATTTATTTATTTTTTTTCTTCTTTATTTATTATTTGAGAGAGATAAAGAAAGAGAAGGAGCAGAGGGAGAGAATATCCAAGTAGACTCCGGCTGAGCATAGAGCAAGATGTGGGGCTTGATCTCATACCCAAGAGATCATGACTTGAGCCAAAACCAGGAGTCTGACACTTAACTGACTGAGCCTCCCAGGAGCCCTGAGGCTGATCTTTACATAGGTTGACACATTCACGAAGGCTGGGAGTTAGAAGGAGCAGGCCACAGATGACCATAGGCTATCTCTTAATTTTTTCTTAATTTTAATTTTTTTAAACATTTTTTAAAAATTTTATTTATTTATTTGACAGACAGAGATCACAAGTAGGCAAAGAGGCAGGCAGAGAGAGAGGAGGTGAAGCAGGCTCCCTGCTGAGCACAGAGCCCAGTGTGGGGCTCAATCCCAGGACCCTGGGATAATGACCTGAGCCGAAGGCAGAGGCTTTAACACACTGAGCCACCCAGGCACCCTATCTCTTAATTCTTATGATAGGATTTGTACACGTGCCATTTCATTTCAAAAGATTGCTGGCCAAAACAAATCTCATGTCCCGAACTGATGGTACAGAGCTAAGAAATATATTCCTCTCTCAGAGAGTGGCAGCACATATTTGAGAATGACAATACAGTGTAAAATAGCTTGCAATACTTTTATACTAGTTTAAAGTATAATACAATAAATGTGTACCACTTAACCAATTATCTGTATCAAATGAATGGTTAGCTATTTTCAAACAGTTTTACCATTTTGAAAGGATTGATATGATGTTAAATGCTGATTGACCAATCAAAATGATTGAATTAGTGTTTGCTGATGACATTTCAACAACATAGCTACATTATAAAATTTATCTTCTTGAGAGACCCTCTTATCCTAGAAACATTGAGGCAGGTGGAGAAATAGATACAACCCCTCCATGGCAGATTGGCATGTGTAGAGAGGGAGGGAAGATGTAGACACGCGCCATCTTCGAAGTCAAGCTACCATGTAGCTCAGAACTGATGCATGTACACCGACACCTCCAATTCCATTCCAACCTCACAATGATCTTCTTAGCTTGATCTCCCTTCTCAGTTTCTCAGTCTAATAATATTCACAAAATAGTTTTAGAATTGTTGTATATATACCACTATGAAAAAATAAAACTACTGAAAAGAGATCAAAATCTGTTTGTAGTTTTAGACTCAATCTCTAGGATTCAAGTTTCAAGCAATAACCTAGGAAATTAATGATAAAAATGCCTCTTCAAAAGAGGTTCTACCTACTATCCTAAAAACATTCTTCTAAAGTTTGAAATTACCTTGATATTTAGGCTACAGTATTTAGGAAACTATAGAACGTCCAGCGCTTAAGGAAAGGAAGCGTAAGGCAGGTTTAGATCGCTTCAGTAGGTAAAAGACGATTGGCTAGAACATCTCCATGGAAAACTACTGAGAGGACCAAATGGGGCTCTTGGTAACGCTAAACATTTGCAACTTCTGAGTCACACTACCTGGGCTTGCTTCCTTAAATACGTTTTCTTCTTTTTCATATGCTGACTTTTGGTTTCTATTTACCTGTCTAAGCCATTTTGTTGGCAGGAGCTATTTAATTCTCTGTTCTGCCTAGAGCTCCTCAATAGGCACACCTGTAAGCAATTGTATATTACAACAAAAATGAACCAACCATTCTTTTGGTTCCATTATTTTGGTTGTTCATAGATCAGCTCCATTGGCACAGAGCTCTTGGCCTGCAACCCTCCTGTTGATTTTTCAAAGGTGGAAAAATGCCCACCCCGACCCCCACCTCCATTTTGAAGGAAGGAATCATGAAGCCAAAGCATCTAGACATGGTACTTAGCTTAGCTGAAGTGAGAGCTGCTGATCCACTAGTGCTAATTAAAATCAAAATTCTAAACAATGAAAGGCCAGGGTCGCCTGGGAATATGAGAAACTTGCCAAATGTAATACTGTACTGACACTCAGGAAGAGACCAAAGCTCATCCTAAAAATACAGGGGGAGAAAACAGCCAAGAATTTAGTGATATATGCTGAACTTCATCCAGAAAATTGATCTCATAAATTCAGTTTTGACCAGAAATAGAAATCAGTCAGTCTTGTCTCTACTCTAATTGGCTCGAACCTGCATTCTAAGGTTGAGAAATAAGGCAGATAATTAAACATCTTGGAAAATCCCAGGAAACCCCAGTCTCAGTTTCCTTACACCCCTTAGAAACATATCTAGATTTCATTTAATTTTGAAAATAAATTTCAGGGAATTTAAGCCACTAGTCATCCCTCACACAGTAAGGCAATTATTAGATAAGCTAAGAATCATTGTAATCTACTCACATTGGAGACGAATCCCCTACTACTTGTATGATGCGTGCAAGTGCGCCAGCGTATACCGCTGTCCATCAGAAAACATGGCAGCCAAGCCCAGTCCAATGAAATCTCACTTCCCTGGTCTTCAGTTACTCACTCAGCAAGGGGCTCTGATTCCTTTCAGGTTGTCACCACCTTAAACTTCTGAAATCAGAATTAAAAACCTTCAACATTTTATCAACATATTCTTATTAACCAGAAGAGTATTATGAATGAAGTTTCCAATATTTTCCAGGACGAATGTTCTTTTCAGTAAATGGTCTCTTGATAACTGCTCTGTGAACATTTAAACACTGTGATTACAGTTCTTAAAATGACCAGAAGTCATTACTCAAAAGCTTTCTTACTACACAATTACTAGGTCATGTGCTTCTCCTGTGTTTTTGTGCTGCTCTGGCGTGATTCAACTTCTGTTTGGGAAAAACAGACTTTGTGTCAGCAAAAAGAAAAATCAGTCTTTTATGGAAATCCATAAAATTAAAACTTGCATTATGTTTATGCCATCAAGCCCATGGAAATAAATATTGGAGTATTGTATTTTTAGTATGTTACCAGACATTAATTGCTTATGTACCACATCTAACTTTGTGATGGGGATTATCTCATGTCATTTCATCTGGACATTACCCTATGCGTTGGATACTAAAATTAAAACAATCTTGAAGAGAAAGATATTGTTTACAGGAATACTTGTGTCATCTTAAGTCGCACAATATGTAAGTGAAGCTATTAAAGTAATTCTTGGAAAAGGTAACCAAAGCCCTGATAGTAGTGGTGAGATTGGTGAGGAGGAGGCTGATTATGTGAGAGAAAGAAGGAACTGAGGGGCAACTGGAAAACCCCTTGGTTGATGTACCTGGGAAGGCACCAAAGAATCAAAGGAGACTCAAGCCATGTCTAGACTTTCATGAAACCAGTTTTCACTCATCAACTTCTGGGTATGGATTTAAACTTCTTTGGGGGGTTCAAATCACTACAACAGGTTTGGCACTGATGTCTCCAAGGTCTCTTCTTTCCAAATCGCCCACTAGGCTCTAAGGTCATCTGGGGCCTGTGTACACGGGCTCTTGTTTCTCACCTCCTCTGCAAGAGAAGAACCAAATAGAGCAGGCTATGCTAGAAAAGAACACTAACTTCCCAAGGGAAGATTAAGAGACCAGGGATAGGGAGCAGAAGAGTGCAGAGCAAGACCAGGGATTACCCCTGTGGAGATCAGTCACCTGCTGCTTGGATGACGACATCAGGATAGGCTTCGTTCCAAAGTGAAGGCTCTCTTCGACTGACAACGGGGAATCAAGCCAATGATCTACAAACAAAGCTTTTTGGGTTTTGTTTTTCTTTAAATCCCGAGCTTAGTGAGGATTAGATCCTAATAAGCTACAATTTCGTATTGTGTTCCCCAAACTAGAAATCACAATGGCTATGTTGTCCTTTGTTCCTTGTCAGTGTTGTCAGACTCCAGTCTGTACACTAGTGTTAATCTTCATGATCGCTGAACTTTCTATCTCTGGTTACAAAAGCTCCAGGCTGCATATATACAAACCAAACAATAGCCAGGGAAGGACAAAAGTTCATTCATGAGACAGTGTCAGAACTGCAACAGAAGAGAGAAACTATTTTTTTCCCCCTTTTAAATGGGGATGAAACACACACCATAGATCATTCTCATTGTCTGCGCTGTCACAAGGGTCGTTGGCGACAATCGCAGCTCATCACTCTTTCCTTCATTCCTGCTGCTAAACATCCATTCAGACCATTCAGTGGGGAAGAAGTGGGAAAGATTTTACTCTACCTGGATGATCGACAGATTCTTGCTTGATTTTGGAACTCGTTCCATTTAAAAAACATGCTTTCTGAGGTTAAAAGGTTTACCATTTAATATTAAATATTATATTAAATTAATAAATAGGATATAATACATTAAACTCATATTTAGTATTAAAGTTGCCTTTTGATGATATTAATAATGTAAATAATATAAGAATAATATCTTTTAATAATATTTTAAAAATATTTTATATAAGGCTTCTAGACATGAAATTTTAAAAAGCCACCTAGTCCCTGATATAATGGATAAATGGTTTATTTTATTCTTTAAGATTTTATTTTTATTTATTTGAGAGAATGAGAGAAAGACCACAAGCAGGGTGCGGAGAGGCAGAGGGAGAGGGAGAAGCAAGCTCCCTGCTGAGCCAGGAGCCCTACATAGTGCTCTATCCCAGGACCCCAGGATCATGACCTGAACAGAAGGCAAAGGCTTACCCGACTGAGCCACCCAGGTGCCCCGCCTCCCCACTTTTTTTTTTTTAATTAATTTTTTTTTTTTTTTTTGATAAATGGTTTAAATTCCCTTCCTTGTTCTGTTATACCTTTTAGCTGGGTTATGGTAATAGCTAAAGGTTTAGTTGTATGAAAGAATCACAGGATTCTTCAACATCCAGATGGGTCAGATTTTCCTGCCTCAAAATGTAGTTCTCTTTCACTGCTTCATTTGACCACCATTTCTCAAATATGTTTTTTTTTTTTTTTAGGCTCCTTTATGTTTTTTCATAGGTTGGTGGCTCATTTCATTTTTTTTTTAATTTTTTAGTTAAACATATATTTTTATCCCCAGGGGTACAGGTCTGTGAATCGCCAGATTTACACACTTCACAGCACTCACCAAAGCACATACCCTCCCCAATGTCCATAACCCCACCCCCCTTCTCCCAACCCCCCTCCCCCCAGCAACCCTCAGTTTGTTTTGTAAGATTAAGAGTCTCAAATATGTTTTATCCTAAACCACTTCTGCAAGCTAAACGACAAAAATTTGTGTTTTTACTATTTATTTATTTATTTTTTAAAGATTTTGTTTATTTATTTAACAGGCAGAGATCACAAGTAGGTGGAGAGGCAGGCAGAGAGAGAGAGGGGGGAGGAAGCAGGCTCCCCGCTGAGCAGAGAGCCTGATGTGGGGCTCAATCCCAGGACCCTGGGACCACGACCTGAGCCAAAGGCAGAGGCTTTAACCCACTGAGCCACCCAGGCGCCCCACTAATTATTTATTAAAAAGTTTCTGAATGTTTACTATGTGTCAGATACTGGGCTTGGGGCTGGAGATAGAAATGATTAAGTCATTCTCTCTCAAAATATTGGTAAGATCAGTACTACTAATACTTATTAAGTACTTAATATGTGTCAGGTAGTTTTCTAAGAACTCTATATGTATAAGTTCTTTTAATATATCATAATATATTTTTGGAGATAGATAGATATTATGATTATTAATTATTATTATTATTATTCCTTTTTCACAGGTGCAAGGACTAGGCACAGAGTGACCTGCCCAGACTACGCAGTATAGTAAGGGGCTGAGACAGGATGAAATAAATGAAGGCAATTTGACCCTGGGTTCATGCTCTTAAAAGCTATGCTGGGATACAGGAAGGTGACACAAGGAGGTGCTATGAGAATTACAGAGACCCTTACCCAAGCTGATGATAGGGGCAGGTCAAGGCAAACTTTCATAATGAAATGGAGCTCGGTCTGAACCATAAAGACCAAGTAGGGATTAGCTGGCAAAGGAATGAAGAAGAAATGTGAGGACACTGTGGAGATGAACAGCGTGCCTGGAACCAAGGTCTGAGAGTGCCATACGGCCGCATGAAGGGCCATCTTGAAGCCCTTGCTGCTGATGGAGGATGGGGTCGCAAGGAAATTGGTGTCACGGGGGAGGGAGATGATGGCTAGCCATGAGCTGGCAGGGTGGACCTTGTGGACCTCCTTAGGGAAATTAAATCTTAGCCTATTCTGAACTACACGCGCTGTTGTTTTGTTTTGTTTTATTGTCTGTTTACATTGCTTTGAGCTACAATTTCTAAGCTAAGTAAATGTCAAGTCACTTTCCTGAGGCTCAGTTTCCTCATTATTATTTAAGGAGTTTGGTTTACAGGACAACTTGATCCCTTCTAGTGTTGGGATTTATATCTGTTTATCTTATTCTTTTAGTCTCTTATTTGTGTGATTAAGTTCTTTGTATATTGAGCTGAGGCAGAGATAGATAAACTTGGTAGAGCTTAGTTGTACAAAGAACTTAAATTTAATATGGACGCGAGGTCTGGTGAACCCCGGGTTAATTATAGTTTGAGGGAGTGATGCTTCCCTTTACTTGATGTCATTGTGGGAGACAGTTGGGATGTTAAGGAATGTCATAACAGTAGTAGAATTATAAGTTTGGAATACATGCCAGTAAGGCCAAATTATATATTATTGAGGCAAGATTCTCATAAAACACCATTACTATAGCGTGTACTGGTCCTTTGTTCTTTGCTTTTCCTGGTTGCAGTGAACTCTGATTCAGAGATGCAGCTTCGTCTTGTCATCTCTTTTACGCAATTGCCTCCTTCCCATTTCTTGTTCTGCCAAAATTATGCTGTCCTGCGTCCTTGTCACCTCTGCCCTCCGGGTCTCTGTCCTTATCTGTGACCTTTCTCTGGGGACCCTGCTGCCGAGCTCACATCTTTGATCTGCCCTGTTGCAAAACTATTTTTTCTCTCTTATTACAGTCAATGAGCTTTGCTTCCCACTCCTTTAAGTTTAGCCTAATCTCTTTCATGTTCCTTGGTAAAATTAGAATACATTTCCATTTGCCAGTAGTTTCTTAAAAACTTCTGTTTGCAAAAACTTCACGGTCAGGACTCACAAGGCATATATATGAGGGTACATTCTTCCTTCCTTTCCTAGCTCTCTCTCCTGCTTCTTCTCTACTTCCTCGCTCTTTGCGCCTTTCCTCCCCACCCAGAAAGGATGTAAAAGATCTTAAAAAAGAAATATGATACATATGACTAGATCAAATGAAAGTAAAATTTTGTAATTAAGGAAATCAAGTTAGCGGGGAAATAAAAGAGAGAGGTCAAGAATGAGGTTAATGTTTAAAACAAGGGTTAAGAGTTTCTTCCTTCAAGTTTTTAGGCAAGACACACATTTGTCTCTAAGCCGTTTAGCCCCTAGTGGGGGAGGGGAGACCTGATTCTTTGTATCCAAAAGACAGACTAACAAGCAGCACCAACGTGAAAGGCAACATTTCTCCATGCTGAGAGAAAATGGAGACAATTTCTCCCATGGACCTTCCTGAAGAAGATAGACTATGCACCGTGTTCTCAACAGCATCCTAAAAAAAGCCAGCCACACAGATGACTTTTCAAAGTCGATATTTTGGGGCTTATATCATGCCAAAGCAATTCAGGAAAGTAATGTTAGAGGAGCAGTCCTGCTCCTAAACTTCCATACTGGGCTCCTTAGCCGAGGGGTAGGTTTGAGAAGCTGGAGAGCAGCAGTGGCACTCTGTGGCTCATTGTTCACCAGAGGTGATGGGGTGGGGAAGGAGAGAGGCTTCCATGACCAATTAATTTGGATTTGCAAACTCTCTTTGAAGATTCAACATGCACATTAGCATATGAGGAAGGGCTCTGAAAAGTCCTGTAGTAAAGAAACATACTTATCTTTGTTTAGCCTACTTTTTTTTTAAATATATTTAAACATAGAACTTGTTTTCATTACCATTTGTGTTCTCTCTCCAGTCCATTACTTGGGCCACTTCACTATGCCCAAGAAACAGATTAGTAGTTACTAATTTAATTGGGTTAATCACACACAAATGTTTATTTAAAAAAAATATTGGAATATATCAGCTTCTAGATCATTACAAAATCACTGCAGAAATTAGGTGAAATTAAATTAAATCTCACTAAGGACTTCAGTGACATTTTCCTTTAGGTTGAACAAAAGCTTTTTCTTTTAAAATACAAGAAAATGTCCATTTTGGTATTTAAAAAAATGACTACTTAAAATACTGCTGACATCAATTTAACCTACTCATTTACAATTTTTCAAATATATTGAACATAAATAAAAAAAATTCAACTCCTAGCAGTTGAGCTTTTTTATTTTTTTAAGATTTAATTTATTTATTTGACAGAGAGAGACACAGTGAGAGAGGGAATACAAAAGGGGAGTGGGAGAGGGAGAAGCAGGCTCTCCACCCAGCAGGGAGTCTGATGTGAGACTCCATCCCAGGACCCTGGGATCATGACCTGAGCCAAAGGCAGACGCCCAATGACTGAGCCACCACCTAGGCACCCCAGTAGTTGAGCTTTTTTGAGCAAAGTGTTTCTATTTTAAATTAACTAATCATTTTTACATATCATAAGGTTATGCTATGATTAAACTTAAAAGACAAACATTTCTTAGATATGCACCAAACACTTTCAGCAAGACTTGTATATTTAATCTCTAAGTCGAAATGAACAATTAACAATAAATCATATCTTAGTGTCCCTTTTCAGTGTAGAGACAGGAAATTCATGGAAGATATTTAAAGAAACACAGTGGCATGCCTTTGGCTCTATAATTAGATGTGCAAAATTCATCCTAGGTTTTTTTTTTTTTTTTCCCAAGCAAGCAAACAAACAAATAAACAAGGATCAGTGAATGAATTGTGTATGAGTCAGAAGTTCTCTCCCAGTGTTTGCTTCGGCAGCACATATACTAAAAAAGAAGTTCTCTCCCAAATATTTCCCAAGCAACACCTTTGCAGAAGTTAGTTCTTTTCCATTCTCAATCCCTTCTCTTTCCTTTGGTTATACAAACATGTTATTTTGGGATCACTATTTGTCTGAGGTATAATGCAGATTCCAGGCTATCTTCATTTTTAGAACCCACATAATAATTACATTCTCTACTGAGAAAATTACTAGGCACAGAGAAGAAATCCTTCTTTACTACACCAGACTTTCTTATTAGGAAAAGTTTTGCACATTGGACATTTTTAAAAGATTATAAACTATCAGTTGAAACCTCTAGTAAGACATATACTTGTTTTTTTAAGTTTTGGACAATAGAAGATATAACAACTGGAGGGGTCCTACCCCATCATTTTATAGATGCAGGACTGAAGGGTAGGCACGGGAAGGGATTTTCCCATGATCACACATAAGTTGGTGGCAAATAATGAAAACAAAGCCTGGATGTTCTTATTCCTAAACCAGTGGTTTCCCCATGACACCATGCTGATAATTTACAGAAATCTCTATAGACAAATCAAATATTTTTTTTTTCTGTCGATGAAACAGTTTTATAAAAGCAGGAATTCATAGACCTTGTAAGTATTTGTAAGCACTGGTTCTATTTGTAAATAACTTGGTAGCAACAAAGTGAGTCAGAATGTCCCAAGATGTGAAGTGATCCTGGTGTTTGGAGGAAGCTTACCGCAGTCAGTCCAATTATTAGATTGAAAACGACACGGAATGTATTACTATGACATTGATCATCTTTGCTCCTCTTATTCTCTAACTTTCCACCACCATCGCTATGTTGGTGACATGGAAATACACATCTTGAGCCCAGACCTCTGCCCTGAAGTCTAGCATCATAACTCCAACCCCCAATGGGACATCTCTCCTAAGTTCCTCAGGGACCCTAAACCTAACCTGGTAGAATTTTAACTCATCATCTTGAGCCCTCAACCCTGTCCTTGTCCTGAGCACCCATCTTAGGTATGCCCTCACCAGCCCCACAGTGTCTCAATCTGGAAATCTGGGCATCACCTTGATGCCTTCCCATCCACCAACCGACACATCCAATCAGCCACCAAGTCCCAGAGCCTTAGTTATCGTTTGCATCCATGACCTTCATTCCGTCTTCTCTGCAGCTTTAGTTCAAGCTCTTGCCATTTTTGCTATTCTACATCAGCCTCCTAATTAATTTCCTGCATCTCCTATCATTCTCTTTCAGACCACTAACCAATCTTGTCTATTGTTCAGGCAATAGGAAACGCCATACTATATTTACTTGGTTATCAGACTCCTTTAAAATTCTATGTAATCCAGCAATTACCATTGGCCCTCTGCTTAGGGAAGCGGCTGATGCTAAAGGTATAAGCTGTTGCTCGAGTTCAATACCATCAATACATTTTCTATGCTTCCTCCCTGTTTCATTAAATACCACGGAGAGAGAAAAGGGGAACATACCAGGTATAGAGTTTGGGCTTCCCGGACACATAATTATATAGGTTTTAATAATTTTCATGAAACATTAATCTCATCACTTACTTGGGAGCAACATTTATAGGAAGATACAGAGAGAAGAAATAGAAATGGCATTATCATCTGTCCTCCCCTTCAAAAAGGTTTATCTAGATCTCAGGAAGGTGTGAAGTCAGCAAAGTACACAAATATTAAGCAAATAAAGGTTTACGAGCAATGTTTATAAAAGTGAATTCATGTTGTGGTCACTGGGAGAAGGTCTAGGATGCGTGGGCACGCGCGCGTGCGTGTGTGTGTGTGTGTGTGTGTGTACGCACGTACATGCTTATGTGTGCATGCATACCAGTGCATGTGTGGTTGTCTCATTTTTGCCCATTCCTGGCAAATAGAGTCTGAAACCATCGCTTTGTCAGTATCAAGACTGCTCCTGACAGGTCTAACTTCCAAAAAATGACATATGTACTTTCTGGGGGTTACAATGGGAATAAAATGCTCACACTCATCATTCTCTTTACTGTACTTTTCCTAAAAGTTCACTGATTCTATCCTTTTTGCAATCTCTTTTGCCAGTATTTAAAAAAAATCATATTTTTTCTTCAAAGAAACTGAAGAGTTAATTAACGGCACCTGCAATAGCGAGGCAGCCAAAGAGAACACAGGGCGTTCATGATCCTACTGCAAAGACAGGCACCTGGGACTACAAAAGGGCATTTGGGCTTCCAGCAATAGATAAACGTTTTATACCTTTCCAAACCAATACAGTCTGCTGAATGATTTGGATGGTTCTTAATCAAAAGAGGAATCCTTAAAAATTCATCAGCAGTCCCTATTTAGATACTTGCTAGCCTTACACAGCCCAGAATCCTTCCCTTTCCTTTTATTCCTTTTACCATTCTAGAGTATTCTAAATAGTTAGTATACCTGGGAAGCCTCATAAGGCTCATATCAGATTGTGTGTGAGAAAGCACGTAGGCAGACACAGGAAATTATACAGAGGCAAAACAGATCCACGAAATCATAGGACTTTCAGAGTTTGATCAGAGTGCATAATCCAGGGTGCCTGGGTGGCTCAGTTGGTTAAGTGTCTGCCTTCAGCTGAGGTCATGATCTCGGGGTCCTTCGGATCAAGCTCCTCATCCAGGGGCTCCCGGCTCTGCAGGGAGCCTGCTTCTCCCTCTGCCCATCCCCCCACTTGTGTGCTCTCTGTCTCTCAAATTAATAAATAAAATCTTTTAAAAAAAAAAAAAGAGTGCCCAGTCCAACATCCTCATTTTATAGAGAAACTAATTTTGTCCAGCAAGGTAATCCAGATTTAGGTTCCACAGCCAGTAAACAGGCAAACTGATACTAGCACCCAAGATGACTATTTCATCCAGGGCACTGGGACAGGTAGCGTTCTGGGAGCTGCTGCATCAAGGCCACATGCTCTGATCTAGCATTTAAGGAATGCCTATTTCCAAGCTCCTATCATTATAATTGCCTCTGTTAGGATTAAGCATGCAGGAACTGAGGAGAATGCTTTGATACAGGTCTGGAAATATGTAGAAGCACGTCAGGTAGCAATTTGGGGTGAATTGGGAAGGTTTTTATTTCATACTCTGTTCCCTTCATTCGTTCCATTGTTGGCACTTCTTGCTAGAGGATTAGACCACCTGGCATAATGAGCATGTCAAGTAGGTAACACGTGGCTTCAGACATTTGTATCAAATGTCTGGAGGAATCACCACCTGTCTTGTTTCCTTTCTTTCTCTCCTCCTTCCAACCTCCTTCCTCTTCCCTTTTATTAATTTTATATTCTCTCCTTTCTCCCTTCCTCTCTCCCTTCCTTCTCTGTGTATTTGTCAGTATCTATCATGTGCCAGACACTGTAATAGGTATTGTAAGAAAGAAAGATTAGAAACTCACAGTCTTTATCTGCAAAGAGTTCAAGGTCCAGTGGGGAGGATAAATATAGAAATAAACAGTTACAAGGAAGATGCAACCGTAAGTGTTAGCATAGAGTTATTTGCAAAATATTGTGGGAACCCTGAGGAGGGAAAACCTAAAAAGGGAATTGGGTTGAAAGATAGAGATAACATGGAAATGATAGGAAAGACTTCAAAGATTTCATCAGCAAGGACCATGTTCATTTCATAAGCATGTGCTGAATTGTTCTAGGCACTAGAGATTACTAAGGTAACCAACCCTCTCAGTTTGCCTAGGATTTTCTTAGTTTTAAATGAAAATTCTCATATCTTAGAAGCTTCCTCAGTTCTGGGCAAACCTGGATGGTTGGTCATTCTACTAGGGACAGAGTGGCAAATAAGACCAAGGCAATCTTTGAATTTTGTCTAGCGCAGGGAATACACACTGAAGACATAATTACAAAATATGTATTTTTATTTAGTTGCATTTATTGATGATTTTGTAGTATTTTATTTTGATATAATTCTAACAAAGTAAAACAGTTCTATAGGTCATCCCTAAGGAATGTTTAGGCTGAGACTTTAAAGAGAAGTTGGCAAACAATAAAAAATAAAAATAAAAAATAAGGAGAAGTAGGCATTAACCAAGCAAAGAGCAGCAGTGAGAGGAAACCACAGTGGAACATGGAAAGAGAGTGGTGCTCTGTGCATTTGAGAAACAGACAGGAGGCCAACATGTCTGAGTGAGTGGTGCCAGATAAGCCTGGAGACAGAGCCAGTTCAGATGATGCCTGCTATGAAGGGTCATGTTAGGCGCCTATAACTATATACTAAGAGCAAGGGAAAGTCATTGATGAGTTCTAAGGAGGGCTAACATGATCAGCATTTTTAAAAGAGGTTACTCTGGCTATTGCTTGGAGCATGAACTTGGAAGTAGGATAGAAAGAGGCTATGTCAGAGCAGTGAGGAAGCTATTGCTCTAGTCTTGAATATAGACTTAAACCAGATGGACAAAGGCAGAGGAAGAAAGATGAAGACAGGTGAGAAAATTAGAGATATAGAACTGGCAGGACTTTGTTGGTTACCTGCCTGTCAAGACTGAATACAAAATGAGGTGTCATTTACTGAGATTACTGAATCACTAAACCTAGTAGGATTGAGAAACTGATCAATTTTGGCAATGATTCTTTTGAAGTTCTTATGAGATATCCAATGAGAGGGATGCCTTGGGGACTCTGTTGGTTAAGAATCTGCCTTTGGCTCAGGTCATGATCCCAGGGTCCTGGGATTGAGTCCCAAATCTGGCTCCTTGTTTGGCAAGGAGCCTGCTTCTCCCTCTGCCTGCCTCTCCCCATGGTTGTGCTCTCTCTCTCTGACAAATAAATAAATAAAATTTCTGTTAAAAAAAAAAAAGATATCCAATGAGATGTGTCAAGTAGGCAGTTAAATTGTATGTGTTCAGAGTGCAGAAGAGATTGTGGGGGTGGAGATGCAAATGTGGAGGTTGTCAGCATAGAAGTGGCACAAGAATGGATGGTATTACTTGTAGAGACTGGGAAGAGTGATATGAGAAGAGGACTTGAAATGAGATTCTTTCCTAGGTAGATGCAGTAGAAGATAGGAGACTATTTGCAAGAGCATGATTAAACAGGCATATTGTGGAATCGGAGCCAGCTAAAAAAGTGATTGAAAACCAAAGGGGATTAATGAGTAGATAAAAAAGAAGCTTCCGTGGAAAGCGGGGGTGATCCAGGCAGCAGTGAACCCAGTAAGGTGAAGGAAGAATTGCAGCCAGGAATGGCTGAATGAGCAAGCTAGCTAGAAGGTTAAGAGAAGGGTGATTTTCAGTGAGTGATTTTGGAGGTTGTACTGTTTCATCTGGAGGACAAGGTCCTTAGTGCAACCATGGGAGGAAACGGCTGTGGCAGGAATGAATGTAAATATCCACATCAAAGTTAAAGTCTCCTAGAATGATGGCTGATGTTGGGGTAGAGAGAAAGACACAGCGTCTGCAATAAACGAAACAGATATGACTGGGGAGTCAGCAGATTATTGCAATGAGGAAAAGGTGGTTAAGCTCAGTGGTAGAAGCCTCAACACAGGTGTGGTTTTTCTTCCAGTTTTATTGAGATATAATTGACACACAACAGTGTATTAGCCCAAGGTGCACAACATAATGATTTGATATATGTATAAATTGCACAATGGTCACCACTATAACTCTGGTTGATGGCAATCACCTCATATAGTTACAAGCCGTTCTTTTTTTTCTCATGATGTGAACCTTTAAGGTCTACTCTCTTAGCAACTTTAAATAATACACTGCATTATGGTTAACTATAGTCACCATGCTATACATTATATCCCCAGGATTTATTTTATAACTGGAAGTTTTTACCTTTTGACCATCTTCACCTATTTCCCCTATGGCCCACCTTCTTCCTTTGGCAACCACCAATCCCTCTGTCTTTATGACTTTGGTTTTTTAATATCCCACATATGAGAGACCATACAGTATTTCTCTTTATCTGACATCTCATTTAGCAGAATGCCCTGTCAATCTGTTGTAAAAAACGACAGTATTTCCTTCTTTTTTATCGCTAAAAAAGTATTTTATTCTATCCATTTTCTTTATCCATTCATCCATCAGTGGATGTAATGCTTCAGTGAACAAAAGGGTTTAGATATTTTTGTTTGTTTACTTGTTTCCTTTGGATAGATACTCAGAAGTGGGATTACTGGATCATATGATAGCTGTTTTTTAACTTTTTTTTGAGGAACCTCCATACTGTTTTTCATAGTGGCTGCACCAATTTTCATTCCCACCAACAGAACACAAGGGTCCCTTTTTCTGCACATCCTCACCAGCACATGGTATCTCTTGTCTTTCTGATAATAGCCATTCTAATAGGTATAAGATGATATCACTTTATGGTTTTGATTTGCATTTCCCTGACAATTAGTGATGTTAGTACCAATTAGTGATGTTAATACCTTTTTATATACCTGTCGGCTGTTTGGATATCATTTTTGAAAAAATGTCTATTCAGTTCTTCTGCCCATCTTTTAATGGGATTGTTTGTTTTTGTTTTTCTATTGAGTTGTATGGGTTTTAAATAAATATTTTGGATATTAACCCCTTATCAGATATACAATTTGCAAATATGTCTCTCCCTTTTCATTTTGTTGATAGTTTCCTTTGTCATGCAGAAGCTTTTTAGTTTGATTTAATGCCATCTGCTCATTTTGCTTTTGGTGTCAAATCCAAAAAATCATTACTAAGACTTACGTCAAGTTGTTTACTGCCTTTGTTTTCTTCTAAAAGTTTTGTGGTTTCAGGTCTTAGGTTCAAGTCTTTAGCCCAATTTCAACTGATTTTTGTATATGGTGTAAAGTAGGGATTCATTTTCATAGCATGTGACTATACAGTTTTCCCAGCACACTATGTATATTCTTGGCTCCTTTGTAGTAAATTAATTGACCGTTTATTTTTCTTTTTAAAACTAGGAGTGGGAGTGAGGGCTGGTATGGGGGTAAGGAGCAAGATCTAAAAGGGTTATGGGAAGAGAAGTCACTGCTCCCACTTTTCACTCCTATGTTATATGAAAGGTAAAAAAAAAAAAAAAAAAGGAAGGTCTCCCCTTGAGAGTAATGTGGAAAGTGTAGAAGACAGGTTGCAGGTAAGGCAGGGAGATTGAGGAAGTTGAAAGTGGAAATATATATTTATTATGTTCTGAAAAGCATAGCCAAAGTGCTTGGGAGACAGGAAGTAATAGGGTTTAAGGTTCAAGCCATTTGGAGATGGTGGGTTGGTTTAACAAAGGAGGTTTTTCATGAGTAATAACTGGCAAAACCAGGAATAAGTGAAAGGCAGATTAATTTCTTCTTGGGGGATGGTAAACGTTTGAGCTTGGTGACAGGGCCAGAGGTTGTGGGAGGAAAGCAGGTATCATTTTCCTAGTGGTCCTGTCTTCTAGGGAATTGTATTGAGTGTGGCAGGTGTGGGTGGGGAAGCTCTATGAGTGATTCTGAATGAGGTAATACTCTTAAGTATGCTTTGAGGTTTGGTTATCTATCTCTCACCTAACATTGAATAACTGCTTTGTTCCAATGATCACGGCTTTACAAATTTTGTTCTGCCAGATGATAACCATTACGTATGTTTATCAAGGTTTGTTTTATCCATCCATTTCCTTCAATATCAGTCTCAATATTTAGAAATGCTTGTTTCCTTAGCCGCATTTCTTAGGTCATGGATGATAAATCTAGCCCGCTGATTTCTTTGGCACTCAGCTGGCTCTCCATGTGACCTCCAACAACCTCATTGCAATGTGCAAGTTCACCTTTGGAGTTTCCTGATGCAGGACATGAGAAAAAAAACAAACGAATACTAGCATGTTCAAAGTCAAAAGATTACTTTCGATATTTTCGTAAACTATTTCCTTTCTACTGCAAAAGGGCCAGAGATTACTTGCTGTTATTTGATAGCTATGGAATGTAGAAAACTTGAGACTATGTCAAATTTTAGGCATGGACTTAAGAGTTAAAACTGAGAAATAAAAGACTATGAATTTGAGCTTTCCTATGCTCTGTAACCATACTCTGCATATTATGTTTACCCCCGAGGGTGAAATGGTTCAGCTTGATCAGCCCGCCCCACAAAGATGTCTAAGCCCAAATCCCTCCTGGCTTTTGTTTATGTAACATTCTCTCTTTGGCCTTATCACAGATAGGCCAGAGGGCTGCAATCCTTATCTAGAAAATACAACCATAGGTTTCTGCCTAACTCGCTGATACCGTTTCCTTTCAGGTCTTCCAAGAAGAAAGATGGGCTTCTGCTCTGAATTACCTACAGCTAGTCTAAGCTGTCTCATTCCTGTGCCCCTGATACAGTCCCGAGGAAGGGAAGGGCTGGGCAGTTTTCTTGGTATATGATGCCAGCCTTATTCCCTGTTCTTGACCATGCCTTGATTTGTTTGATTATGAGCTGTGTTTGCTTATTTATATATATTACTCTTTGTGAAGTCATTAAACCTTAGGTCCCATGCTCTATTGTCTGGTTTAAAAGTGAATAACAATTATAGTTAGTGCTGTGTGTGCTCAGGGAAAGATAAAGAACCAAGATCCCTGGAACCATGATTCCCCCTATACCCTGCAAAAATATTCCACTCCTTCCAAAACAATTCTGTAGAAACACACACGGACTTCTCTTAGGCAACCCGACACTGCTCACAAAAATTTAAAGCTGCTTTTCCAGAATTGTCTACAGGGCCACTTCATAAGCCAGCCAAGAAAATCTGGCTCATTCTCTGATAGTCAAAGCCTCAATCTTAAAAAACAAAGCAATCACTACAAACTCCCTATTATTATCCAGTTTGGTTCCACACCTTATTTATAAAACCTAGCTCTCGATGAATTTTTAATATTTTCAAAATGCTGAGATGTCTCCGAAGGTAATGATGTGTCACTGTTGAAGATACTGGTACATCGAATCTAAACAACTGAATTGAGGGTCAGAAGTTGAGTCGGGGGACGCCTGGGTGGCTCAGTGGGTTAAAGCCTCTGCCTTCAGCTCAGGTCATGATCCCAGAGTCCTGGGTTCAAGTCCCGTGTTGGCCTCTCTGCTCAGCAGGGAGCCTGCTTCTTCCTCTCTCTGCCTGCCTCTCTGCCTGCCTGTGATCTCTGTCTGTCAAAATAAATTAAAAAAAAAAAAAAAAAAAGAAGTCGAGTCAGGGGTCTTACACCCAGGACGCTAACCTTGTGAAAGTCATTTAGTTTTTTAAGTCTCCATGTCTTCATTTGTCAGGCATGGTTAATAATGAAACCTTGAGCGATGGCCTGAGGTCCTCTTAGGTGTGCTGTCTGCGCATACAGCACCATGATTCCTTGTTCTTACAAGGATTGAATTAGACAGTGTTTGTGCACTGGTTCCATGACGGAGAGGTGTCGTATGATTAACATATTTCAGGCCTGGAAACAAATGGAAGGAAGTTCTAAAATGTTTTGATCATTGGTGGCTTCACCAGAGTAAATATTTGACTTACCAAGGTGCCTGGAACCCAGTGAATTTATCAATTGGGTAAGTTTACCGAGTACTGGGACTTCAGGAGAAAATCAACAGCCTTACTCATGTCCTGGTAGAATCTGTGAATAAATGAGTGAATGAAAATACTTACTGGTAAATTATACATTCTTGCATGTTAAGGAAAGTATCTGACATTATTTAACACACGCATTTTACACTTTAAGATGGTTACACTTGAGGTTTGGTTTCCTGTAGACAAAAATTCTGATTAATAATCAACTAAGGAAAATAAAAGAGGAAATATTTCTTTCTTTTATTTTTTTTTTAAAGATTTTATTTATTTATTTGACAGGGAGAGACACATCAAGACAGGGAACACAAGCAGGGGGAGTGGGAGAGGGAGAAGCAGGCTTCCCACTGATCAAGGAGCCTGAAGAGGGGCTCTATCCCAGGACCCCGGGATCATGACTTGAACTGAAGGCAGACACTTAACAACTGAGCCACCCACGTGCCCCAAAAGAGGAAATATTTCTGATTCTATTTCTTAGCCTGATCATCCACTCTGGGCTCCATTTGAGGATAAAAAGCCACTTCTTCATTTATTACTTCATTAATCACTTTATTGAGCACTTTGTGTGATGGGTGCTGGGGCGGATCCTGAACAAGACATGCTCCCAGTCTTTGTGAAGCTCACATTTGTCCTTTGCAACTTTCTCAAACCCAAAGGCTCCTGGTAGGCAGATAATCACAGCCAGCTGTAGTGCTGGGTCCCTCCCCATCAACTATTTCCACAATAACAGGATCATCATCTTACTGATCTATTGCCTGGCAAGGGCTCTACTGACAATATAAAAAGAAGTTACCTGGGTATGCCTGGGTGGCTCAGTGGGTTAAGCCACTGCCTTTGGCTCAGGTCATGATTCCAGCATCCTGGGATTAAGTCCCACATAGGGCTCCCTCCGTGCTCAGTAGGGAGCCTGCTTCTTTCTCTCTGCCTCTGCCTGCCACTCTGCCTGCTTGTGCGTGCATGCTCTCTCTCTCTGACAAATAAATAAATAAATAAAATCTAAAAAAAATAAAAAAGGTGGGTGGGGGACTTACCTGGAAAATTGAGACCAGATCAGAAAAACCCTCTACAGAGGATTTATGACTTCCAGAGTCTCAGATGGCTACCCACTGCCATTTCTCAATTGTGATAATAGTAATAACAATAATAATAATAAATTTATATAGTGGTTTAGGCATTGTCTTCATTGCATATATAAAAATCGGGACTCAGAGAGCCACCTAAGCACAGTTGGGAGGTGACATTTAAAGGGTAATTTGGTCTCTTCACTCCCAGCCCAGGGAATTCCCACCCCACATTCAAACGCACCATGATGTCGTTCTTCTAGCTACTCCTTTACCCTTCATTTCTGTATTAAGAGTTCACATACTTTACTTTAAGTGATGCTAGAAAAGGAAAATGTGATAATTTTGCTCATGAATGAAAGAATAAACTAGCAATGAAGGATTGCTTAATTGACAGGTTCATGGATATCAAGAAACAGCATTAGTGACTAACTTAGGGCAACAACCAGAAATGTTCTCTCTCAACCCTCAAAAATGGTTTGTTGCGTGCTAATATCAACAATCTCTTACATATGTGTATGATATGTGTATTTATTTATCAGAACCCACAACAAGTGGATGGAAGACACCTCAGAATTGGTGTAATTTATTTGTTCTAAATAAACTAGCCAAGTGTGGTCAAAAATGGATCCACTCAAAGATGTTTTTTACCTTGGGATTTTTACCTAATTAGATTTAAATCAGTGAGACCCCCCCCCAAGCCAGCATTCATAAGTGAGGTGGTTTTTATATTGAGGACATGACCAGATGTGTAGGTATTGTGATAGCACAGCAGGCTAATGGAGAAGTTGCCTGAAGACTGACTTCGTGAGGGTCTTTGAGTCATTCAATTGAATCATACTGAAGCCCTATGCATGTGATGGGTTTAAACTTTTGAGGGTTCATAAGAATCCTACTTAGAAGAAAAGCAGCAGCTTTTTTACTTTAAGCAAGGGGCTTTGAAGTTGGAGATCCCCTTTTGTCAGCTGTGTGCCTTACATTCTTCATAATCCTGCATCTCAATTGCCTATCTATAACATGAAAATAATGATACCTACATCATAGAATTATTGGGAGGATTAAATGAGAAATTATTTACTAAGCAGTTAGCATCCTCTCTGGCACATGGCTGTCATTCAGCAAATAAAAACTTTTATAGAGCTGTAGAAGGAAAAGCTGTTACATACATACTGACGAGTGAATATTCAATATCTGTTCTAGCGAGAAAAAAAAGAAATATAAATATCCCAATGATTCGTGCACACAGAAGTAGGAGAGAATCCAAAGAAATAGGTCCTGTATCTGAATATCACATCAAGTTTCAGAATGCAGGTGAAGTATGGGCAAAGAATGGGTCCTGTCATAAATAGCCCTGGACTTCTTCAGCATTATTATACATTCCTGACATAAAGCATTATAATTCTGTGTACATAAGGTATCATATTTCAACCTAAGCACAAGTAGAGTTAATTCTGAGGAATATGATGCTAACCTATCAAATGGTTTTGCCTAATGGATTCAGCAGCCAGCTGGGAGAATTCTTCAGAAGGGAGGAGACCATCAGATCAATACATCTGGCCTCATTTATGAAGCCCTTGTGAGGAAGTCATCCGTGGGTGAGCACAGTATCATTCAGTGCAGCTTGGATCCATTGGGTGTGGGAATTTCAAGTAATCTGATCCATATTACTTGGGGTTGAATTTTGGTTTTATTGTTTACTGTCTGGCTCGCCTTGGGCCATTTTACCAGTACTAGTTTTCCACTGCTGTGTAACAAATTAACCTACTTTACAGCTTAGACACAACGCCCATTTATTGGCTCACAGTTCTGTAGGTCAGAAGTCCAGGAGGGTGTGACTGGGTTCTCTGCCCTCTGGGGTCTCAGAACGTTGAGGTCAAGCTGTCAGGGAGGCTGGGCTCTATCTAATCTGGAGGGTCTTGGGAAGAATTCACTTCCAAGGTCATCCCTGTCTCTCACGACCATGTCCGAGGTTCCATTTTGTTTCTGTCAGCCTCGCCCATCTGCATTCTTTGTCACATAACCTTCCTCCATATTCAAAGCCAGCAATAGCATGTGGAGTCCTTCTCATGCTTCAAATCTCTGAATTCCCCTTCTGCTTGCAACTGGAAAAAAACTTTTCTCTTAAAGAACTCACTTGACTGGGTCAAATTTATATGGGTTGATCTCTGAACCTTAAGGGAAATTGACTTGGAACTTTGAGTACATTACAAAACCCCATCACCACAAGTGCTTGTTTTAGTGCTTGACTGGATAACCAGGGGATGGAGTTTTGGGGGTTCCTCTTTGGGATTTTGCCAGCCATATTACTTAACTTGTCTGCCTCATTCTCCTTGTAAATTGGGATAATAATAGTGCCTACTTCATGAGATTGTTGTGAGGGTTAAATGGTGTAATGTATGTAAAGCACCTAGAACAGTTCTTGTGCCTAAGAATAGGATTATTAAGTGTTTAATTATTATTATTATTAGTGTTGAGGTCTACTGGCCCTAATCCTAATGTTGGCACCTAGGCAGCTCTGGGGTGGTTCCAGGGAAGAATAGCAGAGCCTGTAGAAGTGGTAACCGTGACAAGGCAGAAATAGACATTTCTGATGGGAGAGAGCAAGGATGTGGCAATGCCAAGCAGAGACGGAGGAACACAGTAGAAGGGGGCACAACCAGAAAAGGAAGGAATAAAGGACAGAGATCCCCGTTTGGCTGACCAGTTACTCCTGAGCACACTGGTAACATCTTCCATGGACTCCCAGAAATGCTCAAGGGGGTACCTTCCAAGCTAAGCTCTAGCTGGGTGTTAAAATCCCTGGGGAGCTTTTCAAAGACACTTAGCTTGGGCCTCACTCTAGACCAATTAAATTAAACTTTCAGGCCTGTGTCTAGATAGATTTTAGAAAGCTCCCTAATATTTCCATGTACCAGCAGGTTATAAAACTCCAAGGCTAAAGGGATCTAGGAAAACACAAAATACTCCTGAAAGACATCAAAGAACTATCACTCCTTAGCGATGACACTATCTAAACAGGAGACAATCAAATCTCTTTTTTCTTTGCTGAGAGCACCTGGCCTTCCGGTGGCATAAATGGAGTGTAGTTCTGGCCTGGCTGTAGCCAAGAAGGGTTAGCAGCAGGGAGAGGCGGCGGGGCTGATGGGTAGGGGAGCAGTGTGAGGAGAAGTGGGCTTACACTGGAAGCAACACGAGTGCAGGGAACTTCTCTCTCTGGTCAGTCCCACCCTGGCCTACCAGCCACCACATAACACTAGTACCGGGCATGTGCCGGGGGTCTAGACTCAAAATAACAAATGTCAGTGGAACTGGAGCTAATCCCACTGTGGCTATTACTGAAATCCTTAACCTTTCCCTGTAATTGTCCTGGTCTAGGGAAATCAGGGTTACATGGAGGGGTCAAGTTTGCTGGTTTGTTTTTGTTTTTGTTGTTTCATCAGCAGACTCGTTTTGGCTGGCATTAAAGCTGAATTAAGAGCACTTATCAGCTGGGTGAAATGGAAAAGATAACTGGAAGTAGACACCATATGGTTGGCAGTGAGGAAGGAAGTCAGCTCAGGCTTTCAACTTGGCCTTTGCTGATGCGTAGGGAAAATCAACTACGTAAAAATGAGTTAACAGTATATTAAAATGTGTGTATGTGTGTGTGTTTTCTGGAATGTCTCTCTTTTAGAAATGCTTTCATGAGTTCTACATAGCCTATTTTGATAGTCCTTAGACTTTTTTAAAAATTGTATTTATTCATTTACATCAGACCTATTTTCCAAAAACAATTTATATTACTGATTCATTTATGAATTTCTACATCAATTTTAAAAATTATAAAATCTTGATAATTTGTACTTGAAAGCATTTGATGATCCCACTTTTATTTACATAGTTTTCTAATAAAATTTAACTTTTAAGCATGCCCTTGAATGATAATATTGCAGGTAGGGTCTCATAAAGTGCTCTTAAACTTTATCTTTAAGGCACTTTCCTGAAAAGTACACTTCCTGGACAATTATCCCACCCACTTGATCTGGGGTCCTTGGCTGGCCAAGATACTGCTGGAAGAAGTTGCGTGAATCCAAGATTATGGGCACTTTCACCTCTCTTCATGGTGAACCAAAACCCAAGGCAATCCTTGAACAGCCTTTCCCATCTTTAAATTCTTTTTCTCACTGTGGCCACTTGGCATGCCTTCCTGTCTTAGGGCTCAATGCAGATGTGAATTATTAAAGATCAAATAGTAGACTGATCAAGTGGAAAAATAGATTATTGACTGCAGAGATCGTTCAGCCCCAAACCCAAAGTGAGGAGAAGCTTGGGCTACAGGGCAAAAAAATCCAAAGTGATTCCTGAAATAGAATTCAGCACTCTAGAACATCTAGACATATACTAACAAATAGAAAACAACAGTTTTTGTTTGTTCTTTAAGATGTGTCTTTACTAAGGGCTTATCAAAACTTTAGTCCCCAAATCAAGCAGATAGAAATAAATATAGAGGTCACTCTAACAGCTATATTCTCAAAGCCGCATTGGTCCCATAGTTGTGAAATACATGTGTTTTCCAAATTATATGGAAAGATAGTTGACTAGAACTGTTTTTAAGATATTAATTTTTAAAAAATTTATTTTATAGAATTAATTCAGTTGGGTTAAAGTCATCATTCTTTGGATGTTTTTAATCATTCTTTGGCTCTTTAGTAGTATTTATCCAAAAAACATTTTTAAATGCTTTTAAAATAAACAACAGGATAGGGTATCACCAGCAGCATGCCCAAGCATAGAAATCAGCCATGTAATGCTTCTCACAGCCATTGACCCAGCGTGGAGGGCAGAAGCAGGCTGAAACTTACTGCATTCTGAGCCCAGCCACATTTCCAATAGAATCTCTCATTTTTAAATATGTAGCTTATGGCTTTGTACAAAATCAGTCAGTGATCTGAATTGTTAGAGATCTAATTTAGCTAATCCCAACTTTTTTTTCATTCTCAACATGCAAAACTCCCTGAGAATGTTGAAGTCCCAGCAAGAAAAGGCCAGTGCTATTTTGGGCTGTCTCTGAAGACTATCATGGAGAAGGGAGGGAGGAAAACGGAGGTAGACACATCTGGGATGCTATTTTCAGGTTCCTGGATTCCAGAAAGACTCTGGAAAGCTGGAAAGAGACCAGAAGTGTAAAAGGACATGATTAATGAGTAAAGTCGGGACAGAACAACTCTAGATTGCTTATTCAGGGTATGACTGAGACCTTGAAAACCAGAGAGGACAAGGAAAAGCAGGAAAGAAACCCTCACCTGTGCCAGTCCCTAGTGGGGTGGGGGGAAAGCTATTACACATTTTAAATGAACCGGGGCTAAAATTATGTTAAAGAGAAAGAGGAAGAGAGAAAGAGAGACATTTGTCACATTAGCTTTGAATCCCACCAAGACCCTGAAGCTTTGGATCAGATATCCTAGGGACAGAGGGGCGGCTCTCAGCCCTGGCTGCATATCAGCTTCCCCAGGAGAGTTTAAAAAAACACCCACGCCCAGGCCTCACCCACAAAAGCATAGTACTAGGAGCAGCTTTCCACATTGTGAAAACCTGTAGAGATTACAATGATACTTGTAGGTTACATGAAAACACATTTTTTAAAGTAATATTCAAGTCACAGATACTTTAAAATAGCAGTACGGTATTACATGTTATTGTAAAGGAAGTATCAAAGTTAGTTAAATGGTTCAATATGAAGACTTTTCACTTTAATTTGAAGAATGGTAATAGTCACACAACAATTTATTATGATCTTTTAACAAAGATTATTTAAACAAAGCTATGGAAACTATCTTCCTAGAGATCAGGGTTTCTCAAAGGTTGATTTGCAAAAGAATCATCTAGTTGATCTTATTAAGGTGCAGGTTCTAATATGATTGGTCTGAACGGAGCTTGAGCTTTGGTTTCCAAGGCGTGGCTGATACTGCTTGTCTAGGCAAAGACGTGGGAGCAGAAGGTTGCAGAATTTTAAATGGCCTCCTTTCCCGTATTCTCAGACCTGGGAAACCTCCCAAAATGATTTCTACGTGAGATTTGTCACGTTTATTTCCAATCCAGAGGGTGGAGTTGGAAGAAGAAAGACTTCTTTTTAATGTATCCTAAATGACTCAGCGTTTACCTTAAAATATATAGGTCACGGGGAAACACTTTCTAAGGTCAAGAAGCTTCAACCCTCCCGTGCCCAAAAAGAGTTAAATCATGTACTCCAAAATTATGTCTTGACTCGAAGTGAAATGTTAAATGCCATAAATAAACTATCAGCACCAAAAAAGCAGCAATTTTTTTACGCTAAGAAAATAACTTGTTCCTGAGAAGTCTGGCTGTTCTGCACTCACGGCTCACATAAGGTGCTGGCTATGCAGCAAGGAACGTAAAGAGGCCACGGGGAGAGCCAAGGAAGGCCAGGGAGCAGATGGACTTGGAGGTAACATCTTAAAAAATGTTTCAGATCATACACCATACTTAAGAATATTGCACGTGTTCTTTGGGAAATGTTTTCTTTTTTCTCAATGCAAGCGAATTAAGCAAACCCAGATTCTCCCGTTTAAATAAAAGCATGCTACCACAGGCTCATTGTTTCTTTGTAGGAATTTCTTTCTAAATAAGCCTTTCTAAAAAATGATAATTCCTTACCAACTTTTAGTTTAGTTTTTTATTTTCCCTCCCTTTAAGTTTGAATTTTTTTGAGCTTTCAAAATACCTGTAAAGTGTCAGAATATTATGTTTCCAATGCTCCTCAATTTTTGGCTTGAAGAACAGACTAATTTAAAACTCAAAGTATGTTAAATCCATGGCTACTGAGCTTATAAGTCATAGTGAGATGTTCTTAGAATGAAAAAGAATAAGATAATAAGGAAATAGTGTTTGATCACCTGGCAGAAATTAAAGAGGAAGAAATGTACTCTTCCTACTGGATATTTTTTCATTCTTTTTTTTTTTTAAGATTTTATTGATTTATTTATTTGACAGAGAGAGATATAGTAAGACAGGGAACACAAGCAGAGGCAGAGAGAGAGGGAGAAGCAGGCTCTTCACTGAGCGGGGACCCCGTTAGAGGTCTCCATCCCAAGATCCCTAGAACTCTGGGATCCTGACCTGAGCCCAAGGTAGACACTTAACCAACTGAGCCAGCCAGTTGCCCCATACCGGACATTTTTTTCCAGTCATATTCCCAAATATTCACAGTCTTTCGTATTTCAAAGACCACATGAAAGTTACTCAAAAAGGTAGCAGAAATTGCTCTGGACTTGAAGGTCTTGCTCTTGCCAAAGTTGCCCTACTAAAAGAAAGGTTAGAAAAATGCCTCATTTTTTCCACATTCTTATTTCTGTGGCTCTTGCCTCCCCTGATCTTCTAAGAAGAATGTCTGTGTTTGAGCATCCAGTATGGTAGCCACCAGCAAGGCGAGGTGTCCTGTAAGTATAAAATACGCATTCAATTCCCAGAGTAGGTATAAAAAATAAAAAAAAAATAATAAAAGAAATAAATAAAAGTACCCTATTAATAATTTGATCTCCACTTTTCAAGCAAGGATATTGGGCTTAGAGAGGTCACGTAATTTTGCTCGAGTCATGCTTCTAGTAAGTGGGAGGGATGGGTTGAAACTGACCTCTGTCTGAGGTCAAAGCCCATCTCTTAGCCAGGGTGTTACAGGCCAGGACCAGGGTGAGGTAAGGGAAGCATTTGCCATTGGTGCAAAATTTAAGGACACTGAAAACCTCAGTAATGAAGATATATAATATTTTAATGGATTTTTTAAAAAATCAAAATTAGTGCAAAAATTCCATAAGGAAGAAAATTTTAAACAAAGACAGCATTTTTTTCTGGACTGGCATGATGCAGCCCTCCTCACCTTACCCCAGTCTTGGCCCAGACCATTAGTCCACCTTCCGGAATGACTGCTCACTTTCATATGTGTTACCTTTTCAAATATATTAGGCTCTTGGAGAGGGGACTGAACCTCACATGTCATAACTTATGCTGGTGGCTCCCAGGCCTAGTGAAGAACATGGGAGGTAGTACCAAATACGAGAATAGAAAAAGACTAAAAGGAAATAACCCCCGGTGTTTAGAGAGGATTTTCTGTGTGTGGGGAGTGGGGGTGGGGGAGGGAGATGGGATGGGGAACCAGGGTGATCACCCCATCATCTAGCTATAAAACATTAACAATTATAAAAACAAATGTTTAAATTTAGCTGAATAAGCTGGGAACTTGATTTAAGATTGTGGAGTAAGCACATTGAGCTGAGAAAGGTACTTAAAACAATTTTACACAATGGATGAAACACCATGACTTTCACAGCCAAACTCAACAAACGGAGTATGCTATTGGGAAATCCTGGCCTGTCTGTTTAATTCCCATTGTTCACTATGTGAATCGCAGGGTGGACCTTTTACAAGAGGACTTTCCAAACACCAGTTGTATGACAGGGGCTCATAAGCGGACCTAAAGAAACTCAGTCATTCCTTTATATTGGAACGTCTTCATCAAGAGGGCCAAACAGAATTTCCTGTGGAACTTAACAAATCTTACTACCAAACGTATACAACTGTCCATATCTCTCTGTTCCCTTTCCCAGCTAAGCTGCTTCAAGAAATAACCAAACCCCCAATCCTGCCTCTACCTCATTTCCCTGTTTAGTTCATTCCCTTCTGGTACCCACTCCTCTCTCTACACAGAAACTACCTTTGTTACAGTTCTCAGTGACCTCCTTGTCGTCAAATCTAATGGACAAGTCATGGCTTGCATCTTTCTTGGTCTATTAGCTGCTTTTGACACAGTTGGCTAGTGCCTCCTTTAATTACTCTTTTCTTGGCTTGATTCTCTAGTCTCCTGGTTTTCATCCCCATTCTTGGATATTCCTTCTGAATTTCCTTCAAAGGAAATTCAAAGAATTTCAAGGAATTCTGGAATTTCAAGGAATTTTAAAGAAATTCAAAGGAATTCTGTAGTGGAAACATACTTTCAGGGGCGCCTGGGTGGCTCAGTGGGTTAAGCCTCCGCCTTCAGCTCAGGTCATGATCTCAGGGTCCTGGGATTGAGCCCCGCATCAGGCTCTCTGCTCAGCAGGGAGCCTGCTTTCCCCCTTTCTCTGCCTGCCTCTCTGCCTACTTGTGATCTCTCTCTGTCTGTCAAATAAATAAATAAAATCTTAAAAAAAAAAAACAACAACAAAACACTTTCATCTCTGTCTTTTCTCCCCTGCCATAACATCCCCCATTACTGATGTCTCCCCAATCTTCATCATATATATCGATCTCCCTTCACCTTTAGAAACCTCAATTCTTACTATGGGTTTGTATTGCTCCCCCAGGATCTGTCCCCTTCCCTAAATGCAAATCATGCCATCAAATGTAGCATGAACAGGATCATCAGGATTTGGGGATCTGACAATCATTATAGATTACTCTACTAAAATCATCCGGCTTCTTTGTCTTCCCAATTAGGCCTTGTCGGGCTCGTATTTGCCATGGTAGCCTCAGTGCCTGGAGAAGAATGTGGCACGTATTAGTATATATCAGCATGATTTTGGCTGGAAATGACAGAAATCCCAACTCAAAATGACCTAAACAAAAAAGAAAGAAAGCCTATCACAGAACTGGAAGTCCAAAATCAAGTATGCCAGCGGCTTCATGATGCCAGCAAAAGCTCTCCTGAGTTCTCTTCCAGGTCATCTTTGTCCTAAGGCCAGTTTCAGTCATCAACATGGCTGCCTGGGGGAAGCAAGGGGAACTACACGACCCTTGTTCAAGAGGAAATGCCTGTCCTTTTATTTTTCTGTACCTCTAGTCAACAGTGGCTAATCAAAAAACCATAACTGGCCCAGCCATTTTATTTGCAGGGGACGGGAGGGAGAAACACCTATTTGGAGTACATTTCCCAGATTTGAAAGTTCTTGGGATAGTTAATATATAAAGCCAATCAGATTTCATATAAATAATTATAGAAACCGTATTACCCAATTTAAAAGAAAAAAAAAATCTCTGAGATTTCCCCAACATTCCTTTAAGCCAAGCCCTTCCAGAAGCAAGTTGTTTCTTTGTTTGTTTTTTTAAAGATTTTATTTATTTATTTGACAGACAGAGAACACAAGTAGGCAGAGAGGCCGGCAGAGGGAGATGGGGGGGAAACAGACTCCCTGCTGAGCAGAGAGCCCGATGGGGGGCTCAGGCTCAATTCCAGGACCCTGGGATCATGACCTGAGTCAAAGGCAGAGGCTTTAACCCACTGAGCCACCCAGGTGCCCCCAGAAGCAAGTTTTAAACCTTTGCTCCAAAAAAGTTTTTTGTCTTACAAATCCCATTCTGCTTTTCCACTTCCCAATTTCTGAGACTATCTACATCCCAAACCTTAAGGAATTAAAGTCTTCCTTTTCTGTGGGGTTCTCGAAGTTTTGTCCCAAATCTGGGGGCTGAGGAGAACATAAATATAGATATAGATATAAAATTTCAGAAGCATTCTCAAAATTTTATTTATTGGACAAATGACCCTCCTAATCACCATCAATTTCTTCTGACTGGTTCAAGTTGCTCAAACTCCAGTCACTAACCCTAAAGTCACTAAAGATAAACCAGTTTTCCTCTCTCTATGATGCAAACCTCTAGATGCTTCCTAGCTTTTCTGTCACCCTTCCTCTCGCTCTGTTTCAAATCTGTGTTTCCTTTCCCTTGGCTTATCTGCTATTTTTAGCTCAGTGCTTGTCCTTTGGATTTGTCACTCACATTTATCCCAGATTAAGCCCTCGGTATTTTCTCAAAGCTCTGCTTGAACTCTGCCCTAGCTGGTTCTGCTCTCCACTACCTTGGGCTGCCAGGCTCTGGGGTGTCAAATGCCTGCAGTCACCCTGTATGTGGCTTTTTCCCTTTCCTTGTGCCCTCTCCTCCCTTTATGTTTAAATTCCTTATTTTAATTCATATTTAGCGGTACTAGGCAGTCCAAACACTAATTTCCCCTAGTTCATCCGCCACTACACAACCACCTACTGACAGAGGCATTTACATGATATTAACCACCCTGGGCTCTTCCAGTCGTGAGGGACAGGCTCAAGCTCAGGCTAGCAAAGCTGATTTACTTTAGTGAGCCTGGTCCCTGTTTGGTTTCACTTGAGTTACTTGGGTCTAATTGAAGATCTGGCTCACTCCATAGAAATCAGTGTCTGAGACAATCATCAGCTAGATCTAAGGAATTCAGGCTTGCCTGGTTTTTAACTTAAGAAATTGGGAAAGTAATAACATCAATTATTAAGAAAAAGAAACATAATAATTAAGACCAGAAATGGGCAAACTTTTCTGTAACGAGCCAGATGGCAAATATTTTTGGCTTTACTGAGCCTTCTCATCTCTGTTATAACTACTCGACTCTGTCCTTGCAATGTGAAAGCAGCCATAGGCAATCGTAAATGAAGGGGGATGGCTGTGTTCCATCCAAACTTATTTACAGAAACAGGCGGTGGGCCGGACTTGGTCCACAGGTAGTAGTTTGCCAACTACTGACCCAGAGGACCAGTACACATGCTGACTGATGTCCCCCCTCCCCACTGCCCTGCCAAGGCAAGATGTGTGCCAGGAAGATGAGAAGGCATGAAGTCCCTCCTCATGGAAGGAAGGTCAGTTTATTTGGTGGTAAATCGTAGGAAACAATTTTATATTAAAACAAGCCCAGATATTTTATGAAAGAGAAAACCACTTTGGACCTTGTTGAGGCAGGCTCTCAGGAATACAGTTTTGACTCTCCTCTGCTATTAGGGGAACTCTGGTGGGAAAGTTTAAGAAATGCTGACTGGGGGATACTTTTATAACTAATGACTACATGGTAACACCAATGCCATTTTGTCTAATTGAAGTGCCTTTGTTTCCCCATACAGGTCTGAAATGTGGCTCATGCTGGACCTGTTGTCCTGAGACTAACAAATTTTGTTCTCTTTCAGGATTTCACTGTAGTCCCTGCCTGCTGGGCCAGTGAGATCCTCAGACTTTCTTGGGCATTTCTCAGAAGAATCCAGTTATTTTAGTACAACATCCTGAAGCTTTCTGCTGTTTTTCTGCTGAGGTTGCTGCAATTATTATGTGTTTTTTTTTTTTTAATCTTTTTTTTTTTTTTTTTAACTGCAGTATACTTCACACACAGTGTTATATTAGTTTCAGGTTATTGTCTTTTCTGGTCTATCCCACATCTCAATATTATATACTCAATCTTCATTATTCAGATTCCATATTTGCAATTTCACCTACTCACTGAAATTTATTTGTAGCCCCAAAATCAATATTCATGACATTTTCACGGTCAGTAGCAGGCATGTGCTGAGAGGCAAAACATTTGAGTCACCCCATTTGCAAGTTCCCAGCAGAGGTCAAACAAGGTGACATCTACCTTCTTAGCTCAGCTCTCATACTGGAAGTCTGTATCTTTTTTACGGTGTATTTACTGCAACACATCTGCTTTTTGTTGGGGATTTTGCTTTTTACATGGCTCCCAAGTACAGTACAGAAGTGCTGTCTGAGGTGTTCCTAAGTGCAGACAGGCTGTGATGTGCCTCACAGAGAAGACACTTGTGTTAGAGAAACTTCACTCAGGCATGAGTTCTAGTGCTGATGGCCATGAGTTTAATGCTAATGCATCAACAATACATCCAAAATGTCTTTGAACAGAAAGATACATAAAATAAAGTTCTGTGTTGATTGATCGGCAAAAATACTATAACCGGAGGCTCATAGGAACCTAGCTCTGGATTCCTTCTAGAAGCCCGGTTCAGTATTTGCTAATTCAGGGTTCAGTGACTTTACAGGACATAGCTACAACAGATAAACAAGAACCCACTGTCATTCCATTTGCAGGGCCCTGTTACTCTGTGCTCAGTTTTAGCTGTTCTCAAAGCTGCCCCATCATCTTGCCATCTACTTCTCTAAGTCAGGTCTCGGGAGGTCTTGCCACTCACGCATGGATCTGCAACAGCTACATCACCTGGGAAGTTGTTAGAAATGTGAATCCCAGGTGCTCCTGGCTGGCTCAGTTGGTTAAGCATTCAACTCTTGATTTTGGCTCAGGTCATGATCTCAGGGTAAAGGGTTCCAGCCCTGCATCAAGCTCTGTGCTAGGCATGGATCCTGCTTAAAATTCTCTCTCTCCCTCTGCCCCTAGCCCCACCACTTTGCATGCTGTCTCTCAAAAGAGAGAAAGAAAGGAAGAAAGAAAAAAAGATGCAGAATCCCAGGCCCTACCCCAGATGTAGTGAATCAGATTCTGTATTTAAACAAGATTCCTAGTGATACATATAGACACTGAAGTTGGAGAAGCACTCCTTTAACACACCTCCTTAATGTCCACAATGATCTCACTGGTCACAGGTTGTGGGTTTTTTTTGTTTTTTTTTTTTTTTTTTTCTGGTTACACTAGAATCACCTTTACTTTCTCTATGCCAAACACCGGCCTCTCATGATCAGTTCTGTATTTCTAGTCTGATACCATCCATCCACCAACTCACGAATCCAGTAATTAAACCAACAAGCTTTTTTTGAGAATCCATGTTGGAGTAGATATAATGCTGAAAGTAAGTTTACACAGAAAAAAAAAAAGTCCTCAAAGGACCTGCATTCTGTAAGGGAGATAGCCTGCAAACCAAAACCATAAATTACCAACTAAATAGCATGAATGAATTTACAAAAGAGACACAATGGTAACATGGAGATTAACACTGATGGATATGGTCTATGAATACTTCCTGGAGGAATTATTTTGAACACAAAATAACTTTAATCCCTGTCAATATGATTCAGCAAAGAAGTTGTTTTAAAACATTAAACATTAATCCTTTCAAATCTAATCTGTAACATCCTCTGTTTACACACACCACAACTACTTTAAAATAGTTTTCCTACACAGGAGCAAAAAATAACAACAACAAAAGAAGCGCAACTAAGAAATAACAGAGAATGTGTGCAGAGAGATGGAAGTGTTTTCATACCTACTCTTCAAGTTTCTTTGAATCCTGGCATAATAATTCAATTTCCCTTTCCTTTCCTTACAGATTCTGATGATCCTGCAAAATGTGAAAGTTCTGATCATTTTGTGATCTACTTTCATGTAATATGACCCCTCATCAGGCCAGAACTCTATATAAGAAAGTAACTTTTTTCCAGTATGTCTTTTAAGAAGTTCATTTCCCCTCTTATATGAAATTAGATATGATAGAAGTATAAAACAAAAACAGAAGAAATATTGAATCAAATGAGCTACTGACTGCTGGACTGAACAGTCACTTAGGTCTTGGAGAAGAGCCTTATCCTCTGAGTACAGGAAAACTGCAATTTAACTTGCTATCATTTTTCACTGATTGTCACAAAAATGCCTCAAAGCCGGTCTGTATCAGCCACTTCAGTTCACCAATAAGAAACCTGAGGCACTGGAAGGTGAAGTGATTTTATGCTATGAGTCAGCAGAGCCCTGGGAAGCTGTGAGGGAATATGAGCTGTGGGCAATTTGGGATAAGAATGTTCTAAGTCAGTGAGCGACATTATGAAGAGGTAAATTTGAAATTAAAAGCTATAATTAACTCCCTAAGCTGGAGCTTTGTTTTATCCTCTTCATTTTGGAATAACGAAAACAGTCTCTTAATATCTTCGAAAATAAGTAAGGGAAGGCTGAGTAGAAATGTGAACCTCTGTGAGTCGTGCGTGTGTTGTGAAGCCGGTGGTATTGTGACATGTACAATCGGGATACGTGTGTAACAAGGTAGGCGTGGATGTTCCAATGTACATTGTGAGTAATTTATACATATATTAATGTACTCCTGGGTAAAAGGAGTCTGCGTCATCCAGCAAGTATAAATAAACAAGCAAACAAACAAATAAATAAATGCAGAATTCCTCACAATTCACTTCTATAGTTGCAGGAAGCTGGCATGTTATTAAGAGATGGACTTTGACACAGGGAACAAGAGTAGCAACCCAAGGTAGTACTTCAGGAAGGCAGAGAGGTCGAGAAGCTGAAGGAACTGGGAGTTTGGAGTTCACTGCTATAGATTTTGCTTTGCCTCTCACTTGCTGTCTTCCTGGACGGGTCCTTTCCTGTTTGTTTCTTCATCTGCAGTGAGGAAAGGTGGCTGGACTGGGGGGTGTCTGGCATCCCCTACACACAGTTCTTGTGCTGTCTGATTCTGTATTTGCAGAGCGTGCTCTCACTGGAGTCCTGAGAGAGACCCACTCTGCAGCCATCACCCCACAAACTCAGACCTGTTATTCCTCTCCCTTTCTTTGCTCTAGTAAGCTCATTCCTAGAGATGCTATTTCCTATCTGGGAAAACTCCTGAGATTTTTTTTCCCCTGCTATAACAGGAGGAAATGGTTTGAAGTCTGACAGACTGTCCAAATTCTGTTTTCCCTAATCACTGACTGTGTACTGGTGTTGGTTCCATGCTTACTAACTGTGTGACTGGAAGCTCTTGCTAGACCTCAGTTTCTTCATCCATGAAATGGGTATAATAATACCTATTTCATAGTTTCTTGAGTAAATTCAACAAATAAGGTAATGCTAAGTGATTCTGCATGAAATATTACATACATAATAGATTTCAAAAATAGTAGTTTCTTTCCTACTTTCTCCACACTCTGTTGTTTGTTATACTTAAAGATAAAAGGTTAGTCCTCCAAAAGTCAGACCACATTCAGTGGTTGAAGACAGATTCAGCTTCTCACCCTTGAAACTCCATTACGTAGGCAATTACATATTCTGCTTAAACAGCAGATCCAGGCCTTAAGTACACCACCAATTCTCTCTTTAATAGATGGGAAAGGTGGGGCCTAAGCCAACTATCCACTAAAGACAGAGTGAGAGTAAATAACAGCATGCAGGCACTTTGCACAAGTCTGACATTCCATATTTATGCCATACCTTTGGGGCAGAAGAGCTAAAATAGAACATAGAGATCTTTCTAATGTGGGCAGTAGAGGCCACTTGTAATGATGCTGAGGTAATGCTTGGATGAGCTCAAAGGAGCTGAAAGAACCAAATTGCCCCAGAGAGAAATGAGGGGAAACAGGTACGATCATGGCCCAGGAGGAAGGATTAAGGTGTGCTGATGCAAACACTGTGATTCTTTTTTTTAAACTTTTTAATTTTGATTGCCAAATTATTTAAGGCAGGTATAAAAAAAGAAAGCATTCAATATACATTTTATATAAAATAAACTAGATTACAGCATAAAACAAGTAACCAGGCAATGGCGTTAAAGTCTCTCTCTTCTAAAACTGGATAATTGTAAACATTAAAAAAAAAAAAAAAAAAAAAAAGGACTGCAAGACTATTCAAGTAATAGAACAATCACAGATGTCTCTGGTACACAGGGTATTGGGTTATTTGCCATTCAAGATTATCAAAAGAATGACATCTCATTATTCACAGGTGCTCATTATTTCCCCATTTTAATCTTTACATTATATACAACACAGTTTTTGTATATTGAAGCCAACTACACAGCAAGGGAGAGATAAGAAATTTACCCTCTCAACTCAGACTTTTAATAAACAGCATTAATGTGAAGTTTCCTAACTATCCACTGAGTCTGATAATGACGCAAAGAACATTTAAGAAAAGCTGTATGGCTGGGCAATGTGTCTTTGAATTGTTTGCTGGGAGAAACCTCTCACAGAATGCAAATGCTCTGGTCTTGCTGTGTTCAGCTGGGTTGCTAACCCCCCTCACCTGAAACGGGCCCCCCACCAACCCCACACCCCCCCCACTCTCTTCCACCACGCACACATTGCTTGTTCTCTTAGCTTAAATTCTACGGAAATTGACCATGGCAAAAGCATGGCAAAGAAAACTTAAAATGCTCTATATAGCACTTAGAAAGTTTGAGCCCTCATTGGCAGAGAAGAAATCTAGGACAAGGCATGACTGTGGGAAACCATGCACTAAAGTCTGTACTGAGAAGAGAAACCATGTTACTAGTCAGAGAATCCGGGATGATTCTAAATGTGTCACCTGTTTATTTTGTGCTGGGCAGGAAGCTGGGATTGGAAGATACAAAAATTAAGAAGGTATGGAAGGTCTTAAAAAAAAGGAAAAGAAAAAGGAAAGATGGTTCTAACCTTGAGATGCTCACAAGCTAATAGGGGCAACAGATTCTGACTCCTTTACTGTTAGCGCAGTGGGAGGTCAGCGTGGTAACTTCCATTTGCAGAAGTAGCTGCCTGAGGAGCAAAGCTGAGAAGATGTCTCAGGGACAGGGCAGACTGAGGGGCTGACCGGTGCTAACCCGGCCACCACACCCCCACAGCATGCCCGCTCTTTCCTTTGTGCCTGCTGAGCCTAAGGCTTACAGACTCACAGGTGACCAGAGTGCTCATCTTAGGACCTCTGGGCTAATTTTATGCTGCAGAGCACTCTGCAAATATCTTATTCCTGTAGGTTTCTGGCTTGTGCAGCCTAGATTTGCCATGTGTATATGGCAATGCATACATTATGTCATCATTTTTATATTCCTTAATGTTTTCTAAAGATAAAACTTAAAATGAAACAAATGTGTTATCATCAAAACGAAGGAAATCAAAGTGTTCTGCCAATCTTGTTGTTCTAACATCTTGAGAAACTGAACACATAACGGACTAATTTGTACTGTTATTTTCATAGTCTTTAAAGACAATGATGATGAACCCATTAATTTTAGACTTTAATTCAGATAAAATACAGTTTTGGGGAAGAAAAAGTCAATTTTAGCACAAATCAGGTGAGCTTGGCTTTCAAAGTAAGTATCATGCCTTATGAATTCTTGACTTATCCTATAAAAGAAAGATAGTGTTATTTGCTTATACACAATATATAAAAAATACAGGCTATGTCTGGGACTTATAGAGTTAAATGATGCCATCATAATGAGTCATGGGGATTATTGGCTTTTCCTAAGCTATACTTATTTTCTCACATTAGTAATCGTGTGCTTATGCTCTGATGCCAAGGGGTGCAGGTGCTGCTGCTGATCTGTCAGAATTCCCATGCTTACTCTGTACCAGCTTGACGAAATGGGCCTGAAGGAGTCATAGATACATTTGCAGTCAGGCTTTGGCATGCACACAGAAGACATTGAACTTGACCATCTTAACTACAGGAATTTTAAAAGGTTGGTAAGGGAATGGTAAGATCTTTTCTAAGAGACAGTGGATGTGGGTGAACCTACTTATAGATGAGATCTACTTCCTTTCCATGAAAATGGGTATCAGGTTAGAGACCTTCCTGAGACCAGCAAGGATCCAAAAGATCCATCCAGCCTCATAGTATCTTTTCTATTATTCAAGCAAGACAGGCTAACATAGGGGGAAAAAAAAACAACAACAACAAAGTGCAATAACAGAGGAATGAACACTTCTGCTTGAAGGTAAACATTTGAAAGTCAAATGTTTGAGATACTCAGGCTGCATTCAATAACTCAAGAATGAGCCTACTGATTCTTAATATTCCATCTGCTTGGTATTCTTTTCAAATTGACCAAGTTTATATAAAAGAGTAGAATTTTCCCTACTGTTCATGCTTCCTTTTTTTTTTAACCCTGTAAAATCCCACAAATCCTATGAACAAATACATGAGGATTTTGTGAAAGGAAAGTAAATGATCTTGAAGTAATTTGCAGGACTAGCCATGTAGCAAGAGAGAGCCTGCAGTCTTGAACCCCATTCCAGCCCCCACTTCTGGAGACATGGTTGAAGCATGAAAAATTACATTTGTGTGCTCTCTTTTAAAATAAAGACCCTTAAAAAATAAGAGAACAGCCAATACATTCTGGGGGAAAAAAAAAAAAAGAGCTGACCAATATTAAAACTGTGCGTGTGTGTGTGTGTGTGTGTGTGTGTGTGTAAAACAGTGAGGCAGCACTGCATCAATAGACAGAATAAAAAAACAGAATAGAAAGTCTAGATATGTATAGCGAGTCAAATACAAGAAGGAATTTAGTATTTGTTAATGGTGTCATCTCAAATAAATATAGGAACAATGGATATGTCAATATATAGTGTTAGACATCTGGGTGGCCCCCTGGGAAACACAAAGTTGGATCTATCTTCACTCTGAGTTAACAGGACAACTCCCATAAGATAAAAAGATTTAAATGTTATAAAGGGGGAAATCCTAAAAATATTAGAAGAAAAATGTGGGAGGATTCTTTATGACTTAAAATAAAAAATCACAAGGCAAAATTGTTAAACTAAATTTGAATTTATTTTAAAAGTCTATTTAGGAAAATAAACACTGTAAGCAACATCAAAAAACAACTGACAGGTTGGAAAAATATTTGCAACTCATAACACAAAAGGCTAATTCCTCTAATAAATTAAGAGCTTCTAAAAAATGGGGAGAAAAAAACCCAGTAACTCAAAAGAAAAGTGAGCAACGAATGAACAGATGGTTCACAGAGAGTAAATTAAAATGATTCAAACAAATGAGGAGACACTCAATCTTAGTAATGAGGTGCATGCAAATTAAAACTACACTGAAACACAATTAAAATCCAAAGTAGGGCACTCTGTTGATCTGATTGTAGAGAAACAGGTGCTGCCATGTACTGTTGGTGGGATGGTAAACTATTACAGCTCTTGTGGAGAACAATTTCATGCTGTCAGAATTATAGGTGCATATTATATTTCACCAAGCCATTCTACTTCTTAATGTATACACAAATTTTCCACTATAGCACTTTTTTTTAAAAATTATAGTATAAGTATCCATCTGTGAGAGGGAAGTTAAATGAAATTGTAATATATTTACATGATGGAATGCAAAGCAGTTGGTTTCATATATATATATATATATGTATATGTGAAAAAATATATATATATTGTGTAGACTGATATGGAAAGAGCTCTCTGATTCATCGATAAGGAAGAAAGTTTCAGTAAAGTATGCCCTCTCTGGGGTACGGAGATGGGAAGTAAGAATTTCTCCTCACATTTGTGCATGTACTCAGAGACTCTGGGAGGATACCTGAGATCTTCCTAACAACAGGGGGGTGGTGAAGGGATGGAGGAGGAGGGTAGAAAGATTTTCAGGACTTGGAAAGAAGTTTTCAAAACTACAGCCGCGTGGGATCCGAAGCACAGTCTGGGGTTATGGAACTGACTGAACTGAGTAGTTCCCTCCGCATCAGACAAAAATGGCTTTGGCTCCATCTTCCCAGAGCTCCTGCCAACAGCACTGGGCAGCTCTCAGCTCATTCTAGAATCAAAGAGCAGACTTAGAAGACGCGACAAGGGGCCATGGCGCTAGAACTTGGATGCAAGCCATCGGCATCCCTCCCCTTTCCCAATTTTCTCCTTTACTACACTAGTAGTTCTCAACTAGGGGTGACTTTGCCCTGAGGAGGCATGTTTGGTTGTCATGGCTGGGAATACATCTATTTGGCTTAAAATGTCAGTCGTGTTGAAGTTAAGAAACCCTGCACCACGGTAAGAAACCATGGAAAGGGTGAAACCTGTGAGGGAGAAAGCACAGGGGGAATGAGGATGTGCTGTCATTAAGAAGCACATCTTGAAACCTTTACACCCACTCCTGCCTCTGAGGTAACTCAAGCGTCCTGGGTAGAGGCGAGAGATTGATGATTTTTCTGTGCCGTGGTATGACAAACAGTGTGAAACTCAATCTGGAATAAAACATGAAACAGATCTAAAAGCACAGTGCTATAATTCAAGAACAACAACTCCTTAAATCCCCACATGTATTGGGCGTCTGTGTTCAGTGTGGGCCCCTCTCATTATTGCCCATTCCACTCACAGCGACGCCTCATTCACACAAGACCCTGTGTGTGGAAACCCCGGAGAGACTCGGGAAAAGCAGCGCTCCCACTGCAGAAGGGCTGTTGTCTCTGGAAGGCAATTCAGCAGCTGTTAACAAGTCTCCACTTACTGCAGAGCAGCTAAAGGAAAGGAGAACGCTGTGCTGACTCACTAATTGCCAGACGCTTGGGGCGGGTGCGCGGAGGGGAGGGGAGGGTCTGCTGGAGGACACCAGTCACTCGGTGCGAGGGGCTGACTGGAATGAGGCCAGCATTCCAGGCTTCACAGGCTGATGTCCCGAAGCACCGGGAATCATCTGCAGGGGCAGAAACGACAGGAAGAAAATGCATTCTGATGCCAGGGAAAACAATCAGGGAGAACGAGAGCAAGTGAGAAAGAACAGGTCATTCGCAGAGTGGTAGAGGGCATCAGGTGTAGAGCTGGGTGGGCCGGTGGCCGAGTGGGTGAGGACCAGACCCGCACACCGCGGCCTGGGGCATTCTGAGCAAGCGCGCAGCTTCCCTCAGGGTGTGTGGTATTTATCCACAGACCAATGGGAAATGGGCTTGCCTTCTCCTCACTTTCCAGGAATTTCTCTTAAAGGGAGCTACTGTGGCCCTCTGCCCTACTTGGAGCTTGGTTTTATGGAATTTTGCCTGGTTTACTTATGGAGCTAGTCCCGTACTCTCAAAGAATTAAATGCGTGGACTTCATGGACATTTTCCCATTCTTTGCTCTCCTCCAGTTGGTTGTCACTGAGCCATTAAGTCTCTCTCTCTTTTTTTAATTTAAAATATTTTATTTATTTATTTGACAGAGAGAGAGAGAGATCACAGGTAGGCAGAGGCAGGCAGAGAGAGAGGGAGGAAGCAGGCTCCCTGATGAGCAGAGAGCCTGATGCGGGACTCGATCCCAGGACCCTGAGATCATGACCTGCACCCAAGGCAGAGGCTTAACCCACTGAGCCACCCAGGCGCCCCAAGTCAGTCTCTTTTTGACTATTCTTTCTCCCCCTCGGACCGTGAAACTCTTCCTGGTGTTGAACAAGGAAGTGAACACATAGGAGTACATTCAGGGCAGGACAGAGAAAGTCAGTCTCATAGGTCAAAACAACTCATACAATATTTATCAATTATTTTTGGCCACTATTTTGTGTCCTGATGGGGAAACACCAGCAACAAAACTCCTTGAAAAATGACTGAAGATAACATTCTCTCCTCAAGAAATGAGGTGCACAAATGCACCTCAAATCTTTCACACCTTTGAAGGCTTAGGGGAAAATTTTCATGCATAGGTCAAGTTTTAAGATTAGCTACTCTAAGTTTCAATAACGAGATTCTCCATTTCCTTAGAATGGTACTAAAAATGAGAAAACCTTCCATCCACGCCATCCTTAATATTCCAGAAGGTTGCTATATTCATTCTCTTGTTTACTCCTTGCAGCAACCTTTGGTGAGATTGCCCTAGTGTCCCCACTTTAAAGACCAAGAAACCAAGGTCCAAAAGAAGACTGTAAATAGCTTTAGGTCACAGAGCCAATAACACAGCTGTTTCTAGACTCCAGTGCTACAAACACTTGGCAGCTACCCCAAAGAACTTAGCCGGGCAGGGGTGGGAGGGTGGAGGAGGGGTAGGGGGGCCAAGGGGATAGGAAGGAGGGGAATCAGCAGCAAAGATTTATTTAGTATTCCCTATGTGTTCAACACTGTGTTAAACACTTGCATTCTTTACTTTTTTAATGCCAGTCACAATCCTGCAGTGTGGGGATGTCATTTCCAACATCGTCTAATAACAATATGGTAGGAAGGTGGGAGCTGGGTAATAAAAATTGGTAACACCTGCTTCACCAGCTGAAAATATAATCATATCTTTTTTTTTAAATTAACTGTTTAGGAATTCACATGCACTCGTGAATAGAAAGTCCAAGATTGCTCTCTGAAAGTGTGAATATATATGTTCTCCCATTATAAACTGTTCAAGAAAGCCACAAACACACTCAGTTCAAAAGAATTAATCCTGCCTCTGAATGCCAGGTGGAGAGAAAACAAGTGTCTGGCTGGTCCATCCAGGTCATTGATTCTGCTGCTCTCCTACAGAGTCCGTTCCTGTCCCACAGTGTCCTATTGAACCCTTCGATGTTTCCAAGGCCCAGGGTCCAAACAACATTATTCTGTCTGTCAATGAAGCCTGTGTTGGTCCTGACTCTGCAGAGACTGCTGGAAAACCCATTAACTGGGGCTCTGTAGTTTAAATTCACATACTCAACCATTGATCCCCAAACAGGATTAATATGCCTGAGGGGATTGGGTCTGCAAGGGGGTCAGCCTCATCTGCCCAATGTGCTAGAATTAGCTCCCAGCCCTGAGTCTCTAGACTGGAGTTACAATACAGGCTCCACCTTCATTCATGGTGTCTTCCACTCTGAGGTCTACGATATCTTTTCCCACCAGAGTATGTCTGTCACCGCATTATAGCACAGTAAAGAGATTTTTTCCAATGCTTAAATTAAAAAAGAAAAGGGGTCTTGATTCCTTTCCTTCTAAGGAAGGAAAAAGGTATCCAGGAAGGAAAAAGGTATATAGTAAAAAGCTCTCAGGAGTGAGAGGGGTCCCAACAGGGTTGCCATGAGGACTTTTAGGGTTGGTCTTTTATTGAAGGCTAACCAGGGAACTTAAATCCTTTTAACATCTCTATAGATAGCACCACTGAGTAGGGACTAATGATAACACCTCTGATGGCTTACTTCCTTTTTGGGGTCGCAATTCTTTGTTGGTCACAAGAAGCTGTTAAAACAAGACCTTACCTCTGACACCTAGGACGGGATGGTCTAATTTGTTCTCTCATCTCTGGTTTCCTTATACCTCCGCATTTTGGGGATTTCTGCAAGCCTGATCCCAGAGCCCCCAACCTATCTCTCCCTATCTCCCCTCATGTGTCCCTTACTCAGTTCTATTATTTTTCCCCTCTAGGATAATAGGTGCATATTGGGCTTATGTTGTTATAACTAATTTCTCCCCCCCAAAATGATGAAAAAAATGTTTGCCTCAAGGTGACTATGTCTCCAAACATAGAAGAACCTGGCACAATTTTCAGAGCGCTATCTTACCAGACATCCCTTACTTCCCATGTGACTCCATCAACTGGGTGATATCGCTAATTTCACCAGTGTTCTCTTTCCCTCTAAAATCTGCCCAGCAAAACAGTTTATATTGCTGTCTAAACTACATAATTTCCCAGACTACTGAAATAAAACAGAAACAAAATATCTAAGTAATTCCAGAACATCTCAAAAACAAATCCATTATGGTGGAAGTCACAGCTCATAAATATCTTGCTTCTATCAACATATAGTTATGTAATATTAGACTTGGTGATGCAGGTGGTATATTTCCTCATGACACTTTGCAAGCAAGCTAAAAATGCAGAAATACCTCCAAGACAATGACAGAGGAAAGGGAAACAAATTCCAAACCAGAGGAGGCAGTTAGAATCTCATTTTATGAAGCCATGAGACATTTTACACAATGCAAAGTAACTTCTGTTACTCTGGGAAGAACATAGAACACCTAAAGAAAATTACCTCTACCAGATAGATTGGTTGAACACATGTATTTTCTTCTTTTGTGTTTTCCCAACTCCCTACTAACACACAAAAAACAATGGGTTTTGTTTTAAGGATATAAACCCCACAGAGGCAAAGAAATGAGCATGAAACCATCAACAATTTGAAAACAAGAAAGATGGAAAAGGCAGTGGACCCAAGGAAGATAAATTTAAAACCAGTAGCGGGGAAAGCTGAAAACCAATCTGATTTATGTAGTGAGACCCCAAAGGTTCTGGAGTTGACAGCACCAGGTACCTCGGGAATAGGATGAAGAGAGATGATTTGGCTAAAATAAGGAGAATGACTTGAGACTATAGCTAAGAAGCAGCAGTATCAGATTGTTTCCTTCATTCCAACAGGCTACGTGACTAAGCCTCCCCACTCTAGCAGAAAATGGAAAGTTTATTCTTTGGAGAAAGTGAAAAGAGAGTCTCCAAACTGGGAGACATTAAACACAATAAGGATGGTGATTCTCTTTGGGAGTGACTACTCTACTGAAGCTCATTCGGGCTCCGTAAACAACCAGCTCCATCTTTTGAGGCACACACAGTAGACAGGTGTGCATAGACACAGGAAACCATTATTTGTGGTCAAGAATTAGAAACAACCCAAAGGTCTATCAGCAATAGAATGGATAATTTAATTGCGGCACATTCTTACAATAGAAACTCACAAAAATAATGTTGAATAAAAGAAGTCACACACAAAATGGTACCTATTGTGAGTAGTGATGAGGGAACCAAAGGCAAGCTGAGGACAAAGCAGAAGCTGACACCCTGCAACCCCAGCCCCCATGGGATATATGTGACATTCCTCAGGCACTCCTGGCTACCCTAAAGGAAAAACAAATAGTTTACCTGTAGAGATCACAATCCTGCAAGACCCGAGTCTCCCTCAGTTGACAAATGTCCTAGTGATTTACAAGGAAGAAGCTTTCTTCTCAATAGCCTAACTTCCAGAGACCCATAACTCAGTTCCTGAAGCCCTAACATCATCCTCCCCTGCAGAAAATTGAGGGAGGCTGAGGCAGAAGGAAATGTAAATAAAGTTGAATTTCTTCTTAACCTAAAGCTCATTGACAAGGACGTGTGATAGCAGGAGTGTGACATTCCTCCAGGAAGCTCCCAACTATTTTACTGTTAATGCCTTACTAAAAGGAAAAACAGCCTTAACTTGACAAATAGCAAAGCTTCCAGTATCCTGTGTGTCTTCTTTAATACATGAGACTTCTTTCAAAACCTCCCTTTTCCTTATCTCTCCTAACACCGTAGTATATAATCAGCCACCCAGCAGCAGCTCTTTCTGCCCACAGGTCCTGTCCCTGTGCTTTAATAAACCACCATTTTTTTTTTAAATTTATTTATTTATTTATTTGACAGACAGAGATCACAAGTAGGCAGAGACACAGGCAGAGAGGCAGGCAGAGAGGAGGAAGCAGACCCCCTGCCGAGCAGAGAGCCCGATGCGGGGCTCGATCCCAGGACCCTGAGAACATGACCTGAGCCGAAGGCAGAGGATTAACCCACTGAGCCACCCAGGTGCCCCAATAAACCACCATTTTGCATCAAAGATGTCTGAAGAATTCTTTCTTGATTATCGGTTCTGGACTCCACCCCACTGAACCTGACCTGTATTCTAAAACTCTATCAGTAGGAGGGCATAGAGCCTGATAGACATCTTTGAAGAGCCTTTCAGATGCTGGCAATTTTTTATTTCTTGAGCTGAGTGTGGTGAAATGGATATGTTCACCTTGGGATAATTTGTTGAGGTATATACATTTATGATCCTGTTGCTTTTTCATATACATGTACTACTTCAATAATGAATTTTTTTTAATGGACCAGCTAATAGATCTACACATTTCATATCAACTTCCGAAGTCTTAAAGACCCTATTTTCATTGTAGGTATGGGTTTCTGCATAAAACTTGCCATTAGTGGAAAGGAAATGGGTAAGACCATTGGGAAGGAAATTTTCTTGGCCCACAAAACTCTACTGAGAGGTAACTTATAGACCATGACCTCCATCATGTAGATGACCAGTCAGAATAAGCTCATTCTCTCTATACTGTAAATGTGTAGCATTAAAGAAATCTCCATTTCTTCCTAGCTCATTTTGGTAAGCAGAATCTAATAATTCTCCAAGATTTCAGGCCCCTGATATACTCACACTTTCCCCCAGTAGTTCAATTAAACATCAATTTATGTACCAAATGAAGGGAATTTTCAGATTTAATTAAGTTCTCAGGTCTTTGGCATTAGGACCAGGAGGTTATCCTGGGTGAGCCTGTCTTGATGAGAGAGTTTTCCTGGCTGGTCACAAAGAGAAAATCAAAGACAAGGGCTCTGGCTAGCCAAGAGGAAATCAAACCTCCTTGCATGAACTGCCCTCAGAGGCCATGTAGCCAAGTGCAGGCAGCTTCTAGGAATGAGAATGATCCCTAGCAAAGGCTACTAGGAAAATGGGGACCTCAGTCCTACAACTATAAGAAAATGAACCTTTCCAACCAGTACTGAGAACTCAGGTCCCTTACGAAAATCACAACTCTTGATTTCAGCCTGATGAGACCTTGAGTAGAGAATCCAGCTTTTCCATGCCTCAGTGTCTACCTACAGAAACTTAGATAATACACTTGTGTTGTTTTAAACTACTAAATCTGTAGTGATTTCTTAGAAAGGGATACAATCATCTTCCCCCAATATTATCAGGCACCTGCTCACTTTCTGTGTTGTATTAAAAAAAATCACTAATTATTGTGCTCACTTCAGCAGCACACATACTAAAATTGGAACCATACAGAGAAGATTAGCATGACCCCGTGCAAGGATGACACACAAATTCATGAAGCATTCCATATTAAAAAAAAACTTACCAGTTATTAGTTACATTTTCCCTCTTTAAACTTCCTAAAAGTTATCATGCATTTCTCCCTGTAGCAGACCCATGCTAGTGTCTCACAAAACTTGATAACTCATTGGTCTGTACTCCAAAAGACTGAGAGGGGTCAAAGGTGAAACTCAGAAAACAAAACTTGATAACTCATTGGTCTGTACTCCAAAAGACTGAGAGGGGTCAAAGGTGAAACTCAGAAAACAAAACTTAGTTTGAGTAAGGGGAGCACAAATTTGCTAACTGCTCTTGAAACTTTAACATGAATGAATAATCTTTGAGAGGTAAATAATAATAATAAAATAAGACGTGAGTACATTGTCACATAGAATTGGTTTCACTTAAGGAACTAACAACAGACTTCGTTCCATCTGTAGGATAGAGATAATTTAGATTTTTTTTTTTTTTTTTTCCCCAATTTATTTTTCAGAAAAACAGTATTCATTATTTTTTCACCACACCCAGTGCTCCATGCAAGCTGTGCCCTCTATAATACCCACCACCTGGTACCCCAACCTCCCACCCCCCCGCCACTTCAAACCCCTCAGACTGTTTTTCAGATAATTTAGATTTTTAAAAGCTTTGAGCCAATTTGTGTGTGACAGAGGCAATAGATGGCAAAGAAGAGAAGGTGGAATCCACTGTCTCTGGGACTATATCTTCCCACAGTCCAGTGTGGACGTTTCTTTTGGCACCAAACCATTGTCTTAAAAGCAGCTTGGGTAGAATAAAATGGCAAGTCCTTTGTCTCTGCCATGCTAATGGTATAATTTGTGCGCCTAACTCTTCTTGTCTCTTCTGGATCCGTACCTTTTCTCTACAACCTATAAAGGCTGCTTTGTATATCTGCATCATTGTGATCAACATGATGATATCTTCTAAAGGAAGTTATAAATGGTTCTTGAAAGCAAACTTCCTAACTATAATTAAAACAATTTCTAGCATTTCCAACATACATACCTTCTGTATTAAAATGGGAATTAAGTTGAGAAAAGCTGCACTTTACCAAAGATTGTCTACACAGGGGCTGGCTGAATGTTGGTGGTTTTGTAGAGAATTCCACAGTGCTTTGTGGACTCTGTCAGTTGGGTGTCAGGGAATTCTGAGAAATGGCCTAATTAAATCAGCACATAATGAAAGAAGACAAAATGCTCTGGGTCTAAAGACACAATGTGCCTTTAGCCAATGCAGACTTTGACTGCATCTAAAGAAAGTGACCACATCTCAAGAGAGAAGGAACGGTCAGCAGGAAAGATGGCACATTGACAAGATCCACAGAGCTCCCAGGGCACCAGTCAAGTGAGAGACAGTGCATTTGGGAGGTTAGAGCCATCTTCCCACTGAAAAGATAGGACTTCATGGGTGGCAGAGTTATTTCATCCAAGCTGCCTTAGATGTTAGAGGAGTTGTTTCCCCAAATTAAAATTCCTTCTCTGATTTTATAAACACTAAAAGAAATTCTTTTAAAAAAAGAAATTCTTATTTTAAAAATTTGCTTTTTAGGTGCCATTTTATGAAGAAGGAGGTATTATGTATGGATAAGTAACTGGAATATTGAAGGTTTTATGTTTAATTGTGACTTTGGTTGTCAGTGGTGCTTTATATATCTTACTTTGGCAAATTTACAAAACCATAAGGGTACTGTGTCTGCTCTGTGGTAACTTAGCTTCAGCCTATGAGGTAGGTCCTATTACTGGTCCATTTTACTGTTGAGGAAACTGAGACACAGAAGTTAACTTGTCCACATTTACCCAGCTAGTCAGTCAATGATATAAGAGGTAGAATAAATTTCTTTTCATATTTTATTTATTTTTATTTAAATGCAATTAGCCAATATATAGCACATCATTTCCTTTTGATGTAGTGTTCATGAATCCATTAGTTGCGTATAACACCCAGCACTCATTACATCACGTGCCCTCCTTAATCCCCATCACCTTGTTACCCCATCCTCCCATTTACCTCTCCTTCTGCAACCCTCAGTTTGTTTCCCAGAGTCAAGAGTCTCTCATGGTTTGTCTCTGATTTCTTCCCATTCAGTTTTCTCTGCCTTCCCCTGGGATTTTTTTAATGGGGATTACATTGAGTTCATAGATTGGAAAGGAATCTAAACTTCCTAATACTGAGCCTTCTAATACATGAACATAGTGTATGCCTCAATTTATTCTACCTATAATTTCTCAACCACATTTTGTAGTTTTCTCTGTTGAGGTTTTACACATCTTTAATTCATAGATATTTGATGGGATTATTTTTCTGCATTTAAAAGACTTTAAACATTTTAATATCTTATTGATTGTTGTCATTACGTAAAAATATAATTGCTTTTATATGTAGATCTTATATCTAGCAATGTTTTTATAGTCCCTTATTAATTCTAATGACTTGTAGTTAGATTCATTTGGATTTTCTACATACACAAAGGTGTCATCTGTGAATAAAATGTTTTATCTCTTCTTTTAAAATCCTTGTATCTTTTATTTCTTTCTCTAGCCTTATCACACTGGTTAGGAGCTTGAGTACAGTTTTGGCTAACAGACGATCTTATTTCATTCCAGATCTCACCACGATGTTTGCTTTAAGATTTGTATAAATGGGGGGTCCCATTGTATAAATGGGGGGCTTGGTTGGTTAAGTGTCTGCCTTAGGCTCTGGTCATGACCCCAGGGCCATGGGATCTAGTCCTGTGTTGTATTCCTTGCTCCATGGAAAACCTGCTTCTCCCTCTCCCTTTGCCCATCACTCTCCTTGCTTGTGCCCACTCTCTCTCTCTCTGTCAGATAAATAAATTAAATTTTAAAAAATTTTTTATAAATGCCCATTATCATACTAAGAAAGTTTCCTTCTTTTCTTAGTTTGCCAATGCTTTCTATTATGAGTAAATGTTATATTTTAACAAAGGCAGTTATTCCTCTATTGAGATAGTCATGTGATTTTTTTCTCTTCTATTCTGTTAATGTGTATATTGATTTCAATATTTCATTAGACCTAGAATTCTTGGAATAAACCTAACTTGTTCATGTTATATATTTCTAGGTTTGGTTTGCTAATACTTAAATAATTTTATATTTAAATCATATATTTAAATCAAATTTAAATTTATATTTAAATTTTATATTTAAATCATAAGGGCATTTCTTGCAATGCCCTTGTTAGGTTTCAGTGTAAAAATTTTACTAATCACAGGGGTGCCCTGGTGGCTCAGTGGGTTAAGCCTCTTCCTTTGGCTCAGGTCATGATCTCAGGATCCTGGATTGAGCCCCGCATCGGGCTCTTTGCTCAACGGAGAGCCTGCTTCCCTTCCTCTCTCTGCCTACTTGTGATCTCTCTCTTTCTGTCAAATAAATAAAATCTTTAAAAAAATTTTTTTACTAATCTCATAAAGAAAGTTAGGAAGTATTCCCTCTATGTCTATTTGGTGAAGGGCTTATAGAGATTGATGCCTCTTCTTTATTAATTGGAAGAATTTACTTGTGCAGTCTTCCTGATCTGAATATTCTGTGTACCATAAACAGACTTAAAGCAAAGCTAATATTATACAGGCTTACCCAGTATCTTGACCCAAAGGTCATACTGCACTGTAATGTTACCCTATGGCACCCAACACAAAGAAGTGACAAATGTGAAACTTGAAGCTGAAATGTGGAAAATTCTTCCATCATCCATCAGATGCATAAATTTTAAGCAGAGAATACAGTTCTCAATGAATAGTCAAAAGTCCTCTCCTTTTAGGAATACACTTGATACTGCCTTGAAATTTTATAGCTCATAGATGAAAGAAAATTGAGGGACATTTATCCCAAATTTGATAACAATCCTAAAATTTTGTGACATTACAATGAGTTATAAATCTGAAAGAAACTTTTCTAACTGACCAATATTAATAACGTAACGTGATCAACTAAAAGAAAGATTTGAATTATCCTCATAATAGAAAATGACATTATAAAATTACTGTTATGTATGTAGGGGATCAAACTGTTTACAGACAAATGATGTAGAATGAAACTTTTAGAAGGGTGTCAGGCATCTAATGAATAAAAGTATTATGCTATTTTTCTGGATTTGGTTATATATTGATATTGGATGGTTTTTTATTACCTGTATGTTGTTGTGATTTGTTTTCTCATTCAAAGTAATATTTATTTTCATATGTAATTTTGTATTTTTTTCTTACATGGGTCCTCAAATTTGTGTAAGTATTACGTATTGAATATAGAAGGAAAGAAAAAGGGAGAGAGGGAGGAAATTCAATAACTGAAGAGTACAGAATTCATTTGAAGAATAAGGGAGAGTATCTCTAAAACTACATTGGAAAAATATAAGACAATAGAATGATATCTTTAATGATATCTTTAATATTCTGAAAAATATATAGTTTTAACTATTTCAAGCCAAATTGTTAATTGTGAGTGCAAAGATATTCTCAAATGTGCAATATATCAAATAATTTATATTTTCTGCAGCACTTATAAGGAATCTACTAGAAGTTCTGTTTTATCAAAAGGGCAGGTAAACCAAGAAAGAGATACATATAGAATTTAAGAAACAAGGGATCAAACACAAGAGAGGCAAAGGACACTTGTAGGATCAGGTAAAGTGGGATTCTAAAATGGTAGCTGTCAGTGATCCCACACAGCAACCACTCCAGACTGGAGAAAGAGCCTTCTCTTTGAAGGACTCAAGTGTCTGAATGTACCCAGAGTAAATTTACACAACCTAGCAGGTGGTAAATTTTAGTATTGAATTAGTGTTAATTATAAAAAAACTATTCAAACAAAAATATATATAATTATGAGGTGAGCTAGTGAGTTGTGCAAGATAGAAAAAGTGATCATGGTATACTACATGGCACTGACATAGTCATCATAAGACATACACTGAATGTTGATTCAATAAAAATTACTATATAACTGGATTCAGTCCATGGAGTGAGATAAGTGATATGGAAAGACATAGTAGAGGAGCGGAATGAACAAGAAGAGCCAAATCCTTATATTTCACAGTGAAAAGTCCATAAATAATGAACCATGTTGAAAAAGCAAGAAGGAAGATATTAACAGTTATTAGGAGAAATGGTGGTAAGCTCTGAAATAATTAGCTTAAAAAGTTGAAAAATGATAATTTGGGGAGAGCAAAAAATGTAACTAAATTGATGACCTTCAAGAAATTGCTCTATTTTTTTTCACATCTTGTGGGGGGAAAATTGTAGGGAAAAAATGGACAGTATGTACATAAAAATTTACATAAAATATGTACATAAAAATTTAATAGAAATAATATCTGAATTGAAAATTTTTTAAAAAGATTTTATGTATTTATCTGACAGAGAGAGAGAGCACAAGGAGGCAGAGCGGCAGGCAAAGGGAGAGGGAGAAGCAGGTTCTCCACCGAGCTGGGAGCCAGGTGTGGGGCTCGATCCCAAGACCCTGGGATCCTGATCTGAGCCAAAGGCAGAATTTTAACCAACTGAGCCACCAAAAAAGCCACCCAGGTGCCCCAAGAATGTTAAAATTTTTAAGTATTTTCCACTGTTACATATTTCTTATATAATAGAAAATCAATTTAGGGTATAGTGGGTCGGGAGCTTGCTCTGCTTAATTGATTTCAAATTTTAATTCTTTGAATGTTTGGGGAAAGGAGAGAGTTAAGAAAAATTATGGTATAAATTACAAGTTAATTTGATGCAGTTGAAAATAATTTTGGTAACCATTAAGATAAAAGAGTTAGATAAATTTCTGTAAATGAAATTACTGATTCTTCTGTAGCTCTCTTCCATTCTGTGCAGGGGTCAACTGACAAGAGGGACTTTTCTGCCTTTGCTGCTGAGGGTCTGTGCCCCGAACACACTGCTCTTTCTCACTCATTCCCTTAATAAATACTGACTAATTACCTTTTATGGCTATTCCCATGATAAACACTGAGGATGTGTTGTTTAGAAAGATGAGGCTAGTCCATATACATGAAGTCTGAGGAAGACATACTTTAACTGACAATACTGACCACCCCCCTTTGCCTTATGACTGCTATTTCTCTGCCAGCTCTGACGTCCCATTTCTTCTTTAATCCAAGTCCCACACATCACACAAGACCTAACTTAAGCTGTTTCCCATGTCAATCTTTCCAAAAGATGCAAGAATTTTCTTCAACATTTCTTCAACATGTTTGTGTCTGTAAAGTGGTATTTCTTTCGGACTTTCATAGTGATACGGTTTTAAGTACACATGGATGAATGACCAAGTAAGGTCATTACCTGTTGACCATGTCACAGATATAGCGGGTGGTCATACCAGAAGCTGAGTCACATCTTTTTATTACTCCATACTGCAGACAGACTTCACAGTGTGTGAGTTTTCCTTGTGTACAAAACATCAGTGTCTATCTTAGAGCCGCCTTACGGCAATCCCAAAGCACAGTCAGTTCTAACCACTTCATAATAAGACCTCACGTATATAGGTACACAATGTGCCAGAAACAGTTCTGTGCGCTTTAATAAATTAATACCTTAATCCTCTAAGAGATCCCGAGATATGTGTATTAATTGTCCCATTTTATGAAGGACAAATTTGAGACTTGGAGAGATTAGGTAACTTGCCCTCTGTCAACAGAGCTTGCCAGACACGAAGCCAGGCAGACCGGCTCCAGGGTCCGCCCTGTTAGCCTCTGGGAGACGCTTCTTATCAAAGAAATGCTCAGTGGGCAGCAGCTAGTGTTAAATTACGACAGGCAGTTAATTTAAAGAATATATTGTATAGCAACTGTTCATTGACTTTTCTGTAGTTGTGAAATGTAATTCCTCCATATTTCATGAATATGGTGTTTTGACTTCAAAATGAGGAACACTAATTGAAAATAATGAGAAAAAAATCTCAGAATTTAAAATACTTGAGTGACAGAGTTTATCTCATAGCATTAGAATAATTTAAAAACATAGTTTCAGAATTAAAACTATTTTTTAGATGAAAAAATATGAGAACAGCATTTTACCATGACTGTTTTATTGGTGCTATACATTAGATTTTTTTGTTTGTTTCCATTTTCCCTGAATTTTGTACTAAGAGATGCCCCTTTCCATGATCCCAGGGTTCTGGAATTGAGCCCCGCATCGGGCTCTCTGCTCCTCAGGGAACCTGCTTCCTCCTCTCTCTCTGCCTGCCTCTCTGCCTAGTTGTGATTTCTCTGTCAAATAAATAAAATATTAAAAAAAAAAAGAGATGCCCCTTCCTTGCTAGAGCCCAAGTGTGAAGTCACAAGTCTGTATGTTATTTCTGGAAATCTGATTTCAGAAGTCACAAGTCTGTATGTTATTTCTGGAAAATTAAAGACATGAACTTTTTCCTCTGTGGTTAATTACACTTAATAATTAGGAAACTATAATAAAAATTTGAAATGAGAAAGGGGAAGATCAAATTAATCATAAAACACAGGATTAAAATAAAAATGCTTAAAATTAAATTATTTGAGAGAATAAAATTACAATAATAATTTTTCTAAGTTTTCTAGGCATATTAGTAATAATAATGGGGCTTGAGAATCCTCAAACTAAAAACTCAAAGATTTCTTTAAAATAATATCATTTGGGGCTCCTGGGTGGCTCAGTCAGTTAAGTGTCCACCTTCAGCTCAGGTCATGATCCCGGGGTCCTGGGATCAAGTCCTGCACCAGAACCTCTGCTCAGCATCTCCCTTAGGGATAGCATCTCCCTCTCCCTCAGCTCCTCCCTCTGCTTGAGCTCTGGCTCATTATCTCTCCCTCTCAAAAAAAAAAAAAAAAAGTGAAATAATATCATTTTGCAAATAAAGTTACAGTACTAGTGCTAGATCACTTTGAAAACGTAAAAGCAAAGGAAGAAATAAAAACTGTAACTTTTTTAATTTCACTGTAACTACAATCACCACTCTTACTACTCTGGCTCTGAATAAAAACAGCAAGCATTTATGGTTCCTTCAAGGAGAAAAGAAGGGATCTGCGGGTTCCTTCAAGGAGAAAAGAAGGGATCTGCGGGCTTCGGCAATTGCTGGTATTTCCCCATTCATTCTATCCCCTCCAGCTTTAGTCTACAGAAGAACAGAGGTGGAGTAGGCAGAAGTGTGAGGCAAACTTCTGAACTGGCAGTATATAAATATCAGTAAATCAGTGGCATATCTGGCTCATGCAATCACTAAGAATTTTCCTTAAATGGGTGCAAAAGACAACATAAAGCTTTCCATGACTTGTCAGCCAGATCCCTTGAGGAAACCACTTAATCCCACTGAGTCTTTGTTTTCTCACATATTAAAAAGAAGATAAAAGTACTTTCTTGACTATCTAATCTTCTTATTGTAAAGTCAAATTATATGTATATATTATATATATACTACATACCTAATAAAAGATAGCCTATATAATATTATATATAATTTATGAGTGTTTTTGGAAAAGGAGAAAGCGTTCTATAAATTTTAGTAACTAGCAATAAAAGCATATTTTTAAGTCATATACTATTATGTGAAGAGAAGTAGAACTGGTAAATTCTTCTTCACACTGTCATTCCGTGCTTATTTAGAAAAATTACTTAGCTCTTCTTTTTCGTTATTTACATTAAAGAATGATAATGGTAGTGACAGCTATCATTTAACAGACTACTGGCAGTGCAAACTATTTAAGTGCATCAGCAACCCTTGGAGGTAAGCAATTCAAGGTCAGAATCAGAGTGAGTCACATCAGGTACAAAATTTAAGGGGGCAACAAAAAATTCAATTATCAAGATGAACCATATTTTAATGTTATATTTTTAAAAATCAAAAGTAATCCAAATAAATCACTGATGAAGATAATATCAATATTTTAAATAAAGACAAAACAGTTATGTTGTGTAAACTTGAATACATTAATTTCTTTGTGCCTTTGCTTATTTCTCTATCTAAAATGGGGAAATACTACTACTACTAATAATACCTACTTCTTAGAGCTATGGTAGAGATTAAATAATTTAGTCAAGTGATTAGAACAGTACCTGGCATAGTACCTGGTAAATGCTTGGAACATGTTAGTTAAAATCATTTAAGAGGACCATGATTACTGATTTTTTAATTTTAGATATGAGAAAATTGAAGAGTCAAAGGATTTGAATGGCGTGCTCAAGTTTCCCAAGTCAGTCACAGGGTTCACACTCAGGACACTGCACTCCAGAGCCTTTTTCTTAATCACCAGAGTATAATGTTTCCCCATGAGGGTGTCATGAAAACTTATGCTCTTAAGGTACTCTGATCGTGAGTGTGTGTGTGTGTGTGTGTGCGCGCGCGAGCGTGTGTGTGCTCTGCACAGATAGATGAGTGAGTTGTATAGGGAGAGTTATTAAAATCTCTCAGAATTCTACCTAACATTAATGTATACACTGAGAAATGCTTAACTGGCTGGAATCGTTCAGCAAAGAGGCAGAAAAGGAAAGAGAAAAAATACCCTCCAGGCCAACTGTGGGACAGGGTCTTCCTTCATCCCACTAGAAAGGTTAGGATGGATTACATAACCAGGTCTTTTTAAGTAAGAGGGCAATCCAGCTTTGTAAGGAAATACATCATCAATGGTTAGCATTCAGCATTTCGTGGCTTGCCCTGTTTAATCTGTTCACTGAATTGAGCTGTAGACATATTTTTTATGGATAGCAGAAAACAACACACGTGTGTGTTTATACAACTGTTTATACAGCTGCATCCATAACATACAGTTCATGGTACAGAAAAGTAGCACTCTGTTACTTAAAGGACTTACGACTTTAATTATATCTCTTGGTAAAGGGAGCCACAGATGATTTGTACAGATTTCTAGGTCGGTCACAGTCATGCTTCCTAAGAATGCAACTTAGTTGTTAAAACCTGTTACTCAGGGCTATCTATCCTGGGTTACCGCCTCTTACATGTTATCCTTCAACCAGACTTTGGAAAATAATTTCATTTCCCTTGTGAATAAACAGAAGTAAATTAGAGGGTTAACTTCTATGCCACTTCTTTTGAATATTTCCTTACTAAATACTAGAAAGATTTAAAGTACAGAGTCCTGGCTTCTAGTCTTAAATGCAATCCCACAGAGTAAAGAATGATAGACACACGTGCATAAATATGACAAAAAAGGCTTGAATAGATTTATATGATATTTCAAACCTCTTTTAAAAAATGCTGACAATTGCATGATGTCTTTTTCTTTTTTCTCCAAGATTTTATTTAAATTCAAGTTAGTTAACATACTGTGTAGTATTAGTTTCAGGAGCAGAATCTAGTAATTCATCACTTACAGACAACACCCAGTGCTCATCGCAGAAAGTGCCCTCCTTAATACCCATCACCCATTCTGCCCATCCCCCACCCACCTCCCTTCAGCAACCCTCAGTTTGTTCTCCATAGTTAAGGGTTGCATGATGCCTTTTTCACAATTGACATATATTTTACAACTCCACAACATATTTTTAAACCACTGGTTCGATGAATTGAAAGCATGCCTTCTATCACCTTCTGTCAGGGATCTGCCATTAACTAAACCTGTAACCTACTGTTTTGGTACCCCATTTCCTTATTTAAAAATGGGGCTAATAAGAAGACCCTTCTAATAAAATTGTGAAGATCAAATAGATAAAACATGCAAAGTGTTTAGAAGATGGTGTGGCAAAAATATTACTTTGTCCAATATCACTATTTTTCAGTGATATTTATTTTCCAAGCTTTTGGAAAAAGCTTAAGTATGCCAATATAATTACACCACCTTTAATAATGAGCATGGAAATTTGCCTTTTTGGATCCAGAGGTCTTTATTTCACTTGGTTTTCTAAGGCTCTTCTACATCACAGTAAAATAGCTAACAGTCTGTGCCTTCGCCTCCTACAAGGAATGATATAATGATATAATGTTGAGCAGGTCGCTGTGTGTAGAGGACTTATGGCGTATACTGATTCCATAAACACATCTAGTGTACACTCATGATGGCAGTCAGAGTAGCTTTAACTCTTGAAAATTAATCTCAGTCCAAAGATTTTCCTTAGAGAAACCCTTGTAATAGAGTAGAATGACTCAATGACTTGGATTAACAATTACCTTAGGAAAGATAGACACAAAACTTTTAGAACTTAATAGTGGTTTTCAAAAGCAAAACTCCTTATTCAATAGCCAAAGTAGCATGTTATTTAACAGAATCGGTGAGCCAACTCAGTAACACAAGTTTGCATCATGTTCTAATTAGAAAGAAATGTGAAAAGGATGGCTTTCTATGTGGAAGTTAAAAAAGAAATTTAAGAGAAGCGTCTAACATCTGTTGCAGTTTGGATTTGCATGACCCGTCGGTAAAGACTTGGCTTTTTCAGAACCAGCTGAAGAAAGATACCTGATGGCTTAGACAGTTTGAACTCGCAAAATTCAGACTCATGTGCTGTCTCAGGACACTACCTGTTATATAAAAAGTGGAACTGATAATTACAAAAGACTGACTAGGAAGATGTGTTATTTTGTGCAGATGGCCAATTTTGGAGAAGTCAGGGTACAGATGAGGAATATGGGACAATGACTGAGTCTACCTCTGACCATCTGGCATGGACCTTGGGAACTTAGCTGCAGATTCCTCCCAGCAGTGCTAAATACGGGAAGCCTTCTATCTGAGAATATTAAATTACACATCTTCCACCCTTCACCTGGATTCAAGAAACTATATGATAGTCATCCTGATTCTTTAAAGAAAACATAAGAGAAAAAAACAAAGCAGTGCCTTTTTGGAAGATTATATCACAATTAATTAGCAATTCTGTGTAATGACTATAAGAAGCCAAGAATCAAGATTAATCCTTCTCATCTTTGCGAGATATCCCTTTGATGTACAGTTTAGGATTTGCTTCTGACCTAGTCACTTAAATTGAACTCTAAGACATTGCGATGCCTGGGTGATCTTCCCAAATTAAGATCTAGTGAGCACTGACCTTTACAGAATGTGCACTCCGGTGCCCAGACTAGCATGCTCTGAAGGAAAGTCCGCGGTGGCCACTGGTGCTATGTTCACTTGATCAAGGGCATTTGTGGTTATCTTTTCAATTCAAAGTCTTTTGACATTTAAGAGCTCACATCATAGTCCCCTCAAAAGTAAGAATTACCCCATTACACACCCTACGTTCTTTAGATGCAGCTTTTTAAAAACATCCCTACCGCCCTAACTTGCTTCTGCCAAGGACGCCATCTTGCCCCAGGCATTCAGCACTGACCCAGTCTGGCAGAAGCAGGACAGGCTAAAAATAGCAACAACAAAGGCTGCCAGGGCTTTGAGGATGCTTTTGCATTTTCCTTTTTTCTTTCTTTTTCCCTTTTTTTTTTCTTATTGGTGCAGTGAACCTTTATTTCAAGTCTAAAACATGAACTTTTGATAGACAATACACATCTAAAAGTCATACTACATATGTCATAGTACTCCCCACCCCTTCTTGCTCCCCACAGTTTAAAAATACACACACACAAATTTGTCATGATTAATCCTAAGCAACTGTATCCTGAAATCTCTGCATGTATTCTGCACTCAGATCAGGTATAATTAGTTGCCCTTTCACTCTACTGCCATTATTTTGCTCTGACTACATCTTTGTATTTAATTACCTGGCATATGGTAATTACTTAGTAAGTGTTGAATTAATTAATTAATTAATATAGATCAGTCAGGATAGCCCAATTATGCTGCAGTAACAAATGTCTCCAAATGTTTATTTCTTACCCATACATTATGTCCATCAAACTCAGTGGTGGTTCCATTCATGTTGCTTCTTTTCATTGACCAAGGAAAGTCATATGTATAAGCCTGACATTAGTAGGTTGGGACAATATAATCTGCTTTCAGGGAGGGATATCAATTACCACAAATATTCACTTCTCAATGCTCCCACATACAGAACACATTTATCCACTTCCCACAGAAGATAATCCTACTACTCACAGCATCAGGTTCAAAATTCTGGGGCTCATGATGGTCTTTACATTGGTTGGGAGACCTATTAACAAGTTATCCAGCCCATACTCATTCAGTATTCTATGTTTAGGCAGGATCAGAATAACTATAATAAGTATTTTCATTCAGAAGAGGAAAGAATGAGAGCTACAACAGTCACTGGTCCATAAAAGTTTGAGATCGCATTGAGAAGTAGTAAGTGGCCCCTAACCACTTGGGAAATGTTCCTTGACAATTCTCTGATTCCAACCCTGGGAATGGCTCTGAAATTCATTATTCTCCTTGGTGTTAATTTTGCCCTCTGAGAAGTCTCCCTTTCTTTTATCTTTCTTGGCTACATCTGAAGCAAATATTGGGGATCATACTTACACAGGGAGCTGAAGTATAGTCTTAGTCACTTTTTACCCACAGAAATATAGGGGCCCAAGTCTCAGGAAATCAGTTTCTTCTCATCCAGGTGATGGGGTTTTTTGACAGTACCACTCACTCAGAAATGTAGCTGGCTTCTCATCTACTTGATTCCAGCAACTCTGCTTGTCAATAGACATGCCTCTCTTTCTGCATTCAGTCTAGGTATTTGAGCCTATCATGCCCCCTTGGTGCACCACACACTTTGTCTCTTTCCCCTGAGCCATTTGTTCAATGCGAGAGGTACTTACTAGGTGTCACATTGATCAGTTCAAGGGTTTTAACAAAGGATATAATGGCCATATGCTCAACTTGTACCTAGCTGAATTTTCATTGTCCCCCTTTGTCATACAAAGGCTGTCTCAATTTTATCATTCATGGATTATACATGAGAATCGCTTATATCTTTCAAACCTGCAAATTCCGAACTGTCTTGTCTTTCCCTATTTCCTTTCATTTCCTCTTGCAAACTGGCCAATATTGTCTGAGCTTTTGGTCAAATGAACCTTATCAAATCCAGTCAGTAGCAATTGAGACACATGATACTGTTTCCCAATTCCTTGGCTAAGAGAAATGAGCTCATTAGGAACATTATTTCTCCTTTAAATTACTAGAGGCCACAGTTTTTATAAAGTATCTCAGCATTTCAGAACATTTACCATGAAAACAACCTTCAGTAACTCTTCCTTTCTACCCATAACCTGGCTTTGAAGCCATTAACACTAAATTAGTTTATTTTGTTGTTCAGACCTTAATTTCAGTGTCAAGGTAGGCTAAGTTATGCTACAATAATAAACAACCTCATGTCGCCAAAATTTTAGGCTAAGTTATGCTACAGTGATAAAAAACCTCATACGGCCAAAATTTACAAAGGTGTATTCATTATAGCTCCTGCTATATGTCCATTGTGGTCAGCTACGGCTGCGCTCCATGTCTCCATGATTACATTAGGACCCAGTCTGATGGACAACTCTCTAGGCCATTTGTCACTCTTACAGCAAAGTAAAAATGGAAATAATTTGTCCCGTTTTAATTTTAATTTGCAGTTCTCCAATTGTTATGAAGTTGAGCATCTCTTATGTCTATTTGTGTTTTTATTATTTATTTGACAGACAGAGATCCCAAGTTGGCGGAGAGACAGGCAGAGAGAGAGAGAGGGGGAAGCAGGCTCCCTGGCGAGGAGAGAGCCCGATGTGTGGCTCAATCCCAGGACCCTGGGATCACGACCTGACCCAAAGGCAGAGGCTTTAACCCACTGAGCCACCACCCAGTCGCCCCAACATCCCAGATGTGTTTTTTTTTTATTTTTTAATGAATTCTCTGTTTATATTACTTGATACTTGTAAAATTGGGTGGTTTGTCTTTTTGGCTGTGACTATTGTGGTGCCAAGTATCATGTCCAAAATCACACAGCAGGTCAATGTCAGAGCCTGGTTTAGAACTTATCTCTTATGACCTTTCAAATGCATCGTGGGGGCTTCACTATTCCAACTTCACAACAAAAATTAGTTTCTTCCCATTTGGAGACTTTTCTGCTAATAAAATAAAACTCCTGCCACAGTCTAAAGCTATTTAATTTCAATATAACATCTTTTGTCTATGTGCCTAATAGTAATAGGTAAGACTATTAAATCTTTATACATAAACAATCTGGACCCCAGTTGAATATTTCTCAAAGTTTACCTCCCTAGTGATAATTGCAGGACTTTAAAAGATAACCAGCTTTACTCACAGACCTAAAATCTTGCCAGATGAATAAATACTTCTATTTTCATTTTTAATTAAATATACTACACAAAGACAGCTCCTCTTAGCTTAAAATTTTAAAAAAGTAGTTTTGATGATCTTTAAAGTGGCCATTTTATCTTCATACTGCTTCTTTACAAAGCAGCTCTTAATTTTGCTTAAACCTATTCGTAGGACCACTAAATATAGGACTTAAGGAACCTAAGATATGTTTTGTTGACAAAAGAATTTTTTGATTAAATAATTTTTATATTCATCCCTAATTGCTTCTTTAAGTAGCTTCTCCTTACAACTCATGTTAACTGGCGAATACCTTAATTCCTGCTATTGCATGTGTGAACAGATATGGGCTTTATCCATTCTATTCCTATTTTAATAACAATTTCTGAGAAGGAAAAAAAAAAAGCCTGACTTGATTAGTAGGCTGTATATCAAGGGGAATACCAACGAATACCTAATTTATATCACATATATCCTCTTCTGGGTCAGCAAAAAATGAAAATGATAGAGCATGTAAAATTTCAGGCAACTCTCTACCATTGTCTCCTAACTCTAATCATGATGAAATTTTTGATTTCATCAAAAATTTGAGAAGACTCAAAGGCACATGTCACTTAGGAGCCCTATTTTTTCCATGAGTTGCCCTCAGACAACTGTGTAAATCCTTTTTTGTTTTTCTACCTGGAATCTAATCAGCTGTAACTGTCCCAATTGGCAAAATTAGGTTTTAGATAGCTTCCCTTGGAGAAGTCTTGTACTAACCTCAACTGGCCCCGTTATGATGAGTTCACTAATGCACTTACTAGAACTCTGCCAACAGAAGTAATCATTCTGTTCTAAAGTCCTCATCTTTGTGGAAGCAGGTGGAAATATTTCACCTAACTGGACTGTTTACTCTTTAACACTAACACTGGTTCTGACTCATGAGCTACCTTTTTTTTTTTTTGGTCCCTGAAATTCCTTAAATATGATTTCCTCTGGATGATTTAAAACGAAGTTTATTCCGTTTCTTAAAAATGTTACACCTGTCTTGCTAAATTACTTACCTGTTATAATGCTCAAGGCTCATTCAAACTTTATAATGGCTTCCTTCTTTTAAAAAACTAATTAATTAATTATATTAACATATAATATATTATTTGTTTCAGGGGTACAGGTCTGTGAATCCTCAGTCTTACACAATTCACAGCACTCACCATAGCACATACCCTCCCCAATGTCCATAACCCAGCCACCCCCTCTAGCAACCCTTAGTTTGTTTCCGGACATTAAGAGTCTCATAAATCATGGTTTCCTTCTTAGTGAATTAAAGTTTAGATTCTTTTATCCAGTATTAATATTGAGAGACAAATAGTTTCAGGCATAAAATTCTCGTGTTGATAGTAATTTATATAATATTTTCAGTTTATAGAGACATTAACGAAAGTGCATAAGCCTATGACTTCTGATTTTTCTTCAATTTTTACTATATAGAAACTGTGGTGGGTTATATGATTGAGCTTAAGATGCATCAAGTTAAAAATGTTAATGCTGGGCGCCTGGGTGGCTCAGTGGGTTAAAGCCGCTGCCTTCGGCTCAGGTCGTGATCCCAGGGTCCTGGGATCGAGCCCCACCCACAACGGGCTCTCTGCTGAGCAGGGCGCCTGCTTCTTCCTCTCTCTCTGCCTGCCTCTCTGCCTACTTGTGATCTCTGCCTGTCAAATAAATAAATAAAATCTTTAAAAAAAATGCTAATGCTGAAACTACCACTTGTGGAATTAATATCCATTCTTGATTTCTCCGTTAGTAAAGGGTCCCTGTATTTTAGGAAGCAGCAATGCTCCCAGATACAAAACTATATGTCCCATTCCCATTGTTGATAAGATACCCAATTAACAATTAATACCCAATTAATTGTTGATAAGTAAATGCTACTAGGTGGGCATTCCAGAAAATAAAGGGAGCTCTCTAATCTGGAATGCATATTTCTTCCTTTTCTTCTATCACTTTTTTCCTGAGAAATTTTGGCCAGAGTGGCAGTGACCAGCTCTTGAGCAGGAAGCTATATTGAGGATAGGAGCTGTGTGCCAAGATTGCCAAGGCATAGAGATAGAGGGAGCCCAAGACAATGTGGACATTGTGGAACCCCATACAGCTCTAAGAGTGCCTCAAAAGGTGCTTTGCTATAAAGGGAAATAAACCTCTATTCTGGTAAAAACCGTTTTAGGTCCTAGCAATTGAATACAATTCCTAATTAAAAAAAAAAAACAACTACTTTAGTAAAGTGTGTTTTGTAATAACACAACCAAAATCAGAGCTATAGTCTTCTGGAAGATCATATATCATTTCAAGTGAAGTCAGATATATTCCATAAAAGTCAGATATATTCCATACCAACATTATTTAAATGTATGTCTTAATGAGATGAGGCTTTAAATGAAGTTGGTATTTCTTTCCTGCCTGTCCCCTGACCTAGTGAGTAAAGGGGGCAATGTCCTGTACACCAATGACAGGGTTTTATCATTGTGAGCTAGACATTAAGAGATCATTAAAATATATCTATCAATTAGAATGCTCAGTTGCAAGTAATATGATAAACTGATTATGTGACAACATCACAATAAATTATTTTGTCTTTCAGAATAATTTGGCATAATCTGAATTTTATATAGCAAAGAATATTTCACACACACTTACTAATATACATGTAGTGAACATATGCTGTTTTTGCTATCCACAAACCACCTCCCACTTCTGGGATCAGACATCCTTTTTCCTCACAAAATCTATTCCATGCTACTCAAATGGGACTAACCCTCCATCCTGTCCCAGGCTATAAGATCTGTATCCAATCAAATCATCTTTTATTTCTGGTCACAGTAAGTAACTGTGTTTTGACAACTGACACAAGCTGTCAGATCCTTCAGATCCTTCTTAAGGATATTTTATTAAAACTATTTGGAAAGACTTTCTTTTTGTTCCTAGGATATGAGTCTGGAGGTGCTGGGGGCCATTTGTCCCATCACAGGAAGAGGTCCTCTCAGAAGAATACAGAGTTAGCAACTTGATAACCTGACATGATTTGAGCCCTCAGATTCAACTGTGCCTGAAGCCACAAGTGCCATTACATATGTTTACTTTTCCTTCTCTTTTAAAATAAGCTCTGGGGCACCTGGGTACCTCAGTCGGTTAAGCAGCTGCCTTGGGCTCAGGTCCTGGGATGGAGCCCCATGTTGGGCTCCCTGCTCAGTAGGGAGCCTACCTCTCCCTCTCTCTCTGCCTGCCACTCTCCCTGCTCATTCTCTCTCTGTCTCTGTCTCTGTCTCTGTCAAATAAGCAACTAAAAACTTAAAAAAAAAAAAGTTCTGTCACTTGAATCCAAAAGAGTCCTGGTTAGCCAAAACTGATATTAAGAGAGGGATGTTATAAATGATAAACACCAAAATATGTAATTATTCCAACTAAGTTGAAATTATTCCAACTAAGTGAAAGACAAAGAATATCTTTCTATCCTCATTTTAGAAGGTGGCAAGTCTTAGACTGTGTTTATGTCAGTTGATGTACAAGCTACTTGTGTCTTGTGACACAGACCATGTTGCCACTGAGATTAGAGCATCAGGAGTCAGGAAAAATCATCAAGATGTCAGAGTGCATTTGTCATCTCTTGCGGCCTTTAGTCAAATCTTAAAAAAAGGTACATACCTAATAGCAGACACACCTGGAAACAGAAACAGCATGCAGCTGTGATAAGATGAAGTCTTTCTTGCAGAGGCCAGACATTCATGATGGTCGAGTGTCAGATAATCATGGACCACAGGAGAATGAAGAAGTGGAATGTTCTGACCTAAGTTATTTAAAGTTACTATAAACAAAAGAAATCAGGAAGAACAGAGGAAAATAAGATGGGAACACAGGAAAAGCCAGAGAATGGAGTGAAGCCTGTTTAAGTGCCCCAAGCACTTGGTGAGCATTCCCAGCCCCACACAGGGAATAACCGTCTGTGTTATAGCATCATCCCGTGAAATGGAGGCCAGGCACTACAGAGCTGATAGCCCAGCCTTGGCGCCATAGCCCACTGGTTCGTATCAGCAGGCCAACATAATAACCTCAGGCAGAGGGTAACTGTAGAAGTTAGGTGACACAAGGTGGAAATTACAGAGTTCCGAATCAAGTTGCATATCCTGGCTTTGGTTTCTAACACTTCATCTCAAGAACACAACTCAGTCAGCAATAAGGTGGGGCATTAGGAGTACTGAAGAACCAGACAAAACCCAAACCGGTAAGCAGAAGTCTCTGCCTGCTCCAACTTAAGGCCTCCTTGACGTTGCTGCACCGACCCTCATAGGAATTGCTAAAACAGAACATTCCCGAGAAGAGGAATCCTACCAAACTACCTTTGTATACAAGGCCCTAGCAGACGAGGGGAAAAAGAGCTCGCCTCAGAGAGAGACCTGGGAACACAGGATAGGCTGGCCAAGAAACTCACTCCCCTGCCAGAGAGGGTCTCTGTTCTCCCATCCAAGGGCACAGGGTCCATGCCGTGGACTGGAGACCTCCCTGCTATACGCCTCCTCCCTTTTCCAAAAGGGAGATTTTGTTCCAGTTTTGCTAGATGGGCTTATCAGTAAATTAAAGTTGTTAATCTTCATTTGAAGGAATCAAAGGGAAATGTACATCCTTCAGAAGTATCAACTTGAAATTGGGTGCAGTAACTGGATGGGACTTTTAAGTCGCCTTAAATATGCAGTAAGGATGAGGGATTTTCAACTTTGCATGTGGCAAAAGCAAGCAATCTTTACAAATCACACATATTAAATAAAGATATATATGTATATAAATCTTTGGGGGCACTTATAATAAATATATAAAAATCTGTACATACATACCTATGCATTATGTATACATATGTGTATGTATATATAATATATATATTATATATAGTATATATGTACACATGTATTATATATAATCATATATGTATATAAATGCTGTGTTTCTGTGAGGGGAAATGCTGTTGACATCTGTTATAGCTGCCTACCCTGTACCCATTTTCCTTTCTGTTGCTAATAGAATCTCTTCCCTGGGGAACTCTAATAGAATTAATGAGTTTTTACTGACGAATGTTTGTCTAGGGTATGACCTCTATAAGAACAGCTGCCTAAAGGTACAAACAGATCGAGTGTAGCTTGTAAACATAAACTGGGCTTCAAACAACTAAAAAAAGGTATAAAAAGAAGCTGGTCTGATGGGCAGGCTTCTTCAGGTACTCTGATTCCAAAAGTATTCAGGATCGTCAAAATGATGAAATACCCTTTCCACACCACTTCACTACACTCTGTACTGTAATCTCAAAGATGATTAAATTACTTATGCAAACAATTAATGAATCTGATCCTCTGTTGCAGACTAATAGCTGCACCACTATACATCCCTTATAGGTATCTATTCTGGATGTTTCAGGTGGAGGGGCCTACAGTCTCCCGGCCTCAAAAATGGGTACATGACTCAGCCCAAGCCACGTAAAGCATTCCACATCCAGTGATACTCAGAGATCGGGTCTAACCCTAGCTATGTCAGTTAAGTCCTCGCAGCCACTTTTCTGCCAAAATGATCAGGAAAGAATTTCTTTGCCTAGCAGGGATGCCAGATGGTAAGAAGCAATCAGAGACGGCTGGCAGCAATCTTACCTGCTGCATGAGAAAGCCCATCCATTAGAAGAGAAAAAGGAAGGCTATCACAGCATCCTTTGAAACCCTGCATCTAGATAGACAGTGAAAATCAGCTATGTAAGCCAATCGAGAATTTTGTTTATGTGTGTATTTGTTCAATATTTTATTATTTTGCTTCAGTTTTTTTTTGCTTAAGTTACTTTGAGTTCTGTTTCTGTCACTTGTAAGCATGAAAACCTTAAATAATAAATGGCAATTTCCTGCAAAAAGATTTAAAAAGCTTGTGTTAGAATAATGTGGAAAGAAAGCATAATATGTCTTGCTGGTATGTTAGGTGTCATAATGAAAGCCCCCCCCCTTTTTTTTTTGCTTTTTCCCCCCTCTTTTTTACTTTTATGGAATTTTCCATTGAAAGGATTTATGGAATTTTCCATTGAAAGGATTTCAATGTCCATTGAAAGGAAGACTTTATTGAATCAGCAACATAAAGCTATTAAAGTAGATAATAAATCCTTTAAGTTTTGACTATTTAACTAAGTGAAAAGAATGTGGAATTCCTTGAAAGAATTATAATATACAAATGAATTTTTAAAATATTTATTGAGCTACAATTATATGTCCAGCATTGCGTTACAGCTATTCTATAGGATTAGATTTGTGGGAGAAAATGGACCTAGTCTGCACATACAGAACCAGTTGTCTAGAATGGTAAAAATAGACCCCCGTAATAAGTAGATGTTAATATAGAGTGAATGCGTTCATTAGTGTTTTAGCTATAGAGAACAGAATTCACTCTAGCTGGTTTCAGCAGAATAGAATATTGACAACAAATCTTGTATCTATCAATGTTCATTACAAAAAAGATATTCTAAGCAAAAAATAACTTTCACAGGGTATTAAATAGCTTTCAGAATCATTAAGAGGGCCGAAGAAACACTCCAGATCTATTTTTTGGGTATTCTTCTGTGGTTATGCTAACCAGGGGAGCTGTGTCACCAGAACCAAACCCTTCCAGCAACAAGAAGAAACTGTCCCAACTGTGTGATGCTGTGATCAGGAAGCTACTCTTTCTGCAGACAGTTCCAGACCGCGTGGTGCCTGCTGCTTTCTGTGCCAGAAAAATGGCCACCTGCATCCTGCCACTCAATCCCATAAACCACCCGGGGCCTTGTACCATTGCTAATGCTGCCCTGGCGGGGCTGGGGTAGAGAATGGCTCTATGAGGAGCAGAAGTAGAGAAGCATGGCCTGAGCCTCCTTTCTGCCTTTCAAGAGCGATGTAAATGACAAGCCAAACTTAATCACATCTAGAAACCTAGCTGCAAGAATTCCTTAATTATGTAATTGTAGTATTTTAGCCCTACAGAAGGAGGTTGGGCTGGACAGCTGCATGAAATTCCAACATGTCCACAACAGAGACCACCGCCATTGGTTTGTAAGTTGAGTGGAAAAATCCTGGTTTTAAAAAAATTACATTTCAGAAATCTTCTATTTAGAAGATCTTCACATGTCTGCTTTTAGCTATTGATGCATTTAAAAGCCAGAGTGTTAATTTTCTCTTCCCCCACAGGTTTTTAAAAATTTTAAGTAGGAGGATAATATGGTCCCTATTTATTTACTGTTGAACTGACATAATAACCATTCAACTCAATTCAGAACTTCAGGGGTGCCTGGGTGGCTCAGTGGGTTGGGCCTCTGCCTTTGGCTAGGGTCATGATCTTGGGGGTCCTGGGATTGAGCCCCATGTGCAGATCTCTGCTGGGTGGGGAGCCTGTTTCCCCCCTCTCTCTGCCTGCCTCTCTGCCTACTTGTGATCTCTGTCTGTCAAATAAATAAATAAAATCTTTAAAAAAAAATACAGGACTTCAAGGGCCAAATGCAGTTGCTAATTTAGTACTATTTCTTACTTCAGCCAATTAATTTTAAAAAGTTAAAATTCCATTGTGAAAAAGCATCAAATACAGGTATAAGCAACTTACCAGCATCATTATTTATACATAAAATCATTAAAAAGTGAGATGAAAAAATGCAAAGTGAAGCTAAAGTTTGCTACCATTCTTGTCCACAAAATACTATGACATGAATACAACCTTCTCAAAAATAGGTTCTTTTTTTAAAAATTACATTTCCATATCCATAATGATATCTCTTTCTCCCAATTTAAAACAAATTAGAGAACATTCTTTTGCAGGATAGGATTACCCTGCATAGACACTTTAGCAGTTGACAAAATTGGTTATATTAATGCCAAACCACAGTGGAGAACATTTCAAAATTTGTGGTTTTCTGGACTGGTTTAATTTTGATAATTTGTCTGTGAGAGAATTACTGTTTAAAAACTGCCGACAGTCTGTTTTGAGAAATAAAGAAATTAAATAGTTTTTAATAGATTTTATTTGTTTAGTAATAATCAACAAATTATCTTTTAATTAAAAAAAAGGTAAGGGGAGGTCTTCAGGTAGCTCTATAGGTTTTTTTTTTTTTTTTAAGATTTTATTTATTTATTTATTTATTTGTCAGAGAGAAAGAGAGAGAGGGAGAACGCAAGCAGGCAGAGTGGCAGGCAGAGGCAAAGAGAGAAGCAAGCTCCCTGCTGGGCAAGGAGCCTGATGCGGGACTTGATCCCAGAATGCTGGGATCATGACTCTAGCCGAAGGCAATGGCTTAACCAACTGAGACACCCAGGTGTCCCAGTAGCTATATAGGTTAAGGGTCCAACTCTTGATTTTGGCTCAGGTCATGATCTCAGGGGTGTGAGAATGAGTCCCTCTCAGGGGAGACTGCTTGCGAGTATCACACTCCCTTTGCCCCTCCCCCGCTAACATGTGCTCTCTCTCTCTCTCTCTTTCTCAAAATAAATAAAATATTAAGGAAAAAAAAGGTAAGGGAAATATCCTAAGGGTAAGAGATAATAGAGTACTGTTTTGTTTTGCAATGATCTGGGATATAAATATTGGAGCTAGTGAAATTAGGTGCATTCCACAAATAACAGAAACTTTGGCTTTATTTTGGGACAAAAGAGCCATTTCATAGCAAGTGGTGTAAATTCCAAAGCCTTTCCTTGATGGTTCAGTCTTTTGAGAATATTCAATGGACTGGTGTGTTCCTTACAGAGGCAGTTGGTATCCAAGGTTAGAAGGAACCCCAAGAAGAAATTCATCACAAGAAAGGGTCTTGTATGGAATGACCTGAGTTCAATGTCAAGGCTTTTGGAGCCAGAGAGGAAGACAAAGGACCAGTATACACCCATTTAATTCAACCTGCCTTGAATAAAATGACTGTGTATTTGAAATATAAGAGTTGAGCACTAAAAGCAATCCCCCTTAGAAATTTCAACCCACTTTGTCATGTAATACTGTAGTTCAAATGTTGCATTTGGGACAGAGAATTCCTGCGTATCCTGAGAAAGTTTGTAACATTAGACATGGATCTTGGCTAGTGGGCTGACTGACCATACCTTCTTGTTTCTCATTCTTTGAAACTGTTGAATTGAACTCTTTGGTCTAAGTAAGCACTTTGGAAAGAGGAGATGAGAAAGTGTGTTGCTCAGAGAGATTCCTGGGTTGTACCTGAGACCACTTTGGTACAATTTTCAGTAGGTGTAGATTAAAATTCATTGTTTTTTGAAGGCACCCCTGGTGCAGTCAAGGTTAATAACCAACTGGGTTAGATCAACATGAACTAAGCATCATATCCTTTCATTTCTTGTCCTTTCTCTACAACCTTCAAACCCTTCTCAGGTGCTAGGTGACCTATGGGCTTTGTCAATGAATATACACCAGGAATTTAGCTTCTTTCTGTTTATATTTACTCTTTTGTTCAACAGTGGATGAACATTATGCACACTTATACTATATACCTCAACTGGATACTTAAAATCAGAATACAGTCTCTCACACTCCAGAAACTGGATAGATTGCTTCAACCTGTTGCCAGTACTAGATGTAATGAACCACAGGCATCAGTTAACATTAGCACTGTGTGTAATCCTAAAAAAGAAAATCAACTATCATAAAGTTAATTCCCCCCAATTTTTTTTCAATATGTATAAGTAATTTCTCATGAGATTTTCCAGCATTTCCAGTTACAGCAGAGTTTGGAAAATTTGAACTCAGATGATGGTTGTATCCCAGCATATTCTCACGTGTCTTAGCTCAGAATAATCAAAAAGACAAACAGAAACAAAACAAAAAACAAAAACCCCCCAAAAACAAACACAAACCAAAAAAAGTTACTCACATTTTTCCCAATCCAAAGAAATATTGAGGGTAAATGTCTTTATTCAAAAGCAGCTCACTGGCCTTTATTAGATAACTAAATGATTTTGATTATGTTTAGGACTCTCAAAGGGAAAAGAGCTGTTTCTAGAGATCTTGGTTTAGAGGCTGTTTTTTGCAGGTGATTTTAAATGTATTTTTAAAAGCCCCATTATGTTTCACCAAGGACAGTTTCCTTGGCTTCCAGAGTGATATTCAAAATAAGTGTAGGTGCAGTGAAAGAGAAAGATTACATTAATGGATGGTTTCGCATTTCTGTTGAATATGAAGGCTGCCCAATATTTTAATATAATGAAACTATTTTTTTAAGTCCTCATTCTGTAATGGATACATTTAACATCAGATGTCTCCTTATAAAATGAGTAATAAAACCCACTTTGCTTGAAATTTAAAATAGTTTCAATGATATTGAAAGTTATTCTGCTCATATCTTGCTTTTATAAATATGATATGAATCATTACTTCAGGCAATTACTCAGAAAGCGCTTTTTAAATAACTGTGTTCATTGTCATATAAAAAAAAAAGAGATTGGGGTAAGATGGGTGAACAGGATCAAAAAGAGTGGATTCTTGCCCTCAGGGAGCTTACATCATCATTTTCAATCTATTGATGGACTCTAGCCAGTGGTTCTGTTTAGAAGTTAATTTCCACCATAGTAACAACCAAATATTTATGTACCTAATGCAATAAGGAATTAAAAAAAAAATGTACCTAATGAAATAGGGGTTAAAAAAAAAAAAAAAGGTTGCTTACAAAAAGCCCTTAGGATGTGCTTTATCTCTACCTATGAACTATGTAGAATCGGCTTGCTTAGAAGCCAGACACCTGCTGGGTCTAGTGAATTATTATTGACTCATTTTAGGAGAAAACAGAAGCAACAAGATGTCTTATGGCATTTATTCAGCAAAGAACTATTCCCCCAGTTACTCTCAACGGTTACTCTCAAGGGATTCTCATAAATTACTCGAGCAATGGTCCTTAGAAAATTAAAAAAACAAAACAAACAAAGAAGCAAACGAAACAAAACCCAACTGCCCATACTAGCCAACCATGAGAAGAAAAATATTACAAGATTATCAGAAGGATCTAATTTAAGTTTTGAGATAGGAACCTCCAAAGGGTGTTGGTTATATATTGATAACAGTCTTTTAGTATTCTGGGTTAAACATTTAGTTCTAAAGTGTGCTCCAGGAAGATTAAGACTGGAGCATAAGCATTGTTCTCAAAGTGTTCTCAGTGTTCTCTTAAAGTTTTATCTATATCTATCTATCTAACTACCTACCTACCCAACTACTTACCTACCTATTCAGTTGAATATTTATTGAGTGCCTATTGTATGCTTTCACTGTGCTTAGCATTATGGAGAGGAAAAAGAGACATGGTCTCTATTTTCAGCTCATGGGGTGATAGACCTAAGTCAAAAAATCCTAATCACTGCAGTGCGCTATGGAGAAGTAGGTATTAACCCTGGTAATGAGCCTAGGACAGGAAGGGATTAGGGGGTCAGGAAATACTCTCAGAAGACAGAATGTGTAAGACAAGATGTGAAGCAGATGTAGGAGTTAAGCAGAAAGATGGCCACTTTCTCCAGAGGGCGAGGAGGAACCAGAGATAAAGATGAAGAGGTAGAGGCAAGATCACACAAGTCTCTGTAGTCCATATTTAGAAGTTCTAGCATTGTCTCAGGAGCAGTCAGTGTTAAGGGTCATTGAAAACTCGACAGAGATGGGGGTAGGGGTCAGATTTTTGTGTTAAAGAGTCATAGTTGTGAAGATTAGAGGGTGAGTTAGGTGCATTTTCTTTAAAAAGCAGTAAATACATATCAGAGAAAGTAAGGTTTTTAACTCTGACTTGGGGTTCTCTAAAATTAGTATTTGGGAAAACTATTTGGGAAACAATAGGAGCTGATTACCCACCCTATAGTATGGGCTGATTTGTAACCTAGTAATTGTAGAAGTTATGAAGTGCCAATGTAAAGTCAGATTGTTAAATCTATATAGCCTCAAACTGATCATTACAGAGAAAGATGAAAATATGATGATTTACAGATAAGTCTGGATTGCCATTCTTAAAGTTCCATGTGTTCTGATGAAAATGATAATTGAAAAGAATGGGTGAAAAGAATAAGTTCAAGGCAAAATATTCAAATACAGGAAAAGAATATTTTCCTTATCCCTCTAGCATTTGAAGACATTAGAATTATTGAAATATATGAAATATATATTGAAGACAGTCCCCAAATCTAGGCAGAGTATTCCTGTTTTCTTTTCTGCAGGCATGACAAATAGTTAAAAACAGGTGGGGTTATAAAGATACTACAGGCTGATAAGAAGCAAGTGCCTCAGACATGTTAAAGCATTTATGTGAAAAAAAGATCTCTTTAGAAAGACATAAGAAGGGATTTTTTAAAAATGAGGAGAAAGGGAGAAGGTGCGTACATCAAAATAAATTACAATTCATTTGTGTTCCAAATACTGGAAGATAAACTTCCACTTGCCTCATAAGAGCGTCACTGGTAGCCCTTCACCCATAAACAAACATGCAAAGATACTGTTTGTCAGGTTTTAGACAAGAGGCAGAGCAAGACTACGATCCTTGAAAAAAGGAAATAACCTGAGCTGGGTCCAAGAATTGCCTAGGGCTTCAGGCTAGAGGTGTTTTGGGGCAGTGCCAGGGGAGATGGCACCTGAGTGGTCCTGTTGAGTTGAAGAGGAAGACTTGGTGTTTGCTGTGGGATTTCTTTTCCTTTAGTGCCCCCAGTTCTTGGTCACACTGCTTGGGAGAATGAAGAGGTAGATCAGATGAACAGTGGTGGGCAGTGGGGCAAAGTCTCAGAAATAGTACAAAGCACCTGAAGAGGAAGGGGACCGAGGGTTGATGATTTGTGGCTAAGTCTAAAGGCTTTATGGGTCCTTTGGTGTGGGCTGTTTTAATCTGATTAACCCTCCCTGCGCCTCTCATCCAATCAGGTTGTCACTTACCTAGCCCATGGGTGGAGGAATCCTTCCAGGGTGGTGTAAAATTCTTTTAAGGGTGGTTTCCTCCTAAGACAGATCCCCTTTGTGCCTGCCTGCCTGCTTCGACCCTTCATCACAGAGTCCAAGCAGACAGGAGAGCAAAAAGGCAGTAACAGAACAAGAATGAGCCAAAGAATAGAAAGAATGATACAGCAGCGAAACATTTTAGAAGACTTATCTGGGGGCACCTGAGTGCCTCAGTCAGTTGGGTGTCTGCCTTTAGCTCAGGTCTTGACCCCAAGATCCTGGGATCGAGGCTCAGTGTTGGGCTCCCTGCTCAGCCGGAGTCTGCTTCTCCTTCTCTCTCTCTACTGCTCCCCCTGCTTGTGCCTTCTCTGTCTGTTAAATAAATAAATACAATCTTAAAAAAAAAAAAAAAGAAAAGAAAAAGAAAAAAAGGACTTATCTTGGGGCACCTGGATGGCTCAGTAGGTTAAGCATCTGCTTTCCACTCAGGTCATGATCCCAGTGGGATCGAGCCCCATGTCACCCTGCCTCTCCCTCTCCCCCCAATTCATGCTTGTTTTCTCTCTCTAGTGCTCTCCCTCTCTCAAATAAATAAATAAAATCTTTTCCTTTTTTTTTTTTTAAGGAAGACGTATCTGTATTTTCTTAGCATTTAGAGACTAATTTGAGGCCCTCTCTAGGTTGGCCATAATATCTCTAGTAAGAGGAGTGTGGGGCTTTCAGGCATTATTAAGAAGGAGTGAGAAAAAATTAGATCTCCCCAGGTGCATTCCAGAGAGCCAGAAAAAAAAGTTGTTATGGGCTGTCTAATGACGCTCTTAATAACAAATACTGTGATAGGACAGTTGGTCCTGGGTAGAGAGTAGAGCAGAAAAGGTGGTTTCAGAATTAAGAAAGGAATTGACTGGTTTTTCTTCTATTTCCAAAATCACCTTGTTTTGGAGGAGCCACCGTGTACATCCACAGGCCTCATCAGTCCTGATTGGGGCGTGCTGGGTTCCTGAGCCCTCACAGATTGAGGTCCCTGAGGGCATTCAGACTTCCAGTGTCCTCCTTCACAGTGGGACACGGGTTACAGGGCCTTGGTTTTTGTTACTGAGGGCATTCTCTCTTCCAGTATCCCAGGCAGCCACAGAGATGGTATTCGGGGCCAGGGCCTTGGGAAGCTGAGCTGGCAATGGCATGCAAGGCTGCCACCAATGCCTCAGGCGTCCTCTTCAGCTCCTTCTCCTGCTCCCTACTTGCCTCTTGGTCCCAACTGTAAAGACCAGCTTGGCAGTTCCTAAGAGCTCTTCTAGTGTTCCCTGGGGTCCAGGAGTCAACTTCCACAGTTTTTTTCTGAATATCTGGGGCTGACTGGATGATGCATTTGTCTTTAAGGATGATGCCAGCCATGGGAGAAGTTGGGAAGATAGCTGTGTATTTAATGAGAGCCTCTCTCAATCTTTCTAAGAAAACTGTTGGGTTTTCTTCCTGAGTTCGGGTAACAGTTAATAACTTACCAATATCATTCAAGCAAACCTTCGTTCCCCATTGTCACTTTTTCCCTGGGGCACCCGTGGGGTCATCTGAAATGGGAGTGTTAAGTCCAGGGGGTGCTGTTCTTCCTCCTTGAAAGCAAGAGGAGAAGGAGCCATGATGCAGTAGGCATGGGAGATGGTATAGGAACCAGTTTTATGGGCTGCACCCAAGATGGTGGAGGGGAGACAGAAGAGGCAAAGTGTTGTGAGAAGGCAGAGAAAGAAGGAGCAGATACCGTGTTTTTTGTTTTTTGTTTGTTTTTTGTTTTTTGTTTTTTTCCACCAAAAGGGAAATATGCAGTCCATATCTGGCCAGAGAAAATAAAGAATTTCCTCAAACAAAGGGAATTTCGCTTGGGAATATTCCTTAAAGTCTCTGTCCTGAGATAGAGTAACCACAGTCTCCAATCACAGCCATTAACCCGGGAAATGAACTAAGTAGAAGCCCCCATGTATTGCTCAGTCCCTCTGTGATTAAGGCTGGAAGTGACAGTGATACCAGTTTCCAAAGGAATCTTTAGGGTCCCAGCTGGGGTCTTGAGGAAGTACAGCCTGGGCTCCAGGTGGAAACTGGAAACCACCCATGGGCTTCTCTGTCCCTTCATAACAAAGTGACTCATCCCTGTATCTTTCAAAAGCAGCCAGAACCCTGTGTTTTTTGTCTCAGAGATGCTCTGATTTAACAGAAGCATTACATCCTTCCAGCTTAAGGCAAACAAATATGGGAGATTTTGGAAGGCTTCTATTGATGTGGATGTGTTGTTCCTTTGTGCCCTCTGCCTCCTACCTCAGGCTGTGGGAGAGAACAGCCAGGAGGCTGAGATCAATCTTACATTGCTGACATAGATCTTTGTTTTCCCCTAAGGCCCAGAGACATTGTACATGAGGTACTTCTCCAATTTTCCCTCATGCTTCCAACTGTAATACTTCCCTTGGGTGGCCATGTCTTACCCTCCAACTTGTATTGTGGCCTTTGCAGGTCGAACTCTTCCCGGGTAAAACTCAGAAGACATTCTAAAGGAGTCCACCTGTATTGTGGCTGTGCCTCAGAACAAAAGAAAATGAGCCACTTTACCCCAGTTAAAAGCAGGAAGGCATTGCAGTTTACAGGTTGGACTGTTCTCAGTTAAAACCAGGAAGGCATTCTTTAGGAGTATGGGTTTTGGTCAGAGAGTTGCCCCTCCATAAGAAAAGAAGAAAAGATATGGGGCACCTGAGTGGCTCAGAGGGGTAAGCCTCTACCTTTGGCTCAGGTCATGGTCTCAGGGTCCTGGGATCCAGTCCCACATCAGGCTCTTTGCTCAGCAGGGAGCCTGCTTCCCTCTCTCTCTCTGCCTGCCTCTCTGTCTACTTATGATCTCTCTCTCTCTCTGTCAAATAAATAAATAAATAAATAAATAAAAATTTTAATTAAAAAAAAAAAAAGAAGAAGAAAAGGCATCCCTTACCTCAACATCTTATGATTAATCAGGAAGACTTTTGGGAAGAGAGGAAAAGGCATCTCCCACTTTAGTTCCTTATCCTTTCCTGATTTGTAGCCCTGCCACTCAGGGGACAGACAGCCAGAGCCTCTCCCATCTCGGGGAGGTGCTGGAAGTAGTTATACTTGCATAGCCTTAGCTGTAGCTCTAGAGAATGACCCTGGTTTCCCCCACCGTCTCCTTTTTCGTCGCTTGCTTTTCTCCCGTGGGACTCGAGGGGTACCCACTATGACCAAACAGACTTAGTATAATTGTTCTATCTGGTATAGCCACATAATCATTTTGGTAAAGGCTAACTCTTGGGGGGAGAAGATACGGTGCCCAGGGAGAGGAAATCCACCGGGATAAGCCCTGTGGAACTGGAAGTCAGAAGATCCCTTTGATAGACCTTAGTTCCCTTGCCCTGCCTGGCCTTCCCTTCATATAGGTGGTGTGGCCAGTGGGGTGGGGTAGGGTGGGGGTTCTAGTTATGCCAGGGATAGGAGGAGTTGGAAATAGGAGAGAAGAAAGTGAGAGCTGTGCAGAAAAGAAGCTTAAAGTCTGCATAAAAATCCTTAAGTCTTTGTCTAAATAATGAACTCTGCATGTAGGTCAAGACCCTATAAGATCTGGCACAGAACAGATATTCTGAAGCTGTGAGCCGAATGTAGATTCTGGAGGTCACGCACTGCTTGGAAACACTGGAGTTTTGACCAACAGAGAATAGACAGACCTCAGTAAACACCCTGGGTATTTAACTGAGGATTCAGAAAAGCCTCGCTTTAGTGTAAAAACTACTCTGAACTAGAAGTCATCCAACTTTTTCTATAAAGGACTGGATAGTAAATATTTTAGTTTGGAGGCTATGCAGTCTCTGTTACAACTAATTGACTCTGGCACTGTAGAATAAAATCAGCCATAGACAGTAAATAAATAAATAAGTAAGCAAGTATTGATGTGTTTCAATAAAATTTTATTTATGAAAACTTTTGGTGAGCCAGACTTTTCCCAGGACTGTAATTTATGCATCTTTCCTCTAAACCTTCCATAACAAAGCCTAAAAATGAAGCTTAAAATAACAATATGTTTCATTAATAAATTAACTGTCAGATCTAAATTCAATGCTCTGAAGATAATAAAAAAAAAACAGATTGTCAAAAATATAACATCCAAAATGTCCCACATACAAAAAAATTACTAGACATACAAAGAAGCCTAAAAATGTGACCCATATACAAGAAAACAAATAGTTGGGCACCTGGGTGGCTCCATCAGTTAAGCAGCTGACTTTGGCTCAGGTCAAGATCCCAGTGTCCTGGGGTTGAGTCCCACATTGGGCTCTCTGCTCAGTGGAGAGTCTGCTTCTCCTTCTGCCTCTCCCTCCCTGCTCATCCTCTCTCTCTCATGCATAAATAAATAAATAATAAATAAATAAAATCTTAAAAAAAAAAAGGAAACTAATATTCAATAGAGAGGGAGCTAGAGATAACAAAGATAATTAGGATTGACAGACAAAACTTTAAAATAGCCATTATTACTATGTTCAATAATTTAAAGAATTTAAAGATTTTAAATTAAATTAAATATATTTAATATGTGTATATTAAATATATATACAAATAAGTTAGAGGCAAAATTAAGGAAAGTATGTATTATGCAAATACCAATTAAAAGAAAGTTGAGTGGTTAGGATAATATTTAACAAAGTAGACTTCAAGATTACTAGTATTAGTAGAGATTAAAAAAACATTTATTAATGATAATAAGGGCCAATTCATCAGGAAGAGACACTGATCCTTAATGGGTCTGTACCTAATTATAGATATTTAAAATATACCAAAGTAAAAGCTTATAAAATTGAACTGAGGAACAGACAAATCCGTGGTTATAGTTGAAAATTTCAACATTCCTTTTTTGATAAGTTCTAGAAAAGGGTGACAAAAAATGAGTTAAAGATATAAAAAATTTGAAAAACACTACCAACTAATGTGACTTCATTAAGATTTACAGAAACTATATTCAGCAATGCAGAATACATCTCCTATTCAAGGGTGTATGAAACAAATACCAAGAGAGACTATCTTTTAAGTATAAATAATAGATTTTAAAAGATGAAAATCATATAAGGCATATTCTTTTACCATAGTAGAATTAAATTAGAAATCAATATCAAAAAGATAATGGAAAATACCCAAATATCTGAAAAGCTAATAAACCACAAGGTAAAGAATAAATTACAAGGAAAATTAAAAAATATTTTGAACTGATACTGAAGATATAATATATCAAAACTTGTGGGATACAGCTAAAGCAGTACACAGAAGGACATTTATGGCTTTAAATGCTTATATTAAAAAATAAAGAAAGTTATAAAATCTGTCACTTATGTTTCCGCCTTAAATATCTTTAAAGCAAGAAAAAAGGGACTTTTGGTTTTTAGTCCAGCATGTAAGAAGCTGGATGTCTCCACTCTGTCCTAAAAACAAGCAAAAAGCAAATCAAACTGAAAAATGAACAATTCTTAGATCCATGGACAAAAATTACTAATAGCATAAAATAAAAGGAGATATCACTACAGGTTTCACAGACACTAAAATGATAATCAAGAAATACTTTAAACAATTCTATGCCCACAAATTCGATAACCGAGATGAAATAAACCAATTCCATGAAAGGCACAATCTGCCAAAACTCACGCAAGAAAAAAAATAGACATTCTGAATAGACCTATACAGATTAAAGATATTGAATCAGTAATTAATAATCTTATAAAACAGAAAGCTTCAGGCCCAGGTGTGTCCACTTGTGAACTCTACAAAACCTTTAAGGAAGAAATTATATGAATTCTCTACAATCTTTTTAGAAGGTAGAAGCAAAGGGAATACTTCCAAACTTAACACTATGAGACCAGCATCATTCAAATATCAAAACCAGAAAAAAACATTGCAAGTAAAGAATACTACAAACCAATTTCCATGAAAATGATGCAAAAATCCTCAACAAAATATTAACAAAGTGAATAGAATAATATATAAAAAGAATTATACAGCCCAACCAAGCAGGGTTTATCCCCAGTAAGCAAGGCTGGTTCAACATTCAAAAACTAATCAATGTAACCATCATATCAACAGGCTAAATAAGGAAATCCAAGATCTTATCAATAAATTCAGAAAAAAAAATCTAACACTTATTCATGATAAAAATTCTCAGCAAATTTGAAGTAGATGGGAATGTCTTCAGCTGGATAAAGAATATCTACAAAAGAACTCTGGCTAATATAATTCTTAATGTTGAGAACCTTGAAGTTTTCCCATAAAGAACAGTCATAAGGCAAGGATATCTCCTACCACTACTGCATTCCAATGTGTACTAGAAGTCCTAACTAAAACAGTAAGACAAAGAAAGGAAGGCATACAGATTGAGAAGGAAGAAGTAAGACTGTCTTTGCTGATGGCATGACCATTTAGAAAACCTGAAAGAATCAATAAATAAACTTTTAGAAATAATAGGCAATTATAACAGGATTGCAGTATACAGGGTTAATACACAAAAATCAGTTGTATTCCTATATAACAGCACTGAACCAATGGAATTTGAAACTAAAAAACATAATGCCATTTACTTTAGAATTCCAAAAAATTAAGTAGGTATAAATCTAACAAAATATGTATAAGATCTCTATGAGAAAAAAAAAACACAAAAACCTGATAAATAAAATAAAAAAAGAACTGAATAAATGAAGAGATATTCTGTGTTCATGGGTAGAAAGATTCAATATTGTCAAGATATCAATTCTCAACTCATTTTATAGATTCAACACAATTTCAATCAAATCTCAGCAAGTTATTTAATGAAAATTGACAAACTGATTCTAAAGTTTATTTGGCAAGGCAAAAGACTCAGAATAGCCAACATAGTATTTTTTTCAAAAATTTTTTTTCTATTATTTTATTTATTTACTTCTCAGAGAGAGAGCACAAGCAGGGGGAGCAGCAGGCAGAAGGAGCAGTGGGCAGAAGGAGAAGCAGGCTCCCCATTGAGCAAGGAACCGGACGTGCGACCTGATCCTAGGACCCTGGGATCGTGACCTGAGCCGAAGGCAGATGCTTAACCAGCTGAGCCACCCAGGCATCCCTAGCCATCACAATACTGAAGAAGAACAGAGTCGAAAGACTGATACTACCTGACTTCCAGATCACTATGAAGCTACAGTAATCAAGACATCATGGTATTGGCAAAAGAATATAGAAATAGACCAATGGTACAAAATAGAGAGCCCAGAAACAGACCCATATAAATACAGTCAACTGGTCGTTGACAAAGATCAAAGGCAAGACAATGGGTCAAAGATAGTCTTTTCAACAAATGGTGCTGGAATAACTGTACATTCTCATGCAAAGAAAAAAATTAAACACAGACATTATACCCTTCCCAAAAATTAAATAAAAATGGACCATAGATTAAATGTCAAACACAAAACTATACAGCTCCTAGAGGATAACAAAGTGTAAAATCTAGATGACCTCAGGTTTGATGATGACCTTTTTAGATGTAACACCAAAGGAATAATGCCTGAAAGAATAAATAAGCTGGACTCCTTAAAAATTTCCGATTTGTGAAAGACACTGTTAAGAGAATGAAAAAAGTCACAGACTGGGAAAATAATATATTTACAAGAGGCATAAAAGATAAAAGACTGTTATCCAGGGGTACCTGGGTGGCTCAGTCAGTAACACTTCTGCCTTCACCTCTGGTCGTGACCCTAGGGTCTTTTGTCAAGCCCTGCATGGAGCCAAGTTTGGACACCGCCTCATGCTGGGGCTTCCTGCTGGACAAGGAACCTGCTTCTCCCTCTCCCTCTGCTTGTGCTCTCTTGCTGTCTTTCTCAGTCAAATAAATAAATACTTAAAACAAACAAAACAAACTGTTATCCAAAATATACAAAGAACTTTTAAAAATCAACAACATGAAAACAAATAACTCATTTAAAAAATTGGTCTAAGACCTCAACAGATACCTCAGTAAAGAAGATATGCAAATGAAAAAATCAGCATATGAAAAGATGCTCCAGGAGGTAGGTCACCAAGTAAATGCTGATTAAAACAACAATGGGATCTCACTGCATACCTACTACAATCGCCCAAGTGGACAGCACCAGCACCAAAGGCTGGCAAAAATATCGAGCAATAGGAACACTCATTCAGTGCTGGTGGGAATGCAAAAAGATACAGATATTTTAAAAGACAGCTCAGAAGTTTTTCACAAAAGTTAACACAATCTTATCATATAATCCAGCAATTGTACTCCTTGGTATTTACTCAAAGGAGTTGAAAACTATTATCTGCACAAAAACCTACCCGTAACAGATGTTTATCCATAGCAGCTTTATCCATAAAGGCCCAAACTTAGAAGCAACCAAAATATCCTTGAGGAAGTGAGTGGGTTACATGTCTGGTACATCCAGACAAGGAAATATTACTCAGCACTAAAAAGAAATGATCTACTGAGACATAGAAAGTTATGGAGGAAACATAAATGAATATTACTAAGTAAAAGAAGTCAATCTGAAAAAGCTACACATTGTATGATTTCAACTATGTAGCGTTCTGGATAAAGCAAAACTATGGATACAATGAAAGATTCCTCGTTGCCAGGGGTTAGGGGAGAGGAATAGTTGAATTAGCAGAGCAGGAGGATTTTTACGACAGTGAAATTTCTCTGTTTGATACTATCCTGGTGGATACATGTCATGCATTTGTCCAAATTCATAAAATATACATGAAGAGTGAACTCTAATATAACCTATGGACTGTGAGTGATAATGATGTGTCAATGTAGGTTCATCACTTATAACAAAGATATCACTCTGGTGGGGATGCTGATATTGGGAAGGTAATTCATGTTTGGGGGCATGGCATATATGGGAAAGCTCTAACTTCTGTTCAATTTTGCAACGATCATAAAACTGCTATAAAAAAATAAAAATGAAATCTATTTTTTAAAAGCAAGAACAAATTAAAGCCAAAGGAAGTTTTATAAGGGGAAATAACAAAGATGAAAGCAAAAAGAAATGAAGTAGATATTGACAAGTTAATAAAGCCCTAAAAATGGTTTTTAAAAAGATCAATAAACTTGAAAATATTATAATACCATTTTTATATTGGAATTTTTAAATCTTCAGGTATCTTAATTTTTATGTGCGAGGGTTAATTTTATGTGTGAATCTGTCACATAAGGGATGCCCAGATAGCTGGTAAAACACTGTTTCTGGGTCGTCCTGTGCGGGTGTTTCTGGAAGAGGTTTACTTTAGAATCAATAGACTAAGTAAAGAAATTCACCTTTGCCAATGTTTGTGGGCATTATTCAATCCATTGAGAGCCTGAATAGAACAAAAAGGAGGAGGTAGGATGAATCTGCTCTCTGCTTGAGCTGGGACATCCATCTTCTCCTACACTTGGATATTGGTACTTCTGGTTCTCAGGCCTCCCAACTCTAACTAGGGCTTACTTCTCTGGTTTCTCTGGTTCTCAGGTCTTTGGGTCCTGACTAGAACTACACCAGTGACTTTCCTGAGCCTCTACCTTGAAGATGGCAGATCAAGGAGTTTCTCCAGAAGCATGTGAGCCCCATAATATCCTTCATAACAAATTTGTTTCTGTAAATCTGTATATAACTTATTACTTCTGATTCTCTAAAGAACCCTAATACATTATATGAGTTAGTTTTACTGTTCTCATCACATTTTCTTCACACCAGTGTGTTGTAACTTGTTACCAGTAATAAATTGCCAAATTTTAGAGGAATTCTTTATAACTAGAAATATTCAAGTTTATTCCTATAATGTTATTCCCACTAAAGTTCATTATTAAACGTGTCTTACCTCCAGCTGCTGTAACAAACACCATACACTTAGTGTTGTAACAACAAGGACTTATTTTTCACAGTTTTGTTTGCTGGAAAGTTCAAAATCAAAGAGCCAGCAGATTCAATGCCTGGTGAAGGCCTGCTTCTTGGCATATAGAAGGCTTCTAACTATATCTTCACATGGCTCTGAGAGAGATGGTATTTCTCTTGTCTTTTCTTGTAAGGGTACTAATTCTCTTCATGGGGGCTTTACCTTCATGACCTAATTATCCTCCAAAAGGCTCATCTCTTAATCCTCCTAATCTTAGGGATTCAGACTTCAACAGATGAATTTGGAGGAAACACATTCAGTTCACTGTATAGGCTTTCCTGAAAGAGAAAAAAAAAAGGTGAAGTTATGCTTTGAGAATTATATATAAGCACTAATATTTCCATGGGAATATGTCCCAAATTTGGACATCATTTGTCATACTTGTTGAAGTAGGGGGAAAAAGTCACTAACTAGCCCAGCTAATGAGGTCCCTATGTTAGAACATGAAAAGTTGTCAAAACAAAATTACTTGGAATAAAATCATAGGACAATGATCACAGGACTTGATCAAAGGATTGAAGAAAACCAAGAGTCAGGTCTGTTGGCACCCACACCCATTCCTGTGTGAGAATCCATTAGATCCTAGGCCCAAGTTTATAGAGTTCTTTCTAAAAATAAACTCTGCCCTTTAAGTTAAGAGAAATGTTTTATGTTTCACCTGAATCTTTCTGAAAACTTTAAGCGATGAATTTACAAGCAATGTCAAAATCTTTCAGGATAATATAGATTAAGTGGAATTATATTACTTAAATTTGTATTTTCTTTGTCACATTCCTGACTATCCCACATATATTTTTAGGTTCTTTCTTTGAATGAGGAGGACCAGGACAATTTTACTTATCCAATGTAGACATACGGAAGTAGGCCTGGGTCTGAGCAAGGATTTGGCAAGATATATTATGAGGAGAAATTGCTGAACTTCCTAACTCCATGGCTACTTTCTAGAACATGTGCATCTTCTAGTCATTCAACAGCAGATTTATAAAGTGCTTAGTATGTGCTAGGCACTCTGCTGGGGGCATGGGTATGCATCACTGACAAAACAGATGTCTTCTGTTTAATTTTCCCAAAGCAGAATTTTAATCATTTCATAAGCCTGCTTAAAAACTTTCCGTAGTTCCCCAGCTTCTGCTAAAATAGAAACAAATTCCTCGATCCTTCATTGAGAGAGTCCAGAAGCTGACTCAAGCTATCATTCCATGTTTTTCTCCCGTTTTTCACTTTCCTTGTGATGATTTTACACTCCAGTCAGACTGGGGGATTCTTACCCTCCAGTTTTCACCTCACCAGAACTCCCAGATGCCTTCCTTTTCTGCCATCTTCTTTAGTCCTTTCAGTTTTTATTTTTTCCTTCCTCCCTTCCGATTCTTTCTCCCTTCCTACCAAGCTGATTTATTTCCTCAGCAAACATTAATCCTGTGCCTACTATGTGCTGGACACTGTGGTAGATGCTGGGGGGGTAAAGACAGTTTTCTCTTGTTTCTACTCATTGAAATATACACAAGCTATGCTCAGATTTGAGCATAGAATACAAGTAGAACTGGAGTGAGGCAGAAAAATGTTACACAAATGTCCTTCTGCCTATTTATTGGCTAGTGTCAAGCTATAAATTCCAAGCAAGCAGGACTGTGCATGCTGTTCACTTTTTTTTTTTTTTTTAACCCCAGCACCTGGCACATTCTCTCTTATATCGCTAATACTCAGTTAATAATTACCGAATGAATGAATGAATGAATGAGAACTAGCAAATAAGACCACAAAATGACTTTAGAAGAAGAAGAGTAACAGATGAAAAAATATTTGAGTTGCCCAGGATCCACGAAGAGAGGGAACTTGAAAGCCTTGGAGTCAGAATTATAAAACCAGTTAGGGGCTGAGTCTCCAGTAATTTTGAATTGTTACTCCTCTGAACTATCTCTAAGCCTGCTAAGGTATGGGAGAGAAAATATTTATTTTAAAGGTATGTTTTTTGAATCCAGGGACCAAAAAAAAAATATTTTTTTCAGGTGCACTTCCTTTTATCAGGCAATGAATGTCACATCTATTTCCCTTTTCCATTTATTTGCCAAGAAACTGAGCTAAACAGGGCTCAACTCAACTCATCTGAGCCTCAACCATAAATCCAGAGGCCAATGTCTTGCCCATTGGGGTCTAGTGAAGATTAGATGTGATGACTGATGGCAAGAGCACTGCTCATGTTCAGTTACACAGGGGAAGCTCACTTAGGGAGGCTTCCTTAAATTCCCCAGAGAACTTTTATTGTTCTGCTGCTTCAGAGATAGGACGAACTGTTCGTCAATTCTAGTCATGTGATAGTAGCATGTCATGCAATGGTAAGTGGCTGAAAATCCTTGCTGTGTCACATCTCTTTGTTTGTTTCCTGTCCTAAAAAACAGGTATAATTTTAGTATTTACTTTATAGAGTCGTAAAAATAAAGGAGTTATAAATATAAGAGGCTTGGTGAACATTCTCAGCACAGAGTCAATATAGAGTGAATATGAACTCTTATAACACTCTTGGTGGTAATCAACCCAGAGCCTTCATAGCTGAACAGCATAAGGATTAAGAGCAAGATCATTCAGATCAAGCTGCTTGAGTTAATTTCTCAGGTCTACTAGCTTTTACTTTCTTTGTGAACTCAAGCAAACTAATGTCTCTGGGTTCAAATTTCCTTATTGCTCAAATGAAAATACTAACAGTACCCATGCTGTAAAGCTTTGTGAAGTTTAAAGTAACTAACTGATCTGACACTTAGAATCTGGAGTGTAATTATAGATCTGTGAAGCGTTGTTTCTTTCTATAATGAAAAAGTGTTCCTGGTCCAGTAGGAGAGAGAGAAAAGAGAGATTAATACATGATTACAACATAACATGGTAAGTGCAGATAGACATGACCATACTTTGCAAACTGGTTTATTTATGTGAAACATTAAATAAATTACCACCTAACTGGTAAAGTTAACACAATGTATTTACTCAGGGATACTACTACCATCATTTAATTACCTGATTGGAATAACAAATATTGACAAAGGGAAGGAAACCCTGCTAGAGGAAATAAGCATTCTCTTAATGAGATGGCTTTGTTTTAATCATAAATGACTTAGATGTACTTCATTTGTTCTAGCTTTCCCGAAAGATTGTTCAACTGTGATAATAACAGTGGATCTGGCTCTTACTTCATAAAAGCAGAAAATATGCCCATCACAACAGCCTTCTGTAAATGTGCTGTTTTCACAGCTTGTTTCACACCTCTTCTACCAGCACCTGGTAATTCTTTGTGTATCTTTGTCCTCCAGAAGAAAACGCTTCATCCTCTCAAACTGTGTCTAAATAGGTTGCGTGTACCCAAGAGTTCCATGCTATTTCCTCACACTCATCAATCCCATCTGCCTACCATAGTCCTTTTGTTCTTTCCATTTTGATTTTTTCCCTATGGCTATGCTGGAAAGATCAAAGAGCGGACATCACTTTGTATGAGTATATTATTAGGATGTGAAGTCAGGAATGCTTAAACCAAAGTCATCAGAACCAAAGTTATCAGAGCATAACATGTTAGGGTCTTTTGGTAGTGTTTTAGGACTGTTATTACATAAAATAGTAATCACTGCCCCTGGTTCTGTACATATGCAGATTAGTAGAACATTCTGGTTAACAGAATTCTGAACATTTGAAAATATAAAAGACTATGCTTGACTTCTCTATTTTTCTGCTTGTTTCTTAGCTTTTTGGTTGTTTTTTTTTTTAGTTCAGATTTAGTTTGAAATATATTTTCATCACCCTTTCTTCTCCTTGGAGAGGAATGGAGAAACTTACAGTTAATGGCCATGTGAGTGATAAGAGATATAATATCCAACGAAATCACACAAAAACTCCCTTCCTTCTCCAGGCCAATTAAAGACGTTATGTGCCAGAATTATCTTACCGGGACTGAAAGACTATTGCCACTGCAAATAATGACCTGAATCTTGGGGAGAAAAATTTTATTTTCTTAAAGAGCTTAACATTAGTCCATTTTGGCTCATTTATGAAGAGAAGTCTTGAGAGTGTACTTGCCCTTAACTGTAAGTTATGCTGAATAATAAATTACATGGTAGGAATTTTACCAGTATGTTAGTTGGAATCTTTTGCCATTCTTCTTCATCAGCTGTGATATCAGGGCCCATGTGGTATTACAACATCTGCCAGCAACTGCAGCCCTACAACCTTCCAAGTGCAAATGCAATAGAATTCCAGCTTCTCATTGACCTGAACTGAGTCATATGGGTAGGTTGGTGGAATGCCCACTTGACTTAGGCATGAGTAACATGCTCTTACCTGAGCTTTAGGACTGAACACTGGAGAAGGATGGCTTACATGGGAAATTTAGGGTATTATTAAACAAGCAAAAAAGATGAACTGGGATAGTAGGCACTCATCACACAACAAATGATTTAACAATAAGTGATAACATGCCACTTAACAATCAGTTAACATGTACTGAACACTTACCATTTGTCAAGTCATGTTCTGAGTGTACTGACTCTCAAAAGAAAATAATTCCCTGTATTATTCTGTGTTACAGTATCCCACAGAATTAGATAGAATTTTGGGTTTTTTCTCTGATTCTTCATTCAGATCCATGATTAAAAACTCAATATACTTGACAAGAAATTAAAATTATAGGATATTAAAGCTGGGACATGTTTGGAGCTTTACTATAGAGATACGTTACTATAGAGATACTATATAAGATATGAGAGGTAATAGAGAGGTAGTAAACATAGTGCAGGATTTTCCAAACCATATTGATCAAGGTCATCTATACATAGAAAATTATTGAATATGTGTGTACATTACTAATGAACTGTAATCTTCTACTACTCTATTAATGTATTGAATATGTTATAAAATGTACACCAAAAATGGAAATTTCAGAACCATTCTATTTTATTTTTAAGATTATTTATTTATTTATTTGACAGACAGAGATCACAAGTAGGCAGAGAGGCAGGCAGAGAGAGAGGGGGAAGCAGGCTCCCTGCTGAGCAGATAGCCCCATGTGGGGCTTGACCTGGGCCGAAGGCAGAGGTCTCAACCCACTGAGCCACCCACATGCCCCTACAGAACCATTTTAGAAATGAAATAGATGATATTTTATAATGTCTTGCTAACCATGACATCTTCTTGTTATCATTTTTTGCACAATATTCACTTCTCAGGATTCATCACTACGATGGTGGATGAAAATCCATAGTTCAGCTATTCTTTTGATAATTTCAAATACTTTGGCCAACTTATTTCCAGTATTGATTAAACAGGCTTTTTAAAATATCAGGTGATATTGCTAATAAAAACTAGTAATCAATCTAGGAAAAGTGTCAGTTGTGCCATTTTCTTGTATATATCTGTGTCTGAATTATTAGTATCTGCTTCAGTCTGTGGTTTGGTTTGGTTTGGTTTTTTACAGGAATCTTTGTACACCACTGTCTATTCTGTAAGTATTATTTTATTTAAAATAAAAAAATATTACATCTGTAAATTCTCTTAACTGGGCATTAGTCATCTGCACTGAGAGGGAAAAGTCCTCTGTTGAGGACCGCCCACTCTTTCCTCAGGACCCCTCCCACATCTTAAGTGCTCAGTTATGGCCCAATGAAGGAGAGGTGTTGTCAGTCTATGTACTAGATATTGAAAAAGCTGATTTTTTCCTCATTTTTAAAATAAAGATAAAAATGGGTGCTAATATTTTCTTTTTCCTCCTACCAGCCCCCCACTTGTGAACTGCCTTGAACAGTCCTGATCACATCCAGATTATCTCTGGAGATCAGTGACTAGTGGCACAGAATGAGGATAGGCAGATACATTGCATGTCCTGGTCCTGCCTGCAGCCCACTGTGCAACCTTCATCTGTTGTTTGTCCGTTAAATGAGGAATATGAGGTCATCCTCATGGAATTTCATGACAATTACATGAGATAATTATTTCAAATTACTTCAAAAAGATTGCTGAGCAATCTTTTTTGAAGGGGAATTAGGTGCCTTAATTAGGATCTTGTGTGGTCTGAAGTCAGACTGCCTTAGCTAGCTCAAGGGCCAAGTCAGCAGTCTATGTGGTGTAACCTTGACAAGTTACTTATGCTTTCCAAGGCCCATCTCCTCCCTTGCAAAATGGTAGATAATATTGGCGGCACCATCTTCTAGGGTTGTTTTGAGTATTAAGTAAAATAACATTTGCAAAGTTCTTAGCACAGTGCCTGATGTAAGGGAATTCTTTATGAGAGTTAGGTCTTATTTTCATGGTTATTCTAAGGATCAATTCAGAAAAAATAAAACTTTTTACTGACAGCCTTCATTCAAAATTATGATTATATATAATATATTTTACACATAATATGAGCTTATATACTACATATATTTTATATAGTGTATATTATACACATATTTATGTAATTACATATATAAATTATATATAAAATATATTATTTACAATTTAGATAATACTTTATATTTAGATAAAATATGTCTTTACAATTTAGACAAGTGACTCCATCATACAGAATGGTGGTCACAAAGTGAAGCCTGGGATTCCTGGGGTCTCCAAAACTCATTCAGAAGTACCGACAGGTCACAAGCATTTTCCTAAAGATACTAGGAAGTTAGTTTCTTTTTCACTCTCATTCTTTCATAAGTTTATAGTGGGGTTTTCTCAGAGCTACATATGTGATACTGCAACAGACTAAGTGAAGAAGAAGCCATGGGAATCCAGCTGTCCTATATGAACCAGACATTGTAGAGATTTATAAAAATCTTTTACACTCTTCTCACTAAATTTTTTTGAAATAGAAAGTTACTTTTCATAAAACATATATTACTTATATAACAGGCTTTTAAAAACCGAATTAATAAATACTTACTATTTAAAGTTCTCAGCTGGGGAGGAGGAATTGGAAGAAGCAAGGCAAAGGGTCCAAACTTCAAGTTACAAGATAAATAAGTACGAGGGATGTAATGTACGACAGTATGGCTAGCCAGTGCTTCTGTAAAGTCATTAAGAGAGTAAATCACAAGTTCTTATCACAAGAACATTAACATGTAAAATGGACTAATGTTAATGTTCCTTTTTGTCTTTTCTTCTTTCTTGTCTTTTTACTTTATCTACATGAGAAGATGGATGTTAATGGAACCTGTTGTAGTAATCATTTCACAATATAGTTAAATCAAATCATCATGCTATACACAGTGATATATGTCTATTGTTTCTCAAGAAAATTATGGGGGAAAATGTTCCGAGTTTTAATTTTTAGTAAGATAAAATTTGATAGATATAACCCATATAACCAAAGATATGGTGGATCCTTAATAATTTTTGTATAAATAGAGTTTGAAAACCAAAAAGTTTTGGGAATTATTGATACAGAAAACTGTCAATGAAAAATGACATCATTTTTAGCCACCAAAATTAGGATGCATTCTATTCTTTCAGCCTGGAAGTAGACCACAGCTGCTAACATGAGATTAAGCTGGGTAGGTGAGGTGGCCCTCAGATGCTGGTGTAAATGTGATCCTGGTAGGTGCCAAAGGATGAGTAAAAGGGAAGTGCCACAGCATCATGGTAGTTGAAAAGGGACTCAGAAATGTCAAATATCTTCATTATGGTCTTAGTGATGGAACTAGAATACCAAATGGGGTGTTCCTTCTCCAAATTTTTATCTGAGGGTGAGATTTCAGATATAAAGATTACAGAGCTTTCAAGATTATTTGTCTTATGATTCCTCTGAAATGTAGTAGAAATAAATTATAAAACATGCATTTATTAAATTGTATTCTATCTGAATATTACTATGACTCTTATGTTACCATTGTCCATTTCAACTAGATCTTATAAGATCTACCACAGAGAGGCAGGTTAACATTTTTTCCAATTGTAAACTATCTAGCTGAAAGACATCATCATTTGTCATGTTTTTAGGTCCCCGTACAGAATTGTTTAATCTAGAATCTGTATTTTCCCAACAAAATGTCTTTTTTTAAAATAATTTTTTTAAAGATTTTATTTATTTATTTGACAGACAGAGATCACAAGTATGCCAAGAGGTAGGCAGAGAGAGTGGAGAAAGCAGGCTCACCGCTGAGCAGAGAGCCCTATGTGGGGCTTGATCCCAGAACCTTGGAATCATGACCCGAGCTGAAGGCAGAGGTTTTAAGCACTGAGACACCCAGGCGCCCCTACAAAATATCTTATACCTACATTACATTGCTCTTTTCCATCTACCTTGCCAAACTAAATAAAGAGGTAAACTAAGGTAATTCAAACTACCAAAAATTGAGTTTATTTTAGAATAGCAGGGGATCCATAATACAGGAAGCACAAACGACCCCATTGGTTTGAGGTGAACTGTATTTTAGGGCCAGAAGTGTAAAGAAGTCCAAACAGAGTCCAAGCAGTAAATTCATTGACTTGAGGATGGGGAGAAATTCTCAGTGGATGTACATTGGTCAGAAGATAAATTCTGGTTTTCTGGAAGTCAAGCATTTATGGGAAATTAGTCTTCCAGTTCTTAAGCTTTGTTTTCCTGCGTTTGCATGCGTGATTCTCCATTTCATAACCATTTTATTTTTTTTTTAAGATTTTATTTATTTATTTGACAGAGAGATCACAAGTAGGCAGAGAGGCAGGCAGAGAGAGAGGGGGGAAGCAGGCTCCCTGCTGAGCAGAGAGCCCGATGCGGGGCTCGATCCCAGGACCCTGAGACCATGACCTGAGCAGAAGGCAGAGGCTCAACCCACTGAGCAACTCAGCCGCCCCTTGTAACCATTTTAGATTGAAATCCTTTAACAATATCTAGTGATATTAAGGCCTTTTTTTTCTTTTTTCCTTCCTTCCTTCCTTTCTTTTTCTTTTTCTTTTTTCTTTTCTTTTCTTTTTTCTTTCTTCTTTTTTTTTTTTTTTTTGAGTGGAGGGTTGGAGAGAGAGTGGGAGGATAGATTGTTAAATATATCCCATAGGAGCAATGGCATATTTCTTCCCTTCTTCATTTCTTACAAATAAATGAAGCTAACTGTAGCCCATTAAATAAGTAAGATTAACATCAAAAGAATCTTTATTCTGATTGTAATCTCTAGATGCTTAAAAATGTATGCTGAGGGGCTCAGTGGGTTAAGCCTCTGCCTTCAGCTCAGGTCATGATCTCAGGGTCCTGGGATCAAGCCCAGCATCGGACTCTGTTCAGCGGGGAACCTGCTTACCCCTCTCTATCTCTCTTCCTTCCTCTCTGCCTATGTGATCTCTCTCTGTTAAAGAAAAAAAGAAAATAAAAAAAGGTGTGCTGAGAATTAGTGACTTAATTCTGTTTGAAATCAACTTTTCAAGGTGACTTGTGACCATGCTTTACTTTCAGCTAGTGGGGGAAGGCGAGAAAAATTTGTTCATTTCAATCATTTTTTTTTAATAGTAGTAGAAACCAAGTTTGAGTTTTCACTGACCTCTGTGAAGCTCCCATAAATTCCAAGGATACTTAAATAATAATAGCTGTCAGAGTGTCATAAGAAATTTTGAGGCAGCTTAATCCTTAGCCCAGTAAAGGCAGTTCCAAAGCAACTAATAATTTAGTAATGTTTTTGTCTTGTAAAAGTGATCTGCAGGCTTAATTTGCTAGTAACCACAAAGTTGGCTGAATGCTTCTGCTTGTCCCCTGAAGTTTTCTTCCAGGTTATGACTGTTGCCATGATTTGTAGAAAATATTTTTCAAGGTCCCAGTTTCCATCTTCCGTGTTTTTGCAGAAAGTCTCAGCAACAAAATTATCTATTGTGGGGGACAAAAAATAGTTCTCTACTTTCCTGAGTTCTTGGTTGAGACTTCCCTGTAATAAAAGATACATTAACAGAAGAAAGAAGCAATGATTTTAATTACCTGTGGAGGCCCTCCAAAGATACGAGACTCAAGAGACAGCCAGACAACTGAAGCTTACATACCATCCTGAGCTAAGGAAAGGGATAGGGCCCAGGGCTTTAAAGAAGGGGATGCAATTCACCTCAGATGGAGGTGAAAGAGGAAATGTTTGTCCAAGTTTGCCCAGTCAGGTAAATGTGTCTCTCAGACGCAAAACTGATCTCTGGTAACAGCTCTCTTCTGGGTATATATGCCCATTTATAAATGTAGATTTCCCTTGTAAAACGTAACTTTCACTCTGCTTCCAGAGCTTTTCTTGTGTCTGTAGTTTCTTTAAAATAATCAGCTCAGGGCGCCGGGGTGGCTCAGTCATTAAGGGTCTGCCTTCAGCTCAGGTCATAATCTCAGGGTCTTGGGATCAAGCCCCTCATCAGGATCCTGCTCAACAGGGGAATCTGCTTCTCCATCTCCCATTCCCCCTGCTTGTGTTCCCTCTCTCGCTGTGTTTCTCTCTATCAAATAAATAAATAAAATCTTTAAAAAAATACTCTAAAATAAAATAATCAGCTCAAAAATAATGAATATGCCAAAGAGTCATATTTGGGGTGACAGACTCTGTTCCCCTTCAGTTGCCAAAACATATATTGGGTTCAGAACTCAAGTTTGAAATTTCCTGTCAAAACTGTAGTGTTTGAGCAAGCACAGATAAAATTATTTGGCTCTGTACTTTTCTATAAATTCTAGAAACATCAGTTGTTTCTGGAGAGTTGGGTTTCTCTGGAGGCTGGGAAACGTGAGCAGTTCCTGGAATCTGCCTAGAGACTGAGCCCTTGGGAATCTGTCTAGCTTGGTGCAAATGTCCCAACCCCACCTCTTTTCAGAGGGACGGAAGCTATTTTACAGTTTTGGTAATGGAGTTGTAACAGCTCCGTTACCCAAATCTCTGTCCAGAGAATAATGTAATTATGTAATTTCTAGGAGCTTCAGCAAACAATCTTGACCTAAATCATCTTCCTTCTATCACCATCTTTCCAAACATACTTAACTGTAGATCTTCTTCCAATTCCTTGATAAATATCAGGGTATTTATTGCTCCTTTGAAGAAAGGAGAAAGAAAAATTGTTCTCATGTTATTTTGTATTTTAGTTTTGAATAGATTTGGGAGAAAGAATGCAAAACACAAGTTTGAATTATATTTGGAGTAAACTCCTGGGGTTTTATACATTCTGCAAATAATATCTAATACACCCCCCCAATAATTAAGAAAATAAAAACTGGGGCACCTGGGTGGTTCAGTTGTTAAGTGTCTGCCTTCAGCTCAGGTCAAGAACCCAGGATCTCCAGCGTGATGTCCAGCTCCCTACTTAGCAGGGGAGTCTGCTTGTCCCTCTCCCTCTGCTTGTGTGCTCTCTCTCCCTCTCTCTCAAATAAATAAATAAAATCTTAAAAAAGAAATCTGTCTTATGTGAGTATATTGAAAAAGCCAAAGAGCTTGCTCCTATCCTTGAGGAAAATACTACAATTTGAATTTGGCATATAATCTTACCCTTTTTGAAATTATTTTTAAGTACTGCTCCCTATTGTTATTCCAGTTGAATGGACAGTGGAACTCCCTAGAAAAATTTAAATTCTTTATTACAGAATGACTTTGGGCACCTGGGTGGCTCAGTTGGTTAAGTGTCTGCCTCTGGCTTGGGTCATTGTTGGGGGAGGGGTGTCCCTGCTCAGGCAGGAGTCTGCTTCTCCCTCTGCCCCTCTCTGCCTCACATGCCCGTGCAAGGCACATTCTCTCTCTCTCTCATAAAAATTAAATAAATAAAATCTTTAAAAAGATAAAATAAAATGGCTCTAGCCTGATTTTCTTTCTCCTCTGTTAAATAATACATTTCGTTGAGAGTTCTGTTGGTTGACTGCATGCAGCTATGGATTGAGTTACAACTGGGAGTGGCTGCTATTTAAAATCAGTAAGTTGCCTTCTCACTGTCATCAGGATGCCTTAAAGATAAAACAAAGAAGGCCTTTTCTGAGCTTAGAAAATCCTCCAGGAAAACTTGTTTTTCCCAGGGGGAAAAAATAGTAAAGCTAATCAAAATGCCTCCTGTAAAAACCTGAAGTAAATTGACAGACAAATATTTTTAAGTAATGAACAAACTAGGATCCCACCACGTCACCTTTGTCACTCCTAAAGAACGGTGGATGAGCAAAGCACTCATTCACTGCTCTTTCAAGAACAACTGTTTCGTACTCTTTGGCTCAAACTCTAAAAAAGCAATGTAAAATAAAAAGGTTATGGTAAACATGCCAATTCTAGTGAAGGAGAGCCACCCTGTAACATGTTGATGCTTATGGCATAATGTGTCTCTACTAAATTAGTCATGCTTTCAGTGGGGATTTACAGGGACTGACTCGTTTGGATTTAGGCTTAATGGAGCTTTTTAAATCCCTTCATGTACAATTACATAGCATTCGCTCATTCGTTCAACAAATATTTATTCAGTGCCTACTCTATATCTTAGGCTAGCTATGTGGAAAGCTGGCTCCCCAAAATAACACCAACACAGGCTGTTGACAAGACCAACCTGAGTTTATTGAATTTATTTGTAAGTGGCGTTATCAGATGAATCAAGCTGCCGCAGTGTCTCTAACAAGCAACGCGAGGCTGGGATTTACCAAAAATCAGTAGTTAGGTTTAAGGTGGGAATTTCAGTGGGAGGGGGAGGCTTGATTAGGATTGGGTAAGGATCAGGATATAACAGTTTGAAATTTGTGGAAAGAGCAATGTGAAAATCTTTGAATAAATTCAAAGAATATTCATCAGTTAACTGCTGTGTTTCCTACTGAAGAGTTCATAGTTCTTTCTGAAGTTCATGTAATGAACAGCCAAGTTATGTGCCTGGGCAGGAGTCTCCTGGATTGGGAAAGTCATGCTAATGAAGGCAATGGAATAGTAAAGTCATGTTAGCAATAGTCAGGAACCTGTGTGTGGAAATTAGGATGTGGATAGATCATTCCCAAGCACTTGGGATACACCAGTGAACAAAACAACAAAAATCCTTGCCTTTGTGGAATTTACATTTGAGAAACTTCAATCAATCTCAGATTGGGAACAAAAATGACTACTTTAAATTATGTGCCAGTCACTAGATTATTCTTTCAAAGTTCAAATTTAGAATTGGCCAGGTATTATTTCTTCATTAGGTTACTCAGCAAGGCTTTTTGGATTCCTTTAAATGCTAGCCTTGAACTAGGTATGATGGCAAGACTCTGACCTCAAGAATTTCATTGTCTAGTGGGTGACACCGACTTGTAAACAGTTGTCTATAAAAATAAGCTTACTAATTTCCTAAGAAATTTATTTATCTAATAAAATTAGTATTTGTTGTAGCATGGTGTCCTACTTAGGGAAGTACTGACTTTACAATGACAATGTATGAAAAAGAAAAGTAAGTGGGTAAAAGGATATATCTGCAAGCAGCTTTATAACCTGGTCCAAGATCATTAAATTTCTTTCAAAAGGATTATGCTTTTGAATAAGATCCAAGGTCATTGCATTTACTTGTTCTTATGACTAAGCATGAAGAAACTGCTACTGTGTCTCCTATTGCCCTTCCCCATCTGTGCTGTTATTCTACAGGTGATTTTAACACTTAATTAGAAGTTACAAAATTTGCAAGATTTCTACAGCTCGACAGACAGGGCAATGTGTGACGTGACTAGCCATAAGGCAATGAGAAGGTGAGGGTTGAGTTTAGCTGGAGAAGGCGTGCTCTGTCTAAAGGCATTCACATTCCCCTGGGGCTGGTGCAGAGGAGGCAGAGGCCAAAGAAATGTCATAGTCTTGACTCAGTTTGCCTATGACCAGCTTCTTAGCCTTGATTAACCTGAACAAATGTCGTAGACTAGGGCTCTCCTCTCAGTGCACTGGTAGATTGGGAGCCCTGTCTTGTGAGGTAGAAAGCTACTACGCACTTTCCTGGGGTACCAGAAACTTGACCATCTCCAATCCCACCTTCTTTTTCAGAAATTTCACCCATGTCGGGAGATGTCAACATATAAGGCAAATAAAGGTATTACGGGCTTTAATGTCACATAAAAGTTAACACAGGAATCATTTCACTAAAAACCATCTTTCGTTAGAGAAAAGAGAAACATTAAACCTTTTTGGTTTAAAATATTAGTATGCTATATATAAGATATATTTAATTCTTGTGCCTCTTGTTTAATGTATATTTTCCAAATGTCATTCTATCCTCCGAATTGTGTTTGTACATACTATAAAGTCTAAAAAATAGATGTGTTTATAAATTGTTACAACTGAGAGGGATGCTGGTGCCCTATTGGTCTAATCCCCCAGATTATAGATGAGTGAACAAAGCCAGAGAGTTGGATCTATTTAGTCCAAGTCACAAAGCAGGTTAGAGGTGGAGATGAAGTCTAACCCTGACGTCTCTGCACAATTTATGCCCTTCTCCTTTTTCTAAGGAGTTTTTCTTCTAACAAAGGCTGACAAAGTAGATAAAACTATCTCCCTTCTTAAATTGTCTTTAATAATAAATGAAGTAATACATACAAGTTGAAAATAAATAATACAGAAATCTATGAAGTAAAATATTAAAGCTCTAAGTGTTTCTTTCCTCATTCTCAATTGTATTCATGCAGATCTTTTCTCATGCACATATGTATACTAATTTGACTTTTGTTTGTTGTTACCAAAATTGGATTATTCTTTTGCAATTTCATTTTCCTTCTATAATACATTATGGACATCCTTCCGTATATACAGGCTACTTCCTGTTTCATTATCTGTAGAATGTTCCATGATGGGCAGGCCATGACTTGTTTTCAACCGTCCCTGATTGACAGAAAGTACAAAAATGTTTCAGTAAACATCTTTTTCATATATTCTTTATCAGCCATGCTGATATTTCTACAGTAGAGATTCTTACAATATGGAATTCCCAAGTCAAGGAGTTTTGCCATTGTAAATTTTAGATATAAGTTTTGGTAGATACTTCCAAATCACCAACCCATTAAAAAAAAGAGGGGTCACAGCCCAATCACAGTGAATGTGAGAACTCTCTCCAACACTCTCAAGTAGGGCATTTGCCTCACCCTCTGTATTTATAGGAATCAGGTTCCTGAATCTTACCAGGAACTAAAAGAAGCATAAAAGGAGGAATTCACTGAGCCAAATTTGAGAGGGGCAGAGTGATACTGGCCTTAAGGAAGTCTATAACTGGGGATCTGAAAGTCACCAAAATGCCCTGGCGCCCTGCTGCCCCCACCATGTCTTTCTGCATGCTGTATTAGCTTGTCTGGTTTCATCGTGAGCCCTCCTCTCAGTTTTTAAGAATTGGCATCTGAGCTCATACCCTAATGGTTCCATAAACAAGAAGGAAAAGAGGCTTCTTTTTCCTAATTTTGTTTGAAAAGCCCTTGGGTAAATTCTGACTGGCCAGCTTCCACCACGTGCTCACCCCTTGGGACAATTATTGGGTACAGAAGATGGGCTATAACCGGATCAGCTGCAAGCATGCACCCTGCCCATTTCCCCTCAAGATACACTCCAAAAGGGTAAACAGTGTAGGACTGATTTATATATAAGTAAATGTATATCACCAGAGTATAAGTATATATATATATGTATGGATCTCTGTGTGTGCATGTGTATTCATGATTAAATTTAATGGGTATCTATAATTCATTTGTACAGTTTGAAACATGGTTCAGATTTTTACATGTAAAAATAATCTTAATATTTATTTGTTTAATTAGTATTTATTCAGATGTTTAAACAACTTCCATGGACAACATCTCCCATCTAGAATGTCTGTGTTCTCTAAACATTTGTTAAAACAAGTTCAGAGTGAAGAAAGAACTGCAAATTTATATTAGAAAGTTTTTTATTATATCTCCACAGAACACATCTAAGCTATAAAGAACACAAAATCCTAGTAATAGTAGCATTTGTCATAAATACCGGTTGTTTATGGCCTTCAGTACTTTCCTAAAGCTTGTCTGATGGAGCGGAAATCCAGGGCTTTACTGGGTTATTATTCTGGTACATTTAGTTAGTTGGTAGTGTGTAATCACTCGGTAAAGACTCAAAGTAGGAACAGGAATGCAGAGAGTCATGATGGTTAATTCTTTTTTGGACCCCACGTGGCAGCTTACTGACTATTCTGACATTGGAATTGCTAGATCTGTGTGGTAGGGTTTACTTTGTTTCTTACAGTATATGCATGTGAGAGATCAGGTAGTGCAGGGTCTCTGAATCCAGATTGTGAAGGTTGGAATTCTGGCTTTGATACCCACTAGCATATATTCTTGCCAAAACATTTAACTCCCACGTCTCCATTTTCCCCCTGTAAAATGGAGTAAAAATGTCATTTCTCTCATAAGTATTCTGTGGACTGAATAGGTCAGTATGTGCCAAGTATCAAGTACATAATAAGCAAGGAACCAGTCTTCGTTATTTTCATTATTAACTAGGGAAAGCTTAAACCACAATTTTATAATCATGAAATTGAGTTTTAATTATGTACTCATAGAGGTATTGTCAGTATTAATGAGATAGTGTTTATGAGTTCCTATTTATATTATAAAAAGAAACCAAGTTATCATTAATCGAATACTGACCATGTACCAAACATGACTGTTCTAAGACCTCTCATGTGTTATTTCATTTATTCCTCACTCTGATCCCATTTTAAAGATAAAGAAGTAGAGACACAGAAAAGTTAAGGTACTTGACCAATGTTATAAAACTTGTAAAAGATGGAAATTGACCTTGAACCTAGACATCTAATTCCAGAGCATAAATGCTTCAGCCATTTCACTATGATGTCTCCACAGAGAAACACAGCTAAGGGCAGTCATAAGAGAAGGTCTTTCAGTTATTTTTCAGTTGCCTACGTAACCTTCAGATGCCCTCATCCAGCGCAGCAGAGGGACAAGGGGTAGAAGAGCAGAAGCCTGGGTCTGCATCATGACACTGCTTCTTAGTAGTTATGCAACCTGGGGTTAGCTGTGTGAACTGTCACCTGGCTCACCTGCGAAGAAAACCCCCAATTTCCCTAAATTGCGTAGGATTTGCATTCTAAGATTCCTTCACACAATGTTGGGCTCTCTGTAGGACTGAACTTGAAAAGTGCTAAGCTGGAAAGTAGGCAATATGAGAGTGGGTGGCAGAGACTCCTTGAAGGAGAGGAGTCCGGGGTGCCGGGGCTATGGAGGGAAGGTGGAATGATTCCAGCACTCAATTTTATTCCATTAAATCCACTCAACAAGTCTACAAGGAAGATATTACTGTTATAATATCACAAATGGAGGAACAGTTATCTCTAAAATTGAATACAATGTTCTAGGACTGGAATAACCTTAAATCCACACATGAATTTGAGAGAGGTTTTTTTTTGGAGGGGGGGGTTGCCATAAGGCACCTTATACCTTACCATAAACAATATTCTAAAATTGCTTTGTAAAGCAAATAGACTATGTGTGTCTAGCAGAAAAAAAGAGGAGAAAGCAAATCTGTGATTTAATATTTCATTGCTACCCATGATGAAGAATATACATCTCATCACCTATCCCTCTACATTTTGCCTGTCAGCATCTCCACAGTGGCATGAGTCCTCGGTCCAGTCACCCAAGCTCAGTGCCTCCCACACAGCCTCTGAGGGGGACCTGCTCATCATGAAGCCTCACCTCAGGTGTGCCGGGGAGTCGTGTTTGCCTGCCACTCCAACTCAAGAGCTTCCCCTTTGTTGGACTACTACCCATATCTGAGTGACCAGCACCTGGCAAGATAAGACCATCCCTCCATCATTGTTTCCATTAGTCCTTCCTCTTCCTGTGGTAGCCTTCTTCCCTTTTATTTGAATTTAAGAACAAGTGATTATTGTGTTTTTCAAACATCTCTCCCCCAGGTGGTCTCTACTAACATTCTTCCATTCTAATTTCATCAGGAGCATTTAGTCAGTCTGTTCTTAGTCTGTGAATCACCTGTAGGCATTTACAACTAAAACTGGAAATAAAAAATGGGATATATAATTTAATCTTATCTATTAAATAGAGTGCCTATATTAGCTTTTGTTAGTATTTTGTTCATTTTATTATTAAACTGGTAATCACTCACACGGTTAAAAAATCAAGAGGCAAAAATAATATATACAGGAGGAATATATCCTCTGATCCTGTACTCAGTGATGAAATTCTCTCTTCTGGAGGTACTCAAAGTTTACAGTGTCTCAAATATTAGTCTAAACATATTTTAGGTTATTTAAGCAAGTAGTTGCCATAGTCCCACATCCAAAGAAAGAATAATAGGCTCCATCTTTTCAAGGGAACACTGTCAAGGAATTCGTCTACATACTTTAAAAACCATCCTATATTTACAATCCATTTTTATTAGCACAAATTTAGTACCTATTCTCCTTAATTTGTTTTACTCAATATATTTTGGAGATAATTCCAAATCCATATATGAAGAGATCCCTTTGTTTTATTTTGTTTTAGTTGCATTAAATTCACTTACAAAGATTGGTATACTTATTTAATCAGCCTCTTACTGATGGGCAATTAAGTTGCTTCTAATCTTCTGCTCTCAAAAATATTATCATTAATCACATGCAAATTTCTTTATAAAGTAAATTATTTGAAGTAGATTTTCTAGATCAAAATATCTGTACATTAGCAATTTTGATATTTATATATGTGTGTGTGTGTATATATATAGAGAGAGAGAAAGAGAGAGAGAGCAAAATTTTCCTTCATAGAAGATTTTCTCAGTTATACCTCCATAAGTAGTACATGATAAGAAAAGCATCATTTACATGAAAAAAAATATTTTCTCTGTATCTCAGTTCTAAGGATCTGAAATTGCAGCCATTATTTTCTTCCATCGTGACAATGGAGTAAAAACACAAGATGATAAATTATTGTCATGTATTCTTCTGTCCTAAGCCCAGAACCTAGAGTTAGAACAATACAAGGAAATCATTGTAAGGACGCATAGATTAGCAAATCCCCCTGTGCTGGAGGCAAATTGTCCCTGATGTTTGTAGATCCAACACATCACCAACTCCCACCCTTCTTCCTCACTACCAACCGTAGGAATAAGACCAAAGGTTATCTCGGTGGCAAAGATGGAATATGCCGTCATGAATTGATCCACACGTTTAAGGGGTGTCTATTTCATCCATACCATGTACCTGGTGATTCACACCCCAAAGCAGTTTAGAGTGAGGTTACTAGATCTCTAGGTTAAGGCCAAGGTCAAGTCAAACACCAGCATGATGAAAGCAGAACCCGGCTATGGAAAGGAAAGACAATAATAACTCTTGGAAATCCAGTGAATCTGGCAGATAGAGGGTGTTTTCTTTGTCCTTGCAGTCTTATAGCACAGTTCAGAGTACTGGCTTTGGATTCAAATCTTGTTTCTCTATATCTCAATACTTTTGTTTCCTCAACTGTAAAGGCAGATCAATGTATTAGTTCTCTCATGGATTAAGGTAAAGATTAAAGATTAAGTAACATATTCAAAATTCTTAGAATAATGACTCCCCCATATGAAACTTGCTAGTATTATTAGCTTTCTAATATTATTATAAAACATATTCTTTTATATCACTGTTAATATACTATCAATCCTTGAATAGTATTAATATTAATGACATTATTTAATATTACAACCCAACTTCTTCTTTGTTGTATTAATTATCCATTGCTGCACATCTAATTACCTCAAAACCTAGTGGTTTAAAATATTTATTATGTCAACTTCTGTAGATCAGGAATCTGGTTATAGTTTAACTAGAATCTCAGCTTCAGGTCACTCTCAAGATTGAAATCAAGGTGTTGGCTGGGATTAACCTCATGTCAAGGCTCAACTGGGAAAAGATCCACTTCCAGGCTCACTCAACTGGTTGTTGGCAGGATTTGCTTCCTTACAGGACTGGTTGGCACCTGCCTTTATTTCCTTGCCACATGGATCGTTCCAAGATAGCAGATCGCTTCATCAAGGTGAACAAGACATTACAGCAAGAGAAAGAGGATGCCAGAAAGAAGTTTTACTTTATCTCAGAAGTTTTTATACTTTAATCTCGGGTAATATCCCATCACTTCTGTCACCCGCTATTCATTAGAAACAATTACTGGGTCCAGCCCACATTTAAAGGGAGGAGAAGGAATGAAAGGAAGTGAATATCAGCAGGGAGATCACCGGGAGCCATTTTAGAAGTGAAGCAACCCTCCACAATAGTTTTTCTGGCACTGTTGTGGTCTGGGCAAGAAAAATCACACAGAGATGTTTACAAGCACTACCTAACTGAGGTAAAGACCATACTGGTTATAGTTTTCATTATAGCTCAAAATGAACATAAAAATCCTGTTTGCCTAATTTTCTTTGCAGTAAAAAGATAAAGCCCAAGATCAAAAAAGAACAGCATATTTGAAATGGATCCAGAGATGTATGAAGACTACAGTGCGGATGTCGGGTTAGCTATAAAAAATAACCACTCACAGGCATGCCTCAGAGATATTGCTGGTTCAGTTCTGGACCATCACAGCAAAGTGAATCTTGAAGTAAAATGAGTCAAATGCAGTTTTGTGGTTTCCCAGTACATGTAAAAGTTATGTTGATCCTGTTCTGTATTTTATGAAGTGTACAACAGTATTATGTATAAAAAAATACATACAATTATCATATGATCTCACTCATATGTGGAATTTAAGAAACAAAATGGAGGATCATAGGAGCAGGGAGAGAAAAATAAAACTAGACAAAATCAGAGGGATACAAATCATAAGAGACTCTTAATCATAAGAAACAGACTGAGGGTTACTGGAGGGGTGGGGGGTGGGGGAATGGGTAACTGGGTGATGGACATTAAGGAGGACACTGATGAATCAAAAAAAAGAAACTGATGAATCACAGAAGTCTACCTCTGGAACCATAATACACTATATGTTAATTAATTAAATTTAAACTAAAAAAATAAAATAATACATACCTAAATTTAAAAATACCTTATTGTTTTTCAGAGTCCATATCTGAGGGGTTTGAAGTGGCAGGGGGGTGGGAGGTCGGGCTACCAGGTGGTGGGTATTATAGAGAGCACGGATTGCATGGAGCACTGGGTGTGGTGAAAAAATAATGATACTGTTATGCTGAAAATAAATAAATTTTTAAAAATTTTTAAAAATACCTTATTGTTAAAAGATGCTGTCATCTGAGCTTTCAACATGTCATGATCACTGATAACAGATCACCATAGCAAATATAATAATAAGTTTAGCAAATATAATAAAAGTTTGAAATACTGCCAGAATTACAAAAATATGTCACAGGGATACCAAGCAATCAAATGCTATTGGAAAAATGGAGCCAATAGACTTGTTCAACTCCAGGTTGCTATAGGTCTTTGATTTGTAAAACATGGACTATCTGCAAAACACAACAAAGCAAAATGTAATAAAGCAAGGTATGCCTATAATTGCGTAAGTTATTTCCATTCTCAAGAGTGCTATGCTCTGGTTAATTGCCAACAGGACGAGGGAGGATCATTCTTGGGAAAGAAAGAAGACGTTTTATGAAAAGTTGAAAACGCTTTTAATCTGTGTAAATAAATGACAACATGACTAAGTCAACTTCATTCAGTTACTTGGCACTATTTTACCTTTTGGAAATCTGCTAAGGAAGCAGCACCTGTTTATTCCAGAGGTGGAAAAAATCAATTAATGGTTCTGACCAGAACCAATGGTTCTGTAGAGAACTCTAGAAACAAAATTCTTACTTCTTTATTTCTTACACCAAAACAAAATTTCAAATGGCTCTATATTTTAATGCAAATAAATTCAACAAACTGTGGCAGAAAATGGTTTTCTAGCTTTGGAGTAGACAATATATTTCTGTATATGAACCAAAGTTAGAATTCATGAGTTATAAGTTTTAATACATAAAAATTAAAAGTTTACTCACTGTCAAAAAATAGTAAAAGTAAAGGCTTAATGTTAAGTGATATAAAACAACATGAAGCAAATATTTGCACATCTATTATGCTCAAATTAATAATTTCCTGAATATATAAACTCTTATACAAGTCAGTAAGAAAAAGAATAAAAAAGATGAAAACAAAAATGGTCAAAGAATATTTAAAAAACAATCTTGTAGATAAATGATCTTTAAATATATGAAAATATTCTCAGACTCATTCAGAGTAAGATAAATACATATTAAAATCATACAAAAGTATTATTTTTACCTATTTGATTGCAAAATTCATGGATTGGGGCAAGCACAGAAAAATAAGCCCTCCCAAATTGTTGGTAAGACAATAAACTGACACATTTAAAGGACAATTTGTCAATATCTATCTCAGTTTTATTTTTTTAAAGATTTTATTTATTTATTTGACAGAGACACAGCAAGAGATGGAGCACAAGCAGGGTGAGTGGGAGAAGCAGGCCTCCTGCTGAGCAGAGAGCTTGATGAGGGGCTGGATCCCAGAATCCTGGGATCATGACCTGAGCTGAAGGCAGATGCTTAATGACCGAGCCACCCAGGTGCCCCTCTATCTCAATTTTAAATATATATTTCCATCACCTCAGTAATTCCTCTTGTAAGAATTTATCCCATTCATATGTGCACAAAGAAGTATATTCCAAGACATCAACTGAAGCATTATTTAAAACCAAACATCAAAAATACACTTAAATAAACTTCTTTTAAAAAGTTTTTATTTGGGGGGCGCCTGGGTGGCTCAGTGGGTTAAGCCGCTGCCTTCAGCTCAGGCCATGATCTCAGGGTCCTGGGATCGAGTCCTGCATCAGGCTCTCTGCTCAATGGGGAGCCTGCTTCCCTCTCTCTCTCTGCCTGCCTCTCCATCTACTTGTGATTTCTCTCTGTCAAATAAATAAATAAAATCTTTAAAAAAAAAAAAAGTTTTTATTTGGGACACCTGAGTGGCTCAGTGGGCTAAGCATCTGCCTTTGGCTCAGGTCATGACCCTGGGATGAGTCCTGCAACACTGGGCTACTTGCTCAGCAGGGAGCCTGCTTCTCCCTCTGCCTGTGCTTCTCCTTGCTTGTGCTTGGGCTCTCTTTCTCTCTCTCTCTGACAAATGAATAAATAAAATCATTAAAAAAAGTTTTTATTTTAATTCCAGTTAGTTAACATATAGTGCAATACAGTGAATCACACTTGCATACGTCACCCAGTGCTCATCATGACAAATGTACTTCTTAATCCCCATTGTCTACACTTAAACTTGAAAAAAGTTAGTGTAGACTACAATGGAATATTATTTGGCCACTAAAAAGAATAAGGTAAATCTCAATAAATATATAAGGAATATTCTCCATGACACATTGTTAACTTTAAAAAAATTAAGAATAGTATGTCTAGCATGCTTTCATTTGTGTTTAAGAAGTAATAAAAAGGATCTCACACACAACTTGCATGTGCATAGACTATCCAGCATGATAAATACAGAAATGCATAATAGTGATTTGCCTTTCACTGCAGAGTTTTATCCCTTTCTTTTACTATTTGCATGTATTTCCTATTCTATATATACATATATACAATGATTATATAGATATATGTGATTACATATATATCTTAATATATAGATACATACACATATATACATAATATTATATATGTGTATTATATATATATACTATGCCAGATAGTCTTTGCATATACAAGCATAAATGTATGCTAGATTTATAAATATAATGTATCGCACACACACACACACACACACACATATCACTTCAAAAACCTAAATAATGTGATACCAGCAAACACAATCAATACCGCGGCAAATCAAATCCAGTCTAAAATTGTTTAAAACTTAGTCACCCTTTGAAGAATGTGATTTTACACACAGAAACTAACATTTAGCTTCGTCTGATTTTGGTAATGAATTCTGGACCAAATTAAAACACAGAATTTAGGAGGCACCTGGTTAGTTCAGTCAGTAGAACATGCGACTCTTAATCTCAAAACCGTGAGTTCAAGCCCAATGTTTGGCATGGAGTTTACTTAAAAAAAAAAAAAAAAATTTTAACAGTAGAAAATTTAGTAGAATCATTTAATTAATCCTTTTATGAAATCTAATTTTGTCACCTTTTAAAATTAATCCATTTAGTTTTTTAAATTAATATCTCTTACACGCCCACCATGGGTCAGGCTGAGCACTAGAAGGTAAAAGAGATTAAAGCACAGTGCTTTCGGGGTGCCTAGGTGGGTCAGTGGGTTGAGCCTCTGCCTTCGGCTCTGGTCGTGATCTCAGGGTCCTGGGATTGAGTCCCGCATCGGGCTCTCTGCTCAGCAGGGAGCCTGCTTCCTCCTCTCTCGCTCCCTCTCTCTCTCTCTCTCTGCCTGCCTCTCTGCCTACTTGTGATCTGTCTGTCAAATAAACAAATAAAATCTTTTACAAAAATAAAAACACAGTGCTTATAATGAAAAGACTATCTCTAGTCTATTTTCGAATAGGAAAAAGGAATTTATACACCTCTTTTTGGTGTTCATTATGTTGTTCGTTTGGTCTCTTTGGTTTATGGTCTGCTCACAATGAAATCTCACTTGTTTGAGTAGCAAAATAATGATAGTAATGAATTATAACCCATAGAACAAAATAAACATCTATAAATCTTGACTGATTAGTCTAGAAATCTAGAAATAAATAATTGACTAAGTAAATAAATGGATAAGGGGTAGATCCTTCTCATAGTTATATAGTACTTCAGCTAACAAATGTAGAGACAATAATGGAACAAGAACATCTCCACTAGGCAAACACCACAGTAGTAATTGTTACAGACAAAAATCAGTTGTATACTAAAGTGAGTGAAGAAATAAGAAGCAGCAGGATATTTGCATAGTCTTTAAGTATGTCTCAAAAGAGACTTATTAATTACAAAGGAAAAAATAGTAACTTTACATTGGAGAAACCTGGCAGACACTGCCAAAATCAGACTAAAATTAACATCACCGGTAAGAAGACCTATTGATATTATGTCCCTTGTGATATGATGCACCCACAAGCACACAGCACCATTGCTGTGACAATATTGTCAAAAATGCATAGACTCAATCTAACCAAGAAAAACATCAGATGAGTCCAAATCAAAGGTCATTCTACAAAATAATCAATTTTTTTTTTTTTTAAAGTTTCAGTCATGGGAACACAAACTGGTACAGTCACTGTGGAAAACAGTACGGAGGTTCCTCAAAAAATTAAAAATGGAACTACCATATGATCCAATAATTTCACCACTGGGCATGTTCCCAAAGAATACAAAAACACTAATTCAAAACAGTATATGCACCTCTATGTTTATTGCAGCATTATTTACAGTAGCCAAATTATGGAAGCAACGCAAATCTCCCTCAAGAGATGGATGGATAAAGAAGATGTGGTATAGGGTGCCTGGGTGGCTCAGTGGGTTAAGCCTCTGCCTTCAGCTCGGGTCATGATCTTGGGGTCCTGGGATCGAGCCCTGCATCGGGCTCTCTGCTCGGCAGGGAAGATGTGGTATATATACACGACACATACCAGAAGATGTGGTATATATATAAAATGACATATTACTCAACTACAACAAAAGAATGAAGGGGAACCTGGGTGGCTCAGTCAGTTAAGCATCAGACTCTTGATTTCAGCTCAGGTCATGATCTCAGGATCGTGAGATAGACCCCAGAGTCAGGCTCTGTGCTCAGCACAGAGTTTGCTGAGGTTCTCTCTCTCCCTCTTCCTTTGCTCCTCCCTGAACTCATGCTTTCTTTCTCTAAATAACTAAATTAAATCTTAAAAAAAAATGGATCTTGACCTTGTAACAGCATGAATAGTTCCAGATGGTATAAGGCTAAGTGAAATAAATCAGTAAGAGAAAGGCAAATACCATATGATTTCACTCATATGTGAAACTTAAGAAACAAAACAAAGAAGAAAAAAGAAACAAATGAAAAAATAGACTCTTACATATAGAGAATAAACAGATGGTTACCCGTGGGGAGGTGGGTGGGTGGATGGATGAAACAGACGATAGGAATTAAGAGTACATTTATCATGATGAACACTGGGTAATGTGTAGAATTGTTGAATCAGTATATGTACACCTGAAATTACTATAACACTGTATACCAACTACTGGAATTTTTAAAAATGTCAGTCATTAAAAAAAATAAAGAAAAGAAAAAAAGAATGAAGAGGAACTGTCAGATTGGAAGTGGCTAAGAGAGCATGATAATAACTTATAATTTACTAATAACTTACTAATAATGTGATAATATAATGTGTAGATCCTGGATTGGATACTGGAATAGAAATAAAACACTAGTGTGAAAGTGCAGAGCTTTTAAAAAGGCCTCTATATTAGTTAATAGATTAGTTAGTAGTTGTATTTAGTTAATAGTATCAATTTCCTGGTTTCAGTAATTGTACTATGACTATGTACATTTGATGAAACTGGGTGAAGGGTTATACAAGAACTCTCTGTACTATTTTTGGAAATATTGTGTAAGTCTGAAATTATTTCAAACTTTAAAAAAATAGGGTATTGTTATTCCTTCCCCAGATTTAGTCAATTCAGAGGACTTTAATAACCTGGTTGTTTCTCCTGTGGAGAAAATCCAGCTTGGCTTATTTATGGCAAATAGGTCAAGTCCAATTTAAGGAAGACATTTATTTTTAAAAGACTTTATTTAAAAAGTCTTTTAAATAAGAGAGAGAGAAAGAGAAAGAGAAAGCACAAGGAGGGGAAGTGGGAGAAGGAGAAGCAGGCTCTCACCAAGCTGGACATTGGGACTGGATGCCTGGACCCCAAGATCATGACCTGAGCCAAAGGCAGATACTTAACCAACTGAGTCACCCAGGTGTCCCAAGGAAAGACATTTTTAAACTTTAGGTAACTCTTTCCCTTGTGTAATAACTGATGTAGACAGAGTACTCAATCAAATAATTGCCTGAACCCTGAGATATAGCCATAAACAAAAGCAAAGACAAAAGACTACTCTTGAGAGAAAAAAAATGTTAATACCTATTTTTTCCCATATCTCTAGATTTCTCTCTTAGATTACACATGACCACAATCTTACTGAAATCCCAAGCCAGTTTACAATGCTGTGAAGAAGCTAGCCCTGGTGGAAGAGAGTTCAGATCACAGGCAGTGCAGATTCAAGAATGACTCCTCAGTAGTCATTGCCTATGATAAAACACAATATTAAAAGCTGACTCATTCTTTTAGCACAGGACTATGAGCTCTAGGATCGAGGAGTTCTAGGGGAATAGGAAAAAAATTAGAAAACTATTTGTGATTTTGATTACATACTATCTAACCTGGGAGAGAAAAATACCCACATGAAATGACTTAAGAATTAAATTCAGAACAATCTATTACAGTTCTACCGCAAGTAAATGGAATCCAGCTCACCAGAACCCTTAATTAACTTTTTTTTTTTTTTTCCTTTCTAGTTACCACTTAGAGGAGAATGACAACTAACAAGAAAACAAAATGAGAGAGTTGGGGGTGGTGCAGAAGGATGGGCAGCCGGGAGGGGAGACTTGCATAGGACACAGACTTCAAGGTCCTGCTGCATCTGTACCAGGCTTTGGATCTCTCCTATTCCTCCCCTCCAGGCTTGCACGGCACCCCATTGGATCTTCTTGCTCTTCTTCAAACACCACAAAGAAGCTCTAAAATCTCTGGGAAGTTGGCATCTCTGGACTTCCACACTTCTACTGGATCACTTTTCTCTCTCTTATTCATATGCTCACTCCTTGCTTCAGGTCACTGCTCAAGGACACCAGCGCTGAGATTTCCCCTGAACATCTGTGTCAAACAACTGGCTCACCCTCACGGGGTCCCATTCCCCTTCATCAGCTTTTCTGCATAGCTTGTACCACCCTTTAACATGCTGAGATATATTGGTTTATTGTCTATGCCCTGCTTCTCTAGAAAGTGGATCCCCCCAAAGCAGAAAAACTGATTTATTTTTTTTTTGTTGTTTTGTTTTTGGTTTTTTTTCCACTGCTGTATCTCAGGACTTAGAAAGTCCTGGCATATAGTAAGTGTACAGCTATTTTTAAATGAAGAGATGGTCATGCTTCATTAATTTTCCCAATATCCTGTAATCTCTGTAATTCCTGTTCTTAGAAAAAACATTGACTTCTCTATTTCTTGCCTTCTGCTCCACATAAGCATAACTCTAAATATTATACTCTCCTGTTAATCTCTAAGGTTTCTTAAGACAAAGCCTAGTCATCATTAAGGGCTTAGTACATAGTAAACATTGAAAGAATGAATACATTTGGCCTTAATGATCCAGTGCCTTAAAGTATGGCAAGAACCAACCCCACCCCCCAAAACAGCCAATCTTTTTATTATATTTTGTTTAATAAAGCAAAAAAAAGGGATGCCTGGGTGGCTCAGTTGGTTAAGCAGCTGCCTTCGGCTCAGGTCATGATCCCAGCATCCTGGGATGGAGTCCCACATCGGGCTCCTTGCTCGGCAGGGAGCCTGCTTCTCCCTCTGCCTCTGCCTGCCTCTCTGTCTGCCTGTGCTCGCTCTCTTTCCCTCTCTCTCTGACAAATAAATAAATAAAATCTTGCAAAAAAAAAGTTACATCTTAGAAATGTACAAGGGGACAACTAGAAGGGTGTTTTGTTGCACCCTCATTTCACCACAAAATCCAATTATCTGGTACAATGCCTTTTTTTAACATTCTGACTTAGCTGAGATAAGGGCTTATTGGAAAAAAAAGAAGCGAATCTTACTTTCATTAAGCCATAAAAATGAAACAAAACATTCAAATGAGTGCCAAACACATTAAAAATATTCAATTGAAAGTAAGAACCAACTCCTCTGAGTACAGACAGAAACATTGCTTCATTCAGCATGCATTATGATTGTTAGCTTCCTGTACAATATGTGACTCTATTTTCATTGATTTATATTAATCCTGATCTCCTAAAATTCGTCAGGAGTGTGCTAAGTGCAATGATGGTCTGCTTGAGCCAGCCTTAATGGCCAAAATAGACAGAGCTAGTGGGGTCAGACCAGAGCTTTGTGAGGTCCAGGAGAGAAAAGTCTAGCAGATAATGCTTGGTGGGGTCTGACAGAAGGAATAAGGAAGTGATAAGGGATATGTAACCTCAGAAGTCCCATCCAAGATGGATGTTCAAGATTTCATTACTGCAATGGGCAGAGCAGAGTAGCAAGTTCAGATTTTAGCATTCGAGCACAGGATGATTGTCCCTGGGAGGATTGTTTCCAATTTTAAACTTTATGGCAAGACAAATCATTAGTCACAGAGAAAATTATTCTGATTCTTAATAATCCACCCCAATGCCCCAGGCATGAAGGAATAAGGCAGTTAAGAATTTGATCATGAAACATAGCAAAGCAAGAGCCAATTTCCTAGTAATTGTACTTAAGATCAGATTTGACTTGACTCAAGGTCTGTAACTGAGAAAAGTAATTCATATTAGTAGATAGACAGCATTAATCCTGCAGATGAAGGCTGGATGTCCTCCCAATGAGGGAGAGGTGAATGATGTAGAGATAGGAATCTGTCCTTCAAGGGAAGAACAGAAACACGAAAGACTGGAATGAGGGTTTTCCCTCCCCATACTCGCAGACTACATCTTTCACATCACAGGGGTTAGTTTTAGATTTAAAGGCATTTCATTTATCTTATATGCTAAGGATCTTTGTGACTCTCTCTGGGAGAAAAAAATAAGATAGGAGCCTGGACATTGGAATTCTCTTTCCTAGCATTTGGTTTCTTCACTTTTAATGGGTAGGCATGGAAGCCAATGTAGAGAACCTGCTAATTCAGGAAATGAAAGATTTGGGGTGGAATTATTTCGATAGACTGTGCATTTAGATAATTATATGAGGCTCTGCTTTACTTAAGCTTTGCCCACACAGACTATGTAATGTCATGTGCTATGAGAAAAGTGCCCCTTCTTTCACAATAGGGTGATTACAGAGTTCTGGAAATAAACTCTGTATCAGTGTGAGGGTAGAGGAAAGGAACGCTGAGCTATTGAGCTCAGTGGGAACTGTAAAATCTGAAGTATATAATTTTTATATTTTAAATAAAGGAATATTATAAGGAATATTCTATCTCCAGAGTTGAACATAGTTAGAATTCCACTTTAGATTCAGGAACAATTAAAGTATGAATGCTAGAGTATGTTGAGAGTAAAAATTCAGGAATAAAGAACCAAAGGAGTGGGGAAGCTGAAGGAATTATGGAAAAAACAAAAACAAACAAACAACAAAACAAAAGGAAGCCAGGAAAGAAAATAAAGAAGATAAGGCAGGGAGATCCCAGGAGAGTGAATTAAGGGGCCAGCATTAAGACCAAGTGGGTTGAAGAGGCCATGACACAAGCCAGGATAATTTTAAGCCAGTAAATGGGTCAACTGCCCAAAGCAAGACTGTTGAGTAGCATGATCTCAGTTCACACAAAACATGATGTGATAACTTGTGAGTGATTCAAATTATAGCTTAGGGATACTCTGAGAATCCCTTACAATGTAGTCTCCCTGTATCATGTAGGAAACTATCTTTGTGTGCTGGGTCATAGTGGACTGAAATTAAGTGTAGATAATGTGCACTCTACTGATGAAATAGACTTAATAATAAATATTCTCTACTCAAAAGTAGAAGCGACAAGATTTTATTAAACTATTTCCAATTGTTTCCTTTTGTCATTCATAATTCCTGATTTTTTTGCTCTCTTTTTCAAAGCTCATTAAAGGAAATAAGATACAAGTAATTTTCCATAGAAAATTTGACCATTTTTGCAAGTTCCTTGAAACAGAGTCTGTATTTTATTCATTTCTTTTATACTTCCATGTGTATTTGGTGCTAGACACATAGAAGAACATAAAAAATTGTTGGCTAACTGACTATTAGTTAAGGAAGCTGAAATTATGTTGTGTCCAAGTGGTGTTCTCAGGCTTAATAATGAGAACTAGCTCGAGTCTCCCAGCTAAAAACAGATCACTGGATCCACACTTTTCTTGGATGAATGGATTCCCTAGAATTCTAAATTAAAATAATTGCTTTTACAGTTTTAAATGAATAGATAGGTTCTAGGAATTTGAGTTCTTTACCATTTTAGGTTTTTTTTTTTTTTTTAGCATCTTATACTTGTATTAGGAAAGAGAACTAACTTCTAGTGCTTATATAATTTTAAAGAGAATACTTGTAAAACCATAAGAAATTTGGTTTTTGCAGTTTTTAAAGCTTCAGTCTTACCTCCTCCCCCCATGATAAGTAGAATATCCTAATTATTTTGTTAGTCTTGTTTTCTGCAACACCAATTCCCTAACTCTTGGACTCAACACTTTCATTCAAATATTTATTTATTTTTCTAATAGTTTCTATTAACTTAACTAAGATTATTTACTGATAATCACCATGTGGTTTTTTTCCCCTTTTCTATATCATTTCTTCTCCTTCCCAAAATTAGTCTTTGGTGAATCAATTAGTCATTATTTTTAACTGTTATTTTACAGAAGCAAATCCTCTAAATATCCGACATCCTAAGAGTATAACCACTAATTTCCTGATTCATGAGACTGTGCCTGTTTCTTTACAAGGATGAACATGTTTTGCAGTAGTAGCTCCTTGGAATCTCTTTTTAAGGTAATGTGAACCACTTGTATTTTTCTTTGACTCGTATCTGACTCATTAAGCTCACTGGTTTCTTCACTTCTATATATCCCTCTATTGATCAAGTTAGTATCATTTTAATTCTGAAACCTTTGTGTTTCTATTTTAAAAGATAAATTTATTTTAGAAAGAAAAAAGGAGATACAATTCTTAATATTTCATTTTTTAATACTTTATCTTTTTTAAAAGATTTTATTTTTTTATTTGAGAGAGAGATAGCAAGAGAGAGAACAAGCAGGGGGAGAAGAAAAGGGAGCAGCAGACTCCCTACTGAGCAGGGACCCCCCCCACCCTGGTGTGGGATTTGATCCCAAGACCCCAGGATCATGACCTGAGCTCAAGGCAGACATTTAACTGAGTGAGCCACCCAGGTGCCCCAAGGAAACATAATTCTTAAATTTACTGAGCTAGATGTAGCATAAGAATATGAGAAAAAAGAAATGCTGGATCGTGGGCTGCTTGTCCTCACAAAATCATTTATATAACCACAAAAGTATTGGCTTCTCTGACTAGTGAATTCCAAACACCCATTGATATTGTTCTCATTTCATAAACAGGTATAACATTGTTATTATGACAGTTTGAATTACCCTTTAAACCCTTAAAATTTAATCTATAATTTTAGTTGACATTTTGAATTATATAATTAGAAATTAAATATATATACTTCTGTATGCATACATATAAATTGAATGATAGAAGATAATTTTAAGTATTTGGAAGAAATTAATACTGGCTTTTTATACTAAAGTAAAATAGTATATACTTTATACAATTATGAATTTTCATGGGGTTACTTATATATAAATATATTATCTTCATCATATATACAGTACTGAATGATTTTTTTTTAATTTGACAAGTTTTGAGACAGTTCTAATAGGTGGAATTTCAAACCATTTGCTATTGAAACTGTGTATGAGTGTTAATAATATAATGAAAGACAGGACCTTTTTCCAAATTTATGTTACAGTTGTCACAAAGTGGTATACTGTAGCAGTTTTGAAGTTCTGTCTAAATCCCTTGTATCCTATAAGCTGTGTGACCTTAAATATGTTGCTTAATTGTTCTGTGATTCAGTTTCCTCAAATTTTTAAAAAGATTTTATTCATTTATTTGAGGAAGAGAGAGACATAGCATGAGAGAGAACACAAGCAGAGAAAGGGTAGAGGGGTTGAGGGAGAGGGAGAAGCAGACTCCCCACGGAGCAGAGAGCCCTGATGCCAGCTTGATCCCAGGACCCGAGATCAGGACCTGAGCTGAAGGCAGACATTTAACTGACTAAGCCAGGAAGGAAGCCCAGAATTTCCTCATTTTATTATTTTTTTAAGATTTTATTTTTAAAGACAATTATGATCTCTCTGATATGAGAGGCAGGCTGGGAGTTTGTGGGGGTAAGGCAGGGAAAAAAATGAAACAAGATGGGACAAGGGAGGGAGAAAAACCATAAGAGGCAATCTCAGGAAACAAAGTGAGGGTTGCTGGGGGTCAGGGGAGAGGGATGGTAGGCTGGCTGGGTTATGGATACTGGGGAGGCTACGTGCTATGGTAAGTGCTGTGAATTGTGTAAGACTGATGATTCGCAGACCTGTACCCTTGAAGCAAATGATACACTATATGTTAATAAAATTTTAAAAATTAAAATTTTAAAAAAACAAAATAAAGTGTTTTATTTTTACCTATTTATTTGTCAGAGAGTGAGAGAGAGAGAGAGAGAGAGAACGCACTAGCACAAGCAGGGGGAGCTGCAGGCAGAGGGAGAAGCAGGCTCCCCACTGGGGAAGGAGCCCAAAGCGGGACTTGACCCCAGAACTCCAGAATCATGACCTGAGTCAAAGGCAGACACTTAACTGGCTGAACCACCCAGACGTCCTGAGCTTCCTCATTTTAAAAACAGGATGACAACATATAATATATTATATGTTTATTAAAAATTTAAAATAAAATAAAATAAATAAGCCTTTTTTTAAGAAAATAAAAAAAAACCAAAACAAAACAGGATGACAACAGTGTTGTGTCATTGGATCCTTAGGGCATCAGATGACTCCGTAGTTGCCCTGCATGGCTGACACACAGCAATCACCCAGTACGTGGTTGGTGACATCGCACAGTCTCTTCACAGCCAGCAGAACTTTATGTCACATGTCCTAACAAACATTCAATCCCCCCAAAATATCCTTTATGTTTCATTCCCTTGAAAAACTATTGGGAGCTCATTCCAGAACTTTAGTGTCATACTCCTCTTTGTTCTTTAAAAAAAACATTGTTGGGGAGCCTGGGTGGTCCAGTGGGCTGGGCCTCTGCCTTTGGCTCAGGTCATGATCTCGGCATCCTGGGATAGAGCCCCGAGTCAGGCTCTCTGCTCAGCCGGAAGTCTGCTTGCCTCTCACTCTGCCTGCTTGTGATCTCTCTCTCTGTCAAGTAAATAAATAAAACCATTTTTAAAAAACCACTGTGGTGCCTGGGTGGCTCAGTGGGTTAAAGCCTCTGCCTTCAGCTCAGGTCATGATCCCAGGGTCCTGGGATGGAGCCCCGCATCAGGCTCTCTGCTCAGCGGGGAGCCTGCTTCCTCCTCTCTCTCTGCCTGCCTCTCTGCCGACTTGTGATCTGTCAAATAAATAAAATAAAATCTTTTAAAAAAAAAAAACCATTGTGACCATATTTTCAAATGTATATTATCAGTTTTCACTTTAAAATATTTTCACTTGTGAGCACAAGGCCCGCCCTCTCCTTGAGATCATGAAGCAATTCTTGCAAGGCAATTCCGGTAATGAACTATGTGTGTTGATTATCGAGGGCGGGGGTTGGACCATGAATTCGCTAGTTCTCAAGTATCAGGAGTAGGGAGGAGTGAGTCCTCCCTCCTGACTGGTAAGCACTCACCTCCTCCTTCCTGAAACATTGTTCTCAGAAATGGCAGAATTTTGATTTTTAAAATTGAAGTCTGTGATCTTTTTTTTTCTTTCCACAACTTTAGCTACAAAGGTAAATAATAATTTTCATAAAGGATTTTCTTAATTGAAAACATTGAAAATTTAACAAAAACTTTTTCTGAAAGCAAAGAAACCGCTATATAGTCATAGACTTTTTTTCACCCAATTATTCATTTTGCAGTTCTGTAACTAGCAGAGAGGAAGTTTATTTAATCTGAATTTGAATTTCCCCTAAGCAGAGGCCCAACAATTAGTTTTTGCAGTGGGAGGAAAGATCCACAGAATAGATGATACTTGGAGTATAACTTTTAGACTCCTTTTTATACCTTAAAAACAGAGAAAATTTTGTTAAAGATTTTGTTTATTTGAGAGAGAGAGAGAAAGAGACCGTGAGCAGTGGGGGAGGGGAAGAAGGAGACAGAGAATCTCAAGCAGAAGCATCCTCCAAACCCCCAACACCCCCCTCCCCATCCCAACCCTCCCACCCCCACTGAGCAGGGAGCTCAAGGTGGGGTTTGATCTCAGGACCTGAGCTGAAGGCAGATGCTTAACTGACTAAGCCACCAGCAGTCTCATATTTCTCCTTTAAATAATGAGGATGGAAAACAGAAATATTTCATTGTACCAACTTCAGTGGAGAAAATCCCTCCTGGAAACTGACTGCTCCCAGTGCTGGATATCTGTAGTAGCAGACAGCAAGAAGAGTTTCTTTCCTTTTTCTCCTCAACGAAATGGGTTTGCTCAGAGACTCTTTGGGTCTGGAGCCCAAAGCCATACTTAGAAAATCTCTCCAGTGGCACCAGCAGGCAGGAAGGCAACTGTCTCACACAAATGTCAATTCTGAAGCTCTGGGAAGAAGGTTTCCTTTGGGTCTCAGTCAATACTGAGTAGTAAAGGAATGAAAAGTTTTTTCTTTTTTTTTTAAAAGGTTTTATTTATTTATTTGACAGAGATCACAAGTAGGCAGAGAGGAAAGCAGAGAATGAGGGGGAAGCAGGCTCCCTGCTGAGCAGAGAGTCCGATGTGGGGCTCGATCACAGGACCCCGAGATCATGACCTGAGCTGAAGGCAGAGGCTTTAACCTACTAAGCCACCCAGGCGCCCTGGAATGAAAAGTCTTAATAAATTTCTCAGCCCCTAAACCTTTATTAGGAAAATGTTGACACATCTCAAATAACATCTGAAATGTAACCCTTACATGTGGACATTTTGGATTCACATAGCTCTTTCTGAAAATAAAAATACACCAATAGGTATTCTAAACTTATAGCACCATTTGGAGAAAAAACATTATTTTACAGTTAAACCAGGCCTACAAACCAGCTTATGCCATGGAAAAAAATCAAGTAATAAGAGAATTTATGCATGTAGTTAGAGTTTGTCAGTCATGTTAAGACTTAGAATGAACAAAATTCACATTGAGAAAAGTAGTCTCTTCTACCTTCATCCTTGAACTTATTAACCAGGCACAAACAGTAAACTGTTATTCTTACAACCAGAAATATCACACCTGTCTCTTGTTCTCATTAGTCAGTGGATTCAAATGAAGCTACTGTGGTCTTTAGACTCCTCCTTCAGCTCAGTGACACCATTCAGCCAAATTCTGAGGGCCCCTCCCCCGTCCTCCACCTATGAGAGCGTCCGGGAATCATGTCTACATGCTCATGAACCAGTCTGGATCCATCATGTCTGCGGTGTACCCCAGACCAGGGCCCATGATGTTCTACTTGGGCAGACGCCCGTTGCAAGCTCGTAAGGTCCTCAGGATCACTACTCTTTTGCATGCTGCTACTCACCACAAACCATTGCTTGAGGATCTGTCTACAAACCTTCTTTAGAAAATGAGGCAGTCCCTTCTTCCCCTGGATTAGCTTGCTCAGCATAGTGGGTCAGCAGAATTGTGTGTGACCCACACTATGAGAGCTGACTACGTTCAAATACCAACCTTCCTCTCCATGGAATGAGGAGACTTCCAGATTGTCTGGAGTAAGACTGGGTTCCAGTGACAGCACACCCTGTGAGTCCGGGTTGTTACTCACGTCTTATTCTTCTCCCTTCAGATCAGTTATTTCTGGGGGGCCCTACAGTTCCTTCTTATAACTTGTCTTCTGTCATTTCCCCCCACCCCAGTTAATCAGACACAAATACATATTGGAGCCCACCTGTAGCCAGAGTTCTATTTCTTCTCACAATTCTCTCAGCCACTATAAAGTCTGCCAATGCGGGCGCCTGGGTTGGCTCAGTGGGTTAAGCCGCTGCCTTCAGCTCAGGTCATGATCTCAGGGTCCCGGGATCGAGTCCCGCATCGGGCTCTCTGCTCAGCAGGGAGCCTGCTTCCTCCTCTCTCTCTCTGCCTGCCTCTCTGCCTACTTGTGATCTCTCTCTGTCAAATAAATAAAAAAAATCTTTAAAAAAAAAAAAAAGTCTGCCAGTGCACTTAGGTGACAGAGAGAAGTGCCTGTCATTTAATCGCTTCTCCCGATGTGTATAGGATCTCTCGGTTCTCTGGACTTGATTCTGATATGTCCAGGTTCTAATCTTAGGACCACCACTTACAAGATGTGTAGCCTTGGTTAATTACTTGACCTTGTTACAGTTCAATTTTCTCAGCTCCAAAACTAAAACAATTGTACTTAGCCAACATCTCTACTTTGAGATTTGAAGAAGATAATGTAAAAGAAAACAGGTTTTCAAAAGTTCTCAGTGTATTTTGTATGTGGCAGGAGTCCCTATTTGACTAGTCACCAGAACACAGGAATACAAGGATGTGTCTGACTTGCCATGTGGCCCAACTAAAATTGGGCTATTTACAAGAGAGCTAAAGAGCCTTCCAAGAGAGAGTCCATGTTAAGGGGAGTGTTCAGATATAAGACCCCTGATCAGTAAGGAAACTTTAGTCTTCAGAAAGAAGGGCTGATTTTCAATTTCATATGATTATATATTTTTCAAGCTCAACTCTCAGCTGGGCTCAATTCTCTCTCTTCTCAATTCTTTGGAAGCTGAGTTTCTCGATCAGTGGCAAACTTTAAGAATAGTGGAATTTGAACTGTTTCTGTTAAGGTACTCTATTCATACTCTAGGTGGTGAGACCTGGAAAAATAAACCACACACACACACACACACACACACGCACACGTGCACGCACATACACACACACACACACACACACACACATTCAACATAAATATGTATTAGAAATATAAATTAAGGGGCACCTGGGCGGCTCAGGGGGTTAAGCCTCTGCCTTCAGCTCAGGTCATTATCTCAGGGTCCTGGGATCAAGCCCAGGAATCTATGCTTAGCAGGGAGCCTGCTTCACCCTCTCTCTCTCTCTGCCTGCCTCTCTGCCTACTTGTGATCTCTCTCCCTCTGTCAAATAAATAAATAAAATCCTAAAAAAAAAAATACAAGTTAAATACATTCTGCATTTGCCACCCTAACAATTATAGAAGGTAAACATTTACTAGGAAATTATCCTGTGTATTTCATTACTTTATATAATTTATGTTGAGCTAATGAAAATTATAGATTCCACTTCTTTATTTTTGATCTACAAAAGTACAGTAAAGTACTAGGTTTAGTTGGTCACCAGAAGATGATTTGGGGAATTACATTTAACAATGAATTACTACTTTAAACAGATCTTATTTAATAGAAATGTCCTTTCATTTTTGGAAACTGGTTATCAACTAAGATGAATCACTAGTAATGTTTACTTTGTTAAATTGTCAGGAAAGCCATAAATAAATCTCAAAGGAGATTGATGAATAAGGTCTCAAAGGCAGTAAAGCTCCTGCCTGAATTCTTAAACAACTCAAAACCTGAAAATATAAAATTCAGAAATTCAGTGTTTCTTCAAAGTCTGAGTGGAGAAATGTGGAAGAAATCAGGACATTAGCCTGACTGTTCACGAGATAACTTAAGGCAGTAATTAAACAAAATCTTGAAAAAAAAAGTAACACCTCCAAAGAAAAAAGTGACAGTCCCTGTTCAGGGATAAATGGTGTCCCTTCCAAAATTTCATGTGTTACATCCTAGCATTCATGTCTCAGAACGTGACTATATTTGAAGGTAAGACCTTTAAAGATATAATTAAGGCAAAAGAAGTCATAGGGGTGGGCTCAAACTCAATAATGGCTGGTGTCTTATAAGAAAAGGAGATTAGGTTGGTTGCCTTGATGGCTCAGTTGGTTGAGCATCTGACTCTTAATTTCAGCTCAGGTAATGATCTTAGTGTCCTGCGACATGCTCAGCAGGGAGCCTGCTTCAGGATTCTCCCTTTTCCATCTCCCTCTGCCTCTTCTGCTGCTCTTTCCCTCAAATAAATAAATAAGTCTCTATAAAAGAAGAAGAAGAGGGGGCGCCTGGGTGGCTCAGTGGGTTGGGCTTCTGCCTTTGGCTCAGGTCATGATCCCAGGGTCCTGGGATTGAGCCCCACATCGGGCTCTCTGCTCAGCCGGGAGCCTGCTTCCTCCTCTCTCTCTGTCTGCCTCTCTGCCTGCTTGTGATCTCTCTCTCTCTCTGTCAAATAAATAAATAAAATAAAATTAAAAAAAAGAAGAGGAGGAGGATATTAAGGCACAGACACACAAGAAAAGAGACCATTGAAGACAAAGGGAGAAGACAGTCATCTGTAAGCCAAGGAGAGAGGCTTTGAAAAAAATCAACCCTGCTGAAAACTTGATCTTGGATTTCTAAGTCTCTAGAACATGAAGAAATAAATTTCTGTTGTTTAAATCACTTAGTCTATGATATTTGTAATAATAGCTATAGCAAACTAATACAGTCCCCTTACATCAGAAAACCTTCCCCCAAATTTCATATCAAGGAGGAAGAACCTTAATAACTCTTTCTCTTGGTTCTATGAAGTCTCTTATATCCCACTTGTGCTTACAATTTTCAAAGCAGCTTCATATTTATTATCTCCCGTGTGCCTCACAACAACCCTATTTAATGGATGGAGAGAAGGAGGCTGAGAAGAGAGCAATGTTTGCCTTGCTCTATGATAGACTAAGTATCAGCACCAAATCGTCTTGATTCACTTATAGTGGGAAGCAGCCAAGTCTTAATGAGAAAAATACACCATTACTCCACATTTACTGATGGGGAGAGAGGCACCATGTGGTGGGTAATCTGCCCAAGACCCTCCCAACAGGAAGCAGCCAGTCAGGGTCTGAAGCCAAGTCTTCAGACTTGATCTTGTGAGGTTTCTGCTGCTCCACAAGAGAAAGGCATACACTTCCTCTGCAACCCATGACTCCTAGTTTCCTCTTCGTCCTTCCTCTCTCCTTGCCAAAGAGATGCCAGCTCTCGGGCTAAAGGGAGGACAATGGGTTAGGCATGCACTTATAACTTTTGAAAAATTTATTACCCACAAATACAATTTCATACATCTTTAACTTTTGTTCCTCATGAGAAAGAAAAAGTCAATCTCTGTATGACAAAAGCAGTAATAAATAATTATAATTCTCTAGCCCCCTCCCTCCCACACGTGCTATTATACTTATTAGGGAAGGCACAGTTTGCTCTACACAAAGAAAGGTCATCTAAAGAGACAGGCTCATAAAGGGATATGCAGAGACCCATATAACTACAGAGAAATTAGGAGAGAGGGAGGGATGTCTAGTAAGGGATTTTAGGAAGTTTATTATATAATCTATTTTGTGCTGTGTAAACCCCACTGTGTAATTCCTACTTGTATATCTTCAAGAGTTTTACAGTAGAGGCCTACATCACTTTTCAATGATTTTTTAGAGCTGGAGTTGTGTTTGTTTCCTTTTGTCCTCTCTTTCTCCTCTTCCTTGTCCTCTTCCTCCTCCTTCTTCATGTCCTACCAGACTTGGGACTGGTCTTCAAGTGGGTTAATCTTGTTTAAATCAAAGTTGTTTTCTCTTAGGTTTACTGAGGAGTGTACAAGGGTAAGGATTCCAGGCTGCAAGTTGCTGGTAACCAATCAGAGAGACCTGGAACTCCAGATTTCAAAATATGATCCCCCTACAAAGTCTCCTGGATCAGCTAATATACTTCCTAACAGAAGTCACTCCCAGGATTGAAAAGAAGTACTTACTAGTACTAGTCGCTCTCCCGCTCTTTCCCTTTATCTCTTACCATCTATCCATCCATCTATTTATCTGTCTGTCTGCTTAAATATCTGTGTATACATCATATACATTCTACTGGGAAATTTCTATGCAGTGATTTGGCTTTACTAAATTTTCTCACATGGAAGTACAAAAAAGAAAAACTATCCATATTTAAAATTAGACAGTGTGAATATCAGAGCTCCTGTTCATAGTTCAACTTTCTCCACTTGCTGACAAGTGACTCACTGTCTCTCACCTTCATGACATATAGAGCCAAGGGGTAAAGGAGCTAAGGATAACACAGTCTTGAACCAAGAACAACCACAAAAAAGTTTTAAAAAGCTTTCATCCTAAATGTTCCATCAGAATCTTCTTAGTCTTTTGACACTGCCATTTCCCTTATATAATATGGGAATCATCCACATAATATCACCCATACAAGATGAAATCATCCAGAGAGCAATCAAATCCAGCCAGAAATTCCTAGAGGAAATGTGGAGGGTCTCAGAAGAGATGATTCTGAACACTCATTCATTAGTCCCTAAGTAATTGTCTGAAGATTTCTTAGGGAATTGGTTGCTGTTCACATGAAACTCACTGAGATTCAAGGTAACCTCCAACAGTTAAGGAGCCCAGCAAGAAGGCCATAGTGTGGACATGGAATGCAACCCACATGACGATGCTTAGGTTGTGACAGTATTGGGTCTGTGACGTCACACACTACTCAGTAGGTCTTACAAAATGAGACCAGGACTTGAGGCGGAAGTCCCAAAAGACAGGTCAGAATGTCCCAGCCAGCTCTAGTTTCTGGAGTAGGCCTTTTTCTGTTGTGTTAGTGGCTGAGTGAGATCACCCTCTGAGCCACTGGGAGGGAGTCTCGCCTTTCCAGCAAGGTCGCTCCCTCCAGCCAGCCAGAGGGCTGTAGGCACCTGTTTGTTCTTTATTTAGTAATAGTCCACTTTGTGTTTTGCTTACTAGTCTCAAACATCTCCTCTATTTTTATCCTCTCATAAATTGGATGCTTTGGCCTATGTCGTGCCTTCACCTTGACCCTCTCACCCACTCCACCTTACTCCCAATGTGCTTGCATCAATAAAAACAAATATTTCAGTTGAATGGCTGGTTGTCCTCTTGCTTAGATGGTGTGGTTACCTTTGAATTCCTTCCGGGTTTGACACATTCATGTAGAGGGATTTCCCAGAGCACTTTTGGCAGACACACCCCTCTTAGGAGGAGATTCCTTAAAATAATTATCACTCCGCTGCCCATCTTTTTTCCGAAATAGATTTTCTTCTAGGTCTTTAAGGGTCTTTGGGGCTTTAAATATTTCATTAAAACGTAAATGCTCCTTAAAATAGGAAGTTCTTCCTAGGAAACATTGTAGTCAACAGTTGAGGCAAGGCCCTGTGGATGCTTGATGCCAAATAATGACTAATGACTCTCACTTCAGTATTGTTGGCCTCACTCCTCTCTCCTGAGCTGCAGACCTACATGAATGATGTATGCGAAAGGAGGTGTTTCCTCCTAAACATTGACCATACACACCCTTCATGCTCCACATGTCCCAAACCCAGGTCTTCTAAATGTGTAATAATTGTAAAATCTTCAGGACCAGCAGTTAGAAATAATATTAGGTAGTCTTTCAAAATTATGATGAAGAGTATGCAGTGAAATAAAAAATATTTATGATATTATAAATGAAAAAGATACAAAATTAAGTATGAGATAGAAGTAAATAATAAGGGGCGCCTGGGTGGCTCGATGGGTTAAGCCTCTGCTTTTGGCTCTGGTCATGATCTCAGGATCATGGGACCGAGCCCCGCATCGGGCTCTCTGCTCAGCAGGGAGCCTGCTTCCTCCTCGCTCTCTGCCTGCCTCTCTGCCTACTTGCGATCTCTGACTGTCAAATCAATTAATTAATTAATTAATTTTAAAAAATTAAAAAAAATTTTTAAAGTAAATAATAAATGCAGAATTCTATGAAATAAAATGGAGCACAGAAGAAAAGGAAAAAAAATAACGAAACAAAAATTGTTCTCTGAAAATATCAAAAAATAAGGAGGGGATGGGGTGCCTGGGTGGCTCAGTGGGTTAAGATTCTGCCTTCGACTCAGGTCATGATCTCAGGGTCCTGGGATCAAGCCCCACATTGGGCTGTCTGCTCAGTAGGGAGCCTGCTTCCCCCTCTCTCTGCCTGCCTCACTGCCTACTTGTGATCTCTGTCTGTCAAAAAAATAAATAAAATAAAGTTAAAAAAAAGTAAGGAGGGCACTTGTGATGAGCACTGTAATTATATGCAAGTGATGAATCACTTAATTGTACACCTGAAACTAATACTACTCTAGATGTTAACTAACTTGAATTTAAATAAAATTTTGGAAGAAAAAAAAGAAAATATCAAAAGAATAGTTAAGCCTCTTTCAGGATTGATCAATAATAAAAAAGGAGGGGGCGCCTGGGTGGCTTAGTGGGTTAAGCCGCTGCCTTCGGCTCAGGTCATGATCTCAGGGTCCTGGGATCGAGTCCCGCATCGGGCTCTCTGCTCAGTAGGGAGCCTGCTTCCCTCTCTCTCTCTTCCTGCCTCTCTGCCTACTTGTGATCTCTCTCTGTCAAATAAATAAATAAAATCTTAAAAAATAATAATAATAATAATAAAGGATCAAAATATGATCAAAATATGTAAAGAGGGAATAGCTAGAAACACAACAGGATAAAAATTTTTAAAGTTATGAATAATTATACACTAAGCCATTAGAAAATCCAAGAAAAATGGATACATTTTTAGATACTTTGGAAAAATTTGGAAATGACAAAATTGGGACCAGAAGAGAGTACAAAAACTTAACACAAAATGTTAAATAAATGGAAATTTCAATCAAAGTCTCTTCGAGAAAGAGTTTTAGGCCAACGTGCCTTTACAGGTAAGTTTAACTGACTTTTATAACCTAGGTAACATCATTTTATCAAGATTTTTACAAAAAATAAAATGAATAAAAACCGTGTGACCCATTTTATGTGTTAAGTGTAATTTCATAACTTAATCAGGTAATAACTGTAAAAGAAATAAAAAAATCCCAATTATTATAGTAATTACCTAGATCAATATGTGTCAATATGTCTTAGAAAAACTACTTCAATGTAAGTTAAAGTCTATTACAGAAATTCAAGAATGTTTTAACCTTCAAAAAAAAAATCAATATAAATTCTTACCCTGAAAAACAAACAAAAATTTGATAATCTCAATACATGCATAAGAAGCATTTTATGAAGTACCTAACTATGAAAAAAATATGCTCTTTTTTTAGAAATTTAAGTATAGGAGAGTACTTTATTAATATACAAATAATATATTTCCAAAAATCTACTGCATTTAAAAGGAATACCCTAAGAATAGTACATTTAAAGTTCTATGTTACAACATGAATGCCTGCTTTCTTGGACTTTTTTTTTACATAATGTTGGAGATCATGGGGAACATAAGAGAAAAGAACATACAGTGTAAATATTGAAAAGTAATAACTAGTTAAACTTCAAAATAACTGCAAGAATTATATTTTGCCTTCACCCCATGGACTGGCACATTCTGTAAAGATCAAGTTAGTAAACATTTTCACTTTTGCAGGCTACAAAGTCTCTATCACAACTACTCACAATGAAAGCAGTCACAGATAGTATGTAAATGAAGGGACATGGCTAAGTTCCAATAAAATTTTACTTAGGAAAACTGGTAGTGGGTTAGATTTGGTTCCTGCATCATAGTTTGCCAAACCCTGTTCTACATCACCAATTACCAACCAGAAAAGGTTTTTCAAAAAGAAAATGATTTTTCTATTTTTAAAATGATTAAATTATTTAAATTAGTTCCTGAATCCAGATATTCACCTGTCACACTAGTGACAAAAACTATAAAGTATTTAGGAATTAATTTAAATAATACAGTATAATACCTTCACAGAGAACATTTAAAAACATTCATAATGATATTTTAAAAGATCAGAATAAGTAGAGAAATATTCCATGTTGACAAATGGGCATCTTTCATTGTATAGAGGTCAATATTCCCCAGATTCATGTATGAACTTATTATAATCCAAATAGAAATTTTAGCAACATTTAAAAAAAATACAAAAATACTTATTCAGGCAGCACCTGGGTGGCTCAGTTTGTTAAGCATCTTCCTTTAGCTCAGGTCATGATCTGAGAGTCCTGGGACCATCCAGCCTGCATATTGGTCCCTCCTGCTCAGGAGGGAGTCTGCTTCTCCCTCTTCCTGTGTGCCTCTCCCCCACCCCCAACTAGTGCATGCTCTCTCTTTCTCAAATAAATAAATAAAATCTTAAAAAAATTCTTATTCTAGAATTTATATAAACTATAAAATCCATAAATAGCCCAGTAAGACAAAAAGAAGAGCAAAGAGAGATGCTTTTTCTCCTAGATAATAAAGCTACAAAAACTTAGTCATAAAAATAAAATGATATTGGCAGAACAAATAAATCAATGAAACTTTAAAGAGAGCTAATATGCATGTATTTATATTACTTATAGTGTGTATATATATCTACATATGTGTATATATAATATATAAAATTTCACATGTATATAAACTTAATATATGATCAAAGAAACATCAAAACCAATGGGGAACACTGTTAGTAGATTATGTTTGGAAATCTCACTCAGTATATACAGAAAAATAAACTGGATATTTATATAATACATAAAGATGAACATTAAAGATTAAAATGAAAAATTATGAAGTCAGTATAGCAAATGCTATACTGTGACCTCGTGGCCAAAAAAAAAAAAAAGTACTTAAATGTTGACGATAGGTTTATCAAATTAACAAATTTATATCAAAATTAGGAATCTGTCTTTTACAAGAATAGTATGGATGAAGTTAGCAGATGACGGAATGGAAGAAGATACCAATGTCTAAAACTGCCAAAGGATTAATATCTTAATGATAGGAAATGCTTGCAAGTCAAAAGAAAAAGGAAATGGACAAGTACCAGAATAAGAACCACACAGAAAAAGAAAATCGAATGGATAAGAAATCTTCAGACTCATCAGTAACCAAAGAAATGCAGATTAAACAATAATGAGACATCACTCTTAAGCCATCAAATTAGAAAATTTTAAAAACTTGGATACTATCCAATACGGATGAGAACGTGAGTGAACTCAAAGCCTCATGGATTATTAATGTGAGCAAGAGATTCAAGTCACTCTGAAAAACAATCTGACAGTACTTAGTGAAACTCATCATGCAAAAAGCTGATATACCCAGCATTCTCACTCTTGGCTATAAATCTCAAAGAAATGCTCTCAAAATCCATTATGTAACATTTGGGAGGATATTCATTGCAGCATTATTTGTGTTTCCTGGAAATTGGAGGCATTTTAAGTGTCTACAACAAAATGCCACTTAGGCACATTTAAAACTCTTAAGATACTTCATTTTAGAAGGGTACACACATATCTAGAAAGTGGATGTCTAGCAGAGAAGAGAATGTGCTTGGGAGTCAGGAGAAAGGGAGATATAGAAAGGGGGACAAGAGAAAGGTCTTGACTGCATCAGAATGATGGGATGTCATTCACTGAGGTCATAAGCAACTCTACACATGAGGTTTAACAGGAGAAAATGTAGTCATTTTTACATTACAAAAAGAATATTAATAATCATAACTAAGAATTACACAGATAAAAGACCCACAAAAAGTAATGTGTTTTCAATAATCTGGGTTCTGGAATAAATCTTATCTAATACATTTTATATCAGCTGAGTCTGGAATCTGCTACGTAGATAGGTCTGGTGGGATAGGAGAAAGCCCAGAGTATACAGTTTCTTTTATTAACAAGGTACTGAGCTGGATATCATTCTAGAAATCGTGGATGTCTAGTCTTGCCTGGGGCCAGACTTTTAGAGGCTAACGTACATAAAGTCATTTAAGCATGTGTGCACTGTCCAATCAACAACCAAACCAAACTGCTAGCCTTAAGGGTTCGTCACTAACCTCATCAGATATGCAAGTGAACATGCCCAGACACTCAAATATTTATTCTTATTAATAATAAATTACAAAATCTGGACCTAATAGAGGCACTCTGTTTATTTAGAAAGGTTCCCAGATAAACCCACTGATCCTCTTATAAATGCACGTGCTTCTTTACATGGTTCATCGGTCTAATCAGGAATTTTAGATTCCACAACTGTGATCTCTCCCACCAGGGCAAATTTCCTTTCTGACTTATGTTGGCTACAGCAGGTGAAAAGCATAGAGAATATAATGACTATATCCCGTTCAAGAAAAGAAAAGCATAGTCCTGCCTGAACCACATCACTAAAATAAATAACCTAACTGTACTAAGAGGGCAGGGATTTATGTCTGGAGATACTAATATATATATATATTATATATATAATATATATATATATATATATATATATATATATATATATATATAATATATAATATATATATATATATATATTTTTGTATGATGAATTCCAATTTTTAAAAATCTTTTGGTGTTTAAAAATCTCATGCATCTCATTTTCTGACTTATTTTATTTCATGTGTCATTTTCTTGGTATTCCTTCAGTAATTTTTTTTAAAAGATTTTGTTTGTTTATTTATTTGACACACTGAGAGAGAGAGAGAACAGAGAGCGAGAGAGATAGGGAACACAAGCAGGGGTAGTGGGAGAGGGAGAAGCAGTCTTCCCACTGAGTAGGGAGTCCCATGTGGGATTTGATCCCAGGACCCCGGGATCATGACCTGAGCCAAAGACAGATGCTTAACAACTAAGCCACCCAGGCACCCCTCTTCAATATTTCTTGGAAAACATTTTTGTCCCTTAAGACAAACACCAACAATAGCAGATGAGTGCTATTAGCCTTCCTTCAGTTCTGCCTGATTTGTTGAAAATGCCTCACAGTAATTTCCTAGAGAGGGGAAGAAGTGGAGAGACCGGGATGTCTTGGAGGATCCTATCTTGTTCTTCAGAAATGAAAACGTTGGATGAAAATATACCCACAAAAATGAGACAATCACTCTTCAGGATCATTTACTACCCTGGAAGATAGCTGGGAGCAAGGGCCGAGGGAAAACACAAGCATCTTTGTAGAGCTTACTTTATTTAACTGATCATGTTTGTGGTCACCAAAATAAAAACAATCGCAAAAATAGCTAACCCTGTGATGTTTAATAAAACCCTAGGACAACCACATGATTCTTCATTATTTCAGAATACGTGGACGTATCACAAAGGGTGTCGAAAATGTGTCCATCTAAAACTCTTCACTGGGTGGAAATGTTTTCATAAGAGCAGCTTATGAAAGCTCTAGCTTATTGGGATGACCTTTCAGAGGGGGCCAACACTGACAAAAATCAAAGAACTCAAAATCTAGAAAGGACAAGCCAAGAAGAAACTCGAAAGATCATACCACATATTTAAGTCAACAAGCCAGGTTTGTTTATACCTTGACAAAATCCCTATCAAACAGAAATGACAATACCTTTTTAAAAATATCTTCAAAGAGTCCATTCTTTCTCTGATCTTCTGAAAAACTGCTTTACGAAGTTCCTAAGAAATCACCACAAGGGATTTCACAAACATACCTTAAGGCTTTTTAACATGAAAATTCTCTGCATTATTCAAATATATTAAGGCCACTTCGGGTATTTGTCTGGAAGCCATGACATTATACATATATACATTTACATGTCTGTGGACGCATGTATACATACATATGTAGTATGAATATATGTGTGTAAGTGTGTTTATGTGTGTGTATATTTACGTGTACCTATACATACGTATAATGTTCAAAATATCTTTAACTACAAAAACAAGAAAAAAAGAGTTAAATGCATGCTCCTTTTGAGCAAAATTAAACCCAGAGTCCCAAGCCTTAGCATATGAATGCCCTCCAGCTAGAAAGATCACATGTCAGAATAATTACGCATCCATGGTCCTTGTAGCCAAATCAAGGCAATGAGAAATAAGAATTCTTATTACCGATGGATGTGTTGGATGCCTTTCCTTATCAGCGCATCTTTTTCAGGCAACTATCCCTTAGCCTGTTATTTAGATTTGCCACCTAAGACATTTTTTTCCCCTTTTCTCCCAGGGTCTGATTGCATTTGTTCTGGTAACTTAACTGCAATGTCATTATTACATGATTCATCATGTAACCAAGGGTCAAACATGTTTTAAAATCTACTGGAGGTTTCAGCTCTGCAGGCGGCATAATAAAAAAAGAGATCCAAGTAAAAGAAAGTGCTATAAATATTTAAATTTGTGAAGGAAGCAGTCGAAGTTTTGGCTTTCTCTGAGTCCTTCGGAAAGGATGTGGTTTTTAAACAAGGGAGCTGTTTCACAACCAAAGCAGTTTTAATTCAGAGCGTGTCACTCAATGCTCCACACTACACTCTTGTTGGTACATAATTCCTAATGAAATTTCTAAGTGAAGGACACCGCTATCTTTGCCGCTGGAAAATGCTCTGCATACCGTCTCCGCCTTGGCAGCCTCTATGTGACAGCTTAATGGCACTTACTGCTATGAAGTGAGGGCACGAAAAGAGGACCATAATGCCAGCATTGGGGGAGCAAAGAACATTTTTAAAGAAGATGGGTTGGGAAAAAATTGGCTGGGCCTAAGGAAAAAGAGTTTGTTTATGACTCTTTGAAAAAATACAGATGGCATTACGAAGATAGATCTTCTGCCTCAATATTAAAAACGAAAGGTATTTCTTAGCAGCTCTGGAGGTCGGCCAGCCTTTTCTCCCTTCTGCATTGTAGTGAGCCACTTCCTTATTCACTGTATATGTACTTCCATTGTCATTACCAGAGATTTCTTTTTTTAATTTCTACATCCGTTCCCATCTTGAGTTGGATAACTTCCACTCCCTCCCAGGTCTCAACTTAGCTGTCACTTCCTATAGGAAATCTTTCTGGCTCCATCCTCTTTAAACTGTATTTCTCTGCTACAAAGTGTTATAGGTAGTTCCATCTCAACATGCACAGATCCAACCCCATCACAGTCCGCCAAACCCTGCTCATTGTCTTCCTGGGTTCCCAGCTCAGTGAAGGACTCCACATCCCTGCAGTGACCCCAGACAGAAACACGGGTGTTATCTTTGGTTTTGCTATTCCTGTTCCCAGACCTATTTGGAGACCAAGTCTCTTGGCCAAATTTGCCCCACTTCTCACCATCCCTACTCCAGTATTTCTGATTCTGGTGACTATGTCACCATCCTTTCTCACTTGCTTAGTGACAGTCTTCCATCAGGTTTCCCATTCTCGACTCCCTCATATCCATCCTCTCTCCATCGCCAGTCATTCTGGCATGGGATTCTAATCAGTTACTCTTTGGCTTTAAACCTTTCATGAGTCTCCATTGCTTCAAGATATTACCCAGGCTTCCAATCGCGATTTGCAAGGTACTTCATGATCTCTTACCGTTTACAGCTTACCTCTTCGAATTCCATTCTGAGGTAGATATTATCCACTGAGGTTGTTACTATTACGTTTAAACTGGAAATGATCAGAAAATGATCAGAAAACTCTGATTTGGGTCATACAGCCAGGAATTGGTGGTGTTAGATCTGAATTCACTTTAGAGGTTTGAATGAAGTATTCAGAAATGTAATTCTGACTGAGAAGTTTGAATTTATTTTTCCTCAAAAGGGCATGCATTCTGGGATGTCTGGGTGGCTCAGTTGGTTAAGCAGCTGCCTTCAGCTCAGGTCATGATCCCAGGGTCCTGGGATCGAGTCCCACATTGGGCTCCTTGCTCGGCAGGGAGCCTGCTTCTCCCTCTGCCTCTGCCTGCCTCTTTGTCTGCCTGTGCTCGCTCGCTTTCTCTCCCTCTGTCTCTGACAAATAAATAAATAAAATCTTAAGAAAAAAAAAAAGGGCATGCATTCTAAGGTACCATTTAACATACTTCTGATCCATATACAGAACAAAATGGTTCAATATCATGAGAATGTTACTGTGTATCAATTTTATTAGGCCACCCTTACCTGTTAATGTCATTGGGTTCTCCTATACCTTCTCTGGTTCTCCAGAGTCTGACGAAGGATTTGTGAGTAAGCAATGTGTTTGGGACATGAGCGCAGGGAGCAGGAATAGGGAGGAATATGAGGCACAGAAGGATGACTAGCCCGTAAAAGTATGTGTTAACAACGTCAGTGCCATGACAACAGAGTTCAATTCCCTCAAGGAAAGTGTAATTTCTGGATACCTCCTAGAATTACCTGACTGATGGAAGGCAGAGGGAATTTTCTATCAGCTTCTGGCCCCATTGGTTGAGAACTGCCCTCAGGGATACTAACTGCCCCAAGGTTTTGAGTCATATACATGTACTAACCAAGCAAAATTCTGCCAGTAGTTGGGCCTGTGGAACGCACAGGGAGGATACACATAAAGCCTTTGGGTCAGAGGCTTCTCCCTCCCTCTGAGTAGAAGCTCCAGAGACCTGCCTACCAGAGCCACAGCTGAAATTAGAGATGGCATCATCCAGGATGATTTGGGCACCAGAGGCTAAGTCACCTATGGTCAGGAAATGAAATAATTAAGAAATAGAATGCTATTCAACTGACTATTATTTTTAGACTCACAACAAATTTCAAGTAATGGGTTACAGTTTAGCACAAATGCAATTTTCACTGATTTTTCTCTCCAGAAAACAAAGATAACTGAATTATGTGTAGGTGGTCCTTTTAAGTGACTCATTTGCAAGTAAGTACTAAGTGCTTAGTTACAAAGCTAAGGCTAATCAATAAATAATTCTCCTTGGAAAAGGGATAGAATTCTCTATTACTATATAGTCCATTTATAGAAATGTTAAATATTAAAAACTCTGGGCCCAAAATTAATCACCAAAGAAATGGTTTTGACCATATTTTAGTACCTTGGAAATCATATGACTGATATTTTCACTGTTTTTTTATTCTGTGTCCGTTCTCAAGCTTCTTTGCTTATTTATGTACTAGAGCATAAGAACTATGTCAGGGTAACCTATAACTTTCAAAAATAAAATCCTGCATATATTTTTGGAACATGAATTCTTCATATCCATTTCACCTCATTTTAAAATGTATGTTAACATATCCATAAACTAAAGATAGAGATAAGATAGAATTAAAATATTAACAATGTTTATTGCCTTGGAATGAAGTTAAAAGAGTTTTTATTTTCCTCTTTGTGTTATTCAGAATTTTCCAAATTTTCTACAGTATTTACCTGTTACTTTTGTGAAAAGAAACAAGCCTACACTATTTATCATTTTTAAAAAGTCAAATTAAGACGAAAATACGTCTGGAACCGATTTTAACTCAAATGTGGCCCAAGATGGTTTTCATGGAACATTGCCACCATGTAACACAGGTAGGTAGAAAATCTTCATCACAGTGAAAAAGAATCACCATTTGATTTTTATGCTCAATTAGCTTCTTTCCCATTTGCCACAGATATTAATACTTTTGGCTTACAGGTCATGTGTGGAAAATCTAAGAGGTGCTGAATCACATGTATAAAGAAAACAGTTAGAGGGAGAGAGTACATTTTCCTTTTACTGAGAGAACTTGGAGTAGACCTGTCCAGGCAGGAATGTGGCAAGAATTACAAAGCCCCACTAGCCTTCATTTTTACTATATATGGAAAAATATACTACTTGTCATTTCTTGTCTGGATTGATGATGACCTTATAGTTACTGGATAGGTTTACACCATATTATCCTGTTTGGAATGTTCTTCTGATTCTATTGGTCCACACTTCTCTTATACAGATGGAAAATTTCAGAAAGGTACCTGAAACTTCTTACATAAGAGAGTTGGTGAACTCAACCATTAACCTCTATAATCTCACCAACCAGCTAGAAGACATGAGGCTGATGGGCACATCTGATAATTCCATTAGGATCACTGCTTGCCATGGCCAAATTCTAGATGGATCTTTATGTCATTAACCCTGGGTCAATTCTCACATCTTTTCTCCTTTTCCAGAAACTCCTAACATTGGTCAACTGACACGGCATGTATAGGGCTACAGCTCCTTTCTGTAGTACTCTCCCTCAGGACTGCCTGCAGAATGGAGTTCAGTCAGCCTGGTTCCCCTCTGCCATGTTGCATTCAATGTCAACTGCACAGGTCTTTCGATTTGTCTGGGTTTTGTTTTGTTTTTGCTTGTTTTGGTTTTTGTTTGTTTTTGCTTTTAATCTTCGGAAAGTTGGGGACAGTTGAAGTAACAAATAAAAAACAGAGTTGAGTTTTTTGATAATCATGGTCTTTACCCTGTGAGGCTGATTATATTACTGAGATGGTTTCTAGTTTCATCCTCTGGTTTCTTTAATCAAGTTGGGGCTCACCAAATATCCTTTCATTTTCTGACTTCCTCATTAGAAAAGGGAATGCAGTCTTCCCTATTTCAAGTTTTTACTTCTGCGTATGTTGGCAAGCAAAAAGGTCAGGACAAAACATGCATGCCCTTTGTCTTTGATGAGTAATTTACCTTTCTGTGAACTTCTGCATGGGACAGCAGAGAGACCTTACCTAAATTACCAATCTTCCACCATTATTTGCTCCTGAATACACTATATTTTTCCTTTGTAGTAGGGTTTTGCAACCGTGGCATTTTTGACATGTTGGACTGGATGATTCTTCATTGTGAGAGACAGTGCTGTCCTATAAGCTGAGCAGCATTAATAAACAATGTTTATTGCCTTGGAATGAAGTTAAAAGAGTTTTTATTTTCCTCTTTGTGTTATTCCACCCACAGTCCCCAACTCTCATCATTTGTGACGACCAAAAATGTCTCCAGACATTTCCAAGTCTTCTGGGGAGACAATATCACCCTTGACTGAGATTGCAAATCATTGATTTGAAAAACTTAATATATTTGTAATTATATGCTTATTTGTGTGATTATAAGTAATCATTGCCTTTTCCATTTGACTCAAAATTCCACAGGGGTAGACATCAACCCTATTCTAAAATACGCCCAATTTCTGTTCCTGGCACATGGTAGCCACTCATTTACTATACATTTATTTATTATTTATTCATTATTTATTTATTTTAAGATTTTATTTATTTGAGAGAGAGAGAGAGAGAGTGAGGGAGCATGAGAGGGGGAGGCTCAGAGGGAGAAGCAGACTTCCTGCTGAGCAGGGAGCCCGATGCCGGACTCAATCCTGGGACTCGGGGATCATGACCTGAGCCTAAGGCAGTTGCCTAACCAACTGAGCCACACAGGCTCCCTGGACATTGATATAATTAATAAATAATGATGTGGCTAGGTTTTGAAATTTTTTTTTATTTAAATTCAATTTAATAAACATATAGTGTATTATTAGTTTCAGAGGTAGAGTTTAGTGATTCATCAGTTGCATGACACCCAGTGCTCATCACATCAAGTGCACTTCCATTAAGTGTCCACCACCCAGTACCCCATCCTCCCTATTATCTCATAACAAATTATCGGGAAACTTCAATGGCTTAAGACCAATCATTGTTATCTCTCACTGGTTTCTGCAAACCTGGAATTCGAGAAGGGTTTGGATGGGTGCTCCTGGCTCAGGACCCTCCCGTGTGGTTGCTGTCAGACCGTGGTGTCAGTGGAACGGCAACTGGTGGCAGCTGGGGCTGGCAGGACGTCTGCCTCTCTTCATGCAGCCTTGGGGTCCCCTTTACGGGTCTCTGCTCTGTACATGCTAGTTTGGGCTTTCTCATAGCACAGCGGCCCCAGGTCAGTCAGCCGCCTTCCATAGCAGCTCGTAACTCTGAAGGCAAGTGTCCCGAGAGAACGTGGCAGAAGTGCATGCCGTTTTTATGACCTAGCGCAGAAGTCACATGGCACCATTTCCACCACACTCCACCAGTTAGGTGGTTGCAAAGTCCTGTCCAGGCTCAAGGGGAGAGGACACAGACCCACCTGACTGATCAGTGAGAGGAATGTCCAAGTTCCATTGTAAGAAAAACCTGTGAGTCGGAGATATGGCCAGCAGTTATCTTTTGAAAATGCACTCTACACAGGGGAGAACAACAGAGCTGCAGGCCCTCGGATAAGTTTTGTGGCATCTGGGAGTAGAGAGAACTTGCTCCCCACTTCCTGTTTGGGACCTGAGAGGCGGTAAGCCCTTCTCAGCTCTCTTCCTTATCACAGCAAATGCAGTAGCAGTTGGTTTGAAGATAACAAGGGTAGTTCCAGGAGAAGAGAAGGCTCTAGGTAGCCCTTAGGTCTCCTGCTGCCTGCAGTGGGGAGTTGACAGAGCTGAATTTTCATATGCTCCTCAAAAAGAGGCAGAGAGCATGGGTGCAAGATAGACTTCATGTTATAAAGGGGCATCTTGGTCATGAAGAGGGAGTGGCTTTCTCTACAGGAAGGCAGTGCCACCCTTAAGCTAGAAGCAGATAAGGTCACAGCCATCTTCTGGAAGGTTAGTGTGCTGGGGGCGAGGGTGGGGAAGGGATGAAGTTAGAGAAGCAGGTGTAGCAGAGACGCATGCCTTAAGTATTGTATCATACCCTTCAGCAGAAGCTAGTACTGCAGACACCAAGCCATGTCTACCCCACCCCAAATCTGAAGCTGTCTTAGTACCTGGGAGTTTATATGACATCCCAGGGAGAAGGAAAGAGGAAGAAAAAGTCCCAAATTGACCAAGTTTGTCTGGAAGTGACCAGATTAGATTTTCTGCCATCAGACTAAAGGGCAGTTCAATGTAAAACATTTATCCTGAGTGTTAGAAAAATACAGAATGTTACCAATTTTGTCTTCCTATCTGGGGTCCTGTCTTGCAAAAATCAAACCCACTATATAACTATTCCCTTATCAACAGGTACTTAAATCGCTTCTAATTTTTCACTGTAGAAATTGTGCTGCAGTGACAACTTATACGTGCTTATTTGTACACATCTATTACTCTAAAAAAGATACCTAGAAGTAAAAATGCAATAAATTCTTTGTGCTTTTCCACAAGGACCTGTCCCACTCAGCCACTCGCCTGGAACTTTATCATGTTACCAGAATGTAAGCCACTTGAAGGCAGGGGTTTTATTTGTTGTGTCTGTTTCTTTTGCACAACAAATATTTGTTGAACAAATAATTTGCACTTGACTCTATGCTCTCTTGCAATGTTTATATTTGAGATAATTTTATGAGCCACTTTTTTTCAAGACAGTTTCCTATTTCTTGAATAAAACTAATGCCACAGCAGTCTCATGAGCCAGCTAAGGAAGTCTGAGTAGGACTTGAAGTAGGAAGATGGTCAGGAATCCCTGCTCAAGAATATCCAGTCCATCACCGATGAAACAGCAATTTTTCTCTCAGCAGAATTGCTGCAGGTTTGGCTTCTAATAAATCCCCTCAGTGGGTAACCCATGGGTCTTTCTCACTCATTACCATCAATACATTGGGCAGTAATCATCACTGATAATTTAAACAGGGACTGGCAGGAACAGATACAATCCATTTTAAGATTTTTTAAAAAAAATTATTTATTTGACAGGCAGAGATCACAAGCAGGCAGAGAGGCAGGCCGAGCAGAGAGCCTGATGCGGGGTGATCCCAGGACCCTGAGTTCATAACCTGAATCGAAGGTAGAGGTTTAACCACTGAGCCACCCAGGCACCCTAGATACAATCCATTTTACCTGAGATTTAGAGAAATAAGGAAATCAGAAGAGAAGGGATATCAAGCATATAATCTCTACTTTCACCTTGCCCGAGATAAGAGGCGACATAGTTCATCCTTACAGAGCTTAAGTAATTTGACAGATTTCATCTGCCAATATCACTTATTCTCTATTCTCAAATTTTCATTTGCCCATCCATCAGTCCAAGTAGAGAAAATCACCTGATAAATGCTATACCTAATCCTACGTGAGGTATAAATCTACTTCATTATTAGATGTCCGTAGGAGTTTAATCATATCATGATGTTGTCATTGAACTGTTTAAGTTTCATCTGGTTTTCGATCCAGGCCAGTCCAGGCAAACGGAGGCGTATTGCTCTTTCTGTCATGAAATAGCACTATAGTAGAAATTGAGCTTTAAAAATCTTAATCAAATGACTGTAACAAAACAAGGAAAATGTAAATCAGGACTCTTCTCTAAGGAATATTAAAAATCTAGATAACTGTTTCGATGAGTCTGAGATTTAAACTTTGAACTAAAAATAATTACGGAGTAGATAAACCTTGGAGGAAAAAGAGGTGGGAGGGAAAAATAGATCATAAAAGTATCCTCAAGGCTGTTCTTTAGATTCTTATGCTTACAGACTGTATTATGTTCTGTTTCTTTAAATCAGTCAGTATAGCGAAGCTCTGTACACATGGTCTCAGAGAAAAAGATGCAAGAAGTCTATATGAAAACTTAAAATGTTTTTCATTTTTATTTATTTCACTTTGTCAATTGACTAATCTGCAAAGAATGCATATATTGTAGTTCCCTGCCAGACCAGTAATTTAATTTTTTTTCTGGGTTTGTGTTATATGTGTGTTTTTAGTGAGGAAGGTTCTTGGCATTGCAAAAGGGTATTAACAATGCAAGACCTTAACAGATTGAACAGACCTAGATGATCCCTTCTGTTCACAAGGCTCATTCTTAGACAATCTTCAGCCTCAGTTTAGATGCCTTCAATAGCTTTTGTATTTTGTTGAGCACTTAATATGTGCTTTGTAACTTACATGCACTATTGTCTTCAATTCTCATGACAACTTTATGACTTGGACACCAATATGAACCCCAGTTTAGTGTGCGGCAAATTGAGGCATGATGTGCTAAAGTTACATGCCCTTAGCTGTTATACTGTATGTACGGATTAAAATACAGGTTGCCTGACTCCAAGGCCAATGCCGAGTCAGGGTGTGATTAATCCTAGTCCAGGGTATAGGGCTTGCTGCGTGCCCTTTCTTTTAATTCCCAGGGCTTCTTTCATCGTTGTACTTTTAACTTTGCCTTGTGGCTGCCTTTTTCAATGCCTGTCTCTCATGCCAGATTACAAGCAACTTGAAGGCATGAATATGTTTTAGTCATAGTTCTATTCCCAGAGCCTAGCACATTGCCTGCTGTATAATACATGAACAATAAACATTTTTGAACAAATAATTTTCCCTCTAATGATAGTAATAGTGAAGAGCCTTGAAAACCAGACGATCTGGGCTCAAATATTGGCACAGGTACTTGCTGTGTAATTATGGGCAAATCATTAATCTCTTGTACCTGTTCGCTCAGGGATGGTAATAGTACCTGTTTCACAGAGTGATACAGATGGGCAGAAGTACAGAGCTTCAGCAATGCCGGGTACATAGGAAACAATTTAATGAGAAACTCTAACTCACAGATCTGTTTCCTGAATGAAGAAGGCAGTACATCAACATAAAAGAAATTCTAAAATTCCATTACTAAGGGTCTATTAAGATTCAGAAGGAGATCACATGTTAATAAGTGAAAGAAAAGAATGACACCTTACATAACTGATGACTCTTCTTCACAGTTTAGCTCTAGCAAAATTTTACATACTTGACAAGTATCTTTTGCTACACCTTGCGCTTTAGAATCAGGACTAATGACATCAGAAAAAACTACTTATAAATCTCCAAGTATTACAATCCTGCCTCCTCAGGGAATGAGGGATCCCCCTCCCCAAAGGGATCATAAGAATCACCAGGGAGCTTTTTACAAATACATATATCCCGGTTTTACTCCCAGAGAGTCTGATTCTTCAGAACTGAAGTGGGACCAAGGAGTTAGTATCTGGGGCTTTGTTGTGTTGGTTTTCTTCTTTTTAACCTGGGAGTCATTGATTTAAAAGAGTTCTACACCACTCAGTTGCACTATTCTCCTTTCCCTCCCCTATTCTTTGAGGAATGTCAGGGAAAATGAGGCCAAGCTGTGAGATCATCTGGCCGCTGACCCTGTCCTGGCTTGTGTTATAATCTTCCCCTTCCCCTCCCTGTGCAAGGATTCCCAACCAACTATACTGAGTCCCTTCCGCTCAGGATTGGTAATTATTGAAAAAAAAAATGATTTTTTTTAAAGATTTTATTTATTTCTTTGACAGAGAGAGCAAGAGAGCACAAGCAGGGGAAGAAGTAGAGGGAGAGGGAGAAGCAGGCTCCCTGTCAGGGAACCTGATGCAGGGTTGGATACCAGGACCTTGGGATCATGACCTGAGCTGAAGCCAGACCCTTAACCATCTGAGCCACCAGGGCGCCCTGAAAAATTTTTAAATACCATACCAAAATGTATTAAGAACTTAATATTTAATTCTGTTCTTGATTAAAACTGTGGTTGAGATTATTGACTAAAAAAAGTGTTTTGGTCAACACTGTAGCTTTTTTAGCAATTGGAAGATTTAAATTATTAATTTCCATGAAATAACAAAAGATACGAATGTTAGTGAGTTGGTCTCAGACATCAGCTTGTTTTTTTTCTTACATTAATACACTCGCTCATCATAACCCTGAGACATAGGCCTTCTTTTGCCATTTTGTTGATTAGGAATCCAACATTCAAGACAATTGAATAACTTGCGCAAGGGCCGGTAGAAGAGAGTGCTTACGTTTGGGCCTAGATTTCTGATTCCAGGTCCAGAGCTGTTTTCCTTTCACTTGACAAACAGGCAGATATTTCTCTCCTCTCCGGTGAAAAATCATTGCACTTGGGTTTTTTCTAATGTATTATCAATTTTTCATAACATTTTTGGTAACCTTACTTTTTAGTAGACAGTCTTTTTTGTTAGAATTGCTCCACAGCCCCCACAGTGAGTAGGCAGGGAAAACTGGCAGCACAGTCCAGAGTCTGATTTAGTCAAACATCAATCCACTTGTAAAAGTCCTTGGAAAAGAAAAAAAAAAAAAATGTCTTTAACACTATGCCAAGCAGTAGAGAGGAGGCTGGCTTGAAGGTTATATGAGCTTTCTTCCCACAGCTCAGAACATTCTACTTCACAGCTTCAAACACTATTACAATTTTTTTCTCTTGTTTGATCACTTTTAATACTCATGCAGATGAATTTTCGCCCAGAAGATACATCAAACTGCCAAGTAGCTCTCCAGGTAGCCCTCGGTTGCACGAGGCCTGGCATTTGGCCTTGCCACATGACTCAGGATGTTGCCACCAGAAAGGGGAACATTTCTGTTCTCTGACCAGGCAGCTTCTCTCATGCCAGTGCCTGCTTCTCCACCCCTGCTTCAGCCCCTCTACCACTCCCCATCCAAGAAGTCTCTTGGCTGAACCGACTGAGAAAATGCCCTCAAAATAAATGCCTAAGCACTTCTGACCCCTGTTATAAAATCTAGATGGGAGGAGGTGGCTTAGTGACAAAAGTCCTTTTCCAGCTTCATCCCATTTTTCATTTTCATTCATTTATTTACTCATCATTTATTCAACACCTGCTGTTTTTATTTTTTCCTATTTTTATTTTTTTAGACTTTATTTTTATTTATTTGACAGAGATCACAAGTAGGCAGAGAGGCAGGCAGAGAGAGAGGGAGAGAGAGAGAGAGAGAGGCAGGCTCCCTCCTGAGCAGAGAGCCCGATGTGGGGCTGGATCCTAGTACCCTGGGATCATGACCCGAGCCCAAGGCAGAGGTTTAACCCACTGAGCCACCCAGGTGCCCCAACACATGCTGTTTTTAAATCTTAAATTCCAGTGTGGTTATTATACAGTATTGCACTAAAGTCAGGTGTACAATAGCACTTCAACAGTTCCCTATATCCCCTAGTGCTCCTCACGACAAGCGTCCTCCTTAATCCCCATCACCTCTTCCGCCTGTTCCCCTCAAACACACAGTATGTAAGAGGCAGCTATGTGCCAAGCATACACACTAGGATGATTATGCTTACTGCCTGTCCTCGAGAAGCTGACCAAGAAGAGACTGATCAATCCAGTAATAATGCCTGTGCAGTATTGTGGGGACACAGTGGAGTTTCCTGTACCCTTGCCTGGGGCTGGAGGTGGGGGAGTTCCTGGACAAAGGGCTTCCTGGGGAGGTGACCCCTTTTTTTTAAAATAATTTTTTTATTATGTTATGTTAGTCACCATACAGTACATCATTTGTTTTTGATATAGTGTTTCATGACTCATTGTTTGCCTATAACACCCCATGCTCCATGCAATCTGTGCCCTCCTTAATAACCATCAGCCAGCTCACACCCTCCCCCCCAAAAAACCCTCAGTTTGATTCCTGGAATCTGTAGTCTCCCATGGATCATGTCCCCCTCTGATTTCCACCCCCTCCATTTCCCCCTCCCTCTCCTAATGTCCTCCATGCTATTCCTTATATTCCACAAATAAGTGAAACCATATGAAAATTGTCTTTCTCTATTTGATTTATTTCACTTAGCATAATCTCCTCCTATTCCATCCATGTTAATGCAAATATTTGGAATTCATCTTTTCTGATGTCGGAGTAATACTCCATTGTATATATGGACCATATCTTCTTTACCCATTCATCTGCTGAAGGGCATCTTGGTTCTTTCCACAGTTTGGTGATTGTGGCCATTGCTGCTATGAACATTGGGGTGCATATGGCCCTTCTTTTCACTATATCTGTATCTTTGGGGTAAATACCCAGTAGTGCAATTGCAGGGTCATAGGGTAGCTCTATTTTTAACTCTCTGAGGAAACTTTGGGAGGCTACTCCTTAGTTGATTCTGCCAGGATGTGTGTGAGGAACAAGAACGGGGTGAGAGAGAGTAGTAGACTAGAACTTGATGGAGGGGCAGGTATTCTAGACAGTGAGACATAATGAGCAAAGACTTTGAAGAAAACCCATGTGTGCGTGTTCATGTGTGTATGGCAGTGTGTATGAGTGTTGAGGGTGTGAGTGTGTGTGATTCTGGGTGTGTGCATGTAGGTGTGTGGGGATGTGTGTGTGAGATAGTTACTGAAGTTGGCTCAGGCGTCATTGGGGGTCAGGGCATAGAAGTATGGAATAGAGGAATCCATTCACAGCTGCCATTTACCTCTATTTACTGATTGGAAATCCTGAGATGTACAAAGATATTACAATTTCCTAAATCCAGTAATAATGAACATGTAAGTAAAGAACAACGCTACTCAAAATCCTTGGCAAATTTTAACCAAAGACCTTTCCTCTGGGCTTTTGTTTCTTAAGTCGTGAAATGAAAAAAGTGGTACTTGGAGTGATGGAGTGTGAAGGCTCAGAGATTAACTGTCTGGATCTGAAGTATTTGTGAGTTCTGTAAACTGAGACCAGTTACGTCATTCTCTGGGCCTCCGTTTCTTTGCATGTAATGTGAAGAAGACAATGAGTTCTATCTCAAAGCTGTTTTGTTCATTAAATATACATAAAAAACTTACAAACTTGCCTTGCACAAAAAAAGCACTCAGTGAATTTTAATTATCACTATCTTTACTATTATCATAGAGACTCATTTTGGAACCTAATAATCTAGAACTCTCCAGTGTTCTAGGATATGTACTGCTTGATTCACACTGCAATAATAACTTCATTTAAACACAGGTTTAAATGAAGAAATTGACTTCTAGGGTTAGAGTGTCCTACATCTACCAAGTATAACTATGTAAACATTTTGTGTCTTGGTTTTCTCATATTTAAAATTTTAAATGTAATTCATAATCTTATAACTCACAATACCTATGTGTAATTCATATAGTTATTCTCAGGATTAAAAAAAGAGAAACATTTAGGGACCCTGGAACCTATGGTACATGTGTCTGATACATTTATTGAGATAAATATTAATTCCATTATCCATTTATGCAAATATAAATGCTTAGTATTTACTTTAAAGGAGAGGAAATATAAAGGTTAGAGCACATGGAACTTTTTGATGAATCCTACAAATGGGAGGGCAAGAAGAAATTAATAAGCAATTTATTAAAAGTAAGCAAAATGGAAATATTTTTACACTCTTTTATGAAATTTGAGATTATTGTCTAGATATTTAATAATATGCTTTAAGAGTAAGTGTTTTATTGATATTGGTGACATCAAAATTATGCATGCTGGAAGACAGGAATAACGATACAAAGACTCTCACCCTTGATGCCTCAGGATATACATCTGGAAGGTGGGGAAGACATCCTCCCTCCATACAATGCAAGACCGTGAAAAGGGGCACAGGAAATTTAAAATGGGCGTGGCCAAAGAGCTATTCTTAGAAATATAATACTATCCCATGATGCAATAAACGTGTTAAGAAAAAGTCATTTTGTGAATGGGATAGAATTATCTGTTGAACTGAACCAATGCATGTACTTATGTACAAAAGTTAGCTAAAAGTAGAGGCTTTTAATCTGAGCTTGAATAGAAAGAGAAATAATCATGACAAGGCTTTCCCTGTGCTGTCACTGAGGGTCTGGGGGTGACAACATGCTAGAAGGATGGCGACTGACAACATTAATCGCCAACCCATTCCATTCCTGTGCCTCAGTCTTCTCTTACCACTTCCACTCTCTCTATTCCATTTCCGTGCATACCCTTTTTTCAAGAGGAGTACAACCAAGCTGACTAGGACAATACTATCCTGTTCTCTTACACATGGAGGTAGCCTCCACCCTTCCAGCCACAATAATGGAGTGATTTTCAAGTTAATCAATAAAACCCAAGCAATTAATCAGTAAATATTTTCTGTCTTCCCAAGAAGTTTAAGGACTAGAGCTCATGGAGACAGCAAAAAAAAAAAATAACATTACATTGACTCCATGATGCTCTCAGTTACAAAGAACATTATAATTTTATGTCAACTGAGAAAGGAGAAACACTTCCAAATAACCAAAGAAACAATGCTGTACTGATTGCATGAATGCATGAGTTGGTCATACCAATTCTCATTGCATAGAATTTTCTTTCATATCTTGGGAGGAAATTGGCAATGTCTCCTTCTTTGATTGCCTTGCTTGTCATATGATAAGCAGTTCTTTGGCCCACATTTTAGTACAAAATATCACAAAACTTCAACTGCTTGCCACCCTCTTCCTTTCCTAGACCATTTAAAAAGGCTTAATTATTGCTCTGCAATAAAATATGAAATTGTAGTCATCACTCCATCACTAATATCTATTTCCACTATCATTGAATTTATATCCTACCTCTTTATTTCTGTGCATTTCTACCTATAATTTGTATTTTATTGCAGAACTACAATGTAATCTTTCTATGGACATTTTAAGTGGCAATTAAATTAAACATGTGTATTATTAATCATGTCCATAACTCAGTTGATGTGATAATATCATCAGGAGCTACAACCAAGTTCACCCATGTGAACCCAAGTTCACCAATGACAACTCTGTCACAACAGTGGTGGTAACAACCTGTCAATTGTAAGACACATCCTGCTTTCAGTGATGTTAAAATATAAAGGCAAAAATTACATCTTAGAATAGATGAAATGCAATAACAAGGCTTCATTCCTATCTTCCAAAGGTCCATGTATTATAACTTGGAGATAAGACACAGACATACCATAAGATAATGACAAGTAAGAGACTTACATAATTTTCAAAGGACTGTCACAGACAATAAAACACTCTAGGTCTTCAATGCAGAAAAATAATACTTAGAATTGTTTCAGTTTCCCTCCACAGAGAAAGATGAAGACCCAATTCTCCTTGTTATTAAATCCTGTGATCCTATCTCTACATGCCAAAATATTGTAGAGCAATGATTTGTATAAGGAAATCTGAGTGTTCCACCTTAATTCACAGGCATTCAAAGAGGTGTGGAAGGTTATAACACAGTTCAAAAGACAGCACACATTGACCATATAGGCGTGAAAGCAGCAAATGAAGAAGGGAATGTACAGCCAGCATGCAAACGCTCTCCACACAGACCTCAGCCAGCCTGGCCTGGGTACTAATGTCTCCCTTATGCACAGAATATATGTGGGTTGCACATATTTATGCTCAAGCCGTTTTCCCTACTTCAGATGGTTTCACCTAGCCTCAAACCACCAGTAACTTAAAGGCTCAGCTCAAATTCTTGACAGGAATAATGAGATTTGAGGATTATTGGCTCACAGGAGAGCAGTTAGGAGCACTGAAAGAGGAGAGGTCTAGGAGGACTGAGAACTGACGGATGGACCATTACTGATGTTATCACCCAGAGGACATTCGTTTGGTATTATGGGGACAGCTCTGCAAACACCCATCCTCTTCCTATTCAAACCCTACAACCTGCTTCCATAAGTAGAGAACATCTTGAAGCTATAAACCAAAGTTTACATGTATTCCTTAATCTGAGCGGAGTATCTTGTGTGTCACAATTACTCAGAAAGATTTTTAGCTGGCATGTGTCATGGTTGTATTTTGTGTTCCCCAAACAATATGGTTAAGTGCTAACCTTACTCTGTGGCCTCACTGAGGAATAGGATCTTTACACAGGCAGCCACATTTAAATGAGGTCAGTACAGTGAACCCTAATCAAATATGACAGGTGTCATTGCAAAAAGGGGGAATTTGGACACAGAAGTAGACCCACAGAGGAGAGATTGTGTGAAGACACGCTGGGGAGCTATGTGAAGACGGAGGTAGGGGTGATGGGGGGACCTACCTCCCGAGGAGCACCAAGGGTCGCTGACAGACCCCCAAAGCAAGGAAGAGCAAGTACAGATTCTCCCCAGTGTTGTCAGAGGGAGCATGGCCCTGCTGATGCTTTGGTTTCAGACAGACATCCAAAGATGTGAGACAATACTTTGTTGTTGTTTTAAGCCACACACCCAGTGTGTGATACTCGCCACAGCAGCCCTAGGAAACAGCTCAATACAATGTCTTTTACTTAGTGGATTCTTAAAGATGAGCAAATGCCAAGACTTCATCATTTCTTCAAAATATTTTTAAACATAGGGAAAAGTGTGGAAAGGAAGAGTCAAAATACATCTATTTCTTTTTTATAGGCGACAAGAACGGCAACAGATAGCAACATTCTTGCCTGTGCCTAGTTTCCAATAGCTACCATAGGAAGTGTTGATGTAAATTTGGCTAAGTGGCTGTTTCCCACTGGAATGTGATCAAAACAAAACAATGCTGGATCACACAAAGGATGTCAAGTGTTGTTCCAGCTTTTCCAAGGGAGAAAGTTGATAAGCATTGCAGTAGTTAAGGGACATCTTCAAAATTCTGTGATTGTTACTGTGCAAAGGTCAGAATCACATACAAAGTCCCGATGTCCCAGAATCGTGCATGTGGCCTCCTCCTGGCCCTCCAGAAGTCATTTATTTATTTATTTATTTATTTTTCAGTTGAGAAGCTTGTGTGGGCATCTGGGTGGATCAATGGGTTAAGCCTCTACCTTCAGCTCAGGTCATGATCTCAGGGTCCTGGGATCAAGCCCCACATCGGGATCTCTGCTGGGTGAGGAGCCTGCTTCCCCCCCCCTCACTCTGCCTGCCTCTCTGCCTACTTGTTATCTCTGTCTGTCAAATAGATAAATAAAATCTCAAAAAAAAAAAAAAATTGAGAAGCCTGCGGCTGAAACCAAACGCCAACATCCAAGGCTACTGGTTTTCTTCTTAAGGTATCTGTACACTATTATTTATGCCAACACTTCTAAAGTTTCTGAAATCAATCCAAAACTCATTAAATATTTCTATCCTTCAAAGGAACACTAAATCTGAGACATATAGTTTGCAAACCACAACATATGCTACACTTAAAAACACACTTAAGTGTAAAGTTTCATTTTAACCTCAAGATAACCAATTTTTCCAATTACTCTTTCAAGATCTATTGATTCATACACACATTCTCCATAATTAACAATTGAGCACCAGTTTCTTTTTAAAAGGGAAGTATTATCAGGGTGTCTGGGTGACTCAGTCAGTTAAGTGTTCGACTCATGGTTTTAACTCAGGTCATGATGTTGGGGTCATGAGATCAAGCCCTGCTGAAGGTCTACACTGGGGCTCCGGGCTTGGGATCCAGGCTCCAGATCCCTGACTCCCAGGATCTGTGCTCAGCAGGGAATCTGCCTGAGATTCTTTCCCCTCTTTCCTCTCCTTCCCCCTCTGAACCTATCCCTGCTTGCTACTGCGCGCTCTCTCTCTCTCTCTCAATCAGAGAAATAAATAAATAAAACATTTTTTTTTAAAAAGAAAATATCATCATTCAAATATTTGTCAAGATGACATTTTCATCAGACTCCCTGAAAAGTATCCCACGGTCAGACTTTATTTATTAGCTGACATTTCAAAGTAGAAATGTATTTTAGTGTTGTTACAAAACTACTTGGAGTAGAAACTCTTCTTTTAAAATTGTTTTTGATTTTTTGAGTGATCTAGAACAACCTAAGAATTAATTCTCTGAGGCTTAATAGAATGCTAAGCAAACTTAGTTTGTGTTTTAATCCTAATTAAAAACAAAGTGACAGTCTGATTCTAATTGATCCAGAGCCCCTTTGGTTCTCCTAGAATTTGTTACTATGCAAGAAGTTAGAACTTTCATTTCTGTTCTGTTCTCACCTAAAAACTCTCCTGAACATTTTTTGGATCACTATTACCTTTGAGCCCAAATCTTTTCTCCATTCAATATATCTGTCTTTGTTCCACAAACCTCTTATGATATGGAAGTCGCCTAGGAGTCTTTAGATGTGGCTGAAAGGGAACAAAATATTCTGCAATGTAACAGATAGTAAGAAAGTCTTCTTTATACAAAATTGCCTTTTATCCCCAAACAACTCCTCTTAAAAGATTTTGTAAAGTAACTGAAGCCATGGGCTGCTGCTTGGCCCTGTGTTTTCTTACAGCTCTAATAAATATTTCAGTGATGCAGAGGAATGGGGTATAATCGTTTGCTTTCTTCTGATGAGCTAGTTTGCTCCTCCTTCTATGCTAAATACTTTTCAGTGAATACAGCAAGATCTGTGCACAGGTTTGTATCCTACATGAAATTCCACTTGTTTCTCAAAGGATAATAAACCTCCCTGAGACAACCCTCCATTTGGAAAGCCAGGTTACCTATACCAGGTAAATACATAGTCTTTTCTCATTTGCTGACTTGATTTTTAAAGGCCTTTTGATGGGTTTTAATCTTTGTGAATTTTAAAGTCAATTAGTTGCAAGTAACTCAGATGTGTTCTGTTCTGAGACTGGCCACGTTCATTAAAATTGAGTCAGGTTTTTTACTTGCTTTATTTCTACCGAAACCAACATTTTGGACTCCATGAGTGTTCTTTCACCTTATCTTCAGAAATTTCACTATGCAAGAATTCTCTGTCCTCAGCATTTAGACTCCGTGAGACTGTGATGACACACTGCTTACACTCATCTATCCAAGTCAAGATGAGAGCTGAGATCTGAAACCCATACCCCAGTTTAAAATGTCAGTATTCCCCAGAAGAACTAAGAGTCATGGTCTCAAAGAGATTGGCACAAGAGAGGTAGGGGCCTAGGAAACAGTGTGGCCCTAGGAAGAAATTCAAAGGGCTCCTTCTCCAGAAGTCTCAAGTTTTATTCCAACAACTGCCTGACATGTGGATAGAGTTAACTGAAATCAGAAAAACAACAAGAAAAATTTTTTGCCACTTATCCTTCCTTTATAAGTGCCTCTCTATTCAAGGCCTCTGTGACTGACAATAAGGACAAAAATTAACAAACAAATGAATACTGATTTTTTATCCAGACCATCTCTTATCTGAGAGGCTTTACTATTTAGCTACATTGTTTAAAAATTGTAGGTGCCATGGGTGACTTTTTGTGAAGTATTTCCATGGCCACATGAACGATGATAAAACCTTTGCTTTGAAAATGATCCAGGACAAATTGTTAACAGTTATAACGGATGGCCCAGAACTCTGGGGACTCCATCCTTGCTGATCCACACATTGGAGCAGAGGGACAGCTGTTTTCTGAGGAAGATTTGACACTGCCTCCTGTTGGTGGGTGCTTCTGTTGCCCTCCTTTCTGCTACGTTTCTATGGAATGGCCATTCCTGTCAGGCATTTCTCTTAGTAAGAGAACTTTACCCCCACTGTCTGCCTCTTGCTCAATAATCAATGACCTATCTGCACTTCAGGTTCCTGGCAGAAATGACAACTCCAACCTTCTCTGTACAACTCCTCCAAAAAAGCTTCATTACGAAAGCTAGTACTTAAGAAGAAATGTCTGACAGACATATATTCAATTCTCCAGTTTTTCTAAATGTTTCCTCCAGACTATAATGGGAAATAAAAATAAAAACAACCAGTTATTGATAGCTTATTCTATGCCACTGTGCAAAGACATTCACCTAATTGTGTGTTTATACTGGTGTCATATACAGGTGTTAATTATAATCATTTTACAGAAGAGGCGTAGCTAGGATTTGAACTATCAATGTATTCCTATCAATGTATCTGATCCCAAAGTGAGTTCCCTTTATCATCATAGCAAAGTGTTCTTTATCAAAACACCAAATGCTGAAATTGTTTTGGACCTTTATGAATTCTTTTTACTTAACTACAAAACTGGCAATATTGATGATGATTATTACATCAATGAGGACCCATCAGAAAATACTCCAAGGCCTCTTGGTCAAAAAAAGCTGAGATTCCTTTGAATAACTGGTTTTGTTTTCTGTCAAGAACACCAGATTCTATGTGATTGCTCCTGTTTCCTTCTTTGCTTTGGTTCCTAGGAAGCACTGAGACAATTATCTAGCAATAGATAATTGCTAGATAACTGCTAGATAATTGCTAGATAACTGCTAGACAATTATCTAGCAATAACTGGTTTTGTTTTCTCTCAAGAACACCAAATTCTATGTGATTGCTCCTGTTTCCTTCTTTGCTTTGGTTACTAGGAAGCACTGAGACAATTGTTGTCAACCTCTAGCAACTGTGCGTATGTATTTCCATACACCATTCTTACTGTAGGCTTATTATTTTCTTGCCTGTACTTTCGATTTGCCCTAATTTCTCTCATTTACTTATTTTACTTACCTTTTATTGTATGTATTTTTAATTAAATTCAATGAATTCACATATAGTATATTATTATTGTATGTATTTATTTAAATATTCTCAAATCCTTGATGAAAATAGGCAGTGTATATTAAATGCAATATATTCATTGTGATTCTAGTTAATTTATTTGGCAAGAATCTGTTAAGGGCATATTGCAATACCAGAACTATTATAGGTGCTAAATATGTACTGAAACCTCCTAAATAAAAACAGTAACATAATAATATATTACCTTGCTGTTTGAAATATAACTTCTTATTTTACTTCTTATTCAAGCAGTGTCTAGCCAAAAATATAAAACTAAAACTCACAGGAACATACTGACTCTGGTGTTCTGTTCTCTTGTACTGTAATGCGCCATGGTCTTTGAATCTATCTTTTAACTCTATTGAAAATCTTCAGTTTGAATAGTTTAACGCATGAGGTACGTGGATCAGTTACAACCAAAACATATTCACAAACACAGCCATAATAGTGCAAAGCACCAGCAGTTTCTTCAACATCATTAGAGATATTAATTAATCCTCAAAACTATTTTTTCTCATCTGATTAATATGCCAGCCTTTTAGGCCTGAGAGGGGAAACGAATTATACTTTATATAACCCTTTTCATTAGGCAAAAATTAAATGTAATAACAGAACCCAAATGTAAGCCAGAGATGCCTGATAGGACGACTAATCCAATTCCACAGAGAAAAGAAGAAACAAGGAGATCAGGGTTACCCATAACAGACATGTTTAATTCAGTTTTGTTATCCTCTGAGTTTATCTCACTCATTGAGTGCTCTGGCCACTCTTGAGAAGGTGAATTAATTATTAAACAATTTCTGTAAAGCTACTTAAGTCAGCTTTTTCTTTTCACCCCAAGAGTAATGATGCAAGCAAATGCATTCACAGAATAGGATGCAATTAAAGCTTCAGTTGATTTCAATTATTGACTATATTTCAGCTAAATTAGCAGTTTAGGATTCATTTTCCCATCTAACTTTAATTTTCTACACAAAGGACAGATAGATGTTTTAAACTTGACTATTTGCTTGTAAAACATGCATTTTAATGGTTTTTGTTTTTTACACTACAGCAATTTTATCCACTGTTTTTCTATTAATAGAGACCCTTCCAACTAATATGTTTATTGATTTTTCATAGTTATTTCCAAAGATGTTTGATGCTTGATTCTGTTAAGGCAAAACAAAGTTCCTGAAAGGCCCTGAATTGTTGCTTTTTAAACATATATTCAACCATTTCTAAAATGTTTTGACTGTCTCTCCGGTTGCCTGCTATAATGATTTTAAAATTAAGATGAACTACATATTAAGAAGAAACCTGAGCTATACTTGCAAGAAAAATCAATGGAAAATCTTTCTATGGAGGGGCACTTGGGTGGCACCTTAGGTTGTATGTGCACTCTTGGTTTTGGCTGAGGTCATGATCTCAGTGTCATGGGATAGAGCTCCTCACTGGCTCTGCGCTCAGCTTGAAGACTGCTTAGGTTTCTCTGTCCCTCTTCCTCTGCCCCTCCACACTGAGTACTCTCTCTCTCTCTAATAAATAAATCTTTAAAAAATAGATTTTTACTGATGTGCAGAAGTCTGTGTCAGTCATCAAATATTAAATTTTGACCCGGCTTAGGTTCTACTCAAGGTAGATTTGACCTTTCAAACCAAAGAATTTCCTTGCATGAATCATTTGTGCAACTCTGATCAATGTTAATGACAAATGAAAATTAAGACAAGTATTATAATCACAGTTTACATATATGACATTTAGAGTGCTTTCTGTTATGAGTCACAGACAACCCTTCCCAAAGTGGCTTAAAGTGCAACAGGGAGGTTGAATCAATCACCAGGTGCTGGTGGCTTTACCATTTTCATTCCATGCTGTATCCCCAAATTTTGACTTTATCTTCAGATGGCTCCCTTCATAGAAGCAAAATGGTTCATTCATTCCAGATGTCATATTGGTGAAAACTATATTCAAGAAGAGATCATTTTTTTTAGCTACTCTCTGAAAAGCAAGTAAACTTCTCCTTGACAAAAACTCTCATCTCATTAGATTAAATTGGGCCATGTGTCCATTGAAAATCAATCTCTGTGGACAGAGAAATGTCATGCCCTGATTGGTCTATGCCTGGATGCCTTAACCAATCATTGTGGCCAGAGGGTGGGACTGACTTGACTGGCTCTGACCAATCAGGACTCCCCAAAGGACCTGGTAGAAGCGTAAATCCCACCCAGAGCACAGGCTACTGTATGGACTTAGCAGGAGGAAAAGGGATGCCGGGGTGACGCCCAGGTGATCACTTTCAGAGTCCTTTTGTTCTTTTATTCACAAGGTAAGAATGGGGGCATAATATGAAACCCAAGCATACACAAAAGCAGTTTTTAAAAATGGTAGATAGAAGCCTAAGAATTGGTGAGTCCCAATTTCCAATTTGTGAGACTTTATCAAAGTCTGAAACACTGACATTTGCTTGAATTCTGGATCAGAGTAAATGTGGCTTTTCATAGTATTTTCTCACTGACTTTTTTAAGATTCTATTTGTTTATTTACTTAGAGAGAGCATGAGTTGGGGGTGGGCAGTGGGAGAGGGAGAGAGAGAATCTCAAGCAGACTCACTGCTAAGCGCTGAGCGTGGAGCCTGATTCAGCTGCATCTGACAACTCTGAGATCATGACCTGGGCAGAAATCATGGGTCAGAGACTTAACCACAGAGGCACCCCAGTATTTTCCTACTGTTTTTGCACACAAGACATTATTGCAACTGGTCCTTAGACTGCCCATTATTCCAGAAAACTCAGCAGTCGTGAGGGTTTGCACATGCCTCATATCTTCCATGAGGCAGCTGCTTCTCAGTGATGTCACTGTGTGGAATCCAAAGGCAAAGAAGCTGGTAAGTGAGCTAGAGTCTTCTCCCTGGCACAGAGTCAGGTAATACATCCTTGTCACCAGCAGGGAGACAAAGAGCCCTGCTAAACTAGCAACTCCTTGTCTTCCCAGTGCTAGAAGATAGAAATAGAAACATTGAAGAATGCATCTGAACAAATGAGTAAGTCTGACCCGGTGAGTCCATACAGGCAGATTATTTCTGATACAGAAACGAAGTCAACTGTACAATTAAACTTTGACACTGAAATCTCCTTCTTTCAGTGATTGTTAGAAAAGACTGAAATAGTATGTAAGCATCGAAATGAAGGAATTCTCCTGAAAGGAAAAAGATGTCTTAACCTAACCAAACTGGTCAATTTAGAAATTTAGGAATAGTAGTCATTCCTGTAAAGCAATAGGATTTACAGTGCTTTCTACTTGAAATTTTTCATTTTAAGTCTCTTAAAACTGAGTCTCCAATAAATCCTGTCCGCTTCACAAAAAAGTCATCACATCCAACTAATCAAAGACCTTTCAGTAGTGACAAGTGACAAGTTTGTTGGTGCCTAGAGAAAGTCAGAGAAGTAATCTGCTTTGACTTAGGCAAAGTTTTAGACTCTGTCCTACTTGGCATATATTTTAATGATCCGCTTCTAAAGTTCCACTGGCTGGAGAATGGAATCTGTCAATTCATTAATTCAGTCAGTCAACAAGCATTCTTTGTACACGTACTGCATGCCAGACATACTGCTTGGTGCAGTCTGCATTTCCAACATTACCACCAGCAGCTCCAACTGAAGGTTGCAAGAAGAAGGAGGAAGGAATGGAGGAAATTAGGGGAGGCAAATGCGCAGAAGAAAGACAGAAGAAGAAGAAGAAGAAGAAGGACAGGATAAGGTAAAAGGGGAAAGAAGGGTTTGAAAGGGGAGGTAAGAAAAAAGGAGAGAAGATTTCTCCTTCTTTGGCCTGTTAACACCGGTAGCTGGCTTCTGTCCTGTTTAGTGAGAATGAAGGGGAGAAAAAGGCAGAGGCAAATGAGAATGAAAGAAAACTCTGCCCAAGAGCTCTCTACTGTCTTCCCACTCAGTAAGCCTCTGTGCTGTTCTTAATCTACGCACCACCCCCAAGGGGTCTAGGGGTATCAGTCGATTAGGTTGAGATCCTGAGGTCCTGGGATCGAGCCCCTCATCGGGCTCTCCGTTTAGAGGGAGTGTGCCTCTCCTCTGTCCTCTCTCTCTCTCTCTCTCCCCCAAGTAAATAAATAAAATCTTTTTTTAAAAAAATCTTCACATCATCCCACCACCAACTCTGTATTCAGTGGCAGGTCTCTAGCCCTGCTTCTCTGATCCCAGAATGTTCCAGTGCCTTGAAACCACCAGAGATGAAACAGAAGACATGGTCTCGGCCTCCTAGGATATAACTCTAAGTGAATATTCTGCTAACAGAGTCTCTTTTACTACCTACAGTAGTTCTGTAGAACTAATTTTTTGAATTCACCGACTCGTGCTTTGAGGTCCCACTATTGTTAGTCACTATTCTAGGCTGAGGGAAGCAATGATTATATACTAGCAGGGGGACACATATAATATACAAAGAAATTAGGAAGAAAGTATCAAATGGCAGTTTTCTGGAACTCTATGAAGAATTAAAACAGGATAACAAAATAAAATAACTAGGTGGCTTATTTACATTGGGTATCAGAAAAGATCTATAGTTGAGATAAGTCTACTAGGCAGGTGTACCCAGTGACATTTTTTCTGAACATCTGAAAGAGAAAAAGGAACCAGTCTTGCTAAAATCAGAAAGAACACATCTAAGTGAGAAAATAACAAGTGCCAATGCTCTAAGGTGGGAACAAATCTGACTTATTCAAGGATCACAAGAAAGACCAGTGTGACTGGAGCATCCAGTGGGAGGGGAGGTGTGAGAGGAAGGAGAAGGCACAGCCCAAAAGGCATGATGGGAGAATAAGGAGTTTGAGTTTTAATCCTGGGGGAAAGAAGTCACTGAGTCCACCTGTTGCCACACATTGACATCATATGTTGCTAGCATCGTCAGTACCTACTGCAAATCTATTCCATGTTCAGTAAGTTTGTGGACTTTTCTGGGATCAAAACCACCATGAGAAAGATTGCATCCATGAGAAAATGTTTTCTGAATTCCAGACAAAACACAAAATTCCAGCACAATCTCTTCAGACCTGATCCATTTGGAACCTGGGTGAATCTTTCCTTGGCTTGGCCATTGTCCCAATATTCCATCACTGTTTACTTTATTCTTGATGAAAAAATTTGGAAAATGGACAATTATAGACTATTTGAATCTTCTAGGGCTCAAAGAGAATCTGGTTTATCATTTCTCTCTTTTCCACTGTATGTAGAATCTTGCCACGGAAGAATACATTTGAGAGTGGTCATTTGCATTAACTAGTCTTAAGTCTTGCTTAATTGCTTTAAAATATTTTCTGACAAAAAGAAAAATTAACTCATACCATCTTCTCCACAGTTTTAATTAAGATACTTTCACCTTGGATTTTTTAATAAACCTTTTTGACTTAAAAAGCAATATGAATAAATCATCACCACTTCAAAAATTTCACTGGTAAGCAAAATGTGAAATGCAATTATATATTTAGTTATTTGGGGAAAATTATTCTCTGACATTCAGTTACTTTGTTTTAGGAAATGTATCTTGTTTTTTAGGATTAAGAGATAACTCTAGTATATGTCATGGGCCCTATCAATAATTTGAAGCAAATTGGTACTTAAATAAATATATAACTGTAAAATGGTGTCCTTCAAAAAGCTTACCATGTGAATCCCACAGACCTATGAGTCCAAATTGATCAAGTAACTTAACAAAATTAAAATATGATTTCCCAATTAGGAATACTCATACATAATGCTATCATAACACTTTGAAGAAATTTTATGTTATGGAAACTTCAAACATACTCAAAATTAGAGAAAATAAGACAGTGAACCCCACGACTCAGATTCAATAATTACCAGCATTTTGTCCATTTTGCTTTATTCTCCAGCCTTACTTCTGACAATTTTAAGAGCTGAAAAAAATTATATGTGTAAACTGGTAGTTATTTTAACATTAACTATAAGATCACTCTCATTTATAACACTACTTACCTCTTTATAATTGCCTTACTTTTATCACAAGTATTATATCTGGATTTCTTAGGTAAAAATTTAGGTCAATTTAAATAAAGTTTACCATATTTTTTTTTCACAGCATCACATCTTTAAGTGTCTTATGGGAATTCAGTGAGAGATAAATACTAGCTGATTCTTTTTTGTTTTTGTTTTATTAACACATAATGTATTATTTGCTTCAGGGGTACAAGTTGTTTTGATGTTTCCAGACTTTCTATTTCAGAACTGTAGTGGTAAGAGGTTGGGGGTGGGGAACAGTGGGTGGCAAATGAGCAAATGAGTAAAATAATGCTGGTAAGGACAAAACAGGAACTACTTTATTGCTTGATGGTACTTGATGAGTTTAGACTGAATGATGTTAATGATAGGAGAGGAATCTCAGAATCTAGGAATCACTCTGAAAGAATAAAATTCTCATGGGCTTGAGTCTGATGAATAATCTAAGATTAGTTTCCCCTACCTTAGAATCCAATCTTACCAATCTCCGTATCTACAGGCTGTTCTTTTATTTAGGGTTTTTATTTCCCCCATGCGTTTCTGTGACTGCCTCTTCCTGACTCTCTTAACTCCAGTACATTTCCCACTTTATCTACCTGCCGCTAGGGAACTACTTCTAAAACTCAGATGGAAACCTGTTGGAATTCTCCAGTGGTTCCTCACTGACTTCAGGATAAGGCTATCTCTTTAGTATGAAAACTAAGGAGAACATTTTAAACCTGACTCCAGCTTACCTCTTTGCCACCACAATATTTTGAACTGGTTGCATGAACTAGGATGACTGGCCAAGGTGTGTCTTCCCGGTGAAAACTAACTTCACACCATCTATTTATTCTTCGAATTGTCATTTCATTTAGAGTTCCGAGTTTCATCTGTGTGACGTGCTCCTCCCCTGCTCCCACAGCACTAACCCGGGGATGTTGTAAAGTTTGTTGACATCTTCATTTCCCAACTAGACAATAATTCCCTAAGGCCAGTGACCATGCTTTGCTCATCAGCCGCATCCTCGTGTGTTTCCCGTTGCTCAGCACATACTAAGTGTTTAATAAGTGTTTGTTCGAGAAATGGCTGAGTGGGTGAATGAAAAAATACTCAATTCTGCTTCTTTAAAATTTTTTAGTAAAATGACTCTGCCAGAAAGAAAAAAAATAATAATCATTTGAAGTGTAATTTGTTATAATAAACCATGGTAGAAAATTACTTCTAGTCAAGTATAAAATTCTAGAGCTATTTGCATAAATATATTAATATTATTTCTATAGTCTTAATTTTTAAATCTATTTTCTTAAGTAAGTGTATTCTAGATCTACAATCTTAAAATATTATTATTCATTGTTATCAAATCCACGTTAACAATACACCTCAGTGGGGTTTCAATGGCACATTTTCATTGTGAGCAAAATGTGGGGCCTCCAGCCATTTTTCCCACTCCACATGGGTTACTATACATTATTAGCAGCAGCCTGATTATCAGCTATATGTTCCCTAAGAGATCCAAGGGAATAAGAATGAATGAGAAGAAGCTGTCTATTTTCCCCCTCAAGAAAACAAGTAGACATTCTCCCACAAACTGATAAGAACAGGTTACTTGGGTTTTTGATGGGATTTATTGATTTGTGTTATGTTTCAGTGTTTTATTGCAGCTTCAAGCCATTTATGCTCTGTACACTCAAGTCCTTCAGAAACAGATGGAACATATGTTTAAAATAAATAGAAGTACAATTGAATCTATATATAACTATAGAATTGTCAACACTTATGCCGCATAATATGTTGGTATATTTGTTTTATGTTTATGAAATGAAATAATTGCGTTACCTATAGGATGAATTTAAACCTTATTACCTTATGAAGAATGGATCTGACTATTTCATTTCAATAGCTCTGATCTTAATATACTATAAAATAGAGAAAAGGAATGAAAAATTACGCCCCTTTTAAGTGCCTGGGGAGTCTACAATCCTTTCAAATACAGTTAAGAATAATTTGTCTAAAAGGTTGTCATTCAAGCTACAATTTATTTTTACTCCCAGCCTTTTGCTGTCATTTTTTTTTTATATTGGCTTTTCTGTCCACCCCCTAAAAAAAAGTTGTGTCTGTCTCTAACAATATGTATTTTTAGTGAGGTTATGGAAGTACTTTCAGCTTTGAAGCACATACGATTTTGTAAAGGTCCTCCGGTCTCATTTAAAAATAATAGGGAAAATTATGTGATTCAGATTCAGATTCCACAAACATTTATTGAAAAGCTACTATATGCCAATCATTAAGCCAAGTGCTTTATCATGATATCTCATTTGATCTCTATAACAATGTGGGGAAGAAGATATTATTAGCATTTCTGTTTTACAGATGGGCAACCGAGACCCATGGACTATTACACAAACAGAATGGAAAATATCTCTAAACAGTTTGATACATGTTAGGCATTCAGTAAATGCTTGCTGCCCCTTGAAACAATACTGCCTTTTAAGACAAGTACTGCTTCTTTTCAGCATGCTTAGATTCTACCACACTAAATGAGTAAACATGAGGCTTGGCAAGCATTTTGGATTATTTATGTGTTTATCTTTATAAGTAATCTGTTCTTTCATCTGAACAGAATATTGAACTGTCTGCCATTTTTAAAACTCTCTAAGCACAATTGAGGCCAAACTTCTCAAATTATATTGCACTATTAGCTCAACACACTTCTCTCCTTTATTATTATTGAGGTATCTAAAAGAAAATTTTTTTCAGTAGGAAGAGTTTGAGATTCTTTTAGTCAATCTAGAAAATCATCTCCTGTGTTTAATCAATGCTTATATGTACTAACATTGAAATTTGGGCTTTACAAATGACAAATGGCTTTAAAGTCAAGCTTTATGTTTTCCTAATCATTTTCCCCCAGCACCAGATAGTGTCTTATACATCAGAGATATTCAATAAATATCATATCAATGAAAAAAGTAGATGAACAGTTTCTGCCTTGAATGCCACACACATTAAAAAACAAACAAACAAACAAACAAAAAACCAAGTAATTCTTCCCTGAAATGTTTCCTTTGGTTGCGTCAATATGGCTAGTTAGGACAATGTTCAAACTCCATCACTTGCTTGCTGCAGAAAATTGATTTAATCATAAAACGACCCTAAGCCTCAGTTTTCTTTCTTTCTTTCTTTTTTTAAAGACAGTAACAGTGAATTCTATTCACAGAGCAAATTATTAAGTGATAAAGGTAGTTCTTGAAGTTTATACCTGATATAGGTCAGATCATACCTTTCCCCTGGGGGAAAGAAAAATCACATATTTAAGTCCTAACCCCCATTACCTCAACATGTGACTCTACTTGGAGATGGGGTCTTTACAGAGATAATAAGTTAAAATGAAGTCAATAACATGGGCCCAAATCCAATATGAAAATAAAAGGGGAAGTTTAGAAAGAGACACACCCAGAGAGAAGGAACACCATGTGAAGGCAAAGGATGAAGAGATGCTTCTACATAGCAAGGAGTACCGAAGATGGCCGGCAAACCACTGGAAGCTAGGAGTAAGGTATGGAAGGGATTGTCTCCCACAACCTGAAAAGGAATCAGCCCTGCTGACATCTTGATTTTGGACTTCTAGTCTCCAGAACTATGAAACAATGCATTTCTGTTAGTTTAAGTCACTCAGTTTGTGGTATTTTGTTATGGCAGCTCTAGAAAACGAAAGTAAACTTGTAATTATTTCTTCCATTAAGAAAAAGTTCAAGTCACATTCTGGGAGGAAGGAGTTGGCATGGAGCTGAAAGCTTGAGACGATGAATGTCTTCATTCATTCCACCTACAGCGTGGTGGGATCCCATGTGTCAGCTATTGTGCTTATCAGCAGAGAAGCCTTGACTCCTGGTGCTGGTGCTTCTCTGTGAGATATGCTGGAAACAAACCATTCTATTAGATCACATAATGACAGCTTAAAATCTAATTTACAATGTAACATTTTCCAACTTTCCACTGTTTTAAGACAAAAGAACTGTCTTTGTGTCTTCTTCATCTGTATTCATGGCTTCTCAAGGAAATTCTATATAGTTGAAAGTACATTTCATCTAGATTGCTTAACTTATTGGCATATAACTGTTGATAATAATTCTGATAATTGTTTCTATTTCCTCGGTATTTGTCATGATCGCTCCCCTTTCATTCATAATTTTATTAATTTGGGACCCCCTCTCTTTTCTTTTGGATTAGTTTGGCCAGTGGCTTTATTGATTCATTGATTCTTTCAAAGAACCAGCTTCTGGTTTCCTTGATGTGTTCTACTGTATCTCTAGTTTCTATCTCATTGATCTCTGCTCTAATCTTGATTATTTCCCTTCTTGTGTGTGGGGTTGGCTTAATTTTTTGTTGGTTTTCCAGTTCTTTAAGGTGTAAAGAGAGTTGATGTATTCTGGATTTTTCAGTTTTTTTGAGGGAGGCTTGGATGGCTATATATTTCCCCCTTAGGACTGCCTTTGCCATATCCCATAGGTTTTGGACCAATATGTCTTCATTCTCATTGGTTTCCATGAATTGTTTAAGTTCTTCTTTGATTTTCTGGCTGATCCAAACATTCTTAGCAGAGTGATCTTTAGCTTCCAAGTGTTTGAATTCCTTCCAAACTTTCTCTTGTGTTTCAGTTCCAATTTCAAATCACTGTGGTCTGAGAATATGCAGGGAATAATCTCAATCTTTTGGTATGTGTTGAACCCTGTTTGTAACCCAGTGTGCGGTCTGTTCTGGAGGAAGTTCCATGGGCACTTGAGAAGAAGAATGGCTGTATTCTGAAAGTATAGCAGTTCTTGAACCAACCTTTACCTACAGTCCTTTAGATCTCCACAGTTTTTCCTAAGGTCTCTGCCAATTGCTAAGGTTTTCTCTTTAACTGAGAGAAAGCCTGCCCTGATGACTTCAAAACATTAACCTGATGAGAAGAAACATATAAGAACCAATACCTGACTAACATGTTAAATAGACAGTGTTCTTCCATTTACCATGAGTAAATGAGATAATTAGGATCAAGAAAGCACATTTAGAAGTTGATCAGGGTGTAGTTCTAAACCTTATTTAATTGATGAACAAAATAATGAGATCACGTCAGAAAACATTTTAAATTCCACTGGACAAATGCATTATGTAGCAATATCCACTACCTCTTTGGAGCCTTACAAATAGTTGTTGCAATCACTTCCACTTTTACATTGAAAGGAAACGTGTTGTTAGTTATGGCAACTCCTTCCCTGGCTACCTTCCCGGAAAGTTGTGTGCTAAATATATTCAGGCAAAAACAATGAAGACTTGTACAAATTTTGCTGTTGGGGTTCTTTTGTGGTTTTCAATGAACACCTTACCGACCAAATGATTTGGAGGACACATTTCTAAATTCTACAGCTGAAAATGTTTCCATAGGGGTCTGTCACTTTACTTCCCTCCAGAATGAGGACATTTAAGTACCATTGGGCAAGAACCTTGCTGAAACCTGCATAAATATAAATCATTTCTTTCTAAGGCTACCAACTTGAATCAAAAACTGTTGGAGTATAAATAAGTGTGATACTGGAGTGTATTGTTAAAAATAAAAGAGGTGTCTCATTACAACCAGAATAACTTTAATTTTGCTTTTTATTTTATTTTTTTTTTTTTTTAAGATTTTATTTATTTATTTGACAGAGAGAAATCACAAGTAGGCAGAGAGGCAGGCAGAGAGAGAGAGGGGGAAGCAGGCTCCCTGCTGAGCAGATAGCCCGATGCGGGACTCGATCCCAGGACCCTGAGATCATGACCTGAGCCGAAGGCAGCGGCTTAACCCACTGAGCCACCCAGGCGCCCTAATTTTGCTTTTTAATATAAAATGATGTTTTCTGCAGTTTGGATGACAACTATGCAGTAATTATGCAGTGTTCTTATGAGAGGTTACTGCTTTGTGGTAGATACTTGGAATTCTTATCCTTCTGGATTGGTCCTAGGTAAATTTCTATTGTATTAGATGTTATATGCTTTTAATCCATCTACTCCTAAAGTTATAGATTTGCAGAATGTTAGAAGGATTGGACCTTAGAAATCAATTAGATCATCTGTGGTTTCTCTCCATGGATCACAAAGTTGATAGAAGAAATGATTTGTGAGCTATCACAGGATATTGCAAGAGCTATTTTAACTAGGATAGTAAGGCTAGGTCTTTATAAAATGACATCATTTTAGCTGAGATCTCAAATGAGAGGAAAGAACCATTTGAAAATCTCAGAGAAAAGCATTCCAAGGGTATAGAATAGCAAGTATAAAGTCCTTGAAGCACACGCAAAAAGGGAAGTGTCCTGGATTGAAGTGAAATGGAAAAAGAGGGCAACGAGTTCAAAAGGAAAGGCTGAAACCAGCCAAAAATGGCCTTGAGAACAGGGTAAAGAATTTGGATTTCCTTATCAGTTCTCTGGGAAGCCACTTCAGGGTTTCATGGAGGGGAGTAATATGACCTGATTTATACTTTACTTATTTCTTTTTAAGGATTTATTTATTTATTTATTTTAAAGAAGGAGGGAGGGAGAGAGAAAGTGAAAGAGTGAACAGGGACAGAGACAAAGGGAAATAGAGAATCCTTAAGCAGACTCCCCACTGAGCAAGGGAGCCCAAGGGGTGGGGGGGCTCCATCCCAGGACCCTGAGATCATGACCTGAGCTGAAATCAAGATTTGGATGCTTAACCAACTGAACCACCCAGGTGCTCCTGATTTATGCTTTAGATTGAGAACTCTGGTGTCCATGTGGACAATAAACAGCAGAGTAGCCAGAACAGAGGCAGAGAGATAGGTAGGGATGTTATTGCAGTAGTTTAGGAAAGATTAAATAATGGCTCAGACAAGGGTATATGGAAAGTATTGGGGAAAGAGAGGAATCAGATGAGGTATCTGTGTTTGGTTCAAGCAGCTGGGTGGGAGGTGATGCCTTTTGCTGATCTAGAGAAAGCTAAGAACAGGGAAGACTGAAGGGACAAGCTCAACTGGTCTTGTTGATCATATTAAAATGTAAGGTGCCTCTTGGACATCCAAGCCAGATAGAGTGGGAGTGGGGATAAAAAATTGGGGTTCTTAATTATGTGGGTAGCTTTTAAAGCTGAAATCCTGAATGAGATCACATGGGTAGAAAATATAGAGGAGAAATGGACAATGATTAGGTCTGCTGGGGACTCAATAGGAGGTCTGATAGAGAAAAAGTAGCCAGGAGATGAGGCAAATATGGGATAGGCCTTGAACTGGGAAGAAAATGGAGTGTGATATCGTTGTAGCCAACTGAGCTAAGCATTAAATTCAACGAAACAAAAAACAACGAAAAGGAGGAACAATCAATTATATCAAATGTATCAAGATACCAAGTAAGATGAAAACAGAGAATGGCGAATTTGCTTTGTTTATATCATGTCTTTGTAGTCTTAAACAGTATCATTTCAATGGTCCAGTGAAGACAAAAAGCTGATTGGAGACCAACAAGGAGAGAAGGGAATGAGGAAGTGGAAACAGCAAGTACAGACAACCTTTTGTTGTGAACAAGGACACAGATTTGTAACTGATCTAGTTGACATAACTTCCCAAGTGTGTACAGATAATAAGCAAGCAAATCCTTGCTTTGAACCTGAGATGTTCTGATCCTAAATAGGACAACCTCTTAACCAAATGTACTTTCTTAATTTTTACCTGAAGAACATTTTGAAAAGTATTTTCTTCTTTTTTTAAATGATGCCTTTTAAAAAGTTTTTTATTTTGCTTTGTGTTATTTTGTTTTTGTCTTGTTGTTATTTTTTTTTTTTAAGTAATATCTATACCCAACATGGGGCTTGAATTTACGACCCTGAGATTAAGAGTCACGTGATCTTCTGACTGAGCCAACCAGGTGCCCCTAGAAGTATTTTCTTAACTTTTTTTTTTTTTAATTTTAATCTTTAACTCAATGTTGCTCCAGTCAATTAGACAGTTGCCTAATACTGAGATGCTGTGAGAGCCAATTCTTTGATAAGAGATATGAGAATACTAGATAGCTGGCAGAGCCCAAAGATGCTGAAATGGGGCACAGATTTTATCACTGAAGATATCCATATCTGTCCCAGGGGAGAAGTAACTCATTATTGCTTACTTTTGGAGGGGGGTCCCATTTCAGAGGAGAAGTATGTCCTATTTCCCAACTGCAGTATTATGTAGAAAGAGTAGAGCTAAAAGTGGTTTCATCATGGCTTCATCTGAAAGCTTTCAATGATACACCAAGAAAATGGTTTCTCTTTGGTTCGTATTTAAGGTCAGCCAACATATACAATACAGGAAATGAAAGTCACATGAACTAGGACTGACTCAGAATAATAAAATGTGTTGTCATTCAAGTTTGGGAATGTGGTTCTTGAGGTAAAATTTAAGAGCAGGCTTTTTAAGATTGTATGCCGAGTTTATTGATATTAAGAATTAGAAAGGGGGACGCCTGGGTGGCGCAGTTGGTTGGACGACTGCCTCCGGCTCAGGGCGTGATCCTGGAGTCCCGGGATCGAGTCCCACATCGAGTCCATGGGGAGTCTGCTTCGCTCTCTGACCTTCTCCTCGCTCATTCTCTCTCTCACTGTCTCTCTCTCTCAAATAAATTTAAAAAAAAAAAAAAAAAGAATTAGAAAGGAAGAAGGGAAAGGAAGGAGGAAACCAAAGAAATGAGCAATTATTGATCAGTCATATGCTAATCATTATGCTAAGTACTTTAAAATGCATTCTATTTTTTGATTCTCACATAAGTCTTTTAAAGTTATTATATACATTTTTCAAAGCGGCAAAAAATTCGAGGCTCAGGAAAGTCAATTGCCTAATATAACATATCCAGGAACCAATGCATAGTCTAACCAAATTCCAGCTCCTGCAGTTAAATATAGTATCACCACCCATGCTAATAAAAACTTCAGCATAGAACTATAATGTATCCCTTTATTTCTTACTTAAGTTTATTTTGAAGAAGAAAAGCAATAGCATGGTGTGGGAAGTCTTGGAATTCTACTAAATACCATTCCATTCCATCCTACTGGGACTGTAGGTCTCGTGTCATTCATGCGAGCATGACACATGAGGGAAGAAATCCCTGCACCTCTCATTCAAAATGCATTTGTCATCCATCAGCAAAGTCTTTTAGAAATACAGAAATCAAAACTACATAGTTTTGCTCCTGTATTCATGGAAGAGACACATTTAAGTGGTCTCTTGTTTATATTTGTAAAAAAGAACAACCCATTAAAGGTTTCTTCTGTGCACTCCTGGAAGACCGGAAGCTTTTAGCTGAGAGCTCAGAACCTAATAGGAGGGGCTTGATAAATATTCACAGATAAATGGATTTTTGAGATATATCCGCCCTCCGCCCTGATGTTTATTGCGGTGCTGTTTATAATATCCAAGATACGGAATTCCCACGATACATAGTATATAGCCAAGATATATAGGAAGCAACCTAAGTATCCATCGATGAATGGATAAAGATGTGCTATATATACAAGGCAATATCACTCAGCCATTAAAAAAGAATGAAATCTTGCCATTTGCGACACGTGTGGACTTAGAGAGTATAATGTTAAGTGAAATAAGTCAGATGGGAAAAGACAAATGCCATATGATTTTACCTGTATATAGAATCTGAAAAATAAAACAAGCAAAACAGAAATAGACTCATAAATACAGAGAACCCAGGACGCCTGGGTGGCGCAGTTGGTTGGACGACTGCCTTCGGCTCAGGGCGTGATCCTGGAGTCCCGGGATCGAGTCCCACATCGGGCTCCCAGCTCCATGGGGAGTCTGCTTCGCTCTCTGACCTTCTCCTCGCTCATGCTCTCTCTCACTGTCTCTCTCTCTCAAATAAATAAATAAAATCTTAAAAAAAAAAATAAATAAATAAATACAGAGAACCCACTGGTGGTTGCCAGAATGGTAGGGGGGAGGGTGTGAACACATGGATGAAATAGATGAAAGAAATTAAGAGGTACAAATTCCTAGTCACAAAATGAGTAAGTCAGAGGGATAAAAATTATAGGACAGGGAATATAGTCAATAATATTGTATTAACTTTGCACAGTGATAGACAGTAACTACATTTATTGTGGAGGGCATTTCAGAATGTATAGAATTGTTGAATCACTATGTGGTACACTTGAAACTAATAAAATGATGTATGTCAACTATACTTAAATTTAAAAAAAAGAAAGTAGCTCAAAAGTGAATTGTTACTCCTCAAAGGTAAGAGTTGATTCAGAACCAAATTCATGCAGTACTTATTTTATATGACAAGTATTTTTGACAGTTATAATAGAGCTGTTAGAGCTTTATTTTGCCTAAAGATGACAGGGGTGTCTGGGTTGCTCAGTTGGTTAAACACCTAACTTTTGATTTTGGCTTAGGTCATAATCTCAGGGTTGTGGAATCAAGCCTCTCGTCAGGCTCTGTCCTGGAAATGGAACCTGCTTAAGATTCTCTCTCCCGCAATCCATGCATGCACTTGCACATGCTCTTGTGCGCGCGTTCTCTCTCTCTCTGAAAAAAAAATAAAATAAAATTGATGCACTGGTGGTAGTAGGTCATATTCTGAGATGTATAGAAGTAGCTTTGCTGTCATGGTAAAAGAATATATCTTGTAATTAAGACTCTAGAATAGGGGCGCCTGAGTGGCTCAGTGGGTTAAGCCTCTGCCTTCAGCTCAGGTCATGATCCCAGGGTCCTGGGATCAAGCCCCACATCAGGCTCTCTGCTCAGTGGGGAGCCTGCTTTTTCCCCTTTCTCTCTGCCTCCCTCTCTGTTTACTTGTGATCTCTCTCTGTCAAATAAATAAATAAAATATTTTAAAAAAAGACTCTGGAATAACAAACATGCTGGAACACAGAATATGAGCAAGAAATCCATTGTTTTCCCCTAAGATGAAGCTTGTTAATAAAATACATTTTAAGACATCAGGGACGTGAGTATAGCTTGATAAGTGGAGTTTTTGTTTTTGTTTCTGTTTTTCCAGTTTGGCACCTACGCAAATATGCTGTAAAAATTTCTGCTGCTTGTCAAAGACAGATTTACATACAATATTAACACATGGGGAATATAGATGGTGCATTTTCTCCCTTCTTTTAAAGTGATGAAACTTGTCATATATATTCCATAAAAATCCTTTAGCAGGAAGTTATAATAAATAAAGTATGGGCCCAGTAGGAGATATTCAGGAATTTCTGAAGAATATAATTTTGCTTTGCAATATAACACAAATCTTATATAAAAGGGTATTTGAAGGGTGTCATGGGTTGAACTGTGTCCTTCCCCTTCAAAAAAAGATATGTTGGCGTCTTAACCCTTCATCCTCAGAAGGTAACCCTATTCGGAAATAAGGTGGGTGCGGCTATAATTAGTTAAGATGAGGTCATCCTGGAGCAGTATGGGCCCCTAATCTAATATGATGATGTCCTCATTAAAAAGGGAAATTTGGACACAGACACACAGGAAGACACACACAACCTGTGGAGGTTGGAGTTATATCAGTACAAGTCAAGGACCTACTGGAAGCTAGGAAAGGTCCTGCAATAGATCCTTCGCTAGCTCTTTCAGAGGCGCAGACACCGTCCTGATCTTGGACCTCCAACGTCTGGATCTGTGAGGTAACAAAGTATTGTTTAAGCCACTCAGCTGGTGGTGCTGCATTACATTCAAAGAACAAATTCAAAGAACTTTAAGCTTGTACGCCCTGGAGGAGCAGAGCTGGACAGTACCCACCTTTCTGTTAAAATGAAATAGCTTATCTACGAGCTGAAAACCCGCTGTTGAGAAAGACACAGGAACACTGACTCCATTGGGATTCAAATCTATAAACACTTGCAAAGTGAGTGGCATAGGGCTAAAACCAGACTGAATTATGAAAGTGAAGGTACCACAAGGTAAGAGAGAGTCTGGAGCCTGAGCAGCCCATAGTTTGAAAGCCAAATGGTCCCAATGCTGAGGAAGCATTCTAGAAATGTGTGTGTGTGTGGTGGAAAAACTGTGTTTTTCACCATTTTGGAGCACAGAAAGCTTTTGAGTGGGTGGGATACCCCAAGGAAGTATAATGTGTAAGAAAGAGTGATCACCCCACCTCTTTTCCCCAAGAGCATCACAACCTGTGAGAGTCGAAGAAGGCCATGCTAAGGCCATGCAACTATCAGGGCTTAAGCTGAAAGCCCTGGCAAGGTTAACAAGACTCCCCAGGTATGTGAGGCCCAGCCCCAGTTGCAATGGCAGCTCTCCCATTTCCTCACTGGTAGCAGCGTGCTAGAGGGACACAGAGTCAGAGACAGGGGTCCATTACCTGTGGAGTTTGCCCACAAGGGATATCTGGTTGCCTCTCCATCAGCAAGCAAAAATAGCAAATTATGCCAAAAGAAACTTTGTTTTAAATAAATTTATGTACTTCTCAGGTCTGAAGAAATACTTGGAGGGAAAGAATCTATCTCAAACAAATCTTTCCACAATTCTGTCTGGTATGATTGGAATATCACAAATTTCAATGTTAATATGTATGTTCCCTTATTTGTATTCAAATTTGGATATAGCACTTTTACCAGTATATATTTAATCTATGGTCTTTTATACATATATAAAATTATTCACTTCAAGGGCAGTGGCATTTTTAAAAAATTGTGTTGTAATCTAATGGCTATAGCAACTCTTTTGTAATTACTCAGTAAATGTACCTAAAAGGCTGGTAAATGAAAGCTAAGCAAATACACTGAAGGCTTGTTCACTGGCGTCATGGAAAAGGCTATGAAATGCTTGAGAATGTTCTCCAAATGGTGTTGCTTGAGCTCTGTTGGATCAGTTGTAAAAAAAAAAAAAAAAAAAAATGGTGAGCCTGTCAGACTCTGACAGCTCTGTCTCTACAGAAGGAAGTGTCAGATACTTGTGTCTTCACAAACTCTTTCCAGGACTGTCATTCCACAGGTGATGGGCCATTTATCTGCTGGATGGTGTCCGTCTTGAAGATGTCACTGTGGGTATTCCTCAAGTTACCCCTAGAAGAATCAGACATTTCACTGGGCTTATAGCATGACCTAAACAACTTCTTCAGAGTCACACAGTTGGTCCATAAGTCTCTCAATCTGACTCTGAAAGCTATATGCCCTGTTCTAAAGGTCCTTCTTTTACACACAAAAAATTTTAATTTTATTTGTTTGATATGTTACCTGTTAATCCCTGCTGGTAGTGATGATATATATGAAATACCTTTTTCCTCACAGCTGGTATTTATATTTTCATGTCACATCAAGACTAAGATAAGGTTAAGAAAGTGCTCTCAGTAGTAATTTTTCTCAGGATAGTCCATAAGTAAACCAAGAAAAAATGTCAGTCTGAAACAGAGTCAATATCTCCCTTTCAAAAAACAATAAAAAAGGAAGGCAAAAATGAGAGAAAAGAAGAAGAAATCCTGAATGAGGAGAGCTTCTCTGATACCATCTTACCTAGGAACCATGGACTCATTTCTACTGGTTCCCATGAGAGAAACTCAAGTGTGACTTACTTGATCAATAATCCCTTTTAAAACATACCCTTCACCATATTTTGCAGAAGTCACTACAGTAAGAAAGCAATTAGATTTTATTTGCTGGTTATGTGAGGATTTTTCTAGACTTTGAAGCAAATGGGAAAAATGATTGTTCCTTATCTGTCTAGTCTTTATTGGTTTCTGTGCATAAAAAGACTTCACAGAAGGAACACAGCATAGATTTGTAGGGGGACATTATCCAAGAATGTACTATAGATGGTACCCCAGACCCCAGGGATCAGAAAGAGAGGAAAAGTGATAGATGAAGTCAGTCGTGGCTGTTTGAGAGCAGTACCCTGATCTGAATGGGACTCATACAGAAGACTTTTCATTTTTAGTCTCTGGGGGTCTTCTTACTAGTCATAGCTGGCATTTTTGGGGTGCTTTCTAAGCACGGTAGTATTTGTTTGACATGGATTAGCTCACAAGAGTCTTCTGTGATGGCTGGCATTATAATCCTCATTTTACAGAGGAGGAAATGGAGATTTAAAGAGATTAAATAAAGAGATTAAATGCCCCAGTTCATGCAGCTAAGAGACAAGAAGCCAGGCATTGAACGCAGACAACCTCATTCCACACCCCGTCACGATCAACCACAGCGTTTGCTCTCCCCTTCTGTCTGGCTTAATGCTGGTACCGTCAGCTGGTGTAAGTCCCTGTCCACCTTTTAAGTGGGATTTGCAAGTATCTATTTTGTGCAAACCATGCCTCTATTCACCTCTCAGGGAAGAAGTGAGTAACAGAACATTGTATAATATAAAAGTAATTTACATTTGACTTTGAAAAAATAACTCTGATAAAATTTACCATTTTAATCACTTTTAAATTTACCATTCAGTGCTATTAAGCACATTCACGTGCTTGGGCACATGTCACCAGCATCCATCTCTAGAACTCTTCATGATGTTAGACTTTAAAATACATTCATTCATTCATTCGGTAATACCTGTTAAAAGTGTAGCTGAGCTTCTGCTGTGAACCAGACACTGGGCTGGACAAAGCCTGGCCCAGTCTGCATTCTCAGATTCCCCCCCAAGTCTAACCAGCCCAGCCTGGTGGGCCCTATTCCTTGGGGTTTGGGCCCCCAAACCCAGCAGTTTAGAGAAAACGCAGGCCAGGGGCTGGGGAGCTGTACAGTTGGAGAGCAGGCCATGCACCATCAAGGATCATCCTTCACATTGTGTAGTGGAAAGTGGGCACACAAAACTGGTATTTGCAGCCCCACTTTGCCACATTTGTTGTGTAGATTCAGATATGTGTCCTAGCCCCAAGGCTTCATTTGTAAAATGGAAACAATTTATTCTGTTGAGGACATGCAAGATAATACGGGTATGGTAGAAGAGTTAAAAATACTACTGACAAGAAAAATAAATATTTATAGGGGTGCCTGGCTGGCTCAGTCAGTTGAGTGTCCAACTTGGTTTCAGCTCAGGTCATGATCTCGAGGTTGTGATTTTGAGCCCCGAGTCAGGGTCCACCTTCAGTGGGGAGTCTACGTAAGAGTCTCTCTCCCTTTGCCCCTCCCCCTTCTTGTGCACATATGCACGCTCTCTCTCTCTCTCTTTTTATCTTTAAAAATAAATGAATAGATACATAAATACATAAATAAATATTTATAATTTTCCTATCATCTTTATGAAAAGGAGACTTTAAAACTGAAGGCACCTTCCTTTGCTGACCTGTAGGATAGTATCGCAGGATGGTTGTGTGTGTGTGTACAAGTGTGTGCTCGTGTTCACCTGTGCATGTGTGTATGCGAACACATGTGAGTGTGTACGCATGTGTATTAGGAAGGAGGATGGGAAGAGGGAAACTAAATTACTCAGAGAGCGAGGAGAAAATGAGGCCCCAGGGAGGCTCCGGGGACAGGGGACCACAGTCCAGGGAGATAGAGTCCTTGAGGGGAAAGAGGATGGAGCTGATGAGTCGCTTTTTTCTCGCTAAGCACTATATGATAAAAAAAACTTCACTTCTGTTCTCTCTGTGATAACTTCGGTCCACATTGCTGAGCAATATTTGAATTTTCTCTTTATTTTTGAGATTATAGGCCAGAGGAGTGACGTGGAAAAATTGTAGCACTAAATTCTATTGTATTATTGGCTCCTGAAAGGACCAGGTGGCTCGCTAAAAGGGCTATAAATAAAGTATCTTATACATCATAAACACACACATTGCCAGTCAGTGTGTGTGTGTGTGTGTGTGTGTGTGTGTGACAGAAAATTGTTCTGGAGCTCTACATATATGTGTTGCATGCAGAGATCTCAGGCTGAAAAGCATCATTCTTGTTGTCAGAACTCTGAAAATAGATGCCAGACAAAGCCTGCAGATGAAACCTTTGAGAAAATGGAAACCCAGGTGGAGGGAGAGAAAAGTTTAGTGACACCAACTGGGGAGACCTGGCCTGGGCGGGCATGTAGACCCTGCCAAACAAGCCAGAAACCTCATTCTCAGAAGAGGACCAGAAACATTTCTCTTTTCAAAGGCAATGTGTGTGGAGGAAATCTCCAGACACCTGGGGCCACGGGTTTGGATGGCCGAGGGGGGGGCGGTTCCAGCCACCGTACAGGTGAGTGTGCAAGGGCCCCAGTGTGCACTGGCCCCACTCTCTCCAAAGGCAAGTGCAGGCCCCTGTCAGCTGAGGGCTGAAAGTTTGTTCCTAGACCTTTTCCAGGCATCTCTTCTTATAAAACAAGTCCTTGATAATGAGGCCAGCATGCCACTCTGCAGGATATAATTCCATCAGAGGGTCTGGATGTGGTTTCCAGCCAATATGGTGTGCTCTTCCCCACAGATCCCATAGAAGAACCATCCTGACCCTAGAGTTTCACACACATAAAGGAAAGTGACTAGTTCTCCTTTTATGGAACATGAACTTTCTAGTTTTAGAGCTTCAGGGTTTTCTTTGGTTCATTCCACCAGCTGTTAAAAATGCCAGATGAGAGGTAATGATACTACCTCTGTTAACATATTTAAGCACTATATTCCCTTGTAATGAAGGCAGGGATCAGAGGCAGAGAGAGGATGAGGAGAAAAGGGGAAGAAAAACAAATTAAATTTCTTCCTTTCTACTAGATTTTATGAAACAGACTAAAGAAACTCTCTGAAGCCTTCAGGGACGACATATTTCCAGGTGTAAGGTACATAGGAGTTTTAAAATATTTTCTGATGGACCTTCCCCTACCATGAAACTAATTTTCTTTCTGTGCCATGTGCTGTTGTGACCCCTAGAGCAGGGTCCAGATGTGCGTGGCCTCCAGAAGGAAGTGGAATATAAGGGAGCCTCCTGTCACACAGGAAAAAGGGACACTGCCTTTTCTGACCCAGCGGAAAGTGGTGAGGGGAGAGGAAGCAAAGATGTCAGGTGCTGATGTTGTAATTCTCCACCCCGTCCAACACATACAGTCTTTCAGGGTCAAATCTGGGTGGTGAGGGAAATCTAGAGCTCCAGGATCTAGGCTCAGAAGAGATAGGTGTCCCTGTGTCCTCCTGGGTAATAGGGGAGTTCCAGGCTCTACAACCGGAGGCAGTGGTGGGGAGCAGTTCAGCTAGAGGCATCTCCAAAGACCCAGTGAAACATGTCAGCAAAATCAGATTGGTACAGGACCAGCCCAGGCCACCACTCCACAGCAGAGGCCAACAAGCATCTGGGGACAACATAACCACCTTGACCTGCTCCCCTGTCACCAAGGCACCATCTGTATGGGCTAGTGTGGGAGTAAAGAAATCTTAGGGATGCCTGGGTGGCTCAGTCAGGGAGTCTGCTTCTCCCTCTCACTCTGTTCCTCCCTTCTACCCCACTCATGTTCTCTCTCTCTCAAATAAATAAATAAAATCTTAAAAAAAAAAAAAAACTAAAAAAAAACCTAAAATCTCAGTATACTGAGATGCCAGTGACCGGATCCTGCCCTCACTGCGTGTGGGATTGGAGACAAAGTTGACCCCAGAGAAGAGGGGCTGAGCCATAGTAAGTAGAGCTACATAGTTTTTGCCCCTGAAGCATGGAGTGCATGTATGAATCACGGCTGCTTCTCGCCCTTCACCCACTCCACTTACTTCAGCTCTGAGACAAAGTTTACGCCCCTCGGAAGGCTTTTCCTGACTAATTCCCCCCAACACGTGCATACGAAACACCAGCTTCTACACGGAGCCCCTGGTTAAACAAAAGCTGCCCTCCAGGAGCTCCCAGGACCATACGGAAACAACTGCCATCACAATTAGCACCAAGTTGAGGAGGTCATTGATGTCAGAAGGCACAAAAACACAAAGTCTCCTGAATGAGAGATACTGGGGTCAGTGGTAAGAGTTGATACTCAAGCTTGGCATCCAGGGATGGTTAAGCTTCCATAATTATGGATGGAGAAAAAGGACACTCTGGACAAAGGGAATAATCGCCACCAGGGCCCGAAGGTTGGGCTGGAAATTTCCGGCTACCCACAATTTATTCTCCTATGGATTTCTCTTGTTAACCCAGTCTCTCTACTTCTGTCCTATTGCTGCGGTAACAAATTAACCACAAACTTAGGGGCTTGATCAGAAGTCCAAAAGGAGTTTTCTGAGACTAAAATTAAGGGATCAGTGGGGCTGGTTCTTTTTAGAAGCTCCAGAGGACAGTCTGGTTTTTGCCTCTTTCAGCTTCTAGAAGCTGCCAGCATTCCTTGCGCGTGGCCATATCACTCCCGTCTCTGCTTCTGTTGTCTTATCTCTTTCTGCTTTTGACCTTCTTCTTCTCCCTTCAAAGAACCCTTGTAATTACTTTGGACCCACAGGATAATCTCCTTATCTCAAGATCTTTAACTGAGTCACACCTGGAAAGTCCCTTTTACCAGCTAAGGTAACGTAGTCCCAAGCTCCGGGGATGAGGATGTAGTCATCTCTGGAAGGCCATCGTTTTGTCTACTACAGCATCATTTAGGTCTCCTCCCTTCTGAGTGTGAGTAACTGACATGGGATCTTTTTGGTGAAATTCAAAAGAAGAATTCAAATACATTTTTTAAAAGATTTTATTTATTTATTTGTTTATCTGGGAAAGAGAGAGAGAATAAGCAGGGGAGTAGCAGAGGGAGAGGGGGGAAGCAGGCTTCCTGCCAAGCAGGGATCCTGACATGGGGCTCAATCCCAGGACCCTGTGATCATGACCTGAGCTGAAGGCAGACACTTAACTGACTGAGGCACCTAGGCATCCCTCAGATATGTTTTCTAAACATGCTAATACCAGTTTTGATATCCATAAAGGATGTACACACTTTATTTAAAGTGAACGACTGTCTTTTAGGAGCAAATATAATCACAGTCTTCGATATTTAATATTAGGTTACACTTCTCAAACTGGGACTTCCAGGGTCTCAGCAGGTACACCCAGTGACCAAAGGTAATAAGTTGCAGGATAAACATTCCCAGAGTGCCAATTTCAGTAATTATAATAAGCTAGTTGAAACATTTTATATTAAAGATGAATGTGGCTATAATATAGACTAGACTGGAAAATTTGAAAACACTTAATAATAAAAATGAGTCGTTAAAGAAGCAATGGTTTGTTTTGAACTGTGCCTGCTAAGTACTAAGACTACTTCTCTGCTTTAAGGAATATTTTGATGGAACATTTGAAAAGCACTTATTTAAATTAAAATAGTTTGTGGCACTTTACAAATATGACAAGAAAATTGCTCAAAAAAATAAAATAAATACTATCTCCTGGTTAAATTTAATTTTAGCCAAAAGCAAAATATTTTCATTGCAGTATTTGGAGATCATCTGTTATATGCTAAGCACATAATAATTCATCTATCATTATTGATATATTGATAATAATTCAATATCATTATTGATAAATTTCTGGTTCAGTATATAACTGAAAACCAATATATAAAGATATGCACAAATTAAACTGCTTTTATGTTTAGAAGAGGTCCTCAGCAATTCACCTGAAATAGGTTTACTTTTACTTTACAAACAATTCTAGTTAAGGTTGGCTATATGGCTTCCTTACCCAAAGCAATAACCAGCAAATTAGAGGGGAAGCCTCATTCCGGGAAACTAAGGAAAATTGATGGTACTGTTAAAAAATAACACACACACACACACGAAGTTTAAAAAGTACTTTTGCCAACTCCTATACACCAGACATGATATCATATAATTATCACAATCCTGTCCAGGATTATGGCCAGGATCAGAGAGGTTGAAAAGATTGGGATTCAAAACAAACCAAGCTCCAAAACTTGTGATCTTTCTCTTACAGAAAACTCAGCATAGTTCTTTAGTAAAGCAAGTAAGGGGTATAAATGAATTTAGGTTACTTTGTTTTGTTTTGTTTTGTTTTGAGAGAAAGAGAAAGTGAGTAGGGTAGGGGGAGAGAGAGACTCTTAAGCAGGCTCCACACTCAACACAGAGCCTGATGCAGGACTCGATTTCATGATCCTAAGATCATGACTGAGCTGAAATCAAGAGTCCATCGCTTAACCAACTGAGCCACCTAAGTGTATTGAGTTTAGAGACTTTTTCTTTTCTTTTTTTTTTTTTTAAATCTCCAATACCAAAGAGGTTTTATTCCATGAAGGGTAGAACTTGAGTTATGTGTTAAACATGGCTTTCCGGAATAACTCATCAGCCAAAAATTCATTCCATGGTCCAAGCACACAGCTAAATCCAGAACAGCCATAATAGTGGGAGATTTTTATTTCATGTATTCATTTTTCTTCCTATGTATAAAGGGTATAATTTATCTTTCTAAGATTCGAATTACTCTTTTACTTGTGGGTACCACTTAAATTCCCTTCTTTAAATAAAATGGACTTTTGTTTTATTTCCAAGGAGTATATATTGATTCTGCACATACACTTTTCTCTGGCTTGCTGCTCTAGTTTAACCCCTTCCTCTCTCTCTTGCAGGATTCATTCTTGTAGGGTTCTCATGAAGGTCACGTGAATGAGTGCTCAGAGAGCACTTAATACAGCTCTTGGCAATTAGTACATGACCTTCAGGGGTTTTCCTTTTGTGGAAACTCCTACAATTGTGAGTACCCAATTATGATGGCTTATTGTTAATAATGTGTTAATAGGAGTTATAAAAGAACACATTTTGCTCTTCCATTATTACCCAATACCCAGCATAGAATAAAATAAGCCCAAATAGAAGTCCAAATTTTATTAGAGAATATATCTAAAATACAATATTTATTAAGTTATGATATATTATTTGAATGGAAATATACTCTGTATTACAACTATAACAATTTTACAGATAATACTTCATTTACATCTCTGTAATTCAAAAGTCACTAAATTACAACATAATTCATTTTCCAGATAACATTGCTACAAATATATAAGAATTTAAAATTTTTTTCTTGAATATAGTATCTCGGAATCATAAACATTTATTTCATCTGATTTACATTACATAGAATCATGACTATTTCACCTGATTTACATTACACAGCTCAATTTATCTCATGGAATGGATTTGCACTCAATCATTCTACTTTCCTATGTTTTAAAGTTAGCATTTTTGTGAACAATTGTCCGTGCTCATCACCCCATGTGCTACCAACAAAGTCAAGATGCTTTGTTCTCTTATTCCTTATATTATATTCTCTCCCACAGAAAGGCTATTACCAGAACCAAAGCACCAGTCTCAGCAATTCGGTCAAGCACGACAACTGGTCAAGTTCTTCACATTTTACTAATGAGGACAACAGGTGAGAGATAAGGATCTAGAAAACCAGACGCAAAGCAGCCAAGGTCCGATTCACCAAGGTAGATCTGTGCTTAGCTAATATCCCGAATATCCACTATCTGGATATGGGCTCTGGGGCCATCTTATTTGAAGGACGCATTAATCTGTCTGCTGTGCAGGGGCTGAGCTGGACGCCAATTGTCCACCATCAGCTCTTCAGGCTCGCCCTCCTTATTGAAATTAAGCTTACGGAATCTCATCATCTAAAAGGCAAAATACAAGAGAAAAGATTTTAAAATACAAGTTTCCCAATAGTATTCACTTAGGTGCTTATTCTCCCATATTCACCAATAGTCACTATACTTTGTATGTATCAAAATTCAAAGTTCACTTCGGTTCCCAATAAATATACAATCACATAAACTTTATATATGTATGCTTTTAGTGACAAGTCAATTTCTGGAAAATACACACAAGATTGTTGGTGTCGTTTAGAAGCAAATTTTCAGTGGGCTTATTTTTATCCCCTCTTAATTTTAAAATCAATCATCAAAAGTCTATAAAACATTTCTGAGATGTAAAATAATAATAAAAATTCTAGATCCAAATTATAGAGTTTTGCTTTCTGCCCCAGGAAGATAAACTACAGCATCTGTACTATTGGATAAAGTGGTCCAGGATCCAAAAGCCCCAGGAGATAAGTGACTGGTGCGCATCTCTGCTTTAATGTGCAGAAACACATAAATGAATTTAACATTAGTTAAATTATCCAGGATCCAAGTTCTTGTGGACCTTACAGAGGCCTGTCCGTTTTCTACATTTCAACTGTGGGGGGAATAGAGACAGTCTATGGGACTATCAGTGACCCAGAAGCTGCATTAATAATTTGAACCTCATAAACTATATTGTATGGGAAAGGTAAGAATCTGTGGTCTGGGCTTTAGAGCAACTTGGAGTGAGTTTTGATAGATAATTTTCTCCAAGGGATGGCTTTTCCTTTTGTCAGAATTCAGAAATGTATTCTGATAGAAATAATGAGGAAGTGGAGATGTAACATGGCGGGGCGGGGGCATTAAGGGGGTAGGAGAAGAATAAATGAAACAAGATGGGATTGGGAAGGAGACAAACCATAAGTGACTCTTAATCTCACAAAACAAACTGAGGATTGCTGGGGGGAGGGAGGTTGGGAGAGGGTGGTGGGGTTATGGACATTGGGAAGGATATGTGCTATGCTGAGTGCCGTGAAGTGTGTAAACCTGGCGATTCATAGACCTGTACCCCTGGGGATAAAAATACATTATATGTTTATAAAAAGTAAAAATAAATTTAAAAAATAAAATAAAAATATAGAACAAAATAAATTGAAAAAAAAAAAAAAGAAAGAAAACTGGGTAAGCTCTCATGTGAGTGAGCTGTTACCTGTGAGTTACCACTGATATCTATGGAACCTTGAATGTGAAATCTCATGGTCCTGGGCCTCGATTTCCTTGTAGCTTATACAAAAGCATTTATTAGGTGACAGACACCTTTCTCACTTAACCCTCACGATTATCCAGTTGTACAGAGCAAACAAGCTGCCTAAAGTTATGGCTAATCCCAGCAAATACTTCTTGAATGCTGTTTATCTGCTAAGCACTGTTATGGACACTAGTTTCACATCTAGAAGCAGGAGCAGGAGGATTCAACCCCAGGTCTGTCAGAATCCAAAAGCCACGCTCCTCTGACTGGACGAAGGGCTCGACCTCACTTGAAAAAACCAACCTGCTCACTGCTAACGCTGATGGGCTCCTTGAGCACGATCCAGGTCACGCATTCCAGAAGGGGAGGAGTGGTCAGTGAGCCTGGGTAGGTCCAGTAGTCCAGACTTCCAGGAAGGAGGCCACGAGGGTCAAAGTTGGTGAAGTCAGCACTCTTACCCTGGAACAAGGCAAACACACCGGTTACAAATGCCACAAGATCAGAGCGGGAGGAAGGCAGGAGATTAGGAAACAGATATTCCCCTCTGGTTGCCAAAACTTTTTTTTTTTTTTTTTTTTTTTAAAGAGGTCCCATGTTGACCAGAAAACAAAGTGAAAAAGAAATTAAGAGAGATATCTGACTTGGAAATAGAGATGAGCAGATATGGGCAAGAGAGCCTGACTCTCTAATTTTCTCATGTCCAATTCTCATCTTGTCCTCTCAAATCATCCCTTATAATTTCCATTGTTATTAACTGATCACATCCAGCATTTACAACAAAACGGCTGCTACTGAAATAATGCAATTTTAGGCCTCAGTAACAAAAATATAGTATCTTTGATAAGGAGGTAATTGTCTTCCTATTCTATCTGATCACCAGATCAGGACTAAGGAACCCCTTTCCTTTCTGGACACTACACTTTCAAAGCATTAGATGTACAAGGCAGACAGCTACAAGTAGAGTGACCAGGTTGTTACAAAGAGAGAAAATTGCTGTATGGGAATAGTTAAAGGGCACTAAAGATAACTAGCCTGAGGGTAAGTAAAATGCTATTAGAGAAAGGGGTCAAAAGAAAGAAGGACCATGTTTTTTACTTTGTTTTGTTTTGTTTTACTGAGGTATAATTAACACATAATATTATATTACCTTCAAGATGCCCAACACAATGATTTGATATTTATGTATATTGTAAAATGATCACCACAATAAGTCTACTTGTTAACATGTAACAGTCTGTTACTAAGTTACAGCCCAGTTACTAATAATTTTTTCTCTTATGATGAGAACTTCGAAAATCTGCTCTTAAAAAAAAAGGTCTACTCTTAGCAACTTTCTAATATGCAATGCAATATTATTAATAGTCACCATGCTGTACATTATATCCCCATGACTTATTTATTTATTATTATTTTAAAAGATTTTATATATTTATTTAAAGAGAGTGAGAGGGAGAAAGCACAAGAGGGTTAGGGTTAAAGAGTGAAGCAAACTCCCCACAGGGTGGGGAGCCACCGTGGGACTTGATCCCAGGACTCCAGGATCATGACCTGAGCTGAAGGTAGAAGCTTAACTGACTGAGCCACCAAGGTGCCTGAGTTACTTATTTCTTAACTGGAACTTTGTACCCTTTGACCCCCTTCACTCACCTCCCCCCACCTCTGATAACCACCAATCTGTTTTCTGTATCTAGAGCTCACGTTTTTGTGTTTTTGTTTTTGTTGTCTGTTTTTTAGATTCCACATATAAGTGAGATCATATGGTATTTGTCTTTTTCTGTCTGACTTATGTCACTTAGCATAATGGCCTTAAGGTCTACCAACATTGTAATCAATGGCAAGATTTCCTTCTTTTTTGATGACTGGACAATATTCTATTGTGTATATATAATATATTATATTATGTATATAATATATAATTATATAAAAATATTATAATATTATTATATTTTATATATATAATATGTTACATAAATATATTATATATAGCACATTTCTTTATCCAGTCATCCAGTTTGGACAGTTAGACTATTTCTGGATCTTGGCTTTTGTAAATAATGCTGCAATGAACATGAAGATACATATATCTTTTTAAATAAGCATTTTAAATCAGGTTTATTCCACATAATCCAAAGGGGTCAGCTAGGAGTAATAAGGGAGCCTTTCAGAAGATAAATGTGGCTTCAGTTTGAGGATAAGCTTTATAAAGCCAGAGCTGTCCTTGGTGATCGTACGTAGCAGATGTTCAATGACCTAAACGTGGCTCTGCCATAGAGAGAATTCAAACATGGGATGGGTTATTCTTCAGGCTCACCAATGTCTTTTCTATGTTAACCAGGTAACTGGCACAGAGCTAATACTCCACGGATATCTGCTGCATGAATGAGGGAATAATTTGGCCAGAAGATCTTTCAGTTTCCTTGTAGTCATGAGAATTCTCTGACTCTTGTAATATGAGTGTTCAAACAATAGGGAAGCAAGACTAAATAAATGCAAGTCTTAAAATGATACTAGCATTAGGATCAACTTTCAGATAAAGAAAAGTTAAATGAATAGATAAGCAACATTTTACCTCTGTTAACTCCTTATTGAAACACCACATGTCAAACCAAGATTATTCATTTTGATCCAAAAAGTGTATATATATATACACACACACACACACACACACATATATACATATATATGTATATATGAAAGTACTCTATTGAGGTGGCAAAAAATTCAACTGTACCTTTGTCTTTATGGAATCCAGGGCATCGAGGACTTTTTGTAGGCCTGGTCTGGCATCACCAATCTATAGAAAGACACGACATAGAAGGTATTGGAATCCTGTTGGTACTACATCAGTGTTGATTTGAGCAGCTCTACCATAAAATTTTTCCAAGTAGTGCACCAAAGTCTCCCACTTGCTACGTGCCACTCAACCATCTTACTCTGACTACACGGGTACCATGAACTTCCCCATTTTCACCGACAACTTCCCTCCAAGTTCTATCCCCCACCCCACCCCATAGTTCTCCTGAATCTACCCCGTAAAAATCACCAGTGACCTCTAACTGACCTCCAACTGCCAAAACAAAGAACACTGCTCAGAGCTTACCTTCGTTTTGCAGGATTTTATACTATTGACTTCTCTCCTTTTTGAAATTCTCTCCTCCTTTGGCTTTCCCTCTGCCCTCCAACTTCGGCAGTTTCCCTTGACTCTTGTATTCCTTTTTAGCCATTTCATTAACATCTTTCCATTGCCTTAAATGTCTTACATTTTGCAGTTTCTTGGGACTGCATGCTCAGCAGCTTCACCATCTCCCTCTTCAGGCTTTTCTTGGATGATTTCATACTCATGTGTAGCTCGCACCTTGACATATGATGTCAGGCTCCATGAATCTCCAGCCTAGACCTATCTCCACTTGCTTTATAACTTTCTGGAGGGCAGCTCAACCTGTAAGTCCCACTGTTGCCTAGAATTCTCCAATACTGGGTCGCTGCCCTTGAGCCCTCCAAATCTTGATCTTACTTTAGCAGACTATCATGAAACAATACTATCTAGTTAGGGACGAATTTTAAAACAAAAACCGGTAGTCATCTGAAGTATACCTCTTTTTCCTTTCACATTTCCCATGTATACACCCTTCACATTTAATATAAATAGCACCTCATGAATACTTCTCAGATTGTTTCTCCACTGCTACTAGCTACTGTGGGGGGAGGGGTTGCGGGGGGGAAACAGGTGCCTGAAAATATTTTGGAGCCAAAGGCATTTCCGAGGCTCTTTGTAGGATGTCCTGTTTACTCTGAATGTTCTGTTTGCTTAATCTTTCTAAAATAAAAAAATTAAAAATTAAAAAAAAAAAAACAGGGAAAAAAAGAACTGAGCCATTAACTAACCTGCAAAAAAATACCCAAAACAGCCAGTCCATCAGGTTGCTGCACAGCTTTCCCAAAATCCCCATATTTGGTGTTCCAGTGAACCAAGTGAAGCTAAAGCAGTGGGAGACAAAACCACAATGAATGAGACACATAATAAATCCTACAGGTTTCATCCAGTGATCTTTTTCCTCATAGCTAAAGGTTACTAAAAAGAGTAAACATGTGGATAACTTAAAAAATAAACTTTTCTTTCATTTTAATTCTAATTATTCAGTATTTGGCATAACAGCAAATGACTTCATCAACTTCAAGACAAAGAGTTACATGTTCTTGTGGAAAGACACAAAGCTTATTTCTAGATATATATTAAAACGGGATCCTCCAATTTGAATCTATTTTATTTTTTGCTAATGATGTCCTTGGAAGTAGTAGAGAATGTTTTGCAGCATTCATTGTAATATCACAAATAAAAGTTATAAGAAGCAAATATGAAGGTCCTTTGTAAAAAAAAAAAAAAGAGTTCATTTAGATTGAGTCGAATTTACAAAATTAAGGTTTTGAAATTAAAACTGAATATCAATTTACATCTTTCCCTGGAAAGCAAAAAAGCGTCTCTTACCTCTGCAGCATATTTCTTTTTATCCACAGTGTGCTCAGAACCTTGCCCATCAGATGAACCCCAGTGAAAGTGAAACTGAATCAATCTGTAAGTGCCAGTGAGGGGTCCTCCTTTCAGCACTAAAATTTAAAATATATATATATATATAAAATATATGTATATGTATATTATATATGTGCATATGTGTGTGAGTGTTTATATGTATATGAATGTATATACATACACACAATCATGTGTATACACACATACACATACATATGCACATGAAACACACAGTATTAAATATTACAGTCTAATTTAACCCTGTTTCGTAGTTCTAAATTTATGCCTGTAGCAACATTTTCGCTCTGGGAAAATTAAGTCCAGACTCAAGTTTAGTCTATAGTGCTGAACAAAATCATTTCAGCTGGCTTCTCTCCTCACTCGTGTTGGCTTGAAGGATGGGTGTTTTTCCCATCTGGTTTCTGAGCACAGTGATACTTCTCTCTGGATTTGGTTAGGAGTCAGAGGTGCTGGCTGAGAAAGAGGAAATTTTAAGTGGAATTATTAAGTCCTCTGTGAATCACTGAGGAAGTGCCCGTGCAGCTGCTTGCCAGTGCGGGTCTGTGGCCCACACTGACCAGCGTGGGAAGCCCTGCTCTACATGGCCCAGTGGCTGTCCTACTACCTGCTTCGCTAACCTCCGAGGCCAGTTCTTAACCCTCCAGAATTTGTGAAACCATAAGCATTCTATTGATCTTAGTAGAATATCCAATTCTCCTTGCCCTGGACTTCCAAATTCTCCAGAATTTGGATTGTCACTGGTATTAACTAGCTTGGTACATTAAAAAAAAATTTTTTTTGAGATTGATTTAGAAAGAGAAAGAGAGAGTGGGTGCATGAGTTGGGGGGAAGGGTAGAGGCAGAGAGAATCTCAAGCCACTGACTTGATCCCAGGACCCTGAGATCATGACCTGAGCCGAAGGCAGCGGCTTAACCCACTGAGCCACCCAGGCGCCCCCATTAAAATTTTTTATTGAACATTTCTGACCTTTAATGTCCTCATCTGTAAAGTGTAATACATTCAATTGTTTATTACTTCACTAAGAGTTTGTTGATCATCTAACATATGCAGTACTCTATTGTCTCCAAAACCTTAAAATTCTGACTTTAATAACGGTCTAATGATTCCACTGTTCTGGTATTAATATAAGTTTGTTAGAGAAAAACACAAGATGTAAGAATGTGACTAGATGTCATCTTCTTAGGCCACAGTCTGTTTGCAGATAATTAATGATTTGTGTGTTACAGAGAATTAATATAGTATGAAATCAGTTTCCCCATCCTCTCCATAATCTTTTTTTTAAGTTATATGTATTAATGAAATTTTACCAATATATTTAAAAGCTTTTAAAATTAGTTTAGTTCTACCATCTGTTTTATAAGTATATTTTAATAGCTTTGGGTTATAAATCTATAAAACAGTGAGCCCAAACTTACTTTGGCTTTGCAAAACAAAGCAACAAAGTCTGTACAATCAAATTTGCTTAACTTCACCCAAATACACATAAACAGTAGCAACACCCATTCATTTACCCAAAGGAAAAAATAGAGCTGGCTGGAAGACATTTAGGCCTTTCCTACAGCTCTTGATACAATCTCTCCTTGCCAGCTCTGCCTTACAATACAGGAGAAAAAAAGAAGGAATTAAAAAAAAGAAAAAGAACCAATCAGAAGTGGTGTTATATTATAGATCTTCTAAGAAACATTGATTTGGGTATATTCTGATAAAATCACATCTTTTGAACCTTAAAAACAAATTATTATAAAAAAATTTTTTAATCTAATAATCTTGTAAGGAAAGATTTAGCCTTATCTGCCCCCTCCCCTAGGCTTCTTCAAAAATGAGAAAATTCCCATTTTTCATAATGATATAACCTAAAAACAAAATATATATTTATGAAATAATTGGTACTGAAACAATTCCTTTATCATTACTTTAAAGCTACTAACTGGCTGATCCTAAAAAGCAAATATCCTAACATCATTAATTCTATCAAGTGGCAAAATAAATGAAATAAAATCATATTAAGTAACCAGTGTAACTTATCATTCTAAATGAATCTCTTTTCCCTTATAAAGAATCATATCAGAATCTTAAATTTTAAAAATAATAAAGCTTACTGGCTATTTACTATTCTTATTCACTCCCTTGAAGACTTTAAGATTCCAGCCTAATTTATTTATTTCAGAGAATATTTAGAATTAAGCAAGAATATATTTGAGCTTTTCTTAAATAAGCTTTGTTAATTAAAAAAAAATGCTCTAGGTTCAATGATTAAACTTACTCAATACTAATCTATTATTACCAGACACCTGCTTTAGCTTTAGTTAAAATAAAACTATGTTGCTATGCAGATTAGAAGCCCATCGTACCTAGGAGAGATTATTAAATTCTTAAAATTTAATTGCTACAAAAAGAAGCATTTCTTGTCTTCTTCAGCTAGTTAGTTATTTCTCAGCAAATTCTTAGCATGGAGTTTTGTCAATGAAGTCCCCCTGAAAACATCGTTATAATAATAAATCACCACAAACCCCAATAAAGGTAGCATATATATATATATATACACACACACACACACACACACACATATATGTATATATATATATTTATTTGCAAAATGAAAAAGATATTTGGCTGAGAGATATGGAGTTTGCACTTTTTCCAGATCTACTTATTTATTTACTTATTTGGATTGCTACTTGCCATTTCTAAACTGTTCCAGTTTAAAATGAAGTCTGTTTTTCTGATGCAAAAGTAATTTGAAAAGGTAATAGAAACTGCAGACTCTGTTTTTCCTCTTTAAAATCCAGCCCTGCTGGTGGGGGTCCTGAAGAGTCAATAATTTATTGTATCATAGAAATGTATTCCACAGGGATGGGAGAGATATAAATGGGGTTTTCTACCAGATATCTTTTTCAAGATTCCCAAAACTTAATTTAAATCCAAATCTCAACACCAGCTAATTTTAATTTCGATGATCTCCCGTCAGTTATACATACTGCATACATAACACAGAAAATAAGCACTAATTATATTATAATCTGTCTTCCTATACATATTACTTAGGGAAGTTATGTAAATTCTGTTATTTGTGAAAATTAAGACATCACTCCAGTAATAAGACTATCTATGCATATTAAAAACTGAAAAATTAACATTTTAAAATTTTTTCTTCCCACTTTATTATTACTTAACGTAAGATGTATCCAAATAACCAACTAAAGATCCTAATGAATATTGATAATCTCTCTTAAATCCAATATACAGATAAGCCCATTTTCAATAATCTTTAGTTTAAAATTCAAATTTGAGGGATTTTTTATTAATGAAGTAAAGGACTAAGTCTGCTAAAACTGCGGCATTTCCCAGCAGATAAACAATCTTCTTTTATGAATACTTTTAAAATTATTAAATCATACATTGCTGTTTTGTTTTTTTAACAGTAGCCAATAATCCTAGGGTTATGTCAACTGAAATCAAGAAAATGAATGAGGACAAGATGTCGACAATCCATTTCTTTTAAATAATGAGATATTTAGCTGTCACTTTCACTACGGTAAACAACAATTAAAAATCAACAGAACAGAAATTTTTAGTTACAGGTATATGGAAATCATAGAAGAGTATAAAAAAAGAAACTCTTTTGACATGAACATAATTAAATACAGAACTTAGAATGCTTTGGTCAGTTTTATAAATACTTAGGGGTTTCTGCTTATAACATTAACAGTATGCACAACAAACCCTTTCACTTGTTGCTATTATGCTTCCTTTTAACTTAAAATTATTCATGGGAGGATAATTTTAAAGTTTCAAAAGCAAGTCCTTGAAAATGAAGCAAGACTCATGTATGAAGCTCTATTATGTCATAGAGACAGTGGTCTGCTTCAAATGAGCATAGGTAAACCGTTTCCTTCCTTTTTTTCTTGAAATAATATAAACAGATAAAAATATTTCCATTTCTGCAGAACAGAAATGATATGAGAGATGTATATAGACTGGCTCAATAATTTCAGGCATTGGTTTTTCAATATTTGCATCTAACATTGTAATAAAGCAGGAGAGTTTTAAACTCTTCCCTAAAACTTAATGAGTTAACAGAAGTTAATAATTTGACTAGTATTTTTTTCTCCAAGATAAAGCTAGTAATAAAAGAACTCAAGCAGAGAGAGTTATTTTTTAATAATTTTTTTGAAAGCCTAACAGGATTAGCAACTTTTCATTTATTAAAGGTGGTTTATTTTTAAAAGAATTTAGAAGATTGAGAAGTTAAAGCCTATTAACCCCGCAATTTTTTTTTATTAACTCCACACTTAAAAAGAATTATCTCAAGCTCAAATATACTAATAAACACAGCCAGTTCATTTCCTGATAACTTAGCACTAAGTTCAAGTCTAAGATAATATTTAGGATGTATTTGAAAACTTAAATCTATGAGAAATTCTAGAAGGCTGAAACCACACTAAAAATAAAAATAAATCAATTAAAATGAACTGAAGCACTATCAATGTAGAAAACAAGACATAAAAGATATCTAAAAATGTTAATGCCATAAAAATAACTCCTAGCAAAAAAAGATGTTAAGTTGTCGACTTAAAATATCGAGTGACCAAAATGAAGAAATTATTTTTAGATTTAAGTGTATAGAAAAGCATATCAATTTTTAAAACCATGGTATGTACACATTAAATATTAACTCTGGTTATCATTCAAAGATTCTTATTCAACTCCTATTTTTAAGTGATGGGCATTTAAATTCCTTAGCATTCTGTTTCCTCATATTTAAGTGAATTTGAGTGGAATATCTCCATCATTTGTTCTAACTTGAGAGTCTAGGATTCTTTAAAAAAAAAAAAAGTCAAAAGGGCTTTTCTCGGCATGGTATGATTGTTTGTTTTATTCTATAGATGTGTTTTTCCTTAATGCCAACATTTTAGTATAGTCTGCATCCTGGGGGGGGGGGACAAACCAAAACAAAAAAAAAAACGCTTCCTTGTTTAACCAGAACAACTGACAATGTTGAAGAGGTTTGGGCAAAGTTACAAAGGGATCTTTCATACATAAAGGAGAGCAGGTCATTCTAACATTAACTCTTCCTCGTCTGTCAGAGTAAATACTGCACTATTTCAAATCACAGGGTCTTTCCTACTTTTCCTGGCCTGGAGTCTCCTCCAAGACACCAAAATCCTTCAAGCCTCACCACAAGTTTTATTCACCCTGTAAAGTCTTTCCTGACTTACACAGGATGACTCCTAAGTCTCTTTCATGTTTCCATTGTTCCTTGGAATGGAACAACGTATGTCCTTCTTGGGCTTGCCAAAGTCATGGTCAGCATCTGTTATTTCTCTGCCTTTCCACCTGAGGCTTGCCCAGCATGAGTTCAAGGGATACAAGAAAGAGACCAAGCCTCAATCCTGCCTTCATGGTACCTAGCTGATCTTGCATTCAGTTGGCGTTTGGAAGGGTTTTCTTGTGGTGATGGTTGGCTTTTTTATAAGAACTGAGTGAAGAACACGTGTGTATCTAAAGACATAGGTTTGAGACCCCATTGGAGACACTTTCTTCATAATCTAAACATGGCTTTAATAATATATGTGTTACTCACCAGGAGAAGTACTTAGAAAAGTGTGGCTAGCTCTAATCAGTTACTGCTTGTGTAGAAATCCATCAGGACTCGACATATCCATGCTAAAATATGTAACTATATAACATCTCATATAAAATAAGTACATACTTTAATATGATAAATGGGATGTCCAGGAACATATAAAAATAAAATGTTTAAATCCCATTAAGTGATGGCAGGTAATCTTACAGCTCATTAGAAACTTTCTTCAGAAATCTTATCACAGGTGCAATCCCTACAACAATTGCCTAATAAAAGCAGTCAAATGGTATGAACACATGGAAACAGCAATGGTCACTTACTGTGGAATTACTACGTGCCAAGTGCTGGGCTAGGTGCTTCATATCTACTGTCCCATTTAATACTTCCTCCGTGGTAGAAACTACTCTTACTCCAATTTTACAGTTAAGGAAACTAAAAATTAGAGAGATTAAGTTGCTGTTGTTCCCAGGGCCACTGAGCTGGTTAGTGGCAGAGATGGAACTTGAGCCCATGGCTATCTGACCCCATTCCATGCTCATAATTGCTATTCTAAATGCTGAAATCCATTTTCCAGTAATAATATACTACTGGAACAATTACTTCATGACCAGATTTGTAAGCAACACAGGGAATTATCTCATCTGGTTCTATTTGTTAGATATTTGTTTCCTCATTGCTCCAAAAAAAGTATCCAATGTCTATGTTGCACCAAAGGAGGTATATAACTGGTAGACTTGACTCTCATTGAAAACGATGATCTCACTGACAACACTGAAACATACATTCATTGCATCTCTTTTTGTAGAAGTTGATAGGTACAGACTAAAATAGCTCACTTTTTTTGGTCTTTGAATAACTAAACATGAACTTTTATAGCATCCTTTCTGTATGTATAATACCACCAAGACCTACGGTCTTGTCCTATTATAATCAAAGTATACAATATTTTTAACAGGAAGGGAAGAAATTTGTTTCCCTCATATTTAACCTAATCATTTGAGCATTGTTTCGTTGGAGTGGGAGGCTTATTTGGGAAGGCAGTGTAGCAGAATGATTGAAGGAAGGTCTTCAGGAAACATCCTCTATTAAACCTAATAATCAAAGTCTAATTACTCATTATACTATGCCAGAATGTGTGTGTGTGCTTGTGTGTGTACTGGGGGGAGGTGCACCCAGGGCAGAGGTAGGTTGAAAACATTTCTCAGATGATCTCCACATCACCCTCCATCAAGTTGTCTTCCAGAATCACTATTTCAGAAATCCAAGTGTCAAAAAAGTGTTTGAAGCAGGGGGAGAAGGGATTTTTTTTCCAAATTGGAAGGAATATACAAGAGAGCTACAAAAAAAGAATGGTCAACTAGGCTATGGTGATTATAATCACACTTATATATTAGTACTATCCGTCGTTACTCCAAAATTTTGACAACATTACTGAATGCATCCCTGTTTCTCTGTGCTCTCTTTTTGCCCCATGCTTTCCCTGCTCCCATACCATCACCGCTCATCATGTGTTTGCAACGACCTTCAGAGGAAAGCACTCAGGAAAATAGGGCACTGGCAATTAAACCAACCAGTGGGCAAAGAAAGCTGCTACCATGTCTGAATGGGATTGTTCTCCTGTTTCTAAATAAGAAAAAAGCATTCAATGGGCATCCTGTAAACAGCCCCGCTACAGATAAATTACAGTAATTGGTTTTGTCAGCAATGGGCCAGGTGGGCCAAGGCCCACCCACTCTAAAACATCTTCATTTGTGGAATGAATTTCTGGGTGGATACCAAAAAATACTGCCTCCTCTTAGCACACTTGTACCCATAAATCCAATGTTTCAAAAAATTTTCACTATTTTAAATAGTGAGGTTTTCATCACTCCCCTGTCTACTGCCTTGAAGAGAGCACTAAAGAGGTACTTTTTATTGGATAGGATCAATTCTGGAAGGCAAATATTTTAGAAAGAATCTTAAAAATTTCAGTTTTTGCAAATCTCCTCCTTGCTGATCTTCACATCGCAGCGACCTTGCCTTCTGTGACTTGTCACAAGCAGATCACAGTTATTCGGTGCCCTACATAGAAACCAGGAATTGTATAGAGGAGCAACAGCCCTGGGCCACTTCAAAGTAATTGGCCTACTTCTCAGAGCCTGGGACCTAACAAAGATTAGCAAAGTGGCATCTTTGAGTACTGAGACAAACTGTAGTATTAAGCCACTGCTCCTGATTCCTCTCATTAAGCTGGGAAAGTACTGGGTAAAAGGCACATGTTATTTTTTAAACACTGACCTGCTTTGTCCTGGGAGTCATCGAATTCCACGTTGAAAGAGTGACCGTTGTTGATGATCCTGCGAGAGACCGCTTGCTCATAGGAAGGAGACAAAGCCTTCAGGGCAGGGTCATGAATGGCTGCTTTGGTGTCGATGTCAACAGGGGACTGGCGCTGTCCCTTGGCAATGGGGAACTCCTTATGCCAGTGCTCGGGTCCTAGCGGTCAGAAGAGATGTGTGAATCCCCCAGTGTGGGGAAGGGCACAACCAGAGCCCTAGAAAGGGGCAATAATTCTGGAGCCAATGTGATCCGTTGCAATTTTGGTGGCCCCATTTAGCTGAATACCTCTGGGAAAACAATGTGTGCCTCAGTTTCATCATTTGTATTATGGGGTCATAACATGCGCATCGGAGAAGTTGTGAGAACTGGAATCAATACACGAAAGGTCATCGAACAAACAGAGTGCCATATAAATATTACCTATTTTTACCCTCATTTTACTGAATTCGAACTGAAATTGGGCAGACACTACCGCAGGGCTTGTGGTTAGCATTTAGGATATTCAAGCTCATTTAAGACCTTGGAGCCGGTTGGGATTTCTCCCTGGAGTTCTCCTACTGAATGTAAAGGCCGAGTCACTGCTCAGACCCGGGCACCTCTCTTGTAAAGATCAGGGAAGCCCCACGCCACCCCCATATGCGCAAGGGGCGCCAGACGCATCTTTCTTTTGCGTTGGTTGGCTTTGGAGAACCCAGATCAGTAGCCATGATAAACCCAGGTTCCTAGTGACCCCTAACATTAAGAGATGAGAGGTGATGGGTAAACTCAGAAATCACCGCGATGGATTCAAACCAGCCCATGAAAATGCCCCGGGACAGTATGTGCTGAGCGCCTTAGCCACAGGTGGTGCTGAGAATGAAGTGTGTAGGGGGAAGGGAGAGTCCCCTAATTTTTCTGCAATCAACAACTAAAATTTTCCCTTTACCCTTCCTCGCTTCCTCCTAGGTCTGGTTAGGATAGTCTCCGCTCGGGACCCGAGGGCAACTGTCCTCCAGTCCCGAGGCTGAGGCTGCGCTCCTCCTCCCTCCCGCCCTACGCGCCACCGCTGGACGCGGGGATTCCTCGACAGTGACCCCGGGGGCTGCGGCAACGGGGGCATCCCAGCGACAGGGAGCAGCGGGCGGGGCAGGCTCGGGGGCACACCTTGCCTCGCGTGCTCCGACTAACCGCGGTAAACAGCAGGTGCGGGCGCTGCGGGGCCGGGGCCGGGGCGGGGGCCGACAGTGGGGCCCCGGGCGCCGCCGCCGCCGCGCCGCCCTCCTGCTGCACTCACCGTTGTGCTTGCCGTATCCCCAGTGATGGGCCATGGTCGTGCGGCTGGTCGAGGCAGGGCAGGAGTTGGCGCCGTTCTAGAGGCGGCTGCTCCTCGGGCGCCTGCACCGTGTGTCCGCGGGTCGCGCCGTCACCGGCTTTTATAGGCTCCCGCCAACTTCGCGTTTCGGGGGCGGCCCGGGGGAGGGAGCCCCGGGTGGACCTGGATGAGGGGAGGAGGAGGTGACGGGCGGAGGTGATCTCCCAGTGCTTGGGGCGGGTCAGGCGGGCGAGGCACCGGGGGCGGGGAGAACGCCCTCTCGGCGGGCGTTCTGCCGGGCTCAGGACCTCCTCTCCTGCCCCCCGGCTCCCCTCGGCCCGCGGCCCGGGCCCCGGGTCCCTGGGCCGGCAACGAGGCTCCAAGCTCTGGGCGCGCGTGGTGGCGGCGGCGGCGGCGGCGGCGGCGGTTCCCGGGCTCCTGGATGGGACTGGGGCTGGCAAGCGTCTAGGAGCACCCCATCCCCCTCCTGGGTGCGGAGTCTGGCGGCCGTGCTGACTGCTCGGGACCCGGGCCCCTGGTTCTTTTCATCCGTCGTCCGCATTGTGATCGCATCCCCGGCCTCAGAGCCCTCCCGCCCCACCCCCTTGACCCCACCGGCGCCGGGGTCTCCAGCCCCGAGGGTTTACTGCCGGGTGTCCCCGGCCGGGGACTGGCAAGCTAGGTTAGGAGCTATGACCTTGGGGCAAATAGGGATACGGTCCTTGAGGCTCTGGGGAGCGAGCAGCTTTGCGTACCGAAAGCCACGCGCCCCCTGCTGGACGTCCGTGGAATAAAGCGAGCAAGAGGAGCGAGAGTCTCTTCTGCCCTTCGTCCACAGAAGCGAGCAGGGGAGATTGCATTTCCTTGATGCTGTCAGGGCTGTCAGCGTAGAGTCTGAAGAAGGGCTTATCTCCTCCCACTTTCCTCCTTCTCTTTAAAAAATTAACTTTGGGGGAGAGACTTCCTTGATGAATACATATTAATTTAAAACTTGTCCCCCAAAACTTCTAAAACAAATTTCTTTTCTCAGAGAAATTAGGTAAAAGCCAGCATTGCTTGCGAAGAGGTGGGAACTTTCCCTAGCTGTAAAAAGAACTTGGCATCTGAAATACGTAAGAAATAATTAAAAAGAGAGATAGAGAGAGAGGATTTTTTGAGGCAAAATGGGTCCCCTTCTTCCTATACCTATACACATATATTTTTGGTTATATTGAAATGAAGATTAATATTTTAACATTATGTATTTCAACATTTTCTTTGATTTCTTTTTTAATGGTCTGACTTAAAAAGGAAAAATTTCTATTGCCATCTAAAAGGGTTGTGGGCTTGAAGCACTGTCCTTACTATACCTAATAGATAAGTCAGGACTGTTTTGGGGGGGCAGAATTCATTTCCTTCAAAGGACTTTGCCACAAAAATGGGAGGAGGATTTTCTTTCTTGTGGATCTCTGTGATCTTTGAGAGAAACAAATATGATTCATGTTTAGATTTATCTAAGAATCTAGAATCTAAGAATCTAGAAAAGTGTATACCTCTGGTTTTGCAGGGAGTTCTCTTTGTTGATATCACAGTGAATTTTTAGGCAAGAGTAACAATGAACTGTTTTGGTTTCTAGGATCATCACAAAATGTAGTTAATAGTTAAGAAAAACTTTTTATTTATGGCTTTCTAACTACATGGACTCTCATGGGGTTCAGTGAAATAATCCTGATTCTTTGCACAATTTTAGGATATTTATTTAACTCAAAAGGAGAGGGCCTTGCAGTTGCTATGAGCCTCTTCTCTAGGCCCTGGTGATGTAAAATTGACAAGTACCAAGAGTTGAGAGTTGAGTAAAGTGAGTTCTAAAGGTTCTATGATGGTACCCAGGCTATTAGACAGGCTGGCATCCTTGCTTTGTCAATTTCTGCAAAGCTGGAGCCCCAGGACACAAGTGGTAACTACCCAAGAATTCTCTTTGAAATGATCGTAGTCACTAATCCAAATGGAGGTAACCTTAGTTTCTCTTTACATAAATCAATCACTTAACGAATAACATTGTGCTGAAATTAGACTTACTTTTGAATCTGGGCTAAATCAGTAGTCTTCTGACCTTGGACAAATTGCATGGTCTTGCAAAGATTCAGATTTAGTAGAGTGCCAATAATTAGAGCTTGATGAACTTTGGTTATCATTATTACTATTACACATTTTTGAGCTCCAATTACATGCCTAATGTTTTTAGGTACGACGTAAGGTGTAAAAACTTTAGTCATCTCTCCATTAATTCATTCAACAAATCTATCAAGTACTATAAAGTGCCAGGCACTTTATAAGTGCCCAGGGGGTACAGCCATGAACACGATCAACAGGATCCTTGGCTTCATGGAACTTACATGGAGATGGGTGGGATTAGTATACAATAAATTAAAAAGCAACAAAAAAGTGAACTTCCAACAGTGGTGATTACTACAAAGAAAATAAATTGGGAATGAGGTAGAAAATTATGAGGGGGGGGAATATTCCTTTAGATGCAGTCGGTGGTTATGGAAACTGTAGTGAGGTGTCATTTCAGGAAAGATCTAGGGAAAGACATTTCAGGCAAAGGAAACAGTAAGTGTAAAGGCCCTGACTGAGGACATTTCTGGAACAGAAGAATTTGTGCCGGGAGCGCTGTGAATGAAAAAGAGGCAAGTAGGTATAGGCCAAAATGAGAGAGCAGGGGCGGCAGGCAGCAAAGGCTTGAGACTGTGATACCAGGAAGGGTTTGATACCAATTAATTACATAGGGAAGCCACCAGGAAGCTGTAAGAAAGGGAATGATACAAACTGCAACAATATAGCGTTTCAGAAGGAAAGGGAGTTGAGAGATTTATGTGGCCCAATTCTTCATTCTATAGATGAGGAAATTGGCAGAAGTTCCCAGAATGCTCCTTGCTATTCCCCACCTCCTTGCTTTTGATCATCTGACAATGACCTTTCACAAAATGATCCAGACTCCAATTCTTGACATATAAAGCCACTTTAATCCAGCTTCTGGCTTTCCTCTCTCAGCCTCTGAGTTTCTGGACATTCTTCTGCAATGGGATGGGAGGGAATATCACATAATTGCTAAGGGCTAAGCTTTTGTGAGTTTGGATTCAACTTCTAGGACTTATCTTCTATATAACCTGGGATGATTTATTTCGGAAGCTCTCCAAGCCTCAGTTTCAACAGCTCAAATGTAAAAAAAAGGTACCTTGGGCTGTTGAAATGTTAAATGGACTAATTTGTGTGATTTTGTCATGTAAATTAAGCCTGATGCCTGGTATGCTACTAGCTGCTCTATTAGGATTCTTGTAGCAGAGATGTAGAATCAGCAGAGATGTAGAATTTTGTGATGGGGATCAACTTTGCAAGAAGACAGAACTGAGTTCAGATTCTAGTTCAACACTCACTTGCATCACTTAGGCAAGCTAGATAATCTCTCTGAACTTCACTTCCTTATTTGTAAACTGGGTGGGAAATTAAAGCTGAGGATCATTATGATAAGAACTAATATCTGGAAGATACCACTTATGGTTTTTTTTAAAAATTGAATAAATAACAATTATTATTTAGTACTTTCCATTGTAAAATAATAGATTGGCTTTTCTGTTTCTCTAGCTTACATGAAAAAAAAATCACATTTGCTTCTTGATTTTCAGAGTTCCTACTCTTAAAAAAAAAAAAAAAAAGTACTTACTGAAAAGTGATTACGCTTCAGGCATGGTTCTAAATGTCTCACACGGGCCTACATTATAGCCAGGGATGCTGGTGCATAGATATAAGGCAGTTTACCCCAGGTGTCCACTAGGAAGTGATGGGCCAGGTGTGTAACCAAGTGGTCCTACTTAGAAGTTGGAGCTCTTAGCGATGAGCCTCACTGAGGGCAGGCTACGTGACTTTAAGGAGTGTGTAAAGTCTCCTTCTCTTGCCCTTATAGTAAAAATGCCTTAGGATTTTGTCTGCAACACTACTCTGTAAAACGGAAAAGTTATCTCAACCTGCTGCTCATTTTTAGGGTTTCCTACCAAACGCCTCCTAACCATTAAAGTGGCAGGAAATAACATTAACTCTGTACCTAATGAACAGATAAATTCACTTTCCTTAGTAAACTACTTTTCAGACAAAAAATTTAGTTCCTCAATGTGTCTTTGTTATTTTTTTTTATGACAAGTAGTAGCATTTAAACTTTCCTATAAGTAATTAAATTCATTTAGGTTTTAAGAGTCACTGGGGAATCCAAACATCGCTACCAAGTTTCAGTTTCAACTGGAACTAGAATGGAAATATTCAGTGGGACAATTACAGGAAAAAAATATAAATTCTGCATTTTAAATATTTTATGGTCCAGGATAGCTACCACATGCGGCACCAAGAAATATTCAGTTTAATAAGAATGAAAGTCTATCTCATCTTAGAGCATTGGTTCTCATGATGCTCTCATGCATCATGGGGGGAAGTTTTGCCCCACAGACAATACAGACAATTTGGATTGTCACGACCAGGGGTGTGCAAGCTAGCATTCAGGAATGCTGCTAAACATCTTACACTGCACAGAACAGCCCCTTATAACAAAGAATTAATCCATCTAAAATGTTAATAGGACCAAGATCATGAAACCCTGCCTTAAGAGTATCTACAACGTTAGGCTTTTGTGGACAGTTTTTAAAAAGAGTTATATTTGTGTCCAGCAAAACAGGAGCCCTGGGATCGTGCTTTGCCCATAATATGCCCTCACTGATTTTTTGGGGGTGGGGTGGGGTGGGGTGGTTAGACTAGACAGAAAAAAAAAAAATCCCACCCCTGTATCTTAAGATCATTGTTTCTTCGCTTTGCCTCAGCCTATTTCCAACGATGGCTTTCCTACCAAAATCGTGATCGCTTGATTTTGTTAATAGTAGCTTTGTCACATGATTGAATTTCTCTTCTGCTTATACATCACCATGGTGTATGTGGAATTTTTTTACTTCCTTTTAGAAACAAGAACAATCGAACATTTTCCATGCAAGGGGAATTATAGGCATTACAAGTAAGTTTTTCCTCCTGACCAAGGGCAAGCATCAGGAGTCACAAGTGTCATAAACTAGAGGCAAAACATACTTTCCCTCCCCAAGTTATCCTCTTCTACCTCCTTCCTCAGCTAATCCCCCCTTTGGTGAGACAGTGGATGAAACAGTGGCCCAGCTCCATGTGGAACCTTAGAACAGAAGAAAGTTGACAGCTGGCCAGAGACTGTATAACCTGATCTTGTCAGCGGAAGGTTCCAAAGCATCTATCTCCACGGCGCAATGCAGCAACCCCGGGGGTGCACATAAGAGGCCACTTCCTGGCAGGAGGAAAATGTACGCACTACTATTTATAATTATTTTTTCACCCTCTAAAAGTGTCTCCTTTGCTTTAATATATATAATAGTGTGTATATAATCTATTTTTAGATTATAAAAATTGGGGATTCCTTCCCTCAAACTATGTCTTAGTGGCCTGCATCATCCCAAGGGAGTATGGAGGGGTGCCTTGGGGGCTCAGTGGGTTAAGCATCTGCTTTCAGCTCAGGTCATGATCCCAGAGTCCTGAGTCCTGCTCAGCAGGGAGCCTGCTTCTCCTTCTCCCACTCCTTCTGCCCTTCTCCCTGCCCAAGCTCACTCACTCGTTCTCTCTCAAGTAAATAAATAAGATCTTTAAAAACAAACAAACAAACAAACAAAAGGAGTATGGAGTCCATTGCTGGCCTAGAGGCCCAGGTGACCCAGAGCCTTGTTTTGTGGGTTGCCTGTACCCTTGGTTCTACTATCTTCTCCCTCTTTTGAATGGCACCGATATCGCTATTGAACATATATTTCGTGCCCAGTGTGCTGGGTACTGTGGTCATGCCTGATAAGCCCTTCCCTTCTGTGGTCACAGCCATGTTTAGTACAATTTCTTTCCAGTAATGTTTAGACATTGCTCTTTTCTATGTTTTTCTTCCCCTTGATGTTTCTTGGTAGTTCCTTGACTTACTTTTCTTTCTAAATGGACACACTGTTGAAAAGCATGAAATCCTTTCAAAAAGAGGGTTCCTTTTAGTCACTTGCTTATACTTGTAAAATGATATATTAGATACTGAATGCTTTTTTTTCCCAGCTAAAAGTGCTGCCCTTTAAGCAAGTTGCAAAGTTTGTTCTTTGTTCCTTGTGGTTATTTCATAATTCCTCTGAAACTCCTCTACCCCTCTGAGGGCCTAATCAATGTTTCATACCAATTAGGCTGCTAAGGACAAGAGGCTTAGTACACCTCGCAATCTTGACAACAGGATCGTTTTTAGAGAAACCAAATCAGAAGGAAGAAATAAAACCTTCTCTGATGAAATATCTGAAAATAACTTTAAATTAAAAAATATTTATAATAGGCAGCCAGAAATGTACATATGAAATTATAAGTTGAGCCACAATATACCACCTACCCCCAACCACAACTAACAACCAAAAAAGACCCTGAGTCTGATTTCTGGTAAATTCACTGTGTGAGTAAACATTTTTCTCAAAGAATTCTCAACTTTATTATGAAGTAAGTTCTGGGAAGTAATTACAAGTACATGAGTACATGTGTTTAAGTGTATAGGTCTGTGTTGTTTGTATAGGGCAGGAAATTTACCTGAGTTGAACATCCACTGATTAAGGTGGGGCAGAATGTGTCAGTTGAAAATGTTTATTGAATTTTTTTCAATTTTTTTTTCAATTTATTTATTTTCAGAAAAACAGTATTCATTATTTTTTCACCACACCCAGTGCTCCATGCAATCCGTGCCCTCTATAATACCCACCACCTGGTACCCCAACCTCCCACCCCCCTGCCACTTCAAACCCCTCAGATTGTTTTTCAGAGTCCATAGTCTCTCGTGGTTCACCTCCCCTTCCAATCTACCCCAACTCCCTTCTCCTCTCTAACACCCCTTGTCCTCCATGCTATTTGTTATGCTCCACAAATAAGTGAAACCATATGATAATTGACTCTCTCTGCTTGACTTATTTCACTCAGCATAATCTCTTCCAGTCCCATCCATGTTGCTACACAAGTTGGGTATTCATCCTTTCTGATGGAGGCATAATACTCCATAGTGTATATTATTGAATTTTTTTTAAAGATTTTATTTATTTATTTGACAGAGAGAGATCACAAGCAGGCAGAGAGGCAGGCAGAGAGAGAGGAGGAAGCAGGCTCCCTGCTGAGCAGAGAGCCCAATGTGGGGCTCGATCCCAGGACCCAGAGATCATGACCTGAGCCAAAGGCAGCGGCTTAACCCACTGAGCCACCCAGATGCCCCTGTTTACTGAATTTCTAAAAGTATCACACTTTGCTTATCTTGGCCATGCCACAAGGATTTGAGTTGGGGGGGGTATCTTTATTATGTATGTACAATAACCTTGAGCATCTTCACACAAAGCTGAACGAAATGGGGAACTGAAGTCACTAGTGAGAAAATGAAGGCAAACTCATAAAAGTTCCAGCACTAAATCATGAATCATGCCTATCAGTATCACCAGAGGCCAGTGCCACAGGCTCATTGCCAACCTAGGTCTTCGACTTGCCCATTAGAACACGAGTGGTAAAAGAGATAAATATCCGGGTAGAGGATCTCCTTTTATATCTCTTAAAACATGTTTCTTCTACATTAAGTTCATTTTTAAAATTTAAATTTTCAAATGATAAGTTTTGAATATATGTGATGAGAAACTGCTTCTCTTCTCCCGTCGTTACTCTCTTTATGAGAAGCCTGGGTTACAACAAAGAAACTCCTGCATTCCTTCAAGAACTCTTTGAGATGCTGGTCTCTGCCATTCCCAGGATGAGAGCACAGGTCCCATCAACTCATGATCTTAAATTGACACTTGGTCCTTTAAGATTCTTATTGCCCCATCCCTCCATCCCTCCCTCCATCCCTCCATCCACCCACCCATCCATCTGCCCATTCCTTCCTCTATCAACAAATACTTTTTAAGCAGTGACAAGGTTACAGATACTGTGTTAGAGTGGCTGGCCTCCAGAGCATAACAAGACAGATAAAGTTCTTATACACTCAAACGTCCCCACACCCACGTTCATCTCACACACATGTACACACACACGTACACATGCACGATGCCTACATTACAGATAAAATGTAAAAATATCATTATTCCCAAGAGTGGCTCCTGGTGCGAGAACCAGGCCCCTCTATGTTCCCTGAGCAGCAGGCTCCTTATTGCTAACCTCCTGCCTGCCCCTTTTCCCACTTAGTTCTCAGTTCTGCCCCCTGGCTGGACTCTGACTTATGTCTACTCTGCTTGGCTTGTATCATCTTCCTACCCTCGCTGGGCCCACTGGTTGGGGTCTCCAGTGAATGCCGTAGGTCCTCCATTAAACCAGTCACACAGAGGAGCAGAAGTGTGAATTTTGCAAGCCAGAGTTGCATAGTATTTTCAAACACTTCCATTTGTAATATACTTTCATGGGAGTCAAGGGTCCTTAGGGGAATGACTTCCCTTGAACAAATGTGTTTGGAACCATCCAAATTTCAAAAGAGTTGAGTGAGTGTGATAGAAACTTATGGACATGTTGAAACAGAGAATATGTGCTTTTAATGGCCTAAATATTTTCTCTAAGTTTCCAGCCTTCTCTACCTGGAAATGATTTAACTACAAGGGAGAATCTGATTCTCTGTTTACTGCACAGAGTTGATTCTCACCGGGCTAAAATTAGCTTTTAAATCACTGGGTTTTATGCCTCTGCAGCACACTTGGTCCCCTGGGACTGCATAGTTAGACTCGCTCTTGCTCCTGCTGATTACCTGTGATTATCTACCTGGTCAAGTTGTCAGGTGGCTGCCACTAAACAACTTTGAATCTAAAGTAGTTCATCAGCTCTCCAGTCATTCATTCCCTTGATCCTAGATTTTATGCTTGCTTTATTTCCTTTTGAATAATTGGACTTGAGTCACCCCCCAAATGGATAAACTCTTCTCCCAAGTTAACTAACACACCTTATTCAGGATGCTGACTTCCTGACATGCCCAGACAAGACCCAAATTAATTTCATGGCAGGAGACTTTCTGCATTTACAATTAGGATAGATTTTCCACTTCATGCAGCACTCCAAGGGCCTCTATCCTGCCAACATTTGAAAGTCAGTAAAGCAGAATGAATGCTATGGTTTTCCCACCTCTCCTCTTTGGTTTATTTTCTGGATGTTTTTCCAACATCCATACACTTCCTCAGGTAAGTTATAGAGCTCCTGGAACAGAATATTGCTCAGGAAAGATTCTCTGGTCCTCCTCCAAATCACCCTTCTAGCATCATGCTGGTTTCTAACGTGGCCACATCTTTGATTTTCTGTCACATAGTATGCGGCAAGAGCTAATGTCATTGTCAATGCCAAGCACAGAGGGAAATCCATTAGGGGAGTCCTTTACAGTAACTCCTTTATCATCATCTGAATTAAGAAGTGAATTCATGTTGTAACTAATAGATACATAAAGAAAAAAACATGATGTTAAGTATCGAATAAGCCACTAGAATTTTTCCTGGTTAAAGTAAAATTAATTTTCAGGAGAGAATTAACTCTTATTGAGAGTTTTATTACATGTACAATAACTATGTTAAGAAGTTATATGTACCAACTCGTCAAATTCTTAAAAAAAAAAAAAATTCTCTGAGCAAATATCATTATCATTCCTACTCACAGAAGAAGAAACTGAGGCCAGAGAAATTAACTTGCTCAAGAGTACATATCCAGCAAATGCTGGGTGATTTGCACTGAGGCCTCCAGAAGACTGAACAGGGCTGTAAAACGCTTGCCTCTCATTTATTTACATTTTGATTCAACAACTACTAAACTTTAATCTCTAAGGCCTCACTGTTGGCTATTAACATGGTCAAAAATAAGAATCCTTCACCATCTTTCCTTTTGTAGATAGAAATTAATGGTTAATATTAATCACTTGAAAAAAGGAAAAGGGGTGTTCTGGATTTTTAAAAGTAAGCAAACAAAACCCCTCATCGCTCTGCCACTAAACAGCTGGGCTTTTCATTTCAGTCATTTTTGTAATTATTTTGCTGCCATCTAGTGACCCAAGTGAAAATTAAAGACAAACATGATTTTGCCTTCTCATTTCCATTTTATATCTGTTAAGTGCTAGCTTAGGGGTAGTATTTAAATATCATTAAATTTTCATTCATTAAATCTGAAACATTTTACAGTTCTCATTTTTTAATAGTTTCTTCTTTTTTTTTTTTAAGATTTATTTCTTTATTTTATAAAGAGTGAGTTGGGGCAGCGGCAGGGGGGAAAAGGGTAAGAGAATCTCAGATCCCACACTCAGCGGCTCGGTGTGAGCCGGGACTTAGGCAGGGCTTGGTCCCACCACCCTGAGATCACGACCTGAACCGAAAGCAAGAGTGCGAGGCTTAGCCAACAGCGCCCCAGATACGCCCGTTTTCATTTTTTTCTTATCTCTTCTCACTTGTTCTTCTTCTACTAAAATAAATATTTTTGTTTATCTCTAGAATTCCCCTTTAGTATCAAGTAAGAAGGCCTTAGAAGAGAAACTAAAGTCTAATTTATTTATATGCAGTCTTTGTTGTGGTTTTGGACTCTTTGTACTTCTTTTAAAACAATTTTGTTTGTGGCGAACTTTTAAACATGTATCCAAACCAGTTAATAGCTGGTCAGTTTCACCCTCTTTATTTGATTACATAAATGAGTACAGTTGGACGCTGCCACCCACAGACCCTATGTAGAATACTTCCCCTTCATCTACATAAATATTCACTGATGGCACATAAAGAGTTTTGGGTCAGTAGTCATGAATATTTACCTTTTCATAAGTATATTGCCTCCCCATTGAAGGGGTAGGATTATAATATATTTGTACTCTCAAATCTAACAGTGCCCTATATTTAGTGAATTCTTATTGATTATGTGCCGTTCATAGACTTAAGGATATAGCTATCTGAATATTCCTACATACTTCATTCAAGTTAGTTGCTGTTCCGTGTTGAAGTTTAAAAATGTCTAGATGATTATGTTCTAAAGAATAAAATTTGGCAGATGCTGAAACATGTCCAGCACAGCTCCTAGCCACATCTCCGACACACGTGTAGGCTGTGTATGCCACAAGTGCAATCGTCTGGAATCTTCTGCATGATCGTGAAGATGATCCCTCCACTGAATAAGGAAATACGTGTGGTTTCAATATTCTAATGAGCATGTATAATGACTCGGCGTTGTGAGTGCAGGGAGAAATTGGAAGTTTTAAGTTGGGTGATAATTGTGAGTTTGACAATGACTCAAAGCTGTCATCTGAAGCTGAAGAGAACATTCCCCAAGGAGGTCTAAACTACATAAGATGAGCAAAAACCAGTATTAGCCTTAATTATGCAGAGTAATTGGTTGTTCAAGAAGACGAGCATTTGTCCGGGGTCATCGGTGTTCATCACATCATCTATTTACCACATATTTACTGAGTGCTTACTAAGTGCCAGACTCACTACTAGGCAATAGGGGAATAGTTTATAAGACTCACATCTATGCCCTCATGGAACTCATGGTAGAGGGAGATAGCCTGTCCTGATTGGACATTTTCTCCCAAAACGGTTCAAGGCTTGTTTAGCCTGCATTCTTTAATAAGGACCACTGTAGCTGTTATTGAATTATATGTTCCTCTCCTACACAGAATGTATTTTGGATGCATTTTTGTGGTGCTTTAAGCATTACTAAGTAAGTACCCTGAGAGAATCAGCTTGTGTATTACCACTAATTGATGAAAGCTCCACACCTCCTAATTTCAAGGGATTTAATTAACACACCCATTTCGCACTGACCAACCTGGTTTTACTTCACCCAAGTGGTAATCTATTAAATAACTTGAGTCTCCCAGGGCTTTGTCACCTGACTTCACTTCCAGCATCACAGGACTCTCCTGACCCAATACCATTTTCATTCCTCAGAGTAATGAAATCACTGCTGTCATTTTCTAAGGTAAGTTAACGTATTAGCCAGTCTTGTGATGGAAGACATATCAAAGCCACTAACTGCAAAATGAGACTTCATGTCCAAACATATTAAATGTTTTGAAGGTCTCAATGTATAGGGTTTTGTAGTGTTAGACTAGTGTTATTCAATGCACATTTAGAAAAATAAAGACGTAAAAGCTACAGTCTGACTTAATTCCTTGCCCTTAAGTAGCAACCAAGGTATGGACCCCAGATTCCTAAACCCAACTTTGAGACTTCCGGAAACTAGTCCCCACTCTCAAATACATGGCCACCCATTCCTCTTCTGGTCTGTGATTTTCTCCGAGGGCCCCTCACTGATTCTTAGCTGTTCTGTGAGAAATGTAACATCCGACTAAAATCAGAACCTGAGTCTGTTACCATCACCCTTCGGTTATAAAAACAAACTTACAGACTTTGCCATTCTTAGTTTTACTCCGTGTCTGTCACTCATGACCCTTTTCTTCACTGAAAAACACAACACGATTTTTTTCACTCACGTCTTTATTAGTTTTGATGATTGGTACAACCGCTTTCACTTCAAGTGTAGTCACTCGCTCCTTCGTGTTCCAGGAATTATTATCCCACCCTCAAATTAGAAAGATATCAGAGACGATTTTTATATTAATAAGCATGCAAAGAGAAAAGTCGTAAAATTGAAAATAAATGGCCCTCCTTCAGGTAAAGAAAAATGTTAGGATAAAGTCAGCCATCCTTATGAAGAAGAAATTCAGACACCAGATCAAATGTTTTAAACTCCTCCAGTTGAATGGGTTTTCCTTTCATTGATAATCAAAACAAGATAATCCCTACAGTACCTAGAGTTGTAATAAATAACGGACCGCTTGTTGGTTTTATTTAAGGGTTAAAACGCATCCTTTCTTTGCTTGGTGTGCATAGTCATTTTAACTTCTGGCTTATGTTTAATTGCTCTATGATCTTCATACACATCCACTCCTACATGCAGAAGTTTTTGTTATTTCTTTAAGAGACACAACTCAGAATACGAAAATAGTAAAACTGAAGTTCTGTGAAATTTAAGAAGACAAAAAAAATGGTGCCCAATACCCATTTTTCTATATCTTTACTCTCCCACCTGTTTCTTCTCTGAAATCTTACTAACAATGTTTCTTTTGTAGGAAAGGTGATTATTACAAAGGCCAAAAGTTTTCCATATTATGTCTTGTCAAAAGTAACTTTGGTTTCTCGGTTATTAAACTCTGGCACTCATTGCGTGGTGTGGAAAGCTGAAATATACTTGGAGGAAGGAGCACCAAGAGGAGACAAGGAACCAAGCTCTCCAATGGCAGGTTTCCTTTCCTGAAGAGGGCAAGCTCCGGCAGCCTCATTTGAAGGAGGCTCTCACCACCCTGCCCTTGATCGGCTGTGGAGGGCGCCAGTTCCCCACCAGGGGCACTGGGGGCTCGTTCTCAGCACTGGAAAAGAGGCTCCGCAGCTTTGCCATCTGCAAGGGGCAAGGGAAGACTGTCAGCATGACACTCGGACCAACTGGACGCATTCGGTACGTGACAGCTAGAAATTTCTGGCTTTTGGGGGCACCTGGGTGGCTCAGCTAAGCGTCGCCTTCAGCTCAGTTCATGACCCCAGAGTTCTGGGATCAAGCCCTGTGGCAGGCTCAGTGGGGAGCCAGCTCAGTGGGGAGCCTGCTTCTCCCTCAGCTTGTGCTCTCCCTCCCTATCTCTGTCTCTCTCAAATAAATAAATAAAATCTTAAAAAAAATTTTTTTTTAAATTCTGACTTTTAAAACAAAACAAACAAACCATGAAATCTGTTGGTCCAGAGTTATCTGGTAATGAGTTCCTGTGAAATAGAAGCTTTCTGTACTTTTCTTTTCTTTGTTTTATATAGGATCACCATGCCCTCTGTCCAAGTGTTTCCTCCTGAATTCTGAAGCAGTTATTTCAATTGGATGGGTCACTATGAAGTAAGTATATGCTTTATATACTTAGGAGTATATGTAGGAGGGGATGACAATATCGGCACAATTGATCAGCTTAATTGCCTTCGTTGTATAAGTTTATGGAGTCTCTATTTTTAAAAGACAGAAAGAGATTTGTCATACTATATTTAAAGTTTTAAGAACATTTTAAAAGTTTTTTTTCTTAAGGAAAAGGAATATAGAAAGTTATCATCAGTACTGTATTTCTACATGAAAATGTTTATAGCTTTCTCCTTAAGAAAATTTCATTCCTCTTTCAAAATATGTTTATGACTGAACCTGACCATTAAATCTGATCTTTTGATAAAAGTGATTGTGTATATACTTGAGTCTATAACTGGCAGAAATACGAAAACCCCTGTCTTAAATATGGAAATGTACTAGAAAACTGACTTTACCATTAAAGTAGACATTCATGATCTACGGTGTGAGTTTCTGTGCTGCGCACTTGCTTTAATCTGTTCTTCTCCATATCCCTTCTTACATATTTTCTCCCAGTCTTTCCTTGAAAGTCTCTTTGATAAATGTTGCAAGGACATTCTTTAGATGAACACTAAGAAGAAAGTCCTGAGCAAAGAGGTCAAGAGGTATTGGAAGCAGATAGACACTGGAATCTCAGCTCCTACACTTGGCTGTGTGATCATGGACAAACTACTTAACCTTTCTGAGCCACAACTTACATATCTATAGAACTGGAAAAATCTCAGATCCTCACAAAGATGTTAAATCCCTTCCGTTAGTTTCCTTCTCCCCAGGCCTGTGTTTCCAATCTTCTAACCAGTACTTAGTAGTTGAGGGAGCTCCAAATTAATAAAAGCTAACTCATATTAATAATGTAAACCCTTAAGTATTTCCAGAACATAAACTCAGTCATTGTTCAGCATTCCAACCACTTTTAAATGATCTGTGTTTATCCTGGTACTTTTGGAAGGTAAGTTTTAGAAAGTTGAGCAAACTGTAATTAATCAAAGCAAACTCTGAAATGCCTGGTCATAGAGCTGGTCTGTAAGCAGCTTTTAGCAGCTGTCCATTTTCCATTTGGCATCTATATCTTATACAGCCATTCAGCGATGCACGTTTGCATGTTGCCAAGTCTCTGTCTGGAGCTGGGGCTTACCTGGTCAGAGCTCACGGTGATGGGCTCCTTCAGCAGGAGCCACACAATGCACTCCTCACAGGGCGGCGTGGTGAAGGAGCCGTGGTAGGTCCAGTAGTCCCGGCAGGCGGGGAACAGGCAGGATGGGTCAAAATGTGTGAAGGGTGCCTCCTTGCCCTGGGGGAGCACAGGGCACAGGCAGGATGAGTAGGTGCACCCACACCGCCCACCCCAACGGTCTTGCCGTTTTGTAAGGATGGATTTCAAATGCAATAAACAAAACAGATTTTTTTTTTTTTTAATTTGGGAGTTGAACTCAGGACCCTGAGACCAAGACTTGAGCTGAGATCAAGAATGGAATGATTCACCAACTGAGCCACCCAGGCACCACAAGAAAATGGAACTATTAAATAAAGTTTATGCCTTTCAGAAATAAAAGTTAAAGGGGGGAAGCCAGTTTATATTTTAACTTTGGCACAGTCAGTGTAACATTTTATTCCCTATCACCTGTCAGTAGAACTACAATTCCTCACTTCTCAAGAAAAAGAAGAAAACTCACATCTAACTATAACAGATATGTTTCATTTCAGAAATGCTTAGGTACTCAATGATTTAAAAAAAAAAAAAACAGGCTCACTTGAATATTATGCTCAGAATACTTTGGTGGTAAAACTTAATAGCATTTGATTAGAATAGTTCCAAAGGCAATTTAAAGGAATCAGTTAATTAGAAGAATCTACTGTTAAGATTTAATAGCATTTGATTAGAATAGTTCCAAAGGCATTTTAAAGGAATCAGTTAATTAGAAGAATCTACTGTTAAGATTTAAAGTATGCAGGTATCACCCCAGAGAGAAAGGGCAGCACCAGGACCCAAATGTTTAGTACTTCTGCAAGTATGTATGTGTGTTGGGGGGCAAGGGGGGTAAACATTCAACTTCTCTCGCATTATTCACTTCAGTAAGAAAGTCATTATCTGACAGACTGGGAATTTAATAAGCTGATATATGTAAAATTACACTAACAATTATAAACCATACAAATATAATAGCATTTGTTTGTGGACATATGCTTAGTATATTCATCAGACATAGTAACAGATATAAACAATACACTTGAAAATGTAATAATAGGGGCACCTGCGTGGCTCAGTCATTGATAATCTGCCTTTGGCTCAGGTAGTGATTTCAAGGTTCTGGGCTGGCGCCCCCCCTTGGGCAGCCCACTCAGCGGGGAGCCTGTTTCTCCCTCTGCCTGCTACTCTCCCTGCTCGTGCATGCTCTCTCTCTGAGAAATAAATCAATAAAGTCTTAAAAAAAAAAAAAAAAGAAAATGTAATAATGAAAAAATGACGTACCCTGTTTTATGGTCTAGGAGGAAACGTGATTTATTTTTACCTTTGTCTTAATTTTGTCCAGTGCATCAAGGACCAGCTGGAACTCGCCTTTCTCACGTCCTATCTGTAAGAAAATCAAAAACCAATAATTATATCTTTCCCTTCTTCATAATTTATGATTGTCTTGAAAACTAACTTTGATCCATCCATCAGCAACTAGTGATTTACAAATCTGCCAGAATATCTTGTACTAAACAAAACATAAGTTTATTTCTCCCCCAAGATTTTAGGGTATATATTTTCCGAACTAAATTTAGACTCCAGGCCTCTGAAGTGCACAACCACAAAATTATATGTTGATTTATTTTCATGTCCTTGATCTTCTCACCCATCATCCTTTTTTTTTTTCTCTCTTACAGAATTCAAGCTAGGATGGACTCAATGTATGCAAAACTAAATTTATTGTACAGTCTGGAGTGCAGACCCACTCCACTTCCTGTTGTGCTGCATTCAATCACTGAAAATGAACCAATGAGTTCAGGACATAAAACAAATTAGGTCATTCAAAAAGAAAGAAGCTAGATTTTCACCTCTGGCTTAAAATCTAGATTGTGTTACCACTAAATTCATGTGTTAATGACACTAAGTCCCCTTTAAACCAAAGCTGGCCCAACAACACACACATTCCGTGGGCTATGTTAGCCTGGGATCATGTGAGTGGTAGCCGCCCTGAGCTGAGGGGATGTCCAGCCAGGGACTTGGCATCCCAGCAGTTTCCAACATCAGCTTTTCTGGTTTCCAGTGCAACTAAAGTAGAGTAACAGGAAAGGATAATGCAACAAGGCTGACTTTGCCCTCCCCACTACCACAACAAGCTCTTTCCAAGGCTCTGTCTCTATTGCCCCTCCACACGCCCACACACTCATTCTGGAGAGAATTTAGAAGGGTTAGGGGGACTGGAGTATGGTAAAAGGGACACTTTTAAGGGAGAGCTAAATATTTTGAGCTGATCTTACCAGAAATGTCTTGTCAGTTGAATGAATAATGAAATTCATTCCTCTCTCCCTTTTAAATAAAAGGAAGGAGGGGAAACCCAGGCTATCCTAACCATCAATAAAGAACTAAATTTTGAAAGAAAAAGATGGTTAGTTTTTACCTCACCTTCAGAAAAATGCCAACCACAGCTATCCCATCGGGTTGCTTCAGAGCTTCTCCAAAGGTGTTATACTTTGGATTCCAGTGAACCAAATGAAGCTGAAACCAGAGAATGCAGGTTATGGGGTGAATTTCTAGAGTACGAAAATACGTATAAAAGTATTCACAGTAAACCAATAACTTTACAATTCTGACATTGCCAGACATTCTCAAAGGAAGTCAATAGAATTTGAAATATCAACACGCAATATTTTGCTGAAATTTTTAGTGGCTTAAATAAAAAGCGTATGAAATTATTATAAGTAGACCTAGAACACTATAATAAGCAATGATTGAAAGTTGAACTTTCGTTAAACTAATTCTGTAACTTTGTTATGTAACTTTTCTGTGCCTGTTTGTATACCCTGTCTCATAGAGTTGCTGAGAGGATCAAATGAGTTCATATTTGTAAGCACTCCATAAATGTTCGCTATCCTTATCTTTTCTCTTCTAGTCAAGACCTTGGCCTTTTTTTTTAAAATTATTAAACCGTTATCCAGTTGTTGTTGTTTTTAGGATTTTATTTTTTTGCCCGAGAGAGAAAGAGAGAGCACAAGCAGGGGGAGAGGCAGAGGTGGAGGGAGGGAGAAGCAGACTTCCCACGGAGCAGGGAGCACGTTGCGGGACTCCATCCCAGGCCCCTGAGATCATGACCTGAGCTGAAGGCAGATGCTTAACCCACTGAGCCACCCAGGCGTTCCCGCTATCCAATTTCTTAATATAACCTTGAAAATTTTCATGCATGACACTAACCTACACTCTTAACCGTCTAGCCTAGAATGTTCGGCAGCTACAGCTTGTGCTAAAAGTACTACAGCTCTTTTCACAACCTCGGGCTTGAAGTGGATGCTACTTTGTGGCTATTTTTCACTTCTCAGTTTTCCCTTTGGGAGACAGTTGCTCCTACCTCTGCCGCATACTTGACTCCATCCACGGTGTGCTCAGAGCCATGGTCATCAGAGGAGCCCCAGTGAAGATGGAACTGGCGAAGCCGGTAGGGTCCAGTGAGAGGACCGCCCCTCAGCACTGCGATTCAGAGACACTGGGTCAACAGTGAACTCCTACCTTAAACACGTGCTCTTAGAGCCGAAGTTCAATGGGCAAAGGTCAGTCTGCTGGGTAGATGATATGGTTCTCAAGCACACTGGTCTCTTTCCCACGGGATATGTCAAAATAAAGGACTTCTCTTTTCTGTCTTGTTTTCTTTGCTTGTTTCATTATGCTTAAAGTGCCAATTTAACATGACAACAAAGTTCAAATGGAAGAGGGGCAAATAAGGATGCAGACAGTCAACAAATGAGTCTGTTGTGTGGAGTGGTGGGAAGAACGTGAGGGCTGAGAGCCAGAGGGATGCGGGTTCAAATCCTAGCTAATTTTGTGATCTCAGGCAAGTTGCTAAACTTCTCTGAACCTGTTTCTGCAACTCTGTTGAAGGTGATAATAATATCAACCTTTCAAAGCAGCCGTGAGGATTAAATGAGATTAGGGACTTTAAAGTCTTCATCACATTGCCCAGCACACCAATCACCGTGCAAATGTGAATTTCTTCTCCATATCATGCCTCCAGCTTCACTTTTCTTTAAGACTACAAGCAAGAGCTTTCATTCACTTCTAACTTGAACTGTGTCTGTTGGAATGAGGTAAAAAGGAAAATTTAGACATCTCCCAAGCAATCAATAAATGTGGACAGCCAAACGAGGTAATTCTTGGTAGCATTAATGTTTGAGTTTGTTGTCCAAATACTTCACCACATCACATTACTTTGATCTCACTTCATTTACCTGGGGAGTGAATTAGGCATTCAAATATTTTCTGCAGGACATTGGAAATTACGTACCTCCCTCCCCCCCCAAATCAAGATTTAGCAACATAAACTAGATCAAAACAGAATTCAGAATAGCTATTCCAGAAAAGATTGACCAACTCTTGGTGCTGAATTGGCAAACTGAAAGCCCATAATATAAATCTAAAACAATAGAGCTAGACTTGGGTGAGCTTAGTCATGTAGAAGTTAAGTGGTCTGATTCACAGCATTTTTCTGGTGCAAACACTAGAACAGTTACTTTCTGGTCATATGAGTCCAACTGATTAGGATAACTCCTTTGGAATGGTCAATATTTCCTCATTTCTGCTTACAGAAATGGTATTCTCATGAGGGTCTAGAAATAGGTACTGTTTAGTTTTGTCATTTATCCTTCAGAATGGAACTTGATTTAAATGGAGAAGGGGGAAAAAGTAACAGCAATATGAAATTATCATTTACGAAAATAAAATTTCTATGATATTCATTACTTGGAGCCTCCTAGCAGGTAGGGATTATGCCACTATTGCTCTCTACTATAACATCACTGAGAATATTTATTTATGTACATCAATAAGAATAATTTTAACTTTTTTACAAATGTGGTTATAAGAAAAAGTATTATTGTACATCAAGCACCAAAATATTAAAGGTAGATTCTTTCTAACCTCATTTACTTTGAAATAAAGTATTTCTAAGTAGTCTGCTTTTATTTCACTGATTTTCTTAATAGTGTAAGTAAAGAGTTTTTTAAACATGGTGACTTTTCCTTTTCATGGCACAGAAATCACGACTCACGAAATTGTCAGAAACTTCAAAAACACTCACCAAAAGTATTAATCAGAACCCCACTGAAGCCTTGAAAACAGTGTTCTTGACTCACATAATGATCTCATTCTTTCCCCTGGATTGGCCCCCACCCACATACCAGGGGAGAAAGTGTCTACATTAGTGTTCCTTTGCTGGGTTCCTGGCTTTGTAGAATGGAATCTCTGCCACACAATGGGAATGGGAGCCTTGCTCTCCAGACTGTGTTCAGAAACCTCAGGTGTAGGCCATCCAAAAGGACATTCATTTAGACTCATTGCCATCACCTCTTCTCACTAATTATTACTGTGTCATCAACCTCATTTTTGCCAATACAGGCATCGAAAACGTCCGTGTGCCTCTACCTAAGTGTCATACTTACTTGACCTATCGAAAGTATCATCAAACACAACCCTGCAGGTCTTCCCATTGTTCAAGATGCTCTTGCAAGAGCCAGGATCGTAAGACGCTGACCACGGCTGCAGAGAAGGGTCGTGCTTGATGTCTTTAGTATGCAGTTCGATGGGCGACTGGTTGTCTCCCTTGGCAATGGGATAAAGTTCATGCCAGTGGTCAGGACCTAGGAAATCAAGTTGATGGGACTGATTCATTTGGTGGCACATTCCAAGCCCTCTTTCTAATCGACTAAATCAGCAAAATACACAGAGACTAGTTAGTCTAGTAGTGATTATGCAAAGGTCCTGGTTTTCAGTTTGGGCAAGACAAGGCTTAGCATTTAAGACCTTTTCATTGTTTCCTTAATAGTGTACCTAGAAATTATATTTAACTAAGCCTATTTCCCCTGCTTGCTCTAGAAAACAACCCCGAAGGCTAATTTTTGAAACGCACTTTGTCACACGTTTTACCAATGATATCTTCCACCATACAGCTGGAAGAAATAACCTGACCACATATGGTTTTCAAAGAACACTCCTATTTTTTATTTATTTTTTTATTTATTTTTTTACTATGGGTTAGGCAGAAACCAGTAGGCAGAGCAAGGATTCTTAAATTGACACCAGGTTCAGAGACGTGAACTGCTTGCCCAGTATCCTGGAATAAGGGACAATCAGAACTGGACCTTGGGTGGTCTGACTTCTAGGTGACAGGCAGTGTGATCTTGGGTAAGTTACCCAGCCTCTCTCTGCACTTAAGTTTCCTGCAGCAGAAGTAATAAGGGCTTGATACCAGGGAGAACTACATGAGACAAAGGTAAAAAGGTCAGCAGCTTTGGCACTTGCTAAGTGCTCAGTAAATCTTGGTTTCCAAGGACTCCTCCGCCCATATTTTCCCATGCACTCCCTAGAGTTGCTCGCTTTCTGTGCAATTCCAGGGGATCCTCCGACACCATCCCGGACAAGGCTGGGGTGCTGGGGCTGGCAGCTGCTTGGACTCACCGTTGTGGCTCGCGTAACCCCACTCCTTGGCCATGGTAGTCTTTGTAGGCACTGGACCGCAGCTGACTTCTCTCCCCCGAGTTGTGCAGCCTCCCTTCGAGCCCACGCCTTTTATATAGGTCCCCAACACACTGCATGGCCTTATTAGGTCAGCGAGGGTGGGGCAGGGGGGGCTAAACTGGATTGGGGTGGTATTTGGGAGGCGGGGTAGGGAAAGCCAATGAATTCCGAGAGCTAGACAGCTGTCGGGTTTGTGTGGGGGGGGGGGTGGCGGGGGAGATGGGCTGAAGGAGGCCCCCACCCTCTCTCTACCCTCTCCAAACCTCGGCGCCTGGCTCTCCTACCTCTCCCTCCCGCCTCCCGAAGCTGCCTGGCTTTCTAACGAGTGGCGCCGACGTGCAAAAATGCGGGCGACTTTTGCTTCATCCTTCCTCCCTCTTCCAGGCTTTTCGTTGTTGATTTTGCGGGAGATGGGGGATCCGACCAGTGCTTAGCCACCAGCTAAAATCTGCAGCCCCGCGGCACTTGTAGCCTCACTTGCAAGTTGCTTTTAGCGCAGGCTGGTTGTCTGGCTGCGGTCTCTGGACGCTTCTGCGAGTTTATTTCGCTCCAGCGATCCGATTACGGTAGCTGGAAAGAACAGGTCTGTTTGCCTGACTCGTGTTTGACTCCCTTGCAGGCAACTAGTAAAATCTCAGGAGCAGAGGATGGGAAGAAAGAGGCGGGGAGGGCAAGTTCTAGAACTCCGCTATCCTTAAAGAGATTGACAAAATCTTGTTCTTGGAACTGCGCCAGGCAGCATTTCCCAGCCTAGCAGATTCCTTTGGTCTGCAGGACGCTGAGAGCTAGATCTCTCTCGGAGAGCTCCGGGAATCCGGGAGAGGTCTGCATCCCAGGCTGACATTGAGCAGGAGCCTGGGACTGACTTACCCCTATTGTGTGAGCCGTACCTCTGCTCACGAAAAGTCGAGACTATTCTGGAGTGTTGGAAGGCCACAAACATAAAGTGAGTCATGGTGTTTAAAATGCAGGACCTCGTTCCCCAGGACATAATGAGAGATTAGAAGAAAAGGAAGAGGAAAGGCTTCCAGAATTGTTTTGTATTTTTTTTTTCTCCCCACTCAAGTTGTTTTATAATATGATGACCCATGCAAAAGGAGAGCAGAATGTGCACATGTCAGAGATATATTTTTAAATGTTGTTATGGTTTACATTGAAGAAGTCCGTGTAGTACATCTTTATAACTCTATTAAGAGTATGTTGTAAATTTCTTCTTTGTTCTAGGTTAATAATAATTTTATTCATAAAAAAGACAACAAAGAGACATAAGCCCAATTCAGTGCTATCTTGAATGAGGTTGCAATATACATTTCATTAATTACTTTGACTTTTATTGATGCTAGTATTTTGTATTTGGAGATTACTAAACTTGAAAAGGAAATCTCTCATCATGGTAAAGATAGCTCATCCCCAAGGCATGTGGAATGACTGACCACACTCATAACCTGGACGCCAAGGGAGTCATTCCCCAGCGTATTTTTGTGAGCAAGGATCATTTGATCCACACAATAACAATGTGGAATCAACTGAGATCGTTTGGAAAATCCAAGCAAACAGCAAAGCAAATGCCCTTAGACTCTGAGCTCAAATATGTCAGTGGTGGATCAGAAAGCCTGCAGATTTGGGACCTCTGTGGTCAATTCTGCTTTACTGCGATAGTGTGGTGCTATAGTTTGTGGTTAATGGAGGTGTTTTCTATTTCTTTTTGAATGCATACTTATTTGTATCAGTAAACTATGATCTTTTTTTCAATTCATCAAATCACTATAATCTCTCTTTTTCTGGTGCGTGGGGTTAAAGGTTGGTAGCAACATTTCACGTTATTGGTATAGTAGTAATACAGATAAAGTGATTTTTTAATTGATGTATAGTTGACATACAATAAAATAGTAGTGTTTGGTGTAGTGTTAGTTTGTGTGCAGTGACTGGACATTTACAGACATTATGAAATGATCACGATGTGAGTATAGTTACCATCTGTTCCCATACAAAGCTATTATAATATTAGTGACTATATCCCCTATGCTGTACTTTTCTTGCTTGTGGTTTATTTATTTTATAACTGGAAGTGTATACCTTTTAATCCCATATTTCAGCCATCTATTGCCCTATCCCTCCACACTAGCAACCCCTGGTTTGTTTTCTGTATGAGCTGTTTCTGTTTGGTTTTGTTTCTTCATTTGTTTTGTTTTTTTAAATTCCACAATAAGTGAAATCATTTAGTATTTGCCTTTCTTTGTCTGACTTATTTCACTTAGTATAATACCTCTATGCCTACCATGTTGTCACAAATGGCAAGATTTCATTCTTTTTTAATGGCTACATAATATTTCATCATGTATATCTCCCATATTTTCTTTATCCATCCATCTGTTGATGGACGATGAAACTTAGAATGTTTTCATGTTTTGGTTATTGTAAATAATGCTTCAGTAAACACAGGAATATATATATCTTTTCGAACTAGTGCTCTTGTTTTCTTCAGGTAACTACCCGAAGTGGAATTGCTGGATCATACATTTTGGGAGGAATCTTCATATTGTTTTCCATAGTGGCTTCACCAAGTCACATTCCCACCAACAGTGCACAAGAGCTCCCTTTTCTCCACATCCTCAACAACACTTGTTATTTCTTACTTTTTGATACTAACCATTCTAAATGGCATGATGTTGTATCTCATTTTTGATTTTGCATTTCTCTGGGGATTAGGGATGTTGAGCATCTTTTCATGCATCTGCTGGCCATTTGTACATCTTTGGGAAAATGTCTGTTCTGCTCCAGATAAGTGTTTAATAAAATCTTTATACCAGGGGCACCTGGGTGGCTCAGTGGGTTAAGCCTCTGCCTTCAATCAGGTCATGATCTCAGGATCCTGGGATCGAGCCCCACATTGGGCTCTCTGCTCAACGGGGAGCCTACTCCTCCTCTCTTTCTCCTACCTTTCTGCCTACTTTTGATCTCTCTCTCTCTCTGTCAAATAAGTAAAATATTAAAAAAATTATAAAAAAATAAAATAAAATCTTTATAACAAGCAAGACCAAAAATCTGGGAATTCATCATATTGTTATTGTTTATGTATAGAAGGAATTTTATTTTTTTAAAGACTATTTATTTAAGAGAGAGAGCACAAGCAGGAGGAGGGGTAGAAGGGAAGGGAGAACCAGACTCCCCAAGGAATGGGTAGCTGAAGGGGTAGGGGGTGTTTGATCCTAGGACCCTGGGATCACAACCTGAACCAAAGGCAGACACTTAAGCCACTGAGTCACCCGGGTTCCCCTGTGATGAAGGAAATTTGTTTTATTTTTTTAATTTAAGTTCAATTAATAAATAAGTTCAATTAATAATCAATCAATCAATCAATAAGGGTATTATTAATTTCAGAGGTAGAATTCAGTGATTCTTCAGTTGCATACACCACCCAGTGCTCATAACATCAGGTGCCCTCCGTAATGCCCATCACCCAGTTACCCCATTGCCAAGCCCCCTCCCCTTCAGCAACCTTTAGTTTGTTCCCTATGATTAAAAGTCTCTTATGGTTTGCTTCCCTCTCTGGTTTCATCTTGTTTTATTTTTCCCTCCCTTCCCTTATGACCCTTTGTTTTGTTTCTTAAATTCCGTATATGAGTGAGATCGTATGATAATTGTCTTTCTCTGACTTATTTCACTTAGCATAATACCCTCTAGTAAATAGTAAGACTTCAATTTTGTGTTGGCTGAGTAATATTCCATTGTGTGTGTGTGTGTGTGTGTGTGTGTGTGTGTCAATCACATCTTCTTTATCCATTCATCTGTCAATGGACATCTGGGCTCTTTCTATACTTTGGCTATTGTAGACATTGCTGCTATAAACATTGGGATGCAGGTGTCCGTCCAGATCACTTTGCTTCTATCCTTTGGGTAAATACCTAGTACAGCAATTGCTGGGTCATAGGGTAGCTCTATTTTCAACTTTTTGAGGAACCCCCACACTGTTTTCCAGAGTGGCTGCACCAGTTTGCCTTCCCACCAACAGTGTAAGAGGGTTCCCCTTTCTCCAAATCCTTACCAACATCTGTTGTTTCCTGACTTGTTAATTTTAGCCATTCTGGCTGGAAGGAGGTGGTATTTAATTGTGGTTTTGATTTGTATCTTCAGTATACTTTTTGATACACAGGTTTTTAAAAATGAGATCAAACTGCTCTAAATGGCATTCGGGATCTTCAGAAGTCAACTCTCCCTACTTTTTAGCTCTGTCCTATCCTTTCTTTCCAAAGTTTTTCACCCTCCAATTCCGGGCCACGCCACTGTTAGAATTGTGTTGTTTTGGTTTTTTGTATTATTTTAATTTTCTCAGGGCGAGGTTTGGGGTACTGTTTCCAGTGCAATGTAAATTAAATTTTGCTTCCCTGAGAAAAATCAAACATCAGCCTCACCTCTATAGAAGCTGGAAAAACCCAATTCCACTTCTGGGTCTTCCTGTAAATCATTGTTCCCCTAGGCTGGTCAGCTAACTTCTCAGAATAATAATAACTGCCCTGGACACTTACTGGGTTATTAGCAGCAAACAAAATAATAGATGTGAAAGCACTATATTTCTATATATATGAACATATGAAACTAATATTTCATATTTATTATTATTCTTACTTTACAAATTTAATTAAATTAATGTTTAAACACTGTAGAGTTTGGGGGGCGTCTGGATGGCTCAGTCAGTTAAGCAACTGACTCTTGGTTTCAGCTCAAGTCAGTATCTCAGGGTGGTGAGATTGAGCCCTGCCTCAGCCATCCCCCACACCCACCACCAGTGAGGAGTCTGCCTGGGATTCTCTCCCTTTCCCTCTGACCCTCCACCTATTCCCCCCATTTGCTCTTTCACAAGCTGTGGGAAAAAATAAATAAATAAATAAGAGCTGTGGAGTTTTCATGCAAGAATAAATTCAAAGCATCATTTATAGAAATGTAAGGCACAAACTTGATAAACCTAAAATCATTGCATCCTAAAGACATTAGAAATAGATTGATTTTCATCAAATTTCTGAATAACAGAACCAAAAACTACCTGTATCAATTGTTTCAATGTTTAATGTCATTAAGTATTTATTTTTCCAAAATTAAGTAATCAAGACTAATAGGAATCTTTGCATTAGCAGCATATGCTACACAGCTATTTAATTATATTTATTCTAAATAAATAGTAAAATTTAAATAATCTCAAAAAATTTATGTTGTCATAATTGCACAATTTTCAATATTTTCTAGCTATAATTGATGTATAGTTGACAAAATTGTAAGTTATTTAAATGATTTATATTTATATTTAAATGATCATTTGATATACATTATGACAAAGGATTCCTCACATCTAGTTAATTAAATATCCACCACCCTGCCTATTTATCTTTTGTGTGTGTAAGAAAACATTTAAGTCTATTCCCTTAGCAAATTTCAATTATCCAATGTAGTGTTATCAACTATAATACTATATTATACATTAGATCCTCATACTTTATTCATCTTATAGCTAAAAGTTTGTATCCTTTTGCCAACTTCTCTGTATTTCCAATTTTCAGTATTTTAAAAGTAAATTTCTTTCTTTAAGAAAAGCTACTTAGTATCTTCATTTCCTCCAGTGTAGATACTATTGACCCTAGTATGAACTATTATTTTATGTTCCATTAAGAAAAAAAAATGCTGTCAATTAAACCATCACAGACTATTTTTTAAAAATCCTATTAATAGTGTCTTAGCATGCCTCATACCCTAGACTAAGATGTGATTAAGTCTTACCTGTTGTCTTTAGAAAAAGTTATTTCAGCACTTCACGTTTTGCCTCCAAATGGTAAGGTAATGGACATCTGGACTCTTTCCGTAGTTTGGCTATTGTGGACATTGCTGCTATAAACATTGGGGTGCAGGTGCCCTTATGACCTGTGAACTACCCTATGACCCAGCAATTGCTGTACTAGGTATTTACCCAAAGGATAGAAGCAAAGTGATCTGGATGGACACCTGCACCCCAATGTTTGTAGCAGCAATGTCCACAATAGCCAAACTATGGAAAGAGCTCAGATGTCCATAGATAAGGACTATCTTGTCATCGTAAAAGAGATGTAATTTCTGTTTAGAATCAGCTTTATAATATTGTTACTTTGTTTTACACAATCTAATAGGTCCTCTTGATTTGTGATGTTTTGGGAAAAAATAATTATTTTCTATGATATAATGTTAACTTAGCTTATCAGTTACAGTCAACCGAAATCCCTACATATATTTTGGTCTTTAGCATTTAAATAAATTAAAACTAGTATGAAATTTTGGTGTAAATTTTCTCAAAACAGAAACTTTCTTAGTTGACAATGATCACTGTAGAGAAAAATGCACCTCTGAAACACAATAGGGTAAGCCACACACTCCTCAAAGTGATTACAATACCTACTCACTGGTATGAGACAGAAAATTAGGAAGGGGGAAATTCCACCGGAAGAGCAAAAAGCTGCACTGAGTTATTGCTTTTGTGTGACATCAGCTATCTACCTTGTAGGGCTATGTATACGACAAAATTTTTACTATATCTTCTTTGAAATGCAAGCTCAGTTATCTCCCCAAGAAGAAAGCATAGTATAGTAGTCTCAGAATTTCCTATTGAAAATGGAATATAACCAAATGAAATGTATTTGTATGGCATGTAAAAGTGAAGTGCAATGTACGGAAGAACGAGAGCTTCTTTCTCAGGGCTGTGAAGGCATTTCATGTCTCGTTCTTTAGAAAAATAAAGAAGGATCTCGTTCTTTGCTGGTTAATATTTATGATGTCAACAACATGAAAAAACTGGAAAACATAACCACACTTCAGGGCCAAGAAAGTTTCAATCTAAACTTGATACATAAGAAGGACAGACAAAACCAGTGGGAAAACAATGGGCTGGTTGGGGAATAACATGACCAGAGGCGAGGAGTACCGCGCTCCGGTGTGGAGACCATCTCTCCTGCCACCTCCGCAGTTAATCCCTCATCAAACGCCCATGTTATACTGACATTAACTCTTAGGACAGTTTATCCGTCTGCAAGATCAGAGCTTGAATCCTCAAGGGTGACCGTTCTGACCAGATTTTCAGTTTTCAGTTTCACAGTTAGTGATCGTTTAGTATTGACCTTAAAGACGTTTTCTTTTCAGAAGATACCAAGGAAGGGGTAGAGAAGACAAACAATTCACACAGAGAAATTTCCATTCAAATGAGATGGATGAATCTTGCTGTCCCTCTTGGGCAGAAGCACACACATGAATACCTTGCTCACAGCCAGATGGATGCACGTGGCTCTTCCAAAATAAACAGCGCTGGAGTCTTTTTTGGCAACCATTGCATTCAGACTCACAATTACTTTTCTGAGGTATTCTTTTTTCACACAGGGATCAGAACTGAGCCTGAGAGGAACAGCTGGTCGGATCTTTTCATCTTTGGCCTAAGTCACAAACTTCCCACATTGATATTTGATTGAGAGATGAGTAATGGGCATTTTTACCTGGGGCTCAGTGCTCAGATTGGCAACCAGCAACACTGCCTAGTCTAGGACAGGGTGATCAGAGAAACAAATGGCAGCCTAGTATGTCTGATATTATACAAGCTCTCCCCTTGCCATAATTAAACAATGGCGTGAGCTCAAAACTGAACTTGGGAAAAAAAATTAATTCCTCAGTTCTCAATCAGGAAAAATCATTTCTTCACACTTTCACATTGCTGCAATGCTGTGTTACTAAAATCTGTGTTGATTTTTTAAAGGTATATTATCTAAGGAAATAAAGAAGGATCTCTCTTTGGCAATGGTAAACTAGAAAGAGTTGTCCGTTATTACTTGCCCTGTAGAGAATTTTATTGTTCTTTTAACAAGGATAAAGTAATAAAAGTTACTTAAATATAAGTGTAGAACTGCATGGAAAATATAAATTATAATAATGTATTTCATAAATTTAATGTACTTTGACTTGAGCACATATCTTCAATTTAGATTTTACTATAGGTGTAGATAAGACATGTCACAAGCCTTGGCATAAATCCTATTTCTTTGAAATTGTTTCTTTGCCAAAGACCAAACAGAAACTGAGGTTACTACCTTCCACACCAGAATTTCTAAGTCACTGCATTGCAGAAGTGTATTTACTTTGCTCAGTGACTGGTTCAACCCTTTCTCCAGCCTGTGATACAGGTGACTAATCACAGAAACTATTACTTCTGAAGTTCTTATTAGTGCATTTGACATACCAAATCAATTAAATTCCAAATGGAATAATATTTTATCAAAATCCAATAGGTTTTTAAAATATATCAAAAGAATGTAATTGAAAAAATGTCACTTGTTCACATATTCAACACAGATATTTAATGCCTTCTATCTGGTCTAGGTGCTAGAGATATATTAAGAAGGAAGAGAGTGCCCCTCATTGAATTTACAGTCTAGTTGGTGGTCCCAACAAAAAGGGAGGAGACAATAACCACACGGCTTCTAAGGAATAATCCACTGGAGAGACTGGAAAAGAGGCATCTTCTGTAGATATGATTCATAAATGAGGTTCCTAAGAAGGTGAAATTAAAGAACTAAAGCATAGAAAGTCATTAACCACTGGAAGAATTCAAGAAAGAGGACTTCAGGTGGAGGAAACCCTAAAAACACTATAACTGGAGGGTAGTAATTCCAGGAGAGGATGTTGCCAAGTAGTGTGGCAAAGGATGGTAGAGGCCAGGCCATGGAGGACACGGTGAAGAGCGGATCTTCCCCTTTGGCGCAATTGCGCCAAAGGGGAACATCAGTGTAATCCTGATGAAGGATATGATCAGATTTCCTTTGCAGATCACTGACATGAGGTGGAAGTAGGTGTAGAAAGCTAGCGGGAATACAATTTGCATTGTTATGATTCTAGTAAAACATTTCCTTCGAGTGACGAATCTACAAATCTCAACTCAAGTTCATGATACCATTAGTGAAATGTGTCTGTCTGCACATGAAGGAAGAAACAAGACACAAAACTCCGTTCTGTTATTCAACATGATCACCATTAAAATAAGACAGTGAAAATACAGAACAGTGACTGTTTTGCTCTACAGTAGGGGATAAGGAGTAGTTATCAGTGAGAGATTCAGGGACCTAATAGATCAGTGCTCTTGCCCCTGGTGACCTCTGTTTTATGACTTCTCTTTAAAAAAAAAATATCTAAAATGTGAGTAGCCCAGAGGAGAGAGTTCTTCAGTCTGCTCCCAGCTAAAGGAAGACCGCAAACTTGGTTGTAGCCGCTAATGCAAGTTTTTGTTTGTTCATTCAATTGCTCTTATTTATGTATTTATTTATGTATTTGGTTAATTAGCTTTAAAATAGAATTAAAGATACCACAAAGCATTGCAATTACGAGCTAGAGCTGCGAGTTCCAGAGACCTGGGCGCCAACCCTTAGCTCTGCCACATACTAGAACCAGGAGCTTCCCTGATCGTCCGCTTCCTCATCAGCAGAACTGGTAGAATGGGAATGGGTTTGTTTTACAAATTAAGATGACACATGTAGAGTACTTAAAAATACTGGCTGGTGATAATAAGCATTCAGTAACTAACTTAAAAAACGTAGAAACATAAATTAGATAAAATTTTATCCTGGATGATTAACTTCCAATTAAATGGAACTTCATGAAGGCAGAAACCAGGACTGTTTTACATATATATTGGGCTTATAAGTCACAGGCCCAATACCAAGCTCAGGTCTTAACATCAAGTAGCCGTGTAATAAATACCACTGAAGGAAGGAAGGCAGGCAGGCAGGTGAGAAGGAAGGATTCGGGGAGGAAAGAAGAAAGGGAGGAAGGAAGGAGAGAGAGAGGGAGTTTCTAATAGAGAGTGAATTGTCTCTCTCCCATTAAGAAAAAGCAGTTGTTTCTATTCAAAACTATTTGATAAAAGACTGAAACATGTTGAAGATTTCTTGAAATAATATGGAACTAGAGCTGTGTGTGTATGTGTGTGTGTGTGAGAGAGAGAGTGATATGTGTGTGTGTGTGTGTGTGTCTGTGTGTGATGCACCAAGGATATTGTTTTTATGTATAGAGTGAATTCTAGTGTTTGATTTCAACTTCCAAAACATGCCTTCACTTTATCTACTTGTCTCCATTTCCACTGTTATCATCCTAGTCTAAACCGTAGACTTCTCATCTGAACTACTGATCTCTCCCATGTGTACTGGGATATGCTAAACTCCTTCCAGCCACAGGGAAGCCTCCTTCAGCTTCTGTGTCTTCTGTAGAAAGCACTTTTCCCCAGGGCTCTTTCCCATCATTCAGGCTTCATTAGAAAGGTCACCACTTCAGACCTTGGGCCACTCCATCGAAGTGGATTCTGCTTAATTTTTATGAGAACACCAGATGTATATTCTTCCATCTACTTATCAAAATCTATAATACTTTCATTTATCTGTTTGCTTCCAAAAATGAATGAAGAATGAATGAATGGGGCATCTGGGTGGCTCAGTCAGCTCAGGTCATGATCTCAGAGTCCTGGGATCAAACTGTGCATTGGGCTCCCTACTCAGTGGGGAGCCTGCTTCTCCCTCTCCCTCTCCCCCTCTCCCCACTTGTGCACCCACCCTCAAATAAATAAATAAAAACTTTTTAAAAAATGAATAAATGAATTTATTTCTGATATGATTGCCTTGCAGGTACTCTGAAATAGATAATAATTTATTGAAGCAAACCGCTACTGACCTTTCTCCTTTCCAAAGACGTAAACTTTGTGGTGGGATCTCCAAATTGAAGTTAAGCACATGATTTCTCCAAACAGCGTGTTAGAGAGCACCTGTTATGCAAGTTGCAGGAAAGTTGTCAGCCTAACCCAAGAGTAATTACGGTAATTTCCATCCCTTACTCCTTCCATTCTTTGCTAGGCATCTGCCAGCATGGCATGCATATTGGAGTCCCAATTCAGGAATGAAAATCTGAAACCAAGCTATCTGCTTTTGTGTACTCTGGCACTGCGTTATTTAAGTTAATCCAAGAATGAAAATATGAGCTAAGCTGTGTGCTTTTTTAAACATTGAATGTGTCAATCCTGAAATTCCACTAGACAGGCATTTACTTTCCACAAAGGTAAGAGTTCCTACTGACCTTGAGTTATTCAGATGTCTAACAGTACAACACTCTGAACAAATAGAATGTGGACCAAACGATCTCACAATCACAATCAATTATAACTCATGAACTAACATAGAAATTAAGAGTTTTTAGGAGACCACTTAAGATCTGAGTCTCTGAAATCACCACACTCTTAGTTTGAGAGCAAGCTCTTGAACTTACAAGCCATTTATCTTTGGGGAAATCACTTTTCCTGTCTAAGGTCCCAGTTTCCTTGGTAATAAAATGGGAATAATAAAATATTTCATTACAATCTTGTTAGGGCTAAATATGATAGTGCATGTAGAATATTTACTAGAGTAGCTTTCTTAATACACATTATTGGCTTTTTGAGTTCAGATGGGTCTTATGCGTCCCTGAGTCCAAACTTCAGTGAAATTCCAAGAATCTCCAATTTACAACAGGTCATCCAGACTCTTCATGAGTCCCAAGAGCGACTGCTCACTAAATTATGAAGCAGATTATTCTATTTTCCCGAATCCAATTATTTGCGAATAGTTGATGCAATTTTCTTATCTCATTGAGTCCTAATTCTGTTAGAGTAAACAGAATTAGATTAAACCATCAGCCTAAAGATATCCCTGCAAACCTTTGAAAACAGCTATTCTACTTTTCTTCTCTCACCTCGCCTGCACTGCCCAAGTTTTCAGATTAAGCTAAGCATCTCTAGTTCCTCACATGGCCCAGGGTCCAACTCTCCTGATCTCTCTCCTCTGAACATACTCCTCTTTGTCAATCCTCTTCTTAACAACAGCTGAACAAAATGCTTCAGAATTTGTCTGACAAGAGCAATGACCAGAAATACAATTCTATTCCTTTTCCTGGCCACTACATTTCTTCTAATGCAGGATAAGAATGCCTTAGCTTTTTTGGCTCCCACCTTTGGATCATAGTGAGCTTGCTCTCAATTAAATATCCAAGTCTTTTTCATGTGGATTCCCGTTAAGCCCGCTCTCCCTGCATCCTGTATTAGGATCAGCCCCTAGTTCCAGTCTGCTGAAATCTTCTTGAATCCTGATTCTTTCTTTGAGTCTATCAGCTATCACTTCCAGCTTTGTGTCAAAGGCAGTTGTGGTCAGCTTGCTTTTTGTGTCTTCATTCGTGTTGTTGATAAAGCTATCAAACAGAATTTGCCATGGAAAGAAACTTTTGCCCACTCTGGGGATGTCCCTCCAGATTGAGATCAGTAATGGATTAATATTCTTTGCATGTAATTAATTCAAACCTTTGTGAATCTCCCTAATTCGTGTTAACCATTCTTAGCTATAAGCATTTTGCTGTTGGGAGTGTGATGTAATGGAACGATATAACTGGGTTCAAATCCTTGCTTTGTTACTTGCTACCAGTGTGGTATCGGGCCAGTTATTTAATCTCTCTGCACTTCTCTTTCCAAATTTACAAAATAGTTTTTTTGTAATAAGCTAGTTCCACAATGAATTGTGTCATATTGATCAATGGTTCTCAAATAGCCAGCATACTTCAGGTACATTCTTAGTAAATCTTCAGCGAAAAATAAATTACCAAATAAATAAATGAGCAACGTTAAGTCAAATTAGTTATTTAAATCAAGGTACATTGTTTATGTCTATGTTACTTCTCTGATCTATTTGTCTAGTCCACATATAGAAATGTGATAATAAATGAGATTAGTAAAGTACTATTTATTCTTAAATGACCCATTGCTAACTTCTAACATCACTATAGTCTTCATTGTTTATTGAGTTATGGTTTACATATTATAATATTCACCCTTTTAAAGTGTACAATCCAGTGGCTCTTAGTATATTTACAGTGTTGTGCAAACCCCAAAATCTAATTTCAGGCTATTACACTATAGTCAGTTTTGCTTTAATGCATGTTTTGAAAATCCAAATTTGTTCCAACTGTAACCATTAGGTGAATGCAGAATCCAGCTGAATGGAGCTATGTAGGAATATGTAAAATATGTAAAATGTATCCAGGCACACACCTCATAAGTATATTGGACCACCACATCTACCCATTCACATAAAAAAAGGTTCCTTTTTATTTCAAATGATTCTCCTGTCACCAATACACAAAAACCCTCAAGCTATAAGCCTTCTGATGGACCCATGGCTCCTGCCCTAAACTCTCTTTAATATTCTCATTTCCTTTCAGCTTATTTTATATTTTTTTCTCCCTTTTTTTTCTCTCTTCATCTATTTTGTCTTTTACCTTTTTGCTCACTTTCTCTGGTACATATATGGTAATGGGCGTGGAGCCCAAGCAGGCAATCCAAGTGGAAGTGTAAGCACCCACTCTTACATGCAAATATCAGGTATTTTTCAAGTTACTGTGTGTATTATAGTATTTATTCATTTCTTAACCATTTAACATGTGTAACATGTTGGATTACTTTTTGTCTTCTAACCTGTTTTCTACCTGTTATTATGTGTCACTGAGAAGTTTATTATGAGTCACTGAGAAGTTTGTACCCCTAACTCTATTTCCCTGTCAGCCTTTTGGGATTTTTATTGAGGTGAAGTTCATGGAACATAAAATTCACCATTATAACCATTGTAGAGTGTACAGTCTAGTGGCTTTTAGTACATTTGCAACATGTGGAACCATCACCACTATCTAATTCCAGAATGTTCTCATCATCCCCAAAAGAAACCCCACACCTATTAAAAAGTCACTTCCTATTCTCCTTCTCTACCAACACTGATAATCACAAATCTGCTTTCTCTGGATATGCTTATTCTCAACATGTCATATAAATGGGAATTGTGCAATTTTATAATTGAACGTGGCCTTTTGTTTCCAGCTTCTTTCACTTAACACGACGTTTTCAGGTTCATCCTTGTTGTGACATATGTCAGTACTCCATTTTTCTTTATAACAGAATAATAATTCATTATATGAGTATATGACATTTTATTTAACCATAATTGCCCAGCAGTTGATGGATATTTGGGTTGTTTCCATTTTTTAACTATTATGAATAATACTTTAAAAAACATTAGTGTTAGAGCACCTGGGTGGCTCAGTCGGTTAAGTGTCTGGCTCAGGTCATGATCCCAGGGTCCTAAGGTTGAGCCCCCACATAGGGTTCCCTGCTTCTCCCTGTCCCTCTGCCCCTCTCCTCACTTGTGCTCTCTCTCTCTCTCTCTCTCTAGTAAACAAATAAAATAAAAAAAAAAACACATTAGGTGGTAAAAAAATTTTTTAAATAGATAGATAAATAACATTGGTATACAACTATCTTTTGAGTCCCTTCTCAGTTTTCTTGGGTATACACCTAGAAGTAGGATTGCTGGGTCATATGGTAATTCTACCTTAAACATGTGAGGAACAGCCACACCATCTCCCCTCTTTTAAAATTATTATAACCGTCCTAGCACTTGTGAAGCACTATTTTATTTTGGCTTTTGATGTACATCTTTATTCATGAGAGATATTGGTCTTAAGTTTTCCTGTGATTTGTTTTTCTGGCTTGGGTATCATGGTAATACCAGTCTTAAGGAATGAGTTTTGAAGTTCTTGGAAGAGTGTGAAAAAGATGTCAACTTTTTGAAGAATTTGGAAAAGAATAGTGTTCATTATTCTTCAAATGGCAGAATTCACGAATGAAGCCAACTGATCCTGAAATTTTCTTGGTTGGAACTTTACCAAGTACTGATTTACTCTCTTGTTATGAGTTTATTCAGATTTTCTATTACCTTTTTAGTTTGTGTTGGTAGTTTATTTCTTTCTCAGAATGTGTCCATTTTGTCTAGGTCACTTCATTGTTTGGCATACTACTTCTCATTGTAGTCCTTCATAATTCCTTTCTTTGTTCTACCCTGTATATTTCGAAGATCATTCCCCTTTCTGGAAAACAGAAGCTGATCATTTTCCTTTTATCCCTTTACAATTTTAACATCTATTCCAAGAAATTGTCAAAATATTTGCAAAATATCTAGGTTAGTAAAAATCACAAAGAAACATTGCTTATTAAAAAAACATTGCTTATTACAATTATATTTGATATGTCAGACAGAATAGCTAATATGTTGTTTTTTATATAGACAGATGCACCTGTTCTCCTTCATTTTAGCAAGGGGAGATAATAATACACACAATTAATTGAATGGTATAGCATTTTAAAATGTGATGGGTACTTTGGAGAAAAATGAAAAAGGTGTGAGGCTAACAGTACAGAGATGGAAGAGTATGATTTCACAATGGGTGTTCATTTTCTTCCCTGCAAAGATGACCTGTGCACAAACAACTAGTAGATATTTTCGTGATATAGTTTCCCTGTTCAAACTGGTATTATCACATGTGTCCTCCTTCAAGGCCTCCCTTTGACAAGGAGCCCTACCTTTCTATCCCATGGAAAACACGCCCCCTGTTTTTGTGTGCCCTGCTCTTCCTCCTCCAACACCTCCATGCATACTTGTCCCTTCTCCAGCCCTCATCAGATAGCTTTCCAAAATGCTTACTATGGAGGGTATGCCCTCCCAGCAGGAGAGAGATTTGTTCCTCCAGTGGCATTTTTAAAAAGCATTTAACTTTTATCATGAGCGTCTCATAATAGATATATGTACTTTAAAGAATTTCTCCTTTTGGACATGGACTCTAAGTTCACCCTTCTAAATCTTCCTCACATGTTGTCATGTATTTCTTCCAGAACAGGGTGCCAGTTTCTATTATTTGCATATGGACAATGATTCTTTATTACTAGAGCAACCTGTCTTTTTGTGTGTTCTAGAAATTTCCACAAAAAATAATTTCAGCTCATTTTAGAAAGCTATGTTAATTTAAAAACATTAAATTCAATACTTTTTATATAAAAATAGACTGTAACCTGCCAGTTTTTCTTATTTTCTTAAGATTGACATCTTCAGGGGTTCCTGGGTGGCTCAGTCTTTTAAGTATCTGACTCTTGATTTCTGCTCAGGTCATGATCTCAAGACCTGAGATCCAGCCCTGTGTTGGGCTCCATGTTCAGCAGGGAGTCTGCTTCTCTCCCTCTCTTTCTCCCTCTGCCCCTCCTTCTGCTCATGCATTCTCTCTCTAAAATAAATAAATAAATCTTAAAAAAAAAAAAGATAGACATCTTCATTTGCATTAGCAAAAGAGTCTGAAGCCTTGAAGAAACATTGGTATTATTTCTCCAAAGATATTCATTTTATCTAAGGATACTTATAATCAAAGAATTTTTTTAATTTTTATTTATTATTTTCTTTTAAAGAAAGAGCACAGAGGGAGAGTGAGAGGGAGTAGATGCCCCACTGAGCAAAGAGCCAAATGCGGGACTCAATCTCAGGACCCCGAAATCATGATGTGAACTGAAAGCAGATGCTTAACTGACTGAGCCACCAGGTGAATCAAGAATTTTTTAAATTATAGGTTGTTTCTTGGGATAAGGAAAAAAATCCATAAAACTGTAGAGTCAAAGATTGGGAGAGATATTTTCTTTAGTAGGGTGCAAAGAGAAAGAAATTATTATTTGTTAAGCGTCTACTAGATGTAAAACCCTTTTATGGTCCTCTCAACAACAAAGTACCTAGACCCTAATATCCCTTACTGTGGGTTACACATTTATAAGCTGGCTAAGCTCCTACTCGAACTGGTCTAAAGGCCAGAGTCTGTCTTTCCAGTAGTTCATGTAATAATAGAACTCAAGCAAGGCTCATACCAAATAGTAATTATTATAGAAATTCTAACCATAAGAACTTACTAGACCAAAAAAAGTGGATGAGTCACATCCAATTTGTAAAGTGCCCAAAGATAGTTCATTGTTGAGCCACTAATTGCCATGAAAAATTGATGCATAATTTGTGACAGAAAAAGAAAACAGAGTCCAAAATTCCTGCCCAGGCTCCCCCTCCACCAACCCACACACAGCAGAAAAGGTTTTGTCCTACTGCCTTTTAAAAATTCTCTTTGAAATCTTTATTTTCAGCATAGTTTAGGATGCATGACAAGTATTTAACAAATATGCGAGCATTAAAACAACACAGTGATGAAATTTTAAGATTGGTGTGTGAATTCTCATTCAGGTGCAAAGTATACTGAGGGAGTGTCTCATTTGTCAAGGTTGCAATTACCAAGCCCTTACTGGAGCCAGCTTTCCCCTTGAAGGGCAGTGATGGGTCCCCCATGGTCATGATCTCCTCACAGAGTAGCGGCCTCTGCGCTGAGGAAAACCTGGTTGCACAAGCACAAACAACACTCTTAAACTAGGGCAGACATCACGAAAGTTCACATCCCCAGCCAGAAAAGGCATTGTGTAAGATAGTGTGGATAACTTGGAATCCACCAAAAAGAATCACTTCTGGAAAAAACCAGCTTGGTTGCTCAGGTTCAACTGAGGATCTGTCATTAGAATTAATATGGTGACCATATAATCTATCATCCAAGCCGGTAGGCTTTCGAGGGGGATGTTCTTATCAATCCTCTTGGATAGCACGTAGGAACCGGGGTCGCACGCAGTGGGGAACGTCTGTGATCCTAGTTGTCAGCATCATCTCTATGAAGAGGACAAACGTCTAAATGGTACATCCGCACCGCGGAGTGCCGCCAGCTCTCTGAGAACATTTCGGATGAAAGAAATCTACATGTTAGTACCAGCTGGAAGCATAGCCTATTGTCTAGGTAACAGAGGTTCATGATTAAATGCACCTCTGGGCATGGTAGGGTGCAGCAAGCAAGAACACAGTTCTCCTTTGCCTCTTGTCTCAAGAGTATGAACTGGAGACCAAGGGGCAGTAATGCAGAGAAACCAAGGTTTAGGCCCTCTTTTGTATGGCCTCACAGCATTTTTAAATACTAATACGTAGCGAGATCTATGGCTCTTTCGTCTTACTCCGTGTCTCTCCACGAGCCACTGAAGAACAAGGATCGTATCTAACTTATCTCTGCAGCCCCAGTATTTAGCACACAGCTGCACAGTGCGTCTTCAATTAAAGTATACAAGGTGAACGGAAGCCGTAGGATCTAGGTTCCTAATCCTGAAGCTAAAGGATTTCCTCCTTGACAGAGGCTGAACTGAAGAAATGAATTTTCCCTCTTGGCTATTAAAAAGAAAACAGATAGAATTTCAGAAAGAACCTCCTGGGGAAGTCCCCTGTCCCTCCCCCTCACTGCTCTTTTATTTTGCTTTCATATGCAAAATAGCCCTCTTCAAGTTCCAACATGAACAACAGGCTGAAAAGCAACTTGAACTTGGCCAGTTACTTGTTTCATCTCTGCAGTGTTTTTGGTTAGTTCAGCTTCATTCTACAGGCAGGCTCTCAGTTTTGCCAGTCTATTTTTGTGTCTGCTAAGCAGAAATTCTTGCAGCGTTTCCTAAGATGACTGGAATGGTAACTATTCTTTTTGAACTTACCCTGTCTGCCATACCTTTCTTTCTCTTCAGGCATCATGGAATCAGAGTTCTAAATAGAGAACTTACATGTGTTTTCAAGCAGCCGAATTCACCTCTGTTTATCTCACCTCCAGGAATATTCTTTGGCTAGAAGCTCTGGGGTTTCATTTACTGGAAGCTCAGTTCATACACACTTCTAAGATGGCCTTTGGGCAGAATTCAACTAGAGCTGCTTCAAATTCCTTTTGGAAGTAGACAAGGCATAAACCCATATAGTTTTGATGGCAATCGCGGCAAGAGTGGAGGCATCTTATCTTCTCCGGAATGAGGTGGGCTATAAATAAATAGGTAAGTCCTCAGAGTTCCATCTCAGATACTTGTTTACAAGGAAAAGGTCTGATCTCTCCAATCTATTCTCTTTATTGCTGCCAGAGATATTTTCCTAAAGTGAGACAAGTGATCCTATCGCTGCTGTCCCTCTAATCCTTCCACATCTCACTTGACCCTCCAGTTCCCATTTCTTGTCTGCATTTACAAGCCCTGGGGTATATAAGCTTCCCAGACTCCTCTCCCACCACCCTCTGCTCCTACACAATGACATAAATCGATAGCAAAATGACGCTCCTTTCCTGCCTCTCCACACTCCGCTCTGTGACTCTGTATCCCCTAGTGACGTTCCCACTCCTTGAATTTGCGCTGGCTTGTTGACTTCCGTTGCCTTATTGAATGTGGGTGGTGTGCTGGTTCCACCTATAGCTCTCAAAAGGCCTGATGTGCTTTTGCTCTAACACTGCTTCTGTCATAAAACAAGCCCAGGACAGTTTGGTTGAGGATGCGATGTCACTTTATCAACCTGAGGCCCTCTTAGACCAGTTAGCCCCCAGCTACAAGAAGTTGATCACAGATATAAGGGGGAACCCTGTTTAGATGGTAGAATGCAGCCAGTTCCTACCCAAACCCACCCACAGATTCATGATAAATAATAAAGGGTTGTTATTTAAGACGCTGGATTGGGAGTGATCTGTTACACAGCTTTAGTGTGACCAAAGGTAACTGATACACATACCAAACTCCTTCTAGTTCCTGAACACAAACACTTTTTAATACCTTCACTGTTTTTTTTAAACATATACTATATTTTTATCCCCAGGGGTACAGGTCTGTGAATCGCCAGGTTTACACACTTCACGGCATTCACCATAGCACAAACCCTCCCCAATGTCCATAACCCCACCCCCCTACCCCCAGCAACCCTCAGTTTGTTTTGTGAGATTAAGAGTCACTTATGGTTTGTCTCCCTCCCAATCCCATCTTGTTTTATTTATTCTTCTCCTACTCCCTTAACCCCCCATGTTGCATCTCTACTTCCTCATATCAGGGAGATCATATGATAGTTGTCTTTCTCAGATTGACTTATTTTGCTAAGCATGATACCCTCTAGTTCCATCCATGTCGTCACAAATGGCAAGATTTCATTTTTTTGATGGCTGCATAGTATTCCATTGTGTATATATACCACATCTTCTTTATCCATTCATCTGTTGATGGACATCTAGGTTCTTTCCATAGTTTGGCTACTGTAGACATTACTGCTATAAACATTTGGGTGCACGTGCCCCTTCGGATCACTACGTTTGTATCTTTAGGGTAAATACCCAGTAGTGCAATTGCCTTCACTATTTTTAAAGATGATATTCCCTCTGTTTACAGTAAGTCTGAATTTAGTCCATAGTCAGTATAGGCCACCTCCATTCCTAGCATTCATCTCCCATTTTTGTCAGCTAGGAACAATCCTACTTAGTTACTTTTTTTTTTTTTTTAAGATTTTATTTATTCATTTGACAGAGAGAGCTCAAGGAGGCAGAGCAGCAGAGGGAGAAGGAGAAGTAGACTCCCCACTGAGCAGGGAGTGAGATGCGGGACTCAATCCCCAAACCCCAGGATCGTAACCTAGACGAAGGTAATTGCTTAACCAACTGAGCCACCCAGGTGCCCCAATCCTACTTAGTTTTTCACATCTTCCAATTCAAAACACCCCTGCCAGATTCAACAATCTTGTTTTCCTCTCCTTCTCTCCCTTACCTCAGAGTTACTCTCTTCTCCACACTTCTTAGCATTTTGCACCTATTTACCTTTTTATCATGTTATATTGAACTTAATTTGCATTTTCATTTCCTCCACTACACTGTAAATCTCCTTGAGAAGGGAGAGAAATCCACTCATTCTATAGTAGCCAGGGCCAAAGACAGGTCCATACATTTTAGTTGCATGACTGTATTTATTTTCTTTTTTTCCTTTCTTTCCTTCCTTCGTTCCTTCCTTTTTTCCTTTCTTTTTTTTTTTTTGTATTTATTTTCTACTAAGCGTTTGTTTCTTATCAAAATAAAAACATAGAAATGTTACACAATATGCATGAGGACAATATTTAAGTTAATTTTCAATCATGTGTTAGCACTGTGCTAGCATTAAGGAAACAAAGTTGGTCATAATTGAGCTTATAAAAGAGATGGGTTAAGGTCATCATAAAGATTCGTGGGATAGGTAACCCCCGAATGCTCTGATTTATCAAATCCTAATTTTGTTCAAAATCCAAAAGGTCTATTCTTATTGGAACAACTACATTTAAGAAGGAAGATACGAAGGAGAAAATGTTTTTATTAAATAACAATTCTGTCTTGGCAAATGAATTTATAATATACAATCCTGCTCAAAGACCATACTTGTGGCTAGCAGACATAACTGGATAAATTTATGCAGTGGATTAAATTTGTTTTATTATCACAATGTGTTCTTTCCTTTTTAAAAAAAAAAAATTATTTAACACAGAGAGTACACGCACGTGTGTGGGGAGAGGGGCAGAGGGAGAGAATCTCCAAGCAAACTGCTGAGTATGGAACCTACATGGGCTCAACCCCAGAACCATGAGATCACGACTTGAGCTGAAACCAAGAGTCAGATGTTTAACCGACTGAGCAACCCAGGCACCCCAGTGTTCTCTCCTTTTTTAAGGTACCCACGGTAAGCAGGTTCTCTTGGATGTGTAGAATAAAGACCATCCATATAGCTCAAGCAAAGGAGGGTAACTGTAAGGATACCAAGACTAAAGCCAACAGGATCCTTATTTGAAAAACTGTGAGGACAAGAACTACAGGACAACTACAGAGAAGGGAACTGGAAGGGTGATAACCATATGATCTGTCCCATCACCAACAACAGTCCCTATGTTCTGCCACTAACCCCGTTTCAGTCACCTACCTTGGTGCTCTCTACCACTACTTACTCTATGCTTCTCTGCCCTGAGGTCTCTGCTTACATCAAAATTAAAATTTTCATGACTTTGGCCTGACTCCCTCATGGCATCTCTCATAGTAGCCAGTCAACTTCTATCCTCCTCTGTCAGTGTACAGATATGCATCATTTTTCTGAATTAAAATTCACATTTGTCTAGAGCTTTCCACAGGTCTGCTCCCAAGCTATGGGCCAGTCCTGATATTGGCTATCTCACTCTTTTGGAAAACAATGTTGTGTCAGCATAAGACTGAAGGATGAAATTTACATTCCTTTGGAGCTTTTCATACTCATTAACTTAACCTTTGTTTTAAAGAGAACGGGAACTTTTAAGATCCTAATTGGTTGATTTTTTTTTTTCTAGATAGACTTTTTTTTTTTTAATGACTCAACTGTGCTCTAATCACTATATAAAAATCCTTTTCTTCTGCCTTTCTTTTCTTTTTTACAACACTGTTGCAATGGCCATATGTTAGCCATTACCCATCTCCATCCAAGATGGCAGGTTCAGAGGTAAGGCTTTCAGACTTGAGCCTCTCCAACTTCTTGCCGCTTCCTAGTTGCAAAATTACCTGTCCAGTATTTTCATCCTTACCTTCTTTCCCTTTGTCACACACACACACACACACACACACACACTTATCTGAGCTCTGAACCACAACTCTATCCACATATTTTTCTCAGTTTTCCTTTTATGTCTTCTACACTTTTCCTCTTCATCTATATCTTCTCAGCAGGCAAATAAGCTTGATTCACTCACATCTGACAACATACAAAACTAAAAGCCACCAATTACCCTGTCTTCTCCCTTGCCCTTTCAGTTTCTCCCCTAGGAGCAGTTGGTCTACCCCCTTAACACAACCTGTTCTCTTACCATTCAGTGTTGCACTTGCTGAATTTTGCATGCCTATTCCACTGAATCTGTATTCTTTAGTGTCAGCAGTTATTCATTAACTGCAAAGTCCAGTGAATACTTTTCAGCCTTGTTCTGGGTCTATTCCAGTTGCTTTTGGTGCCGGGTTTTAACTTCTTTCCCAATTTTTATCCCCCACCCCTGCCCTTTGGTCTCATCCAGTGACTTCTGGCAACTGAAAAGTCAAAAAAGAGTTAACTGGGTAATACAAAAATAGTAGCTGCAAGAGGCAGAGGCCAGTCCTGCACCTGAGGCTGGGTTCGTGGTAACTGGAAGCTAAGGGAAAGGATCCTGAGAATTGAAATCCAGGTATTTTAGGAGGAGGTTCAGCCCCCCTGGTGCTTTAGTAGTTCAGAAATGAGTCCCCACCAAGCTAAGTCCCAGATTTCTGAAGAGGGCACACTGGCTGATTGGAGCTGGCATCTCAGGGCAGGAGGCAGGTGATTATAAGGTGATTCCTTCAGTGTGGTAACAAACTCAAGATGGGAACCGACTGTCCCTTTCAGGTTTAATAACTATTTCTGGAGTGACTCCAGCAGGAGTATGGAGCAAAAGGGGAGGGAAGAGCCCTTTCTCTCTCCCTTGGCCTTTTCATCTATCAGAGGCAGCAATGGAGAAATGTGGTTTGCAGAGTCCTAGTCCCAGTACCAATAAGCAAGAATGGAAGGACAATAGCTGAGTACTTGGCGTCCAGACAATGTCCCTATTTGAGGAAATGCCAATTTCCTCATGGAATCGATGATTTCATGATGAGAAGTGGAGCCCCTGCTTCTTACTCTGAAGGATGAAGGGGGAAGAGCACTCATCTCTCTGAGCTCTCTGCAACTAGAGCATCTCTGCTCATCCAAATGAATGCACCTCCTACGAGTTTATCCCTGGAATGAGAGGTGGAAGCGGGGACAGCACAGAATTCATTTCAGGTGTGGCTCTGGCAGCAGTGGAGTCCAATGTCAAGAGGCAGTGAGTGATCTTAAAGGAAGCAGTGATGGCAACCAATGACAGGTCCAGGAATGGCAGACCACTGGTGGGGGTGCCCAGGGTCCACCAGTGTCAGCTCTATCCACTCGGTGTCCCCTGGTTTTTCCTCTAGTCTGAACTTAGTACTTTAGACTTCCTGAGAATTCTGGAAGCTAGGCAAGCATCCTTTCAATTAACTCTTTTCTGCTTCAACTAACTACCGTCAATTTCTATTGCTTGCAAAGTATCCTGCCTAGTACACTCAGCGTGCTCTCTCATATCTCATGCCTTTCCCATTTTGCCATTTATGAGAGTCCTAAATTTCATTTGTCTTCTTACTTATCTTCCTCCGCTCCCAAACAGATGTAGGTACTTCCATTGCAAGGAGGGCATATCTTTACAACAGCAGAGCTCATTTTGCACTCTTCTCATATGTTACCATGTTTTCTCCTCCAGTGCTAAACTTGAATTAATGAACGAATGGCTTTAAATTCTTCAACATTGCTCATGTTTAGTTGTTAATGTTTAGATATTTTCTTGTACAACATGAATCATAACTATTAGTGTCAAGATTCACCCTTCAGGGCCAAGCTACCCCAAAATTTCAATACATAATATTTAGAAAGTTACAAGTGTTTCTCTCAGATCTTAATCTTGTTTCCATCCTCTTTCAGTATACACATTAGGTTAATACATTCACATATTTCCCTGGAAGTTATGTTTATTAATCAAAACATTGACTTCAAAAAATTATAAGAAATGCAGAAATTACTCCTTTTCACAATGTCCTATGCATTATCATTTATCCATATTTATGATATTTATACACTGCATCTGTGCTGATGGTTCCTTTAACAACAAATAATATAGGGATCTGACATCACTTTTTCCTTTTCCGTGAGCCTCAACAATCCCAAAGTAGAGGAAAGATTCTGTTCCATGTGCCATTTACAGAGACGTCCTGTGTAGTTAGATGATTTTTCTCTGTCCCTCTTCACCCTCACAAAGCCCTATATAGCCATTGACAGCCAACTGTGGGTGGTTCTGAAAGATCTCCAGGGCTAGCACGTTCCTTTTCCCTTTTACAAATCTGATTTCTCCAACCTCTATGACACTCTGTGCTGGCAGCTTCCTAGAGTACAAAGCTGATCCTTGTGCCGATACTTTGGAGCATGCTCTGCAGGTTATGTTAGAATAGAGCTTAAACCTACAAGCCTTGGCACTCCTAAACCAGAGAGTTAAGAGAACTGATAGCCTTTTTAAAAATTATAATCTGGAGAGAGAGTTCTAAGGGGCATGTGCTTTAAGGGCATTCATTGACCAAAAGTTTATTAAACATTTACTGTGTACCCAGAACTTTGCCCTTACTTTCAAGTCTGAGCCCAAGTATCCCTGAATGGATTCATTACCTCTTCTTACTATCCTAGTGTAAATGGACGGAAAAAAAATCTTCTGTTTCTGGTTTCTCTAGGAAAAGCAAATAGATCTATATTTTCTGGATAGAGTGAGGTGGGGCTCATTCTCATCCTTTTCCACCTATGGAACTATATTTAAATGAATGGAACTTTGAAAGACTGACTGGCACCTTGTCAGCCACAGAAAGGCTCAAGAGGACCGAAACTAGAGAAATGAAAAAGATTGATTAGTTTTGGCAGGGCTTAGAGTACAAATTTTGCAATTTTATGAGCACTGTTCCAAAAGTCTTCCAATATTATACTTTGTTCAGTTGGTAGAGCCCCTCATAGTCATATTCACAATGTAAATCATTTACATCTGGCTTATTTTATTTACTGTGTCCCAACAATCTTGAATGAGAGAGTTGCAGAAATAATAGGATTGGCTATATTCTCATTTTTTTTTTCTCTTTGCTGTATCTGGAACATATCTCATAATAAAATTTTCATGATTGAATTATAAGCATTCATTTGCATTCTTGTCCCTTCCATGACTCTGTACCCTTACTGAGGGTCAGCTTGGTGCTTACTCATCTTTGTGTACTCAGCACCCAGGCTACTACTGCCTGACCCCTAGAAGCCACTTAATAAATGGTTTGTGAACACTTACATAAAAATTTCTGAAAATGCAAGAAAGGTAGACAAGACAACTCTTGCCTTCAAGTCTGAGTAGAGAAGAATCATATACATTGCATAATTGGGAAGTTACTGTAAGGCAAGTAGTCATGCCCAAGACAGTATTCTGTCCATTTTGACAATGAGGATTAAGGAATTCCAGAGAAGGAAAAGAACCCATGTTAGGGTTCAATTGGCCTGAGCAAGGTTTCATGTCTAGAATATTGAGGTGGAACCTTAGAGACAGGATTTGAATTAACAAAAAGAGTAGGAGTTTTCCATATAGTGACAGAAACTAAACAAGGTTATGAAAATGGAAATTTGTAGACAATATTAATGATTATATTATAAGTCTGTTGGATAGAGTCATGAGAAAAAGGAAATTTCTCCTGCTTGGAAATCCCTTCTATTCCCTTCCCCTTTTATAATATATATTCCATCCGTTCTTTAAGACTGTGTTTGTAACGCATTTCCCTTCCCCAGCTGGGCCAGCCCTAATCATGCTCCCTTGTAAGAACTAATTCCTTTACATTTTTTTCCTGTGCCATCTGGTGCTTCAAGTATACTACATTTAAGCAGGTGAAAGTAGTGGAAAGAGGGTCCAAAAATGAACATTTCATTAGTTTTAGCTCTTCGACCTACTGGTTTGGGATTTGGGCTAATCATTATTCCTCTCTGTGTCTCAGTTTCCTGAATAATTTTTAAGGTCTTTACCAGACATAAGAATCTAAAGTTTTTCTTTTGGGACTTTTAGCTGCAAAAGTGAAAAATACCAGAAAAATCTTCCAAATCCTACCAGTTTCCCAAACTCATAAATACTTTATAACCAGTCTGTGTCTTATCCAGGTTGGGGAGGTCTTTCACAGCCTTCTCTAGTTACACAAAGTATTCGTTTAGTCTCTCATGTCAGATTGCCTTGCTTTGAATTCAACTCTACCACTTTCTGTTTGACCATGGCAAGTTGTTTAACCTTGCTTTCACCATACACTAAATAGGGCTGTGAGAGTACGTACTCCACAAGCTTGTTGTGAGGTGTTTTTTTTTTTTTTTTAAAGATTTTATTTATTTATTTGACAGAGAGAAATCACAAGTAGACGGAGAGGCAGGCAGAGAGAGAGGGAAGCAGGCTCCCCGCCGAGCAGAGAGCCCGACGCGGGACTCGATCCCAGGACCCTGAGATCATGACCTGAGCCGAAGGCAGCGGCTCAACCCACTGAGCCACCCAGGCGCCCCTGTTGTGAGGTTTAAAAGAAGTAATTGATGAAGAATTTAGCACATGGATTCCCAGAAGAGAGCAAAAAGAAGTGATTTTTCTGCCTCTCTTCCAGTTTGCCAAGACAGTGTTCCAAGAATTATGACTATCTCCAAAAGCAACTTAACCCATTAACTTTGCCATACTGACTTCTCCCACATTCTTGGTCTTTCAATTTCCAAGCTGCTCTCTATACACTTTTCAATAAGAAATGGCTCAGGTCATGACCCAGGGTCCTGGGATCCAGCCCTGCATCAGGCTTGCTGCTCAGCGGGCAGCCTTCTTCTCCCTCTCCCACTCCCCCTGCTTGTGTTCCCTCTTTCGCTGTCTCTCTTTGTCAAATAAGTAAATAAAATCTTTAAAAAAAAAAAAAAAAGAAATGTTGTTTAACTTGATTCACAGGCAGCAGTCGTGAGGAGAAATGAACATAGCACCTATATTCAACTTCAGTTTCTAGTTCTTTCACTACTAAAATGTAGATGTATGTCCCACAAGTACTGAAGTTGTGTTGCCCTATATTTAAGGTCCTTCAAATTAATCAACCCAAAATTAATGAGACTGAGGAGTGAGGACTTAATTTAATAGGCAAAGAAAAATATATAAATTCTTAAGAGATGAGTAGACAAGGAAGTGACACTTCAGAAAAATTCAGTTTTCAGCAAAACTAGGGTTCAGCAAAAAATGGGGTGTGAGATATACTAAATTTGAGGGGGGAAATGGGACTTCTGTTTCACAAATGTGTATATTCTGGTGATATTAAGATGTGTTATTTTTAGAAACACTTAGAAAATATGATCTTACCCAAGGACCAAAGTCTAATTAGTAGAGTTCTACTCTGGGAAACAAATTTAAAAAGGAAGCATGGGAGGGACAGAAGGGCAAAAGGATAAAGGAAAATGGGAAAGAAGGAAGGAGGGAAGGAAGGGAAAAAGAAAAGAAAGGAAAGGAAAAAGATGGACCAGAAGGTGCCTTTTTGTGAAAAATCTATATTGCTATAATACCCTGAATAGAAGTTATAAACTGAAGTGTTAGTTTCTGACCTAAATAGATTTTAAATTTCAAGGTTTTCATATATGCCTAGGTTCTAGAATTCAGATTAGTAATTTGAAGAGTGGAAAGGCTGGAAATCATTCTTTCAACAGCATTTCACTTTCAGAGGAACAAACAGACTGAAACCTTTGAACTAATGTGTTTTATCTTCAGTAACCTGTCATTGAAATACCTAGTGAGTAATGTATATTTTGGAAACTAAGGCCAAAGCATAGCTGGTTTGGATAAGGCAAATAATTTAGCCATTTTAGCAACTATTCATAGTGAATACAATGAAGTTCCATTTTCCTTAACCAAAAACAAAAAACATAAAAATGAACTGCTTTGCACTAAAAACGCCTGGAAAATAATAAATTCATTTTTCTCCAAATATAACATATTTTTAAAAACTAAATTCACCATTTGAAAAAAAAGACATAATTCCTGGTAATTACTTAATCAGTTCTCTATTCGATTTTTATTCAATTGATTAAAGACTATGCTTTATTATTCATAAATCCAAAAATAGAATACTTATTACCTTAGTACAGTTCTATTTTCATAATTATAGTGAATTAAATGAGGAAATGTAGCACTTTCTCTTTTTTCTCTGAATAAGGATTATACGAGAAGAAAGTATTAGAAAAAGGGAACAAACAATGGATTTTCATAAAAAGAAGAAACCTGATGGATAAGAAAGAAAGAACTGGACAAATTGGTACTTTCAGATCCCTTTTGGAGAAGCATACTACTGGTTCCTAATTCAGCTTTAAGAGAGAACAAAAGTCAGATATAAATTCCTATGGTCCTGTAAAACGAGCTGACATACAAATACTGCAAACGTGTATCAGAGTAATCATCTTGAGCTGAGGCAAACATAGACAAACTACGGAAGAGGTCATACGTACAATAAGTAAAATAAGAATTTGTCCTCTCATTTTCCCTCCTAAATTGCTGTTTTTATTGATACGCATATGTCTACTGCCTCAACTCTGGGCCTAGATACTATTTTCCTTCAGCTTTTTAACTGTGCATATTTGAAAGGTTCTTGAATGTAATGCATTATCTACAGCTCTGTGCCCACCTGCCATGTCTATAACCTCTCCGATGCCTCTGTTTAAAAGAGTTGATTCCTTTCAGACCTCTTAAGTGAACCAAATTTGCCCATGCAGAATTATGTATATAACTATGTCATACCTGGAAGGGAGTTAGGTATATCACTTGCAACTTTATCGAAGATGAGCTATCATGGCCTAGGAATGTAGAGTCACTTGCCCGAAGTCTGAGTAATTTACTGGCAGAGGCAATATTTCCAATCTATGTTCTCCTTCCTATTGTAAGTTATTTTTTAATTTATATGAAAAGTTTGACAAATTGTATTATGGCTTCATGTCTTCCAGCTGGAGTACATAGGACTTAGGAACACATGAAAATAATTCAAGGAGTAAGTTCAATGATATGAGTTTTAAAGATCTCAGTTTCCAGATCCTTACATTCAATGCGTGCTTTCTCTAATACTCATTTGTCTAAGAATGCACTTGTGGTTGAAAACTCTGATACCCTTTCTTGTTTCCACTTTCATAATTGACCATCTCTCACTTTATAAAAGAAAAGTATCTTTCTTACCCTTTTCAATTTTATCATGCATCACCGCAGGTAAAAAAGGACAACCCAAAATGTTGGTATCATTCAGACTCCCTTATACCAACACATCAGACAGCATAGTGAGGCTTTGTAACTTTCCTTCCTATAAATATATTTCTTTTTTTTTTTTTAAAGATTTTATTTATTTATTTGACAGACAGAGATCACAAGTAGGCAGAGAGGCAGGCAGAGAGAGAGAGAGAGGAGGAAGCAGGCTCCCTGCTGAGCAGAGAGCCCGATGCGGGACTCGATCCCGGGACCCCGAGATCATGACCTGAGCCGAAGGCAGCGGCTTAACCCACTGAGCCACCCAGGCGCCCTATAAATATATTTCTGTTGAGACAAAAATGCAATGTTAAGAAAAGAACATTTTTATCGTTCATTGCAATATTATGAATAAGATTATGTTATAAAGTGGAGGGAAGTGATACATTTTGCTAATGACCTCTTGTGTTCTATCCTCCAACTATTCATTTTTTTATTAACATATAATGTATTATTAGCCCCAGGGGTACAGGTCTGTGAATCGCCAGGTTTACACATTTCACAGCACTCACCATAGCACATACCCTCCCCAATGTCCATAACCCAACCACCCTCTCCCTACCTCCCTCCCCCTGGCCACCCTCAGTTTGTTCTGTGAGATTAGAGTCCCTTATGGTTTGTCTCCTTCCTGATCCTATCTTGTTTCATTTAGTCTTTTCCTACCCTCCAAACCCCCCATGTTGCCTCTTGACTTCCTCATATCAGGGAGATCATATGATAATTGTCTTTCTCTGATTGACTTATTTTGCTCAGCATAATACCCTCTAGTTCCATCCACGTCGTCACAAATGACAAGATTTCATTTCTTTTGATGGCTGCATCATCATATTCCATTGTGTCTATATACCACATCTTCTTTATTCATTCATCTGTTGATGGACATCTAGGTTCTTTCCATAGTTTGGCTATTGTGGACATTGCTGCTATAAACACTGGAGTGCAGTTGCCCCTTTGGGTCCCTACATTTGCATCTTTAGGGTAAATACCCATTAGTGCAGTTGGCAGGTCATAGGGTAACTCTATTTTCAACTTTTTGAGGAACCTCCATGCCGTTTTCCAGAGTGGTCAACTATTCATTTTTAATTATTACAAAAACTGTTTTCCTGAGGGAGAGTCCTATGAAGCAAAGAAGAGTATCTGTAAGAAAAATTAAAGGTAATGTTTCATTTCATTTCTTTCCTTCCTCCCTCCCTTCCTTCCCTCCTCTCTCTCTCTCTTTCTTTTTTTCTTAAATCTTTGATCCATTTGATGTTTATTCTTGTGTGAGGAATGAGGTATTAATCTGACCATATCTTTTTTTCAAATGGTTTTCCTCTTTACCCAGAAATTTATTTAAAAGTAGATCTTTTCTCTGGGTGATTTAAGATGTCACCTTAATTATATACTAAATTTGTGCATGTATTTGGGTCTATTTCTGGATTTTCTATTTGATTTCACTAAATTGCCTATTCATGTGCCAGTAACACACTGTGCTAATTATAGCCAATGAAGCTGTTTTTAAAAGAAAAAAGAAGAGAAAGAGGAGGAGGAAGTCAGTAGGACTTCTCCCAGATGTCCTAAAAATCTTGAAATTTACCTAGAAACCCTAAAAGCCCTTATTATATTACTGAATTGATAGTAACTATAAAATCCTCCAATACTTTGAAAATTGCTCACATTGAACTGTATGGGTATGAGTTTAAAAAAATAGACTCGGGAAATCAGGATTAAGGAATAGTGAGTTGGGCATATGGAAGCCAGGGCCAGAAAGGAAAACATGATCTGTTGGACAATTCCAATTTCCTGAAAGGAGAAAGTTTACCAGTTCAGTGGGGGACACAAAGTTTGTTGTGTTGTTGTTTTTTTTTTTTTTTTCTGTCACTAACACCTTAAAAGTTTAAAAGAAATCTTATAGAAAGAGCTGTAAGAGAATTTAACATGAATAGTGCATAATATGCATATTTTAGGATTATAACTAAAATTCAGTTCTTATAATTATTAAACTAGAAATATATAATATCTTATTCACATGTAGCATGTTAGATTTCAGAAGATTTGGTGAAAGTAGAGAAAAAATTGAGTGAGGACAACTACATTTACAAATGAACAAATCAAAATGTAGGAGGTTTTAAATCTTTAAATGGACTCCAGGCTCGGAGTTGTGATTATTCATGAAAAAGTGTTATTATTAATCAAACATTTTAGATAGAAAATCTAATTCAGCTCAAAAGTTATGCATACAAATATACAAAATTTTTGTATTTTTTAAAATAATAGCAGCTACAGTTTATTGAGAACTTGCTAAATTCTAGGCACTGCCTTGGTACTTTAAGATGTTTTATTATTTAAACTTTTCAAGCATCCTATGCAGTTGGTATTTACAACCACTATTTTAAAAGATAAGGAAACTAATATATGAAATATTGGGAATTTTATCAAAGACCCACAGTCATGACTGGTTCATGGTGGAACCCATCGCTCTGACAGGTGACTAGACTTCACACAGCAGGGCTCCTAATAATTAATACCTGCCAATATGGTACCAATATAGTGCATGATATGAATAAAGTAAAGTCAGATATACAAAAGAGGGACATTTTACAACAATATTTATCTTTTTTTTTTTTAAGATTTTATTTATTTATTTGTTAGAGAGAGCGAGCGAGCACGAGCACAGGCAGACAGAGTGGTGGGCAGAGGCAGAGGAAGAAGCAGGCTCCCCGCCAAGCAAGGAACCCGATGTGGGACTTGATTCCAGGACGCTGGAATCATGACCTGAGCCGAAGGCAACCGCTTTACCAACTGAGCCACCCAGGCGTCCCCACAACATTTATCTTTGATTGATTATTTAATCATTTATCTTCTAAGAGATGAGGCTGATCTCTTTTCGCTGGTTTCCTTTTTGTCAGAAGCAAACTCAGTGTTGCATAAATATAAAATTACCTTTCCGAAAGGCAAGGTAGTCAGAGAAAGCCAGCAAGGATATGATACCAGACATTAAACATAGCCTCAGCCAGACTTGAATTTCAGGTGGAGCCACTTGTCTGCTGAGAGAAATGTCATCGTCACCAATAAGGATTTTTAGATTCCAGCTTCAGAGGCCTGGACCCTGAGTGACAGTTCCAAATGGCCAATTAAACTCTGAGATCAGAAAGAGCTTCATTTTGAATTTTACAGTCATGGCACGAACCTAAGAGCAAGATGGACCGATTGTACATTTGCAGACTTGGATGCTTTCACAATGATGACAAGGTAATCAACATTCATCTCTCCTTCCTCTGAGATTTATAGAAAACACTTTATGGGGGACATTTTCTTACCTATAGAGAAATGCTGTCTGGCTTTAGTGTCACTCTAACTTCAGGACTGACTCAGAAGCTTTTATGAACACTAAAGAGTTTAATATTTTTTCCACAATAATACATGTTTAAGATATTATAATAACAAAAAAATGTTAGAATAAAATACCTCTAAGCCATTCATAACCAATCCTAAACTAAAGTAAAAGCTGAACACAGAATTTACAAATTATCTAGATTCTATGTCTCTCCTATAAACCTATTGGCCAGTTATTAAAAGCTGCATGAGGAAAAAAGTAATGGGGAATAAAACTGCATATGATTTTTAAAAAGAAAAGAACTTGAACACGATTGCACTCTAGTTATTTATAAAGTTTTCATGTTTGTTACCTATGCCTGTTATCCTCTGATTTAAAAAAAAAAAAGTTTACAGAGGTTTCTTCTGTGAGTATATTTAAATTTGTGTTCTAAAATTTAAATAAAATCATAGCATTTTGGGTTTTAGTGAGCACACACTTCCCCTTTAAAAAATAAAAATGAAAATGACTAAAGAAAAAATATGGGGAAAATCAATACAGAGTGCCCTTTTTATCATTTTTGGTGATCAACTGATCAGTAATCTAGTTTGTCTTACACACACACACACACACACACACACACACTTATCTGTAGATCAGTTAAAGGAAACCTGGAGCTCTATGTTCATCCCCTGCTGACTCCTAGTGTCTTGACCTTGGACCTTTTTTCCTTGAGTGTCTGCAATTCCAGGCCAATGCATTGTCATTACTCATGAGTAGTGCAGGTTGTCTATGGCTCTCAAATATTGCCCAGGTCAGATTCTCTCAGTCCAGCTCTGTGTCCTCTGAAGTGACCTTCAGCCAGGCTGATCCTGGCATTTATATAAGAACAGAATATTAAAACATTCCCTGTGCATGTTTAAAGTTTATACTCACTCTTCAGTTATTTCAGAAACTTTCTAGAACAACTGCTCCATCTTCAAAGTGTTTGCAGACAGGTGTCATGAATGGACCATCCAAGAGGGTCAGAAGCCATCATAGCATTATTTAAAGTCAAAGCATGTCAGTGATGTTATTCACAGAACACAGTCCCAAAGCTTGTAGGTCATTAGGTCCACCTCTGTCTAATTCAAGAATTCCTTCTCTACCGTTTGTGGAAGGAAGTAAGAGAGGAAAAGAGCACGGAATTTGTGAAATCAAAAGGCCTTGACCTGAATTATGACACCAACTCCTTCAACTCTTATGTTACCTTTGATCTTAGGCAAACCCCAAACCATCTGAACCTTAATTGCACATGTAAGCCCTCAGGTACATAGTAAGTGCTTAGTTAAGTAATTAGTGAATAAACATGACAATAACATTAGACTTTCAAAGTACTACAGATTTCCAAATCATTTCCCCAGCCCCCGGTCACCACTCACCACTCTTCCATTTCGCACCTCTGCGCTTTTCAAGTTTCTAAGGTGTCTCATATAAGCAGAATCATATGTGTATTAGCTTTTCAAGTCTGGCTTTTTTCACTTACCAGAGTCCTCAAGGTTCACCCATTTGTAACATGTATCATTCCTTTTGAAGGCTAAATAATAATTCATTACATGTACATGCCACATTTTGCTCATCCATTATTATGTCAAGGGACATGTGCATTGTTTCCACATTTTGGTTATTGTGAACGATGCCACTAGGAACATGGGTGTACAAATATCTATTCAAGTCCCAGCTTTCAACTATTTTTGGTATATATGAAGGGGAATTGCTGGACCATACAGTAGTTCTATGTGCAGTTATTAGCAATCACCATACATTTCCTACAGTAGCTGCACCATTTTATATTCCTGCAAAGAATGGGCAAGAGGCTTCTAATTTTCCCACATCCTTGTCAACACTTGTTATTTTCTAGGTTTTTTTGGGGGGGGGCGGTACGGTATATTTTGTTTTGTTTTGCTTTGCTTTGCTTTGCTTTGCTTTGAATAATACCCACCTAAGGGTTCCTGGGTGGCTCTGTCACTTAAGTATATCCTACTTATGGTTTCGGTTCAGGTCATGATTTCACGGTCTTGAGATCGAGCCCACCCACTCAGGGAGGAGTCTCCTTCCCTTTCTCTTCCTCTCACTCTGCCTGTCCCCCAGCTCATGCTCTCTCTCTCTCTCTCTCTCTCAAATACATAAATCTTTAAAAAAAAAAATAATATCCATCTAATGGGGGCAAAGTGTTTTGTTTTTTTTTTTTTCCCAAAGAAAAGCCCCCAAACCTGGTCTTCCCTGGACTCTGGTCTGAATTTCAGCTTCGCCATGTTATATGGTTGATTTACTCAATTTCTCTATGCTTTTTGTTTCCTCATTTGTAAAATAAGGTAATAATAAGCTTGTCTCTCTTGGAGCACCTGGGGGACCCAGTGGGTTAAAGCTCTGCCTTCAGCTCAGGTCATGATCTCAGGGTCCTGGGATCGAGCCCCGCATCGGGCTCTCTGCTCAGAGGGGAGCCTGCTTCCCCTTCTCTCTGTGCCTGCCTCTCTGCCTACTTGTATTCTCACTCTGTCAAACAAATAAATAAAATAAAATTTAAAAATAAGCTTGTCTCTGGAATTGTTTTGAAGCTTTGGTGAAATAATATATGTGAAAGTTTTAACATGGCGTCTATACCGAGAAAGTGGAAATAACTTTGTTATTATTTATTTAAGTTCCTCACTCATGTTCTTATCAGCAAAACCTAGCTTGGGGACCTAACACACAGTGTTTAATAAATATTTGATTATTGAGCTTTAAATTATCTGCAGACCACAGTCTACAGTTCTTTCAGCTACTGTGAATGTAGGCGTTCAAAGTTCCTTAGTTTAGAAGAATTGAATGCATACAACAGAACTTTGATGCTCTGTAACTCACTGAGTGCAATTAAGTTCTTATCAATATAGTACAGTCTTTATTGTTCTCTAATGTTCTCTCATGCTCAGGGAGTGATTTTATTTTTCTCATAAAGTTGTAAATGAAGAACTCTTTCTAGGTATTGCTTTAAGCAAATATTTGTCCTAGGTGGACTCTACCTGACTATGGCTGGCAAGATTTGGGTGCTCAAAGTTCAAGATGGAATTAATGGTATGGGCTTTAAGATACTGCTTCGGTTGGGCTGATCGCCACTTAGGTACACTGCATGTGACATTAAAGGCTACAATATTCAGATACCCCATTCCTAGCTGGGACTTAGGTTCATAAAAATCCTAAAATGGTACCTAAAACTGGGGTGTGTATGTCTGTGTCTGTATATCTGCATATACATGCGTTTCAGGGGACAAAGATACAACTTCTATTACAATCTCAAAGAAGTGTATGACCAAAAAAAGATTAAGAATGACAGATCTAGGGGCTCCTCTGTGTCTCAGTGGGTTAAAGCCTCTGCCTTCAGCTCGGGTCATGATCTCGGGGTCCTGGGATCGAGCCCCGCATCAGATTCTCTGCTCAGCAAGGAACCTGCTTCCCCTTCTCTCTCTGCCTACTTGTGATCTCTCTCTCTCTCTGTCAAATAAATACATAAAATCTGAAAAAAAAAAGAAAAAAAAAGAATGACAGATCTAGATGCCCTGGAGCACAAGATCCATTATCAAGCCAGAGCCCTAAGTTTAGGGAGAGAAAGCCAGATCTTTATACAAATTGTGATATAGGTTCAGGTCTTATGCAAGATAGAACCCCAATTATGAGGACTAAGCCATAGAATTAGTTAACCAGTTCCAAGTGTCATTTAAACTGGTAGGATAATTTAAGTCTCCTTTGAACTCCCTCTACCTACAGACAAGTTTGATCCATAGCCTGCAGATCAATCCTAATAGTTAGGTCATAATAGCTGGCAGCCATACAAAAAGGCAGCAGGAATCACACTCACCTGAAATTTTATATGTTAGATGCAGGAAACCAGATGTCATAGAATTATGACGTCAAATTAAAAATTCCAAAAGCATCCAAAATAGTATGAAAACTAAATTTAATACCTCTAACATTCATTAAAATGAAAAAGGCTTTTATTTGTATCTATAGCTCATGACTTAACTAACCTATTTTTGTGTTTCGATCTGATAAGATACAATTTGAAATTGTTCATCTTTCTTTTCTTTTCTTTTCAATTTTTTATTTACCTTCCAGTTAGTTGGGACACCTGGGTGGTTCATTCATTAAGTGTCTGCCTTTGGCTCAGGTCATGATCCCAGGGTCGTGGGATTGAGCCCCGCATCGGGCTCCCTGCTTAGCTGGAAGCTTGCTTCTCCCTCTTCCACTCCCCCTTCTTCTGTTCCCTCTCTTGCTGTCTCGTTCTCTGTCAAATAATAAAATCTTTAATAACTAAATAAATAAATTCTAGTTAGTTAACATATAGTGCTATATTGGTTTCAAGAGTGGAATTCAGTGATTCATCACTTACTTATGAGACCCAGAGTTCATCATAGCAGGTCCCCTCCTTAATACCCATCACCTGTCTATCCCCATCCCCCACTCACCTTCTTCCATCAACCTTCAGCTTCTTTTCTATCATTAAGAGTCTCTTATGGTATGTTTCCCCATTTGTTTTCCCCCCGTCCCATATGTTCATCTATTTTGCTTCTTACGTTCAACATATGAGTGAAATCATATGGTATCTATCTTTCCCTGACTTACCTCACTTAGCAAAATACACTCTAGCTCCATTCACATAATTGCAAATAGCAAGATCTCATTCTTTTTGATGACTAATATTCCAGTGTGTGTGTGTGCATATATGTGTGTGTGTGTACTATTTATATATATATATATAAAATATATATAATATATAAATTTATATATTGCCGATAATGCTATAAACATTGAGGTGCATGTATGCTTTCGAAGCAATAGTTTTGTATCCTTTGGGTAAATACCAAATAGTGTAATTGTACCGTAGGATAGTTCTAATTTTAACTTTTTGAGGAAACTCCATACTGTTTTCCAGAGTGGCTGCACCAGTTTGCATTCCCATCAACGTTGCAAGAGGGTTCCCCTTTCTCTGCATCCTCACCAACACTGATTGTTTCTGTGTAGTTAATTTTAGCCATTCTGACTAGTGTGAGGTGATATCGTAATTTTGATTTGTATTTCCCTGATGATGAGTGATGTTGAACATATTTTCATGTGTCTGTTACCCACCTGGATGTCTTCTTTGGAACAATGTCTATTTATGTCTTGTGCCCATTTCTTAACTGGATCATTTTGGGGGGAGGTGTTGAGTTTGATAAGTTCTTTATAGATTTTGGATACTAATCACTTATCATGATAAGTGACATATCATGACAAGATATGTCATTTGCAAATATCTTCTCCCATTCCTTAGACTGCCTTCTAGTTTTGTTGATTGTCACCTTTGCTGTGCAGAAGCTTTTTATCTTGATGAAGTCCCAATAGTTCATTCTTGCTTTTGTTTCCCATACCTCCAGTGACATGTCCAGTAAGAAGTTGCTACAGCTGAGGTCAGAGAGGTTATTGCCTGTGTTCTTTTCTAGGAGTTGGATGGTTTCCTGTCTCATATTTATGTCTTTCATCTACTTTGAACTTATTTTTATGTATGGTGTAAGAAAGTGGTCCAGTTTCATTCTTCTGCATGTGGCTGTCCAATTTTTCCAAAATCATTTGTTAAAGATGCTTTCTTTTTTCCATTGGATATTCTTTCCTGCTTTTTTGAAGATTAGTTGACCATACAGTTGTGGGTCCATTTCCAGGCTTTCTGTTCTGTTTCATTGATTTATGACATTGTGCATCCTTAATATAGGACTGATAAAATTACTTCTGGAAAAGGACAAAAAATAAGTATTGACTAAAAAAGGAAAAAATCCTAAGACATAAAAAAAATAGCGTATCTGTATACATTATAGAGATAGTACTTAATGTTTTTAGAAAGCTGGAATTACTTTCTATTTAGTTTGTATAAGTAACAAACAACTCTACTTTTATAAGCAAGCCGAGCCAAATACACAGACCGAGAAATGATTTCTGAGTTCCATGCTTATAGAAATAAGTGAGGATGTTTCACTGTCTAACTACAATAAAATCACCGAAAGTGACCATAAGGATTCCATCAGCCTTATTTTAAAAATTAAAATAAAATAGAAAAAAGAGAAACTTTTGTTTTTAAAATTTTAAAGAACTTCTGAAGCTTCTGTCCTAGAAGGGAAATTTCTAAGTCTGGAGGACTTTGACTTGGTTCCTCTGATTCTCACTCTTCCTGTGGTAACACTGTCATTGTGATTCTTTTCTGCAGGAACCTTAGTGAAGTCTGAACAAAGCATACCTTCAACTTATTCCCCTGCAGACCTGAGATAGGAAGGGATTTTCAAAGAGAAGGGGAAAAAATATAAACGAACATGAAACACAAGTCCTGATGGGCTTGTGACACACTTCACATACAACCATGCCTCATTCTGTAGCATAGTCTTCACCCCTTCTACATACCATCTAGCCCTAAGGAAGGTACATCACAGGCACCTGGTTCAGCTCCCTTGTCTTTCAGTTCTCAGTCTAATTCCAAAAGCATCAGTGCATGTGATTTCTTACCACACAGGAAATGGATACCTCAACATCTATGCAGCCAAAACCCAGAGACCTTAGCTTAGCTGGTCATATAAAGGTACTTAGTTTAGGCATATATAAGTTAGTAAGTTGGTCATATATAAGCTACTTATAGAACTATAATCCTGACCTCTAATACAGGTCAAAGACTATCACAGTTTCTTAATCATAAGCAAATGTAACTTACAAATCGTAAGGAATATACTAACATGAGTTATAGGAGTTGAGGACGAATGGAGGACCTCAAGCTCAATCCATCACACGGAGTGCCCTGGTGGCTCTCAGACAGTTAAGCATCTGCCTTCAGCTCAGGTCATGCATGACCTTGGGGCCCTGGGACTGAGCCCTGTGTTGGGTTTCCTGCTCAGCGGGGATTCCTTCTCCTTCTGCCTCAACCCCTCTCCGTTGCTTGTGCTCTCTTTGTCTCAAAAAATAAATAAAATATATATTTTTTTAAAAGATCAATTCATCAGAGTGCAGAGTGCCCTTCAGGTAGAGACTAAGAATACAGGTTGTTCATTTGTTTCCTATTAAGTACAACTCTTACAGCATGTCAAGTAGGAATGAGGGATCCTGGGAAGATGTTCTGGCCAAAAATCTCTTCTTTGCTGTCCTGTACTGTTTCATGACATTCTTTTGTTTACATGTATTTCTTCACTTTAAAATCACCATGTAAAACACAGATGTGACTGGGAGAAGTTAATTATGGTTATTAAACTATTTTCTGCCATTAATACAGAATTTGTGAATTTGTTTCAAGATGGCTAACTAACCAAGGTTAGAAAAATTTGGACATGGGCTGGAAGTTGTAAGAGATATATTATAGGCAATCTGGAATGACTTCGAAATTAGTGTAGCCAAGTGATAACGTTAAGAATCTGTGAACATATAAAAGAGAATACCATGAAAGAGAAAATGGATATTTCACAGATCTGTTAACAAACGGCAATCTTGACCTCTGCTTTCCCCTAAAATGAGTAAGAGGTTTCACAATGTTATTTTAAAGTAGTATCTAAGATGGCCATGCAATTATTATGTACAATTTAACTGCAACAGTACAGAAACTTAGGGAGAAGGGCCCGAGATCAGAGTACAAGTCTTTTCGAGGAGAAGGGAAGTGGCTACTTGCTTGAAAATGTCCGTAGGTGTCCTGGTCTGCCACTGAGTGGCACGTTTCAGATTCCAACTGCAAGGGAAGCATTTTTTGAGCCTCCTTGGAGAAAACCCATGACCCCAAGCCCTCCCGTTGAAGTTCTGTCCAGGACTTGGTATTGGTCCGGGGAGAAATTCTGGCTTCATTTCTGGGAGGCAGGACCTTGTTGGGAAAGTTGTAAGATTGACATGATGGTGACAAGTCTGGAACCTCTTGGCTTGAAGGCATAGCTCTTGCAACATCTTAGGGATGGCGTGCTGCCGCCCAAAATATCTCAAAATTATATTTAACATCTTTTTTCTTTTTTTCAATACAGTTTAATTTTAAGAAAGACAAAGGGTTGGTCTTGAAAAAATTATAGAGAAACCCAAGAGAGCACACTGTGCATGTCAAGTGTCTCCGTCACAGTGAAATGCAATCATCAAAAAGGCATTAATGGTTTGTTTTATGCAAAGAAAATGGGAACATATATTTCCATATGCTTAAAGGAATTAAATACCGCAACGAAAGACAGAAGTTTTTTTAATTAGAAGGGCAATTTACAAATATTCTCCCTTTTCTTTTTTTCCAATATGCTCTTTTTTTTTTTAATTTTCTAATGTGACTAACTAGCTGGAAACCGTACAATTCATATTCTCTTATAAACAATGAAGAGAAAATAGATGAAACTTGATGACATACAAGTAACTTTCTATTTTGCTTGCATGCTTTAGATTTGTTCAGTGCATTTGTAGTATCACAACAAATGCAGGGTAACAGAGAGTTCAGCCGCAGTATCGTTTTTTCTTAAACGGCAGGTAATACCCATTTTCCAATCCAGTATCAGGTAGCACCTGTGTATCTCTTGCTTTTATTTCTGTTCTTGCTTCTGGAAATCTCGGTCATTTCTGACAAAGGGCATATAAGGGATATTTTTAAAGCAGCAGTTCTCCAAGTGTAATTCTCAAAACAACACCAATAGCAGCAGTTGGGGATTCATTAGAAATGCAAATTCTCAGCTTCTGCCCCAGACCGATTGAATCCGAGACTTTGAAGGTGGGGCCAGGCAATCCGTGTTCTAATAAATCCTCCAGGTGATTCTGATGCATGCCAACCTTTGAGCCAGTGATGTAAAGAAACCATGGAACAAAGATTTTATGTGTTGCAGAACTATGACTCCTTTTTTTTCCCTAATCACTAAATATGAATGTTTTCTCTTCTTGTGCCATGGAGCTGAGTGGGACTTTTTCACCTTGGTTTTTTCAAAGACATTTTTTCTCACCTAAGAGTGTAATTGTCATGTCGATCAGGTGAAATAAAGTATCTTTCCATGTGTTCATCTGGTGAGGAGATTTCCCATTTTTTAAGGTGATAAAACAGTTTTCAGAAGGAAGCACATTAGCTGGATTCACATGTGTCTGTGGATGGAGGAAAACTGCAAAAATGGTTCTTGTTCCTTTTGTGAATTTTTAAATATGAGGTTTTTAATTAAAAATTATTAAATAATTTTATTACAAAAGTAGTAAATGTTTATAGACACAATACACATGTAAACTGAATAAAAGTTCATTGTCTCTCTCATCTCTCCCCCCTTCAATCATATTCCCTTAGAGGCAACACATGATATGAGATTGGGGTTTATCCTTCCTCTCACTCTTCACTGAATGCATGTGTATATATATAAAAAAATTTATATACAAAATCAACCTCATATTGTGCTGCTGTTCTGTCATTCATTTTTTAACATCTAAAATAATACAAACACAACTGCCTAGTGTCATTATTTCATCCATCTACCTTAAAGTTATTTCAAAATGCCTGCCTTTATACACCCTGATTCAATTAACATCCTTGTACCTATATTTCAAATTTCTCCTGTTAATTTTTCAGTAGCCCGAAATCTCATCTGAAGATGAGATTTGGGGGCCCAATTCTATGTCCACTTATAATTTAAATAAATATTCTAAACCAATGATTCTAACACTTCATGTTTAGTATTTAAAGAATATTACCTAGGTTTTGAATTTCTCCTCCATCTTAGTGGTCTCCCATTGTTTTGATTTTCATCTTCCTACACAATCTTCCTACACAATGATCACGTAGAGTATCTTTTCACACACTAGGGGTCATTGGTGAGCTAAGGGCCTAAAAAGTCTCTTTTTGGAGACAAAGGGGGAAAGGGGTGACCTCCATATGTTCCAGGAGAAGAAAGGGATGGTAGGCTTCTTCCCTCCTCTGCTGGGTGGATTAACAGGTGCAGCTCAGAGTTGCAGTTCTCCCCTGGGCCTGATGGAGTTGAAGGCTGCACACTGGAAGCTGGCAGAGGCAAATTCTCTCCAAAGACCAAGGGGGATCTACTGAGCTTAACTGGAGAGGGCTCATGGATGTGCAATCAGATTGTCATCTTTCCCAATATCTAAGTTTTCTCCATCTGTGTGCTCAGAGATTATGGCCACAGTTGTTCTCCATGAGCTAAAAAATAAATTAACAAGTCCAGGCTATACTAAAGATAAAAGAGAAAAAAATTTAAATATTAAACGTGGATCAACGCTTATAAGTTTATTTAGAATAAAACACCTGCAAAGTCTATTAAGTGCTGTACCAATTCTTCCAACTGCGAATCTTCAATTGAAAGTTCTGTGTGCGGATGCGTGCAGAACACTGCTGCATGAAGACCATATTTGGCTTCCCCAGGCTACAATGTGAGAAATTCCTTTTACCATAATAATACGAGGGCGGCTGTGTCCAGCCAAGCAGGGTTCACTTTCTTAAGTCATGAAGGTTTATCAGGTCAGGCAAAGTTTCAGAATCACTTAATCTCACCTTTCATCAACCATTATGGTGGAGCTGAAAGTATCTAATTCTAGATTTATGTGCGGGTCATGTTTTCATGTTGCTCTGAAGTGATGCACCAGTAAGTGCACTCCCCAGATAATAGGAGTTATCCTTTCTCATAACTGATGTCAATGAGACTCTCAAGCAGATACAGTAACTCAATTCAGAGATCCCTGCCGTTTTATAGACTGACGATCTAATTATCCTGCTTCACCCAAAGCCCCTGCCCCATCTGCCCTCCCACCCCCCATCTCCTCTTGGACTTCTGAGCTGTTGGAGCTTTTCTCATCCATCTTTTGGTCCTAGAGGGAGGGCATAGGGCTGCCTACAAAGCTCAGTGACAGCTGTTGCTGCCAGTCCCATGAGCACACACTGAGCAACACCTCCTTCCCAGGCTTCTCTGCAGCTCTCTATCCACAGGCCCCTCGGCTGCCACTGCAGAGTAGCTAATGCTTGGGCTAATTTGATACTCTCTGTCACAGTTTATGATCTATTAAAAATTGAAACTTATTTATTCTCCAGTTAGAAGGTTTCAAGTTTCTGGTACTAAGATTAGACCAAGTCTTAGGTAGAGAGATGATATCTCTTCCCGAAAATGGTGTACTAAGATTCTGGCACATTTTCCAGAGATGAGCTATTTCATAGCTTCATGCATATTAGAGAAGTCTTACTTGATAAAATTCTGTTATTCCAGTTCCTTGTGGGGCTTATTCTGGTGGGCTCCAGGTCTTTGTTCACGGTATCACAAGTGATACATGGAAATAAATGAATAAACTCACCTCATTTGTTGATCTATCCCAACTTTTAACAACTATCTATTGAGTATGATTGAGTATCTGCTAAAGGTCGTGGAAGATTCCTAGAATCTTACCATTTAGTGGCCAGACACTAGCGGGCTTAGACCCTGCCCCTCAGTGATGGGGCCGATATTAACTGCCATATTGGAGGCAGGAGGAACAGTCATGAGTTCATTGAAAGACAGAAGAGCTCAGAGTACCAGCAAGTCACTCAGTGCCGATGCTTTAGCAGAAAGACTGACGAGATGAGTTTTTAGTTAACACAGTAACATTTCCACACATATGACTTGAAAGTATGTAAATCTGCATTTCTTAAATGACCAGCTGATAGAACATTTGACAGCATCTATTATCTGCATGAACAGAAATATTTATCGTGCTGTACATTTGGACTCTACCGGGGCTGGAAAAAGATGGGCAAATGTTAGTTTTTAAGTTAAGAAACTGGAGTTTTTTTCATTAGTTGTAAAAGCAACAAGGGACGACTTGAAGCAAAAATGTCGAGAAAGAAAAATGTTCCCTTTACTTTCATTCCTAATTGTGAGTGAATAGACGTGCAACAATCATAATGACTTAGCAAATCAATATAGACTTAATAGCTCTTATTAAATGTGACTCACATCCAAATCAGTCTGACTCACTTTCATGGTATTGTGCCACAGGGGAATAAAGGTGAACAGTGCCCATGGATGATTTTATTGGTAATCTTTTTGCCAAATCACACATTCTTAGTTCTTCTCAATCACTCTATTTTTTTGTGTGTCCATTATTGACACCAGCATTGATTGACATTTTCTTCAAAATAATATACAACACATGTTATCTGCTTAAAATATCCAATAGGATCAGTGGGTGACCAATCAGAATTTAGAAAATTCAGTAAGATCACCAGATAAAATAACAGTGTGGAAAAATCCACTTCTTTTTGCTATATCAACCATAATCAACTAAAGAATATCCAAAGAACAATATACTTTACAGTAATAATAAAACTACTAATTTATAATATTATTTCAACTACCTCTTCTTCCCTTTCTGCCCATACCCCCACACACACAATTAAACCTGCATTTTATTTATATTTTTTAAAGATTTTATTTATTTATTTGACAGAGAGAAAGAGCACACAAGCAGGGGAGCAGCAAAGGGAGAGGGAGAAGCAGGCTCTCCGCTGAGCAGGGAGCCCAATGCGGGGCTCGATTTCAGGATTCTGGGATCATGACTTGAGCCAGAGGCAGTCGATTAACCGACTAAGCCACCCTGGCACCCCTATACTGGCATTTTAAAAAGCAAAATCCCTAGATCTTTTTCAGCTCAAGATGAAGCTAATTTCCCTGAATCTTTTTTCCTAAATGTGCCAATCCAGTTATGCCCAGGGCTGAAATTCATTCCCATTTATCCAGTTTCCTCCTCAGAGCCCCATCTACCACCACCAATCTCCACCACTACTTAATGACTCCTTGAAAAGTGCTCTCTGCCTCCACTTACCTTGGGCTGAGTAATGACCTCCAAAGATGCCTATACCCTAATTCTCAGAACCCATGAATCTGTGATCTTGCAGGGCAAAAGAGAGTTTGCGGAAGTGATAATAAATTAAGGATGCTGAGATGGGAAGATTATTTTGGATTATCCAGGTTGGCCTAATAAAATCCCAAGATTTCATATAGGAGGGAAGAGCAGAGAGAGAGAAGATGCTTTAAGCCAGCAGGCTTTAAAGATGGAGAAGGTGTCACATGCCAAGAAATGCATCTTCTAGAAGCTAGAGAAGGCAAGAAACCAGAAGGCCACCAGAGTCTCCAGAAGGAACACAGCCCTGCCAACACCTTGATTTTAGCACCAAGACTCATTTCAGTCTTCTGACCATCAGAACTCTTAAGAGAATAAAATTCCATCCATTGCTTTGATTGAAACCAATAAATTTTTGCTATGTGTTGCAGCACCAATAGGAAACTTCTACATTCCCTCTAGGTATCATTTGCCGCAAACCTTGGACCATAAAGCTGTTCAGCGAGAGGGAACTCGCATGATCAGTTGCTCACCTCAGGGTGAGAGTAGTTGGAGAACACGTGCGAAGAGTGCAGGTTGGGAGAAGAAAGGAAGTGGAATCCGAATGGAGCTTCTAGCAGTGAACCCCCACGGCATTTCAGGTATTGTGCTAAATGCTTTACACATGTTCTCTCTTTAGCTTTTTCTCTTTATTATCTTTTTAAATACTTTTGAGGTGTCCACTGCTTGTCTTCATGAGTGTTGATGATCTTTCAATTGTGAGCTCATTATTTGATCATTATTTGTGGAAGTCCTAAATTATGCCATCTTCCCTTCAGAGAGGTCAGTAGCCAATGACCATCACCCAACAGTTCAGTTCTCCTGTGAGACTTGGCTCAGTAGGAGAATCATGGATTCAGATTCCAGGGACCCAAGCCTCAGAATTATTATAGGGTTAAAGAAGTAAAATTTTCAAAATCCTGTAAATTTTTTTTTTATCTTTCTGGAAGGATTTATGAAAGAATGGCTATCGAATTGGTCCCCCAGACTAGCTGATGTAAGGGGACTTAAATTGTTCTTTCTGTATCTTTATCTCTTGTTTTGTTTTGTTTTAATTTCTTCCTTTTAATCAAATGTTACAACCAGGAAACATATTGTGTATGGAACATCAGCACACACTTCCATATTTCTTCAAGGAATTTGTTTTACTGGTGTATCATATATAATACCAGTAATTGGTTTCGAGCCAGTTATGTTTATCTTGGAACTCGTTCTTCCAAGAATCTGGATGTTCCAGGGTATCTAAAAGAGGCCAGGGCTCAGAGATACTACCTGTGCTCACATTATCATGGGCCTTGGCTGAATGAGCTTCATTGCAACTCCCACTGAGCTGTCCACAAGCTGAGAAGTACCACTGCAAGCAGCTGCCACGGGGTTTTGCACAGATGAAAAGAAACAGAAAACAACCCGTTAAAAAAATTGTTCTCTTCCTTTCTGAAAGGCTTTCCTTTCTGCCTCACCTCAATTTCCAAGTAGTGTCTTTCTCCTTTCAAACCTTCCCCACCAATTAAGATAAGAAAGATCCTGATGTTAGCATTAGCATTTGGTTGAACTTCATTTTTGGTTATGGGTTAGCTATTCCAGGTCTTTCTATTTTTAAGTGTAACTTGAATTTCCCCAGGGTCCACCCACCAACCTATAAGGACAAATTAAGTGACTGGTTCCTTGCTCTGACTTGCTGGACTAGATCCCCCCACCCTTCTATGCCAATCGAAACCTCATCCCTGTTCATTCTTGGCATCCTTCAAGAGGTTTCAGATGCTCTAAAACATGTCTGCTCTTGTTCCTATGGTGGCCTTATTTAACTCAGTTTGAAAGCAATTTGAAAGAGGTGCCACCCCACCACCTTGGCTACTGGCAACCCCCCAGGAAAGCTATTCCCCTGACTAGGGGTAAAATTGGTGGTTCTTTCCCAACTTCAAGGTATCTAGTGACACTTGACTTCTTTCATTTCTCACTGTGTTCAAGTTTCTATGTAGTGTTTTGTGACCTGATGGGCTCAATGCGCCCAAATTTTTGTAGTCTGTCACCTGGGCCCTTAACCAACTTTGCTTTGCCCTGTGAATCTCAGAAAATCCATCTTGAAGATAGCCCCTTTGATTTTACCTGCCATATTTGTTTTTTGTATTTTTTTGTTGTTGTTTAAGAAAATAAGAACTTGTTGATAGTTAAAGTCTTTAATCTACAACTCCCATTCCCTCCCTGTTTTCCTTCCTAACGGTGACAACAATCACCTGAAATTGATGTATTTTTCTCAAGTATATTCTTTGTGATTACTACATAGTACAGATCCATAAATTATATGTTGCATTGTTATGCATGCTTTAAACTTTATACAATTTGTATTATACTATGTGCATTGTTCTTCAATTTAACTTTTTTTGCTTAATTATGTTTTTAAGATTTATGTGTTGATACATGTAGTTCTGTGTATATCCCCTCATATGATAATGTCACAATGTATGTCTAGTCTCTTGTTGGTTGATATTTAAGTTATTTCCAGGAAAGTTTTAGCTATTAACTACTATAGAAATGCTTCAATAATTTTGTTTTTGCTTGTAAAGGGATGTGAAACATTTGTAAGTGTGGAGAATTTAGAATGAGGAAGTATTGTTCTTCAGAGATCATAGTCTTAGTTTTTGCTCAAGGTCACAATAATTGGGTAGAGTTTGGGAGAAATGTGGTAGAAGGACAGAGTTGCTTTCCTGGGACATCCCTTCCTTTCTTCTTATCTTCTCCCTAAGTCTCACAACTTTTTACTTCCTCATTTTCCTGCCACCAAAACCCCCCTTTATGGTCAATCAAGAGTCCATCCAATCTCTTATAGTGAAAATAGTCTGCTTTGCAGATTAAGCAGATCTGAGTTAAAATATTGCCTCTACCTCTATGAAAGCTTAAACAAAGTTGTATAATCCATCTAAACTTAATTTTTCTCATCCATTAAAATTAGAATACTCTTTATTACTCTATAGTGTTGTTGTAAGGAGTAAGAGATAATAGCAGGGTCTTATAGAAAAAGAACTTGTCAGTTTCAAGGCCTGAGGCTTGAAATTGGTGCAGAGACTTTCCTATTTGTTGAAGCAGCAGTAGATAACCTCCTAGCTCATCTCTTCAGAAATAATTTCTTCCTTCCAACTGTTAACACTTACCACCACATTTAATATAAACTAACTTTATATGTGGGAGACCCTGAGTGATCGCTTCCCATCCACTTTTCTAAACTCACCTCAAACCACTCCCCCCCCCCAACTATGTCTCAGCTCTGCTTCAGCTCTTTTGCATGTAGCAGACTTCCAGAAACTCTGTGACTTGAAACAACCATTTTTTTTTTTCCACAATTCTATGGAGTGGCAATGAGGGGTAAAAGGAATAGGAGGGTTGGTTTACTGGTTTTGCCTGGACTCATTCATGCAGCTGTATTTAGTTAGAGGATTGGCAGGCAACTAAGTTCAGTTGGGACTCTGGGATGACCAGGCTTTGCTCTCCAAGTAATATTTCTATTTGGAGTATTTGGAGGAGACAAAACCAGGCAGGACTTTCCTTGTGGCTCCTCTCTGTCCTAAACAAGCACATATCAAGCCTGTGCTTGTGTTATGGTGATGTCTCATTGGACAAAAAAGTCACAAGGTTAAGCCCAAAGTCAATAATGGGAGGAGGCTACATTAGGATGGATACCAGGAAGCAGGGTTCACTGGGGGCAATGCATGGGACAAGACCCAAAGGCCAATTTTGTTTCCCAGAGCGAACTGAGATTTTTTTTTTTCTACCTTAGCATCTTTGCAGTTTCTTCCTTTATTCTTTCAACAAGTATTTAGACACCCACAGATACTGAGCAAAATGCTCAGGGGTCTCATGCAGTTTTCCTTCTAAAGGGAAATAGCACACAATAATCAAATCCAAAACTAAACAAGAAAATTTTTGTGGTGATTAGAGCTCTGAAGAAATAAATCAGGATGGTAGCAAGTGACTAGCAAAAGAGAACAAGTTAAGTTTAGCGAGGTCAGGAAGGCCTTCTGAGGGGATGACACTGGATCTGAAATTGGAAAGATGAGAAGAACCAGTCATGTGATGTTATAGGCAAGGAGTGTTCCAGATAGAAGAAATGGCTCACACACCTCTACCACTGCCCTACTGCCCCCTCCTCCTCCTTGGTTGTCTCTATGCATAGCTGGTGCCTTCTCCTCTCGACTTGAAGAGCACTTCTTTCCCTAGACTTTCTCGGTCTGCCTAATCTACAATAGCCCATTCCTGCCCCTGCTGCTTCCCACTTAATTTACTCCCTTAGAGAATTTACACTTTTCAGTGATTTGCTTGTTGTTTACTTATTTCTTATAAGTCCCCAATAAACTATTACGCCTACAAAGATTTGGCCATGTCTGTAAATTTCTTGAATAGTCTCAATGATAATTGTTAAGTGACGAAAAAAAATAAACTAAAATAGTAAGTCCTATAGACTGGAAGTGTGACCACAAGATGTCTGGAGCAGGATAGGTTCTTATGCCCAGTTCTTGATGGGCCCAGACTCCTATTGCCCTTCTCTCTCCAGGTTGGGTTTGGGACCAGTCCACTGTGCAGGTTCTTTCTGGAGGTTTTATTTTCAAAGGGTCTTTGGAATTTCCCTGACTCTGAGCCTAGGTCAGCCCTGCCCTGTCCAGCCCAAACATTTTTAATAAACTTAAACCATAAAGACAAAGTTTGGGGTATTGGTCCTTTTTCCTTAAAAACTCTCCTAGGAATCTTCTATAAAATTCCTGTCTTTTCCTCCTGCTATCTTCAAATGTTCATGGCAGAAAATGACATAATTCTTTGATATTAGACACCCCCTGCCATGAAGAATGATAGCAACTACCAAACATAGCGGGCATCCCAGGCCAGACACCTGAAACATGATATCATTAACCCTCACTACAATCCTACTGAGTAGGAATTCTTGACCCCATTTTTCAGACAAGGAAACAGAGACTTAAAGATACAAGCAACTTCTACAATGTTACACAAGGAGTAAATTGTCCCCAAGTGCAGTCTCCCCCAGTTTAAATCTGATCATCTTCCTCCATCCATATTGCCATTGTGTTGACACACCCAACATAGGGGAGGAAAATGTAGGTCCACTATGTCTCACTTCATCCCTGAAATCCAAAACTTCCTGAAAACCAAATTTTTTTCTGCAAGAAACCTGACCTGACTTGTCAGAATTCACGTGTGAGCAAAACTTGACCTGAACCGATGTGATGCTACTTATGGTCCTTATTTATTCCACTTACTATGACTATTCATACATTTTGCTGTAAAAATTGTAATGTGTTAAATTATAGGATGCTCCTCCAGACCCCATTACTTATGTAATATCTGTAATGTACTGCTCTTATAAGATCTGAAAAATTCTGAATTCTAAAACATGTGTGGCCCCGAGGGTTTCATACAAGCAACAGGAATCTGTAGTAAGTCATATTTATGAATGACTTTATACCAGTTTACAATGATTAGAAGTAATCTGATTGTCTCTCAGTTGGGGAATGGCTAAATAAGCAATGACAGTCCATGCAACAGAATATTGTAAAGCCCAAAGAAAATATTCTTTACAGAGTGATTCCAACACAGTAAGTAGAAAAGGGGCCAAAAATGTTTGTATAGTATAACACTACTTGTATTCTTTAAAAAGAGAAAATATATGCAATTATCTCCACATATCTACATCAAATATCTCTAGAAGAGTACAAAAAGAATTGATAACTTTGGTTCTCTCTGGGATAGAGAATGGGAAAGGGTTTTTTTTTTTTTTTAATGTTGTACTCTTTTATATCCTTGATTTTAGAACCACCTGAACTTACTACTCCCCAAAATGAAAGTTATAAATAAAAATATTCATAAATGATTTTTCACAATGTGGAGAAACTCAAAACGTAAATGCTACCCAAGTTAGCTGAGTCACGCATAGCCTCGTGTTAGTCATTAGTGTGGCACATAATTAATAATGGCCCATGTTCTTCTTACTTGCACTTTTTTTTCATTTAGGCAAGACATTTTTCCTCACACTTCTGATCACTGGAGAGCTCACACTGGCCTCTGTTCCCGGTTCATGGAAACCTGTATTTTCTCCTGTTTCTTAGCTCCTGAGACCTAAACTCTTCTCCGGGCTAACCTCTCGGCCTCCAGTCACCTGAACCTGAGCTCAACTAATGGTTGGTATCAAGTCACAGAACTGGGAAGAAGAGGACCCTTGGCTGGAAGGGGGCTGAGCTGACAGGCAGGGATGGGTAGGGCAGGAGCATGCGTCCTTAGGCAGGTCGCCATCAGTGCTATGGTGGAACATCTACCGCAAGTCAAAGGCAAGGCTAGAGTCCATGTGAGAACACTGGGGCGGAAGTCCAGGGAGCAAAGCTACTCCAGACGGCACCAGGCAGAACTAAAACCAAGCATACCGGTGTAGGTCTGACTCAAGCTAGGCACCAGAAACAGAGTCCAGCTTCCAGAAAAGATAGGTTCACACACAGTCACTGCAGAATGGAACCATAACATTTCCCCTGGCCTGCTTTTAAGCATTTTCCCTGCTGGGGACAGATAAGAGAGAGAAGGAGGATTCTATAAGTGCTGCTTGGTAACGTACAATAGGGCAGAATGTGGTGCTCTCCCCTCCCACATTTAGTGCTGTTTATCCCTATTTTATCCTCAAAGAAGCCATGGGTCACTGAGTTCCCAGCAAACTTTTCCCATCCCTACATGGAGTTGGGTTGAATAATTTTGATGGCAGCCCTGAGGTTTAATGAGACAGGCTGGTGACATCAGTGACAGCAGGTGAATAACTGTGAGTTACAAAATAAATTCACAGCTAATTTCAACAACCAGACTTGTGGTGCCTGAGGCAGTGCCTGACTGCCATGGTGCCATTTGTTTTGTTCCTTGTTCATATTATGATGAAGGGATTAAGTTGTGCTCAATTTAGCTTCATCTAGACACTGCAGTTCAAGTCATCTGTCAGAGCTGCATTTCAATCCTTTGGAATTGAATAACGGTATAAAAATCTCTAAGGTGACTCTATTTATCATCAATCTTTTCATTGGAAAAATTGCAGCCAAGAAACAGATAATATATCAGGTCCTCACCCGTAGGTTCTCTGCAGAGCTAGTGAAAGGACTGGATTTTCAAGCTCACTTTGGAAGAAGCCAATAGGAAGGAGACTGAAAGCAAATCATACATCAGTTGCCTTGGGCAGGACACCTGCCCTGTCAGTCTCTGCTACATCCAAATGGAAAAATGGGGGATCTAGGATTACCTTCACGCAATGCCAGTGGCCAAGGCACTGAAAGGTCACATCTATTATCGTTGGCATTTCTCTCCTCTCTAGGCTGTTTTTTGAGTGTATGTCATACTCCTCTCATACAGAAGGTGTGTTCATCATGCCAGAACATTGCTGCTAATATCTGATCTAATAAAAGATACCCTATCTTTCTTGTCTTCAAACTTCATTATGTCTACCTGCTGCTAAAAATGATTCCTTTCTTCCTCAACACTCCAATTTTATGTTTTCAGGACTTGAAACCTTAGTAAAAGTTTTATTTGTCACCTTTTATTTTATTTTATTTTTTTTAGACACATTTTTCCCCCAATTTATTTATTTTCAGAAAAACAGTATTCATTATTTTTTCACCACACCCAGTGCTCCATGCAAGCTGTGCCCTCTATAATACCCACCACCTGGTACCCCAACCTCCCACCCCCCCCCGCCACTTCAAAACCCCTCAGACTGTTTTTCAGAATCCATAGTCTCTCATGGTTCACCTCCCCTTCCAATTTACCCCAAATTCCCTACTCCTCTCTAACGCCCCTTGTCCTCCATGCTATTGGTTATGCTCCACAAATGAGTGAAACCATATGATAATTGACTCTCTCTGCTTATTTTAAAGTGACACTAATTCCTTTGAAGCCATTATGGTAACCAAAACAAATGGCAGTCAGCCCCATGCCCAGAAGTGACTTTATGTTATAGTCAAGGCTCCTTTGGAAGAAGCCACTGGACTTTATTAACCATATCATGTTTACCAGCAGAGAGCTTGAGATTATATGGGTGGTATCAAAAGCTGAAGGAGGACTAGAGACACAGTCTTAACCAAAATGCAAAATTAGGATAGAAAAGTGTATGACCAGCTGATGCCAGCTGCAATTCTACCACACAGTAGAATCTCATCCAACTCTGCAGGGAGGCAAGCCATGGGAACTCTTAGAGACTAGACAGGACCAATGAAAGATCACAGTGTAAGAACGCTGAATGTAAACCTAGCTAGCTAGCGCCCTCAGGAATTACCAACAGGAGGAATTGATAATACTGCCAGGAATTCATCTTCTCCAGATCAGATCACTGCATAAAATCAACTCTATTTGTGCTAGGAAGTCCAAATTCACAAGCTTCATTCTAACTGGAGCTTGGTTCTCAGTCACAATGTCTCTTAAGGACTCCTTTGGATTCTTTGGGTCTCCATATTTAAAAGCATTGTTGATATGAACCTGGGGAGGTGTTTTTCCTGGAGTTCTGTCTCACCAGACTGGTTCCGGCTGCCTCCTGGGTGATGATGGAAAACTAAGGCACTTGCCAACATGTCATCCTCTCATTTTGTAATCCTTGGGCACTTGGCCAAATGTTATGTGGAACTTTACCAACTAGTGAAATGCAGAGGCTGGGGCAGTCTTAAAGGATTTAGGACTATTACTGCAATGTCCAAATATTGCGTGTTAAAGAATTCCACCACAGGACCAGAGAAAGGAGGTACAAGGGAATGTGATCAGAAGGCTTTCTTTCAATAGCCTTTCACTCTTACCCTGGTGTTTTGAGGTCTGAGGCCTTTCAAGTCACAGTTCAAGCAACCTCTCTACTCTTTTCTGATTCCAGAAACTGAAGGAGCCCTCAGACTGCATAGGAGAAACCCTGTGCACTCTCTCTATGGAGCTGTTGCCAAAGGAAGAACTAGACTTTAGAAGTCCTTAAAATTCTTTACTTACAGCCAAACTCATCTATCAGCATATCAGCATAGTGTAAGTTGTATATTTACGTAGCTCTCACTTGCCTGGAACAACTTTAAAAAATATCTTAAAAAAAATAGAGGAGACTCAGAACAAGACATATGGCCTCTAACAGCTAAATCGATTGCCCAAGTAACCTTTTGTATAAAGAGAGACAAGTTCAGGAAGGACTTTCATTAAGAGCTTGCTGTTTCGTCTTCAGCTAAAAGGACAGAATCTTTTCTGAAATCTTGTTGTGGGTAGCCTAATATGTATTTACTGTTTTCTTCTTCCAGCTCTAGAAATATAAGGGAAGAGGAGCTGTTATGCTCTACCCTGTGCTCTGATGCTTCACCCCCAGGACTAGAAGAAATAAAGTAAATTTTTGTAGAAATGTGGAAATAAGCATTCACCAGTTATACTGAAATTAGGGGATTTGAATCACATGTAGCGCGGCTTCTCCAGAGAAATGTAGGGAAGGTGAGCATTGAAAGAGTCTGAGAAGGGGTGTGTGGGATGATTCTATGGGCCTAACTAGACTGGTTGTAGAAATGCAAAAAACTACAGCATCCATTTACTCAGGAGCGATGATGGTCCTTATCACATCCTGAGCCCCTTCAGACAAAACCAAATCCTACATTATTGGGTCTATTTAGGGAAACTATACTGACTTTTTTTGGGGGGTAAGAGCTCACCAAATCAGTGAACCCTCATAATAATGAAGTAAAAAGTGATAGAAGGAAAGCTACTGTTAATTTGATTTTACAATCTGTCATTGTGGGAAGAACACTTAGCAGAGTTTGAAGACTCAGTGTTCTAGTTCTAACACTGACTTTGCAGTTTGGATACATGGTTTCATTTCCTCATCCATGAAAACCTCTTTCTTCATTTTGAACTGAAGATACTAAAACAGGTTCTACCCCACCCACAAAAGTCTTAAAATTTATAAATAAGATCATATGCATAAAAGCCCCCATTCTAGGCTGCTAATCTAAAAGAATTTCTTTCTTGAAAAGCACCTGTAAACATTCCTTTTATTCCTTATTCATTTCTTAGAAAATGCCCTGGGGACATTTATGTCTCGTGGTTTCAAAGCTGATTAGCTAATATATTTCATCAATCAAAGTCTTAGAAACTCTGATCCAGCCCTGTGTCCTCAATTCACCCCAGCATTTAACTCTCTCATCCTATTTAACCACAGCCCATGCAGTGTTCCATTATTAGTAGTACATTCAGTTAAAAAGAAAAAAAAAAAAAAAACCCTCTCTGTTACTGTGTATCTGCTATATGGCTTTATCTCTAATAATCATTTAAAAAAAAACCTTCAAGGTGAGTATTATTATTAACCTAGTTTACAACAAAGAAAGAGCATGACTCAAATAAATTGGGGTGCCTGGATAAGGGATTTTATAGTTAATGCTAACACCTGAAAATAGCTGCAAAGAAAAAGAAAGTCTTTAGAAACTGAAGGAGCATTGTAGATACTATTTCACCCCATTAGGTGTCTTTGTTCACTCTATTAAGATCAATAAAGAGGGTCTCTGTAATGTACTTCTATGCACTCTGCCCTTGAATGAGTCATTTTGCAAACCACTGGTGCAATCAATGCTCTTGCCATTTTCCTTTTATAGACCTACTGGGACAGTCACTAGTTAAGAGTGTTAAAAAACAAGCCCATAAAAAAAAAAAAAAAAAACATGCCGGCAGTAATGAATATTTCCACTACTAAAAGGCATTTTGGTTAATGTACCTGTCTCTACTTACCATGGATCTGATCTGAGCATTTAATTAAAAAAAGAGCTGTAGAGAAGTTCACCATTCAGTACGTAGCAAGTTGACCCAATAAATAAAACAGTTAAAATGAATTAACAGGGGCACCTGGGTGGCTCAGTGGGCTAAAGCCTCTGCCTTCGCCTCAGGTCATGATCCCAGGGTCCTGGGATCAAGCCCCGCATCGGGCTCTCAGCTCCACAGGGAGCCTGCTTCCTCCTCTCTCTCTGCCTACCTCTCTGCCTACTTGTGATCTCTATCTGTCAAATAAATAAATAAAATCTTTTAAAAAAATGAATTAACAAAAAAGAATTTCTTGTTGTTTTTTTAAAATTTTATTTATCTATTTGCCAGAGAGAGAGCAAGGGAGAGGGCACAAGTGCACTAGTGAAGGAAGGGGTAGGCAGAGGAAGAAGCAGACTTCCCGCTGAGCAAGGAACCTGATGTGGGACTTGATCCCAGGAATATGGGATCATGACCTGAGCCAAAAGCAGATACTCAACCGGCTGAGCCAACACAGATGTCCCTAGGAGAAAAAAAAAAAAAAAAATTTCTTTCCTGGAGTTACATACTAGTAAAAGCATTAAAGGATTGAAGAAATCTTGCAGGGAAAAAAGACTAATTCATAAAATAGTATATTCTGAAGTAGACACTAATATTCAGTATTTTTCTAAAGGAAAAGGCATGTCAGGAAAACAGCATTCAGGGTCTCAAAAAAGTGTCAGTAAAAGAATCTAAATGCTTTTAAAAATATCACCTGGGGGGCGCCTGGGGGGCTCAGTGGGTTAAGCCGCTGCCTTCAGTTCAGGTCATGATCTCAGGGTCCTGGGATTGAGTCCCACATTGGGCTCTCTGCTCAGCAGGGAGCCTGCTTCCTCCTCCTCTCTCTCTGCCTGCCTCTCTGTCTACTTGTGATCTCTCTCTGTCGAATAAATAAATAAAATCTTTAAAAAAAATATATCACCTGGGAATTTTTGTTTTAAAAATACTGATTCCAGAATAGTCCAGGACAGCAGAGGAGTAAGAGATCTTAGGTTCCTCTGGTCCCTGGAATTCAGGTGGGTAGCTATCAAATCATTCCGAACACCTACAAACTCAACCAGAGATCTAAGAAAAGAATAGTTGTAGCTCTACAAATAGAAACATGACCACTTTCTGCAAGGTAGGAGGCACAGAGAAGTGAATCCAAGGTGATATATGGGAAGATAGCCCACTGTGGGGTGAGGAGGCTCCATAAGCCCGCTACCTGAAAGTGATACAGCAGCAGAGCACAGAATTAGAACTTTTCGAAGTCTACTCCTGTAAGGGACACCTCTGCCTGAAAAGTGCCCAACTGGCCAAAGGGGGCAGAATGCTAGGTGGGATAATGTGGTCTCAGTAACCCCAGGGTCACAGGCATCAGGCATCAGAATACAGAAGCCAGCTATAATCAGTGAGCCTAGGAATGCGGTCTCTGCTGGGGGTTGCCATATACCACTAACAGTGGCACAGTCTGGCAACTGCTTTCCAAGCAAGGCAGAACTACAGTGAGACCCTCCCTTCCTCCTTCCCCTGAGAGGAACAACATGGGTGTGCACATAGGAGTCTGCAGGGTTTGTAGACTTCAGACGGGGTCGCATGCCTGAGATAGAAATGCTGGGTCACAGGCTGAGGGAGCACGGAGTGAGTTGGAGACCAGGGAGACAAGAGGGATTGGCTGCTTTTCCCTTAGGGCACACTGAGGAGTGGGAATCTAAGCTTTCAACTCCAGATCTGGAGACTAGGAAGCCCTCATTTTCATTCCCATCCTCTAAAGTGGCACAGAAAGCCTTCAGGGAACAAAAGCCACATAGAGCAACCCAGAGCCACTTACGCAGCCTGGCACCCTGCAAAGGGCAGTGCAGTTCCATGGGTGGGGGAAGGCTGTTAGGCAAAGTCATTTGAGAATCAAAGCAACAGGCCCCTCCCCAAGAAGATCAGCCAAGACCAAGTCTACCGACCAATAAGAACTGCAAAGCTCCAGCACAAGGGGAAAATAGTATAGAGAATTTATGGTTTTTTCCCCCACAATTCTTTAGTCTCAATTTTAATTTTTTTCCTCTTTTCTTTTTCAACCAATTTCTTATTTTATCAGCTCTTTTTTTAAATCTTGCTTTAATTTTCATTTTTACACTTACATTGTATCTTTTCATTGTATTTATATATATGTATAAGTTTTCCTTTCTTTATAATTTTGGGATGCAGTTTTTCTTTTTCTTTTCTTTTTTTTAAAGATTTTATTTATTTATTTGACAGACGGAGATCATAAGTAGGCAGAGAGGCAGGCAGAGCTGGAGGGGGAAGCAGGCTCCCCGCCAAGGAGAGAGCCCGACGCGGGGCTCGATCCCAGGACCCTGAGATCATGACCTGAGCCAAAGGCAGAGGCTTAACCCACTGAGCCACCCAGGTGCCCCGGGATGCAGTTTTTCTTAACAAACAGAACAAAATACACCCAGAATCTAGTGTATGGCTCTACTCTCTTCATCTGTCTGATCATATTCATATTCTCTCTCTCTCTCTTTCTTTCTTTCATTTTTTTTTTAAAGTCTTTTTAAATTTTCCTCTTTATGGTTATATTCTATCCTTTCATTGTATTTAACCACATATATGTGTATATATATATATATATATATATATATAAAACGTTATATATGTGCGTCTGTATATATATATATGTGCGTCTGTATATATATATATATATGCGTCTGTATATATATATATATATATGTGCGTCTGTATATATATATATATATATATAACGTTTTTCCATTATATATACATATATATAAAGTTTTATATATATATATATATATATATATATATATATGAAGTTTTTCTTTCTTTACAATTTTGGTATCTGCTTTTCTAACAGACCAAAATACATACAGGATCCAGTGTATTGCTCTATTCTGTTCACCTGTGTGATTTTTTTTGTTTGTTTGTTTTTAAAAAAATTTTTTTGTTGTTCTGTTTTCAGGTCTGTTCTGATTTGTTTAGTGTATATTCCTCTGGGTGGTTGTTGCCATTTTGGTATTTTGTTCTTTTGTTCTTATATTCTTCTCTGGACAGAATGACAAGACAGAAAAAGTCACCTCAATAAGGAACAACCTGGGTGGCTCAGTCAGTTAAACATCTGCCTTTGGTCATGATCTCAGGGTCGTAGGATAGAGTCCTGCGTCAGGCTCACTGCTCAGTGGGGAGGCTGCATCTCCCTCTCCATCTGCCTTCTCTCTCCTGCTCATGCTCTATCTCTCTCAAATAAATAAATAAAATCTTAGAGAGAGAGAGAACAAGTGTCAGTACTGACTTCTAGGGCCATACCTAATCAGTATGGATGTAAATAAGATGCCAGAACAAGAGTTCAGGATAATGATTATAAAGACATTAGCTTGGATTGAAAAAAAACATAGAAGACACTAGAGAATCCCTTTCTGGAGATACAAAAGAACTAAAATCTAATCAAGTCAAAATAAAAAAGGCTATTAATGAGGTGCAATAAATAATGGAGTCTCTAACTGCTGGGATAAATAAGGCAGAAGAGAGAATTAGTGATATAGAATATAAAATGATGGAGAATAAAGAGGCTGAGGAAAAGAGAGATAAACAACTATTGGATAACAAAGGGGAATTCTAGAAATAAGTTAGACAATAAACCAAACAATATTAGAGTAATTGGGATCCCAGATAAAGAGGAAAGAGGAGAGGAGGACAGAAGGTCTATTGGAGCAAATTACAGCGGAGAACATTGATATTCTAGGAAAGGAAACAGGTATTTGGGTCCAGAAGTCTCAGAGAATCCCCCTCAAAATCAATAAAAATAGGTCAACACCTCAACATACAATAGTGAAACTTGCTAATCTCAGAGTCAAAGAGAAAATCCTGAAAGCAGCTTGGGACAAGAAGTTCATAACTTATAAGAGTAGAAACATTAGATTGGCAGAGACCTATCCACAAAGACCTGGCAGGTCAGAAAGGACTGGCATAATATATTCAGTGTACTAAATAATAAAAATACGCATCCAAGAATACTTTATACATCAAGGATGTCATTCAAAATAGAAGGAGAGATAAAAAGCTTCCAGGACAAACAGAAGCTAAAAGAATTTGTGATCACTAAACCAGCCCTGCAAGAAATATTAAAGGGGATCCTTTAAGTCAAGAGGGAGGCAAAGAGTAACATAGACCAGCAAGAAACAGAGACAATATACAGAAATAGTGACTTTATAGGTAATACAATGGCACTAAATTCATATCTTTCAATAGTTACTCTGAATGTATATGGGCTATATACCCCCAATCAAGAGACTCAGGGTATCAGATTGTATAAAAAAGAAAGAGCCATCAATATGCTGTCTGCAAAAGACTAATTTCAGACACCTTCAAATTTAAAGTGAGGGGGGCAGAAAACCATGTATCATGCTAATGGACATCAAAAGAAAGAAAGCTGGGGTAGCAATCCTTATATCACACAAATTAGATTTTAAACAAAGTCTATAATAAGAGAGGAGGAAGGACACTATATCATAATTAAAGCATCTATACAACAAGAATATCTAACAACTGTAAACATTTATGCCTCTAACATGGGCACAGCCAATTATGTGAACCAATTAATAACAATATTAAAGAAACATATCAAAAATAATACAATAATAGGGTAACACCACACTCACTGTAATGGACAGATCATCTAAGCAGAAAATCAACAAGGAAACAAGGGTTTTAAATGACACACTGGACAAGATGGACTTCACAGATATATTCAGAGCATTCCATCCTAAAGCAACAAAATACACTTTCTACTTGAGTGCACATGAAATATTCTCTGGAGTAGATCACATACTGGATCACATATCAGATCTTAACTGGTACCAAAAGATTGTGATCATTCCCCACATATTCCAGACTACAATGCTTTGAAACTTGAACTCAATCACAAGAGGAAATTTGGAAAGAACTCAAATACTTGGAGGTTAAAGATCATCCTACTAAAGAATGAATTAGTCCATCAGGAAATTAAGGAAGAATTTTTTTAAAAATTCATGGAAACAAATGAAAAATGGAAGGTTCAAACCTTTGGGATGCAGCAAAGGTGATCCTAAGAGCAAAGTATATAGCAATACAAGCCTTTCTCAAGAAACAAGAAGGATCTCAACACAACCTAACCCTACACCAAAGGGAGGTGGAGAAAGACAGTAAATAAAGCCTAAACCCAGCATGAGAAGAGAATTAATAGAGACTAGAGCAGAAATCTATGAAATAGAAAAAAAAAAAAGAAATAGAAGCCAAAAGAACAGTAGAACTGATCAATGAAACTAGAAGCTGGTTCTTTTAAAGATTTAATAAGATTGATAGACCCCTGGCCAGACTTATCAAAAAGAAAAGAGAAAGGACCCAAATAAATAAAATCATGAATGAAAGAGGAAAGATCACAACCAATACCAAAGAAGTACAAACAATTGTAAGAACATATTATGAGCAACTATATGCCAAAAAATTAGGCAATCTGAAAGAAATGGAAGCATTCCTAGAGACATATAAACTACCAAAACTGAAACAGGAAGAAATAGAAAACCTAAATAGACCCATAACCACCAAGGAAATTGAAGCAGTAGTCAAAATAATCCCACAAATAAGAATCCAGGGCCAGGTGGTTTTTGGGGGGAGTTCTACCAAACATTTAAAGAAGAGTTAATAACTATTCTTCTAAAGCTCTTTCATAAAAAGAGAAATGGAAGGTAGATTTCCAAACTCTTTCTATGAGGCAGGCCAGTATTACCTTGATCCCAAAATCAGACAAAGACCCCACCAAAAAGGATAATTACAGACCAACATCCTGATGAACATGAATGCAAAAATTCTCACCAAGATACTAGCCAATTAGATACAACAGTATATTAAAAGGATTATTCACCACAACCAAGTGAGATTTATTCCTGGGCTACAAGGGTAGTTTGACAGCCACAAATCAATCAATGTGATACACTACATTAATAAAAGAAAGGACAAGAATCATATGATCCTCTTAATATATTCAGAAAAAGCATTTGACAAAATACAGCATTCTTTGATTAAAATTCTGTATAGTGTAGAGATAAAGGGAACATACTTCAATATCATAAAAGCCATATACAAAAAGCCCTCAGAAAATATCATTGTCATTTGGGAAAAACTGAAAGCTTTCCCCCTAAGGTCAGGAACATGGCAGGGATGTCTACTATCACCACTGCTGTTCAACATAGTGCTAGAAATCCTAGTCTCATCAATAGACCACAAAAAGAAACAAAAGGCATCCGAATGGGCAGAGAAGTCAAACTTCACAGATGACATGATACTCTACATGGCAAGCCCAAAAGACTCCACCCCAAAATTGCTAGAACTCATACAGGAATTCAGCCAAGTGGTAGGATATAAAATCAATGCACAGAAATCAGTTGCATTTCTGTACACTAACAATGGGATAGATCAAAGAGAAATTAAGGAGTTGGTCCCATTTACAATTGTACCCCAAACCACAAGATACCAAAGAGAGACATGATCTGTACTCAGAAAACTAAAGAACACTCATCAAAACAAAGTTGAGGAAGACACAGGGACACTTGGGTGGCTCATTCATTTGGGCTTCTGCCTTCAACTTGGGTTGCGATCCAGGGGCCCTGGGATTGAGTCCCACATCAGACTCCTTGCTCAGTGGGAGGTCTGCTTTCCCTCTGCCCTGCCACTCCTCCTGCTTGTGCTCTTACTCTCTCTGACAATAAATGAGAAAAAGAAATTGAGGACAACACAAAGAAATGGGAAAATGTTCCATTCTCACGGATTTGGAAGGACAAATATTGTTAAAATGTCTATGCTACCTAGAGAAATCTATACATTCAATGCAATCCCTATTAACTTCTTTCTCCCAATCAACTTCTTTCACAGAGATGGAACAAATAATCCTAAAATTTGTATGGAACTAGAAAAGAGCCCAAATAGCCAAAGGAATGTTGAAAAAGAAAGCCAAAGCTGGTGGCCTCATAATTCTGGGCTTTAAGCTCTGTTCCAAAGCTGTAATTACCTAGATGGCATGGTACCAGTACAAAAACAGACACATAGATTGATAGAACAGAATAGAGAACGAAGAAGTGGATCCCCAACTCTATGGCCAACTAATCTTTGACAAAGCAGGAAAGAATATCCAGTGGAAAAAAAAAGACAGACTCTTCAACAAATGGTGTTGGGAAGACAGACAAAAGAATGAAACTAAACCATTTCCTTACACCATACACAAAAACAGATTCAAATGGATGAAAGACCTAAATGTCTGACAGAAATCCATCAGAACCTAGAAGAGAACACAGGCAGCAACCTCTGTGACCTTGGCTACAGAAATTTCTTCCTAGACATCTCCCAAGGCAAGGGAAAGAAAGGCAAAAATGAACTATTGGGAATTCACCAAGATAAAAATCTTTTGCACAGCAAAGGAAACAGTTGACAAAACCAAAAGACAACTGACAGAATGGGAAAAGATATTTGCAAATGACATATCAGATAAAGGGCTAGTATCCAAAATCTACAAAGAACTTATCAAACTCAAAACCCAAAGAACAAATAATCCAATCAAGGAATGGGCAGAAGACATGAACAGATACTTCTCCAAAGAAGACATAAAAATTGCCAACAGACACATGAAAAAATGCTCAACATCACTCATCATTAGGGAAATACAAATCAAAACCACAATGAGATGCCATCTTGCATCCGTCAGAAGAGCTAAAATTAACAGCGCAGGAAACAACAGATGTTGCTGAGGATGCAGAGAAAGGGAAACCCCCTTACACTGCTGGTGGGAATGCAAACTGGTGCAGCCACTCTGGAAAACAGAATGGAGGTTCCTCAAAAGGCTGAAAATAGAGTTATCTTATGACCCAGCAATTTCACTACTAGGTATTTACCCCAAAGCTACCAATGTAGTGATCTGAGGGGATACCTGCACCCCAATGTTTATAACAGCAATCTCCATAATAGCCAAACTATGGAAAGAGCCCAGATGTCCATCAACAGATGAATGGATAAAGAAGATATGGTATACATATACAATAGAATACTACTCAGTCATCAAAACAAATGAAATCTTGCCATTTGTAACAAGTTGGATGGAACTAGAGGGTATTATGCTAAGCAAAATAAGTCAATTAGAGAAAAACAATTATCATATGATCTCACCCCTATGTGAAATTTAAGAAACAAAACAGAGTATCACTGGGAAAGAGAGGAAAAAAACAAAACGAAATCAGAGGGGTAGACCTACCATAAGAGACTCTTAATCTTAGGAAACTGAGGGTTGCTAGAGGAGGAAGGGGTGAAGGGATGGGGTAACTGGATGATGGACATTAAGGAGGCCATGTGATATTATGAGCACTGGGCATTATATAAAATTGATGAATCACTGACCTCTATGTCTGAAACTAATAATACATTATATGTTAATTAGTTGAATTTAAATTTTAAAAATTACAATTTTAAAAAAGCAGGGTTAGACGTATTGGGCATCCAATAGATACTTACTAGACTTATGTAAATACACACATTGTTATGAAAAATAAAAATATTTAATAGGTTTCAGAATTCTGGAGGATCAGGTGGGGAGAAAAAGATAAATAGTTCAAACTTTGTTGTAAAGAAACACTTTAACCAAATTGGTGTAGTTTACAGATAGTTTAATGTGAAGAAAAATAGGGGTCTTCTCAGTCTGGAAAAGAAAGCGTTAAGGCAATTATTTTTTCATTAGTGTTCTAGAAATTTTGAGTTATGTGTTCATATGATCTTAAATTTAATAAAATCTGAGCTTTGGCAAAAAATACAGATTCCAGGGCCTCATATGCAGAGATTTTGATTCATCGGGTGTTATATACTCTTTTAGCATAAATAATGTATTTATTCATATAATCTAATGTTTAAGAGGAATGCTTGACAGCGTCTTAATTAGAATCTGGCATCTTCAGAAGTGGCTACTCAGCATATTTGCAACTGAATCAACACTGAAAGGCTTGTAATTTACTATAAAATATGTTAGACATAATTTTGTACCCATGAAATTAGTGGTAACAGATTTGTAACTGAGTAGGGAAATTTTGCTAGACCTATAGTTCTTGCATAAACAAGATACATTAATGGGCAAGTCTAGTATTTGGATACCATAAATGTACTTTGTAAGTGAAGGCCCCACTCAGCCCCAGTGGACCCAGAGGCCTGATCCAACAACAAAGTACATGAGTCATGATGTCACTGAAGCCTGTTTAGAGTGAGTCCCTCATATGAGGGGCTGGTGGGTGAGCCTCACTTGTAGTCGAGTCTTCTTGACTGAAGTCATATGGACATTAAGGAGGCCATGTGATATAATGAGCACTGGGCATACAAGTGCTCAGTGAGACAGACAAGTCATATGACTATTTTGTGCCTGTTTGCTAATCATGAATGTACAGTTAGAGAGATTGGTCAGAGACTTGCTCGCATTGAAACGTATCATTTGATAATTATATTGATAATTATTTGATACATCCTCAGATGTATCTAAAAAGCCTAATGATACCGGGACACCTGGGTAGCTCAGTAGGTTAAGTCTCTGACTCTTGATTTTGGCTCAGGTCATGATCTCAGGGTCATGAGATCCAGCCCCTTTCAGTTCTCCACACTCAGCAGGGAGTCTACTTGAGATTCTCTCTCTCCCTTTACCCCCTCCCTCCCATGTTCACGTTCTCTCTCACTCTCTCTTACACAAATAAATAAATCTTGAAAAAAAAAATCCTATCAATACTTCCTAACAGAACTTGATACTTCTCAGTCATCCAAATCAACTTGGGTCTTTTCACAAAAATAAGGGATGCATTTAATTTAATTCACACACATGAATTTAAGGCAGGTGACCTATAGACTGTTCATTAAGAAACACTATTTTAAAAGGACATATTCAGCTACAAATGTATTTTTAATTTTTATTTTTTTAAATTTTTATTTATTTATTTATTTCACAGATAGAGATCACAAGTATGGAGAGAGGCAGAGAGAGAGAGAGGAGGAAGCAGGCTCCCTGCTGAGCAGCGAGCCCGATGTGGGGCTCAATCCCAGGACCTGAGATCATGACCTGAGCTGAAGGCAGAGGCTTTAACCCACTGAGCCACCCAGGCTCCCCTAAAAATGTATTTTTAAAATCTAGTCTTTAATGAAAGAGCTTAAGAGCTAATGAAATTGTTAAGGGCATTGGCAGAAACTTTTTTTTAAATCATAAGGTAAATTTTAGGTAGATGGGCCCAAAAAAGTTTGCATGACAGATATTTTGACAAGGTGACTTATATGACTGACCTTCACCTCCTTTAATATTTACCTCTGAGAACTTATCTTCTTTCATATTTACCTGTAGGATTTAGTTTAATCTGTGGCAAGCAGATTTTTGTTACCCAATTGTTTGAATTTGAGGCCATACGCAATCACTTGAACTACTTTTTTTTACTTAATCAGGTATTGATCTGAGAGTTAAAATCAAACTTTTTAAAAGGTTTTTATTTATTTGCTAGAGAGAGAACTCACAAGGGGGCAGGGGGGTGGGTAGTACAGTAGGCAGATGGAGAATCAGGCTCCCCATTGAGCAAAGAGCCTGATGTAGAACTCAATCCCAGGAACCTGGGATCATGACCCAAGCCAAAGGCAGATGCTTAATGGACAGAGCCACCCAGCCATTTCTAAAATCAAACTTTTTTTTTTTTTTTTGAGGCTGAAGGCAAAAATTTACATACATTAAATCTGCATTATATTTTATGGTTTACAAAGCATTATTCATGTTATTTTATTTTTAGGTTTTTTTAGGTGAAAAATATTGTTTAAAATGTCATCTGTTATAGAAGTGCTCAATAATCTCACCAAATAATGACAAGAGATAAGACATAAATAGTGTTTTGTCAGCTATAAAAATAAATATAAGGATGGTACAATTAACCTGCTCAGGTTACCCACTCATCCAGTAAAAGAGCTTCCTAACCATTAGCTTAAAAATGCACAAGCCCATGTTCTTAATATACACAGTGTATCTTTCCAACTTATAATTTCAATAAGCACAGCAGTCAACTAGATATATTTAAAATGTAATGTTTTTAAAAATATGAAATTATAAGAAACTGTAAATACTGTGTGCTGTGAATTAAAATAGTTACCGATGTAGAGTTGATTTAGTTGTTAATAAAAAAAATTGACTTGTGCATTAAAAATTTGCACTCAAAAATGTGTTCCAAAGGGTGCCTGGGTGACTCAGTCAATTAAGCAGCTGCCTTTGGCTCAGGTCATGATCCCAGGATCCTGGGATCAAGCCCCACATTGGGCTTCCTACTCAGTGGGAAGCCTGCTTCTCCTTCTCCCTCCGCCTGCTACTCTGCGTTCTTGTGCTCTCTACCTCTCTCTCTAATAAATAAATTAAATCTTTTTTTAAAAAAAATATGTTCCAAGACAGGAAACATAAGGTTGAAAGTTTTTTCTTTAATTACAGTAATAAAAGCAAAGAGAGTATGGTTCTTTGAAATTTTTACATCAAAAGTTCAAACCAGGGGCGCCTGGGTGGCTCAGTGGGTTGGGCCGCTGCCTTCGGCTCAGGTCGTGATCTCGGGGTCCTGGGATCGAGTCCCGCATTGGGCTCTCTGCTCAGCAGGGAGCCTGCTTCCCTCACTCTCTCTGCCTGCCTCTCCGTCTACTTGTGATTTCTCTCTGTCAAATAAATAAATAAAATCTTTAAAAAAAAAAAAAAAGTTCAAACCACTTTTGAAGAGTTAAGTTTTGACACTTACAAAGTGTCCAAAAATTTGACACTATAAAGACCAATATTCTCACTCTCCCGGCAATGACTGACAGAGACCTGTCAGATGGTGCATTGGGAAGGTACAGTCCCTGCTAAGCATTCTGCCCTTTTAAGTCTTTATAAAAACACAGTACCTGAGGTTAATCATTCTCCTTTCACTTTGGTGAAATATTATTGAGCACCACTGTTTTCTGGGCATGTTGTAAGTGAATTCAGTGGGTTTTAAAAACTAAAACGGACCTATCATTATGGAGGTGTCATTATAGAGATGGTTATAGACAGTAAGGAAATAAATAATAAATTTCAGAACGCACACAGTGTCAGACTGCAAAAAACGTGTTATCAACGAAAGAGGACAGAATGATATAACAGAGTCACTGAGAAGAGGAGAGATATGTTGGATCTGGATCTGGAGGTCAGGAAAAATGGTCTCTGAGGAGGTGATCTTGTGCGGAAGTCTAGATACAGAACAATCCAGGCAGAGGGGACAGCAGATGCAAAGGTTTTTAAACAGGCAAACAGGCTTAATATGGATGAAAATAAAGACACCCACTGGAAAGAATAAAGTTGGTAAGACATTTTGTTACAAGAGGAGAGAAAGGCCAATTTGGGGGAAATGATAGCTGTGAGGTCCAGATAAACCACTTAAATTGATAGATCAGAATTTCCAGTTGTCTTACTGCAGAAACATCTGAACGAGTATCACCATTCTGCATGACCCTCTTCTCTACTAGATATAAGGTTTATCTTGCCACCCTGAACAGTACCCCTTCTGGAGGGGCAGGGAAGTTAGAAAGCAATGTGAGAGTCATGCCAAATTTGAGGGACAGCTGGGTGGTTAAGCGTCTGCCTTCGGCTCAAGTCATGATTCCAAGGACCTGGGATGAGCTCCCCACTCAGCAGGGAGTCTGCTTCTCTGTCTCCCTCTGCCCCTCCCCTACCCATGCTTTCTCTCTCTCTCTCTCTCTCTCTCAAATATAAATAAATAAATATAAATAAATCTTTAAAAAATAAAAATGACACTTGATTTCCTTATTTGGGGGGAAATAGGGATCCCAGGGAAGCCACTCATCCTTGTTGGAACTCTAAAGCTTTAGAGAACAGCTATATCCTTTTGGAATTTCTTTCCAGTGACATTTAGCAGATCTCTACCATAGGAGGCACAATCTTCCCAAGTTTACATCCTTCTACATCAGAGAATTCTTTTTAATCACAAACTTAAATTCGAAAGTCCCTACCATTTCTTCACCTACATCTTAGCTTTAAAAATGTTAAAGAAACTATCAGAGGAAAATGTTCATTTAGGAAACAAGAAGGGAAAAGTTCAAATAAGAAATGCTAAGACTTTAAAATATAATGTAAAATCAGCTAAAAATTGTGTCTAAATTTTGTAAAACACTGAGGAAATGATGCTGGTTTTTTATAAAAACAATTCAGGGCACTGAAAAACCTTCATCAAAGTTAATTGATGTTGCTCAATAAATAAACATAATAATTAGCGGACTTTAAAGCAAATGTTTATAGGCAGATTGTTAAAGGCATGATGGCATTGAGAAGAGGAAGCACACATGGGCTTTCAAGGTAATCAGAAAGGGGTTAAAATTTTGGTTCTTCTCCTTGAGTTTTGTGACCCTCAGTTTTTTCTCTTCAAGAGTGAGGGAGTTGAGGGGCACCTGGGTGGCTCAGTGGGTTAAAGCCTCTGCCTTCAGGGCTCGCTTCGGCAGCACATATACTAAAAAAAAAAGCCTCTGCCTTCGGCTCAGGTCATTATCTTGGAGTCCTGGGATCGAGCCCCGCATCTGGCTCTCTGCTTGGCAGGGAGCCTGCTTCCTGCCTCTCTTCCTACTTGTGATCTCTGTCAAATAAATAAATAAAAGTCTTAAAAAAAAAAAAAAAAAAGAGAGAGAGAGTGAGGTAGTGAGGGATACCTGGGTGGCACAGGGGTTAAGCATCTGCCTTCAGCTCAGGTCATGATCCCTGGGATAGAGCCCCTCATGGGAATGAGCCCCGTGTAGGGCTCCCTGCTAACTGGGGAATCTGCTTGCCCCTTTCCCTCTGCCCCTTCCCCCACTCATGCTCTTTCTCTCTCTCTCTGTCTCATAAATAAACAAAATCTTGGGGAAAAAAAAAGTGACATGAGACTATCTTAACCACTGGGTCTACTGTGAGGATCGAAGGTCATTATTTCAAAGACTTGGCAGATGAAAATTGCTCTTTATACAAAGTCTTTTCTAGCCAGCCTACTAACCCCTAGCATGAGTGCTCGGGGAAACACTTCTTCCAGTAACAGTCAATCTTCCAGCACAGTTGATATTTCTGTTTGTTTATTACATGAATTTTATTTATTAAGAAGGTCAAGAGATAAAACTGTAGCACAGAGTTTAAGAGTGGATCCCCTTAGGATAATTAACATTTCATCTTTACATTTTTTTTTCTAGAATATTTGGCCTCTAATATTCCATTTCATAAGGTAACGAAGGAAAGCTTTCCTTTCTCCCCCGCAGCCCATTAGTACGTTTTCATCAAATTTTTGAACTGAACCAATATAATTATTAAAGTTAAACCATCTGTGCCTCATACTTTCAACATTTAAAAATCTCTAAAGTTTTAAAATATTTTTTATTTTTATTTTTTCTCAGCTTTATTGAGATATAATTGACATATGACTTGATACTTCTTAATGTTCTTAGTTAAGCAATTCTCTATGAAAATTACTTATGTACTTTTGTATTACTTTTTAAAAATATATTTTTCCATCAGCCCAGCTGTTCCTGATTCATTCTGAAGTATGTTTATACTTACCTAGAGTATTTTATCAGGAAAAACAAACAGTCTTCTTCAATACTTGATGGCCTTAGGAAATAAAGAATTAGTTTAGAAGAGCAGAAGCTGTGTAGATTGAACTCTTCGTGTGAAAAGCAGTGCAAGGATCACAACCCTGAAATGGGACATTTGTGGGGGTGGGAAGCTATAGGTAAAAGTGAAATGAGTACAAAATGAGACATCTTGGATTGAGTAGGGGTATTAAGCTGAAAGAGGCAAAGCTGGTAAGCAGAAAAAGGGGGATAAAAGTAAAGGGGTATTCATTCAATTTTCCATCTTTTCTCTGTATAGTTTCTCCTTGTACACAAACACACCCAGGCATGTACTGGAACAAAAAGATCATAATAGTTAGGGCTCAAAGTAATTTTGTGACAAAAACTTTAAAGGAATTACCATCCCATATGAATGTTAAAATAGTCATGTGATGAGTCACCACATAATCATATAATGAAAAGAGGTCGTCTTTTTCAAATATGTTTTTCAAATATGCAGATCAACATGGTAGTTCTGTTTTTAGTTATCTTTAACAAGATAGCAACTATTAGGAAGCAAGTACAAAGCAAAGTGTGCCTTTTACAACTTTTGACTAAACTGAGACTCACAGTCTGGAATGAAGTGAGCCCAACAATCAAGTCTGGCTAATGGTCATGTTGAGCCAGACCAGAACAGATCAACTAATCTGATCATCCAGAAAATAGAATCAAGTGGAGGTCATTGGGCATTTACTGGCAGTGGACAGTAAAGACAGAGTAAAAGCTCTGGAGTTAGTTAACAGGTCTAGATTTAAACTCTAGGCTTATGGGATGTGAGCAGCCATTTATAATTTGTAACCCTAAGATGTGTCTTCACCTCTGTAAAGCCTTCTTCTTAGGCAGAAGACAGATTGTAATGCCTAATTTGGTTATTGTGAGAATTTAATGAATTAATGCATGTAAAGTTTTCAGCACAGCATTTAAGATATACTGGGCCCTCAATAAATAGTAACCCCCCCAAAAAATTTCCCTTTAAGTAATAGTTCCTTCTATCTACTAAAATGTGAGCTTAGACCTCTCCCTACAACGTTCACAAGACACAGTCCACTCTGTGTCTGGGGCAGCTAACCATGATTAGCCAAAAAGGGACAAACATGGTGTCTCTGGTCAGCCTTGCTAAAAATTACACCGAATCTTCCTCTTCCTTCAGGGAGCCCAGGCACCTCAGACAACTGTAGAATGTGAAAGGAGTTAATGACTACCACGGTATGAAAAAACATTACTATGGAAGCTCATTTTTCTGCTTGTATTTTCTTTGAGCATGTTTAGAGCCTTGGGTGTGTGGACCTAGCCAGAGTCTAACACATCCTAGTTGGTTTTCTTTGCCTACCTGGAAAGCCCAGTAGATCTTATCACTCACCAGGTGGCAATTCTCACCTTGGTTCAGGCTTAGGTTGGGCTTAAGAGAATTGTAGGTGTAAGAGGAGAATTAGGGGATCATCCATCTCATAGCTCACACAGTGGGTATATTGAAGAAAGCAACTGGACATTGGGCTGAGGAAGTCTTGTCTTCTTGCTAGTTGTGGAGAAGTCCCTCAATATCTCTCAACTACGAAATGGTAATTCTTACTCTATAGGATTTGTGTGTGTGTGTGTGTGTGTGTGTGTGTGTGTGTGGTGGTGGTGGTGAAATTGTTTTAAAAATCATGAAGAAGGGGCACCTGAGTGGCGCAGCTGGTTAAAGCCTCTGTCTTCGGCTCAGGTCATGATCTCAGGGTCCTGGGATCAAGCCCTGAATCCAGCTCTCTGCTCAGTGGGGAGCCTGCTTCCCTTCTTCTCTCTCTGCCTGCCTCTCTGCCTACTTGTGATCTCTATCTGTCAAATAAATAAATAAAGTCTTTGAAAGAAAAATCATGAAGAAGTATACAAAAGAAAGGTTTCTATTCCAGGAGAGCTGAATTTGATGTGTAAATTAATATTGGGCTATATTCAATTTCAATATTAATAAAACTGTCTCCACGTATGAATTCCAATATTGCTCTAAAATGAAATACTTTATTTTCATCCTGTGGGTCTCTGAAAATGTACTTTATGGATAATATACATCACAAAGAGTTAGTAATTTTGTTATCTGATTTTAAATTAATATCATATTAGTTACAATCATCCTGTAAATGTATGAACTATTCTCCTTACTAAAATACTGTCGGTAGTATTGCTTAAGTTCAAGCAAGGGTAACACTGGAAATATCAAGTGCACAAATCCATTTTGAATTTAGGAAACCCAAAGACTCATATATGATAATATTCAGCCATATGATTTACTAACATGAGAGAAATAGGGCTTGGTTTTATAAAATCTACAATTTTGATATTTCTCCCTTACAATATAAGAAAATAAAATAATTGGAACTGATCTGACCTTTGTGGGCTTTTTTTACTACTTTCTTTTTTTTTTTCTTTTCTTTCTTCTTCTTCTTCTTCCTCTTTTTTTTTTTTTTTTCACTTATCTATACTTCCTGATAGGCAGAGGTGATGAAATAGTGGCCTATTAAAGGCAGAGAAGTTCCTATAAAAACCCACAAGTGGCGGTTTGGCTTGTTTACTGCATGCTGGCTTGCAGGCAGTTATTCCAGGTATTATCTTTGCAGAAAAGAAAACTAAGTAGAAGATCATGGCGAGTTCCAACTGGGGATATGACGACAAAAACGGTAAAGTGCTTCTGCTTCATGTAGATCAAAATAATAGCTCACTGCTTTTCCCAACAAAAAAGGGTATAGAGCATTTAAAAAAATAAATAAAATAAAGTAATTATATAGTCATAGGTTAATGGTTTGAATGGCCTGACTTGAATAATTATAATAACTTTACATGTAATCTTAGCACTTGTCCTTTGGGATATGGTTGTCTACAAAATGCATTCTCTGTCTCTTCCTCTCTCTCAATCTCTCTCTCTCTATATATATATATAGAGAGAGAGTACTAATATATATATACAGATATATTATATATATAGTATATAATATATTATAGAGAGAATACTAATATATATATCTATAATATATAACATATGTATATATGTACATATATTAATATACAACATATTTATGTTATATATATTAGAAATCTAGTACTAACAGTAAAATAGTTATAGTTTTGTTGACAAATACTTTATAAGAGTATAGAAAAGATGCATTCTCAAATGTTGAATTTATATTAAGTTAAACAGAATACCATTTAAGATACTTGAATAAATCATAATCTAATAAGTAAATGCTTAGTGGGAGTCATAAAATGGGGAGTCAAACATTTGATGAAGTTTTGATTGTATGCATGTGTTTGCCTTGGTAGGTCCTGAACAATGGGGCAAGCTGTACCCCATTGCAAACGGAAATAAGCAATCTCCCATTGATATTAAAACGAGTGAAACGAAACATGACACCTCTCTTAAACCTATCAGTATCTCCTATGATCCAGCCACAGCCAAAGAAATTATCAACGTGGGGCATTCTTTCCATATAAACTATGAGGACAATGATAACCGATCAGGTGAGCGAAAAGACCCTTCTGATTATATTTTCTTTGACCCTACTAAGAAAATTTAAACAATAGGACTTTAAGAAACGTAAATGCCATCCTCAGTTTTCTGTCACATGCGTAGTGCATGTGTGTAAATTTGCTGCAATCTGGTGAAGCATTTTGGACTTCTGGAAAACCGCCAAGTGGTAAAGATGATTTTTGGAACTCCCAGCTTTGTCTTTTTTCAGCCCTTCTCATCATGACACCATCCTATCTCTTCTGGTCTCTAATATCTTTATACTCACTTCATACTTTTTGAATAAACAGTATTTTTTCCAAGAAGGTCTAATGCTCCATCATAGTGAATATAGAAACTGAAAAGGCAAATATTTTCTAATTGGAATGAGGATGGAGGAACACAGTAAGAAAGACAAATGGACTGAAGAATTTATTTTTTGTGTCCAGAAAAATGAGTCTATCATTGTAAAGTGCTTGGGTACCACTAAGAAAATGAGTCTTACATAAATCTTGCAAGATTTATTCTGTGCATAAGTACACTTATCTATCTCCCCCTCCCCTACTAGACTGTAGTGATTGAATTCTTCATACCCCAGGCTTAGCACATTTCCTGCTATATGGTAAGGTTTTCATAACTGTTTCTTGAAAAATTTACTAAATGACAATTTCATAAGACAGCTCTATTGACAAAAGGCAAAACTTGTTTTACCACTTTCCTACAAGGTTCTGAGTCTAAATTTTAGGCAACTTGGGGGTATGTCCATTTTTTAATATTAAATTAGATCTGGTGTTATAAGTGTTTAATTAATCATAAGATTACATAGACCCTGAAAATGACACAGTCATTCAATGTTGAAATTTTTAGAGTGACCCCATTGCCCCCCTGGCACTTTCTCTTTTTTCCTGCACAGGCATTCTCCACAAAGGTGTCAAGATACTCATTGTGTCTTGACTAGTTACTTGACTAGTTACAAAGTATGTGTAACTTGTTACTCAAAATAAATTATTAAAGATCTTAATGCATATTGTCTATATAGTCTTTGTTGAAAGAATGAATGAACTTGCACATTAAAGCAGATTCAAGGTAAGGCTGGTAAAACTATAATTCACTCACCTTCCCATATACTTCCTTGGCAGCAGGGAAAGGTAAAATTAGCAGCACTTGGGTAACACAGTCAGTTAAGCATTCGACTCTTGATTTCAAATCAGGTCTTGATCTCTGGGTTTGTGAGTTCAAGCCCCATGTTGAGTTCCACACTGGATGTGGAGTTTACTTAAAAAAAAAAATTTAAAAAAAAAGGAAAAAAGGAAGCAATAAAATTACCACTCATGTGCTGAGAACTGTATATTATCAACGCAATGCTCAGAGACACACCATACATATGAACACCATCATCATGGTTGTTGGGAGGAATCCAACAAGAAAAAACTTTGGCACTAGTGTTTGTTTTTAATTCTATTTAATTCAGTTTATTGTTGGCTTATGTTAAATGCAACAACAAGCAGGAGCTTATGATCATAAAACTAATAATGGTTCCTTTTTTCTTCTAGTGCTGAGAGGTGGTCCTCTTTCTGAAAGCTATAGGCTCTATCAGTTCCATTTTCACTGGGGCAGCACAGATGACTATGGTTCTGAACATACAGTGGATGGAGTCAAATATTCTGGAGAGGTAATGTAACTTAGTAAGTGAGAAGAGATAAATGCACTGAGAATTACTTTCAGAAGCAGCTGCTGTATTACGTAAGTCACCTTTATAATGGCTCCAAAGGAATGAGGATTCTCATCCCTATAAGGAATTCCCAGGCCCCATTAAAATCAAGCACACACACATACCAAGTTTGGTAATAGAAGGAAATTTTTCATGTGAAAAAGGTGACCTGGAATTGATGTCCTGAGCCCAGGAATCATCTCTGTCTTCAAAATGACTCAAAAAACTGTTATCTTAACATTAGGCTAGCCTCAAGAGGAGGTGCTGCTCTCCTTTAAAGCTCTTACTCTAAAGTAAATAGACCGTTTGCTTCTTATTCAAATGTTCAAGTTAGGACACACTGGCGGCATGGGTGTGGCCAGGCTGGAACACTTTCGTCAGACTCTACCAAGAGTGCAAGTTTACCTAGGAATGGGCACAGAGAGTAGCGTACGCCTCAGTGAGGATCTGAGGGTTCTTGCTGCCGGCCACCAACCTCCAGCCGCTTGAGTTGCCCTCCCGTGGAAGTCAGCGATCCTTCTCAAGACACTTTGTCTATATACACAAACAAAAATCAAGAATATTTATATCAATCTATCAATAAAGCATCTGCGAGATTGAAAGAGAATTTTTGCTCTTTATATGTATGAATATTAAATAAATATATATATATATATATATACACACCCATATATACAGGTTGACTGTTTTTTAATTTTATAAAAACAAATGTATAATACATTGTGGTTTTGTGCCTCTTTTTCTACTTACCAATTTATCATAATCATTTTCCAAGTCAATAGAGTTAATTCCACCTCATTCTTTTAATTCTCATTCTTTTAATTTTATTTCAATATATAAATATATTGGAATTTATTTAACTGGCCCCCACCAATGAACAATTACCATGCCTTTGTTCTATTGGTTTTTTACTTTTACCAGAAGGTGCTTCAACAAATACATCTGTACATATACCTTAAGCACTAGCGAAAGCACTTAAGTAGGGCAGATGTTTGTGTAAGAGGGATTGATAAGTTACAGCGTATGTGCATTTTTTTATTTTAATAGAAGATTTGGGAATTTTACACAAATATAATTGGCTTTACGTTACATTGTAAAGCTTGGCTAATAACTTTTAATACTACATAAATCCATTAAATGTTTCTTCCCATTTTTCCCTAAAAAATTGAAAGTAGTCTAAAGTCAAATGGGTTGGGAGCCTAAATTAATACTACATTTTTAGAGGCATATCTGGTTGCACCTAAGAAGTCTTAGTCAGAAATCTCCTCACCTAATTTAAGAAAGATAAAAATAATCCAGGCTAGAGAAGAAAGGCACTTAGCCACAAAATTCAACATTCAACTGAGGACAGGAGGGAGGATAGGAGAGAAGCAGGAGTTGGGGCAAAGGGAGGAGGAGGAGAGAGAAGGAAAAGCAAGAGAGAGAGAGGGAAAGAGAGAGAGTGAAAGAGATTAAGTAAGTGGTATGTAGAGAATTAATTAATTTAAAGTGATATGATTGACCAGATGATCACTTTACATTGGGAGGTCAGAAAAAGATTCTTTCAGAAGTGGCATTCGTGTTCAGCCCTAATTCAAGACAAAAGGCTGTCATTGACAGATTATGGGGAGGGACATGCCAAAGATAATCAGCAACCAATGCAAAGACTTCAAGTCGTGAACCAAGCAGGGAACTTTAATCTATGAGATGTGCCGAGAGATGGCTGTTGATAAGTGGGGAAAGTAAGAAATTAATGGTAACTATTGTACTTTTTGATTGCGCAATTAGGTAGATGGTAGTACCTTTCCACAGATGAGAAAATGAAACAGGTTTGGCAAGGAGGAAATCAAGAGTTGTACTTTGGCCCTACTAAGTTTGAGAACCCTGTTAGACATCCATGTGGGGATATCAAGAAGATAACAAGATGACAAACATACATATTGGATATTCATATCTAGAGTTCCATAGAGAGCTTAGGCTAGAGATAATGTCTTGACAGGTGTCTAGAGGTTCTTAAGAGAATGTGTTCTTGGCCAAGATTCCTAGACTGTCCAGGAATCCCTTCCTATAAAGTTGCTAAAAAAGGACCTCGCCTGACAGAAATTCTTTCAGATTTGTTGAAAGCTAGTTAGTTGGAATTCCTTGTCTTTTCATACAAAAGCAATTTTTAAAAAGGAGTATATTGAATAGTTATGATATTTTGGGAAAAGAAATTTTACTCACTGGTTCCATGGAAATTGCAAATTGCCTGCTCTACTCAATGTACGCAATCCTTCCACAAAGTGAGAAGGTAACTTTTCCTATCCACTAGATAAATGTTCACATAAATGTTATCTAAGCCAAGACACATCTTCATATATTAACAAGTTAATTTATAATTTTTTGTCTTCACAATGGTATAAATAACTGATTGACCACATTATCATTTTTAGCTTCACCTAGTTCACTGGAATTCTGCAAAGTACTCCAGCTTCGCTGAAGCTATCTCGCAGGCTGATGGTTTGGCAATTATCGGTGTTTTGATGAAGGTGAGTTACAGAGAGTTACAGAGCTCAGCTAACACTATTTCTTACCAATCAAATATCAAAATAGCATAAAATAAGGCAGAAATATATCTGAGTCTTTCTTTTTAAAAATTTTCCATTTTATGGAATTTTGCTACAGTTTTCTCTTGGCCTTTCTCTTTTTAAGAGAGAATTAAGTTTTTCAGGTAGGGATAGAATGGGAAGGTGTGGAGTGGGAGGGAGTTGCTATTTTCCAAATTCCCTTTCCTGAACTTATTATCAAATTAATGTATCATCGGGGGAAAAATATTAAGAGGATTATTTTTCCATGAAGAAAGTTCAGTTAATGTTTAAAGTGGCAGATGTTACTTAAATTCTCTATAGGAGTTCCCTGAAAAGTTTTGTAGGGAAGTTCTTATTAAATTGTGTATACTTGGATCTTCTTGAGCTCTATCCACCAAATCCCAATGTACAGTTTTCCCCTCCCTCCCCCACCACTAACAAGCAACTGTTGGGCACCAGCAGCGTGTTCAGGAATTCAACTCAATTCTGACACTGTCTGATTTGATTCAAGTTCAGACTTGCAAAGGTTACAATTCCCCCACCCTACTTTAGATGTCATTCTCAAGCCCTGTTTGTTAGGTGCTCTTCTGCCTGACTGACTATAAATCAGAGGTTCCTGAGACCTCTTCTTTGGGTTTGAAGAGGTTTGATTAATCTGCTAGCACAGCTCACAGAACTTAGAGAAACATTTTTCTTACTAGGTTACTAGTTAGTTATACAGGAATATAAATCAGCATTACCCAAATGGAAAAGATGCATAAGGGAAGGTATGGAGAAAGACAAAGAGCTTCCTTGCCGTGCCCAGGCACACTGTTTTTCCTGTATCTCCCCAAATTCACCAATCTGGAAACTATATCCAGTCTTTGTGGGTTTTTATGGTGAATTCATTATTTACTCATTGTCAATTTACTCATTATTTACTCAATTGGCCATTGGCCATTGATTCAAGTTCTAGCCCCTATTCCCTCTCCCATCCCCAAAGGTCTGAGGGTAGAACTGAAAGTTCCAACTCTCTAATCACATGGTTGGTTCTCCTGGTGACCAGCCCTCATCCTCAGATTCAGTCCCTAAGTCCCCTAATTAACATAAGAGAAGACACCTTTATTGCTCTCATCACTTAGGAAATCCTGAGGGCTTGGGAGCTCTGTGTCATAAACATGTTTCTTATTATAAATGTCACACTTCGGTGGCTAACTTTTGGAATTACAGTAATTCTAGTTAACCTTTATTGGACACTTACAACACATTATACACTGTACCAATTATAACTAATAAAACAGGCCAAAAGTAAGAGGTTGTATTTTGTGTCACAGTTTTGCTAAGTTCCTAGATTTTGACTTGTATATCCTTGAACATCTTGCCCATATTAAATTAAAACTGAGCTTTTTGTTTGCCACTTTCTCTGTGCTATGAAAAATGACACACACACAGAGCCATTTTAAAATGGAGCCATAGAAACATTTCCAAGAGAACTGTCTTGCACACCCTGCTTTCTAAACCTTTGAACTGGGCCAAACGGCCAACATTCCGAGAAGTCAGCAAGAACAAGAATATCCCATTTGAGAGATCTGATAAGACTGAACTTTTGCATAGTGCCCACTTCACATGACCCATCAGTGAAGTACGGATGCCGTCCTGTTTGTCAGCACCAATGAACTCCTCTCAAAACCACTGACATGATCTCCCTTTCCTTCTATAAAATCCTTAGTCTATGTCCTGTAATTGGAATGTTATTTGGCTTTCTACCCCCACATGTGCACCACGAATTGCAGTTCTTTGCTCTTAAATAAACACTTTGCCTCTTGAGCTGGTTTCTTGTTTTTAGGTTGACAGGGGTTACATGTTATGAACAATTTATAAGGACAAGGGCCCACAAAGACATAAGCCCAGCAAAATTCCTTCTCCTAAAACAGTGATAAAATACCTTACCTTTCTTCAGTTACTGTTTTTAATTGAAAAAAAATTATGGACTCTGAAAAACAATCTGAGGGGTTTGAAGTGGCGGAGGGGTGGGAGGTTGGGGTACCAGGTGGTGGGTATTATAGAGGGCACGGCTTGCATGGAGCACTGGGTGTGGTGAAAAAATAATGAATACTGTTTTTCTGAAAATAAATAAATTGGAAAAAAAAAGAGGAAAAAAAAACAAAAAACAAAACAAAAAAAATTAGCTAAACATAGTTTGACTTTATAACAATATCTAACTCACATTTTATTTAATTTTTTAATCTTCAGGTTGATCGGGCCAACCCAAGACTGCAGAAAGTACTTGATGCCCTAAACGCAGTTAAAACCAAGGTCAATAGACTAGATACATCGGTTTAAATCAGAGAACAAGAGTTCACAGAACTATTGAAATCATTTGATTATGTATTTGACGTGGGGAGTAGGAAGACTAGAGCAAAAGTTACCAATTTGAAAAATCAAGGTACTACTAGATATTACTTGCTTCTCAGAAGGTCTCTCACTCAGGTATTTGTTTTGTTTTATACTTTTCTTTTTCCCAGTTTTTTTTAATCTATTTTAGCAGCATGAAATCTAGAAAACAGGTTCTATAGCCATTCAAATTTTCTTTAAAAAACGTATCTAACTAAAATGTGACTTTTTTTCCCATTTCACAAAGAAAATTATCTCTGCTTCTTTAGCAGTACAAAAAATGCAGGAGTTAAGGGTATTATTCTGAGATATCATTAATAGGCCACTCATAAACAATCAAAAAAGAATATAAGAATAAATAGAAGAAGGCTAAAACTTAACCAATAAGCATGTCAATAATAGATTTGTCACTGGAACAGTATCTGACTTCATTCCTAAAAAACAATAAGGGTTTTATTTTGGAAATGAAATATCTTTTAGAGGGAATAGATTATTTAAAAACAATCTAACCTTTGTTTATGTTCCACCAAATGAGGAAGAAAGAAGATTATTTGGCCAAATGTCAGTGTTGCAAATTTTCGGTCTTCTATTACTTTTTTTTTTTTTTAAGATTTTATTTATTTATTTGACAGACAGAGATCACAAGTAGGCAGAGAGGCAGACAGGGAGCAGGGGGAAGCAAGCTTCCCACTGAGCAGAGAGCCCAATGCGGAGCTCCATTCCAGGACTCTGGCATCATGACCTGAGCCGAAGGCAGAGGCTTTAACCCACTGAGCCACCCAGGCGCCCCAGTCTTCTATTACTTTTATTGTTTATATTTTCAAGCACACCAGTGTATACTATATAGTGGAAAAATTACTTTAAGTCCCAGCTAAAATTTCAAGACAGTGTATATGCCACAATAATATAACATAGACATCATATGTGTATATGATGTATTTTATATCATGGTATAATGACATATTACTTTTCTTTTTTCCTCCAGAACAAACGAGCCCCATTCACAAATTTTGACCCATCTACTCTCCTTCCTTCATCCCTTGATTATTGGACCTACTCTGGCTCTCTGACTCATCCTCCCCTTTATGAGAGTGTAACCTGGATCATCTGCAAGGACAGCATCAGTATCAGCCCAGAGCAGGTAGAACATCAAAGGTGGGAGAGTGGGAACTGGGAGTGCAAAGCACTAACACCACTTCAGTTCCTAGTATTAATGGGGGATGTTATGATTTCAAATAGATTTTTGAGGAGTTTGTTTTCCATTCCTACTGAAAAAAGATTCATTTCTGACGTAAGTCTGTTAAAGAATAATAAAGAAATGTGCATTGTAATACTGCTTTTTACTTTATATAGAAAAAAACAATGAGATTCTGAACTCCTACTATCTTTTCCACCTTATTAAGGAAAAATCCAACTGTGTTGAGTGTCATCCTGAAAGTTTCAGAAACAAAGAAAAGATTGTCACGGGACGTTCTACTAAGAATTTGGGGAACTCTGCCTCACAACGCTCATACCCTGAGAGCTGACAAAGGGTTTTGTTGTTGTTGTTGTTCTTTTTTTGAAGCTTTAGTTATTAACTATCCAACAAGATATGTCTTTAATTATAGTTTATAATTATATTAATAACTACCATTGATTGAGCAACTCCCTTCATTAGGTGCCTTACCTAGGTTTTGTCAACCAATTGTCATAACAAACCTATAGGACAGGCAATGAACGTAGCCTACTGGTAATGGCCGCTTACTGAGTGTATGTTACATGGTGAGTACCATTCGGAGAACTTTTTATGTACTAACCAATTTAATCTTCACAACAACCCAAGGTAAATAGCTGATAGTGTTTAATATTTTTTCCTATTAGCTATTTAGGGAGTCTGCTTCGTACTGCACTATCCATATAAAATCTTACCTATATTAAACCTATACTTAGTATTGAAATGTTGAGGGCATGCCAGGTTTTTTTCAGGTGCAATCATTATTTTCACTTTTGATGGAGTCAGTGATTTTTTTTCACATCTCCATAGTTTTATAAGCCAGTTGATGTATTTGTGGATCTCTTAAAAATCTGTCTATATTAAATGACAGGTTTTTTGGTAAGGTGATGTCTTAAGTAAAAGGTAGGAATATATTTTGGGGTGGGAAAGTGATTATCGTAAGAGCTGATAAGCTATCACATATTGTGGTCCACAAAATAAGCCTTCAGCCATAGCTTAAGTCACTCTAAAGAGGCTAGATTTTTAGCAGAATAGGACATAAATGCTGAGAACAAACTGATGGTTTCCGGATGGGAAGGAGTTAGGGATGGGCATAATAGATGAAGGGGAGTGGGAGGTACAGTTATGAAATGAGTAAGTTATGGGAATAAAAGGCACAGCAGAGTGAAAACAGGCAATGATATTGTAATTTTACCATACGGAAACTGAGGTAACAAGCAGAATGTCACTCACCCAAAGTAGCCCAGTTGACATTCTGAGAAAGATGGCGTTCTAATCCAGCCCATCATTAATAATCTAAACGAAATACCTAGTTCAAATAAATGTGAAGGTATTTTTGACTTCCTCCCTTCCCCCTGGTGAGACTGTTGCAATCAGCAACTCCGTTTTCTAAAAATCAGTTCATTAATAATACTGGAAATAAAGTGTTCTGTGTAACTTTAATAATCTTTGATTCTTTAAATATTTCATCCTCCCTCCCAGCTGGCACAGTTCCGAAGCCTTCTATCAACTGTTGAAGGTGACAAAGCTGTCCCCATTCAGCACAACAACAGGCCACCCCAGCCTCTGAACGGCAGAGTAGTGAGAGCCTCATTCTGATGGGACCAGGAAGGAACTTCTTACTCCAGGAACACTGCCCTGGACATAACCCAGTAAAGCAATTTTTAAGAAACGCATTCATTTCAATACTAGCAAGGCAGGATAGCTGCAAATTCAATCTGTAGAGCAAAGTTTTAATTTTTATTCTTAATGTTTAATTCAAATAATAATCCATAAGCTTGTAAAACTTGTCCTTAAATTCAAGTTTATTTTTGTGAAACTCTTTATAATTGCAATTAAATTATACTAAATAATTTCTTAGTGATTTGTATCTGTTTCCATTTTATTGAACCAGTAAAATAGCTTTATCCCTTTCTTGTCTGGTATGTACTCTATTTTTTTAAATGTTAAATCATCAGTGGCCCATGTACATTCCAAAAATCGTAAGTGCCTTATTTGTAATATTATTTTGCCTTAAATGTAATAACCTAAGAGTAGCTTGAGATGAAATATTGAGAAATTAATTTTCTTACTCTTGAAGGCAGCTATACAGCTAAGATTACAACTATAATTAATATTATTACACTGGCCCAATATTGCTATCATCTGTGTTCTCTGTGATAAAAATGGTATCTTACATGGAAAGATGTTGCTTCTGGTTATTGCTTCCACTTTCCCTCCTCCCATTAGCAAAGCCAATGGTTCCCCCCCCCCCAATTATAATAACAAGTTAGCTTGACTAGAGAATCTATAATGAAGGAGCTGAAGAATATTCACCAGAGAATGGTTTATAAAAATGATAGAGTCATTTGGACTTAGAATCATATAAAAACATCATATAATCTTTTAGTCAGGGGTGCCCTTAACCTGAAGTCAGTTGTTTCTGAAGCCATATCTACATCCAAAATTTAAATCTTGGGTCTTGTGTCTTGTGTGTAGTCTTGTGATTTAGTTTAGTTTCCTCCTCCCTGACTAAATATAAGATATCATATTAGAGACCAAAGCAGTAAACATTCCAATATCTTAGTGTTGTCTAATGTTACATAATCAGTCAAAACTTCTAAATAAGCATAAACATAGTTTAAAAAGACAGATCAAGCAGGTTCTGCATTGCTCTGAAGAAGCCTTTCTATAAAGGTTGTATTAAAACCATACTAAAAGACTTCTTTTGAATTTTTGGTCTGGGGCCCAGAATTTAAAGAATCTTATTTATTGAAATGTAATAGATCCAAACAATACTTGTGCCCTGCTCCCATAAGCATCATATAAATAGGAAATACTTTCTTTGCAAAAGTTATTTGTGTATATTACCATATATTTGCCAGATACTGAGAAAGCCTGAAACAGTTACACCTGTTCTATGATCTTCTCATTTCACATGAGTCACATTGAAAGGACTTTAATTCTAAAGTTATCAAGAATCATCATGAAAGCCAAAGAAAGAGCGGTATGATTTTAATTTGAGACATGTATCTGCATAAGATATAAAAGGTATAAAAATTTTTGCAGAAAGATACCTGCAAAATATATCCGCTCAAGGCACACAGTGTTTGAAATATTTTCTAGAAAGAAATTGAGCAACTTAAAAAAACAAATTTCACAACAGGGAGGGGCCTGAAAACTACTTAAATTCATCACCCATATATATATATATATATGTATATTTTTAAAAAGTTAAAATGGATTCTTGAATTTAAATATAGATATCTAAGTCATGCTATGGAGAAGACAACAAAGTGACAGAAGATATATAATGACCATCAAACTTTTCCCTAAGCTGAATGCCAACTGGGGAGCATGTTTCCCCTTACTTCTTCTGCCAGAATTTCATTTATTTGGCAGAACTCACGAGGTGCATTATGGGGGCTTTCCATGTTTCTCTGAAGTAGCCGATGAAAACAGCTGCTGAGATACGTGGACAAGACATTGGATCATCTGAGAAAGCAACTCGTATGTTTCTTTGACTCACCCTCCTGCTCTGCGCCCTCTTCCCTTGCCAACATAGGTAAAAGATTTGAACATCCTTCAGGGATTTTCTGATTTTTCCATGACGTTTGGCAGCTGACCTTCTTCCAGTCATCCAGAATGACAATGACAGCTGAAAGGCCCAGCACCAGGCTCAAGGGTAAAAAGATGCATCTACTCCCTACCATTTTCTGTCTTATGCAGGCCACCATTCCTACCCTTCCTTTCAGAAATGTTGTGCTGAACATTTATGGCATCCTTTTGCTGATTTGTGAGTCCAAGATATTTTCCAAATTGTTCATTTCTGTATGTTTTGGAAAATAACTCTAAGAACATTAAATTCATCAAAGGCAGAATTGGGGAAAGTGAAAGGAAAGGAAACAAACATATTCTTTAAATTTAATTTTTTACATGACTCAAAAGAGGAAATTTCTATTTTTTATAACACTTGTTACACTATATCCAGTGGTTCCTCACCATTTTGTGGTCACAGATTCTATGAATATGTAAGTAAAGCAATGAAACTTCTCTCTACCTCCCCTGAAAATGTAAGTAATTAGATATAATCAAAATTTAGCATGGAGTTTCAGAGTACTTAGAAACTCAACCCCTTTCTCCTTTTGTCGTTACAAAGTCAATCCTAGACCACCAATAGGATTCTGGCTCTAAACGACAAAAATAAGTTGAACTACAATGGGACTCCAGATCTCTCGATCTTGCTTCCTATTTTAACATTTATTCTTGCTTTTCTATGTAATTCTTTATAGGAGGTTTCTAGATGGAATGATGAATATATCTAGTATAGTTCATGAATTATCTTTTTGCTGTTTTTCTCTTTTACAAATATTATGTTGAGTTGGTATAGGGTCCCATTGCAGAAGAGATATAAAATAATAAAAAAGAAAGAGAAATTAAACTTTAGTGAATTGTTTCATTTATTAGTGGGTAAACTAACAAAAGCTTACATGTGAGAGTACAAAAGATGTAGAAAATTCAATTGAAGATCTTATCAGACTAATAATAAGCCCGATCTTTCTGAAAGTCATCAGCATTCTTTGTATCTAAGGTCTTTAACACATATGGAAATACTTATTTCATGAGCATAAACTTGATGATTAACCATAAATAACAAATGTTTATTTATATACTGTTCTCGGTGAGACACTGTGTTAGGATTTCCTCATTACTCTTACTAGATTTGGTTGTTCTCAATCTCAGTAGGCAGGCAGAGACAGACACACATAGCTATAAATGAATAAATGCGTTATTGCAGAACTGGTCTACTTTGACAAAATAGAAATGCAGATATTTAACCTACTATAAGAATACGGTTCATTATATGTTCCTAGAATTATATGGACACATTTATAAAGCTAAGGAGAATACATATAAAATAAAAGAGATTTGAATAGATATATACCATGCTTAAAACAAGTTAGAAGAAATGACCATAAGCATTCTTGCTTACAAATCTTGATTTCAATAGAGAAGTTACTCATGGGAATAACTTAGAGGCTTAAAGGTATGTATCTACTCTCACACAGATCAAACTGGTGGTTGTCAGCTGAGAGAGGGACAGGGGGATGGCCAAATAGGTGAAGGGGATTAAGCAGAGCAAACTTCCAGTTATAAAATAAATAAGTCATGAGGTTGTAATACACAGCATACAGACTATAGTCAATAATTTTGTACTAACGTTACCTATGACAGAAACTAGACTTATCGAGATGATCAATTTGTAATGTACAAAAATATCAGATCACTGTGTTGTACACCTGAAACTAATATAACATTGTATGTCAGTTATAATTCAATTAACATTAAAGCATAAAAAAGATAAAGCCCTAAACTAGGGGGAAAAGATACATGCATACTCACATCTTGTATCTTTACAAGTATCTTTAGTATCTTCATACTAAGAGTGAACTGATGGACAAAAAGGTCATGTTTGAAGGTGTTAGAATGCTCCCAACACTAGTGCCCTTGCTAGAAGTTTCTCACAGTGGCATCTGGGATGTTAATGCCTTTGCTATGAGAAGTAGAAATAGCAATTATGTGAGAGAGGAATGGTGTTTAAGTGGCTTTGGTTTTTTTCCCCTCAAAGACTAGAGAATATACTTTTTTCAAATCATTAATAAGTATTTTAATATCCTTTAGAGGCAGACACATGTTAAGCTATTTGGATGTGTTATTTTTCCAACATGTGAACAGATGACCTAAATTATCAACAAAATCAAACATGCATGACAGAATCACATCAGGCAGGAATAATATTTAGCTACTTCAGGAAAAAAAGACCCTTATCCATACATCACAATAAATTCAAGGTGATTAAATTTTTCAGTGAATTCCATATATTAGAAAAATAGGTAAATATTTAAATACCTGATTGAAGAACCTTCAAAACACCAAAAGTAGAAACCAAGAAATAACAGAATAGATGATTGAACTATGAAAAACCTTAAAATATCTGGGCCCCTGGGTAGCTCAGTTGGTTAAGCAAATGCCTTTGGCTCAGGTCATGATCCCAGAGTCCCGGGATGGAGTCCTGCATCGGGCTCCCAGCTCCACTGGGACTTCTCCCTTGGACTTTCTCCCCTTTTATGCTCTCTCTTCTTGTCTCTCTCTCTAATAAATAAATAAAATTTTTTAAAAAATTAAATATCTAGTTAACTAACAATAGTAAAAAAACAATTAATGAAAATAAAAATGACAAGTGGGAGGGTGCACCTGGATGGCTCAGTCAGTTCAGGGACTGCCTTCAGCTCAAGTCATGATCTCAGGGTCCTGTATCCAGCCCCACATCAAGCTCCCTGCTCAGCAGAGAGGCCGCTTCTTCCTCTCCCTCTGCCCCTCCCTGCCACTCAAGCTCTCTCTCAAACCCTCTCTCTCTTTCTCTCATAAATAAATAAATAAAGTCTTTTTTTTTTTTTAAGACAAATGGGGGAATTTTTTCAGTGTAATGTTATCCAAAGGAACATTTGCTGTAGAAAAAGCTCTCATACATTATTAAGATAAAATTTGAATTCCCAAGAGAAAATGGAAGATATGAATGAGCAATCAGTAAAGAAAAGACATGATCAATAAATACATGAAAACTTCTCAATCTTAGTAATCACAGAACTACAGAACAAAACCATACTCTCTGATTCTTTTTTTTTTTTTAAAGATTTTATTTATTTATTTGACAGAGAGAGAGAGAGCACAAGCAGGGGGAGCAGTGGCCAGAGATAGAGGGAAAATTAGGTTCTCCAATGATCAGGGAGCCCAATGTGGGGCTCGATCCCAGGGCCCTGGGATCATGACCTAAGCCAAAGGCAGATGCTTAACTGACCGAGTCATCCACTCTCTGATTCTTTACATATAAAATTAGTAAATACTTTTTAAATAATACATAGTGTTGTCAATGATGCAAGGAACTAAAAACTGTCATGCGTTGTTGGGAAGAACATAAAGTAGTGCAGTCTGTTCATGAACAATGCTAAACTTGTGTTCCAGAACAAATATTATCAAAAATCATGTGGGGTGCCTGGGTGGCTCAGTCCGTTAAGCATTTGACTCTTGATCTCAGCTCAGGTCTTGATCTCAGGGTCATGAGTTCAAGCCCCATGCTGGCTCCATGCTAGGTGTAGGGACCACTTAAAAAATAAATAAATAAAAACCACTGGGGCGCCTGGGTGGCTCAGTGGGTTAAAGCCTCTGCCTTCAGCTCAGGTCATGATCCCAGGGTCCTGGGATCGAGCCCCATATTAGGCTTTCTCCTCTGCAGACAGACTGCTTCCCCCCCTCTCTCTCTCTGCCTGCCTCTCTGCCTACTTGTGACTTCTGTCTGTCAAAAAAATAAATCAAATCTTTAAAAAAAATAAAAACCATGTAATGAAACACTAGGTTCAATGTAGAGAAGGAAAGTTAAATGGTAGAATTCCCACAGCTGGTTACAAGCCTTCCCTAGCACGGAGTGCCCCACAGAACACTATGTGAGCATCTCCCCACACTCTTCTTTTTTTGTCTTGTTTCATAATTCTTAACTACCTGATTGATCTCTTCCTTCAGGATACAAACACTACAAAAAACAAGTGAAAAGAAAAAAAAAAGCAGGAAGGCAGTGATCCATCTTATCACTCATCTTTGTATCTCTTTGAAGAACCCAAAAAGTTAGAGGATATAATGAGTGCTTTGTGTATTTGACTTGAACACAGATGTAGCTATTCTGGCTATAAAAAAGAATAATACATTGTCTCAGAAAATTAAGCACAATCAGTCTAACAGCAGTTTCTGGTTTGTATGCAGCGGAAAAAGTCACAAACAATAAATAATTATCACAGACATTTGAAAAATGATAGTGTAATTCTATTCTTATTTATTATTTCAAATGTATACTAAGTAGTTCATACGGATAGCACTACACTTATGCACTTTGGTTTTATAATTCCTTTATTTCTTCAATCATTTGCTAAGTGTTTACCACTCAAAGAGCACTATGCCAATGTTACTAGGAATACAGAAATAGATAAAAATAGACCCCATCACAGAAGAGATAATCTATTGGCAGAGACATCCATGTCAATAACTGTAAACCTAAATAGAATTAAATATATACTGATATACATGTGATCAAATGCTATAGGAAGGCAGAGGGAAAAAGGATTTAATCTTAACTTCCTCTTGCTATTTATCCAGCGAGGTTTTCCTACCCATGTATGAGCTACAAATTTACCTGTCTTTCAGGACACAACCCACCTACTTCAACAAGTTGGAGACCGATAGAAGGGTTTGAAATCTATCATCAACCTTGTGTCCTGATATGAGGAATAGGCTAGGAGAATAGTGAAATTCAGTGGAAAGCCGTCTTGGCTTTCAAAGTAAAATATGTAAGAGTGAAGGCAGCAGACAAAAAGTAGTTGACCTCACTAAGCACAAGATAATGGCATTTCCTAAAGAAATCTGGGACTAGTTGGGAAATCCAGAATGTGGTCACAAAATCAAAGCTGAAGTTGAGAAGCCAGGCTTCAGTTCCTGGGTAAAGTGAAAAATGGCTAAGTGCAACTTGCTGTCTGTCCGTATCTTGGGGAAAGTGGGCTATGGATGCCTAGACCCAGACACAGAGCCTAGGCAGAGGCAGCAGTTAGGAGAACCAAAGCACACACTAGCAGCAGTGGCCCTGAGTAGGCGTGGAGACCCAGGTTAAGGCAGGACTTCTCCCTCAGTTTAAAGTCAGGGTAAGTTTTAAGGTGCCTGCGTGGCTCAGTAGGTTAAACATCTGTCTTCAGCTAATGGCATGATCTCCAGGAGCTGGGATCGAGCCCCATATCACGCTTCCTGCTCAGAGGTCAGTCTACTTCTCTCCCTCTTCCTCGGCCCCTCCCCACCGCTTGTTCTGAGACACCTGGGTGGCTCAGTCGGTTAAAGCCTCTGCCTTTGGCTCAGGTCATGATCTGGGATTGAGCCCCGAATCAGGCTCTCTGCTCAGCAGGGAGCCTGCTTCTCTCTCTTTCCCTCTCTCTCTCTCTCTGCCTGCCTCTCTGCCTACTTGTGATCTCTGTCTGTCAAATAAATAAAATCTTAAATAAGAAATAAAGTCAGGGTAAGTTTTAGAGACAAGCAGGACTGAGCATCAGGTGGGCCAGTGGACCCAGCTCTGATGAAAAAAAAGATATAAGAAGCATGAATTAAAAGGGACCTTTAAAGAGAAAAACAGCACGATCCCCATTGTCGGCAACTGTCCAATTTCCAAATTTTCAAGCTACATTTGTTATAAATCTGTCCCCAATCAGTTCTGAAAGGTTACCCGAAGTCAAATAAAGCACAACCAAACAACAACAAAAAAGTTATTTTAGGTTAAACTTGATTTGGAAATAAATGAGTCAGCACTTTAAAGAACAAAGGGAATATTCTGTAAACTTACAGTCTACTCAGAAAACTCAAGGATTCCAAACGTTTCCCACTGGGCAAAGTAGACACAGAATCCAACTGAAGGGCAGTGTGGTATATACAGAAAACTTGTTAATGAGCTATATATATTATAACCCAACCGTCTAGGACCTGATGGAACTGTGAAATAAGCCAAGAAACTGCTCCTATTGGAAATGAACATCGTTGTGTTCTGAGAACTGAGAACTTGATATGTCTATCTTTGGTATCAATCTTTCTCTGGTAAGAATGTACCCACTTTGCAATTCCAAGTATTAAAACAATATATTCAAATTAATTCACAGTTAAACAAAGGCATGTGATAGTGCAGTTAAAATGCTGGAGGCATTGGAAACAGGAATACAACTCACTTCAGCAAACATTTAAACAACTACAATGTTCTAGGTCCTCCTGTCCATCCAGCTTCTTGCCACTTTCCTAGTCTCTCTCAACTTCTCTCATTTCCATTATCACTACCCCAACTTTGTTTGGGTCAGCATTATTCCTCCCTGGGATAATTGCTATCCTAATTGCTACGTTCTTGCCCTTCTCCAAACATGGACTCAATCTAAACCAATTCCTCCCTTGTAAAAACCCTTTAGTGTTCCTCCTTGTTTTTTTGTTTTTGTTTTGTTTTGTTTTTTGTTTTAAGATTTTATTTATTTATTTGACAGACAGAGATCACAAGTAGGCAGAGAGGCAGGCAGAGAGAGAGAGGAGGAAGCAGGCTCCCCGAAGAGCAGAGATCCCAGAACCCTGGGATCATGACCTGAGCCGAAGGCAGAGGCTTAACCCACTGAGCTACCCAGGTGCCCCTCCTCCTTGTTTTAAGGTAAACACCAAATGGCTCTTAAGACATGTGTGATGTGTCCCCACTTATCTCTTATAAGTGAGTGAACCTCAGGGTGAACCTCCACCTCTCCCCTCAAGCCTCCTGTGTTCTGGCCATGCAGACATGTCTGCAGTTGACTGAGCAGGCTATACTACTAAGTGCCTCAGTGCCTTTGCATATGCTGTCAGTGAAATGTCCCATAGTGCTCATCTCCTTCAAGACTCAACCAAATATTTGTCTTATATAAAAATTCCTTGGTCCTGGAGCTAGTAGTTACACAGTATTACCCTAAGACCAAAGCAAGAAGGACACTGCACTTTGGAGGAGCCCATACATCAGAAACACAAAAATAAATTTATGAAAGAACATATGGACACCTCTTCCTCTCAGGGTCTGGTGTTTAGCACCAGCAGAGCAAGACCTATAACCCTAAACATCTATTCCATGACTCATGATTCAGACTCCACAGAAATACATCTTTATATCTCTAGCTGTAAGTCCTTGAAACAAAAGGCAACTGCAGCTGGGCCACATAAATGTTTGTGGGTCAGGCCACTGCTGATGTGAGAGACAGACCCTGCTGTAGGGTGTGGGGAGAATTTGAGTAGTGATCGTGTTTAGGCAAGAGAAGGCCAACAATAATCATGCTTTTCAAATAGCATATGCGCAACAGATTCTTGCAACACAAACCGCTATTCCCAGTAGAGCCAAATACCCATTTTCTTGTTTGTGTATGTGCTCAAATTTATGGTTCCTGAGCTGCTCACGAATTAGCAAGGATCCACAACAGCTACACATGGCCACTGAGGAACATTCTGCAACCTTTAACAATTCACATTACTCTTACATTTGTATATAAATAGATGTAACATGTGTGACTCATCAATCCAATGCGCTACTACATGGGCATTTGTAACTAGAATTGAGAATCTTTTTATTTGTATAAAACATTTAATACACTTTCGGATGACTTAAAAAAATAAGTCAGACAGAAAAAGACAAACACCATAGGATTTCACTTTAAGTGGAATCTAAAAAAAAAAGCAGGGGTGCCTGGGTGGCTCAGTGAGTTAAAGCCTCTCCTTCAGCTCAGGTCAAGATCCCAGGATCCTGGGATCAAGTCCTACGTTGGGCTCTCTGCTCAGCAGGGAGCCTGCTTCCCGCTCTCTCTGCCTGCCTCTCTGCCTACTTGTGATCTCTGTCAAATAAATAAATAAAATCTTCAAAAAAATAATATGTAAGTTATATGAAAATCTTGATTATAAAGTCATAATTAGTTATTTTAATAACACTAAGGTCAGAAAAATATATTTATGGGTAAATGAACTTTATTTATGAATTATGCTTATTGTTATTTTATTACTTACCCAAACCTTGCCAGCCCTTCAATGGGATACACATGTCCATGAATATTTAAGTTCAGTTGTCTTTGATATCGTACCAGCTTTTAGTAATAAAAAATGCACATACTTTCAATTTTGTCATTATAAGAATAGCTTTGTGAAATTTGATTTATAATGTTTAGATATTTGAACATATGGAATGTGAACCTTCATTTGTACCTCCTCCCAAGGCCTCCAAGCGTTAATAATGAGCCAGAGGCTCCCACACCTACTGAACTTATGTCTCTTATGGAGGTACAACATTGTATTGTAATTATCTGTTCACAATTTTTTTGTTAACCACTAACGGATGATCTTCTCAAGGGCAGAGATTTCTTCAGCTTTGTAGCCCATGTGCCTAGGACAATTCCTAACACATAGTCGGAGTTAAGTAAACTGGCTGAATTAATACATACATAAAACAGGCCCTCATTGTTTAAGAGCATGGATTTATCTAGCTTAATTGCCCAGATTTGCAATCCTGGCTCTGATATTGTCTTTTAACCCAGAATAGGTCCCTTAACCTCTCAGCCCTTGGTTTCCTCATCCATAAAATAGAAATAATAAGAGTGCCCCCCTCATACAGTTGTCACTAGGGTTGACGGATTGAAAGTAATAAATAAGGTCATATTTACACAGTTTAGAACTGTGGCTGCACGTGAAGCAGTATTTACTAAATAAATCCCTAAATGAAATTAGAGAACACCTCTTTAAGTTTCAGTCAACACCATCTCATTCATCACAACAACCCCATGAATTACATACAGTTATCATCCTCCTTTCACGTTTGAAAAACTTGAGGCGTCAAGGACTTTAGGGGGAAAAGTACCTGTGGGTAAACACAGTATTCTTTTTTTTATTTTTAAGGTGCTATTTTTTATTTGAGAGAGATGACGAGGGGGAGAGAGCATGAGCAGGGGAAGGGACCCAGGATCATGACCTGACATGAAGGCAGACTCTGAACTGACTGAGCCACACACACACCCCTACAGTACTTTTTTTTTAATGCTAAATTTTATTTACTGTTTCTTAAATTGTCATAATTTCCTAAAAAGATTTCAAGGGAAAAAGTATTATGAATCTAAACAAAAAAGCAGGGGCGCCTGGGTGGTTCAGTGGGTTAAGCCGCTGCCTTCGGCTCAGGTCATGATCTCAGGGTCCTGGGATCGAGTCCCGCATCGGGCTCTCTGCTCAGCGGGGAGCCTGCTTCCCCCTCTCTCTCTGCCTACTTGTGATCTCTCTCCGTCTATTAAATAAATAAATAAAAATCTTTAAACAAAAAAGCAATAGACTTTTGGCAGGCAATAAATCAAAAAAGATCAACTATTTTATTGTTAAATATGACTGAAAGGAATGACCTCAAATAGAAGTCACTAGCCCTTAAAAATACAACATGCCCCTAAATGACCTCAGATATTAAGGTATTTTATGAGCACTATGGTATTTATTGTATGGTTACAGGAAGTACATGAGTTTTTCCTGGTGAAAAAAAGAAATAAGATCATTTCTGTCAGATTGTTTTTGGAGCTGAGACAATGGCTTTAATGCTCTTTTCAAGAATGAAATTAGAATTATCCTGGCATCATAGACATGTATTACTAAGTTTCTTCATAGCATTTGAGGGGGTTCCCACGGTGTCTTAGAGTACTGAGTTTATAAACTTTTCATGAGACATCCTCTCCCCTCAAGGGTTGTATAATCTCATAAGAAAACAAAATAGTCAGGCACCAGTTTTATAATATGTACCTGTTAACATGGCCAGAAATGGGAGAGATTTAAGTTTATTTCCCCGGGGAGTTTGCACAATGCTGTTTTTGCCCTCACAGGTTGAACTAGACAATATAGTTGGAAAAACGTACTAAGAAATACAGGCAGTGGTAGTGGAGGAATCACACATAGAAGATGATAAGCCACTCGCCTTATTGATGCAAGAACGTACACAGAAGTCGATTTGGTCGAGATGGTGACGTCATACTAGAAATGCCATTGATTCGTACTGAAATAGAGTGATAATTTACCAACAGAAAAGTTGAGGAGGTATGCTAGAATTAGAAGAAGGGTAGGGGTGCCTGGGTGGCTCAGTGGGTTAAAGCCTCTGCCTTTGGCTCAGGTCGTGATCCCAGGGTCCTCAGATCGAGTCCAGCATTGGGCTCTCTGCTCAGCAGAGAGCCTGCTTCCCACCCCCACCCCCACCGCCTGCCTCTCTGCCTACTTGTGAGTCAAATAATTAATATTATAAAATTATTATTATAATAAATTATATTATTAAAATAATAAAATCTTTTTTAAAAAAAAAGAAAGAAAGAAGGGTAGATAAAAGGGTCAGAGAGCCCTCTGCTCCCCCCCACCCCTGAAATCACAGTGCCTGAAATGGAATGTATTCTTCATGCCTCAGGCCGTTGCTTTTCTATTGGCTGAGCACACTTTATACTGTTTATATAGTCATTGTTCTACTCTTTAAGAGTTCATTTGTTGGGACGCCTGGGTGGCGCAGTTGGTTGGACGACTGCCTTCGGCTCAGGGCGTGATCCTGGAGTCGCGGGATCGAGTCCCGCATCAGGCTCCCAGCTCCATGGGGAGTCTGCTTCGCTCTCTGACCTTCTCCTCGCCTCGCTCGTGCTCTCTCTCACTGTCTCTCTCTCTCAAATAAATAAATAAAATCTTTAAAAAAAAAAAAAAAAGAGTTCATTTGTTGCATGTTTTCAGCGTAGGTCCTGGATCACAGAGGCACAAGTGACGGCATTACTTTTTAAGGAAGGTATTAAAAGAACAGAGAGAACGCAACAGAGCTCCCATATAGCCCTTCTTCCCAGCACACATCACGCTTACAATGACTGATTAATGTTGGAGATTCCCATGAGGTCAGGCTCCTTATCATTTCACTGCCACATTCCAACTGCTTGCCATGTAGTAGGTCCTTGATGAGTATTTGTTTATTGATAACAGACAATTCATTTGTCAATAAGGCAAGTGTGTTTTGTTTCTATTCTGAGTGAAATGTTGTTGTTCTTGAGGGAAGAAGAAAAGCAGATTTATGGAAACATACAGAAAATGTCTGCCAGAATTCTAATATCACACTAGCAAGGCTTACTTAGACAATACACTACTTTTCTTTTTTTTAATTTCCAAAATTTCCAAATTCTCAAACTTTTCTATGGGACAAGTCCACTTGAAGTAATATGACCAGCAAGAAAAGGATGGATTGTAATTAGACAAGATGAGAAGAGGAAAACCCAACTGGCTAGCAGATTAAAGCAGCCCTCTGGACCTTTTTCCTTCCTTCCTTCCTTTCTTTTTTTTCTTTCTTTCTTTCTGATTCCATTTATTTATTTAAGAGAGCAAGAGCATGGGGAAGGGGCAGAGAGAGAGGAGAAGCAGACACCCCACTGTGCAGGGAGCCCATTGTAGGGCTCAATCCCGGAACCCCAGGATCATGACCTGAGTTGAAGGTAGACGCTTAATTGACTGAGCCACCCAGGCACCCTGGACCTTTTCCTTAGGTGCAAATTGGTGATTTTTTTTTTTTGAGACTTTTCTGAGACAACAGTGATTTAAGAGTATCCCAAGGCACCCAATATTAAAGAACCAGAGGCAGAGTCCATATTCCATAACAATTCTGTTCACAAAGGGGAATGATTCTCCTGCACACCACATCATACCTCCCTGTCTCCACATATTCAGAAGAATAGCATAACACACTCTGGGCCTCCTTAAAAAAAAAAAAAAAAAAAAAAGAGTCCTCAACTTCTTAGAAAAGACCAGCAAGATACAATTTTACAAGGCAGCAAACGCTGGGGCGGGGAGGGGGGGTGAGGGGAGGGTAGAAGTAGAAATGGTTCAGCAATGGTGGTGAATATTGTCTTTTAGAAATGAGATTTCTAGGAGAGAAAAAAAGAAAAAGAAAGTTGTCTCAAGTTTAAATAATTAACCAGGGTATAAAAAAAAAACCTGGAAAAATCTTGCTAATGAACTCCCTACATCACTCTGCCTAAAAACATCTCTTCGATCATTTTCTAGTTTATTGGGATGAAGGTAGTCATCTTTTCTTGCACACTTTTAATTTGATTGAGTAAAGAACCTAACTCTTGTCTCTGCATAGTTTCAATTTTTAAATGGCTTTCTCAATCTGTGACCTGATGTTTTTAGATTTGTTATAATTCCCTTCAGGACCTTGTTAGTGGAAGCCTCTGGAAAAACGGACTTAGAGACCAAACACTTGCTCAGCCCAATATTTGTTTCAGAAGTAACTTCAAAAACTAATTTTAAAAGCCTACAAGTTTCACTCTGCGGTGCAACATTTTGAAAACTCAGTTTTAGTATTTTATTTAGATCTTAAAAATGAACAGATAGATGAACTAAGAGATACTGAGCTCTGACCTTAGGACTTCATTATTGACAGCATACATGGTAATTAGATCATCTGGTCTTGTCAGTCTCCATGACGCCTATAGGCTGTGCAAGCCAACTATGTAAAGTGTCAATGTGGAAAAAGACGATTTGGACATTTTATTAACAAAGCAACTGAAAGATTATCCTCTGCTGAAATTAACTCTGAGTGAATGCCTTTGTGGTGCACTAATGTCACCACAGCATTGTCTGCTGGCTCTCTGAACAAACAAGTCAACCATATGGAAAGATTTTGTTGGCAAGAGCGAAATTCACATCTAGCAAAGTTTTTAAAAGCTGGTAGTAAGCACACTGAGCTCTGAATCTGGGTGGGCAAGCCGTATTGAATGCTCTGGCCTGGAAACCCTGCCCTGATAATCCCTGAGCTAAAAAAAAGATGCAGAACACAAAAGGCATCCCGACAGCGGGAACTGGCAACACTTTCCTTTTCTGTGACCAAACCAGAAGATTCGTCATTGCTGAACCATCTCCACTTCTCCTTTCCCATCAGCATTTGCTGCCTTGTAGAATTGTATCTCATTGGTCTTTTCTAAGAAGAAATTAGAACTCTTTTTTTTTTTTTTTTAAGACCCAGAATGCCATACTACTCTTCCAAATATGGGGGGCGGGGAGGTATGATGCTGGTTATGCGCCAGATAAGCAACCCCCTTTACAAATAGAATTGTGAAGTTGCCACCCTCTGGCATTTTCCAGGATGTGTGGGTAGAGGATGTGGGGGTGCAATACAGGTTTATTGTATAAAAATGATAAAATACAAATGACCGCACTGAGTGACTAAAACTTACCCCTAATCTTACCACCGAAAGACCACTATTGTGACCTGTGGTCTTCCAGAGTGGGGAGGATAGATACTACAAACTGAGACTTTATTCTTTTGTAATTGGCTTGTTTTGACTGTCAATCATTTACTAATACTCTCCCACGTCAATTAATGCATTTCTAAAAAATAGTATTTAATAGCAAAATAGTAGTTTAGCAGGAGGGTGAGCCAAATTCATTTAATAAAGACCTTACAGTTAGACATTTGATTGTTGTCAATAGACTCTTGACAGGCATATTTGTGCTGATCATCTTGCATAACATGTACATAAATATTTGTACACTGCTTCGATGTTTTTTTCCTGGTGTGGATTTACAAAATATGGAAGAGGGTGCATATCTTCAACTCCTGGGGTATGGTTTCCTCTGAAAGGCTGATGCGGTATCATAGGGACAGTGAGGAGTGCTCTTCCACATGGGAATCACATTTACCATTGCTCAGGAACAATCAACCAAAAACAGGGTCTAATATTTTGATAAATAAGCATCTAATAGTTTAATAAAGAGAATCCACTTGGGAAAAAAATAACACAAGGCTTTTGCTTTCTTTTGAGGAAAACTTTAGCTTTCCAAAACCTCAAAGACTCACCTTAGCAAACACAGCCAGTCCATTGGGCCAATACATTATGTATTTGGGTCTGATCATCTGTGGCAGCTGAAGGCGCCTTCGAAAAATGGGTTCCTCATCTTTAATTTCAAGAGCTTTCCCCTGTCCTAGGGGAAATGGGAGAGCATGATCATCCTTCCTCAAATGGAGTGTAAGGAATTCAGATCCATTCTCTCTCTTTCTACAGTGAAGCCTCAAGTCACAGACATGGCAACTTTGAACCATGGATCCTCCAGTTATGGCTTCTAGGCACAGAGTACAACTGCTTTGCTCTTCAGCACTTTTCCATGAATACTCCCATGTTATCTCTCCTACATAATTTTCATAATCCTTTACAAACGATATACCTCCTACATATACTCCTTTCTTGCCCTCTTTTACATTCCACACACATTTCCCTATTACACAGAATTCCTCCATCTATAGTTTAGTCTGCCTGAGCCCCCCTCCTAGATGACCTGGCTCTTACTAAGAAAGGGCAAGAACTAGAACACTGATGTTCTGGGAGTCACTTGGAGAATGGTAGGAAACACCTAAAAATGATTTAATATGCACAACACTGTGGGGAATTAATGGACAGGAAGGATTTGACTTTTAATCCTCTTAAGGTTATTTTCTTAAGATTATTTATTTGAGAGTGACAGAAAGAGCATGAAATAAGGGAGGGACAGAGGAAGACAGAGAAGCAGACTCTCCCTTTGAGCAGGGAGCCCAATGCTGGGGCTGGATCCCAGGACCTAGAGATCAGGACCTGGCAGATGCTTAACTGACTGAGCCACCCAGGCATCTCTAATCCTTTTTTAAATTTTTTTAAAATTTATTTACACAAAACCATAATGAGATATCACATTATACCTACCAGGATGGTATTGGTGAGGATGTAGAAAAATTGGAACCCACTGAACATGGCTGGTGGGAATGTAAAATGCTACAGCCACTATGGAAAATGGTTTGGCATCCTTCAAAAAGTTGAACAAAAAACTACCATAGGATCCAAAAGTCCACAACTATGTATATACCCAAAGAATTGAAATCAGGGACTCAACAGATACCTACGTGCCAGTGTTCATTGCAACATTAGTCACAATAACCAAAAGGTAGAAATAACCCAAATATCCATCAACAGATAAGTGAGTCAACCAAATGTGGTATATACCTGTAGTGAAATAGTGTTCAGCCATAAAAGGGAATAAAGGTCTGATACATGCTGCAACACGGATAACCTTGAAAATGTTATGCTAAGTAAACAAATCAGACACAAAAGGACACATATTGTATGACTTCACTATAGGACATATCTAAAATAGGCAAATTGTTAAAAACAAAAAGTAGATTAGAGGTTACCAGAGATTGAGAGGAGGGAGGCATGGGGAGTTATTGCTTAATGGTTACATAGTTTCTGTTTGGGGTGATGAAAATGTTTTGGAAATAGATAGTGGTGATGGTTGCATAACACTGTAAATGGAATTAATGTCACTGAATTGTACCCTTAAAAATGGTTTAAAATTTTATCATGATTTATATATAGTATATGTTTTATCATAATTTTTAAAAAATCAATAATGCAATGTGCCAAAAACCATTGAGTTGTACACTTTAAATGGGTAAATTGTATGGTATATGAATTAGAGCTCAATAAAACTGGTTTTTTTTTTTTACTTCTTTTCTAAAAATTCTCCCTTTCTGCATCTGACTTATTATAGTTAAGAAGAAGGCACAAATAAACATGAAATATATTTTATAGTTTTTGGAATTATGTTTTAGGGGCTTATTTTCCTTTTTCCTAGATACAGTTCCTGGTAGTATAGAAAAATTCCTTACCTGCACTGTGCTCCTTGTTGACTATATTTATTTACAAGGGTGCACATTCCCGTATGTAGCTGCTAAACTTACATTATTTGAACGAAACAACAGCTGATACTGATGGTTTCCATCAGAGCTGGTTCCTGCTGGGACAGGAAAGCCATTCTCAGTGAAGCTAAGCAGAAATCAGCTACCCAGAAGCTGAGATAACAGCAGATACTTCATTTTAAAAATATTATAGCAGCAGTGTCCACAATAGCCAAACTATGGAAAGAGCATAGATGTCCATCAACAGATGCATGGATAAAGAAGATGTGGTGTGTATATACAATGGAATACTATGCAGCCATCAAAAGAAATGAAATCTTGCCATTTGCAACGACATGGATGGAACTAGAGGGTATTATGCTGAGGCAAGTAAGTCAACCAGAGAAAGACAATTATCATATTTTTTTTCAATTTTATAAATTAGCCTTTAATAAATTGTACACAGTATTTACTTAATAAAAAAAAAGTTTATATTTTTCAAAGACATAGTTATTTCATGGTCAGCCCCATCCTCAAAGACTCACATGAAAATATAACATTTAAAATAGAAAAAGAGGAGTAAGTCAAATGACAGGAAGAAAAGTCGATTTACAGCATTTGATTTACTTCTGGACTCTCTTTCTGGCTTTTGAACGGGTTTTTGTGGCCTCTTCTGTCTGTGTATCGGAGCATTCCATATCTTCGACACTGGATTTGGTGCTCTCCTCAATTCCTTTCTTGCGCTTCGTTATTGACTTTGTTCTCAAGCCTCCATTCTCCACAAGGCTGAGGTCCAGCTTGCCATCATCCTTGCTTCCTATAGCTCTCAGTCCTTGCAGGAGAGTGTCTCGCAAGTTCTGATAAAGAGGTTTCTCGGCATAGTCCAGTAATTTCACTGTTTCCATGTATTTAGCAATCTCATCTGGCTTGTTTCTCTCGGGAAAACATCTGTCCATCAAATCTGCAATGTTTTCTCTGTATCTAATTTTGGAATCTCTAACATAGTTAGGATCTTTCAAATTATCCTCCCAAGGAAGATGGCCACTAAGCCACTGGATCATGCAATAACCAAGGATTTCCAAATCACCACGTCTTGACGGGGCTACACCCTTGTGTGCATCGATGCTGGTGAATTCAATAGTGCCATCGTGACATCTTTTGGGGTCTTCTTTGTATTCTTTATTAATTCCTTCTGGGCAATACCGGTAAGCAAGGCCATAATCTACCAAGTACACCTGGTCAGGATTCTTGTAGCTCAAAAGAAGATTTGAGGCCTTGATATCTCCAGGTACATACTCGTGCTCGTGAATATATTTCAGAATATCCAGAATTCTCCAGCTTAGCTGCAAGACAGTTTTCCGAGAAAACCTTCTGGCATTTGCTTCATATATTTTCTGATTTGAGGAATTTGAGAAACAAGACAGAGGATCTTAAGGGAAAGGAGGGGAAAATGAAACAAGATGAAACCAGAGAGAGACTCTTAATCTCAGGAAACAAACCGAGGGTTGCTGGAGGGGCAGAGGCTGGGAGGGATAGGGTGGCTGGGTGATGGACATTAGGGGGTGGGTGTGTACTATGGTGAGTGCTGTAAATTGTGTAAGACTGATGAATTACACATCTGTAGCCCTGAAACAAATAATACATTATATGTTAATTAAAAAATAAAACAAAAATATATTCAGAAACACTTGAGGGAAATAATACATAGCCAGTTTTGCTCTACATGTGGAAAGAAAACCCAACTTTTGGAGGAAATCTTTTTTGTGCTTCAATACTCAAGAATATGGAATAAGACCCAGAAAAGAATGACTCAGTCTTTATGGTAAAACACCTCTGTTTTGAGGATGAGTGAGAAGCTTCATGATCCTTCTTCCTCCATTTATTGAATAGATCATTTAACATATGACCTCTAGTTTCTCTTAACTTCCTACCTGCAGTTTTTCTTAGGTGAAATAGGAATAAAGAAATTCAACTCATGAGAATTTGTATGATATTTTCCAGATTCTCTAGACAGGAGCTAAGATTTTATTTTCTCTTTATTCCAACAAAGCCCTTAATTCCCTCCAACTGAGCCACACTACTGAATGGAAGCCGCATGCCAAAAGATGGCCGCCATAAAGAACAGCAATGGCTGCTCATTACATCCTTCTTCTGTGAGTCAGACTCAACTCTTCTTGTCAGGTAGTCATATTTATTGTCACAATACATTCCTGTATTAGTTTTCTATTGCTTCCATAACAAACTACCACAAATTTAGTGGCTTAACATAAAGCAAATTTATTGTCTTACAGTTCTCTGGGTCAGAAATTCTACATGGTTCTCATAGAGCTAAAATCAAATTATTAGCAGGATAAGTTCCCTTTTTGGTAGCTCTAAGAGTAAATCTGTCTCTTTAACTTTTCCAGCTTCTAGAGCCATTCCTTGGCTCATGGCCCCTTTCCTCCATCTTTTCAGCTCACAGACATACAAATGGCCAACAGACATCTGAAAAGATGTTAATCTTCAGGGAAATGCAAGTCAAAAGTACAATGAGATATCACATTGCACCTGTTAGGATGACTATTGTTGAGAAGACAAGAGGTTCACAAGTGTTGGTGAGGGTTTGGAACACTATTACGGGGAATGTAAATTGTGCATTACTGGTGAGAAGGTAAAGTGGTGAAGCTACTATGGAAAACAGTATAGAACTTTCCCCCAAAACTAAAAATAGAACCACCATATGATCCAGCAATCCCACTCTTGGGTATATCTATCCAAAGGAAATGAATAAGTATCTCAAAGAGATACCTGCACTTCCACGTTCATTGCAACATTAATCATAAGAGTCAGGATGGTGGAAACACCCTAAACATTCATCGATGTTTGGATGATGAATACATAAAGAAAATGTGGTCCATAATTTATACAATGGAATATTATTTACCTATAAAAAGGAAGGGAATCCTGTCTTTGTGACAATGCAGATGAACCTGGGAGATATTATATTAAGTAAAAGAGTCCAGACAGAAAGACAGTACTATATGATCTCACTTGTAGATGGAATCTAAAAAAGTTGACCTTTGTAAAATGCTAGTTGACTATCTCAGGTGGTCCCCTTTCCATGTCATAGTTCATTAATGTCTCACTTGGCCAGACTAGAGGAAAGCCACAGTACATCCTCACTCCAAGCCTATGAGGCAGGCGTATATTGAAATTTAAAGAGGGATGCAAGACTCTCTTCTGGTTATCTTGTTAAACTCTTTGTCTTCTCACTTTACAGAGGAAGGCTAAGGAGGTTTCTGTAGACACCTTTGCTTTGTTGCTAGTGCAATGGATTCCTAGGACAGCAGAGTCTCAGCAGGGTCTGGAAGTGCAGGAAGTAGCCTCTTTCTCTGTATTTCTAACACCATAGCTCTTCTCCCTGGCAGGATGGTGCACTATGGGAATCAAAGGGAGAATCAAAACCCCCATTACATCCAGCAGAAATACCCAGGATTGCACCTTTGCTGGCAAAGAAAGGAATCATTCTTTTTTTTTTTTTTAAGATTTTATTTATTTATTTGATAGACAGAGATCACAAGTAGGCAGAGAGAGAGGCAGGCAGAGAGAGAGGAGGAAGCAGGCTCCCCGAGAAGTGGAGAGCCTGATGCGGGGCTCGATCCCAGGACTCTGGGATCATGACCTGAGCTGAAGGCAGAGGCTTTAACCCACGGAGCCACCCAGGCGCCCCGTAAGGAATCATTCTTAAACATACCTTTTCTGAGAACAGACCAGAAATTAGATATAATTTATGTAGTCTTGTTACTTACACTTTTTTTTTTTTTTTTTGCTACTTACACTCTTAAAATGCCAGTATCCACTCTAATGTCATAATGGAAAACACACCGAAATGTAAGAACATTTTTCTATTTTACCAATTAAATAAATGAACATAAATTACCTTATATATTTATCTCCCTCACAAGACTGTGGTCCCCTTTGGATCAGGAACAATGTCTTATTCAGTGGGTACTAGTGCCCACCACAAGGTCTGGCACATAGGAGGGACCTGGTAGAAGATGGCTGAATAAATAAATAATACATATTGGTAAACAACCATCACTTACTTTTTTATTAATTTACCAGTGACTAAGCCTATTTACAAATAGATGAATTTGTTCAAAGATATTTAACAAGCACCTGTTGTGTTTCTGAAACTGTGTTAGCTCTGGGCATAAAGACATGAAATGGATACATTAAAAGAAAATAAGCTGTGGAGGGGCACCTGGGTGGCTCAGTCAGTTAAGCATCTACCTTCAGTTCAGATCATGATCCCAGGGTCCTGGGATTGAGTCCTTCATCAGAATCTTTGCTCAGTGGGGAGCCTGCTTCTCCCTCTCCCTCTGCCTGCCACTCCCCCAGCTTGTGTGCTCGCTCGCTCTCTCTCTGACACAAATAAATAAATACAATTTTAAAAAGGGAGAGGGGAGAGGGCATTTGGGTGGCTCAGTGGGTTAAGCCTCTGCCTTCAACTTGGGTGATGATCTCAGGGTCGTGGGATCGAGCCCCATATAGGGCCCTCAGCTCAGCAGGGAGTCTGCTTCCCCCTCTCTCTCTGCCTGCCTCCCTCCCTACTTGTGATCTCTCTCTCTCTCTGTCAAATAAATAAATAAAATCTTTAAAAAAAAAAAAGGGAAAAGAAAATAAGTCCTAGAGATCTAATGCATAGTAGAGTGAATATAGCAAATAATATTGTTTCATAATTATACAACCTACAAAAAGGTTACATCTTAATTATCCCCACCATAAAAAAGAAATAACAATTATGTGAAATGATAGATGTACAAATTTTCACTACATCAGCAATCATGTCACAACACTTAAATGTATCAGACTAACAAGTTTTACATCGTAAATTTACATAGTATTATATGTCAAATACATTTTAATGAAATTTCTTTAAAATTAAAAATACATGAAATACAGCAGCAGTCTGCCAGGTGTGAAAGAGGCAAAAACAAAGAACTGTATTATAAGGTGGGCAGTGCTGTGAACAAAATACATCAGAGCAGAGTTGAAAAGCCCTTCGTCATGCCCAGCAAAGAGAGAGATGGTCAAAGAAGTCTTCAGAGAAGAGGTTACATTTGTGCAGGCCATTAAAGAGCAAAGAGATAGAGCAAGGAGTTTAATGGAAATGAAGAAAGTGTGAGCAAGACCAAAGATGGATAAGAACAGAGCTTGCTTGGAGAATGGCAAGGATGTGTGGAGAGACCAGAACAGGGTGGGGCCAGCCAGTGAGCAGCAGGAAATGGCACTGGAAAGGGGGTCAAGGCCAAGAGCACAAGGTCTTGAATGCAGGAGCTCTTGGATGATTGGGCTCTACTCTGTTGGCCACATAATCCCCAACAAGGTGTATGGCCAGAAAAGAACACCACTGTATCTTGGACAGATGATTAGTACAGCAAGGAGGCAGCTGGACTGAAAGCAAGAAAGCTGGCGGGGGTGGGGGGGAGGGTTATGGCCTGAACTAAGACAATGGATACAAGGAAGGGTTCCTGCCTCCAGAGACTCTCACAGCACACACACCATTTCCAGATTCATGGATCTGTGTCTGAATGGGGGAGCTCAGGTGTTCTATGTCTCATCCATCCAGTCCCTACCACAGCTCATAAAGCCAACCTTAAAATGAACTTTTCTGTGCAAAAAGGTGAACAAATGACTTTTGAGAGTTTAGAGATCCTGGCATCTCTTTAAACACACACTTAATAAGGATTTTGTCCTTGTTTGCTCCAACCTTAATGTTGGCATCTGTGTGACACCATAAACTAAATTATCTCTGCTTTATGAGAAGAGATTTTAGCAGCATTGGGCAGAGTGTGACATTCTTTAACCATTTGCCACCACTTTGAAATGCCTGATGTTATTTGGAGCTGAGGCCATGGCACACTTGCTCCTAGACCTCTTTGCTGAGCTTGCAGGCAGAAATGCCATTTGGAGGGTTTATATGTTCGAACAAGGAAAATAAATGCTTGCTTCTGGATGGAAAACAAACGCTACCCTTTATATTATAAAGTACATTGTAAATTACTGCTACTCTGTGATTTTTTTTTTTTTGCAACTCTGTGATTTACAAGCATCGAGTGACACCCCCCCCAGCTTATCTGATTCCCTCCATTTTCTGCCACATTATTCAATGGATAAAAAGTAAAACAAATTATCAAAACTTCATAAGATGAAGATAAACTGAAGATTTATTTTTGCAATCCCTAAAAGACAAAGTGGTCAGAGTTATTGGTGTGGAAGTGAGAACATGAGTGGTTTTTTTTTTCTTGTCTTTATTTTTCTTGTCTTTAATAAGTGGCTTTCTAAAGCCACTCTGTGTATGTGTTGAATATATTACATTTTCTTAATTGAACTTTATGAATGAGCAGCCCCAATTAAATTCCCAATCTGACTTTCAGAGGTAAGATCTCTTCTGGAGAGGTCCAGTTCTCCAAGCCAGGGCCCCTCAAATTCCAGGAGAACCCTGGCCTCTCACCTTTTCCACAGTCCTTGCATAATCTTTTGTGGATGAAGTAAATTCTGCTTCAACAGGATAGGAATTCAGAGTAACACCGTTTTCTCAGTGAGAAGAAATTCAGTGCTGCCAATCCAGCTCAGCCACATTTAACTCGCAGTTTGTTTTGGGTTTTGTTTGGTATTTGTTGTTGTTGTTTTATTTTTTTCCCAAACAGTCACTTGTGGTTTGAGGACAAAGGGCAAGTATGCTCACATTACCCTTGGCACTGGAAATTATTGGCTCCTGCAGGGTCACTTGGCAATGCTGGGTGAAATGATTATAACGTCCGTGCCCTTTGGGCCTAAATCAACTCCAGGAAATTTAAAGTAAGGAAACAAAAAAGGGGATTAGTAGGGTATGTACAAAGATGTTCATATCGGTACAACACTAAGAAGCAATGGAACTAGCCTAAGTGTTCAACAATAGTGGATTTATAAATCCTGGTATAATCTGTGATACTTAAACTTTACTTAGACAAGACAGTGAGACCCCGTCTTCACTGAAACATTTCCTTGGTCTTTGTAAGATGAAGATATACTAAATAAAGATTCTTTTTTGTAATCCCTAAAAGTTGAAATGGTCAGAGTTGGTACTGATGTGGAAGTGAGAACATGAGTGAATTAGGATATGGCCTGAACTAGTATATATGTATATGTATATATTTTAGCTTATAGATATCAGCTAAAAATGTCAATGGATTTAAAATAGTTTCTGGGGCGCCAAGGTGGCTCAGTTGGTTAAGCATCTGTCTTTGGCTCAGGTCATGATCCCAGGTCCTGAGATACAGCCCCACATCTGGCTCCTTTGTCAGCAGGGAACCTACTATTCTCTCTCTATCTGCTGCTCCTCCTGCTTGTGCTCTCTCTCTCTCTCCGTCTAATAAATAAATAAAAATTATTTTAAAAATAATAAAATAAAATAAAATATTTTAAAGAGCAATTACTCTAGGAAGTTGAGGTGAGGCAGGAAATAGGAGTAGGCCGGAGGCCTGCTTGTTTGTGCCCCTACCCCCAAACCACCTCTGAAAACTTCACAGGGCACCAGGAAGCAACATGAAAACCACTGTGGCATCCTTTCCGTCATCACTACAAATAAGTGTGTAGCCACGTAAACAAAATGTTTGAGACAATGTGTATAAAGTAACACTGAACGGGAGGAGTGCAAAACACCCACACTATCCACACCTCTACACATATAATTGTATAAATGTGGGTAATTAGGAAGATTGGAAAGATGGTGGATAGATGAATATAATAGGCCTTACTGTTGAAGGTTGTTTTAGGAACTTACACTTCTCCTTAGTGGAAAGGCATTTATCAAAGTCACGATTAGCACTAATGCTTTAAGCAATTAGCTTGGCCTTCCTCAGCATTCCCATCTGTGAGATGGGAATCGTTACAATATTTGTGTTGTGGGGTGACTGCGAGCCTCAGATGAGTTATATACAGTGCTCAGAAAAAGTTTTATAACAAATTTTAGCTGTCCGTGGTAATACTGTCCTTCTAGCAACCCAGCTGTAAACATTTTTGAGGGAAAAAGAGAAAAATTCAGATTTAGTCTATCGGCTTGATTTTCAGCACAGCACAGTAAACGCCCACCCACACTGGCTCTAGACGGCTGCCCCTGAGCTAAGGCTCTCCACAACTGTGGAAAAATCCCAGAAAACAGTGGCGAGGACTGTGTGTAGGTCCCCATGCCTGCACTTCTTACATACTTGATAAAAATAGCACTTTCCTTCTGGAATCTATAATGTGATTCACAAAATCAGCACACCTCAAGTGCCATTCTTCTTGCATATATACTGAATCTACTTCAGGCTGTATATTTTCATGTACTCTGATGCTCTGTCCACGCACAGTTCAGAGAAGCTACTTTTAAAAGATTCCAATATTTAAGTACATTGACCAGATCTTTAGTGGACAGGAAAGATCTGCATCTACATAAATGTCTTCTGCCATATAAAAATAAGGTCAGTAGGATGCTGTTGGCTAACGTCCCCTCTCTACCCTCCTCATCCAAACCTCTAATTTCTAAGGCTGATTCTGGTGTTTCAGCCTTCAATCAGTGTAGCAGCTTCTTAAATACAGAAGTAGCATTTATTTTTGTATTAATTTCAATCAGTTAATCAGCAGACCCTACTGTGTTACTTGGTGTCTAAATATGTTGATTAAAGCCTAACAATTTTTGTAAAGCTACTCACTTTTGATATGGTATTTTAAAATGCTTCCAGGCTTATGTTTTCAAGAAAGCAATCTCTGGATCCCCCTCCCAACCCTGCCCCTTTTTTCTTTAGAACTTTTTTTAAAACTTTCATATGAAAAGTACCGTACATTAGCAGCGACATCTAGTGTCTGAATTTGGCATTGCTCGATGGTTCATACTTGTATCTCATAACATTGACAGATTATGCTCATGCAAACAATAAGACTTATTAGGTATGCCAGGACCTCTCATAATTCCTCTAAGTTCCTAATCTCATCTAAGATGCACAAAAATGTTTATTTTGATGCTATCTCTGCATGTGCACGTGTGCACGTGTGCATGGATTAGAAAAGTAAGGCCTGGAGAAGTGAAGACAATTGCCCATGCTCACAAGCCATGGCACGTCACCCTCCTTCCTTCCTTCATGGTCACTACCCTTCACCACCAATCTAAAAACATGCAGGAAAAAAGTTGCTCAGATTTGACCTTGGTGATTCAGTTGCAAGAAGGTAGGACCAGAAACCCCAAGGCTTCTCAAAAAGAAAAAAAATATTTATCTTTGAGGGAAGACAAAGAAAAAAATTACTTTTTAAAATTTTTTTTAGATTTTATTTATTTATTTGACACAGAGAGAGAAAGAACACAAGCAGGGGGAGCAGCAGAGGGAGAAGCAGGTGCCCCGCTGAGCAAGGAGTCCAATATGGGGCTCCATCCCAGCACTGTGGGACTCAATCCCCGAACCCTGGGATCACGACCTGAGCCTAAGGCAGACGCTTAACCCACTCAGCCATCCAGGTGCCCCTACTTTGTTCTTATACAAGAAAGCAGTAACCTGATTTCTCTAGAATCCTAAAGCTAGAAAAATCCTGCTCATGCTCCCATGACTTTTTTTTTTTTTTAATAAAATGTGTTTTTGGATTCCCCTTATTGTGGTAATAGCCTCTGAGGAATGGAGGCATGTGGGTGATGGAGGGTTATACAGGTGATCTAAGGGAAGAAAGCCAAACTGCGCAAGGCAGTAGACTGTCTTTAATGAAATCTCCCACCCTTGAAGGCAGCAGTGTAGTCTTGACCCAATAGAAAACCTAGGCTTTAATGAGGATTGAAGAAAGAATACAAGCTTGTTTCCAAAGGCCACTGTGAATCTCATTAAGAATGAGGCAAGCGAAAGAGAAGGAGGGTGTGGTAAAAATGACAAAGAGACCTTTGTAAGAAAGTTTCTGATAAGAAAGCTTTTAATAAATAAGGCCTCCACATCTACTGACAGAGCGTAAGCATTGCTTAAGACCTCAATCTAGTCCATTTCCTTTGCAAAGAAGAACAACATTCACAGATGAGACTCTACCCCATTTGAAAATATAGGAAAGGGGCACCTGGGTGGCTCAGTGGGTTAAAGCCTCTGTCTTTGGCTTGGATCGTGATCTCAGGGTCATGGGATCGAGTCCCGCATCAGACTCTCTGCTCAGCCCCCACCTTCTCTCTCTTGCCTGCCTCTCTGCCTACTTGTGATCTCTGTCTGTCAAATAAATAAATAAAATCTTAAAAAAAGAAAGCATAGGAAAGGATGACATATTTATAGAAGTGAAGGGTGACCCAGGATTAAAGCAAACTTGACTCCAGGATATTTACATCCAAATTTGCTTCCACCTGCGGCCACTTTCCCTGGTTTTGTGCTAAATAGAGGTATACAACAGAGAGCGCATACAAAAACGTTCACTATTAGTGAATACTTCCTCAGCCTTCTCTCCCCTGGCAGTGGCACATACAGGACCTGGTGGAATCTGTATGGTGCCCAGAGGATTAAGCAACATCCAGAGCAGGTGGTAGAGATGCCCCCGGAGGGAATGGTGGCCAGAAGATGCACCTGGGGGAGGAGAGATAAGTGTAAGAATAGAAGAAAGGACAGCATGAGTCGACCTGTCCTATTCATAAGCACCAATGAGACACTCCCTGGAAATACATAGAAGTAAAGGAGGAGTGGGAGTCTTTGGAAAGTACTGGAATCCGGCACTAGCAGAGGAGAGTAAAGCAATGATTATGCGTTTCAAAGACCGGTGGTGCCAGATCTGGCCCTGGCCAGTCCACTCCCTGGAAGGTAAATCGGCTTTTCTTTTCCAGCAGCACCACCTGGTGGTTAACAGGAGGAACAACTCATGGCTGTCCAACTTCCTATTTCACCCACTACAGAGATTATCCTCACATAAATTTTTTAGTTTAGATTTTCTTTAATACCTGTAAAAATGCTCTCATTCTTCTTCTGTGTATTCTCCCTTTCAAACACCATTTACTGCAAGAACATCGTTTCCCTTCTCACCATCCTCTCCTATGCTTCCTTTCTCTTCGTGTCTCACTCAGGCAGTGCTCTGGAAGATACGGAGTCCGGGGCAAAGCGCCCACCTGAGTTTGGAAATATGGCATCTATTAAACTTAGTGAGAGTCTTTGAGTGAATCAACTACTTGACAGGAAATGTATACCTTTGAACACTGCATGAAAACTTTTAGAAGCCTTTTGCATTACTAAAGCACTACTGAAAATAGTCTGTGAATATGTATGTTGCTGCATCATCTCACATCTTGAAGACTGCAATATATTTTTTAAAGTTTTCTGGGGTGCCTGGGTGGCTCAGTCGGTTAGGGAGTTAAACAGCTGTCTTTAGCTCAGGTCATGACCTCAGCGTCTGGGATTTGGGCTCCCCGCTCAGTGGGGAATCCACTTGTCCTTCTCCCTCTGCCCTTCCCCCAGCTCAAGCTTTCTCCAGAGCTCTCTCTCTCTCAAATAACTAAATAAAATCCTTTTTAAAAAATCTCTAAGAAAGAACATACACTGTATAGAGTAACAAAACTGACCTGTAATTTTACACCTGGCTTTCTACAGAAGCACGAAACTAATCCAGAAAACCAAATTTTATATTGTGAATCTCTGTTATTTTATTTATTTTTCTTATTGAGATATAACTGATGTAACATTGTATAAGTTTTGAAATGTACAATGTGTTGACTTAATACATTTATATATTGCAGTATGATTCCCACCTTAGATACGCTAATACCACTCTCACATTACATAATTATCATTACTTTTTTTGCGGTGAGAACATTTAAGGTCTAAGCTTTAAGCAGCTTTAAGTTGTAAAATACAGCCCTGTTGTCTTTTCATCACTAGACTGTGAATTTGATCTCCAGAACATATTTATCTTCCAGAAGTAAACTTTGATGAGCTATACTATTTTATTTTTAAATTAAAAAAAAAATTTAACTTTTCAAACTGTGTTGTTTCAAATATGCATGAAAATATATTCATTTTTTCACTGAATAAATATTTATAGATGTCTAGCATGTGCCATATTAATTATAAATACATGTTTATAGATGTCTAGCATTATAGATGTCTAGCATGTCTAGCATCACTATTTAGATGCTGGAAACACTGGCTAACAAAATGAAAACCCTGTTCTTAGGAAGGTCACATTCTAGTAAGAGCAGCGGACGGATGACATTAGAAATAAATACCATTATGTTAGGTTCAGTGCAGTGACAAAACAGCCAAGCAAGGTAAGGAGAAAGAGAGTAACAGAGGGCTAATTCAGAGAGTAGGGTCAGGGAAAGCCTCTTTGAGGAGGTGACACCGGAATGATTAAGGAAATGATCTGTAAGAGATCAGGGAAGGCCATTCCAGGTGAAGAGAATCTCAAATGTGAAGGCTTGAAAAGGCCCGTTGGCAAAATAGCGAGCGTCTGCCCAGGAGTGCAAGGGGTGGGACACCGGAGGAGAGCGGGGGACAAAGGCAGCCGGCACAGATCACAGCCCTCTGAGCCATGTCAGGCTTTGGCTGTTATCCAGAGCGAGAGGAAGTCACTGAAGCGTGGAGCTCAAGGCGATGAAGCCCTTTGAGCGAGTTTTTCAAAGACTCACTCTGGCCGCTGTATGGGGAAGACTGTGGGGGCAAGACCAGAGCCAGGACACCAGTTGGGAGCCATATTTTAAGAGCAGAGTCTGTAGCACTTGCTAACACGTTAACATGGTTTCAAGAGAGGAGTGAGAGGATTGTGTTGTTGAGTATCTGGTGGTGCCATATAAGGGATGAGATGGGACGGGGCTTCTGGGTGGCTCCCTCGTTGGGCGTCCGCCTTCGGCTCAGGTCATGATCCCAGGCGTCCTGGGATAGAGCCCCACATCCATCCGGCTCCCTGCTCTGTGGGAAGCCTGCTTCTCTCCCTCTCCCACTCCCTCTCCCACTCCCCCTGCTTATGTTCCCTCTCTCTCTGTCTCTCTCTGTCAAATAAATAATTAAAGTCTTTAAAAAAGAAAGAGAGAGAGAGAGGGAGAGAGATGAGAAGAAGCCCTGGGAGAGTGGGGGTTGCAGGGAAGAACACAGGAAGGCACGTGGACTCGAAGAATCTGTGTGGAAATGTTCGTTGTGAGATGTGTCCGGAATCCCATGGAGTCGTCTTCTAGGCAGAAAGTATTAGACTTTCAGGGAGAAGTTGGGGCTGGAGATATAAATATGGGTATCATCGATAAATTTAAATGTTGTTTTAAGTCATAGGACTAGAAAAAAAATCACCCAAAGAGAAGGTGAAAAAAGCACCTGGAGAGAAGGGAAGAAACCAGGAAGGGCGTCTCAGAAGAAAAGTGAAGAGTTAGAAACACATACATGTACATGCCTGTGGGGGTGTGTGTGTGTAGGTGTGAATGTGTATATGTATCTATGTATGAATGTATGTGTAACTATCCAGTGTATTTATGTCAAGTAAATAATTAAATTCATAACTGAGAACTTAGTATTTCTGATTCTTTTTTTTTTATATTTTATTTATTCATTTGACAGACAGAGATCACAAGTAGGCAGAGAGACAGGAGGAAGCAGGCTCCCTGCTGAGTAGAGAGCCCGATATGGGGCTCGATCCCAGGACCCTGGGATCATAACCAGAGCCAAAGTCAGAGGCTTTAACCCACTGAGCCACCCAGGTGCCCCTATTTCTCTGATTCTGTGCCACCAAGACTAAAGGAGAATAAAGAAAGGTAGGAGAGAAGAAGATATTTTGTTGGCTTTGATTTATGACTTAATTAGAGAATATTCGCATATAACTTTCCTAAATGAAGTTATTACAGAACAATAGCATGTGGTTAAATTTTGCCAAGACATTTGAAAGATACTGTCTGACCTGGTGATAAAATGACACATTTATAATAAACATCAGTTATAGGGACTAATTAAAGAATTAATCTGTAATTAGACATCAGCAATTAATAGATATGAGAGAGTTCCTTTATTAAAAATATTTCAATATTTAAACCTTCTCAATCTTACTGATTTTTAAGAAAGATACATTTTCACTGTAAATGACAAGGAGTTCTTGCTTGGATAGGAATGAAATGTATCCTCATTGTAAGGAAAATAAAGACAGCTCTCTTTTCCTTTCTTCCTAAATATTGGCTAGAAAGCCAGGTTTGGCTCTGTGTTTTCTTAATAGAATCCTTTAAGTAAAAGAATAACTGGGGCTCAAATTTCACACTCCTGTGACCAGTGAGCAAATTTAGCTTAAACTGTGCCTCTGTGTAGCTGCAAAGCACACAGAACCCTCCATTGTTTAAGGAAGGAGCACTTCAAGCTTGTGTTGATCCAAGCTCCAGTTTCTACAGGGAAAAACACAAAAAGTATATCAACCACACAACAAATAAAAGGAGCAAATAGATGTGGATTTAAGAACTGTTTTTTCACTGCTTGATCTCAGGATGTCCAAGGAACAGATGGAGAAACCCAAGCCAGAAGAGTCACTGTGCCAAGAGAAAGGGGCTCTGTGAGGGACATGATATTCGGGAGACCCCTGGGGATAAGGGCTCCAGGAGTTTCATGCATCCCAAAGATTTTCATTATGTAACAACCCTGAAAATTGTCTTCAGAAGTTTTTATCACTGCACGACCGCTGCTTAGTCATGGATTAGTGATGGGTCTGACTCCTATTTCTCACAGCCAGTGCCACTATCTGCATCCCTGATTTCGTTCTTCTGCTTCTCGTCCCCAGCTGGCTGAGGAAACAGCGCATCTACCTCCATCAAAAGCCAAAGTTTCCCTAAAAGAAAATTCCCATGAAAAGAAACAGGATGAAACAAAGAAACTATAGGGCTATATTGAATTCTTGTAGGTACGCTGTCTCACTTTCTTTGTGTTCTTTTTTATCATTCATTGAGTAGAAAATACCATTTTCAGTCCTTGGGGAGTTTTTCTGAGACCTTTCCAACAAAAACTTGAGAATAAGGAAAGGAAGTTTAAAATTCTGTATAGCAGGGGCACCTGGGTGGCTCAGTGGGTTCAAGTCTCTGCCTTCATGGTCTCAGGGCCCTGGGCTTGAGCCCCGCATCAGGCTTTTCCCCACATGAGGAGTCTGCTTCCTCCTCTCTCTCTCTCTCTCTGTCGGACTCTCTGCCTACTTGGGATCTCTGTCAAATAAATTAAAAAAAAAAAAAACCTCTGTATATCAGCTAAAGAGCTCTAAGTGTTGGGCTTTGTAATCTGTACATTATGGATAAGAACAGACATTTTAAGACTCTCCTTAAAGGGCAGAATGACCCTCAGATCTGAGACTCTTACTGGGTGAATGCTGACACATTGAAAGAAAGGATGTACCAACTAGGGAAAAGGTTGATTTGTCACACACAAAAAAAATTAGAAAATGAAAACTACAAAGGTATATAATAATAGGGTTTATCCAAACATGACCCAATGTTGAGAAACCATTTGCCAACAGATCGAGTATTTTAGTCCTCCTGACAAAATTATCCATATTTTGGAGATAATGGCTGGGAGGTACAGCCAACAAAATTCCATTTTTAATCGTCTCACTTTGAAAATCACCCCTTTTAGTGAGCTGGTTGTGTTAAACTATTCCAGGTCTGCTGATAAAAGACTTGTACTTCTATTTATCTTCTTTGTCCCGAATTCCATACCAAACACAATTTGGTATTCTCTGTGTGGTGACCTTCCTAGTGGAATTCAATAGATGTTCTTTGAATATAGCCATGTGCTCTGAGTGTTTCAGCTCATAGGAGATGCAGACAACACTCTAAATTGATAACTTGACTTTGTTGCTTTATACTATCAAATTTGTGACCTCACTTATGAGTCTGCACCTGAAAAGGGAATTCATTGCAGTAACAAAGTAGACTTCTAACCTTGCAGATTTGAAGGCTTGGCTCCAGACCTGGAGAACTTGATTAAGGTATATTAACTTAGGAGACTCCTTAGAAAGTAGCCATCTGGCCTACATGTAGCCATGCATACCCTCTTGCACTGCTATGACCTGGCAAGAAAGCTGCATTGTAACTCATATGCCAAGAGAGGTTATTGTTCTTTTCCAAGAGAAGAAGCCAGAACTGGAAGGCAGGGCCCTGGGGAGGTAATACCCTAAGGGTAGAAGAGAAGGGATTAGGGGAAGGGAAAGTTCAATCAATCTAAAAGAGGAAACTGGGGAAGGATAAAGAATCCTGGAGTTCACGGTCAGAACCATCCCATAATACACAAAAGGGAAAAGACAAAGGGCAGAGCGGAAATTTTTCAAAACTGAGGGCTTATAGCAGGAAGAATGACAGCAGGAGTAGGTAGGAAATTTCCATCAGCAGAACCCACGGAACTATGAAATTGGGACTTTAGATGACTACAGTAAGTCATTTGGACTTGAATTCAAGAAGCGACCCAAACTTAGAGGAAATTACATTGTTCCTTTAGCACCTAAACAGGAATGAGTGCAAGTTGCTTGGCCTTAGATCTGATGTTGAGAAGTAAGGAGGACATCTAGAAGTACCTGAAGTAGCATGAATAATCCCATGTCAAATAATGTGAGACTGTGTGATTAGAATTTACCTTTTTACATCTCAGTAATATGTGTGCGTATCCATATCTGGTTTTATTTTAGCATTAATAGAACTTAACTATTGTTTACTAGATCTGATCACAACTTACTTGCTTACTTACTTATTTATTTAGGATGGGATCTGGATCATGGCATTGTCCACGGAGTCCACTCTAAATCCTTTTGGTCTTGGGACCCTTTACTCTTGAAAGTTACTGAAGACCCCAAACAACTTTTGTTACTGTGGGTTATAGCTATTGATAGTCACTGTATTAGAAGTAAAAGTGAGAAATTATGAAGTATTTATTGGGGCCCCAGGGTGTCCCAGTGGGTTAAAGCCTCTGCCTTCAGCTCAGGTCATGATCCCAGGGTCCTGGGATGGAGCCCCGCATCAGGTTCTTTGCTCAGTAAGGAGCCTGTTCCCCCCCCACCCCACTCCCCGCCTGCCTCTCTGCCAACTTGTGATCTCTGTCAAATAAATAAATAAAATCTCTTTTAAAATGTTTGTTAAATGTTTATTAATTCATTTCAAGATGATGGATTCATATAATGAATAATAAGTGAACATCACAGATTTTATGAAAATAATGTTTTATAAAACAAAAAATGTAATGAGTGCCACTTGCAGTTTTGTAAATCTCTTTAATATCTGGCTAAATAGAAGACAGCTGGATTCTTATATCTGTTTCTACATTTAATCTGTCATGATAAGCTGTTGTGTTTGAACTACTTGAAGGAAATCCAGCTTCACACAGATTCGTAGCTGGAAAATGGAAGAGTTGAGGTGCCTGGGTGGCTCAGTTGGTTAAGCGTCTGCCTTTGGCTCAGGTCATGTTCCCAGGGGCCTGGGATTGAGCCCCGCATCCGGGTCCCTGCTCAGTAGAGAGCCTACTTCTCCCTCTGCCCCCAACCCCACTTGTTCTTTCTCCGTCTCTCAAATAAATAAATTAATCTTAAAAAAAGAAAAGAAAGGAAGGAAGGAAGGAAGGAAGAAAGAAGGAAAAAAATGGAGGAGTATATTAAAAGCCTTTTTGGATAATTGTGGATATTCTTCTTTAGTAAAACACCAAAATTTAACAATATCTTCTTAAAATATTTTCTTAAAAATTACATAAAAGTAGACTGTATGAATAAACTCTTCATACTTTATTCTACTAAAATTTATGGGTCTATCTTGCATTGCAAATGGATATTTTATCTGTGCATGAATTTGTAGCATCATGCACTGTTTATTTAGAAAATATTGGTTCACCAAGTTATGCATATCTTCAAAATGTTGGCACAATTTATTATACAATATCAAAAAAAATCACATTAAAAAAAATTACCACTGCTCTCACCAAAAGTATCTTTAAGCATTGAGAAGCTGGCATGCTTAAAGAGCAGATATGTTTATCAAAATCCTAATTTTCCCTTTAAAGTTCTAATTTTATCATTGCCAACAAATGCCTTTAGTTGTTTTTCTTGAAATGAGAAGCTCACTTTGCTCATTTCCAAGAAAATATTTGCCATTTATCCAAGTCTGAGTATCCAGTTTGTCAGTTGCTCTTTTAAGTAGAAATGATGCTCAATGAAGAGAGTGTTGGGCTCTTGGCTGGCTCAGTAAGTAGAACATGTGAGTCTTGGTCTCTTGGTTATGGGTTCAAGCCCCACATTAGGCATAGAGCTTACTTAAAAGGAAAAAAAAAAAAAAAAAGATGTCTAACTCAATTTGCAACTCAAACCTTTGCATAAATGCTTTCCCGAAAGAAAACTGCAGCAAAAGTTCTCACAAATTTTCCATTATGTTACACCAAATAGTAAAAGAATGTGTACTCAGGAATTGAGAGTGACTATTAATATTAACCTAATTTTCAATAATATGGGTATAATTAATAATTTTTACTTAACAACAAGGATATTCTTAAGAAAAATTGGCATTTTAAAACTGTACATGGTAGTATAGAAAAAAATGACTCTGGTGACCATTACTGCCACAGCCTCAATCATGCTAAGAAACAAGCAATTTTAACCATCAGTGCAAATGTCAAAGCCATGGAAAAGACAATGGCGGACAGGCACAGAATGAGAGAGAGAACCCCAGGCAGGCTCCATGCCCATCAAGGAGCCCGACAGACAAAGGGCTCAATCCCACAGTCCCAAGATCCCATCTGAGCCACCCAGTTGCCCCATTATATTTTGGTACTATTATAAAATAATTTTTACTTCACTGACCCCCCTAGAAGTGTCTTAGGGGTTGTGGGGGTCTACAAAGCATTTTGAACCTCGCTGGTCCATAGCACAGGTTATGGAAGAAAATTATCTGGTTGTCCAGATGACAGCACTAGAAGATGGAAAGAAGAGGAAAGAAAAGAGGACCGTGGCCCTAACAAGGAAGGGCATGATGTGTTTGGAGACCCTCCTGAGGGAGGGTGTGCCCATTTAATCACAACACAACAACTATAATATATAACTCCACCCCCTTTTGTCTTGCATTACTTTCACAACTAACTAACTAACTAACTAACTAACATTTCCTTAGGGAACAAACTGCTTGAGTAACCTATGGACACTTTTATTTTTATTTCATCAAAGAATGGATTCCAAGATGTACTAATTTTACATGTCATCAGAGTACTTATTACTCATTCATGTTTTATTTATGCATGTTTGTATTTATTTATTTATTTTTAAAGATTTATTTATTTCTTTTAGTCAGGGCAAGGACAGAGCGGGGAAAGAGTCTCAAGCAGACCGCTTGCTGAGCGTGGAGCCCCACGTAGGGCTTGATAACACGACCACAAGCTCATGAGTTGAGCCGAAACTAAAAGTTGGCTGCGTAAGGGAATGAGCCATCCAGGTGCCCCTCATATGTTCCTTTATTAATGCTTTCAACAAATACTTCCTGAGTCACCTGTAAGGACAAAGGCACTGTGAATCGTAGGCATGATCAATCCACATTGGTTGCTAGAAAGAGAAGGCTGAGAAAGATGGGACAACAGCTAACAGAGACATCTCTGTCCCCTTGGAACTGGAGAGAAGCCAGCAATAAACAGACCACAATGATCCGAATCCCACAGCCACGCATGAGCCCTATGTGGAACGCCGACTGAACTGCGTCCACAGGGAGCTCCTCCTCCCTGAAACTGCCAGGTTTGCCAGTTCCAGGTTGGCTCCTTCGCTCTGCCAATCCCCATCCTTCCTCATTTCTGTGGGAAAGTATTGATTTATCACTGTATCAAAGTACTAGCAGGAAAACTTTTTAAAAAATCTTGTGCCCTTATTGAAATGTTGACCTTGCATTTGGCTTGAGAAATTTCATTCTCTTTTAGGTGGATAATGGTGATTTCCTGAAAGGTCTCAATGAGCTCGTGAGCTTTACTCTTTTAGACTTCTCTTCAGCCATTCATTCAGTACAGACTAGACATTTATTGTTTTTGCCACCCAGAATCTTTTCTCCCTTTCTCAGGTACTAGATCCCAGTTTCCTTTGCTGGAGCCAATCCTCCTCTGTTCTTAGTCTGTGTGGCTTGGGAAGGGGCCAATGTCTCCTGCTTCCCTAAACCGACGTTCTGTCTGCTGACCATGATGTCTTAATTAAGGATGAGCACATGACTCAATCTAGGCAAATGGGAATGAAATCCAGAAAATTTGCTGACGTTTTTGAAGAAAGAAGCTCTCCTTTACTCTTGGTGTGATTTACAGGTGGTTTAGGTACAGAGGTGCAGGCTTCCAACCCTCCATTAGGAAGGGACAGCCTGACTGCTAACGGAGCCCACAGAGGTAGAGACAGCCAAGAGGGAGGGATATTGAGGCCTGATCTTAGCCCCAGCTTCACATTACTGCTTTAGCCCTGTAGTGTTAGAGTTCCTATTGTTCTCAGACAGAAGAGTCTTCACTGATAATATCTCCCCACCCCCTAGTGCCAAATGCAAATCTACACAGAGAACTAGATAATCCAGTTTCCAAAATATCACACTTGCAAATCTTCATGCCTTTATTAATTTATCCAGAATTAATTTTTCCATCTTCTCCATGTTTCCTTATCACTCTACAGATAGCTGAACTTAAAATACTTAATAACATTTCATATGTTGCAATTTATTTTTCTACTCATTTTAGATTTTGAGATAAGGAAAGGAGCCATGTCGTTTTTTAATTTTTTTTTACTTTTTTTAAAAGATTTTGTTTATTTATTTGACAGATAGAGACCACAAGTAGGCAGAGAGGCAGGCAGAAAGAGAGGAGGGAAGCAGGCTCCCCGCTGAGCAGAGAGCCCGATGTGGGGCTTGATCCCACGACCCTGGGATCATGACCTGAGCCAAAGGCAGAGGCTTTAACCCACTGAGCCACCCAGGCACCCCAGAGCCATGTCTTAATCTTCCTAGTTTCCTCATGGTTAACTGTAAAATTGTTTCTGTCCATTTAATTCACAGAGATGCCCATCTACATGCACTAATGCCATGATACATCAGCTAATGCATTCTATTCACCATAGGTTTGCTATATACATCAGTTGTGGGGTGAGGTGTCAGGGTATAAGTAAGTATGAGACCTGTAGCCAAAATTGTGAAGTAGTTGGAATTCACCTTGATTATCCTAACACTCAGGTAATTGGCTGTCTTGTATCACGTTAACATTCCTTCTGTCACAGACTCTATTCCCACCAAAAACTATCTCATCCAAAGATCAGTTACCTTCAAGTGCAAATGACTGGTGGCAACTTAAACAATTATCCTCTGAGAGGAGTATGCATTTTGATGGGTGTTGAAATCTTAATAAAAAAAATTTAATCTTCTTCAGTAGGATTTGAATCGAAAGCAAGTTGTAGTTATCCAAGGCCCAGGATGCCTTCCCAGCCTCTGTAATAAGACCACTATTTCTTGGCCTACATTTTTGGCAGCCCCACTCTGAAGTATTAAAAATTTTTTTACTAACTATTCTATTCCATTGCCACTTATGGTGAAATGTGTGTAGGTAAAGCTACATTTTCAATAACCTGTGTTAGAAATAAAGGAGTTCCTTATGAACAGCCCAGTGAGTATTTCAAGATGTATCTTGTTCTTCCTCTTTCTTTCCTTCCTGTTCCCTCCCCTTCCAGGTTCTTCCCTTCCCTTCTCTTCAGGAGTCAAGACAGCCCAGCACAGGATCTTACAGCCCAAGCTGAGTGAGAAGGGTATCCATGCAATGTGGGGGTGAGAGGCTGGAGGCGGTGATGGGATACTGGTTACATACAGAAGAACTGGCCAGATAAGTAAAGTGTTAAGGATCATGGAAGACTGGTTTCTTACTTTTGGAAAAGGGAATTACAGATATGGAAGTAGGATGGGGCACCTGGAGGGCTCAGTCAGTTAAGCAGCTGACTCTTGGTTTCATTCAGCTCAGGTTGTGATCTCAGGCTCTTGAGATCAAGCCCCATGTCATTCCCGGAGTTCAGCACAGGGTCAGCTTGAGGATTTTCTCCTTCCACCCCTCCCCCCAACTCGTGCTTTCCCTCTCTCTCCCTAAAATAAATAAATAAATCTTTAAAAAAAATATATGGAAACGAAGAACTAGAATGAACCCTGAAGTGTTGTATTGAAATTGGACATATGAGTGTGATATCGATAAATATAGAAATATAGGTGTTGAACCTATATATACACACTATGTTTGTGTATGTGTGTGTGCACATTCCCAACTTCTGTCCATGTAGAGGATCTAGGAGTAGTAACACTCCAACAAAAATGAAATCATCTAGTTTCCAGACTGGTTTTCTCAATACTATTTTCCACTAAAAGAAGCCAGGATTTCTTGAAGAAAAGACTGAGATGAGCCAGGAACATCAAACTGCTGTCAGAAAGTCAGGAAACAGGGACATGTCAAAAGGACACAGAAGTCATCCTGAAAGTTCTCCTACTGACCAAATTAAAAAAAAAAATCATGAATAAGAGCTGATAAATGATGGGGCGCCTGGGTGGCTCAGTGGGTTAAAGCCTCTGCTTTTGGCTCAGGTCATGATCCCAGGGTCCTGGGATGGAGCCCTGCATCAGGCTCTCTGCTCCCCAGGGAGCCTGCTTCCTCCTCTCTCTGCCTGCCTCTCTGCCTACTTGTGATCTTTGTCTGTCAAGTAAATAAATAAAATCTTTTTTTTTTAAAGTTGATAAATGAGGTATTGTAATAATAGCAATAATGGTAACAGATTATAGCCCACTGAATAAATTAGGAATTGCTAAGTCCATGCTAGAAAAAAATTAATTAAAGATTTAATGAGGAACTGGGTATTTACATAGTCTCATTGCAAATCCTCACACAAATATTTGTTAATTTACAAAGGCTAAAGGAGTAATTTTGCAATGGAGAAGCTTAGCAGACACTGTCTTAATCAAGTGATGAAAGTGAATAGTCTCTGTAAGAGGAAAAATCAAAATTGGTTGCTTAATATGATGGAATGAGAAGAGCTCAGCATCCAGTATTGCTTTCGTGATATTCCTGCCAATGGTATATAACCTGACTCTACTCACAAGGAAACCTTGAACAAACCCAAATGGGGAGGGGGGGCATTCTATAAAATAATTGGCTTATAATCTTCAAAAATGTTAAGGTAATGGAAACCAAAAGACTAAAGGATGGCGCCCAACTGAAGGAAACATGACAGCATGAACAAGCTATTCTCAAATGGATTAGGTGGTAATAATAATGCAATGTTAATCTTATGGGGTTTTTTGTTTTGTTTTGCTTTGTTTTTTCTTCAAGTTTTTATTTCAATTGCAGTTTGTTAACCTACAGAGTAATATTAGTTTCAAGTGCAGGATTTAGTGATTCATCACTTACATATAACACCCAGTGCTCCTCAACCATTTAACACACCTAATCCCCATCAGCCATTAACACCCCCCCACCTTCCTCCCTTCCAGCAACCCTCAGTTTGTTCTCTATAGTTAAGAGTCTGTTTTATGGGGGCGCCTGGGTGGCTCAGTGGGTTAAGCCGCTGCCTTCGGCTCAGGTCATGATCTCAGGGTCCTGGGATCGAGTCCCGCATCGGGCTCTCTGCTCAGCGGGGAGCCTGCTTCCTCCTCTCTCTCTCTGCCTGCCTCTCTGCCTACTTGTGATCTCTCTCTGCCAAATAAATAAATAAAATCTTTAAAAAAAAAATAAAAAAAAAGAGTCTGTTTTATGGTTTGCCTCTTTTTTCCCCCATATGTTCATCTGTTTTGTTCTTAAACTCCACATGAGTAAAATCATATGGTATTTGTCTTTCTCTGACTGATTTATTTCCCTTAGCATAATACTCTCTAGCTCCATCATGTCATAGCAAATGGCAAGATTTCATTCTTTTTGATGGCCGAGTAATAGTTCATTGTGTATATATACCACCTATTTTTTAACCATTCATCAGTCAGTGGACATTTGAGCTCTTTCCATATTGACTATTGTTGATAATGCTGTAAATATCAGGGTGCACATATCTTTTTGAATTAGTATTTTTGAATCTTTTGGATAAATACTTAGCAGTGCAATTGCTCTCTCATAGGGTAGTTTTATTTTTAACTTTTTTTTTTAAGATTTTATTTATTTATATGACAGACAGATCACAAGTAGGCAGAGAGGCAGGCAGAGAGAGAGAGAGAGGAGGAAGCAGGCTCCCTGCTGAGCAGAAAGCCCGATGCGGGACTCGATCCCAGGACCCTGAGATCATGACCTGAGCCGAAGGCAGAGGCTTAACCCACTGAGCCACCCAGGCGCCCCTATTTTTAACTTTTTAAGGAACTTCCATACCATTTTCCAGAGTGGCTGCACCAGTTTGCACTCCCACCAACAGTATAAGAGAGTTTTGCTTTCTCCAAGTCCTTGCTAACACCTCTTGTTTCCTGTGTTGTTGTTTTTAGCCATTCTGACTAGTGTGAAATGATAGCTCATCGTGGTTTTTATTTGTATTTCCCCGATGATGAGCGATGCAGTGCATTTTTTCATGTGTCTGTTGGCCCTGTGGATGTCTTCTTTGGAAAAATATCTATTCATGTGTTCTGCCTATTTCTTTACTGGCTTATTTGTTTTTGGGGTGTTGAGTTTGATAAATTCTTTATAGATTTTGGATACTAACTCTTTATCAGACATCATTTTCAGATATCTTCTCCCATTCGATAGGTGGTCTTTCAGTTTTGTTGTTTTCTTTGCTGTGCAGAAATGTTTTGTTTTGATTTGGTGTCAACAGTTCATTTTTGCTTTTGTTTTCCTAGCCTCAGGAGATGTGTCTAGTAAGAAGTTGTTGCAGCCCAGGTCAAAGAAGTTACTGCCTATGTTCTCCAAGATTCTGATGCTTTCCTGTCTCACATTTAGGCCTTTCATCCATTCTGAATTTATTTTGGAGTATGATGTAATAATGTGGTCCAGTTTAATTCTGCATGTTGCTGTCCATTTTTCCAAACAGCATTTATTGAAGAGACTGTCCTTTTCCCATTGGATATTTTTCCTGCTTTGTCAAAGATTAGTTGACCACATAGTTGTGGGTTTGTTTCTGGGTTTTCTATTCTGTTCCTTTTATCTCTTTATGTGTAAGTGCTATACTGTCTTGATCACTACAGCTTTATGATAAAAGTTGAAGTCTGCAAACACGATGCCTTTAGCTTTGTTTTTCTCTTTCAAGATTGCTTTGGCTATTCAAGGTCTTTTGTGGTTCCAGTAACCCATAACTGTATGGGTTATTTGTATCTGCTAGGGTTATTTGTTCTAGTTCTGTGGAGAATGCTGGTGGGATTTCAGTAGGGATTGCAGTAAATGTGTAGATTGCTTTGGGTAGTATAGGCGTTATAACAATATTTGTTCTTCCAATCTGTTAGCATGGAACGTTTTTCCATTTCTTTGTGTCATTTTCGATTTCTTCCATAGGTATTTTATAGTTTTAGGAGTATAGATGTTTTACCTCTTTGCTTAGGCTTATTCCTAGCTATCTTATGGTTCTTGGTGTGATTGTAAATGGCATCAATTTCTTGATTTCTCTTTCTGCTCGTTCACCACTGGTATATAAAAATGCAATGTATTTCTGTACATTAATCTTGTTTCCTGTGACTTTAATGAATTTTTTGGTGGAGTCTTTTGGGTTTTCTACATAGAGTATGGTGTCATCTGCAAATAGTGAAAGTTTAACTCCTTCCTTGATGATTTGGATGCCTTTTACTTCTTATGGTTGTTTTAGTATATTGTAGTTACGTAGGACAATGTCTTCACTCATAGAAAATATATACTAAAGTTTGTGTGATGACAGAGCAAAAGCAGTTGGTGACTTACTCTCAAATAATTCAGAAAAAAATATACTATGTTTGCATTTTTTCTGTGAGTTTGGGAGTATTTTCTATATAAAAAAAGTGTAAAAATATAATCTCCTTCTGTGTCTTTTATATACGAGTCCCTGATATAGTTCAAAGTTTGTCTCATTTTCTTTATTGTGATTGAATCCAAATTAAATTAAAATACAAAATGTTTAATGAACATAAATCCAATACATGTGTGGGAAACAAGAGAGATCTATACTAGTATTTATACTCTTTAATCTTTTTAAGAGATAACAACTGCAGCATACACCTAGACCTTTCGCCCTTATGAGATAGATAAATTAACAGTCTTCAAGAGAATCGGTGCTGTGTAGATGTTTTTAGTCTACTAAAGTCCAATTTGTAGCACAGACGAATGCAATACTGTAGCAGAAACCATAAATTACAAAGTAATAACTCTCACACAAAGTAATTGCAATCCTCATTACACAACCCTTCCAAAAGAACAATGTACTTTCTCTGAGGAAACAGACTTCTTTCTCCCACTAGGATAGTTCACAACATGCTTTCCCAAACTAAAGAAACACCCTTCCATTCAATACTGGTATTTTTAAAACCGTTAAAACATCTGGTTACACAAGTAGATTTAATAATTATACCTTTAAGAAGAAAGCATTTTTAAGAGATAAATTTATTTTACTTGCACTTAAAAAAAGCATTTTTAAGAGATAAATTTATTTACTTTATTTTACTGAGAGTGCATTTAATCACAAGCAGAAAGATAATCGCCAAAGATATCAAATAAAAACATTTTAAAACATTCAGTTCATTAAATAATTACTAGATGGCCATCTCCTGCAAAGCTTAAGCTAGGCGCTGTGAGGGAAAACAAAAACGGCCAAGGTACCAGCATTAGACTTCAGGAGTTTATCTTCTGCAACTGAGTCCAGCATTATTACACAATTTACTGATACTCAGTTATCCTATCAAGAAGACTATGGCAGAACAATTTGAATTATCAAAATCTACATCCAGAGGAGGAATAGGGTCTGATACAAATTAACAAAAATCAAGGAAACTCGGCTAAACTTCTCTCAGATGACAGAAGTGTACCATGTGTTCAAGTCTTATATGTGGTTAATAGTGTCACGCCACTTGCACCAGCGAGAGCAAAAGGACATTCACCACCCCTTCACCAAAAACAAACAGAAATACACTAGGGACTATAGGTTAAAATGAATTACCAAGAGCCAACTTACAAAATTACTTTTGCGATTGAGGGACGTGCATAAAAGGGGAGATGGGCTTTCCCAGGGAAATGGGTTGGAGGGTTTATGGATGGATTGTATATTTATATGAGACCCAAGTAAATATTTTCCACCACTTGGCAGAACAGTGACCTACACAGGATTGGTCCCTGTTCTGTTGACAAAACATGGGGAAAAAGTAAGCAACCTATCCATCAGGCCCTTGGGCTTCTCCGCTTGCCAGGTACCTTCCAATCTGTTAGTTTCAAACCAATGCATCTAGTCAATTATTAACCTGTTTATCATTAACATTACCACATGAATGTGATATAGGGCATAATTCATTGAAGTTTATACAGTCACTGATATCCTGAGGGATTCCCAACAAAACTGGATGGGTTAATTTTGATCTGTGAGTAGACCCAGTGAGGATTATATCCCACCCCCGACCATGCTCATATTGTTCATCTAATTAAAGGTACCGTGCAATGGGGATCAACAGCATAATCAGAAAAAAAAATTCACTTTAAAAGGAAATATTATCAACTTTTTATGAATTGGAATGATACCAAAACATTAAGCAGACTTGCTCGTGTAGAAAAAGATATCACAATCTTATCATTCTGGAGAAGATTTTAATTGTTTGACCAAACATTACTGAGAGATATGGCTGATTCAAACTCTAGGGCAAGGGAACATTTTTAATGAACTCAGAGGTTTTGCAACGCCTGCCATGTTTTCACGCAGGTTGAAGTAGATGCATGTTGTGGATCTCAACACACATCAAACAGTGTTTACTGTTTGAATACCCGTGAGTGCAAGTCTGAGATGGATGAGTTGAGTTAGCTTGATTACAGCGATCTGATCTTCCTTGTGGTGCTGAAGCTCAGAGCAAAATGGTACCCGTCAATCAGAATTCTAGGAAAGAGCTGTTTGGAGGGATTTTTGTGTTTTGTCTTCTCTTCACAGACCTGTTCGGGGTGGTCAGCTGGTGACAATTTTTAATGGAAAGAGGCTCTTACTTTTCGGCCCTTCAGAGGCTGTGGTGGGCGGTGATTGCTCAACAAAAAAGCCGCCGCCTCGCCCTCCGCTGTGCAGAGGAGAGTGCGGAATGTGGCCAGCTGTTGAAGAAAAGAACAGTGTTGGCTTCAGCACAGAAGGTCACACCAAGGTTGGTGAACTGCCCTCCACTGAAAGTTATGAAACATAGAACCTTTCCTCTACCAGGAACTAAAATATATTACTGTAAAACTGTTCTAAACTATGAGTCATATATATAAGAAAACATCACTTCTGCTAAGTTCTCACCACTATACAAATACCTGTGGGTTCAAAAAATGAAGTACATAAGCACTCTTCATCTGAGGACAGAGGTAATATGAGGAAACAGTTAGAATGTGGTTCAAAGAGGACATGTCGGGCACCTGGGTGGCTCAGTGGGTTAAAGCCGCTGCCTTCGGCTCAGGTCATGATCCCAGGGTCCTGGGATTGAGTCCCGCATCGGGCTTTCTGCTCAGCAGGGAGCCTGCTTCCTCCTCTCTCTCTCTCTCTCTCTCTCTCTGCCTGCTGCTCTGCCTACTTGTGATCTCTGTCTGTCAAATAAATAAATAAAAATATTAAAAAAAAAAAAAGAGGACATGTCTAGGATTCAGAGAATGTCATCTACAAAGGCAAAACGGGACCATGGAAAGGTCACACTGTACTGGCTTCCAGAGACAGGTCCCAGGCCTCGGTCTGGCATGACCAGTTGGGTGACCTTGGGTGCTGGTGTTCAGTTACCTCATCAGTAAAGTGAAGCATTGGGTTATATGTTCTCAAGAGGTAATAGTGGAATCACACCAAACACGTACTAGTACTCCAGTACCACAGAACCTCAATTTTCATGGAAACCTTGTGGTGTTCATCCTATAGAATATTGAGCTTTCAAGTACTGTTTTCGTTAAGCAATGATTTTGCTCTCACCATACTTGAGCCTTGAATAGCTAACTATGGTAAACGCTTGGATTGTTCAACCTCTGATAATGTTTAAATACAATTCCAGCGATACAGGAATATTTCTCATCCAAAGGGCTTAAATTTTCTTATTACAAAAAACATGCTGACTTGTCTTACAAACTCATACAACACAGAAAGCATCAAGAAGAAAATAAAAATTACTAGTGATCACATCACAAGATATAATGACAGTTAACCTTATGGAGTACACTCTTCCAGATGTTTTTATGTATACAAACACGTGAATGCACACACAATTTTTCTTATAAAAATGGCTCAACTATCATGCTCTTTTGAAACCTTATTTTTTTACTTAATAGATATCCTATATATCTTTGTATGTCAATAAACATAAATCTACACTACTATTTTTAATTGCTGAAGTTTTCTACTCTAGGCATGTTATATAAATTATTTAACAATTCCTTGGTGAGTTAATACTATTTATCAAGATTTAACACCTGTCTACAGTAGTAAAATGAAGACTGAGTAAACTAGTGAATAATTCTACTTTCCTGAAAATGTTCACCAAAAATGCAAAGACAAATTATTAAATTATTGAGAATAAAAGTCCTGCATTGGACTCCCAGCTCAGTAAGGAGCTTCTCCCTCTGCCTGCTGCTTCCCCTGCTTCTGCTCTTTCTCCAACCAAAAAAAAAAAAAAAAAAAATCTTTAAAAAATAGTCTCCATTCTCTAATCTGTGCTAGTCATTTAATTGCAGAATCAAGCAAATTCACACTAAGATAGGGATACCTGGGTGGCTCAGTTGGTTAAGCATCTGCCTTCACCTCAGGTTATGATCTCAGGGTCCTGGGATCAAGTCCCGCATCAGGCTCCTGCTCATTGTTGAGTCTGCTTCTCCCTCTACCCCTCCCCGGTTTGTTCTCTCTCTCTCATGTAAATAAATAAATCTTTTTTAAAAATTCACACTAGGACACATCTATTACGTTTCCATCATCACCATTTAGTTGAAGACTAAAATATTTCTTGTACAGTACTAGCCAGGAGGGGAGGCAGAGGTGATGGAGGTCCTCCATAACTAGCAGGCAACGGTCTGTCAGCACACTCCACAGAGACAGGTTCATGCATCATATAAAGCAGCCATGTCTTTCCACAGGTGATACTTCCAGGGGTATAGATTGGCAAGATAAGACAAATATTTACAACCTACTATTATTCATATTTCATTAGACCGGATTATAGCTAGAGCCAGATGAGACTTGAATAATTCTCTGGGAGAGCCAAGCAGTGGAGCTAAATAAAATCTAACCTCTAGAGCCACAGGGAAAACACTCAGCCTTCTGCAGATCATGGGGATCAGGTCTGCCCAAAATGGCCTGTCCCAATGGCTGTGCAGGAATCCCAAGGCCTGAATCAGGGCACCAGCTTGCTGGCCTCAGCAAGCACAGCTCGCCTCCCAGTGATGCTGCCCATTCCTCTAAAGAGGTTGGCTTTTTTTTTTTTTTTCTTAAGATTTTATTTATTTATTTGAGAAAGAGAAAGGGAGAGCAGGGGTGGGGGCAGAGGAGAGAGAGAGGGGGGAGCAGGAAAAGTGGCAGGGATCCCCAGGACCTCAGGACTGTGACCTGAGCCAAAGGCAGATGCTTAACCAACTGAGCCACCCAGGCGCCCCTCCCACCCTCCTTTGAGTCTTCTGCAAGTTGGTCATGGCTCCCTACCTCCCTAACACCTTAACCTCACAGGAATTTCTCTAGTTCTTTCTCTGACCTGCCTGTACATTTTGGTGAGATTCACTGAGCCAATCCTGATGTCTCACCAAACTCCTTCCCTTTCTGGCTCTGGATCTCCCTCCGGATCACTCAGCCAGGCTAGGTAGCGTTGCGTCCACTAGTCCCTGCTCAGATCTGCTTCTCTCGGCTCTGGCGTCCTCCACCACCGCACTGACCTCCCACTTGCACACCGCTGGCTGGCCCTTACCAGTCTCGCCGCTCTCTGGGCCCCTGGGCTTCTTGCAGACAGAAAAACCTGCCACTCTGTCACGAGGGCCGATAGCATCTACACGGGTCCTGGCAGGAGTCTCCCCAGATGAGCCTGAAGGCTGAGGAGGGCGTGATCTGTTTTGCTGGTTTTCTTGGCTCTCATACGGAAATTTTAACATCCTTATAGAGCAACCCCAGTAAGCAGAAATACCTTGTCTAATGTTTTGTAAATCGCTTTGCTTATGCCACTCTAGAGCTTAAAAGTCTAATAGTCCTCCACTCCCTCCCAAAGCTGGATAGTAAAAGTAAAATGTCCCTTCCAGAACATGGTGGGCCAAGTAGGGCACCAAGTCCCGTCACACACACTAAATGCTAAAGATGAGCTACTCTGCTTGCCTCTCTGCCTACTTGTGATCTCTGTCTGTCAAATAAATAAATAAAATCTTAAAAAAAAAAAAAAATGAGTTACCTGAGGGACAGCTAAGAAGTTTCAGTAAAGAAGCCATCCAGCAAATAAGTCCACAGCACTGTATTGCATCTCTATTTTTTATTTCTATTTTCCCCTAATCTCTTTTCATTAACTTTTTATTATGGAAACTTTCAAACACACATAAAGCTAGAAAGAGCAGCCGCGTAAGCCACCACACACTCAGCACCCAGCTTCACCGTCATGAACACACAGGCACCTTCACGGCACCCACACTCTCCTTCTCTTCCCGCCTCCCCTCAGGCCCACACTGGATTACTTTGAAACAAATCCTGAATATCATGTCCTTTCGGGTGTAAACACTTCAAAATCGATCTCTAAAATAGGTAACATGTCTAACTCGAATAAGGCTTCCCAAACAAACTAGTTAGCCTGGCTTCTGGAACCAGCGGGGGCCGACTGACTAGATTGTCTCTGATTACAACCACACCGGGGGCCCACTCGGAGCCAGTTTTGTCAAGGGCGATCCCAGAGTGCCTGAATGAAGAGACTTTGGGGAGATTCTTAAAACTTCAGGTTACTGATCCTTATCCCCAGACATTCTGTGTGAGAATTTCTGATAACGCCCAAGGATTCACATTTTTGATAAGCTTCCCCAGGTGACTGTTGTATACAATAGAGTCTGAGAAACTTAGGTACAAAGGCACCCACATTTTCTGCACCTCCTTTTCTTGCCTTTAGTTATGGTGTCCTTTCTTGAAACTGCTCCTTTTCCTTTACTACCTCCAACCAGTCACCGCCCTTTTCCTAGCCCAGATATCAGCGCTTTCAAGAAGTCTTTTCCTGATTTCTCCAATAAAATAGTCTCTCCCCTGTTGAACTTCCATTACACCTTATTTCTCTTACATATAAAGCACAGCTACTGTGTTACTGTTTTTTACGCATTTATTTTATCTTGTCTGTTAGATTATAAACTACTTGAGGACAAGGGACATTTTTAACACTTCTTTGTATCTTTTGCATTATGCCTTGCAAGAGTTAGCAATTATTAAACAACTCTAGAATTGACTTGCACTCTCCTATAATTTAGAACTTTAATTTCAAAGCTAATTATACAGTTTTTTAAAAATACAAGTCAAAATTAATGTTCCAGTGAATGAATTCTTTCCCCATTTCCCATTTAGTCTAAAGATGCAGAAGTTAAGAAGAGTATTCCTCGATCATTATCTTTAATTACATAATATAGAATTTTACTATTTTAAAAGGACATTAGGTATTGCTTCCAGATCTGTTGGACTAAGATGCTACAGACAGCCTTCCTGTAGAAAACTCTAAAACCCAGACATCAATACAGAAAAGCGACAAGTCACAGGTTCTAAAGAGTAAAGAGAAGCAGGGGGACTCAGGTGGATAGTTTGTGCTCACATGAAGGGCAGATGGGAGCTCTACAAGTGAGTTTTTATCTCTCCCAGCTTTTCACCTGAGCTGAGTAGAGTCTGCAAGGTGCACAAAGTTGCAGCAGAGGCAGAGAGAGGAGCCTCAAACTCTATACCCAAGAACCATACGTGGCTGTACTGAGACCAGAGCTGCTGCACAAGAAAGAAAATTTGCAGTTTAAGTTCTGCAAAAAAAAAAAAAAAAAAAAAAAAAAAATTACCTATTCACATAAGGGAAATAATATTCATCAGAAAAAAATAACCAAATCCAAAATCTCTATCACTTCATGTTCATCACACCTAGAATACAATAAAAAATTACTTAACAAAGAAGCAAGAAAATGGAACACATTCTCAAAAAAGAAACATCAACAGTCCGACCCAAGATGAACCAAATTAGGAACTTACAAGGTTTTTTTGTTTGGTTTTGGGTTTGTTTTCTTTTTTAATAAAGATTTTATTCATTTATGTGTGAGAGAGAGCGAGTATGTGTGAAAGCAAGAGAGCACAATCAGCAGGAAGGAGCAGAGGAAGAGAAGGAAGCAGACTCCCCGCTGAGCAGGGAGCCTGAGGTGGGACTTGATTCCAGGACCCCGAGATCATGACCTGAGCTGAAAGGCAAGATGCTTAGCCAACTGAGCCCCTCAGGCACCCACAGGGTTTGTTTGTTTGTTTGTTTGTTTTTAATGACTACTTTAACTACCTGAGGTTTGTATATTAAACAAAGCATCTTTAATGCAGAGTAGTGGGAAGTCTCAGCAGAAAAATAAATATAATAAAAAGGAAGAAAATAGAAAATGTAGAACTAAAATGGAGAATTGCTAAAACAAAAAATTACCTGGTAGACTTAACAGTCAAATTGACATGACAGAGGAAAGAGCAAATGAACTTGAATATAGATCTATAGAAATTACCCACAGTGAAGAACAGAGATTTTAAAAAATTATCTAAAAATTAGTCTTGGTGGGACGCCTGGGTGGCGCAGTTGGTTGGACGACTGCCTTCGGCTCAGGGCGTGATCCTGGAGTCCCGGGATCGAGTCCCACATCGGCTCCCAGCTCCATGGGAAGTCTGCTTCGCTCTCTGACCTTCTCCTCGCTCATGCTCTCTCTCACTGTCTCTCTCAAATAAATAAATAAAAAATCTTAAAAAAAAAAAAAAAAAACTTTTAAAAATTAGTCTTGGTGAAATGAGAGAGGGAGAAAAACCATAAGAGACTCTTCACTATAGGAAACAAACTGAGGGTTGCTGGAGGGGAGGGTCGTGGGGGGATGGGGTAAGCGGGTGATGGGCATTAAGGAGGGCACGTGGTGTGATGAGCTCTGGGTTACATGCAACTGACCAAACACTGACCTCTACTTCTAAAACTAATAATATACCACATGTTAATTAAATTGGATTTAAATAAAAAATATCTTTTAAAGTAGCATCTTGGGGATCTGTTAGATGTTATTAAAAGGTTAAATATATGTGTACTTGAAATATCAGAAGGAAAGGAAAGAGAAAATGGGGCAGAGCATACCTAAAAGTTAACTCATAAATCATCATGAAATGTGAGAGCTACTTAGAGTATGAAAAAAAAAAATCTGTGGCTTATAGTTAGGCAAAGATTTCTTAAAACAGGATACCAAAAGCACAAACTATAAGCAATAAACTGATAAAAATGAACTACATCAAAGTTAAGAACTTTTGCTCTTCAAAAGACAGTTTGAAAAAAAGGCAACCAATAGACTAGGAGAAAACTTCGGCAAAACATGTCTTTTAAAAAGGGTGTTATCCTTACTGTATACAGAACCTTTGCAATTCAATAATAAAAACATGAACACCCAATTTTTAAAAAGGAAAAAATGATTTCAACAGATATTTCACAAAAGAAGATATGTGCACAGCCAACAAACACCTGAAAAAAAGCTCAACATTACTAGTCACCAGACAAATGCAAATTTGAAAAATCACATTTACCCACAAGAATGGCCAAAATTCAAAAGACTGACAACACCAAGTGCTGATAAGGATGTGGGGGAACTTAGAAATCTCCGAGGGGTACAGATGGGCAAGATAAGAGCAACCCCAGTAAGCAGAAATACCTGTTCTAATGTTATTGCTGGTAACAATGGAAGATGGAACAGCCAATTAAAGGACAATATGGCTGTACCCTATACAGTTAAACGTGTAAGTGCTAGCTATGGCCATAGAACATGAAAATATGTGTCCACACAAAATTGTACGTGTCAATTATCCCTAACTTACAAAAATGTACAGCTGTTATTCAGAATAGCCCCAAGCTGGAAGCAACCCAAATATCCATCAATTGGTAAATAGATTTTTTTAAAAGGTGGTATATCATAGAATATGAATAAATTTAAAGTAAGGTCATATATCATAGAATATGAATATTCTAGGGATATAGAATATTCCTCAGTAACAAAAATTGTCAGTGAAACTCGAAAACATTATGCTAAGTAAAAGAAGTCAAACACAAAAATCTACATACTGTATGATTCCATTTAAATAAAATTCTAGAAAAGGCAGAATCCTTGTGACAGCATCTCAGAGACTGCCCAGGGGCATGGGTGAGGAAGGAGGTGGAATGCAAAAAAGCATAAGGAAATATTCTGGCAGGGGGATCTATTTTATATCTTGATCTAGTGGTTGCTGCATGGTAATATACAATAACAGAAACCATCAACTGCACATTAAACTCATGAATTTTACTGTATGGCAATCTCATAACAAAAGACCAAGAGAATTTTTTTTTCAAAGGAGCATAGAATTAAAACCAAGTATTTCTCACACTGAATTCAGCAGAGAGCCAATTTAGATAATTTAGGATAACCCAAAGAAACTTAGCAGAACAGCGAGCCTTCCAAAGAGAATGACAGATCTATTATCAAAACTATCTGAAAACAGCATATCTGTTTACTGGTCTGGCAGTTAAATTAAGCATTCCAATAAATGACTCTGGGAACTAAAATGGGCTTGAATCAAATAAAAGAAAATGAAAACCATGTGTTTGCCCTTCTGGTCAAACAGTGACTGGGCAAGAAATAGCAGCGGAAAAAAACCTAGGAAAAAAAATTGGCACTAACTAACTAAAAAAAGAATTTAATCTTCATAGCTAGTGACATTATATGGTAGAATTGGAAAATACACAAAACAATGTGCTTCAGGGACTTCAAAAATAAAGAGCAGCCAAAATTGGGATCAGAAATTATCTTTCAGGGGCGCCTGGGTGGCTCAGTGGGTTAAAGCCTCTGCCTTTGGCTCAGGTCATGATCTCAGGGTCCTGGGATCGAGCCCCACATCGGGCTCTCTGCTCAGCAGGGAGCCTGCTTCCTCCTCTCTCTCTCTGCCTGCCTCTCTGCCTACTTGTCATCTCTGTCTGTCAAATAAATAAATAAAATCTTTAAAAAAAAAAAAGAAATTATCTTTCAGAAAGTAATTCTTAATTAAGTGGTATACTCAAAAGACACGTTCATTTCACTTTATATAAAAAAGATAAACACTGAATAATCATCTCAACCCTCTCATGTTTTAGATTTTCTTAATAACCTTATTATTTTAGAATAGTTCTAGATTTACAGGATTATTGCTAAGACAGTACAAATAGTTCTCATAAGCCCCACACTCCTTGTGCCCTATTACGAATCTCTTACATTAGCGTGGTACATTATTCACAATTGGTGAACCAGTGTTAATATATTCTCACTAATTGAAGTCCATTCTTTATTAAAATTTCCTTTTTTTTTTGTTTTTTTGTTTTTGTTTTTTTAAAGATTCCACTTATTTACTTGACAGACAGAGATCACAAGTAGGCAGAGAAGCAGGCAGAGGAGGAAGCAGGCTCTCCAATGAGCAGAGAGCCCGATGTGGGGCCCGATCCCAGGACCCTGGAATCACGACCTGAGCCGAAGGCAGAGGCCTTAACCCACTGAGCCACCCAGGCACCCCCAAGATTTCCTTTGTTTTTACCTAATGTCTTTTCCTGTTCCAGATCCCACCAGGAAAGAACATTGCATTCAGTAATCGTATTTCCTCGAGCATTTCTTGATGACGACAATTTCTCAGATTTACCTTGCTTTTGATAACCTCGACAGTTTTGAGGAGCACTGACCGGCTATTTTGCAGAACCTCCCTCAGCTGGGCTTTGTCTGATGTTTTTCTCATGGTTAGACTGGGATTGGACTTCTGAAATATCTTTTGCTTCATTCTTTAACTCTTAAAACCACCATAATAGCATATTAAAATAATTTGGATTATTATTCAGATAATCATTTCCATCTGATTAAAAATGAAAATGTCTGGGGCACCTGCCTAGATGGCTCAGATGGTTAAGAGTCTGCCTCCAACTTAAGTCATGATTTGGGGGTTCTGAGATGGGCCATGTCCAGGTCCCTGCTCAGCAGGAAGTCTGGTTCTCCCTCTGTCTCTGCCCCGCCCCCTACTGTGCTCTTTCATTCTCTCTCTGTCTCAAATAAATAAAATATTTTTTAAAAATGAAAATGTCTAAAAGTATTCATGCTAGAGTAGATGTAAGTGAATTTAAGTAGATCTCAGTGAATTATCAAACTAAAGCTCTAAAGTATAGTTATTATTTTTATACTCTACCTTATAAAAACCACATTAATAATTATTTTTAATTAACTGAGCCTCAAATTAGATACAGTAGTGAAACCACAGCTAGGCAGGCATAGTTCCTAAACTTAGAGAGGGTCATTTTTTATTAAGAGCTTTAAGTATTTTAAGGAACTAAATTATATATTTTGATATATTCTGTTCTAAATGGCAAGTGGATTTTAAAAAGTTAATTTCCAACTGGCTTTAAGAGATAAAAATATCCTTGAAATATGAGGAAAAACATGAACTCTTATTATTACCACCTTGATGATATAATTTATTAATTGTTGCCCTTACCCTGTTCAAATTTAAGAAAGGAATGTAAAAGTGAACAGTTTAACACATGGAGGAAAGAAAAATTTACTCTGTTAGTAAAGCCACTGGATCAGTGACAGGTCCTTTTTCTTATGACACGAGGCACCTTATTCATGAGGGGAAAAGTCACAGGAATTTCCATGTCTGTCAAGCTCTGAACTTCAATCCACACTTTTACAAAATGTTTTGATCAATATGTCCCAGATTATTATTTGGCTTTAATCCTAAAGATAAGGCCACCAGAAGTTGGATGGGTTCAACACGCCAAGGAAAAATGTTACCTGACGTGACCTTGGCAAAGGTAAACAAGCTCTAGTCTTTGGGGGTCAAACATAAACAGCTAGGCAGGTGGGCAAGCCCAGAACAGATTACCTGCAAAAGTTACCAGCCTGTGTTCTTGCTAAGATGGTGCAGCAAGTAATTTAAAAAGGAAAACAAAAAGCAAAAAAAACCCACTGAGCACAACATCCACAGAAAACATCACAACCACTTGTCTGGTAGGTCAGTCACACGGGTCATAGACCCAAGCCGAGTTTCTGGGCATCCAAGCCAGTCCGAGTCTGCAGACAGCATGGCTTCTCGTGGGGACTCCGTACGTTTATCAGAAAAACAAGTGAAGCACTGTCTTCACTAGAACAGCACAGGTAGGCACCCAACAGCAGCTCAGGAAATGCTTACAGCCCCTCAAGCAGCCCCACAAAAGTTCTGTCCGCAAAAGCCAAGAAACCCATTGCTGTGTCACTGCTCACTTTCTTTCTTTCTTTTTTTTTAAGATTTTATTTATTTATTTATTTATTTGACAGACAGAGATCACAATTAGGCAGAGAGGCAAGCAGAGAGAGAGGGGAAACAGGCTCCCCACTGAGCAGAGAGCCCCATGTGGGGCTGGATCCCAGGACCCTGGGATCATGACCTGAGCCGAAGGCAGAGGCCCAACCCACTGAGCCACCCAGGCGCCCCACACTGCTCACTCTCTGACTGTGACATCATCTGTAGGAGGAACAGGTCTCAGGACTGAGGTCAAAAAGAAGAAAGTTCCCTTTTAAGAATAGCCTTTCTCCTAATTTTCCTGTGTATCTACCAGCCTGCTTATATCGCAGCCCATAAAAGAAAACAAGTATAGCCTTTAAAGTCACCTTCCTCAGTGTCTGTATGCACGTTACATTTCAAAGAACAGGGAGAGCAATCATCTAATCACAGAAGGTCAAATAAGAAAGGGACGTGAGTTTTACCCAGTCCAACTACCCATCTGATTAATGAAGGGAAAACACAGGCTTCATCATGTCCCAGAAATTAAGGGCAGGATTTTTTTTTAAGTTTTGATCCAGTTCTCCTCTGGTAAATCAGGATCTACTTTGAAGAAGCGACATACCTGTTGAGAGCTGATATTTATAGGTTGTTTTAAAACAATCCACGTGACACTCTCAAGAAGAGGTGGGACAGTGAGGGAACCGGGATATGTCCAGTAGTCCCAGGATGGAGGAAGCAGAGATAATGGGTCAAAATTTGTGAATCGAGTTTGTTTACCCTGGTAGAGAAAAGAGAATTCCCACAAATTATAATGGGAGAGTTTGACACTGCCCTCCCCGCTCCAAAAAAAGCATCCAATGAAAGACCATTGTGCTAGAATTCTTTAATTCGTGGAATTATTTAGTATCTGCCTTTGTATCTTAAAAAAAGGTTTCTGTCTTAACCTAAACATTTTAGATGAAGTAGCACATTCCCTAGATTTATTTAAGAACACAAGATTTGTTTAAAGTGTGTTGCAAGTTTTAGATGCTGATTATGCAACACTCCAATATCAGAAACTAATCATGCATAGTTTTGTTAGTAATGATTTTAGGTAATTTAAGACCCCCTTCATAATTTTCAAAAGACAAATGGTAATAGGTTGATTCTGCTCTATTGATCAAGTATATTCCAAACCTGCTTCAAAGCAGATAGCATATGTTCCATCTGAACATATGTCTAAGTTATTAAAAGAAAGTAAGAAAATTCAGGAGAGAACAACAAATACATTAGTCATTAGCAAATAATATTTCATTTTGGGCGCCTGGGTGGCTCAGTGGGTTAAGCCGCTGCCTTCGGCTCAGGTCATGATCTCAGGGTCCTGGGATCGAGTCCCGCGTCGGGCTCTCTGCTCGGCAGGGGCCTGCTTCCCTTCCCCTCTCTCTGCCTACCTCTCTACCTACTGTGATCTCTCTCTGTCAAATAAATAAATAAAATCTTTAAAAAAAAAAAATAATAATAATATTTCATTTTACCTTTTCTTTAATAGAATCCAAAATGTCTGTAATCTTTTGCAGTTGAGAATTATGTTCACCAATCTGAAAGCACAAAATTTCAGAAGAAATGGTTACTGTAGCAGAACAGGTCTGGTTCACTCCATTTCAATAATTGGTTTTGAATTTTAAAAAAAAAAAAAAACCTACGCCAGCCCAGAACAAACAGAGATTGTTCTATAATGAAGCTGCCTTTTACCTGCTGACTTTATCATGCTAGAAGAATCTGAACAAGGTAATGTTACAAATTCCTTGGCTGAATTTTAAGCTTGATTCCAAAACTAGTATTAATAACTACATAGTTTTTCAGCTTTATGAATGTTTAAGATACAGGTTAACTTAAGAGAAAACTCCCTTAGGAAACTCTAACATAATACTATTCAACCAGATGTGACCTTCAGATCCTAGAACCAAACTGACTCTTGAGACATCAAAGCATTAAAAGAAAATATCTCCAGCAACACCTGGGTGGCTCAGTCCATTAAGCATCTGCCTTTGGCTCAGGTCATAATCCCAGGGTCCTGGGGGCTCTTTGCTCAGCAGGGAGCCTGCCTCTCCCTCTCCTTCTCCCTCTGCTCCTTCCCCTGCATGTGCTCTCTCTCTCTCTCAAATAAATAAAAGAAAAAATCTCCCACTTACCACCTAAAATTATTTAAGTTCCTGAACCAACATGATATATTAGCATTGAGTAGAAATCATCATCAGAAAAATAGATGTACCTCTCTTCATTATGATGGATGTCCTGAATCTACCTAAGCTTTTAAATCCTTCAGGATTAAAACATAATCTCTTGCCTCACTCGCATTCCACTGCCACCAGCGGACTTGGCGGCCAAAGGGAAGAAGTCAGCTGCTGCCATTCATCCCACCCTCTGTTCTGCCCTGTACTTCCCCCAGCGCCAGCCCCAGCCCCAAGGGGTTACAACACTGCACAGAGTCAGTGGCAGAGCAAAAGCGCCGGCCCTGCAAGAATGCGGTCCCGGTGGGAGCTGAACGGCCCAACCCACCCACGGGGATTATAACAAGGACACCTGCTTCACCACGTGTGAATATGAGACAAAGGAAAAGACAACAGCAGTTTTTAAAAACTGATCAGTGTGTTTGAGACAACAGACTACTGTGGTAAAACTAGTGCTTCAAGATTCAGGAACTTGAACTTCACTCTGTCCTGTATCTCTAAATACTGTGTCATCAGGAAGAGACTAAAGATTGTCCTTCTCGAATCTCAGTTGTTACTCCTGCTACTGTTGTTGGGGCTGCGGCTGCTGCTGTTTCTGTTCACATAAAAATGATCGATGGATAATAAGAGAAGATGTAAGACAATACTTCTAAGGTAGTTCTGGGCTGTTAGATAAATCATAAACTAAAATATAAATGTTTAATATAATTTCCATAGGAAAACATTAAACTTAGAAGGAGTTTACTATTAAAAATGGTAAGATTACATTTTCCATGACTGAAACTCTTTATCCAACATGGCTGAGGAATTATTTAAAATGAAAATTGGTAGATTCTCACCTGTAAAAATACTCCCAACACAGCTAGTCCATCTGGCTCATGAGCTGCCTCAACAAAGCTGGGGTATTTGTCTGAATTCCAATGAACAACATGGAGCTGAAAGGGACACAATTCAAAAAAAATTTTTTTTAAATCCTTAAAAACATAAATGAAAATGAAATAGTTATATAGAGGGGCGCCTGGGTGGCTCAGTGGGTTAAAGCCTCTGCCTTCGGCTCAGGTCATGATCCCAGTGTCCTGGGATCGAGCCCCACATCGGGCTGTCTGCTCCGCAGAGAGCCTGCTTCCTCCTCTCTCTCTCTCTGCCTGCCTCTCTGCCTACTTGTGATCTCTGTCTGTCAAATAAATAAATAAAATCTTTAAAAAAAAAAAAAAAAGAAATAGTTATATAGATATTCTGGGTTTGTGCACACATGTGTATAATGTCTTCTTCACAGAATCCTCCTTTTTGCTTTTGTCTGAAAGCCAAAGACAAGTACCATGGCCGCTTAGAGTCTGTGGTATACTATAGGAAGGTCTACAGCACTAGTTAGAACACTCTGGAGCATCCTGCCAAGCCCCTCTGGTCCAAGCAATCTCCAACCATTGCTCCTGAGTGACTTAAGGCTCCTCCCTAACCTCCCACGGGTGGAAATGCAACAGAGCAGCCTTAGGTCAGATCTCGGCTGGTAGCAGAGTCCAGGAAACAAGCTTAGGCTCACAGGAGGGGGGAGAAGTCAACTGATGGTTTGTAGTAACAATCCTGCTGCTAAGGACAGGACTGATTGTTCTTGAACTGCCTAGTCAGATGTTCATCTCCATACCCGAAGACTTTTTATGACTGGAAAAAGCAAATTCTCCTTAACAGAATTATCTTAAGCAGTATTCGCACATGTGTTACCTTCTAGAATTATGTTCCAATCCTTTGCTGATAGAAAGTTTTAACGGGGACAAAGAGACTTTGTCTAGGAACAGGAATTAGGAACCAGGCACATCTGAGGATAAAAATGAGAGGCAGTTGGTGCTACTGAGGGGGGAGAAAGGAAAGAAGGGGAAAGGGAAGGAGTTGGAGGACCTGGAACTCTAGAAAATAGAAAATACACCTACTTCACAACTCTGCCCTCTTGCAAGTGGCGTCCAGCAAAATCCAAAGGGCTCCTAAAAGTTCTGCGACTGTACACAGTACCGTGTCCCAAACACACAAACAACTGTGAAACAATAACAATAAGGCAGAAAACCACCCTGGGGAGATCTTCATTCCTGATTAAGGGGAAGAACACACTACAATAGACACCAAAGGGCAATGTGCCACACTCAAACAATTTGGCCATAATCAGGAGCATGCCATGCTGTCCAAGAACCCCTGTACTAAGGACTGACCTCAGATACAATCTCCTTTCAGTGAATCCTTTGGGCACCTCAGGGGGGAAACACATATGAAGGGCTTCATGCACAAGTCACCTTTCTAGCTGCCTCTTAAAAGAGAGAACTGAGTATGTTCAAAGTCATGGTTTTAATCCCATGCTTTAAATCCAACTTCCTATTTTATAGGCAACTAATATGGGGGAATTTCTGGATAAATAAGAATTATCACAACCAGTGAGCTACAAAACTATGAAACACTCCACCACCCATAAACAATCAAGGAAGGCTGTGGGATATACAGATGGACAATACAAAGGTGGATCCCTGCGGTACCATGTTCTAAGTTGGTGTGAGATAGCTGGAGGAGGAATGAAACCCGGAAGACACTGGATGATGAAACAGAATTCATCTGGCGTACAAGACATTCCACTCTAAGGGAGGGGCCGAAAAGAACATTACAATTGTTTTAAATGGCTCTGTGCCAATCCATCAGCTCACGTTGCAAGAGATGACACCAAAGAAAGAAAAAGAAGCAAAATGATGTCTTTAAGGTTCACAACTGATTAGAAAAGGAATATGTAACTAAAGAGAGATGAATCTATATATTCTTTTCTTGGTAAAAAAAAAAAAAAACAGCAATTATTTACGGGTGCCTGGGTGGGTTCAGTCAGCTAAACATCTGCCTTCAGCTCAGGTCATTATCTTGGGGTCCTGGGATCGAGACCAGTGTTGGGTTTCCTGTTCAGCAGGGAGACTGCTTTTCTCCTCTGCCCCTCACCCCACTTGTGCTCCCACTCATTCCTTCAAATACATAAAATTGTTTAAAAAAATAAAAAATAAAAAACAACAGCTATTTAGAATATTATGGGAAACTAGAGCAAGAAAAACCTTTTTTTTTTTTTTCAAGTCTTTCTCTTTCCCACACACCTTGCCTAATTAGCACCAATAGCTTCAGAGGGACTGATACAACTTGTATTAGCATTCATATTTGTTTTTGCAGGGTTTGGGAGTTTCTTTTTAAGATTTTATTTACTTATTTGACAGAGGGAGAAGCAGACTCCCTGCTGAGTATAGACACCTCCTCCCCCAACACGGGGCTCAGCACCAGGACTCTGGGGTCAGGACTTGACCTGAAGGCAACCACCTAACCAACTAAGCCACCCAGATGCCCCACCATTTGTATTTGAATTAAAACTCAAACAAATAACAAATTCACATTTCCAGACCAACAATGACAGTTTCAGTGATTTAAGCCAATGACAAGAACTCATAGCCACAACAAAACTGGAAATGAGAAGATTCTTCCCTATTGGAAATAATCTTTTTTTTTTTTTTAAAGATTTTATTTATTTATTTATTTATTCTTGAGAGACCAGGAGCACAGGGAGAGGCAGAGAGAGGGAGAGAAAATCTCAAGGACACTCCGTGCTGAGGACCCTGAGATCATGACCTGAGCCAAAATCAAGAGTCTGACCCTCAACCACTGAGCCACCCAGGTACCCCAATAACTTCTAAATTATACTATTATTCAACTTCAGCATTTTAACTGCATACTATTGATATGTAAATTATATTTAACCTGCCAAAAATCACCATTAATATTAAAATTATAGTTTTACTATCAACTACATATTTAATATGCTTATTATATAATCTGTACAAACTGTAATCAGATGAAGTTTTAAATAAGGAGTGGATTATTAGCCTACTTTTTATAGACACACAACTCTTAGGGTAAGGTTTTTCCATGATTTAGAACACTTTACTCTCTCTCTATAATGTCACAAGTCATGAGATTAGACTCAAAGTTAAATTTTTATATGGTACACTCTAAATGTTTTCTTCCTTTCAGTTCTTTTCTTTTTTTTTTTTTTTTTTTTAAGTGGGTACAACTCGATGACAGTCATGAAGTTAGGTACAAAAGTGGTGGGAAAAACTAATTAAGAATCATTTCTACAGCTGAGCACAAAGGGATTCTTTTTAACCTGAAATCAAATGTGATTCCCAAATACCTCCATCTCCAGCCTGGACGTCTTCCTTAAACTCCAAGTCTGTACCTAATGGCCTTCTTGAATGTGAGCCTAGAATGTCTAATGGACACCTCAAACTTGATGTGTGCGCAAGAGAAAGTCAGCTTCTCTCTGCAACCTGCTCCTTCCTGTACTTGCTCATCTGAGTAAGTGGCAGAAAGATCCTCATGTTTGCACAAGCCAAAGTCTTAGGAATGTTTCTAGATTCCTCTTTCTTCTTCCTTCAATCTTGCTACCCTTTTCATTGGCAAGTTCCATGGATTTTCTTTCCTAAACATATCCCAGACTCCCCTAGCTCTCTTTACCTCCACCACTTCCATAGACCAAACCACCACCCTTGCTCATTTGAAATACTTCCATAAACTTCTAACTTGTCTCCCCATTTCAACATTTGCCTTTGCCAACATCTTTTCCACATAGGAGCAAGTTATACTTTATAAAATATAAAGTAGAACAGGACATTCCCCTGCACAAAGCTTCTATTGTCTTTATCTCAATACATCAAAGATAAATTCCAAACTTCTTACCATGCCCTACAAAGCCCAATAAGACATGGGCCTTGCCTGCTTCTCTAGGACACAGCCTATAACCTCCTCTCATTAATTCCAATCCCAGAAGCCAAAGCCTTTCACTTCCTAAATGTGCCAACTTCATTTCTGCACGAGGTCATCTGTATTTGCTGTTAAGCTCTATAGATTTGATGAGAAGCTGTATAGATTTTCTCATGGTGAGTTTTCCTAACTATTTAATCATACTACCAGATCCCATAGTATTGTTCCTAACAAAGAATTTACCATATACCATTTACTTATATGTTTATTGTCTGCTTCTAACACCCCATCAATCCTGAGGTCTGACCCAGACTTCCTCATTCTCCATCAGCATTCTTATCTCCCACCAGAAACAAGGACCCCTTCCTCTCCCTCTCTCAAACCTAATCAATCAACAAATCCCACCAAACCTGCACTGGCCACCAGCACTCCAATTAACTGAGCCATCATCTATTATCTGGAACGTCCGACAAAGCCTCCTCCTCACGGACTCTGCTTATCCACTCCTGCTTCAACCCAACTCATGCTCAAACTGTAGCATGAATATTTTTAAAATGCAAATATGATCACTTCACAATTCAAAGCCAGTTAATGGCTTCCCACCACACTCAGAATTAAGTTCACAAGCCTTACCATGATTGATCTTTGTAAAATCAGGCTCTCCAGCCTTTCCAACTTTACCTCTGGCATCTCTCCACTTCGTTCTTTGTGTGCTAATTCCACTGGTCATTCTGTTCTTCCAATATGTGACTACCCACACAAGTCCTCACACTTGGGTCTAGGCAGGGCCCCTGCTGTCTCTGCCCCTTGCCTGGCTCACTCCTGCCCATCCTTCAGGTTTAGGGTTGAGGGCCTCTTCCCAGGGAAACATTCCCTGGCTCATCCTTACTTCCTTCCAGCACGAGTAAGCTGGACAAAGGCGGGCGACATGGTGGGGTCACAATGACTTCTTAAAGAGTGAATGATTCATGAACAAATAAACAAATAAAATAAAAAAACAGCCTTAAACACATATTAAAGAATATACGAAACTCTAGTCAAAGCTTTATCTGTTTCAAGAAGGAAAGTCTACGAAGATGTCTCTTGTTCTGTAGGCAGGACTCTGAGCCTCTGGAAAATTTCAGGATAGGACTGCCCTTTTCAAGAAACAACCTGCCAGCTCAGATAAAACCTCTCGAAAGTATACTTTCAAGTCTATGACACGAGGAAGTATAACTATAAAGCAATGTGACTAAGTTCTTTTAGTTGCTTAGAAAAATTACAAAGCAGTAATCCAAAGCCAGCTCAAAACTTTCAGATTTAGAATAACGTGTTCAATTCAGAACACAAAACTTTAGAAAGCAACATGAAAACTATTCAGCAGATAATATAAACTGAGGCACCACACAGATTCAGGAGTCCCACTTTCTATATTCTTGGCATCTCTTATCCAGTGCCATGGAACACTTGGGATATACAATTTATTCCCTCCTAAAAACAGAGCAGGTCCCATATCCTAAGCAATTGGCCTCAAACAAGTGTTTTAAGTAGACAAATAGATGTTTTCATTGATAGGCTCAAAGAATAGATGTACATGTTAATGGAAGAGCAAAACTGGAAAGCTCTCTTGGCTGGATTTCTCTCAACAGCAGAACTATAAAGGAGTGTCTTAACTCCACAGCTTAGTAGCCATGAGAAAATGAAGAAAAACTTTACTTGCCTGGTAATGCTCTGTTTCACCTAGACAACTCATAAGCCAAATTACTGTCACTTAAAAAGCTTTGGTTGCATCACACAATAATTCACTCTCATCTCATAGAAAAGTTGGGTGTTAGCAATATTTAACAGTATTAAAACTTAAAGTATATTATGCTTTGTCATTTAACAGAGGATTAGAAAAAGTAAGTAGTATTAATGAATGTAATTACAAAGGAATAACTTCCCAATTTAAAAAAAGTCAATGAATGCTTTATTGCATTATGACTTCAATAATTAACAGAGATTCCCTTTTATACCTGTAAATACAGAGGTACGGTTGAGTTTAAAAGAGTTCCTGTCTTTGTACAGTAGAGTTTAGAAGAGTTCGTGTCTTTGTTTCTTTTCCCTGTAAGGAACTTCGCCACTTAATATCACTTCTACAAAATATGATATTAGTATACTCCTGTGTCTGGACCAAATAAGTACACAGTTGACCCCAAATCAAATGTCTCTTTCTCTGCCTTCTCCCTGGACTTTCAGGAAACACAACAGATATTCTAGAAAGAGTTTATAAGTTGGTATCAGACAGACGTGAGTTTAAAACCATCTCAACTGCTTCCTAGTTGGGTAAATTATTAATCTCTCTAAACCGGCTGTTTACTCATTTCTAGAAGGAGCACAATAACCCTAATCTCCCAGAGTTGGTGTAAGGCTCAGAAGGACCATGTTTATAGCTCTCATACTGATAAACTCTCCTATTGATGGAATAAAGCAATATCAGACACTGATTCCAAATTGGCTCAGGATCAATTTGCAGTCAAGAGAGTTGTCAGCTGGGTTCCTTATATCCCACCACCTAGGAAACCACTGAATCATGAATATGTGTCCGATGGCTTACCTCTGCAGCATATCTCACTCCATCCACCACGTGTTCAGAGCCATGATCATCAGCAGACCCCCAGTGAAGGTGAAACTGTCGCAAGCGGTAGCTTCCAGTGAGAGGACCCCCACGCAGAACTAAACGCCAAAATATTTCAAATTGTTAGCAAGAAGAAAATATTTATACATGCCGCTATAATCCACATCATCTCCCTGAATTATTCAACAAGTCCATGTCCACCAAGGAATTTTTTTTTTTACAAATGTGTCATTCAGTTTGCAGACAGGCATACAATTTAGGTATACCAGGAATGAATACAAACATTTTAAAAGGTTGGAAAGTCCATGATACAGATTTTTATGGGACATCTGGGAAATCACAGTGGTTTAGAAAGTAGAAGAAATTAGGAGTTCCTAAAGTAAAGAATGAGTCTGTTTATTGGAGGATGTCAGTCTCTCTGAATAAGGATGTGATATGTCAAGAGGGCCACCTTGAACTTGGGGAAGTAGCCCAGAAGCAATGGTCAGAGAACAGCTTCCAGCACTGAGAAGACTGCTCTTACTCTGTGATCTTGTATCAACTCTAACTTCAAAGCTATAGCTTTCATGTCTGTCACCTCAAGATACTAAAGCTCCCTCCTCCTAATGCTGTTTTGAAAATAGAAGAAAAGTTCAATACAAAGAACTTATCATGCCTGGTACACAACCAACATACTGGACATGTTAGCTTTATTACTATTCTATTGTTTTTAGGATGACTACAAAAAATGGGCCAAGAAGCCCATCTTCTGTACTTGAATTCTAACTTCCCAGGGAAACCTGGAATACAGGGCAAAATTAACTCTTTTTTTGGCAACAGAGTCATATCTTAAGTATACAGAAACCTTCTTAAGAGAAAACATAGCTCTAAACTCTCTCCTCCTAATTAATTTTTATTGGGCATGTTTAAAAGATATGGGGGGATAAGAAAGCATTGGGTATTCAGTATACCATACGCATTACTAATCTCCTATCAACACCTGACAGAAGTGTTAGATTGTGAGCTGCAGCCTTAATAATAGTTTGATTTAAATGACCCTCCTCTTCAGAGATTTCAGATAGGGAAACAGAGGTACAGAGTTAGAGATATCTCAAAATTGTCAGAAATGATCCATCTTTTTAGATAAGAAACAAAAGATGTTACAGGGCTCCTGGACCGCTCAGCTAGTAGAGCATGTGACTCTTGATCTCAAGGTCCTGAGTTCAAGTCCCACGTTCCACAGGGAGCCTACAGAAGCAAAAGATGTTAAGGTGTATCACGTGCAGTTTTCTACACACAGCAAGGGGAAAAAGGGAAAATACATTTGTCTAAAGCACACCCCTCGTGGGAGAGAAATGATCGAGACTGCTGTCTGTATTAACCAGTACAACTGAACTCATTTCTTCCTTACTCAACTTGACTCAGGCGAAGTTGAACATCAGTGATGAAGAGTTAGTGTGGTTGCAATCAGCAAACCTGGGAATAGTCCCAGATCAGCTACTGAATTATGTGATCTTCCAAAACTCACTTAAGCCTCTGTGGGCCTCAGCTTTTTCGTCTCTATTTGTGATCGTTCGTCTATTTTTAATTAAGAGATTGGACTGATGCTCCTTAACTTCTACAATTATCAAAAATTACCAAGGAAAAATACTGAACATGTGCAATAAAATTTGGGAGGATGTTGAATGACTGGAGGTCTCTTTAGACTATTTGGATCCAGATTTCTTTACAATAAAGATAGTTATTGCCAAAGACCTCTGAAAAATAAAAGAGAAGCATTTATATCAGACTCGAGGACTTGCTCTTTTGTTAGCTGCACTGTTAGAAACAGAGTAGTTTTACTGCTTTGAGTCTCCCACGAAGAGTGATCATGAGGGCAGAAACTCTGACTGGGTCCCTGCTGGACCCATCACCTAAGCACGGTAACTATCACAGAGCAGATGCATGATAAATATTTGATGAATGAATGAATAAAATATTTGATCTGTCTTTAAACAAGCAGTCAAAGATGATTCACAGATGAATTAATTTAAAAGGCACATTTGCCTAAGTGACTCTGTTCAGCATGGATACAATGGCATTCCAAATAAAAAGAAATCATTTTTTAAATTTTTTCTTTTTTCTTTATTTTAATTCCAGTTAGTTAACATATAGTGTGGTATTGGAATTCAGTGATTCACCACTTACCTATGACACCCAGTGGTCATTACTTCAAGTGCCCTCCTTAATGCCCATCATCCGTTTAGCTCATTCTCCCCACCCTCCTCCCCTCCAGCTTGTTCTCTGTAGTTAAGAGTCTTTTATGGTTTTCCTCTTTCTCCGTTTCCATCTTATTTTTCCTTCCCTTCCCCTATGTTCATCTGCCTTGTTTCTTAAATTTCACATATGAGTGACAGCCTGTGATAATTGCCAAAGAAATCAACAATTCTATTGTCCTTTTTTTCCCCCTTACTGTAGCATAATAAGATCTGAGCTGAAACAAAAAGCCATTCCCTCACAGATAAAAAGCAGATTAGAGTCATCAACATGGAATTAACTTTGGGAGAAGATGCAAACAACCTGGCTCAAGAGAAAGAAAGTGATACCAAAAACACACAGGGTTAGGGAAACATCCAAGAATCATGGTTGATCTCTGGAAAGCCTACTCAGAATCCAGGGTTTAAAGCAGATTAGCATAGCTCTGCTAGTTAAACAACAAAGATTGCCTTTCACTCTATATATCTTACTCCACATTTGACTGTTTCATCTACAATATCCAAACTGGGACCATAATCAGCAAATGTCTACTTATGAAGGAAGACATTCTCTTGAAGCAGAGCTCTTTTGAAGAAACACGGGTTGGGGAAAAGTGAGTCAAAATATTAAGGTTAATTTATCACTGACTTTGAGATAGTCTGTAAGAAAATAATGAAACTATAGTAAGAAATCAATACAGGCAACAAGAATTATTTTTAAGGAGAATGACATCGTGTTTTCAAGGGTCAAATTGCATCTTCCTCTGCAACTGAGATGAGTAAATAAATATTATTGTCTCCACCTTTATATGTGAAAACGAATAATCATTTCTCCAAAATCACCCTTGGTATACCTGTCCACTTATTCTTTCATTCAGAATTTTTCTTAAGTCTATTCCAAATAGAATACTCATATAAGAGGTCTACAGAGATTAAGAAACCTGAGTTAAATACCATAAAAGTTTGGAAAATGTTTAATATCTTAGTAAAAGGGTCCTTGTCATTTGTCATATGCTGCAAAGACCAACAATGTTGTGAAACTAGAAATGTATATGTTACTCCCTTGAATTTGACTTTGTTAGAAATTTGCTAACCCTACTTATTTCATGAAACTACACTGTTGTCAGTGGTCTTAAATGATAGGCAAGGCTTGCAACAAAATCAGAAAAAAAAAATTTAATAATTAACACACTTGTCTATGCATTTATTTACTGCCTATCCCACCAGCATACAAACTCTTTTAAGGCAGAATCTCTCTTGTTCTTTTTGCATCTTCAGTGCCTAGGACAGTGTCTGCATCAGTAAAAACCACTAACATAGAATAGGAAAAAGACTTCCTCTGGAGAAGCACTTCTCCATAGACTTTGGTTCATAAGGTGGGTCCTGAGTAAGTGACCTAGGAATTGCTAAAGAACATGTTCTTATGACTCTGACTCTAATGAAAGTCGTAGCCTAATCACTAAACAGTTCTCTGAAGTAAAGCTACGTGAACAGCACATCTGTATTTTGCTTGCATCTAGGAAAAGAGGAACCAAACAGCACAAAACTGTCAGGATTGTACTGTGAGAGAGAGACCAAGGCCATAAATGTTTCTGGTCCCCGGGGCCTGAATTCTTTATGGAACCAGGAAAGTCTTTATTCAATCTGGCTTCTTTTGCTCTGAGCATATGCACACCACATTACTCTCTCATTGCTCATTCATTCAATGATTCTGAAGAGCTTACTTACAGGCCTGCAACTATGTTCAAGGCTAATTAAGTATGGGATGCTGAAAATAAGGTCATCCCTACCCTCAAGGAACTTACAGTCTAGTGAAGGGAAACATCATTACACTAAAGCTTTGTAATGTCTACATTGTCACAAATCAGCAATTCCGTTTCCTGCAGATCTGGGCTTCTGGGAGGGATCACACAACTAAGATATCTTTCCCCCAGATCTTTTTCTGTTTTGTTTTGGTTTCTTTTCTTTTCTAACGTATAACTTCAGATCTTGTGAATTTGGTTGATTTCACGTAGTTACCTAGAACAACGTAACTAGATCTTGACAACTAGACTGAACTGAGAAATTAATAATTTCTAGAGGTGAAAATTAAAGAATAAACACTGAACTCATCAAGTCACTGGTATTCCTAGGAGGCCTTTCTTAATGAGAAATCAGCTTCCTTTTGATATCTTTAAAAAATTTCAGCACAACATATCTCATATATGGTAAGGATACAGACCTGTTATGTATTCTGTGTTATTATTAGTAGTTATTAATATTGTTAAGTGCTTACTATATGCCAGGAACTCTCATTTATTAAAATAAAAAATTAGTGGGCGCCTGGGTGGCTCAGTGGGTTAAAGCCCCTGCCTTCGGCTCGGGTCATGAACCCAGGGCCTTGGGATCGAGCCCCGCATCGGGCCCTCTGCTCAGCGGAGGGCCTGCTTCCTCCTCTCTCTCTGCCTGCCTCCCTGCCTACTTGTGATCTCTCTCTCTCTGTCAAATGAATAAATAAAATCTTTTAATAAATAAATAATTAGTACAACAGCTTTTAAAAATTAAATATTCAAACAACGAATAATCCACTAATACTTAGGTGTCAAATGGTAAGTATTAATTGACTTCTGGTGGTTTGTAATTTTATTGGGACTTCACCTATGTAGACTAACTTGTCCTGTACCATAATGCCTTATCAATTTTCTTTGTCCTCCAGGAAACATCATACCAAAAAAAAAAAAAAAAAAATGTTAACTGAAACACACATTTACTGAGTACCTATTGTGTGCAAGGCACCATACTAGACAGATGAATAAGACAAAGCTATTGCCCACAGGGAGTCTTCAGCTGAGTGGGAAGAGAACCAACCAGCAGTTACAATGCAATGGGGGAAGTTCTGTGATAGGACAAGTCTGGGGTGCCACAGGGAGAGTTGTGGGGCCAGTCAGGTGAGATTCCCAGAGCTGAGATCCTGTCTGAGTACGGAAAGCCCAGAAGCTACGGTGAAAATGCCCTTGTCTTTCCTTACCAGATTATTATTTCTCCTCTACCACAGCCAACAGGCCTTCTTCCCCCAGAATTTCATATCCTCCTGCCCCCTTTTTACCTTTTTTTAAGATTTTATTTATTTATTGGACAGAGAAAAAGAGAGCCCACAAGCAGGCAGAGGGGCAGGCAGAGGGAGAGAGAGAAGCAGGCTCCCTGCTGAGCAAGGAGCCCAATGCGGGACCTGATCCCAGAATTCTGGCATCAGGATCTGAGCCAAAGGCAGACACTTAACCAACTGAGCCACCCAGGAGCCCCTGCCCCCTTTATAAAGTTAAATTTATAAAGTCCTTTATAAAGGACTATTAAAATTCTAATGGGTGACGCACTGGAGGTTAACCACACGGAATGCAACTTCCCAGACAAAGAAGCCCTACAAGGACCATGAGGAAGGTTGCATGTCTGGTTTTTTGATTGGTGGGATTCAGAGTTAATTTTGGTCAAGAATGTCTTCTTTACAAAATGGAAACCGTTTTCTTCAAATCAAAGTGGTTTGCTACAGAAAGTATCTTTGTGTTTTTTGTAGTTTACCAAAGAAAAAGAAAAGCTAACAATTTATTTTAACTATAGTGGTTTCTACTTTTTCACTGATTTAATACCCAGAATAACCATGAAACATTCTTTTATCTTGAGAAAAAAGAATGAGAATCGTGACCCATATTTATGTAGTTTCTGTCTCAGAGGGTACTAAGTACTTCACAGACATTTCCAATTAACCCTGGTAATTTTACTGTGATCTAGATAAGAGAGAAACCTTCACATTGGGGAGAGGGCACACATTACCAATCACAGACACAGTGTCAAATCTGGAAACACAAACAAACTGATTCCCCTGGGTTAACCCAAAGTAGAGGGAAAACAGGAGGAAGAGGGAAAGAGACAGGGAGAAAGAGGAAGAGAGAAGGAGGGAGAGGAAGAAAAAGAGAGGGAGAGAGTAAACCTTAGTCATCATCAAATAAATTAGAGTAGGAATTTTTTATGACTAAGGCAGCTCACATTTATAAATAAAAAAACTTTGCAATATCTGGGTGGCTCAGTTGGTTAAGCATCTGACTCTTGGTTTCAACTGAGGTCATAATGTCAAGGTTGCAAAATCAATCTCCACGCTCAGCAGGGAGTCTCCTTGAGATTCTCTTCCTCGCCTTCTGCCCCTCCCCTCACTCATGAGTTCTCGCTCCCTCTCTCTAAAATAAATAAATCTTTAAAAAAAAAAAAAAAGCTTAAAGCTTTAGATGAAGGACAATTAATCACTTCTTACTCTAAAATTAGGAGTGGATAGCCTCAAGTTTTTATGTTTGAGATATATGCAGTATCAAACTATGATTATGGATGGTATAAACTTTATACTCAGGAAGCTTGGACTATTTACAATGTACCCATCAACCATATCTATTAATACAGTTTCATAAAACTGAGGGCTTGAAGACAACTGAATATAGTATATAAAAAGCGAGATCCCCCATCTCCCCCACAAGTTAAAAATACGTCTTAATCTTTCTTTGTGCATTTTTCCTCAATGCACTGATGAAAATACATCTTCTATGAATTTGACATATATGAGAAATTTTGTGGGCTTATAATTTTTGCTAATGATATAGTATCACATAAATACAGAATATTATTACTAACCTAAATCTCACTTAATGAATAAATCTTCTTCCAATTTAGGATTTTTATAATTTAACTATATTTTTCATTAATAGACCAAATACAGCATTATCCTAATATTGGACTAAAAAATAATTTGTCAGAAGCCTTAAGAAGTATTACAAAATTTGATTCTCTCTAATTTCTCTCATCCAAACTTTAAACTGGGTATCATCCATTCCTTGGGAGTTGATAATGCTTGAAGAAGGATTAAATGTTCATTTTAGGGAAATTCTCTTTTTCTACTTCATCTAGTTATCAAATTAACAGTAAACTAAAGTTTTATTCAGTTGGTCCATGACTTATTCACAGTGTGAAAGACATTATCCTATGAAACAGTGTAATAAAACTTTTATTACAAGCTCTAGTAAAGTACTGATAAGAAACACACAATCCATAGGTATTTTAAATATGAAAGATAAGAAATCATAATCATTCAAGACCCTCATCTCCCACCAAAAAAAAAAAAAAGAACCAACCTGATTTGTCCTCTGTGTCATCAAAGTCAACGCTGAAGGAATGGCCACTATTACTGATGATTTTGGCTGAGTTTGCATCATACTTGATACTAAGAGGTCGCAGGGAAGAATCATATTTCACTTCTTTGGTTTTAATCTCAATCGGTGATTGCTGATCCCCATCAGCAATAGGGAAAAATTTATTCCAATGAATAGGACCTTAAATATATAGAGCCAAAAGAAAAGAACTAATTAAGTTACTTCCTTTACCAAACAAGTGCACTGTGCTCCAGTTGAAAGAAAAACAAATTAGATCATCATCCTCAGGGCATTTATATCTAATTTTTTTTAATAAGACTAGTTGCTTTTATTATGGGTATAAAAACCTCCTGATTTGCCTTAATTCATTTGCAATTAACTATATGGACAAAAAGCATGTAGGTTTTAAAAAGTACTTTCTAGGGATGCCTGGGTGGTTCATTCAGTTAAGCATCCCACTCTTGGTCTGGCTCATGATCTCATGGGCCATTCTGTTGGGCTCCCCACTCAGCAGGGAGTCTGCTTAAGATCCTCTCCCTCTGCCTCTCCCCACCCTCTGCACACACGTGTGCTCTCTCTGACTCTCTCTCTCTAAAATAAGTAAATCTTTAGGGAAAAAAAAGTACTTTCCAAACTACAAACAACAGCACAATTCATCACTGAAAACAATGAGTTTCAGTTTCAGCTTGAAGAATGATCTGCGGTAGCTCCAGTGGTCAACAAGTTCATGGGATGAAAGAATTAATGGAACTGAAAAAGCTATGTAGCAAAAAAAGGGTTCAGTTCTATTCCTATTTCTTTCTTCTATCACTCACTGTTGTCCTCGGGTGTCACCCAAGCCTCGCTCAGTTGCCGCTGATGTGCAACAGGAACACTAAGGAAATATATAAATTTTTTATACAGCATAATCCAAATAAAATAGCTGCACCACATAAGGAAATGTAATATTGTTGATTATCTTCAGGGGAGTCAGGTAACAATTTCTTTCTTTCTTTCTACATTTCGAAGGGCCTTCTGAGGTTATTTTGCCAGTGTTACATTTGAATTCCTACACAAGGGACAATTGTCATCCTGATCCTCTACTCAAAAAGTTAAAATTGCATCTAGTTCCCAAGCCAGACATACTTGGTAAACTGACATGAACCAATAAGCGGGCAATTCGCTTGCCTACACTCTTCATTTCTCTGGGAGACTTGATTCAAGTTCTGCCTCCCCAAATCAAGAGCAAGATTCAAGAGCTTCAAGTAACCTCTAACTCATTTCAGACATGAGTAGTCACTATAGTTTAGAGGCTCTTCTTGTCTACTATGCCTGCAATTCACGCAATAACCACCAGGGCGGCAGAGCACAGGGCTACTGACCAAGCTTCTCCCTGTTTTCCCTAGATTTCTCTAACGTTCAAGTACTTATTAAAATTACATAGCATGACAATTAAACATTTGTTACTGACAACAACAACATTTTTTTAAAGGTTTTATTTTTTTATTGGAGAAAGAGAGAGAAAATATGAGTAGGGGAGGGGCAAAGAGGGAGAAGCAGGCTTCTCACTGAGCAGGGAGCCAGACATGGGGCTTGATCCCAAGACACTGGGATCATGACTTGAGCCAAAGGAAATCGCCCAACCAACTGAATCACCCAGGTGCCCTACAACAAATATTTTTTAAAGATAAGATTTAGAATGACATTTCAAGAAATGCAAATACATCACAATTATCACCAGCTTCAATCTCCAAACATAATGCTCCATATTACTCTTCAATTTTGCAAAGGAGAAAGCTTATGCTCTTTCCTTCACATATGCTTCAGGTATAAAAAGTCAGAGCATGACTATGTAACTATACACACAACTTAAAAGCTCTTCTCTTACGAACTGACACTTTGGACTTCAAAGCAACTTGAACATCAAAAGCCCTTGCCTACAACTTATTACAGAAAAAGCATTACGTTTCCTGATTTATTAAGTACTCCAGTTTACCTTTCTAGTACTTTCTCTGTGCAATCTAGTCCTTGCTTTAAGTGAAAGTTTTCCTATCTCACTGTCACCAAGTATGGCTTAACCTGCTAAGAATTAGATTTTGAATATGTGATGCATATATCACAAAATGTTGTTGACTTTTTTCTTTCTCTTCCTAATTCCTTTACTCTCCTATTGCCAATCCTTTATAACAAGAATATGTTAAAAGCAGAGGCAACCCAAAATAATATAAAAATAATCCCATTTTGCATAAATTATTCAATATCATCTATTAACCGCCATAGTTTAACCACCTTTTTAAAAATTTTTCCATCCAACTTTAAACCCATTTAAACATAGTTCTTAAGTAGAGATATATAGTGATTCTTCCACTGATTCAACAACTTTTTTTTTTTAAGATTTTATTTATTTATTGGACAGAGAGATCGCAAGTAGGCAGAGAGGCAGGCAGAGAGAGAGGAGGAAGCAGGCTCCCCGCTGAGCAGAGAGCCCAATGCGGGGCTGGATCCCAGCACCCTGAGATCATGACCTGAGCAGAAGGCGAGGCTTAACCCACTGAGCCACCCAGGCACCCCTGATTCAAGACATGTAGTTTTCAGTGTCACATTCCCTAACCTGAACCAATGAAACTATCACAGGTTAGTGCAAGAACTCTAAGTTTTTGGTGAAGGTAGTCCCCCCTTCCCAATGCCTCAACTCATGGTGTTCCATTTTATCATTGCTACTATACCCAGTTTAAGTTTCTTTTCAACTGCTAATTCACTGCTTCTGTCAGTGTAAACAGAAAACAAGCAACCAAACTTGCCCGGTCAGGTTCAACATATTTCCAGTAGGATTTTGCCACAGTTGATCTACTTACAGGTATGGTCCTTAGAAAGCTATTGCATCTAAAAGCAGGAAATGACCCTATAATTCTTAGCAGAAATATAAAATCACTCCTTGGTAGTGGCTTTTCAGAGATAAATTTTTTAAATTTCTGAAGATGAGCTCCATTGGAGCCACTATTTTCTAACATATAAACATATTAAAGAGTGATCAGTACTCACTGATTGAAAACACTCTTTTTCTTCCTAACTATCGTGAGGGCACGGTCGATACCCAGTAACCATTAAATAACAAAAATTAAAACCATTTCAGCAAAGAGGGAAATTAAAAGAAATTTGTTTTGTGTTTTTCCCCCAAACATAAATTGAAAAGTAGCAAAAGTATGAGATTATAATTATAGTTTTAGTCAAAAAGAAATTCACCTAAATTATACCTTTTATTATTAAAGTTCTAAATTTCACCTGCTGCCATTTTTAAACTGGCAAGTCAATCATAACCTCAAAAAGGCTACAATGACAAATGAAGCTTTTCTGTTCCTTTGTGAAAATAAACTTTCTATAAAATTTGACTGTATGGTACTGTTCAATAATATACATGTTAATCCAAGGAAGTATTATTATTATTATTCACAGATCTAATTTTGACAGTGATTCCCTATCAGGCTTTCTTGGTGTCACTTTGCAGTTATTTCAAATAATTGAAAAATTATTTCAAATATTTTTTTAAGATTATTTATTTATTTATTTGACAGAGAGAGAGAGAGAGATCACAAATAGACAGAGAGGGAGGCAGAGAGAGGGGGGGGGGGAAGCAGGCTCTCTGCTGAGCAGAGAGCCCGATGTGGGACTTGATCCCAGAAACGTGAGATCATGACCCGAGCCAAAGGCAGCGGCTTAACCCACTGAGCCACCCAGGCGCCCCCAAATAATTTTTTTTAGGATTTTATTTATTTGACAGAGAGGGAGAGATCATAAGTGGGGGGGGGGGCTTCAGGCTCCCTGCTGAGCAGAGACCCCCCCCCCTCCATGCGGGAGCTTAATCCCAGGACCCTGAGATCAGGACCTGAGCTGAAGGCTTAACCCAGTAAGTCACCCAGGTGCCCCTCAAATAATGGTTATTTTGATGATATAGTATATAGAAGAAAAAAGTATACATTTTATTATAACTGTCACTCCCATCAATAAGTACATGTTCACCAACATGCTAAAATTTGAATGATCCTGTCTCTGCAAACAGGGTGTGGGAGAGGGAGAAAGGGTGAAGAAGTAGCCTGAAGTATAACTTCATTTTTTTCAGAAAGAACCTAAGTCTTCCTAAAGCTAACAGTACCAAATTGCCATGGCAATATTTTATAGTAACAATTTTAAGAAAATTGCAGTATTTTGGTGGCCAAGAAGGCAACTTCAATCTCCAGGGTTGCAATTCAGTTATTAAAATTTCTTAAGTATAGCTTCAAATGTTTTGCATGATTTGTTTCCTCTAGGTGAATAATTAAAAACCTGAAAGCGAACTTGTCCTCAATTCATTAAAGTATGTCATCAGACTTCTAATCTCCGTGCCTTTCACTGATAAGTAGTTACTAGGGAAAGTGCTCGGCTTTTCAAAGGAAAGTGAATGGACGCGAGACGAAGATTTCGGGGTCCGGGGAATCTTCACGGGGGTAACGCACGCCAACCCTCACCCCCACCATCAACACCCGCCAAAAGACGCTTTTCCTGCCTACACAAGACTAAGCCTTCCCTCCACTTCCTGCATTCAGCTTTGGGGAAAGCCGCCCCATTTAAAGAGGAACCAAAAAGTTTCTCGCAAGTGCGGGATCAGCAGCGTGTGCTCTGTCCCCCACAGCCGCCCCCCGAGCAAAGCCCTCCCTCGGACCTGCAGAAGGCGCTCACCGTTGTGCTCGCCGTATCCCCAGCTGAGCCGCGACATGGTCCCTCGGGTGAGAGGCAGAGGAAGATGTGGCAGGGCAGCGAGAGGAGGGAGCGAGCGGGGCAAGCGCGCGAGGGGGCGGAGGCGGCGGCCAGCCTAGGGAGGGTCCGCCCGCCGCCGCCTGGCAGATACCGAGCGGTGAAACCCCGGGGCCAGGGCGCTAACGACCTCGCCCGCCAGGGGACAGCGGCGTGCAGGAAGGCGGCCGCACCTCTGAGGGCGACCCGGGGCGGTGGCGCTGAGCTGGGGCCAGGGGCAGGAGTTTGAACTCCAGAGAGCGAGAGTGGGCTTGATAGAGAGGCAGAGGGGAAGGGTGGGAGGAGGCAAAGAAAAAGAGAAGGGTTTCCAGAGGGGATTTTCTGCTTCCTGAGAAGTAGTCACCCCGGGAAAGGGTCGCTTAGAAGGCTATCCTGGGAATGAATGAATCACCTGAGCCTGAAGCTGTCAGGCTGGGAAGCGGGGCTGCTCATGGAGACAAGGTCGTTGATGGTGGCGGTGGTGGTGGTTACAAGTACAACACAATAATGACGATGGCAACAGCCACAGAAATAATTTAGTTGCTATTCATTAAGGGCTTACCATAGGCCAGTGTCTGAACCAAGACATTTACCATTTTGCCATTAGATCCTCAACATTCCTTTGAGGCAGATATTATAATTGCCCCCAGAGGCTTAAGAGAAGCTAAGTAACCTGCCCCGGTCGGTCACGCTGCTAACAGGTCCCGAGAGTTCCTACTAAAAAGGGTCGGATGTCCCTTCCCTTCCCCAGCCTGGCTCCGCGGCCCATTCATCCTGTTCCCTTCCTATCTCTCCCTCAGCAGGCTGTGGCTTGAGGAGTGAAGGTACCAACCTGATTATTGATTCTTGGCCCAGAAGTTCTGCTGCCCTTTTGTCCCCACTGAGAGGAGGGTGTTCATTCTGTCTTGTCTTGGATGCATGGTAGGATTGCTGTCCTAGGGCTGAAAGCAGAGCTGAACTGACTCCAGAGCCTTGAATTTCTGTCCTAGAGTAGTGGGTGTTCTGGGCTCAGAGTGAAAAACAAAGAGAACTCTGAGACCTGCCAGGATTATAATTACTGTTCCAGCTGCAGAAGGGTTTGAGTGGGGTCAATTTGAAATTTCAGACCGAACTGTGCAGTGTTATTTATGGACAGACTAAGGCAAAGAACTTCTCCATGGTCATATGAGCCTTCCATAAGAGATGTAAGAGTGGCTCTTCAATGATCATCATCCACTTTCTCTCGCCATCCACACAGCAGCTGCTTAATGTGGTAATTGCAAGTCCCAGGAGGGTACCTCTTTTGGTAACCACTGTACTGTTTAGGGACCACTAAATAAAGATCAATTTGAATAATTCTTCTTTAGACCTGACCTAAATACCCCATAGTGCAGCCTGCACTTCCTTCTGCTTCTGTAAATCTTAATGAGGTTAGAATGCAATGGGAAAAAATTTTTATACAGCCATAAGTACAATCAAATCTATGCTCCTCTTATACCTAAGGGAAAGCACAAGCTTTCTCTTCCATATTCTCTGGCACAATTGGGTTCATTTATGCTGGCATAGTAGTGGCCAAACTTTCAAAGTTTTACCTATATTTCACTTTCACTACAAAAGACAAAATACATATATGTATATATTTATAGGCAAATATATATTAAAGTACTGTGCTCCAAAATACACAAAAATTCTTGAAAACTCCACAGTAAGACAACAACCTGATGAAAAAATGTTCCAAAGACCTTAACAGACATCTTACCAAAGAAGATACAGATATTGCAAATAAGCACATGAAAGATGCTCCACATCATATGTCACCAGGAAAATACAAATTAGGACAATAATGACATACTACTACATACCTAAGAGAATAGTGAAAATCCAGAACACTGGCAACACCAAATGTTGGCAAGGCTGTGGAAGTATAGGAACTTCCATTCATTCATCATGGGAATGCAGAATGGTGCAGCCACTTTAGAAGACAGTTTGGCAATTTCTTACAAAACTAAACACACTCTTACCATACGATCCAGCTATCACAGTACTCAGTATTTATCCAAGTGAAGAGTTATAAAAATCTGCACATAAAAGCCACATAAAAATCTGCACATGGATGATTATAGCAGCTTTATTTTTAATTGCCAGAACTTGAAAGCAACCAAGATGTCCTTCAGTAGGTGAATGGATAATTAAACTATAGGGCATCCAGACAACTGAATATTATTTAACACTAATAAGAAATGAGCTATCAAGCCATGAAAAGACATAGAAAAACTTCAATGTCATACTGGTAAATGAAAGAAGCCAATCTGAAGACTACGTACCGTATGCTCCCAACTATATGGTATACTGAAAATGGCAAAACTATGGAGAGAGTACAAAGATCAGTGGTTGCCAAGAGGGGGGGCAGGTGGTGCTGAGTAAACAACACAGAAGAATTTTAGGGCAATAAAAATACTCTGTATGAGGAGCACCTGGGTGGCTCAGTCGGTTAAGTGTCCAACACTGGATTTCAGCTCAGGTCATGATCTCAGGGATGTGAGATGGAACCCTGCATCAGGCTCTGTGCTGGGCATGGTGCCTGCTTAAGATTCTCTCTCCCTCTTTCTCTCTCCTTCTTCTCCTTACCACACTCCCTCCTTTTCTAAAAAAAATACTCCATATGATATTACATTGATTCGTACATGTCATTATACATTTGTCCAAAGCCACAGGATATAAAACACCAAGAGTGAACCCTAAGGTACACTATTAACTGTGGGTGATAAGGATTTAAGTTCATCATTTGAAATAAATATAGCCTCTGGAGGAACAAGTTGATAATGAAGGAGCCTAAGCATGTTGGAGATTTTATGGGCTCTGTCTGTACCTTTCTCTCAATTTTGTTGTGAATCCAAAATTACTCTAATAAATAGCTTTTTTTAAAAAAATTAGCAAAATAGGGACACTTGGGTAGCTCAGTTGGTTAAAGCCTCTGCCTTTGGCTCAGGTCATGATCCCAGGGTCCTGGGATCGAACCCCGCATTGGGCTCCCTGCTTGGCAGAAAGCCTGTTTCTCCCTCCCCCACTTCCCCTGCTTAATTTCCTCCTCTCACTGGGTCTCTGTCAAATACATAAATAAAATCTTTTTTAAAAATTAGCAAAATAAACTCACAAAATACTAATGAAGTCATGTAAAACACAAACACACACATACACACACACACACACACACAGAGGAGGTAGCATGTAGGAGGTACACTGCTAAATTTGGGACAATTTGGCCATCAAAAAAAATAACAGTAGTAATAGACTGTGACTTCCACTCCCCAAAATATCCATGAGTCCATAGTGATATTGAAAGAGAGAGAAAATGCTTCTTTATGAGAGAATGCAAGCTCTAAATACAGATAAAGTGGTAGAATTATAAAACCATCAATATTGCAAGACTGGTGTAATATCTGGTTCAGGTAAGGATTAGTAACGAGTGTTAAAATTTCTAGGTGAAATGCTATTAGGGATTAGGATATTCATTCAGCCTGGGATTAAGAGACAAAATACATGTCACAACCAAACGTAATGTGTTACCCTCAACTGGGTCCTAGATTGGAAAGAAAGACATGATCCCTGCATTGGGGACAGTTAAAGAATTGTAAACACAGACCACATACAGGTGATATTATTGAATTGATGTTAATTTTCATAGATGTGGTGATGGTACGGGCAATACTTTAGGAGATGAATGTCAAAGCAATAGGGCCGAGGTAACTTCCTGTCTGAGATTGACTCTCAGATGTCTCAGTCGAAAATTGGTGAATTTTGCTGAAGGATGTCCTCATGTTACAACTCTTACTTTTTTTGTTGTTGTTAAGTTTTAAATTTTTCAAAAAAAAAAAATCTGGGTTGACGGAAACCTTGTATTTCCTCCAATTAATGACCCACTAGCTTGCTAAATAACCTTTTATAACTAGGTGTGGGTTTTCTCCTTAACAAAGAACCTTTGTCTCCAGGTTCATAACCATGAAGTGTTAACACGTAGAGGAAGATTAACACTGATCAGGGAACCCAAGATTCCTGACCAAACATGTGGCCATAATCTCCACTTCACTCTTGATTCAATTAGATCCAGTTCAAGTATCTTTGCAACAAAGCATGCTTAAGTCAGATCATTTCTTCAGTGATCACTGTGTGTTACGAACAGCATTTATAAGTGATAACTCTAGCCATAAAAATATTTCATTAAGAATGGTAACATATTGAGAAAATACCAAAGTATGAATTAGTATTGTTCTATGAGGGCACAAATAAATATATACAGACTCTTCCTCTAAGATGCACGTTTTTTCAGGGATTCTTTTTAGAAACTGATTGTGAACCCAAGTGGCTATTATTATATGGCTTTTCAAGCAGTAAACTGAGAAGAACAAAGTTCCTCAGTTACCTAGAGAAGCAGGGCACACATTTGAGGACATAGCCCCAATTTACAGAGTCCCAAGTCCAAGGTGTTCCACTCTGTGCCCATTTCTTTCATTCAAGTCCTGTGATTTGCACAGCTGGGACTTATTAACCACAGGAATGTCTTATCACTTGATATCTTTGGAGAGTGTGGGTTTTATGGAGCTGATACTATGTGGGGGTTTTGATTTCTTTAATGTCCCATTCCTAAGGTTATCTTAAGGTTATTCTAAGGTTAGGATTGTGTAAGGCAATCTCCTAAAGGGGCTAAAGGAACTTGCCCAAGTGACGCAGGTTTCATGTCAAGATGGGAATATTCAGACCAGAATTGAAAAGGTAGCTTTGGTGAATCACCTCTCAAATCACTTTCCAGATAATAACTTCAAGAAACTGGAGCCAAATATTTTGTCCTGTATTGTCAGACAAGAATTTAATTAATTGTTATTAGCTTGGAATGGCTAATTTGGAAAGAAGTCAGTTTCACTCTATTGCTGTCAACTCTTTGAAATATAATGACAGATAGAATGAGTGGTGCTAACAGGCATTCTGTCATCAGCACTTATAAGGTTCACCTACCCCCTTTTGTCCTCTAGGGAAGGACAGTGTGTTCTCTCAAGAGCAACACCCAAATCCTCATCTCACCATCAAGCAAGGTTTGGTAGATCCCCTGCTCCAAGAAGTTCTCTGCTGGATACCACCATTTTACCACAAAGATTTGATGCACTAGCCCTACCTAGCAAAACTTTCCACTCCCACGAAACATATACCATTATACCCTTTATAACCTCTGAGTCCAACTCTGCTTCCTCTTGATCATTGCCATTAGCATTCTAATACATTCTAGAATTTCCTCTTTTTAGAAGTAAAATCACTCCCTGAACATACACATAGCTCCCATTTGCTGCCCATCCATACTGTTCGGTGTTCATTCCTTGGGTTCTTTTATACCCAACTGTATTAGTAACCTTTCTCCAGAAAAACAGAATCACACATTGTCTCTCTCTCTCTCTCTGTGTGTGTGTGTGTGTGTGTGTGTGTAAAAGAGATTTTGTGTAAGGGATTGGCTCACACAGTTATGGATACTGACAACTCCTGAGATTTACAGGATGAGCTGGCAAGCTGAAAACTCAAAAAAGCCAAGCCAAGCATGATGCTAACCTTTTTTCAGTAGAGGGACATCACAGAAAAAGACTGTTTCCCTGGTTTTTGTGTACTGCATTTTTGTTTTCTTCTTGCTCCCACTGGCCTTCTGACAGAGAGAGGTGTGAGTAGACATGCAGGGGCGCAGTGGCCCAGCCTCATGCCAAGACTGTGCAGTCCCTCAGCAAGTCCACAGTCCCAGCCCCAAACCAGTAACCCTCTCCTCAGAACTCCTGAAGCAAACACCACACATCTCAGCTCTCCTGCCACCCTGCCGGCAAGCAGATGCCTCAGTCCTCTGCACACCTACCCACAAGCCTCAGGCAGTCTGCACCCTGGTGCTTCTGACACAGACACTGCCCTCTAAGTTGTGTATCACCCTGCAGAGACATGGTTCCCAATCCCGAGTTCCGCTGCACCCCTTCATGCCAGACTTGGCCCACTGAACCCCAGAGGAGTGTCTCCTGCTTGCCTGGCAGCTATGGACCAACTCTGCCATGGGGCATCCCATGAACTTCTCTGCCATCCATCCAGTGGGCTACAACCACACCTCTCCAGTGATCTGAATCCCAACCTTGGAGGGGAGGGCAACTTCCAAGTTCGTCCTTCCTTGGAAACTCCCCCTTAGCCGGTGGATATTCTTTATAGTTCTCTTACATCTTATTCCTTGGTATAGTTAATTCCTTATGTCAACTTTTCCTGTTAAAAATTATTGTATGTGGGGCACCTGGGTGGCTCAGCTGGTTAAGCAACAGCCTTTGGCTCAGGTCATGATCCTGGAGTCCCAGGATCGAGTCCACATCCAGCTCCCTGCTCAGTGGGGAGTCTGCTTCTCCCTCTGACCCTCCCCCATCTCATGCGCTCTCTCTCTCTCTCTCTCTCTCTCGCATTCTGTCTCTCTCTTAAATAAATAAATAAATCTTTAAAAAAAATTGTTGCATGATTTTTGTCTCCTCGTTAGAACTTAACTAACACAATTACATCTTTCGCATTTTTTGTCTTACTAAGTCTTGTAATCTGATGTGTATTTCACTCTTACAGAATACCTCAGTTTAGGCTAGCCCATTACAAGTGACTGATAGTCACATGTGGTGAGTGGCTACTGTATTGGGCAGCATAGCATTAGATCCACTGAACTGCATCCAACTGCTGCAATTTAAGGTCTGAAATGGAATCAATTCTTTCCTCCCCATCTCAGTTTCCTTCCCACAGTTTTCTGTCTTATTAAATGGCACCACCCCCCACCCAATTGTGCAAGTCAAAACTTAATAGTCATACTGATTCTTGCTTTTCTTTTTTTCCCTTCCCCTCCAAATTTTGTCTATTTTAATCTCTAAACAACCAGTTGATATGACAAAGAAATAAAACAGAAAATTAAACTGTAAATGTGAAACAAGATTCCAAAGATGAGTAATTTTCAAAAGGCCTTCCTGCTATTTCTTCCTAATCAAAATCTCAGCTTCTTAAAAAGTAGCAAGACTCCAGCTCAATAAGGATGTGGTGAATTTGGAATGCTCATACACTCTTGGTAGAATTGTAAAATATACGGTCTTTCTGAAAACAATTTGGTAATATAAATCAAGTATTTTAAGTATTTATAACCTTGGGTTTTATTCCTAGGCAGGCTCCCCAAGAAAATATTAAGAGATCCTCTCAAAGGTTTATGCACAAATATGTTTATTATAATGTATTTATAACAGAATGTCAGTCATAAGAGAGTTGAAGTAACTTATTATATATCAAAAAGACATAATTTTAAAAAGACATAAATATATTTTCAATGTACTTATTAATAAGTATATATGCTTATATTTATAGATTATAAATTTTTACCTGGAAAGAAATTCCAATTTTTAATAAACAACACAGCATAACTGCTTAGGAAAAAAAAAGCTGCAAAGAAATATATTTTTGAAAATCTGAGTCATAGAACTTATTCACTGTTCAAAATATTTATGAGATTACCTTTAGATGCTAGGCAGTTTTGAGGTCCCTGGGTGGTGCAGTTGGTTAAGCGTCTGACTCTTGGTTTCAGTTCAGGTCATGAGCGAAGGGTCCTGATCTCAGGGTCATGAGATCGAGCCTCAAGTCAGGCTCTAACTTAGCATGGCGTCTGCTTAAGATTCTCTCTGCCTCTGACCCTCCCTGCCTAAAATGAATGAATGAATGAATAAGACAGGCATATATGAAAATAAAAGAGAGTGGAAGTCATAGTGTATGGTTTCTGAGTCTAAGTCATAAAAGACATTGCAGTTTCCCACTTGCTCTCTTGGATCACTCAGCCTGATGATAGCCAGCTTCCACACTGTAAGAATACCCCAACAGCCCTACAGGGAAGTCTCCTGGAGAGGATTTCAGGCATCCTGGCACTAATCAGCACCAACCTACAGCCACAGGAGTGAGTTCCCTTGCAAGTAGATCCCTCAGACCCAGGCAAGCCTTCAGATGACTGCAGGCCCAGCAAACACCCAACTGAACCTCAGGAAAGACCCTGAGCCAGAACCATAAAGCCAAACCCCTCCCAAATTCCATACACACTAAAATAATGAGATGGTAACCAAGGATTGTTGTTGTGAGTGACTGAATTTTGTGGTGACTTGTTGTGTATGAGAGAACTAATACAGCAGCAAACAAACAAAACCAGACAGAAGGCTCTGCCTGTATGGAGCTGACATTCTAGCAGGAGGAGACAGATTCAAAAACAAAATGAATAAATATATTATTGTATGGGACAATAGTGTGATAGCAGAGAAGGAATGTAGGAAGACTTGGAACTTTATAGAAGTAGTCACTTTATAGAAGCCCCCACTGAGAAGACAGAGCGAAGGTCTGAAAAATGGTGAGAAAGGAGCCTGGTAGATATTTAGGAAGAGAGTGCTCAAGGCAGAATGGTCCAGAAGGAGGAACACACCTGGCATGGATTACAGAACAGGAGGAAAGCAGTGGTGGCAAGGGGCAGTCACATATGGCTTCAAAGGCTGTAGTAAGCACTCTGGTCTTTATTCTGAATGACGTGGGGAACTATGGGGATTTTGAGCTGAGGAATGACATGATTTGCTTAACATTTTGGCAGGATTCCTCTGGCCACTGGGTTTGCATAGAGATTAAAGCGGGAGAACCAATTAGAAAGCTATTCCGATAACCCAAATGAGAGGAAGGTAATGGAGAGTAAAATCAGAATGTAATCATTGCTGGGGTGTTTTTTGTTTGTTTGTTTTCTTCTTTACACTTTTCTGAATTTTCCATTTCTACAAAGACCCTTCATGACTTTTCTAATCCAAAAGAAAATCAAGTCTTTAAGGAGCCAAATGTTTGTGAGAACTTTAAGTCCTCAGTATTTCTTGTTTGTTAAAATATAGATGGCCATGTAATTCTTAGTAGGATTTCAGCACATCAGGTTTGCTATAAAACACAAAGAAAAAAGTAAAAAACTATTGACTTTAGTCTTCACAGACTCTGAACACTACAATTTCAACTGAAAAACAAAATTATTTTTGAGCTTTAGACAGCTTGAATATTTGCATTATCAACTAAACTTGGTAATTACAAAGCACAGCATCCTTTCACTTTTTACTTTTAAATACTGTCGAAATTTAGAGTGTCAAATTGTAATTAAACAGCACGCTGCCTTCTTTACCTTTGCTAATTTTCTGAGTTTTAAACATGTACTTGCTAAATATGCCACAATTCCTGCAATTTTTAACCATTACTTGGATTTTAACCAAGCATCATAAAAAATGTGAAAGGACTTCATGTACCCTTTGTATATTTTTATTGCCTTTGCACTATGTATTTGAACATTCTTAACTTTCAAATATTGCATATACAAGCCCTCCTTTATGACTATAATTAGTTTAGTTTCAGGGTTTCTAGGCACTTGGCCAGGAGATTACTCTGGATAAAAATCTGTTCAATTAATTTAAAACACATTTGTTGAGCACCTAGCATTCCTGAGGAACAGTGCTACAAGAAGATAAAAAGAAGTGTTCTTCTGGGTATTTTTAGTCATGGTAAAGGTGATAGAGCTTTAAAGTCATTTCTAGTATATTGGCTACAATACCTTGCTTGCTTTTTTTACACTTCAGGGAATTTTATTTCATTTAACAAATGTTTATACCATTCCTCCCATGCATTGGAAATACAAAATACTACATGGGATTGGTGACTGAGTAATAAGTTGGCCCCAGAGAGGCTCGTGGGTGTCTCAGTTGTTAGGCGTCTGCCTTCGGCCTGGACCCAGGTCCATGTCAGGCTCCCTGCTCAGCAGGAAGCCTTCTTCTCCCTCTCCCACTACCCCTACTTGTGTTCCCTCTCTCACTATCTCACTCTCTGTCAAATAAATAAATAAAAACTTTAAAAAAATAAATAAATAAAAACTGGCCCTTGAAGAGTACATGGAAAATCAAGAGACAAACATGCATACAAGTAATACGTTGTTTGAAATATAGAAAATACATAGTAAAACACTAAAGCCTGTGAGTTTCCTCCTGCAGCTTTATAATAACCTGCAGAAGTGAGTCATTTTTTTCTTCCCCCAAAAGGGTTAATGATCTCTTTTCATTTCTTGATTCTAACCGTCCAGATATTTTCAGGAATTTGACCTAGTTAGAAAGGTGGAGGGTCCTGCCTGTTCTGTTCCACTTTCTTATATAGACTGTGTTACAGATATGTTTATTCTTAGTCTAAAATTAAATGCTTCTGTCACTGAGGGGTTAGAGGGAAAAAGAATCCCTATTTCCATAATCAACCATGAAAATTTTCATGATCTAATTGGCCCCTCATAAGAAATGCAGATTCACTGGAGGGTAGTTTAATTGTTTACTTGGCCCACAAAGAACCTATGCAGCATGGCAAAATGCATATCATTTTTATTGACTGTTCTTCATGCACTAATACTCAGGGGAGTCATATCGGGTGCACTGGTGTCCCAGGCTCTCTGTTATTTATTTCCTGAACCCCTGCCCCCTCACTGCCACCATTCCTTCTTCCAAACTACTTTCTTGCTGCCAATTAAACTAGCTCCCTATAAAAAGCCATACAGTGTGTGTGTGTGTGTGTGTGTGTGTGCGCGCGTGTGTGTGTGTGTGTAGGGAAGGGGAGTGCTTTATTTTCTATAGAATAAAAACCCAAACTTTGCTATCTGCTTTTTCCCCCCTTCTTCTTTCCCTCTTTCACTTTTCCTACCTTCCTTTCTTTCTTCCCTCCCTCTCTTCTTCCATCTTTCCTTCTTCCCTCCTCCTTTTTTTCCTTCTTTCATCGCAGCCTTCCCTCAAAATTAAGTCTAAAAGACATTAGGTCTTAATAAGGGAGGGGAGATGGCAGCATCTTTGGGAAAGTCCGAGCCCAAGCAGGGTAAGAGCACTATCCCTGCAGGTAGCAGCATCCAGGGTGAAGACACAATGGATGGTGTGAGCCTAGCGGGGCTGAGGGGGGCACTTTCGTGAAGCTGGGGTGGGAGAGGAGGCAACAGCGAAAGAAGACTGGTTACTAACAGGAGGATAAACCAAATGAGGGTTTAGTACCTATATTTAGAATAATATACATAGAATACTATACTTAGGGAGCCAGGTTTCTCACTGATGGGAGAAATAAATTACAAATATGAAAAGGCAGGAAAAAAATAAATCCTATAGTATTCAGTTCAAATTGGAGATACTAACATAAACTCATGGTTTTCCATGTAGAAATAAATACAGTTGGTGAGGTGTGTGAATGTGTACAGAGAGTTAGACAGGCAAATAGTATATAAACATGCATATATTGCGTAGATCTACCCGCTGAGGCCTAGAAGCAGCAACATTTCAGAGCTTGGCTTCTAAATATTATACGCACTAAAAGGAACCAGGGATCCGTGGAGAAATGACTGATTCTGGAACGTGGGATGTATAGGTTCAAATGAACCTGTAGTGCTTTGCTGTGCCAAAAAGTCAGAAGGTGGTCAGAGAAGGATGGGGCCAAGTCAAAGGGATATATGTGAAGGAGCGCTCATGGGCCAAATCTCGAGCAATGTGAACATCAAATAAATTATGATAAGAAAAGGCTATAATCCATTGAATAAAATAGCAACCCATGAGCCTGTACTAATAAATAAATAAATGAATAAATGAATGGAGAACAAAGTTTTTACTTACAATGGAATGTCAACTGATGACTATACAAGGAAGACAGAGATATAAAAATTACAATTTGGGAATCCACACAGTAATAATTAATTTACCCAAGATACATCAAGTACCAAAATCAGCATGAAAGTTTGATGAGGAGTGGGATATCAGCATAGCTCCAAATTGCTCCTCATAAAATACTCGTTGATTTAAAGAAGGAAAGGAGTAAGTCTATAGTGGAGAAACTTGGCAAAAAAATCTTAAGCAACCAAAGTTAACATCACAATGTTATCAGAATGAGACAAATCTAAATTACAAACCACCTGACAGGATGCAATGAGATCACAGCATCACTTTTGTGGTACTTCTGTCTACCTTCTCTCCCAAAAGTATATCCCGAATCAAATCATGAGGAAACAGAAAAACTCTGTTATGAAACATTCTACAAAATAGACTTATTTTTTAAAGTGTCAAACTATTGTGACTGAATGAAACTGAGCAGTGGGGAGAATAAAGTTGAATCAGTGAAATAAGTTTATCATAAAGTATCATCTATACAAGCCTGGTTTTATTCCAATAAAGGGCTATGAGATTTGTTATGAATGGTTTGCAATTATTTATTGTGCTCTCATTTTTCTCTTCTTCCTAACTATCCCTGTTTACTTGTTGAACTGCTTTCAAGACCAGTCTTTGAGGACCAGATCTGTTACAGAACTCTGCATTGCTGAGTGTCAACAGGAAAACTACGGTTTCTCAAAAATGTTTTCTCTACTTATGATTTAATTGATCTTTAAGGTCGTTAGAAAAACTGGAAATGTATTTGCATGTATTTTTAAAGATTAGAAAACTTGAAGTTATTTTTTCTTTATATATGATTTATTTGGTTCATAAGTAAATGACTTTCAGAAAATTAATGCAATCCTTTCTTTTGTCCTAGTAATATCTTATGCTCTCATACTTTGTATTTTATGAACTCTGCATAACACTCCTGAGAAGTAGGTTGGACAGGAGTAAAGACTCTCACGTACAAATGATTTTTAAAAAATTAACTCAAGACAATTTAAGCCAATAAAACAATGTTTTTGCTTAGGTAACTGAAAAGTCTAAGGATAGATCTTTCTCCCATCTATGGCTGAATCTAAAGACTCAAATCACATCATCAGGGTCCAGCATTCTATTGTTCGGTCTGTTTTCTTTTATAGACACTAAATGCAGGAGATAGCATTCTTTACCAGCTCTAGCTGAAAAATCTTTAGAGGAGGACTATAATTATCAGCTCAACCAGGACCACTTAATGGAGGAAGAATTGTTCCCTGGAAAGGATTCTGAGCAGAAAATGGATGTTCTCTGGGGTGAACATATCCTCTGAATGGTCATGTACATATGGGAAAGGGAAGCACAGAGAAATAAAGTAACTTTTTCATAATTACACTACTGTTGGTGAGAAAGGTAAACCAGAAATCTATGATGCCTTACTCACACTTCAGATAATACCTCTGCATTTGCCTATATAACCATGCTATTTCTTGGTGTATATGTCTTTATTTAACCATTTCAAAACAACAACAACAACAACAAAAAAAAAGGCCCATAAAGTTTTGTGAATACTATAATGTCATTCCATCTATTTCTTTGTCTTCCATATATACATCAACAACTTCACATTCAAGGAACCATACTTCTACCTGCCTTATTTGCTTCAATATTTGTGGATGACTCAGGCCCAGTAAAAGGATCTGATGATGATTTTCTGTAGCTTCAGCTTTATTTTGGTTTTTCCCCAAACATTATGAGCATTTTATACCAGCATTTTAAGGTGTTTTTAAAAAGTCAATCTTAGAATACAAAATTTGAACAAACATACATTGCCAGGTAATTATTCCTCTTTCTTTCATATATGCCCTACTTTTTTGTGATAGACATAAACACAATTACACGATTTACTGTAAAAGTGCCTCATCTTCCTATAAGGAGGCCAGTGGCTGATTTGGAGGAAAGAAAATTTGAGCGAGGGCTAACCCACACAGATCCTAGTTTGGTTTTGTCCACTACTAGCTTTGTAGACACCAGCCAGCAGCTTCAAATATGAGCCTTAGTAGTGTCTTCCTTGAAAAAGGGAGTGGTATTACGGCCTTATTTTGATACTTAGAATGTAGACTAAATTTTTATAATAAACGGATATATGTAAATACTTCTACATTTGTTTAAAATCTGGCTTTCCTATGAACTCATCAAAATAAGTTCAGAAATGCATAAAAACTGTTACCTTAATGTAGAATTCCTCTTGGTAGAATTGAGTCAATTTTCTAGAAAAACTCAAAATGTCTTAATTGAGAAATACAAATTCACAACCAGAAGGAAAAAAAAAAAAAAAGTTTCTCAGTTTCTCCTCGTTCCCTGACACTTGTTCTCTTTTTATATTTTCTAGTGCCTGGGCTGTACTGTTAGCAATACTCTTTTTGAATGAAAAGGGAAAAACATGCCATCTTCTCTTTCATTACAAACGTTCTCTTCCGACATTATAGCTCCCCATCCCTCCCAGCCACAAGGTTCTCCGCACGCCCCGGGCTGCCCCGACGCCAACCAGAGGCGCGCAGCGCCACCTCCTGGGAGCGTGGGCAGATCCAGCCGGGAATCTGCGGTTGAGGGCCCACGCGGTGACAGACTTCTCGGCTCGCAACCTCAGAAACGCCTCAGTGCTTTCTGTACACATCCTATCCACCCGGGAAATCCAGACTTGGCCGCATCTCCAACGCCCTTAGCTCGCCCGAGCCCAGTTTTGGTCCTCAATCCTGCCTAAAGTAAGGGATGCTCTTGGGGTGGGTTTTCCCAGGGTGGGTGGAACTTCGCAATAGGCCGGCAGGAGGAGGGCTTCCCTACGTTTAAAAGATACTTTAGAGAGTTAGCCCTGTGGGCGGGGCTACGTTACGAGGGTGGGAACCCGCTTGGGAGCGGAAATACGTTTGGCGGGCGGGGCTTCGTGTAGTCAGGCCCGAGCTCTGTGGGTGGGACTCCGCTCTGTGGGTGGGGCTTAACCCGGTGGGCGGAACTACGGCCTGTGGGAAGAATTTTGACTGGCTCCTTTCCTCCCCGGAACTTCCGGAAGATCCTGTGGGTGTAGATGGCGTCACCCGGAGCGTGAGTTGTTGCACGAGGATATTGAAGGTACGGTGAGAGGTTAATAAACTATTTGGCAGGCTGGCGTGTAGTTTTGGGGGCTCAGGACAGGACTGGTGGGTCTCGTGTCAGTGAGGCCCGAAGGCTGGGCTCGGTCGCGGTCGGCCTCTAGCAATCCTAGTGGGCAGCGGGCCTGCTGGCCCAGGCCCGAAACCCTGGTGCCTTTTGAGCCTTAAGCCCTTGTCAGGGTACCAGTTTTTCGTTGTGTCTCTTGTCATCCAAGTTTTCACGTTGCTCTCAGAATTTCAATATTGCCGCAGGCCCCCAAGGTATTCCCTTCTCCACGAACCTTTCTCAAGTCCCCAACTCTGGTGGACTTCTCCCTCTTGTGTCCCAATTGTATGCTTCCTCTGGCAAGACGTATCATGTGTCTGTGTCTGTATCACATACATGTATATATATCACTTTTTGTGTATCTGTCACTTTTATACCCCACCTGGCACATTCTAAATTGTTATTAATGAATACTACATAAATGACGGGATTTGGGTTACTGTTGGAAGGATCTTAGATTATTTAATTGCAGGGATATGATGTGTATTTAGTTATTCCTCTGTAGTAATCGTGAATTTCCTACTGTGCTCATGTTCGTTTGTTTTAGGTAGGAGTACCATTGGTGTTTGTAAGCATTGTTGTCTCTGAGTAGTTTACTGAAGCTAGACACTGAAGGAGGATATACATTTCAGTGGAGAGATACAAGTTGAACAAAGGAAAGAAAGGAGGAATATGCAAAGTATCTTTGGAGAGCAGTGAGTAGAGTTGGATGGGTGTACAGAGAGGTGGCAGGTTATGTTTGACATATTTATCTTAGGTTTGGGGTTCCAGCAGTAATATCCCAGGACAAACCACCCTGCCCCTAATGCATTGTTAGAGTCAAAGTTTTTAATATTGGGATGGTTCATCACATAGCACAAGGCATAGATTTGAATGCACTTGACTTAAGCCAGGGGTTGGCAGTCTTTCTGAATGGGCCAAATGTTTGTGAAATAAATAAATAAATTTTGGGCTTTGTGGACCACAGTTGTAGCAGGGAGGTAGCCACAGACAATACATAATCAAATGGACATAGCTGTGTTTTACAACTTTACTTAGAGACAGGTGCCTGACGAATTTGGTCCACTGGTATAGTCTGCCAGTTTATGGTCTAACCAAGTAGACCTAGAGACTACAGCAGTAATCCAGTCCTGAACTAGTCAGTACTGCATGATGTTTATTTATACATGAGAAGCCATATCACATAATTTTAACTCTGGATCTAGTCTTCCCCGGCTTTGAATCCTGTCACTTCTTGATTAATGACAGTGTGACATTGGGCAAATTAACCTCTTTGCATCAGTTTTATTTGTAAAATGGGGATAATAGTACACCCCACAAAATGTTGTGCAGAGTAAATTAAAGCATATAAAATGTTCACATAGTGGTTATACACATTATAAGCTCAACAAATCTTAATATATTTTTTAAAATTTTCCTCATATTCATTGTTAAAGCAGATTTAAGACATGTTTTTAAGGTAGGATTTACAGACTCAGTGAGTGTTTAGCTACAGAGCAAAGAAAGTATGTAGTTTCAAGACAAGAGCCATTCACGTAAAGTGATATGGAAGTTGTGAAGGTAATTTAAGGTAGGAAGTTGGGATTAAGGACTCATTTTGAAGAAGTGTACATAGGAGAGAAAGTGAGGCAAGTGAAAAGGAGTGAAAAAGGAGAAAGCAGACAGGAGTCCATCCTAAAGCAGGATGATAGGAGCCAGAATGGTAAAGTAGTATGTCAACTAGCAGGATGGATGGTGATAGTTAACATTGTCAGATGCTGCAAAGAGCTGAGAAGGCGATTGTGTTGATAGTATTAACAAATTCAGCCAGCAGAAATTAACGTGGTACTTCCTGTGGGCTGGTACTTCCTGTAGGCGAGGTATTACAGATAAAAGAATTAGATACATACTCTGCACTCAAACAGCAGAAAACCTAGTAGTGACTAAAGACATGGAAATAATTTAATACATGCAGGAACTTTAAAAACAATCAGGAATAAAATGGAGTTTTTTAGACTAAATTGGTATCTTTACTATAAAAACTTAAGTTGATTTATAGTTCATAAATGTGAGCAACCTAATTGAGCTCCTTTTCTTTTTTTACTTAGACAATGGCTAAGAACAAACTAAGAGGGCAGAAGTCCAGGAATGTATTTCATATAGCCAGCCAAAAAAACTTTAAGTCTAAAAACAAAGCAAAACCAGTTACCACTAACCTTAAGAAGGTAAGTATTAGCTAAGCACTCTGACTTTATTGTTTACAAGCAAAGCATAGTTGTAAAGCCACTCGAAAACTGAATGCTATTATTTAAAACAGGTTCTTAGCCTTTCTCACAAAGGAAAGATGATTTTAAACATTTACTTAAAAAAGAGTGAAAAAAAATTACCTCCCTTTCTTGATGGGGATGTATAAAAAAAAAAAAAAGGCACTTTAATTGCAAATGCATGAGGCTCCAAAGAACAGTTTCTAGTTTGTTTGTTTGTTTGTTTTTAAAGATTATCAAAATAAGTTTTAAAAGCTTTATCAGAGCATAGAAACAAAAACCATGGTATGGGAAACAGTTCTTATCTCTGAACTCAAATATATTCAAGAACCTCTTAACAGAAGCAAGACAGAAAATGCTGGTCAGCACTCATTCTTTTTCTCCTCAGTGTGATTCTTACCTCCCTGAAGATATCTATAACTCAAACAAAAACCTATAAAATAAGATAGATATTTTCTTTCTTAAAATGCAAAATTTGAAAAGAAAGGAGTTTTCTTTTTTGTGTTTTGTTTTTTCACAATATTTGGGAAATGGGAAATTTCATTGAGATTAAGTAGATTCTTTAAGAAAATTCTTCAAAGAAATGTTTTCAAGTTTAAGTCGTAGGTGGAGTCAGCTCTCTAGGGCCTAGTAGTTATCATAATAGTGATAGAAATGTAACATTTCATCTTTCAGTTTTCATGAACTATCTAAATTACGCTTTTTGATCAAGAATTTTTATGACTTAGTAAATGTTATAAAGAAAATAAAGCTAGGTGATATGATACAGGTTGACATTGAAGCCAGATCCAGATGATAAGGACCAAGTAATCTAAAGTTCTGTTAAGTGTTGGGAGCAGCATATTCTAGGCAGAGAGAAGCAAATACAAAGATCCCAAGCTAGGGGAAAACTTTGTGTATTTGATAGGAGATCATTTTGTTTGAATAGAAGTACTAGAAGCTTTATGTATGCTAAGGGAGAAATCTAAGAGAGGGAAATCTGGATAGGCAGGCTGGTTGCAGAAATAATCTAATAGTTTTCTCAGAAAGTGGCCTAACTTCCTAAGTGGAGGTTGTAAGATTGCCAGGTACTATATAAATGGTAAATTAAAGTTTGTGGTCATGAACTTAAAGTGAAGCCAGCCAGTCAGTCACGATTTCCTCAGTTTTAGGCTCAGAAAAAGCTGTCAGTTGAATTTAACTAGGTGGCCAAGCAGGTTTGATTAAGGGAGAGAAGAGAAGGAAAGCTAAGAGAGTGTTAGGAAGGGATTGATCAAATAACGGTCATGGAATCTCTGGTGGCTAAAGGAAAAAGGATATGAAAATGTGAAAAATAGTGACATTGGTGGGAGACAGTTTCAGTAAGACTCAAGAACTGTTAATGTTAGCAAACTAAGTGAACTAGAGAAACAGGATGTGTGAAGTTACAAGTAATGATGTAGCCAGAAGTAATCCATATGAGTGGATGGCTGAGGTAGGTAGTGAAAAAGAACCCTGAAATTGAAGAGCTGAGTTTTAAAGGAGAAATGGTTTGGGAACAGCAGCGAAGAACAAGAATATGATCCTTCCTCTTAGATTTAAGGGAGGAGTGCTGCAAAGGAAAATGTCCTCACGAGACCGGAAGGGACTTCCAATAAAGCAAGAAGGTCAAGGAAGGATTCAGAGGTAGAATGTTCAAGGAGAGTAAGTCATTTGATCTGATTGGGTTTCTCGTTTTACAATGAGAGATGATGGTACCATAGTCCTAGAAGGACTGTACCTAGGTACCTTCTAGGACTGTGGTCATGTATTTAGTGTGCCTATACCAATTCTACATATGAGGTATGACCACATAATTCTTATTTTTAAAAACACAACCTTTTGTCTAAAAATTTCCCAATAAAACCATGAGAATTTTTGTGTGAATTTTCCCCACAAATGAGTAGGATTGTTGAATTTTTAGGTTTAACAAGGTTAAAATAAAGTTGGATATATTTTATCATTAATGGTTATAAGATTGTAAATTAATGCTTTTTTTCTTTTTTAAAAGATAAACATTGTGAATAATGAAAAAGTTACCAGAGTGAATAAAGCTTTTGTAGATATACAAAAGGAACTTGCACATTTCTCAAAAGGCCTTTCCCTTGAACCTTTGCAGAAACAGCTGGTGAGTAGAAATCGGTTCCTTTTGTTATTGTTAATAAGTTAAACTCCCAACTTTGTAAAGCCAGTAAGTTGAATGCAGTTTTTAGTATTTGGCTTTCTGCCATTCTTGGCCTTGTAGTATATACAGCATATTGAGTCATATTCAGACTAAAACATTGAGTCTGAATATGAGAATTTATTGTTTTACTTCCTATGATTAGAAGAAATTAAGTCAGAAAATAATTATATACAAGTCATTTTTGTTCACTACTCTTATCTACATTTTAAAATACAGTATTTTTTTCCCTTCAGATTCCTCAGCAGTGTCATGAAAATGAACCAGTTAATGTTGATGAAGCGACAAGATTAATGGCTCAGTTGTAATACACTGGAGATACATCAAATACCCCAAAAAGACCAATAAATTAAATGTTTTATACAGTTTTATTTTTAAAAATCTTGTTAATGTACAGGCATTGGCACATTTTTAAAACAAACTACATAAAACAGATCTTTCCTATAATCTAGGAAAGTGGAATGTCAGAAGTCAACAAAATGTGATAAACTTAAAGTGCTAAAACAGAAGGCACTTCACAAAATCTGTTCACTTAAACAGTTAATATAATCCTACTTTACATCCTTCACTTTATAAGTGGCAGTGAATGTGTGTTTGGATAGGAGGACACACAAAAATACGGACAGTTTCGTGGCAGTAAAAAAATACAAGACAAACAAGTGATAAGCCTTTGGCCAACTTTTTTTGTTTTTGATGGCCTTAGATCTATTTTAACCTTCCTCTCATAAGAGGAAAAACAAGAAGGATTCAGAATTGGAAGAAAAGCTGAAATCCCAGCATCTAATTACGTGAGGATGGAAGGGATTTGTGAGTATTAAATCACCTTTTCCCCTGAAAAAAGCCTTTGTTTTTGTGGTTGAAAGAGCCCTTTGATTTTATGGTTGAAGTTTTGTGAAGTAAAAAAGAAAGTATTAGAGAACACTTCAGAATCAGTGAACTAAAAAGATGTTACATTCATTATTTTAAATACTTAGGTTATTAAGAAGTCTAAAATGTTACAGTTAGAGGTAGATAACAGTCCCAAGTTTCCATGGAATCTAATAATTTAGTATCTGGACATCAAACAGATCACAGACTCCTTCATTATCATCTAAATTAAAGTTGTAGTCATCTGCGGGGGTAGGAGAAAGCCGTAAGAGAGGAAACACTGCAAGCAAAACAAATAAGGTATTAAGCACGGTTCTTACATACGGCTAATTATGTTTAACAAAATACTCTCTCAAGTACATCTATCCAAATTAAATTACATATAAGACTATTTTACAGTATATAATAGAAAAAGTAATAATGAAATTAATGACTTGTATCTAGTGTGTAATTTGAAAGATTCTCATTTAAAGATAATTCATGCATGGGTATGCATAGTATAGCATGAGAAAAAGAAAATTTGTATTGGTTGAACTTGTTACGCTAAAATATGTGCTTTAAAAACATTGGTCAGGGTGTCTAGGTGGCTCAGTGGGTTAAGCATCTGTCTTCAGCTCAGGTCATGATCCTAAGGTCCTGAGATCCAGCCCTGAATCCAGCTCCCTGCTCATCACCGTGGAGTCTGCTTCTCCCTCTCTCTTTGCCTCTCCCCCCATTCATGCTCATTCTCTTTCTCAAATAAATAAAATCTTAAAAAAAAATCAGTCAAGCACTGTCCTCTGATCTGCTAAATAAGTTACTACTTTGTAAACAGAAGTAGGAACTGGGCTTAATGAATTTGCTGACGTTCTGTTCCTACAGAAATGCTTAATCTCAAATGGCTACTGTACCATTTATTATTTAGCAGTTTCAGCTTCCTAGGTTTGGCTATGTTTGTTAGGAACCAGAACTGAATCCAAGAACTTACAGAAAGGTGAAGCTAAAAGAGCTATTAAAGTAATTACAAAAAAAAAAATTTGTATTTTTAGGATTTTTAAAAAGTTATTTCAGATTTGGGGCACCTGGGTGGCTCAGTGGGTTAAAGCCTCTGCCTTCTGCTCAGGTCATGATCTCAGGGTCCTGGGATCGAGTCCCGCATCGAGCTCTCTGCTCTGCAGGGAGCCTGCTTCAACCCCTCTCTGCCTGCCTCTCTGCCTACTTGTGATCTCTGCCTGTCAAATAAATAAAATGTTTTAAAAAATTATTTCAGATTAGATGACAATTTGGCTAATGTTAGTAATAGTTCAGGTACTTCACATTGGTAGCCTGAAGTTAGCCCTAGTAGGGTATTTACAAAACTGGGTTTTGAGATTACCAATATGTTATTTTACTCTTCTTGGCCAAATTCTTCAGATGTGTGAAGGGCTAGTATGCTAACTGTAGAAATTCAGTCGGTGATGGTAATAAGTATCCCCTCATGGGCCCTTTTTTCTCAAAATGCAGAAAAATTAAAATTCTGAAGGATGCCTACAATTTACTGTTCAGTGGGAGATTTTTCATAAATCGTCATAGTATGTTACGCAGTTAAAAAACATAGGTTCTGCATTTCTTTTAAATCTTAGGCCACTTACAAATTCTAGAAAAGCATTGATATGTAAAATAGTAAAATTTTAAACTACTTACCATCAGAAGACATTAACTCATCAATGATATCTCCACTAATAGTACCTGCTGGGAACAGAAATGTGATAAAGTTTTGTTACATTTCTGTTCATATATTTTAATAGTAAAAGGCAGTTATATTTAAATGCAGGATATATATAACAGCATATATTTAAACAATTTAAAAAGCAGCTTGATTAACATTTTTAAAATAATAGAACTTTATGGAAAGATGCCTCTTTCATGAGTACCAACTCTGCTTGGCATTACTTTTTTTTTTTTTTCCAAAGATTTTATTTATTTTTTTGACAGAGACCACAAGTAGGCAGAGAGAGGGGGAAACAGGCTCCCCGCTGAACAAAGAGCCCAATGTGGGGCTCGATCCCAGGACCCTGAGATCATGACCTGAGCTGAAGGCAGAGGCTTTAACCCACTGAGCCACCCAGCACCCCATGCTTGGCATTACTTTTAAACGTCCAAACTCAAGATGTAGATCAAAGGACTCATCATCATTCTCCCAAAATTGACTCCTCGGTTTTACAAAGTCAGTGGTATAATTCTCCCAGCCACCCAACCTTAAAACTTCAACTTTCCATTCCTCCTGTTAAATTTATCTCCAGATCTCACATATCAAAGTTATTTCATACTTTGCGTAAACAGAGTTTCTCAAATCCTCTTTCCAATCTTGTTACCATCCATTTTAGCTTTAATGTTCTCTCCTGGCTGCATAACTGCAGACATCAGATCTCCAATCTCCATTGCCTCTAATCCTTCTGCTTCCCAAAAGCATCTTCCCTGTGTTTCCTGTGCTCACCAGTGTACAGTTCTAAGTATGCTACTTCCCTGCTCACAAATCCTCATTGGCTTATGGGCTAAAGTCCCAACTCAGTCTGATATTTAAGGTTCTCTCTAATCGGACCCCAAATTATTCTCTCTACTATTTCCAAATACGAAGCTATATACAGAAATTTTTTAATGCTTTGTGGAGGCCAATGTACTAATTGTGTTAAACCACGTAAAACTTGTCTGTCTTTATACATTCCCCATTAGATTATAATTAGATCATAAGCTTCTTAAGGAATACACTTCCACTGTGCACCCTCATTCTATACCTGAAAGTATAGAAATAGTTACAGAGGAAGTAAAGGAGGACAAGAAGCTGAAAAATACTATGTCCAATTAGATCTCTATAGCCTCATTCTTTTTTTTTTTTTTTTTTTTTGTTAAAGATTTTACTTGTTTTTTTGAAAGACAGGAGATCAGAAGTAGGCAGAGAAGCAGGCAGAGAGAGAGGGAGGAAGCAGGCTTCCTGCTGAGCAGAGAGCCTGATGTGGGGCTCGATCCCAGGACTCTGGGATCATGACCTGAGCCGAAGGCAGAGGCTTAACCCACTGAGCCACGCAGGTGCCCCTGTAGCCTCATTCTTAACTACTGTGAACTCCCAGAGTAGTAAGACTTACACCACATTCCACTGAGACAAATGCCAAAGGTAAAAATAAACATGGGATTGTACACAATGTAGTTCTTAATGATCTGCATTATTACATCTAGACTGGAATGACTAAGTAAGTCATTCATTGGCAACCATTGAGAGAATACCTGCCATAGGCCTTTTATTTGGAATCCGTAAGGAGTTGCTAAATACCTAGACACGTAACCATGGAAAAAATTAAGTGCCCAAGGAAATTTTTATAGTTTAGATGTTTATCCTATTCCTGATGCCCAGTTTTTAGAGTTTTAGTTACTTTCATTTCAGATTAAACAACCTGGGAAGGCAAGATTCCCAAAATTAAGGTTGAGACCCTTTTTCAACTCTATAAAACTAAGCTTTCCAAATAAAAAGTATAACAATAAGGGATATGAAGAAAGGAGGCAAGCATCACTATACTGTACACCCATCTGATTTTTCTTAAAGGTAATTAGAACACATTTCAGACATTCATCCTAGAATGACTAAGAGAGAAAAGAGTCTTTCAAAGTAAACCTCTGATAAGAAAAAACAAAAAACCTTGACATATGTAAATAATGAAAATGGGGGAAAATGAACAAATTTCAATTAATTCCAAATGTGAATCCTAAGGGAAACTGCATGCATAGGCCCATTAACTATCTTTTCCTTGGTCACTGTTTATAATTGTACACAGTCATGGGCACATTATACTGCATTCAACTGTATGTGTCTGAAAAGACCATCAGATTGTATGTCTACGTTACCTAAAAAACAAATCCATAGTAGTATAATTAAAGGTAGGATCTGTTTGTAAATTTTCCTCATAATACCTGTCCCAGTGCTGGGCATGCAGGAGACACAAAATACTTAACTAAGCTTACCATTTTGCCTCCTGGGTTTGGTAATCGAGTGAGTAACCAGAGCTGACAAAGTCAAAAAATCTCACCAACTTGTTTAATACAGTATTCATAGTCTCCCTTCTGACTTTTTAGAACAAAGGCTCTAGACCCACCTGATGATAAGTCTGTGGCTGGTGTTTGTTGAAGATTTTGGCTTCTTTCAGAGGCATGTTGCTCAGGCAGATTCTGAGTTGCTGTGTTGGATTTCTGTGGAGTCACTGGAGTGGAGGGCTGAGAGGAGGGTTGTGTGAGGTCATCAGGTGGGGGGACAGGAAAAACCACAGGCTTAGACGAACTGGACTCTTTATTTATAAGCAGCACGTGGATAGGTCCTGAATGACTCTTTAGATTGATCTGGTATTTCTTTTGTCCATTCTGACCCTTGAAAGTTATTGGGTATAAACAAATGAATAAATATTAAAATTTCCAACTACCTTGGAACATTAAAAATTAAGATAAAGCTATTAGGGACTAATTATTTTATAGCATAGAATTATATATAGCAGAGTCAATAAATGTCTGACTCAACTGGAAAATGTTTTGGGAAAGACCCAATTTAAAGCAAATCTGTTACTGTTGATATTGAAGTTGACCTTTTTCCTCAGGATTGTTAAATCAGTTACAGATATAGTAATTTTAACTGATTTTTTAAAGAATTGTGACTGTTTATCATTGCTCATTCCTTGATATTTTCTAGATCAAAATCAAACTTAATAAAGCTTTTAATCAAAATGTTAAATAATTCAGTCACTTCTATAATCTTACTAAAGTCATCCAAATTCAGGTACCAATACTTTCAGGTAGGAAACTTGAAAGCAGTAATTTGAAAGTGTTCACGCCTAGTTATCTTCTTCAGCTAATAAGAAAACATTTGTCCCTCTTGAGACAGTAGATCAATTTTAAGGAAACTTATCCTACATACCATTTCTGGAATAGGTACCTCCAGCTGTGTCCCCGAAGGTGCCTGAATGGCCAAAAGTGTATCACCTGGTGAAAAGAATGGTTTTAAACTTTAGAAAATACTATTGATCTTGGAATATAGTGGCAAGAGTACGGGCTCTGGAGTCAGAATGCTTGGGTTTGAATCCCAGGTTAGGTGACCTTGGGCTTTGATTCCTAATTCTACAAAATGGGGGAGATACAATTTACTGCATAGATCTGAGGATTAGATGGGGTAATACATGTAATAGATCTTAGAAGAGGGTAAATACTCAGTGTTTGCTCTGTTATTCTCATTAACAAATTCAGATTAAGTGAACTTTGCTTTCATTCAGTCTTGTATAAGGTCTAAAATTCTTGAAACCTTTAGCTGCAAATAACATTGTCTACTTGAGATTTTAAAATTACTTAAGTGACTAACGGTACTAGAGATTAGGTACCATACTGTGAAATCTTGAGCTAAAGTGAACTGAATTTTAAAGCTGAATTCTATAGCAGACTGTGTGGCGTTGAGGATTAAAAAAATACTTTCCCCAAACTTTCTTAGAAAGCTTAGGACAGGGGTCCCTGGGTGGCTCAGTCAGCTAAGTATCTGCCTTCGGCTCAGGTCATGATCCCAGAGTGCTAGGACCAATCCCTACATGGGACTCCCTGTCTAGTGGGAAGCCTGCTTCTCCCTCTTGTTCTGCCCCTGCCCCACTCATGTCTGGTGTACTCCCTTCTCTCTCAAATAAATAAAATCTTAAAAAAAAAAAAGGCAAGCAAGCTCAGGACATATGGTGGCAGACTAAAGCCGTAAGTCCACACAGTGTTAACATAGTCTTAGAAAGCCAGATATCACTTGGCAAGGTGCTTGCATAATATACAAGACTGTTTAATAAGCCATGCATAACTAAATATAAATATGTATACAATATTTCATTTTACTTGGGTTATGATTATGGGAATACAGCCCACCTCCTGCTATAGTTATTAATATACTGTATTGTCCTTTCAAGGGGAAAACAGGGAGCAGGGGATGGAACAGGGTTAGGAATAATTGTCCTGGTTATACAATGGATTCACCTAACTCTGCCTTCATGCTTTCTTTGAGTTCATTTGTGACCAGCACACTTGCTGCACACAGTTTCGTAAACAGTGACGAGAACCATGTTTGGTTCAAATTTGGTCACTGACACTACAGATCTGTGACTTGGAGACTTGTTTAGTCTCTCTGACTTAGCTGCCCCTCCACCACACAGTTTACACCTACCAGTGCAGTCAATGAAGTGAAAACTGAAAAGCAGTTATTGTCATGAGAACAGAAACAAAAGCAGCCTGTAACTACAGAGCACTGTAAGCTGACACAAAATGTCCACAGTTCCTGAAAATAATGACCTCGGGTGAGTGCCTGGGGAAAGCTGAATCACTCTACTCTAAATATGTCGATCAGAGGAAGAATGTTAGAACAAACTGACTAATGGTACTTACCATTAAAGCAATTACAGATGTCTTCGTGAGTTACATAGGAAAATGTACTGTCATAAGAGTTAAGGAATAATATGTATACCATGGTCTAGGCATTTAAGTTAAGATAATAAATTTCCAGGCCAAAACAAAATGACCAAATGCATAAAGGTGCTGCCACATATGCTAAGATAAAAAAAAAAAAAAAGGTCTTCAGTTTGGAAAGGCAAAGACAAAGGTCCAAAGAGGAGTGCCCATCCTTTGCTCCAAGGAGAAATCACTTTCGATTTTCTGGGAGAGGGCCTTTTAAGAGAAAGATGGAAAACAGTGCATATTGCTCATGGAGACAGACGGCTTCTGTAGGGAAAGGTATTGGTAGGGAAAAGCATGCCATTAGCAGTGGAGAGTGACCAAACTGAGAATCTCCCTGGGTCATGGTTTAGGGAATGGGAATGGCCAGATTCTTGGAATGCAGTGCCGCAAAGTCCAAGATCAACTAATTCAGTGGTTTCTGTATCTTGGGGCTCCATCAGGCACAGCTTGAAAATCCTATTGTTATCAAACTGTTAAGGAGCTTCGATCCGTAGAGAGGAAATTGCAAATGAGATCATGGACTTATTCAACAAATTACAAAACACATAAAAAATTAATTGTATAGGGGTGCCTGGGTGGTTCAGTGGGTTAAGCCTCTGCCTTTGGTTCAGGTCATGATCTCGGGGTCCTGGGATCGAGCCCCACATTGGGTTCTCTGTTCAGCAGGGAGCCTGCTTCCCCCTTTCAAACATTGGTATTTGAGAGAAAAGTGATTTTTAAGCAACACATGAAGTATATCACTAATTCCCCCACATAATATGATAAACACATAAGCTTCGGTCCCCAGCCTCAAGCATGTACTATCTTTGAGTTAATATTAGGCAGAAAGTTTCCTGGATTGATTGCAGGCCCATGATATTTTATTTTCAAGCCAAAATTAATTTTTCAAAACTTTGAGAGTTACTGAATTTTTGCTACTTCAGAACACTGAGCATAATTATTTAAATATACCTGTGCAGGGGCGCCTGGGTGGCTCAGTGGGTTAAGCCACTGCCTTCGGCTCAGGTCATGATCTCAGGGTCCTGGGATAGAGTCCCACATCAGGCTCTCAGCTCAGCAGGGAGCCTGCTTCCTCCTCTCTCTCGCCTGCCTCTCTGCCTACTTGTGATCTCTCTCTGTCAAATAAATAAATAAGATCTTTTTTAAAAAAATAAATAAATATACCTATGCATTTAACAATGACTTCTAATATTTAGAGACCCCCTAAGCCCACTTTAGCTAGCATATTGCATCCTATCAATGGTAGACTGAAAGTGGATAAACTTTTTTTTAATACAACACATGAATAATGTTAACAGATGTATTATGTACTTTAAGAGGTAAAAACTTTTCAAATATCAGTATAAGTGACAAGAATGACTTTGTAAAATTAAAATGCTATATTCACTTACAAAACTTTTCAAAACACTACAATAAAGTAACTGATCTTCAGACTGGATAATACATAAATACAAACTCTACGCCCCTGTGGGTAACTTATTTAAAAGGATATCTATTATTAATGGAGTCGTCCATCACATTTTTGATGCTTTGCTGTAGCCACAACTTCTGCTGATCAAGTTCTCTTTCCTTCAGTTCCAGATCTTCAATTTCAGCTTTAAGATATCTTAATCTGTCTATGACTTCTTTAGTATTACAGCCAGCACCTACACCTCTTAAAAACATACAAGAATTAATAATGCCAGTATCAGGCCCAGGTTAACATCACTTAATTTTTATAGTAATAAACACTGACTTAATTAGTAATTTTTCAAGACAAAAAATCTTTATAATCTCCTAAAAAAGCAAGCATTAAAATCCTTAGACAATCTAAACATCATACCTCTGAATATATTTGCTTAGAAAATTTATTGACAAGAACAATCAAATTATAAAAATTCTCAATGCTTTTGCCACACAGAAAAATAAAAATTTTTATAAAGTCCAAAAAAAGTTCTCGGTATGTTCTAGAATGGTGTTTGTCATCGGAAAGGCCAGGCTGGCGACTGGCATCAAAAGGATGTCAAAGCTAAGCAGTCCCACCTGGAAGTGCCATGACAGACTAAGATGCTGGTAAAATAAATTGCGACCTTTTAATATTTTGGTGAGACTCTGGCTTTAAAACAAAGCAAAACCAAAAACTAAGGCCAAAGAGGACAAATCTGCAGAACAGAAAATATTTTTTACATTCGAACATACAACCATACAACAGCTAACAAATGACAATACGCATTTCAATCAACTACCCTATATAAGGTACATATTCTATACACAGGACATAGTTCCTGTTCTTAAGAAGTTGATATTAGTTAAGCCCCTGAACACTTGGGCAGGGAGGGATTAATAATACAATGCAGTATGCACTGTATGCCAAATGAGTAGCCTGAGGAAGAAAGCAAGATTTGAATGTTCAGAGTATAAATCAAACAGTGGACAGAGTAAGGGAGTGTGCCAATAGAGGAGTGCCATTTGCAGAGGCCCAGAGCTGGGTCCGGGGAAAGACAAGAGGCCTGGTGAGACTAGAGGGCCAAGAGAGAAGATTTAGGAGAGCTAAACAGTAGAAAGTGCACATTTCCCAGAGTGTTAGGAAGAAAAACAAAGGTTTTAGAGTAGGGTACTGGTTTGTACCCAGTACAAACTTACTTCCACTGTATGCTATTTTTTGACTTTTTCTCAATCAGGTCAATTCCCTCCAAGACATTGGTGATATCGTAAATTCTTCTTTTTTGTCTCACAGCCAAAGTATCTGCAGCCTGTTTTTAAAAAGGGGAGGGGGGGAAGGGGGAGACAAAGGACATTGAGATAAGGGACAATTTATATTTTAAAGCCAAAAAGGGTTGATTAATAAGTTCACAGCATGAGAGCCCAATCCCAAATTTGACCTGGTCAGTTGCTTGGGAACAATAGGTGGGTATGTTCAAAGCATCTCTCAAACGTTGCAAATACCAAAGAAATTATCCCATTTAAAAGCTAGCAGATGTTAGAGTGGAGGAAAAAAATATATGAAGGGTCATGACATAAAGCCCACAGAAATAAAAGAACACAATTAAGAATACTTCATGTCACGTTATGGACTAGTCCTGAGGGCGAGTACTAATTGTCTACCCATGTCACTTCCTATTTCATTTCTCTGTTCATAGACCGTCTTGTCTAAAAACAGCCTTAATTGTTTTTTGAAACTTTGAAAAAATATATCTCAGCAACCTGTTAATAATTAAGTCTAGAGACGTGGCAGGGTGAGGGGAGGGATTCTAAATTATACCTACACTTGTAGTACCGAAATATACTATCTACATTTTTTAATCTCACAATGAAAATGGAAGAGTGACACAAAGTATAAAATCAACAATAAATCAAAAATCTATAGCACAAAGTTGTGGTGCCAGCAAATATAATACAAAAGCTTTGTATTAAAAGTCTGACTCAAAAGTAAGGTCAACAAAAATACTCCATGCTACCATGTTATGAATAAGTGCAGGAATGCTATACTGTTTCTCTAGTTGGTTACCACTCATATTTCTGAGCTTTTCTCCAATGGCCTAGACAGAACCTTAAAAAAGAGGTTATCCTACAGCTCTTTTTCAGGGTGAATTAGACAATTACCTATCTTGAACATGGAGTCGTGTGGTAAGAGTCATGGTAGTAAAGAAAAAACACATTTATGTCCTTAACAAAACTCTGAACATTATCCAAATTAATGAACAGAATTTAGTTTCATGTAATTGGTTACCAGCTCTCCCAAGGCATCACTACTTTCTTGATTCTTTAAAAACACAGGCCATACACACACACACAGTCTGGGACAGCATATTATTTACAATCTGGACCTTCTTTATACAGGAGCAAGTGTAACCAACTTCACAGGCATTTAATGTTGATTCTTTTTTTATACAGAATTTATTTGAGGTGTGGCAAAATATATTATAAATTGGAATACAGAGGTTCTGCTTTGTAGCAAATCCAACGACTATTGATTTTGATACTGTTGAAATAAGTTACTCATGCATATAGGTTCTGTCTGATACAATTCACAGCCTAAATTATTAGTTTCCAGTAAATCAGAAAAAAAGGAGGAAGGCAAACTCTGCTTTAAATAACCAAGAATCATTATAGCTTATAAAGATACTGTTTGGCATGAGGACTGATTCTGTCTTAGCTTTCTTCCAGCATAAAAAAGTGGGACATCTGAGGGCTAAAGTCATGTTAGAACAGGTGAACAGATGATAGTTATTGTACATGATGTTGTACTTGTAGTACCTAGCAGGGTAGACGCTCAAGACTTGTCAGTCACGTGGCCTTTTATTTTGTTTGTTTGTTTGTTTATGTTGATTCTATCAATTCATTTATTGTGCTACCAAAATACCAAGTTACCACTGTCTGATTAATCATTCAGGCCTTCAGGAAGGAGATTCATGCCTCAATCAGTGGACCAGGAAAATAAGTAAGATGTGGCTGAAAGAATGAAGAACCAGAAACCGAGGCTTTTCTGACTCGTTCAGTTCCATCTCTTCTACTAAACCAGAACATTAAAAGTAGGACTAGGCATGGTTTCATTGATCTCCTCTTCCCTTGTCCTTAGCAATTTCCTTCCTGTTTTACTGACCTTCATAAACTTGCTTGAGTTTGAGGCTGTTTTTCTAAAGAGCAATAATCTCCTGCCAAGTTAACTGTAAAAATCTGAAGCTGAGGATTCATCTCTCACTTCCCTCCGAAGAGGCCTTCTTGAGAAGTGACCCGGAGCACTTGAAGCCAGCTCTACGCTATCCGTATCTATGTACTCACACACAGAAGCCTTCAAAACCATAGCAACAGCTCGCCAGTTAGGGTTTTAGGACTTTTTGTGTGAACCAGACTGCAAGAGCCCTCCAAGGTCTTCAGCCAAAGAGCCATCAGGGCTCACTTTTTAGATCAAAAAATTTTTAAGGTTTATCATCTTGTTTATAATTCATTACTGTTTAACATTACAAATTTTAGTCCTATATTTCCAAAACTAAATGTTATTTCTTAAATACTTTTCTATTTAAGTATATAAACATATAAATGACCAGCATGTGCAGAACATTTTCACTTAAAAAGCCTCCCCAGGTGTTTTATTTCAGCAGCCCCGTCATTTTTTGGATGTTAGGTTCTGGAGCTCGCCACACAGGGATCCAATCCCAGCACCGCCACTTCCTATCTTCAGCTGATCTCAGACTCATGAAGCCCCATTTCCTTTTTTGTAAAATGCAATAGTAACACATCTGAATTGTGGGGATTAAAGTAGATCATCTTAGCACAACTGTCTGCTACATAATGAACACATTGAGGCTGGAAAGTAACAGCCTCATCATCAAACACAGGTTGAAACCCCGGATCGTGGATGAGATTTAGAGTTTGTGTATGTACAGACCGATCACATTTTATGTAGTGTTTCAAAAAGTTGTGTGAATTCTTAAAGTTTCATGAAGTAATTCAAGACCTCATACTCAACAGAATCCTACACTGCCTCACCACCATCATCCTTCATTTGTTTAGCATCTATGATGTGCCAGGCTTGTCTGTGTCTTATGGATAGAATAGTAACAGAACAAAGTCCCTGCCCTCAAAGAGGGGTAAGGAGTGCAAAGGCTCTGAAGTGGGAATATGCTTACCAGGATGGCCAGAACAGTGAGTAGGAGGGAGAACAGTGAGAAAACGAGGGGGGTGGAGGGTGGGAAGAAGGGAGACAAGACAGGAGGGAAGAAGGGGGAGTGAGAGACAGACAGCTAAAGATGGTAACAATGGATAGCAAGGGGCCAGGTCACTGGGATGTTGCAGGCCATTGTGAAGACTTCGGCTCTTACTCCCTGTGAAATGGAAAGCCACCAGAGGCTTTAAGCACATGCTGATTTGATGCCCTGCTTTACAATGTTCTCTCTGGCTATTCTGGGTAGAAAAAAAGAGGCTAGGGAGAAAGCAATGGCAATAATCCATTCAAGAGATGGTAGTGCCTTGGAATGAAGGGGTGTCTTTGGAGGTTTGAGAAATGGTGTGATTCAGGTTATATTCCAAAGGTATAGCAAGGAGTAGATCTATTTGATAGAGAGAGATCTCAAATAGATGGAGAGGCAGGCAGAGAGAGAGAGAGAGGGAAGCAGGCTCCCTGCTGAGCAGAGAGCCCGATGCGGGGCTCGATCCCAGGACCCTGGGATCATGACCTGAGCCGAAGGCAGCGGCTTAACCCACTGAGCCACCCAGGCGCCCAACCGCAAGGAGTAGATCTAGACAGCAGAGTCAACTCCACAGTTGTTGACATGAGCAACTGTAGGTGAGGAAGACCGTGGAAGAACAGGTTTGAGGCACGAGAAATCAGGAACTTGGCTTTGGACAATTTGATCTCCAAGGGGAGAAGTTCAGAAGACCACTGGACGTGAGAGTGTGTGGGTTAGCAGAGAAGTCCAAGCTAGAGATACAATTTCAGTAGTCACCAGTAAATAGACATTTTAGGTCACAGGACGGAACCCACTGGATTCACCTAAGGAGGTAAGAATAGAAAGAGAAGACGTCTAAGGGCAGACCCCAGGGTACACCAGTATTAAAGATCTGGGAAGTATGGGGTAACTTGCCACTGAAGCAAGAGAACTAGAAAGAGTGGAGTCTTGGAAACCAAGGGAAGAGTGTAAGAAAGAGTGACCAGGTCAGGTACTGCTATCGGGGTGAGTCAGATGAGCAGTGAGACCTGATCATGGATTTGACTTTGGCAAGTCACTAGTGACCTTGGTCAGAGCTGTCTTGGAGGAGTAATGGAGTCAAAGCTTTAAGGGAGAGATTCCAACAAAGAGTAGAAGGAAAGCTACAGCAGACAACTCTTTTGAAGAGTTCTAGTGCACAGAGGAACAGAAGAATGTGGTAGTGGCTGTAGGGTGTTATGGGATACCTCCAGGAAGTTTTTATTCCTCTTCCTTTCTCTTTTCTTTTAAAGATGGGAGCTAATTCAACACGTAAGTTATGCTGGTAAAAACCGTCCAGTAACTGTCCAGTAACGGAAGAGGAATAATTAACCATGTGGGAAAGAGAAGGGACCATGGTAGATAGGCAAGAGAGAATGTGAATCAGATGAGCTGATGATTAGCCTTAGATAAGAACAACAAGGCATATTAATAACTGCATTCCAGCCGAGTGTTGGGTAGATGTAGGTATGATAATAGACAAAGGAGGGGGAGAGTTCAGACATTTCCTTCTGGTTGCTTTCTATGTTCTCAAAAGTGGAGGTTGGTGGCGGTGGGTAGTGAAGAGAGGAGGGTATGTTTAATGATTTAGAAGAAAGAAGAAAGATGAAATATACATCCAGGAGAGTAAGAGTAAATACTGTAGAAGGAATGCTGACCCAATATTAGTCCTCTTGCAGTTAGTCGTCGTGAATCTAAACTGAGACCCATGAGCGTCAGTGTGCACTTTTCTCCAGCCCTGGAGAACAGCCTGGGTACTGATGAGGGGCAGGCCAGAGAGTAAAATGGGTACATCGTCACCCCATGCTGCCACATGGCTACTGAATAAACACACCTGTGCATGTATCAAATTTACTTTAAAAGGTTCCATTTGCTATTATAGATTTGACCTATAAAACAACAAAAGGAAACATCTATACGTACGAAATCAACTCAACTGGGGAGAAAATAACCATCTGTAAGAAATGCATCTGTAAGAAATGCATCTCCCCTCCAAACAGTAAACCCTTTTCTAAAAATATGTCACCAATTGCAAACAAAAGTAAAGCGTGGGATGCTTTTTTAGAGGTGGGCAAGATAACTCCAGAGAACTGAGAGAGATTGCATGAAAGTGCTAATAAAGGCTCTAAGAATTTCGTGGACCCACCCCTTCACTTGAACAAATGAGTCCTCTAAGACCCAGTGTCAACTCTGGGGGAGGGAGGGAGATTATGCTGTAGGTTTATTTGAGTTAAGATTAGTTGCAGCCCATTTGTTCAACAGTGTTCTTCTGATGGAACATGATGTTGCATTCATTTGCGCTCACAGACCGACAATGAATATGGGAAACATCCCGTCTTTCAGGTTCTCCATCTGCAAACCAGGTACTTGACTCTCTTCCAGGACCCTGACTGTTAACACATGTGTACTCAGTGTTTCAGCTACTGTGCTTCAGAAACCAACACTACAGTCAGTGGGGCCAGAATCCAAAAGTAGAAAGTGCGCCAGGGAAACACTGTATCAAGTCGGTTAGTTGTATACACACGTGCACACACATGCAGATCATAGGATGCTGACAATAATAAGGTGAAAACCCAGTGATGCCCCCAGTGTGCCCAGAAAATATCTTAAAAACTTTTTAAAACCGAGTGAATTCATTTTCAATTGTGCCATGTGGTGTTTTCTGTTGATCTCCCTTATGATAAGGTTTGGACTGATTATTAGCTAATTTCAAATACAGTTAAAGGTAATTAACTTACAGAAAGTCTGATTTTAAATCACAACTCAGAAGAATCATTTATAAGCCAGTAACAGGATAACTATGTAATAGGATCTTCCAAAGAGTATCATCTAATTTAATGCTCACACCATTTTGTTAAGTAGGTACAATTCTCCTCATTTTATAGAACACAGACTCATAAAGCTAACAGATAATCAAATGGAATTTGACAGTAATGATATATTCATGAAATAAGTTTGTGGCAAAGCATTTTCAAATGGGCTCTAGAATTTCAAGATTTTAAATAAGTGTGGTGTGCCATCAAAATTCCCAAGCTAACAAAATTGCACTTAATAAGCAATTTAAGCACCACTAGAACTTATAACAAAAGAATAACAAAACAAAAGAATCATAACAAAAGACATGTACCCATGTCTAACACTGTGGGTAACAACTTGTGTTAGAGAGTGTGGTATAAAAATGGGAACAGTCCCATACTGTAGAGATAAATTGTTATAAGAGGTTGAAAAAAAGAGAGATTACTTAAGGTGGAGGCAAAAAAGAAATTTCCTGCAAGAAGCTGCTATGTGCTTTCAATGGGGCTGCAGGGGACATTAAATCAATAAGGAAATTAAATACCAAAAATAAAGAAGTAACCTTATGGATACAAAGGCCTCCCTCAAGAAGCAGCACTAAGCGCACAGTGTTTTAATTCCTAGTCAGTATACAGCCCCAAAGAAATTCCTCTTAAAAATATCTCCAGGGACGCCTGGGTGGCTCAGTTGGTTAAGCAGCTGCCTTCGGCTCGGGTCATGATCCCAGCGTCCTGGGATCAAGTCCCACATCGGGCTCCTTGCTCGGCAGGGAGCCTGCTTCTCCCTCTGCCTCTGCCTGCCATTCTGTCTGCCTGTGCTTGCTCTCTCCCTCTCTCTCTCTGATAAATAAATAAAATCTTTAAAAAAAAAAAATCTCCAGTACTTTTGCTACCCCAAATTGCCATTTGTAAATATGATATTGATATATATGTACCAACATTTTTGAAATGCATAAGTTTTAAATTTGTTCTAATTTTTAACTTGTTTTTATTGCAGGATAGTTGACATACAATAACTTACTAGTTTCTGGTGTACAACTTAGCGATTTAACATTTATATATGTTGTGATTACCATGTTAAGCCTAGCTACTGTCACCACACAAAGTTGTTACATATTAACTATATTCCCCAGTTATACTCTGTATTCCCACATCTTATTTTATAACTAGAGGCTTGAGCCTTTTAAATCCTGAATAAGGTTTTATTTTTTATTTATTTTTTAAAAGGTTTTATTTATTTGAGAGTAAGAGAGAGAGCATGAGCAGGTAGGAGGGGCAGAAGGGGAGGGAGAAGCAGGCTTCCCACCAAGCAGGGAGCCCGATGCGGGACTCAATCCCAGGACCCTGGGATCATGACCTGAGCCAAAGTCAGACACTTAATGACTGAGCCACCCAGGGGCCCCCTCCCCAGAGTCCCCCACCCATAAACTTTTATAAAGAAACTTTTCATTGTTTTACAAAGATTATTCAAAAGAAAAAAGAAGACATGAAGTATCTGTTTAAGTAGGAAAAGCCCACTGAAACACTGAAATCTATAAATTACAACCTCTAGATTGCTTTTTCAAGTCTTCAACTGCTTTGGAAATTCTCTTCTCACAAGTACTAACTTTTTAAAAGAGCAAAATCATGTGCATCTATCTGCTCTTCTACCACTTGGGTTTGCCTCTGCACATTTTATGCCATCAGGCGGGTGACCGGCACAGAAGTGAGAGGCATAGTCTCTGGGATGGGCCTGACTTACTAACTTTGTGACCCGGGGCAAGTTATTTAGCCTCTCTGTGCCTCAATTTCTTGATCTGTATTACTGTTAAGATTATTGTTATCATGAGGATTAAATGAGTAGATCTGAAACACTTAGAAGAGTGCCTGGCACATAGACATCACAGTTGTGGTAGCTATTATCACCATTATTGGTCCAATTTCTCCCCTAAAGTAGAAAGAAAATTTTGTTCTTGGAAGGTGTATCATGGAACAAAATAGAACACCTCTATCTATCTCACTAAGTCATTAACTTTAACACTTTGGAATACAGTCAAGCTCAATGAAGTAGGAAAAAAGGCTTCTGAAGAGCAAAAATAGATTTTTTTAAAAAGGTGTCTTTACTCAAAACATTCACTCCATTTGGATCCTACTTACTACTTCTTTTATAGGATTCCTAACAGTTGGGCTATTTAATTTCAATGTCTATGGGAGAACCGAAGTGCCATCTGGGACAGTAGGGAGGCACCTCAGAGCAATCAAAGGACAAGAAACTACATAAAGGACAAAAATCGCACAAGCAGACAAAGCTGAGACCAATGGACAGGACAGCAGTCCAACAGAGAAAAGCCTTGAGGCAGGGCGCCTGCGTGGTTCAGTCAGTTAAGGATCTGCTCTTGACTAGGGTCTTGATCCCTGGGTCCTGGGAAGGAGCCCCAGGTAGGGCTCCCCGCTCAGCAGGGAGCCTGCTTCTCCCTCTTCCTCTGCTCCCACCCACCTCCACTCTTGCTCATGCATATGCACTCTCTCAAATAAATAAATAAAATCTCTTTTAAAAGATAGCTTGAGGTTATCATCTCCAAAAAATACAAAAAATAATATTCATCATGACTATCTTCAGTGACCAAAAAAGTAAAGTCCTCACAATGTTTTCAGTATAAGAAGACATAGACTTGTGCAATGCATTCTGAAAATTTTTCAAACAAAAGTCATGAAATTTTTTTTTAATAAGAAACAATGTTCTTGGGGTGCCTGCCTGGCTCAGTCAGTGAAGCATGCGACTCCTGATCCCGGGCTGAGTTTAAGCCCCACGCTGGGTGTAGAGATTACTTCAAAATTTAAAATCTTAGGGGCATCTGGGTGGCTCAGTCAGTTAAGCATCTGCCTTCAACTCAGGTCATGATCCCACCATTCTGGGATCAAGCCCTGCACTGGGCTCCTGGCTCTGCAGGGAAACTACTTCTCCTCTCCCTCTCCCTCTGTGTACTTATGTGCGCTCTCTCTCTCTCTCTCTCTAAAATAAATACATAAATCTAAAAAAAAAAATTAAATCTTTAAAAAAATGTAATGACTTGTAACAACAAATTTTTTTAAAAAAAGAATGTTATTAATTGATATAAATTCTCAGTTAATCAGAAAACTCAGCTATGGACAAAACCTCATTACATAAGGAATCAACAATGGTTTTCAGGACACTAGAATTTGTCATATTCAAGAATATTTGAGACAGATGTGGACTTCTAAATAAATCTAAAAAAAACTCAAGGGATTATAGTGAATATCAAATCTGACTGAGTTACATACAACTTTCATGTTAGCTTCCTTCATAACTGTGACCAACAGCCTATTCAGAAAACTGATTAAAATCCTTCAGACTTACCAAGGCATCTCTTTCTCAAACACATACACACACACACACAAACTCATGCACAAGTATATACAACAAAATGTCATAAATTTCCTTCACAGGGTACTTCTAAATGTTGACTCAATAGAATACATGAAAAATTAGTTGACTATCCCAATAACTAAAACTGATATAAGCATGAAGAACACAAATTAAAATATGGACAAAAAAATGAAATTACACCAAAAAATTGTTAACATTCTTGAAAAAATTTTCCAAACTTTTAATGAGTTATGGAAGGAATAATCAAATGAATGCAAACAAAAACAATGAAAAAATATATCCACACAAAGACTTGTACCTAGTCATGACAGCCCAAAATTGGAAGTGGCAGGTGAATGGATAAGCAAAGTGTAGCATGTCCATAAAACGAGATACCATGTGGGGAGAGAAAGGAATGAACTACCGTTATACGCAACAACACAGGTGAATCTCAAAACATCATGCTGAGTGAGAGAAACTAAACAGAGCACATACTGTGAGTTCACGGACATGAAAAGACCTATAAAGACCATTTTAATTCAAGAGAGCAGACTAATGGTTAGTGGGGCTGGGGGTGAAGCTTCTGACTACCTGGGGGGAGGCACAGAGAACTAAAACTGGGGTGAAGATTTTCATCTGGCTGTGGTGGTTACAGGTAGAAGCATTTGTCAAAACCATTGAACTGTACCCTTAGAATGCGAGCATTTTAGTATATATATATGTATATATACATATATATGGTAAAAAAAAAAGTTATTCATTACCAAACTCACAAAATATGAAAACATCTAAATATGCACTATTCTTCTTTATCTATCTAATCTATTATTTATCTAATAATATCTCTCTATCATTTGTCTAACAAACACCGGTATAGCACTATGTACTAAGCACTGTTTAAACGCGTTATTTTAAGATTTTATTCATTTACTTGAGAGAGGGAGAGAGAGAGAGCGCACAAGCAGGAGTTAAAGACAGAGGGAAGAAGAGAAGCAGACCCCCCGCTGAGCAGAGAACCCCATGCAGGGCTTGATCCCAGGACCCTAGGATCACGACCTGAGCCAAAGGCAGCCACTCAATTGACTGAGCAACTCAGGCGCCCCTGTTTAAATGCTTTAAACTCACTTTAGCAACTCCTATAATAATTATATAAGGTAGGCATTATTGTTTGCACTTTTGCAAAAGGAAACTGAGCCTTGGTAAGTTGCTCAAGTCAACTGAACATGGTAAAGTCGGGACATAACCCCAGGCTGCATGTTTTTAACCACTACACTATGCTGTTTTTGATGTGGTAAGGTGGCCAGTCATGACTGCATGCTGCTAGTGGGAGAATAAATTACTATCTCTTTGTAAAGCAATTTGGCGATGTTCATCAAGGCCTTAAAAATGTTTATTATCCCTTGATCGAGCAATTCTTTAGTGCAGATTATCCTAAGCAGATATAATTCAAAATGTCCAAATGCCAAAAATGTTTTCTGGACCTGTTGCTAAATCCAACGGATACCAAAGTCTGGAATCTTCTCAATTCGAGACATTAATTGGTGGGGCAGGGGTGGTTATTCCACTACTACAGCATCTCAGATGAGAAAATAGTTAAACTGAGACCAGACGGTTTAGAGAAATGGCCAAATGACTGTGTATTTGTGTAGAAATGTGCTCCAGCAGAGGGGAAAAGCCTGTGTGTCTGATAGCCTGAAGACCGAGAAGGAGGGCATGTGAGCATGCCAGGAGAGTGGGCTTGGACCTCATCAGAGGAAGGAGGGCCAGAGGAGGTAAAGTCTTGTAGGTGTTTGGATGTTGTTCTAAGTAGAGGAGCAACATGACCTTAAATTCTACAATTCTTCCATATATCAATGTCATCTGCCTTGCTGAGTCCATTCGTGCCCCGTTCAGCTCCCACTATTCCCTGCTTCCGTGGCTCTCCCATGACCAATCCCCACAGATCAGTAGGTGGTTCCGAACCCAACTTATAGCGTAAGAAGTGTGCAACTGCCCATGTCCCCGACTTTCCTCTACAGCCGTAAGCTGCAGTCTACTAAAGCAAGGGGCTGAGGCACACAATGGTTAACTCATCTTTGTTGAACGAGATGGGAAAAAAACTAGAAACGACTTATATACCTGTCTATGAGAAAGGTTAATTCTGACGAATGGGATGGATGTAACTTATAAGGCCATCATAAATTATGTTTACAATTGGGAAAGATAAAATTTGATCTCAGCTAGAAAAGGGTGGAACAAATTGAAGACATATTGAAAATGGAAGATAGTGGCTCTCTTTGGGAGACGACATACTGGGTAGTTTTTATTCTAGAATATATTAATTTATTTCTGAGCTTTCTACCATTTGTATGTTACCTCAAGAATTATACTTTAAGTTTAAAAAAGTCAATCAGAAAAAAATCCTCCCTTCCACAAACATATTAAGTTTAATGTATAAAGAAAGAATAATTAGGAAAATCCAGTTTTAACTGGCAAAATCTTAAGAAACAATGTATTTATAAAAAACATTTACTATTGGGGCACTTGGGCAGCTCAGTCATTAAGCGAGGGCCTTTAGCTCAGGTCATGATACCAGGGCCCTAGGATTGAGCCCCACATCTGGCTCCCCGCTCAGTGAGAAGCCTGCTTCTCCCTCTCCCGCTCCCCATGCTTGTGTTCCTTCTCTCCCTGTGTCGCTCTCTGTCAAATAAATAAATAAAATTTTAAAAAAGAAAAAAAAAATTTACTGTCTTAGGGACACCCGGATGGCTCAGTCGTTTAAGCGTCTGCCTTCAGTTCAGGTCATAATCCCAGGGTCCTGGGATTGAGTCCCATATAGGGCTCCTTCAGTGGGAAGCCTGCTTCTCCCGATGTCTGTTCTGCCTACTGCTCTCCATACTTACTCTCTCTCTCTGACAAATAAATAAATAAAATCTTTAGAAAATATATTTACTATATTAAATAAACAGCATAATACAACTCACACACCCAAATATATGCCTAATCCATATTAACAGACAATCCTATTCAAACTTTTCATTCCTTCGGTCAGCTTGACTTTTATAATACATCCTTGGATTGTGATATTATTCTCCAAAACGCCAATTTATACCATTTATTACTTTTTATTTTAAAGATTGTATTTATTTATTTGACAGATCACAAGTAGGCAGAGAAGCAGGCAGAGAGAGAGGAGGAAGCAAGCTCCCCACAGAGCAGAGAGCCCGATGCGGGGCTTGATCCCAGGACCCCGGGATTCATGACCTGAGCCAAAGGCAGAGGCTTTAACCCACTGAGCCACCCAGGTGCTCCTACCATTTACTACTTTTGATATTAAAGTAGCCTTTATCTGAAAACTGTTACTTTCATTCCAAATTTCTTTTCTCTTTCTTTTTTGCCTGGTAGACCATAAACGTTCTGAGACCTTTATTGGCAAGTTTCCTGTTAGCAACAGATGCCTGAATTCTTTTTCATCTAAACAACTTTATTAAAGAGGCACCTGGGTGGCTTCAGTCAGTTAAGTATCTGACCCTGATTTCTGCTCAGGTCATGGTCTCAGGGTCTTAAGATCAAGCCCCACATCAGGCCCCATGCTGGACATGGAGACTGCTTGGGATTCTTTCTCTCCCTCTCCCTCTGCCCTTCCCCTCCACTCACTGTCACGTTCTCTCAAAAAAAAAGAAAAAAAGTAATAATAAAAATAAACTTTATTAAAAAGAAAAAGGAATTGAATACATTCATATGTATTACATACATTCTGTATGTAATACAGAAAACACCCAGTTTCCAATTATCACTCATTTGATGTATTTTGTGTGTCATGCTTTCATGATGTTACCTTTTATTCTTTTTCATGGACTTAAGCTGTGCTGTTTTCCCCCCTTAAAATGAGATAGCAGTTCAAAGTGTTTCTGGCCTGCTAGTAGTTACCTTTAAACTTTAAACAACATAGTTATATGCTCGGCATGGTGGTATCAAGCTACCTGGACTTGTAGGTCACTCACTCTGGATATTTTTTTTTTTTTAAGATTTTATTTATTTATTTGACAGAGAGATCACAAGTAGACAGAGAGGCAGGCAGAGAGAGAGAGAGGGAAGCAGGCTCCCTGCCGAGCAGAGAGCCCGATGCGGGACTCGATCTCAGGACCCTGAGATCATGACCCGAGCCAAAGGCAGCGGCTTAACCCACTGAGCCACTCAGGCGCCCTGGATATTTTTTTTTTAAATAAGCTCTACACCAGATGTGGGTCTGGAACTCACAACCCTGAGATCAAGAGTCACGTGCTCCACCGACAGAATGAACCAGATGACCCAAAATTGTTTTTTGTTTTGTTTTTGTCTTTGTTTTTAAAGGAAGCTTTATGCCCAACATGGGGCTGGGATATTGACTGTCACGACACCTCCTTTCACCTCACTTTTCTATTAGCAAAATGATAGAATCTCTCTTTTATACATTTGTTCTAAGGATTAAATGAGTTCATACAAGTAAACATCAGGCATAGTGCCAGTCATTTGGTTCTAGCTAATAATAATAAGTTTTATTAGTGTTGTAGAGCTTTAGTCTTCTGAGAATTTTTTTCCACTTAGCCAAGCATCTTGTATTCATGTTGAATAATGATATGCCGGAATAGATGTGTCCAGATCAGCTTTCTATGTGCATATGAATCATTTTATTTTTTTAGAGCAGTTTTAGATTCATAGCAAAACTGAGCAGGAAGTCCAGATTTCCCCTACACCCCTGCTCCCACACATGCAGAGCTGCCCCCTCTTATCAGCATCCCTCACCAGAGTGGGACATTGGTTTAAATGGATGAGCCAACACTGACATGTCGTTATCACTGTTGGTCCATAGTTTATATGAGGGTGCATTCTTGGTGTTGTATGTTCTATGGGTGTTGACAAATGTGTAATGACATGTGTCCATTATTACAGTGCCATACACAGTACATTCACTAAGAATTCTCTGTGCTCTGCCCTCTCACTTCTGGCAACCACTGAGCTTTTAGTGTCTGCACAGTCTTGCCTTTTCCAGGATGCCATATACTCAGAATGATACAGTAGGTAGCCTTTTCATATCAGCTTCTTGCACTCAGTAATAAACATTTAAAGTTCTTCCATGTCTTTTCAGGGCTTGTTGCCTTTTTTTTTTTTTTTTTTTTAAGCACTGAATAGTACTCCATTCTCTGAATGGGCCAGTTTATTTATCCATTTACCTACCAAAGGACGTCTTGGGTGTTCCAAGTTTTGGCAATTACAAATAAAGCTGCTACACACATTCATGTGAGGGTAGACCTAAGTTCCCAGCTCATTTGGGTAAATACCAAGCAGTGTGACTGCTGAATCATATGGTAAGAATATGTTCAGTTTTCTAAAAACTGCCAGTCTTCCAATGTGGCTATACCATTGTACATACCCACCAGGAATGAATGAGAGTTCCTGTTGTTCCACATACTCGCCAGCATTCAGTATCACTAGTGTTCTGGATTACTTCGCCATTCTAATAGTTATGTCATAGTATCTCGTGTGGCTGTTTTATAGGTTTCTTTAATTTTAGTAAAATACACATGACATAAAATTAATCATCTTAACCATTTTTAAGTGTATGACTCAGTACATTCACACTGATGTGCAACCCTCCTCATCTGGCAAATTTTATACCCATTCTATTAGTTTTCTGGGACTGCTGTAACAAAAGACCACAGACTGGGTGGCTTAAACAACAGAAATTTATTTTCTTACAGTTTTGGAGGCTAGAAGTCCAAGATCAAGGTGTTGGCAAGTGTGGTTTCTTGAGAAGCCTCTCCCCTTGGCTGGCAGATGGTCACCCTTTCGTTGTGTCCTCACATGGGTTTTTCTCCGGGGGGATGTATCCTCGCATCTGTGTGTCTAAATTTCCCTTCTTCTAGGGACACCAGTCCAGTTGGATTAGTGCCTAGCCCAATGACTTCATTTTAACTACAGCATCTCTTTAAAAGCCCTATCTCCAAATATAGTCATGTTCTGAAGTATGGAGGTTTAGGGCTTCAACATATGGATTTTGAGAGGACACAGTGCAGCCCTAACATGTTGAACTATGAAACAACAACTTCCCGTTCTCCCCTTCTCCCTAGCCCCAGGCAATCACTCTTCTATCTTGTCTCTATAAATGTGACTACTCTAGTTACTTCATGTAAGTGGAATAGCATACTATTTATCTTTTTGTAACTAGCATGTCTTCAAGGTTCATCTATGTTGTAGCATGTGTGAGAATTTCCTTCCTTTTTAAGGCTGCATAGTCTTCCATTGTAGGTACAGATCACATTTTGTTTACTTATTCATCTGTTGATAGACACTTGTATTGCTTCTATCTTTTGGCTCTTGTGAATAATGCTACGAATATGGGATATACAATTATCTGTTTAAGACCTTGTTTCTAAATCTTTGGGGTATACACTCAAAAGTATATTGTCCTGAGAATTTTTAAGCCCTAAATTGTCCTGAGAATTTTTATGCCCTAAAGTTCTGCCTGTCCTACTCATATATTTTTTTTTAGGCTAACCAATCTTTATCCTGTGACACCAAATCTTTGCTTTATGTCACAAAGGCCTTAGATTAATTATCTCTTCCAAGGCATGTATTAACTAGCTAATCATAAATGGGTACAAGTCAGGGACCTGTGAGATAAGGAATATCATAAATACTTTATCATTTTAACCTAGATATCATGCAGGCAATTTGTAAGATAAACAATTATAATACAATCTTAATCATGCTTTAAAATTCAGGTCATCAAAATGACAAACAAAATATAGAAACTCAGTTAGAAATTATATTTAATAGGAATTTCCAAAACAAAATATAGATAGTCATGACTATCTTAACAGTTCCTTAAATTCTTACTTCTGGAAAAGTAGAACCCTAGTTTAATTTGTGAAATAATGTGGAATTTGCCATCAATACCCTCATTTTTAAAGGAGGAGTTCAGAGCACCTGGGTGGCTCAGCAGGTTGGACTTCTGACTCTTGATTTCAGCTCAGGTCATGATCTCAGGGTCGTGAGACTGAGTCCCAAATTGGGTTCTATGCTTAGCATGGAGTCTGCTTGGGATTCTCTCTCCCTCTCCCTCTGCCCCTTCCTCTGCTGTGTGCATGTGTGTGCTCTCTCTCTCTCTCTCTCTCTCTCTCTCTCTCAAATAAATGAATAAATAAAATCTTTAAAAAAAAATAAAGAGCTTAATACCTCTCTCTTCTGCCATGGGTAGAGGAATAAAAATAATCATGTGTTTTTCTTTAGAAGAAACATTCCACGTTCTTATACAGATGAAAAACTTAAATGAGAAGTTTTGGTTTTTCTAAGGAATACTAAAAGGCAGTAAAGCATACACAATAGAAAAATGGTCTACTTTCAAATCACTTTCTACTGTATGACACTGGGCAAGTTACTCAATGTATCAATTTTCTGATCTGTGAAATAGGGATGTTAGGGCCAAATTTCCAAGTTGTTAAGATGATAAAATTAGTTAACATATGTGAAAAGTCTGGAACAAACTCTCAATAAATGATAGTTATTAGCAGCATAAGTTGACAGGAGTAAGTATAATGTGTCATCTCACTCGAATAAAAAAAATGTAACTACTGCACCCCATTTTTGTAAATAAAATCCTACAGTGTGGGAATTGGAGGGAGAGATTATATAAGGTTCAAAAATCACTTTCAAGGTATTTCTAATCCCTCCTAATTGTTAAAGTATACTCGAACAGCTTTATTAGAATTTATTTGATTTATGAGGCAATTTTCTCAGGTATATTATGAAGAAAAAATGCATCACTAAGACACAGTGTTATGTTCTTATTTTTCAGTAGTAGATGTCATGGTTCACAATAAGAAACACCATGGAAAGATTTCACTGTAAGAATTTTATATAAATAAGATTTTATACATCTATGTAAATAAATGAAAAGTATATGTAAATAAATATGTATTTTTTCATATATATGTGAAACAGAATGACACAGTGCTCTTTAGGAATAAAAAATTATTAATATAAAGAGACATAATCTTACTGCAGAAATCTCTGAAACTTTTAGGAAAGTTCCAGGGTGAGTGAAACAGTGTTGTTACGATAAATTAAACTCCACTTCCTACTCACTTTCTCTGTGACTTCTGGAGAACACTTATATGGCTGTAGATGAAACAGGAGAAAGACAAAGAATTTAAAGGCAAGTAAGGCGAAGTTCCATCATATTCCCTGGTGAGCTGAGAAAGAAGCCCTCAAAGTTAAAGCCCAAGTTCAGCTGTAGCTGGAAAACCCAAAACTTCCCTGATTCCCTTCACTGAAACCACAGTACATTTACATGGTAAGTTCAGGATACAACTCAATATCTAGATTTTGAACAGCAGTTTGCAGGCCATGTTTTGTAACCTCTCTGGCTTTCGTTGATGACTTCGCGACTTCCTATGAAATTCTTTAAACTGAATCCATTTTAGTTCTTGACAATCTAAATACTTTATATATTCTATAAAGCACTTTCGGGAGTTAGAAAGGAAGGAAGCGAGGGAGGAAAAGGCTGTAGAATGAAAAAGGTATTTCTAGAGTTGAGGGGGAAATTCCAGAAATAAAAAAGAAGACAGTGGAAACTACTTGCCAACATGCAAAATGCACACATCATGCCTCATTTGAATTCAGATAATTCAACTTCAGTAATCACTTAATGAACACCTTCTGTGCTTAGGGTAAGGAAAGGGCACTCAAAGTCAAACAGCAGCAGTCCCTGGGCTACACTCAGAGGAGGACCTATAGTAGAATACCTTCAAGTGGGGAGGGGGCTTCCTCTCTACCTTCAGGGAGTACTACAGAATGCTATCCAGCTCAGATGCTGTTTCCCTTGCCCTAGGCACAACCTTAAAGATCTTGGTCACACTCTCAAGTGGTTCCACTGGCACTCCGGTGGGTGCTGGGACCAATCAACAGTGTAAAATCTGATTTCCGGGAAATGCCTCAGAGGGGTCTGTGGCAATTAACGACTCCTCAGTAATTTTTATTTGTGGGTGCCTGGGTGGCTCAGTCAGTTAAGCATTTGCCTTCCACTCAGGTTGTGATCTCAGGGTCCCAAGATCAAGCCCCTCAATGGGCTTCCTGCTGGGCGGCAAGCCTGCTTCTCCCTCTGTCACTCCCCCTGCTTGTGTTCCTTCTCTTGCGGTCTCTGTCAAATAAGTAGATAAAATCTTTTAAAAATTTTTTGTTTTTAAAGCTTTGGTTCTTACTTAAACTTGGTGCACTGGTTGAATTTTAATTCAAGTAATCACATTCTCCTGTTGTGGGGAATCCTTCTAAATCCTGCCTGGAACGGATAAGTCATTTTGTTTAACTGAACAGTTTTGATGCATGTTGTTGTTTGAAAAACTGTAGTAAACGACGAAGCACACTTTCTCATAAAACAGTTTACTAAGCGCTTCTTGAGTCAAAGCTCTGGAACACCCTCTTTCTGTGTGATGGCAAGTCTCCCTTTTAGAAATCTCTATCAGACACCATATTAAATCAAAAATCAAATATCACCCTCCCAGCCGTCATGATGATGAAAAGAATTGTGCAGGAGAGCGGGTTTTTATTACTATTATTATTTCATCGGGGAATGAGTGTGGAAAGTTCACTTTTTTTCCGTTTCATCCGGAAGCGGTGGCAACATCGGGTTTTTTGTTTTGTTTTGTTTCGAACAAGGGGAACACGCTCTCAACTAGAATAGCCTATTAAAACCGTCATTCCTAACAGCAAAATCGATCCCCAGGTGTCTCCAGGCAAGGTGCCCCGGGACCTCCTGCGCCACTGCCACAGGTGGACGCGAAGCAGCAAGGACCCTCGGTAGCCCTCGGGTTCCTGCGCCAGAAGCCACGCGGGCGCGCTCCAAATCCTAGGCTCTTTGTCGAGAGCCCGGCGCGGCGCCGGGCCCTATTGGTTGTGCGGCCGATCGGGGCCATCCTGGTCCCTCGTCCCTCCCCCATCCCGAAGTCCTGGGCCTGGGCACCGGCCACATGGCCCTAGCTCTGGGGTCGCCCCGTCCCCGCGAGGCGCCACACCACGCGGCCCGACCCACGCTTCAAGGGGGTGGGCTTCTTCGGGGGCCTCGGGCAACGAAGTCCGCCCCCATCCCCGCCTCCCGCGCTCACCGCTTTGAGATCCAGGACGCCGTCCTTGGCCTCCTGCAGCAGCGACACGAACTTGGTGGTGAGCAGCCCCAGGCTCTTCTCGTGCCTGCTGCTACCGCCCCCGCCGCCCCCGAGCTGAGGCAGCGGTGGCTGCTGCGGAGGCTGCGCCTGGGAAGGCTGCGACGGCGGCCGCTGGCCCTGGCCCTGCCCCTGCGGTGCCTGCTGGCCCGAGCTCGCGGGCTCCGCCGCCGCCATCGCGTCCCCACGCCGCGGTGGTGCGGCCCCTGCGCCCAGCGGCTCGTCCGCCCCCGCCCGCGGCCACCTGCCGGGCCCACTCTCCTGCGGCCGCTCCAGCCGCCGGCGGCCGAGAGCAGAGCCAAGGAGCGCGGGGCTCCTGCAACAACAGGTGCGCGCGCGGCGCCCACTGGTCTCGGGGCGGCTGGGCGCGACGGCCTCCGCCCCCTCCCCAAGCCCTGGGAAGCGTGAATGAAGCCCACGGCCGAGGGGAGGGGGAGTGGAAGCTGAGAGAAGGGGCCGCGAGGGGTGGGGACCCGAGTTTAAATGGCAGGAAGTGACGCCGCGGCCCGCCGTTGCCTGGAAACGCATTTTTCCTTGGGAAGGAGGAGTGAGCAGGGAGGAGGGGAAGCGTCGGTGAGTGTGTTTCACACTCGCCTCCCTGCTGCTCGTGAGCTGCCGCGAGGAAGGACGACCTCCTGCAGCTGCAGCGGGAGAAAGCAAGGACATCTCTGGGGCAGAAAAACACTATGCGCACTGGCCATCGGTTTCTGAGCTCCGTTTGTAGAGCCGCAGGAGATCAGATTTGGCTCGTTTACCGTCTTCGGGTGTTACCTGCTGAGCGCTCTTTTCGAGCTTTAGAATCTTTTGCAAACATTTCAGTGACTGGGACTAAGTGCAGGGATTTATTCCATAGATCATCTTTTCAGGTTTGGGATGGTTTTGTCCTAATCAGCAATTATTCCCAAGGCCTTAACTTTGTAGGTAGAGGAACTGAAGTGTAACGGGAGAGGTTGTGAACTCTAGACTCAGCTAGACCCCAAGATCGCCTGCATTTAGAGGTGTCCTTAATGCCTTATTGAAAACAGATTATTCTGTGTTATTTAGACTATTAGGCATTCGTAGGTTTTTGTACTTCAGTGATACCCCAAGCCATTTTTGATAAATGAGATGGCACACAGATCTGAGGTTAAAAAAAAAAAAAGTCTTTTGTCTTGATTACAAACTTCTGAGAATCAGGTCTAAATTTTAAATGAATTGTTTTCACGACCCTTGGAATATAGTAAATGTGGGAATTCTATATGACAAAATTAAGAAAGCTTCATGCAAAAGTTTACTTAAAGTAACAAACTAGCAAAAATAGGTGACTAAATGAAATGTTCAGACAGCAGCATTCACAAGTAAAACGAAACCGTTATAATACATTTGTTTCCTATACATAGAACTTTCTAATAACCAAATAGTCTTCAATTTAATTAAAGAACTCTATAAGCAAAACTTGAAATTAAAAATCTGAAATAAAACATGAAATATTCAGCTAAAAAAAGTCAAACAATTGATCTGAAAGTGGTTTTTCCTGTGTGATTTGTCATTAGCAAAATCAGTGACAAGTTTTGCAAATTAATTTTATTAATAAAATTTTATTGATGAATAAAATTAATAAAAACTATTTTTAATTTGAAGACAACATTCTATACATGCTTGGACAGGAATTGATAAAATTATTATTATTAAAAAAATTTACATTTATGTTGTGCCTTAGTTGGGTAAGGCTGTCATAACAAAAATACCATAGTTTTTCTCACAGTTCTAGAGGCCCGAAGTCCAAGTTCAGGGTGCCACCAGGTCAAGTCCTAGTGAGAGCTCTATTCTTGGCTTACAGACTTTCTTTCCTTGTCCTCACAAGACAGAGACAAAAAGTGTGAGTAAGCTCCCAGTGTCTATTATAAGGACACTAATACCATCAGGAGGGCCCTATTCTCAAGACTTCTTCTAAACCTAATACCTTCCAAAGGCTCCCTCCTCAAACACCATCACACTTTAACATGAATTTGGGGGTGACACGATTCATTCCATAGCATGTAGTATTACTTTATAAAAGCTATTTTGGTAATTTTGAAAATAGATTTTTTTTAATTTCAATTTTTAAAGGGTTTCTTAAAGGCAATTATACTGTTAATGATGCTAATAGGTCACTTGAAATTTATTTTGCAGTGTTTTTGTATTTTTCACAATAGATTTTTCACTTATTTAAAGTAGCTGGGATTCAACTAGAAAATATTCACAAATTAGCCATCATTTCATTTAGTCTTCAAAATATCATGTCTGTTGAAAAAGCTAAAAACCACTTACAACACTGGTTCCCAGCTTTTACTGAGAAAAATCATCTTTGGTATTTGTTAAAAATGCAAACTCTTGGACCCAAACCTCAGAGATGAAATCAGCATTTGATATGAGAATTTGACTTAGAGATCTGCAATTTTCTTTTTTTTTTTTTTTTTTTTTTTAGATCTGCAATTTTCAGTTTTAGGTAGTTCTCATACCCATGGTCATTCTTTGAGAAATACTGAATAACAACATGAAAAAAAAGGAAATTATCTTTTCCCTTAAAAACAACTAAAGATCAGGGGCTGATAACACAAAAGTCTTCTTAATATTGTTGAATCTTGGGGCACCTGAGTGGCTCAGTCAATTTAGTGTCTGCCTTCGGCTCAGGTCATGATTTCAGGGCCCTGGGATCCAGCCCCCCATATCAGGGTCCCTGTTCAACGGGGAGCCTGCTTCTCCCTCTCCCTCTGTCTGCAGCTCCCCTTGCTTGTGCTCTCTCTCTCTGTGTCAAATAAGTAAATAAAATCTTTAAAAAATATACTGTTGAATCTTTTCGGAAATTTCTGTTAATGAAATTGTTTAAGAAACATGAAGTTAAAAAATCAAAATACAAATAATCATTAAGAAGAGTGCCTGGCTGGCTCAGTTGGTAGAGCATACAACTCTTGATCTTGGGTTGTGAGTTCAAGCCCCACATTGGGTATAGAGATTTAAAAATAAAAAAACTTAAAACTAAATTCAAAAAACTTTGGTTGGATTTTCTTAAGTATTTAATTACCATGTTATGACACAATTGTGCATTTTTTAAAAGGTTTTTTTTTTGTTATTTTTTTAAAAGATTTTATTTTTAAGTGATCTCTACCCCTAATGTGGAGCTTGAACTCACAACCCCCAGATCAAGAGTCACATGCTCTTCCAACCAAGCCAGCCAGGCACCCCAACCAAATTTTATTTTGGTTGCTAATGATGACATACCAGTTTTTAAATGCATGAGCCTATTTAGTGGTCAGGATTGGTTGGAATTTTCAAATTTCAGGTCTCCTTTGAGCTAACGAATTTCCATCAAAAGCTACCTACCTCATTAGCTTTATTACTCCCTTGCATTATCTTTTCTAAGTTAGTAAGAAAACAATTTAGGTTTTTGTTTTTCCTGTCCAAACCTTGCAACACACAAACATCTATCTTCTATACTTTCTAGGGAAAATAAACAAGCAAAACAATACTACCAAAAAACAACAAACTTAGTTAAGAAATACATTTCAAGGATTATTCATCTTCTCATTATGATAAAGAACATTATTCTTTGCCCACCAAAACTTGAATGGTACAACAATATAATAAATAAAGAGGTTGTTTTCTTTTCTTTTTTTTTCCCTAAAGATTTTATTTGTTTATTTGACAGAGATCATAAGCAGGCAGAGAGAGAGGAGGAAGCAGGCTCCCTGCTGAACAGAGAGCCTGATGTGGGGCTGGATCCCAGGATCCTAGGATCATGACCTGAGCCGAAGGCAGAGGCTTTAAACCACTGAGCCACCCAGGTGCCCCAAAGAGGTTGTTTTCACAAGTTTGTGCATTATAAGTAGAAACAGGAAATGCAAATTACACAAACTTATATAAAAATATAATTTGCATACATTAGAATTTAAATTTTATATGGTGACTTGTATTCTACCCTACTACACCATCAAGTCAGTTTACAGAAAGAGCACATATATTAAAAATCTGGGATGATATTAAAAGAAGCAGAGAAATAGTGGCCTCTTCCTTGAAGAGTTCTAAGAATTAAGAATTCTAATGCAGGGGCACCTGGGTGGCTCAGTGGGTTAAAGCCTCTGCTTCGGCTCAGGTAATGATCCCAGAGTCCTGGGATCGAACCCTGCCTGAGTCGGCTCTGCTTGGCAGGGAGCCTGTTTCCCCTGCCTGCCTGCCTCTCTGCCTACTTGTGATCTCTCTCTCTGTCAAATAAATAAAATCTTTAAAAAAAAAAGAAAAGAATTCTAATGCCTGGGGCTCCTGGGTGGCGCAGTCAGTTGAGCATCTGACTCTTGGTTTCAGTTCAGGTTGTGATCTCAGGGTTGTGAGATGGGGGCCACGTTGGGCTCCTTGTGGAGGTTGGAGTTTGCTTGGGATTCTCTCTCCCTCTGCTCCTTTACCACCCCCACCCCCATCTCTCTCTCCTCTCAAATGAATAAATAAATCTTAGGGAAAAAAACGCTAATTCTTATCGTCATTAGGTTAATGCTTATGATCTGATATGTGGGGTCTGAATTTCAACAATACATGTTCAAATATAAGAACAAGAGATCCAGTTGTTACAGCAAAATATAATTCAACTAGGATACATTGCAATCTTCTATTTCCTTATGCATGAACAGTCCTCTGCTCTTACAGATAAAAAAAAGAGGATGCAAATCGGGTCAAACATTTATTGAAGCTGAATGTCATTTAGACCTTCATGCAAAATCAAGTTGCTTAGCAACTCTCTTCATTGGAAATATGATTGATAACACATTTCTTTGAAATTTTAGTAAGATAAAAATACTTATCACTAAACTACCAAAGCTTGTCTAAATAATGAGCCATCACATGAAGGGTTCCCGTTCATAATACATTGCCCCAATTAAGATCCAAACTTCTGCATAGTACCCTCTGGTACAAACCCTTTGGCAACTAAAACCCTGTGTCAAATGAGTGTTGACATATTTTGGATTTATCATCAAGAGGGGGTGATTCCAAGTCAAAAGTGTTGTCAAAAGATAATTTTTCACCACTAATGACCCCCACATCATTCAGTTCCTTGTGTAGTACCAGAAACCTATTCCCTAGAACGAAAAATAAAACCGTCTATGCAAACAAATAAGTAAATCCTTCCAGGTAATGACAAAAGTTATCCAAGAATTAGCTAACCTTTAAGTATGTACTATTTTGTCTTGTTCTACTGTAATTAAACTATTTTATTTATAAAACACATACTTACATAATTATATGTATGCTTTTATAAAAAATACTTTAGCAAAAATTCAGACTCGTTCGTGGATATCTTCCAACTATGTCATGTTAGCCATAAACATTACTAAATCAAATAATATATGCTTTTAGAATCTCTGAGAAAAAATGCTTTGTAAAATGGGAAAAATGGAAAAGCCAAAATATTACCTTTGGGATCTTTCATTAGTCAGTAGACCATCCAACAGTTTGTCTGTCTTTTGTAATTTGTGATGCGCATCCTACTGGTATTACACAGAATGACTTCAGCTGATTACATGGTCACCTTTTAATTGTAATACTTGCATGACTAATTTAATGTGAATTGGGAAAATTTTAAAACAAACATAACCAGAACATCAAACTAGTGATTTAACTTATGTTATTTAAATTATGGCTAAAAGTATTTAATTTTTAAAACTTAGTTTTAGGAGAACTAATAAGAAACTAATAATTTGGGTAGTGTGAAAATATGCTAGAAATCATAAGATAAAACTGATGATGTTATACCAGTTTTTAAGTGTATCAATTTCTTTAGTAATTATAACCAGTTAAAGTTTAGTAAACACTTATCTTTTAGCTGAGAGGAAGAAAAACATTTTACTCTTCTAGTCTTTTTTTTTGACAGGAAATAGGATTCACTGATAGGCAGTGCCCAGGTTCTCTGACTACAGAGCCCACCATTCATCCAAGGGGCCATGATTAGGGATACATTTGACTCCATAGCCTTCTGATGAGCTGCTTTTTCTTCAGCAACCATATCTTCAATTTCATCCACTTTAAACTTAAGTCAAACCTCACTTCTTAGAAATGTGAATCTTCTGGCAGCAGGGAGCTTGCACTTGGTCCTACGTAGGGCCTCAATTACATACTCCTTGTTCTGCAGCTTGGTACAGATGGACATGATGGCTTGTCCAACATGGACCCTGGCCACTGTGCTTTCCAGAGCACTCCTCAGACCTGTCTGCATCCTAGCTTAGAGATAGCATGAGGTCAGACATCAACGCCCACTGGAAAGGGCTATCTCCAAGGTCCCTTAGGGGAACCCATACAATCAATAGGCTGCATACACTACCAAGGAACTATAGCACCCTGGGCACTCTTCTAATCTTTAGCCCCTTATGCGTCACAAAGAATATGCTCTCAAAGTTCAGAATCTTTATATGGGTTATATCAGTAAAGAGAGCAAGCACGTAGATTTCATAAGTTCAACAGTGTTCACAAAATAGTAGGTGAGGTATGCCAGCATTGTAAACACCAAGAGCAGAAAGGGCATTCCAGGCTTGTAAAAGTGCAAACCAATATTGTTTTCATTACTGTTCAGAAGAAACTATCTGCCAATCAGGAAGCCCTTCCACCTTAAAGGTTTAAAAATAGTGGAAAGAAGTAGCATAGACAGACCCTCAGTCTCCCTTGATGAGCCATATACTAAGAAAACAGAATCTAACAGCAAGACAATCAGTCGGTTAGGTGTCTTTTTTTTAAAGATCTTATTTATTTGAACGAGAAAATGAGAGAGACAGAGAGCATGAACAGGGGAGCAGGTCAGAGAGAGAGGGAGAAGCAGACTTCTTCTTGAGCAGGGAGCTTGACACGGGGCTGGATCCCAGGGCCCTGGGATTATGACCTGAGCCAAAAGTAGATGTTTAACCCAATGAGCCACCCAGGTGACCCTGGCATCTGACTCTCGATCTCAGCTCACGTCTTGATCTCAGGGTGGTGAGACTGAGTCCCACTGGATGTGAAAAATATAAAAAAATTAAAATAAAATAAAATAAAAAATAAAAGCAAGGCAGTTACATTACCAACAACTACAGCAGTATGGAGATAAAAGTGAAAAAATGGCAAACAAAAATAATCCATTTAAAGCTGTGGCAACTACAAGGGCAGCCTAAGGCAAGGGCGATTCATACACCCGTGAAGTGTCAAAGAGTTATCTACTATGGAAAGTACTGCCTGACAGTAATCAAAATTCTGGAAAGATTTCAAAGATTCTTAGAGTATTGAGGCTCTAAATTCTCAAGGTTGTAAAGATGATCATCTCTTTGGGTTTAAATAAAAGGATATGCCAAGAGTTTGGTAGAAAAACAACAACAACAACAAAATCCAACTTCATCTGTAAAGCACTGCTTACTTAGATCTCTGTAGGTGTGAAAAGACTAGAATTTGTACACTTCTTGAAGAAAGATAAGGATTCAGTCTATTTACAGATTTATAACTAACAACTAACAGATGTAACTACTTCTAAATATAGCCTTTCCAAAGCCTGGTAGGAATCATGCTGGAAAACTGCACAGCAGCTTCCTGGAAAAGAATGTTCAGTAGAGAGCATTTGATTTGATAAGTGTCAGAGAAGATCTCATGGATTGATCCTCCTAAAATTCACTTCCAGTAAAACCAAAGAAAGCACACCCACTATAAAAAGAATATATACACACATATATGTGATTCTTACCATTTCCGGAAAGTCTGAGCAAATCTTTCAACAAGACCCTGAGGTAAGGATAAGGACCAGGTAGGTTTGTTTGGATTCTAGGTTTTGTTTCCTAAGTTTTAGTAAATAGGTGCTTGTTTTGCTCTGTAGGTGGCTGTGTGGTTGATTCAACACATCTTTCAGGGAATGACAGTGGAGAAATTGGGCAGGGGGTTCTCGGTAGGACAAGGCATGAGCTATTTGATGCAAAGCAATTAGGTCAGACTGTGGTTTATACCCCAGGATGAGGCAATAAATGTTGGAAACACCAGCATGACAGAGTCATAACAAAAGAATACAGACTCCAGGCACTCTGAAATAACTAAGCTATGTTTTCTAGAGCAGGCACTTAGACAAAAATGGTGGTTATAACCACTTAATGTATAAATGAGTCAATTATACCAATATGTTTAGCTGCTTGTGTCTTCCTTGGTCACTGTGATTTAAGGCATACATTAGTCATGAGCAGCAGTCTTGTTTTGCCAAAGGAAGTAGAGACAACTGAGCCCCACCATTAGTGGGTGGTGGTATCACTAGCCCATAAATCACAAATCAGATGGGGTATCAAGACTTCTCAATGAAAATCTTCCAAATGAATTAAGTAGTCACATCTTTGGCAGGGTTACTCTCCTACTCCATAAAATATAGACTAATTGTTGGATTCATTTACTGGAACTTGTGATATCAACCTAAGGACATTACTACTTCATCCACTGTACATTAGTAGGGTTTAATGAAGAAGGGTATCAGCTGCTGTTTATTTTCGAGTAACTCAAAAGAAGAGAGGATAAACTACACTTAGGATTTGGCGATGTGAGTGAACATTCTGGGATTTCAGTAGAGAGCAAGTAGAATATTTTTTCCAATTATCCCCCAGAGTACTAAACTAGAACTTCTATACCTAACATCCTAACCTTGCAGTATTAGTATTAGTATTAGTATTGAAGACAGTGTATCTTGGCTTTAGGAATTTGGTGGCTGGTATGTACTAACAGAAACTAGAAGACTAGAGAGTTTTAAGTCTAGGTACTTTTAAATCAGGATTTTGGATCCAGGGGTTGGGTGAACTGAATGAAGGTAGTCAAAAGGTATAAACTTACAGTTATATTTAAGCTCTGGGAATGTAATATACATGATGATTATAGTAAACAGTTGTGTATTGTATATTTAAAAGTTGCTCAGAGCAGATATTAAAAGTTCCCATCATAAGAAAAAAATGTACTGTGTAGTGATATTATTAAACTTATCATGGTAATCATTTCACAATACATGCATCATATTATTATGTTGTATACCCTAAACTTCTACAATATTACGTGTCAATTATATCTTCATACAACTGGGGAAAAAAGATTTTTGGGTCAAGATATAGGTAACAGCGTGGGCAGCCTTTCTTGGGTCCCACAACTCAGAAAACCAAATAATTTTTTAAACCTCTGGAGTCTGACTCTTTCTCTTAACTCCCCCCTACCCCCAGACACAACATGGGTCAATATAGAGCCCATTCCTCTTATTCCATCTTTTCTCTGACATTTCTTATTTGACTCATAGGTTATTTAGAAGTTGCAGTTTAATTTGCAAGTATTGGGGAACTTCTCACATTTCTTTCAATTTCGGCATTTTTTACTATGTCAATTTCAGTATTTTTTTTACTATGTGGCTCTCTACTAATTTTTGCTACTTGAAGTTAGCTTCTTGGGAGTGTAAATTCATGATTTTCATCAAATTTGGCAAGCTTAGAGCCACTATCTAATATATAGGTTATATAGTTATATATACTTTATTTAGAATTCATATATATCATTCCTTTACTCTCCTTTTGTACTTCAATGTATGTTGGTGCAGTTAATGCGATCCACATTTCTGAGGCTGTTAATTTTCCTTCAGTATTTTTTCTCTCTTCAGATTGTGTAATCTCCAAGTTCAGGTTCTTCTACTGGTTCAAATGCACTGTAGAGACCCTAAAGTAAAATTTTATTAAAAAATGTTTCTCTTTATTCTTTATTTGGTAAGCACTACTAACCCAGCTTCCTTTACTTTTAAAGCATGCTTTCAGTCTTTTGAACATATGGTGGTTGCCTTGAAGTCTTTTATCTAATATTTGGGCCCTCTTACAAGTATTTTTCCCTGCTTTTTTTGCCCTCTCTATGGGTCCCTCTTTTCTATTTCTTTACAAGTCTCTTTCTAGGTGAAAACCGGACATTTTAAGGAATCTATTGTAGGCTTTTGTTGTTGGTTTTTTTTTTTTTTAAGATTTTATTTGACAGAGATCACAAGTGGACAGAGGGGCAGGCAGAGAAAGGAAGGGAAGCAGGCTCCCCGCTGAGCAAAGAGCCCAATGCAAGCCTTGATCCCAGGACCCTGGGATCATGACCTGAGCTGAAGGCAGAGGCTTAACCCACTGAGCCACCCAGGCGCCCCAGCTTTTGCTGTTCTTATAGAGAATAAATTTTCTTGAAGAAATGTTTCTTCATTTGCTGTATGCTCTTGGGACAATTTTCAGACCTTAAATGGGTGTTTTAAAATATTTTTTACAGGGCACCTGGGTGGCTGAGTTGGTTAAGTGTCTGCCTTCAGCTCAGATCATGATCCTAGGGTCTTGGGATAGAGCTCCAAGCTGGGTTCCCCCCTCAGCAGGGAGTCCATTTCCCCCCTCTGTCCTTCCCTCTGCTCTTGCAAATAAAATCTTAATAGATAAATAAAAAATAAAATACTTTTTACCAGTTGTGGTTGTTTTGCTAGAAAACATGTCCACAGAGCTCCTTGAGCTACCATTCTAGAAGTGGAACTCACTCTGTTGATTTTTCAAGTATAATTGTGTTTTCTTAGTGACTGTTGTAGGAATTACAATATGGATTTTATCAGTCATCTTTAGATTAGTATTAATCTAGCAAAATAGCCATTCCTCCTGCCAACTTCATGCTATTTTTGTCACATGTATCCCACCTACATATGCTGTAAATTCAATATACTGTTACAATTATTGCTGTATATAATGCATTCTAATTAACAGTAAAAATATCTATACAGTCTTAGGAGAGCTTACCTACATATTTACTGTTCCCAATATTCATTTCTTCCAGTGAATTTGAGTTACTATCTGGAATCATTTTCTTTCAGCCTTAAGAACGTCAACATTTCTTTTGAGGTAGGTTGGCTAGCAATAAATTTTGTCTATTGCCTGGACATGCATTATTTTGCATTTATCTTGACAGTTTTGCTGGATTTTTTTTTTTTTTTTTTGGATGTAGAATTCTTGGCTGATAATTTATTTTTCCTCCATACCTTAAGTATGTTACTCACTGCCTTCTGGCCCCAGTTTTTGGTTTTTTTTTTTTGGCCTTTACTATTTCTGATGAGAAGTCAACAGTTAACTATATTGTTCATTTACATGAATATTTTCTTGCTTTCACGAATTTACCACGAGTTTGACTATTAAGTGTATAGGTGTGGTTCTTTTTGTATTTATCCTGGGTTCTACTGAAGTTCTTGGATCTACGGGTTAATCTTTTCATTACATTTAGGAAATTTTTGGCTATTATTTTTCCAATTTATGCCCTGCTCTCCCACCCCCACTGTGCATGTTGGTATGCTTGGAATTTGTCCCATAGATTTCAAGAAGCTTGCCTCTCACGAAATGGAGCCCTCTCTTTTAGAAGCATTCACTTTTTTTCTGATTGCATTTAATTTTTAAAACTTAGTTCAGGGGTGCTGGGGTGGTTCAGTGGGTTAAGTGTCCGACTGTTGATTTCAGCTCAGGTCTTGATCTCAGGGTCATGAGTTCAAACCCCATGAGAAAAAGCAAACAAAGAAAACCCCAAACAATTTAATTCAGTGGTTATTAGTTAAAAATGTGATATTATATTCTTTCTTTTAGAAATAGTAATAGTACTTAGGTTTTAGTTCTGCATACATACTAACAAAAGAGATGACAAAAATGAAAATAAGAATTCTTTCAAATACAGTGATTAGAAAGGAAAATGAAGGTGGAACAGGAGTGTTCCTCTTGAGGAACGATATTTATAAAACCTTACATGTAATCTTTAATGAACTCATATGCATTATAAAAAGGGGGTCATTATGAGTGATCTGGAGATGGCTACATATGCTTTGTTAAGAATGCCATATCTTTTATCATACAGACTTCAAATACTTTTCAGCTACACTTATGAGCATTTAAAAAAAAATGGAGCTACGTCAACTACAGGATGACCAATAAATATAATTAGTTCATCAACACAATAGGGTAACAACAACGATGAAAATACTTGACCTCATATAGTCCAAATACTAACGTTAATTTCCATTTACATATTTGAAGGCAAATGTGTAATTACCAAACAATGTATAGCACAGAAACAAGAAAGTGTTGTAAGTCTAGTTATTTTGATAGGTTTTTCTACACATAATTATCAACAATTTATTATAAAAACCTACATATACAATTAAAAAATACTTGATCAAAAGTCTTTTAAAATATAATCAGAATGAAATGTGTAGAAAGAGACATTTCAAAGTCGTAGCAGTTACTACTATTACAATATTTAATCATTTTTACAATAGGTCTGCTGTTCCATTTCAATTAAATTCATTTCTTGGAACCATCACATTTCTTGTTGAATTTCAGTCAGAGCAAAAGCAAGTTGTCTAATTTTTTCTTCCATTGCTTTTTTGTTCTTGCATGTTTCTTGAAGAAGTTCACGCATTTCCTCTTCAACCCGATGAACCTAAATAAACATGTAAATTTTGCATTTAAATTTTTTAAAGAAAATATATTTAAAAAATGCATTCTGAAAGAAAAAGTCAAACTTTACTCTCATTTATTTTGTAACTTGTGGTATTCATTTAAAGCAAAGACGTATATACAATGTAACTTGTTTAAATACTAATACTGTATACAAAGTACTTACATTTATATTGTCTAGATCTCACAGGTTCTTGTGATGAGTACACAGTAATTTAACTTAACTGTATTTTAGAGCTTAGAAAATTTGTTCAAGGCTGTGCAATTTCTCAGTAGCATATATGAACAGAAACTCAGTCTTCTGACTTATGTTACGTATGAATGAGGAGTCATGAGTTCAACTAAAACAATTCCTCACAGACTTTTAAAACTGAAATAACCTCCCTTCCTATTTAATCTGGTCTACTGTATTTTTCTTTTCTTTTTTTTTAAGGTTGTATTTATTTATTTGATAGACCGAGATCACAAGTAGGCAGAGAGGCAGGCAGAGAGAGAGAGGGAAGCAGGCTTCCTGCTGAGCAGAGAGCCCGATGTGGGGCTAGATACCAGGACCCTGGGATCATGACTTGAGCTGAAGGCAGAGGCTTTAACCCACTGAGCCACCCAGGTGCCCCTGGTCTACTGTATTTCTAAAATTGCTGTTGGTTATCATCTCTTCCCAACCTATATTCTCCTAGGATTCTCTGTACTGTATACTATTAATTTCTGCTTGAAATTCTCTCTCCTATGACGCAACATTCCTGATAGTGCTAGCAATATGACCATTCCTTTTTATTTACTTCCCTCTTCTGAATCTCTAATACAGATTTCCTAAACTTTTTCCCTTAGAAAACTAATATTTCTCCTAATTTAAATTATCATCTTTATGTAATAATTTGTAATTTTTTTCAGTTATCACATTTAAGCCCTGGTGCCATTTCTGTAACTCTCTAACATCCCTTTGATATTACACCATATTGGCACCAGAGGTCCAAAATCAAACTCAGTATTTCCTTTCAGCTAAGGGCCTAATCTTATGCTTTATTTGGTATTACCTGATGCACCCTTGTTAACACTTGGTAGATTTTAAAGAAAACTTCTGAAACATCTGTTGACCTGAAATAAAATAAAGAGCTACATTTTGAACAAGTTATACTTCCTTATTTATTGTCATTATTTCCAAAGACCTTGTTGCTTTTTTTTTTTCCACATAGATTCCTGAGGGTAATGTCACCTAATCACACAACTGTCATTAAAATTTTATGGAGTTACTCTTTCTGTTTATGAACTCTTTCCCAGTTAGCTGATTTTCAATCTCTGTCTCACAGATATCTGTTTCTTACTGCCGCTTCAAAATCAAGAGAAAATGGAAATTTACAACTCTTCACTCACCTAGTGGATGTCAACAGAGGGATTATATCAAACTAAACAGGGGGTACCTGTTGCATTTTTAAAATACCTGGATCTAACCAGAGACAGGAAATGAAAGTCTCTGAGGGGGAAGCTCATGCATGTGTACTATTAAAAAGCTCTACAAGTGATTCTGATATCCACCTCTGATTTATCATCACCCTAAGTATCTCTGTCAATGATATTAAATGATATCTTGATATTAAATGATCTCATTCAAGACAATCAGTGACAGTCTTAAACCCTAATTAATAAAATACTCTTTGGAACTTTTTCCCAAATAGTGATGGATTATACTTTTTATTTATATAGTACCTTTAAATTTGCAGAATCGATGTATTTCTGCTTTTCACTTGCCAGTTGTATTATTTCAGCATGATGAGCTTCGACAATTGCATCAACTTGTTTTTTAAAGGCATCATCCATACTGTGAAGCTTTTCCACTGCATCCCTTAAAAATAAAACAAAAACCATATTATCTTTGTGCGTAAAAATTAGCATTTTTTTCTCTTCTTGGATGGCAACTCTTATATTCATATTTTGATGGAAGTATAACTCCATTAAGTAGCAAAGGGCTATCCTGGGTAACTAAAGATATAAGTGGTTCATCATCCAGCGGCATCTGTTAGTAACACAACAGGGTAGGGTAACATCAAGGAAAACTTGTTATACTTTTACCCTCTAAAAGTTAGAGTACTCTGGTTCTCATTTATTTTGAGTCTAAGGATCTGAGTTTTAAGCACATCTGCAGATGACTACTATCAATCTTTTTTTTCCCCATGTGTTTGTAGTATAACTTGAGAGGCATACACTACGGGAAGATTTGAGTCTATGCATATGTATTATATGTCTGACTTCTTTATGCTAATGCTTAATAGATAATACTCTATATTAATAAACACATTAAATAGCATTCACAAAATTTAGTGCTAAGAGTTTCTTAGAGGCCAAACCCAAATTCCTTTATATTAAATATGAATATAAGAAAGTTAAGTCCATAATGAACACACTTTCTGCTTTTGGTATAGCCCATAGTAATAATGGATTGAAATTAGGTCCATGAATCAGGTTTTTATTCCCAGTTGCAACACTTATTAGCCATATGACTTAAAAGCAAGTCACAAGCTCTGCATTTAAGTTTTTCTAGTAACTATTAAAAAGGATAATTCTACTCTTCTGCCAACCTCACAGAACTGTTGCTGGGTTCAAATTAAGATATAAGAGAAAAAAAATCAATTTATATGTTATAAAAGGCTATATAAATAAAATGTTTTTGTGAAAATTCTATTAAGTCAAAAATCATATATGCATATATACTAATCCTAGTCATGAAAGTATTAATGTATAAAATCAGGTCTTTATTGTTTTGCGATTAACATAATAATGCAATATAAGAGACTCTGAAAACTATCAGGCTTTATGATTTATATTAAAGTTTGGAAACTGCTATTTAAAGAAGATGCTATTTCTTTTAGGATTGAAAATACTCCAAATTGTGACAGGCAAGAGAGAAAATTACAATAGGTTTCAAGCCATGGTCCTTGAATTAGCATAGTTGAAAGCAAAAAGGAACAGATACACGTAACTGTATTATCCATTAAAACTTTCTATAGAATATAATATTTTTCCACGGCAATTACTGTGTGTCAGGCACTAAGTACTAATTAACTCTTATAAGCCATATAAATACACATACATAAATATACATATACACAAAATTTAAACCTCACATCAAACATTTGAGGTAGGAACTATTATCTACATTTTATAGATAGAATGGAAGTAAAGTACTTGGCAAATAACTAAGTCTAACACACGTTTAACCCTTTCCTCTGTCCTTCTTTTTACATTATCTCACCCATTCCAATTCAGTGTTTATGTTTAAAGATCTCCCACATCCTCTAGGACTCAGTGCTTACTTTTGTAGTTCAACACTTTTGTCTCTTTCTGCTTTAAGTTTCCTTTCCTTGTCTTCAAATTTTTCTTTCACTTCTTTTACTTGCATTTCAAGATGACTTAGAAGCTCTCCTTTATCATGCCATTTCTGATTAAGTGTACTAATACAAAAAGAAACAATTTAAAAAATAAAACTGGTTATATGAAATTATTTAGCCACATTTTATTTCTCAACAGGAAATACCAGATACCTGTAAGCTTTTCTAATTTCTTCAAGTTCTAATTCCTTTACTTTCAACTGTTGTTTTAGTTTTTCTTTTCTTTCATTGTGTCTTTCCAGTTTTTCAATTATGTCATCCAGTTGTGAAGATTTCTCATCAAGTTGTTCTTGAGTACATCTTTGTATTTCAGTGATCTTTTCTTGTAGTATTTTGATTTGTTCTTCTCTTTCTTGTACACACTTGAAGAAAAAAAAATCAGCATTTTACTTTTATTAACCCTAAATGTCTCATTTTGTAATTAATTAGATATGGTTTAAAATTTTTCTCAAAACTACAAATTAAAAAAATAAATTGAGAGACACCTGGGTGGCTCAACTGGTTAGGCATCCGCTTTCAGCTCAGGTCACAATACCAGAGGTCCTGGGATTCTGGAATCAAGCCCCGTGTTGGGAATCCCTGCTCAGTGGGGAGCCTGCTTCTCCCTCTGCCTCTGTCCCTTCCCCTTGCCTGTGCTTTCTTTCTCTACTAAGTAAATAAAATCTTAAAAAAAAATAATAAATTGAATGTTTATTGAGTGTTTTCAAAGAGATTTATAGGACATATACTTAAGGCAGATGCTTAACCCACTGAGCCACCCAGGTGCCCCTCAGGACATTTTGAAATCATAATCAGTACGAAACATCATTATTACTTTAAGTGTTATTAAGAAAAATAAAAATTTTTATTCCTCTCACATTTTTTATTTCAGTAAATTAGGCAATTATCAATCATAGAGTGAGAGAGAAGGAAAAGAAAGCAGCACAATAAAAATTTCAATTACCACAATTTCACATTTGAAAAGATTTCATGACAGAAACAGAAAAAAACTCTTGAGTGGATGACTGATACAGCCAAGACTGATATTCACAGTATAAGTCATGGCACAAATTAAACTGCTATTTCTGCTGTGCTAAACAGAAGTGCTTTCTGCATCAGGATGAGCAAATACTTTACTTCAAAATAAAGTAAGTTTTATCACTATTAAAATGCCACATTAAAAAACATGTTTTATGGGCGCCTGGGTGGCTCAGTGGTTTAAGCCTCTGCCTTCGGCTCAGGTCAAGATCCCAGGGTCCTTGGATTGAGTCCCGCATTGGCTCTCTGCTCAGCAGAGAGCCTGCTTCCCCTGCTCTCTGCCTACTTGTGATTTCTCTCTCTGTGTGCCAAATAAATAAAATCTAAAAAACAAACAAACAAGCAAACAAACAAAAAACAGGTTTTATACCTCTCAAAACATTTTTTATTCTATCTTCTATGCCATGAGCCAGACTTTATCCTGTATTTACATAGTAAAAATCAGACGATAATGAAAGATCAAAACCACCATAGGTATTGTTAGAAGTTTGCAGGTACTAGGCCTCATATAAGTTATTTACTCCAGTGAACATTTGTTTGCTTTATGTGGGCATGCCTGGATGTCTGGGATAGCCCTGCTATATACCATCTACTGATACTAGTCCCTGCGAGTGAGAAAAAGATGAAATTGGTAGTTCTGAAATAGGGTAGTTTTTAACCCCGTTTCCTCTGGCCCACCTTGCCCTTTTTCCTTCTGGGAAGATGGAGGCAAACAAACAAATACTGGAAAAGGGTAACAAGTATGTATCCATACGTATTAGAAGGAGGTGGTTTAATTCCTCAGTGTGTTACATATCTAAAAATTCTTTTTTTTTTTTTAAAAGATTTTATTTATTTATTTGCCAGAGAGAGATTACAAGTAGGCAGAGAGGCAGGCAGAGAGAGAGTGGAGGAAGCAGGCTCCCTGCTGAGCAGAGAGCCCGATGTGGGACTCGATCCCAGGACCCTGAGATCATGACCTGAGCTGAAGGCAGCGGCTTAACCCACTGAGCCACCCAGGTGCCCCACATATCTAAAAATTCTAAGTGAAGATGTCGGGTAGTCTTGTAGTCTTGACCAACATCTTCATAAAAGCCATGAATTGTTTATTTTCTCCCTGTGACTCTCTGAAACACTTAATGAGCAGAACAGTCTTATGAAATAATCCCATTAATAAAAAAGAATAAACACTGCATCATTAGAGAGTACTGTAAGCCATATATACTGAAAAATACCAAAATAATATATGAGGAAGAAAAAGAGTTTAAAAAAATTTCTGCTTCTGATTTCCAAAATCAGAAGCTAACAGAATCTATTTAATTTAAATCAAACCCCAATCTGAAAACATCAAACATCTTTATCATGTTCATTTGCTTTTTGCAGACTTGTTTTGTCTGCTTTGTCAGACTTTGTTTTGCAGACTTGTCTTTCTACATAAACTTTCAATCTGAACCCTTGGTTTCCTATGATTTGGGGCTAGAGACAAGTCTGAGAAACAATATTATCAGTAACAAACTTTAAAAGACCCAGAGAATTTCTATTTTATGAACAAATCTAATTTAACAATGAATTAGGGTCATTATCCATTTTAGGTATTAGTGATGATGAATTTGCTGCTGAAAGTATTAGGCCAAACTATCGCTCTATGCTGTATGATTAATGGGAAGGCACCACTAATACTCGTATCTTTGAGGCTGATGCAATGTTGTTTAGAATAAATGTAGTAAATTGTAGGGGAAAAAATGATGGGCTGAACTTTTTTTGGAAAAAACCAAAAACCTAAAATCAAAACTCTTCTGTGTTTCAGATCAACTGTTATCATTCATAATTAGTCATTTCCTTCCTGCTCAGAGATTGACAATAAGGCAGCAGTCTTCCATGGAAGTAGCTTTGTTAGTAACAATGTATTATACCCAGAGCATTATCTGTTTTACCTTGTGAAATTTAAAAGCAAATCACAAGTCTCTGTGTTTCGTATTTAGCTTAACTCAAAGGAAAATATGCTTGGCTAGATTTTTAAAACAAGAAAAAAGGTTTACTGCTAAAAAAAAATTTCAGTGATTTTTCCGTACTGCTTGGCATATATGACATATATATTTGAATTTTTGGATATACCGTAACCAAATTTCCATTGAGGGAATACCGATGTAATTGTTTAGGGTGGTACAGTTCAGGCATTCATAGCCTAAATCTAGCTATGATATAGCAACATAGTGATAAATCTTGATATTCTGTACTTGATAACGTTCCCAAGGAATTTTTTAAAAAAAAAAAATTTCAGTGATTTTTCCGTACTGCTTGGCATATATGACATATATATTTGAATTTTTGGATATACCGTAACCAAATTTCCATTGAGGGAATACCGATGTAATTGTTTAGGGTGGTACAGTTCAGGCATTCATAGCCTAAATCTAGCTATGATATAGCAACATAGTGATAAATCTTGATATTCTGTACTTGATAAAGTTCCCAAGGAATTTTTTAAAAAATGACCAAGAAAAAGAAAAAGAAATCTTGGGCAGTTATAGCCACTCTGAAGAATGAGTTCTTTAATGGGTGATAATCTCATTTAGAAGATTCTTAACTCTTTTCTCCATTTTTATACTTTAAGAGACAATCTCTTGAAGAAAATTTTGGAGATTTGATTCAGTGCTCAAGATAAGAAATCCTGTTAGTATCTCTCTTAAGAAAGGCAATATTGAAGAAGAGGGTAAAAACATGGTCTCCCCTGGGAAAGCATCTTTTACAAACAATTTATATTTTTAAATATAGAATAGTTGGTTTTGTCATAATTCTGAGATGCGACTTAGCAATATTGGAACATCCTAAACAATGCTCTTAAAGGATATTTTGAAGATATAAAACATGAATTTTCTTAAGATTCCCAACGCTTTATTGACACTAATTCTAGTTATTTCACAGGCCATAATAACATCATTCCATAAAATTTTGAGGTAAAAGCAATTTAAAATTAATAAATAAAAGCCATACAGTCCTTTTTAAAGGCAAAGGGCATATATCATACAAGGAAACACATGACAATCTGTCCAAATTAAACAACAGTTTGGATTCATTGAGATAGATATTTATTTGATAATTTGACCCACTAATTTATAAATCTGCCACATGTTCTTTCCCCAAAATAAAGTATCAAACTTACGGTTTTTAATTTTGTAATGGTTTCAGTTTGGTCTTCTATGATTTTGCACTTAATTCTTAATGCGTCATTATCACATTCATTTGCCTTTCTCAAAGACTCATTCTCTCTATATAAGCTTTCAATCTGAGCCTCTAATTTCCCACGATCTAAGGCTAGAGTTGATCCTGAGAAATAAACATCATCAGTAACAAACTTTAAGAGACCTTGGAAGACTTGTATTTTATGAGCATCTAATCTAACAATGTGTAATACAGTAAATAAAAACTGAATAAAAAAACCGAAATATATAAAGTATAATAGAAAGGAAAGGGGAAGACAACCAAAAGATCTTTTAAACACCTGTGGCTATTTGGAAAACCTAAAACTACAAATCAAGAACAAGTAACTCAGACATGTAATATTTAACTGGTCGAGTTTTGGCATTCAAACAAAAGAATCATATTCAAGACTCTTATATGGAATGGACAAATGAGCAATTCTCCATTAAAACCAACATCTACCTATTTGTAATTTGTAAAGTTGTCCATCTACAAATGCCAAATAATAGTATCTAGCTCTTGCTTTATAGTGACAGGAAAAGAAAGGAGACTAAGAGTAAACTTACTTATACCTAAGGTGGTTTTCATTCATACACTATCTCACATTTTTCCATGCATAACACAGTAAGTGTTACCAACATTTTTAGAAAAAAGCTGAATATTGCATACTATACAAATAATTTAAAAGCACTAGGAAAGAATTATTTCAGTGACTTAGTTAGCTGTAGCACTGTAAAGGTATACCTGTCCAGAAAAGTAACCAAATTGGGAAGTAAACCAACAACAACAACAACAAAATCACAGCTGTAACTTCCTAACTAGTATAATAAACTGGCATCTTAGGAGACATTCCATTTGGTTGTTGGGCTGGCAAATGCCTACTCATTCTTCCATACAAAGTGTCACTTTCTTTTTGGTGTGTCTTAGGCAGAGTTAATAAGCCCTTCCTTTTCTCAATACTCAGATCTGTTGGTTTAGAAGAATAGGCTATTTTCACTTTGAAAATCTGAAAATTTTACCCTGTTGTGCCAGCTCATGTCCCCATACTTTTCTTTCTGTCCTTAAACCATAAATTAGCGATTCCTTGGCGGCTAGCTCAGAAATAAGCTGGACTTTTTCATGCTTGAGAAGTTCTATTTGAATACTCTTCTGCTTGTCATCTTCAATCAAGATTTCAAGGGTGTTGATTTGATTCTGTACATCCCCAGAAACATTGAGGAGTGGAAGAAAAGCAAAGTAATTATTACATTTAAGTGCTTATTTTTTACTTTTTGCATTTTATGAGAAAAGATGTTATTTGAGCAGATATATAGTAAATGCTCCTATATTTTGCATCAGAAAAAGTTTTAATTTTATTAAAAACAGTTATAGGTCATGAAGTAAAGTTAAAATTTAAGAGTTTATCCCTTTAAAAACCCTGAATTTTATTCTAGTATCAGTTAAAAGAGTAACCATGCATGGAATACTCAAAAATTTTCACCAGCATTTATATCAATAACCTAAAGGACACTTTCAGGAATTAAGTTCTCTTGGGAAAAATACCACTAATGTCTGAAATTGAGAAAACAGCACTAAAACATAAAAATTATTACAGCTAGGTATATCTAAAAACCACTACTATCACCACAAAATTATCAGCAATTTGCATGGTGTTTCCAAACTCAGGATACCATCTGAGTATCACCATCATAATTTTTGCTGTATCACTATACAACTGGCACCTATTTACCTAGGACATTTCTTAAATTCACTTATTTTACTCAAATATTATTTTAGTGTAAGCAATACCATCTGTGAAATCATGGTTTAATCTACGTCTATTACTTTTCTCACATACCTCAAGTATATATAATTGGTATATATAATTGGCATTATTTAAAAGTTTATAATTGTGTTACTTTCTAAAATTGTTATAAATAAAAATTAAATTGAGACTATGAAATAAAAAATTAAAAAGGAAATAAAATGTGACAGTGTTTTACCTGTAAATTTGCTGCTGTTTCCTGTTTTAATTTCGAAACTTCTGCAAGTTTTGTTTTTTGCTCCTTCACCATACAGGTCAGATCTTTAATTAAAGAGGAAGATTCATTTTCTTTTCGTTGGGCCCAAACAAGAGCATGCTTGCTCTTTGCTAACTCAGTTGCAACATTTTCAAAACCATCTTTAACCTATATTTCAAAATTGCATTATAAATAGCAGTTCTCAAAATAAATAGAAACTAACTGTTTCTATGGCTGTGTTCTAATAAAACTTTATTTACAAAAATAGGCCCTGGGCTTTAGTTTGCCAATCCCTGCTCTACAGTTATAGAAGAATTCAGGCTGCCCAATTCCTATTCTAGTGCTCTTGACCATTTATAATCTCACTTAGTTTTTGCAACAACGCTGAAGAGTAGCTATTATTTATGTGAAGAAACTAAGGTGCTAATAATTTTAAGTAATTTGCTTAAAATCATAAACTAATGTGTAAATAGGGCTAGAATTCTAAAATATCTCATCCAACCATATCTTGCTGATTCTCTTTTCAATAAAAAGCTAGATGCCAATTCTTACATCTTGAAATCTTCTGGCTTCAACAGTTAGAGCAATACGAAATTCATTCTCTAAATCCATATATTGTTGGTTTAATGTATCAATTTTTTCTTGGTATTCTTTTATATCCTGCTCATGCTTTCTTTCTTCTTTAGCTACTTCTTTAGCTAAGGCTTCCTGGAACTCAGCATCACTGAAAAACTCCCTTGTTTCAAGTTCTTTCCTGGAATGCAAAACAAAAAAAAAATCACAGGATACTTATTCACCTGAAAACTTTCAAGGTTTTAAAATAGTTGTTAAAATAGTCTATATTTTCTATTGTTAATTTATTTATTACTATTTTTTTCTATTGTTAATTTAAAATCAGCTCCTCACTTTGGAGCAGAGAAACTGGCACAGGATAGTAGAGGAAGGAGATATGAGTATTATTTGATTGTATACTCAGTGGTGATGGGGATAAAAGGAGTGTGCCATTTCTACACCGAGATAGTACAGAGTCATTATATGACTTCTAAAATTCTTTAGGTGCATTTGGAGAGGTGAAGTTCTCCTGCACTATATCCTCTACTTTGGCTGAATCTTTGACATACAACTAATACAGTCTGACCATTACTGGTGGTTGGTTAACAGAAAAAAAAGTCAGTTGAAGTGTGAAATTATTTACCAATCTTCTGATACACAGGGTAAGGTTTTTGCTTTTGTTTTTTTTAAATTTAAATGTGAGTTCATTCTTTAGAGTTCTCCACTATTTTTCCTAGGTATGTCAAACCCATAATACAAAATCCATTATTTCTAGCTTATATTTCTTTGAACTAGGACAAAAAGTTAAAAGATATTTCTAAAGGAAACTAAGTACAAAATTTTAGATTTTTACAATTATCTCCCCCAATCTTTTATAGTCGTTCTGCCCCTGCATATGATGACAATTTTCCCTGGCACATCAAAATTTAATTTATACATTAAAAATCTCATTTATGTAAGGTTAAAAACAAAACAGGTTTGGGAACAAACAGAATTAATCCATGGCAAATACACAATTCAACTGGTACGGCAGTAAGCGTAGATAACTAGCTGCAAGTATTCAAATTATTGCGGATTTCACAGAACAGGGCCGGCACATTATATGTAATGGACCAAATCTGGCCTGAGACTCTTTTTTGGGAAATAAACTTTTATTGGAACACAGCCATGCCCATTCATTTACATATTCCCTATGGCTACTTGTTTTACTACACAAATATAGTTTGGTATGGTCCGAAAAGTCTGAAATATTTTTCAGACTTTTTTATCTGGCCCTTCACAGAAAAAGTTCATTGACTCCTGCTCTTTAGAGGAAAAAAGACTACTAATTAATTTAATAGGCAGTTACTTGAAGGTCAATTAGAACAGTTTTCTCTGTATTACAATGACCAACTTTTGGTTGTGTTTGGAAAAATACAAAATAAGCTTCATTGTTATAAGCTCTTACCTCAATAAAGCCACCGACTTGTTTTTAAGCTACTAGTTCTTAATGTAATACTGATTTTAATGTATACATGAACATGTTATTTTTCACAAGCCAGTTGTTAGATTTCACCATTGATCAATCAGTCCAGTTTCAGGTAAGGGAGTAGGGTAGGGAGGGACCAAGAAACTTTTCTTTTTCTATTTTTAAATGTCATTACTTGGGGTGCCTGGATGGCTCAGTCAGATAAGCATCTGCCTTCGGCTCAAGTCATGATCCCAGGGTCCTGGGACTGAGTCAAGCCTCTGGCTCCCTGCTTAGTGGGGAGTCTCTGCCCCGCCCCCTACTTATGTGCTTTTGTGTGCACATACACACACATACTCTCTCTCTCTAATAAATAAAAAAAGATCTTAAAAAAAAAAAGTCATTATTTTCCTGATATATCTTTCATTTACCTGTGTTCTTGTTCTTTCAATGCAAGAAGTTCATGAAGCTGCTGTACTTGTTCCTTTTCTTGATGAAGAGAAGTTCTAAGTAAGTTTATTTCGGTATCAGCCGCGGCAGCTTTGAGCTCCACCTCTTGGATTAGTCGCATCTAAGTAAATATACACCATTACAGTATTTAGATAATACTGTCCCTGCTTCTTCTATTTTAACGCCACTTCTCCAAAGAAAAGTGCCTTTTCAATAATAGGAACTTGTGACTAAGCGGATTTTGAAAATTCATTAAATTAATGATGTTACGGTCACATAAAGTATAGCCTTAGAAGCATCATATACACTAGCATTATCTATAGCTTAATTACATCATAGATCTCAATAATTTCCATTCGGAAAGTATGAAAATGCAATCTTCAGGCTCCCCAAAGACTTTTGAAACCTGGCTCTCAGAATATAAGCCTAACAACCCACACTATTTCCACCAACTATTCTTATAATTGCTTTGCGAGGGCCAGTCAGAAATAATTCCAAGGGGGGTGGTGGAGGGGTGGGTGGGTGGCGGCATGGGGTGTGTGCGTCCATCCGTCCTGGCTGGCTCAGTTGGTACATACAGCACGCGACTCTTGATTCTAGGGTTGTAAATTTGAGCCCCATTGTTGGATGTACAGACCACTCAAAAATAAAATCTTCAAAAAGAAAAAAAAATCCACAGGAATTGTTATGTTTACATTAATTTTTGCATATATACTAATCTTTTAAGTTTACTCTGTAACAATATAACTTGTTTCAAGATACAACTATGAATTTGTGTTAACTCATATGACTGATGGATAAAAAGGGAGAAGTACCTGTGCTGCTTGCTGTTGCCCTTTTTGTCTCTCCATTTTTTCTAATGCTTTTTCCAGAGTTCTTAAGTGTCTAATGTGATCCTCTTGTTGATCTCTTGCTTTAATTAATTCAATAGTTAGTTTTTTAATTTCATTTTGAAGTTTGTGAACCATAACTTCGAGCTGTACTTTGGAATTTCTCTCTTTAAAAATAATTTCCCTTAGCCTAAAGGAGAAAACAAATGTGACTTTAATATGTATTATACATACAAAAGGATAAAAATGTAGTTAATATTAAAGGGCTTAAGAGCAAGCAAGATGGATTAAGATAAAGCTTGTGCCTTCAAGGAGTCCAACACCTAGGAGAGGGAACAGACATGGATACAGTTATAAAGCTGTAAGAGAGAAATGATATATAAATAGATGACTGAAAGTCAACTTTGACTTCCCTATATCTTCCCCAGACACAAAATATGGATTTTAGCTTTCTATCAGTTAAACCCTTTGATTATAACTAAAAACTCTTAACTACTGAAATTAAAAGTGAGAATTTATTGACCTACATAAGCAATTCAGAGGATGGGGGGGATGATTCTGAGGGACCACTGAAAGCATGAGAGACCACTGAAGCCACGAAGACCAAAAGGATTCTCATCTTGTGATTCTCTACGAGCTGGTTTCCATTTCTCCTACAGTAGGGATCCTTGTAAAGTATGAAGGAGAGAAGGAAAAAGCTACAAATATCCCTGGGCTCACATTCTAACACCTCTGAGGACTAAGGCACTATGTTTACCCAGCCTGGGTCAGATGTTCATCTTTTTTTTTTTTAAAGATTTTATTTATTTATTTGACAGAAGAGAGAGAAGAGAGAGACAGCAAGAACAAACAGGGGGAATGGGAGAGGGAGAAGCAGGCTGATGCGGGGAACCTGATGCGGGGCTTGATCCCAGGAACCTGGGATCATTACCTGAGCTGAAGGCAGATGGTTAACGAGCCGAAGGCAGTTGCTTAATGAATGAGCCACCCAGGTACCCCTAGGTGTTTATCTCTAGACCAATATTATAGGCAGGGAGGTGAATGATAATAGAATAAAAGTCTAGCATTTGGAAATGGGACAACAAATAGCAAAGACAGCCTCATAAAAAATACTAAGCTAGGTAGCCACTCCTACATGTATCTGCTGTAATTCCCAAGCCATAATTTAAAAAAGCGATATATCCATGAGCTTCTATACTAGCCATTTCTCTAACTCTTATTCTTATTATCTCTCCTCTTGCCTTTGAGAGTAGTCTCCAAACTGGTCTTCCTTTGTTCACTCTCTCAACTCCAGTTTGGTATACTATATGAAGAGTATTGGACTTTACTCTGTGGACTAGATGGTGGGTGGGAACAGAGTGACTACAGATCACTAGAATTAAAGCAATTCTCTAAGCAAGAGATACAGGACTAAACTAAAGTGATAGTAAAAGATAGTTCAACCTCTTTTAACAAATAGAATAAAAAAGACAGCAATATCAACTGATTGTGGGATAGAACAAGAAAGGAATAAAAAGAAGACTCCTGAATTGCTAGCCTTGGTGGCTGACTGGATGGGACAATATTTATTAGGACAGAGAATATAAAATAAGGAGCAAGATAAGTACAGTATGGACATATTGATTTAAGACACTTATGAGCAATGTACACAAGGCATTTCTAGTAGGTTATTAGCTGGTAAGATTTGCTCATTCAGGGGATGCCTGGGTGGCTCAGTTGGTTAAGCATCTGCCTTCAGCTTGGGTTGTGATCCCAGGATCCTTGGATCAAGTCCCATATTGGGCTCCTTGTTCAGCATGGAGCCTCCTTTTCCCTCTGCCTACTGCGTCCCCTGCTTGTGGTCTCTCTTTCTGAGAAGCAAATAAATAAAATATTTAAAAAAAAATTTGTTCATCAAGGAGGTTTGGATGATAAAGATTTGGGAGCTTATAGATTAGGTATTAAAAATCACAGTAAGAAAATTTGGTCTTTGAAATAATGTATACTCAAGCATGGCACCTAGATGATAGGCTCTGTATTAGGGATAAGGAATTCCTACCAAGTTATGTAAGAAAATAAAAAATGTGAGGATCTAATGCCAAACAAGTATCTGAGGTATAAATAAAAGCAGAATCAGAAAAGATTGATGCTGGATTTTCAAGAAAATAATCTATATGTAACATGGTAAACATGGACAACAATGGAAAGGTTAAGGAAGGATAAAGATGAAGTGTGCCCAAATTTCGATTTAAATGGAATCTGGCTAGCAGCCCCAGACACTGCTTCCTCAAATATACCACTAAAAGATACCTACAATACAGAATAAAGCAAAAATTCATACACATAAAATTAAAAACAAGAAAAAACATGTCAAAGTCTAGAAAAAATTTCAATTATAAGGCAAACAAAACAAAATTAAAAGAAAAACAGCTAGAACACTCGGGCTTAGCCTCATAAAACCATATCTTTCTGGGGGGGAAAAAGGAAGATAAATTCTCTCTCTTTCATGATTCAAGGTCACAGAAGCTCTATAAATCTACTATCCCACTCTATTAGCTACCTAGGTACTTAATGGCAACGAGAGTGCTGTTTTTCTGAGGTAGTCAGAGATTGTCAATCTATCCATCTTGTTCCATTACCTCTGTCTAGTATCTTCTTGTATCAAAGATAGCAATTCCTAAAACAAATAAGGCAGGAAGTTGGTGGGTGGTGTGGAAGGGCTAGTAATAGTATAATGCATCACAGCTTGCATAATTGAGAGGTTCTCATAGAACTCATGATGGGTATTATAATTTTCCTTATAATCCAAAGGTACAAAGTACAAGAAAAATAGCTGCTGGGGATAGAAAATACCACATGAGTATCATAAAATTTTACTAGTTAAATACCTAAAAGAACCTGAGAACTGGGTTAGCAGCTGTGTATATGAACTTACTAATCTATTAAGATAGTAGAAAGGAATTTATCCACTGTATAAACAGACAGGAAATGAAACAGAAAGCAACTTCCCAAACTGTACTTGTTGGCAAATACTAAATCCAGAAACACAGTGCTCATTCAAGAACAATAAGGGAGATAAAAATCAACAAGAACTCTATGGAGAAGTCTTATAACCCTTTGAGGAAAAGTATAACCTTAGAAATAATTATCTGCAGGAAACAGAAGATAAAAGTTACTATAATTCAGAAAACTGGTATTTTCAGAGAATAGAATAAGACAAAACTGTATTAGAGTATACAGAAAAAAAAACAGATAAAATGAGCAATGGAATGGAGAAGATAGAAAAGCAGAGACACCAGGGTTATTTGGTATCAGAGCCCACTGTAGAAAACAATATGCAAGAGAGACCAAATATGACTCACGAAGCTGAAAGTTTCCCAATCCCTATTCTTTATAGAAACCAACACTTTATAGAAAAAAAAATGCCAATCCCTGTTTTAGTCTTTTGCTCTTCTTCACTTATTATATTTATTTTCAATCTAACACTTCCCAGCTTGAAGGCACAAGTAAGTGTACCCTGAATCCTCCATCTATATGACAAAAAAGCATTAAATCTTTAAAATTAGTTGAAAACAAACTAAAACCACATACATTGTTTTTGATCTTACTACACCTACCGTATACTAAAGTATTCCAGTTCCAGGTTTAGTATTCTTTGCTCTAGGAGAGATCTTTCAGTTTATAGATTTTCCCCTTACCTATCTGTGGTGAGTACAGCCAGGCTATGAATATTTTTTTTTTCATTTGCATGTTTGTGTAGTTCAGCAATATAATCCATAAGTTTCTTTTCAGCTTGTTCAGCTTTCCATCTCTTCTCTCTCTCTTGCTCTAGTTGTTCAATAAGTGTCTGAAAGAAAACAATAGTGTTATATGAACCAGCAAAAGTTACCTAACCTCTCACTGCCTCAGTTTTCTCATTTATAATATAGGAATAATAGTTATCTAATTCAAAGGGCTGTGGTTAGAATTAAGTTAGTGGAAGTAAAGTATACAGAACAGGGCAGAACAGTGTGTGGTACATAATAGTCACTCAATAAATGCTAGCTGCTATTACTTTTGTCCTAATGATAATTATTATTTTCAAGCATTAAAGGCACTTTACTTGAGAACAGGCATGGAAGGTTTGAAATTGTTAAAAAAGCAATTATACTACTGGAAGAACAGTGCACATTATAATTGAAAGTGTAACCAGCACTTCATAAGTAAAACAAAAGCAAGTTAATATTAGAAAAACAAAAATCAGTGTGTACTAAAAATTCTTAACAACATGAGAATTATTAAGGCAAATACTGAGGAATATTTAAATTCCTGAAGGCCTGATTTTTTTTTCTTGGTTTTGTTTCTCTTTTTAAAGTAAGCTCTCTGCCAAACGTGGGGGCCTGAACTCACAATCCTGAGATCAAGGGTCTCATGCTCTTCCAACTGAGCCAGCCAGGTACCCTTCTTTAGGGCCTCTTAATCTGGGATCCATGCTTTCAAAACCAGACTTCAGCAGAGTCATGAAAACCTTGACATTAAATACAGTTTTTGATTGTGCATAAAGCTTCTCTGAGAAGACCCATAAATCTCCTTAGCTATGGATCTGAGGGTCTGAGACCCCAAAGTTTGGAACCACTGTTTTAAGAAATAAGAACTTGAAAATTTTGATCTGTTTTTTGCCTCCACAAACCTATCACAAATGACTTCACTAAAATCTGACCTTAGATAAATGTTTAATTTCCATTCCTTTACAAATTACAAAAATACACAAAATCTAGAAGTCAGGAAGGGAAAAATGACCCAATCCATCTCCCCCGTAAAATTATATTCAATATTTTTTGCTCATAAAAACATGCATTATTTTACTGGGACTAATTTCATATTTAAAACTAAGACTATTCACATTCATTTTTTCTTAATCTCTCTCCTTTTTTAAGAAGAGAAATCAAGACCTGAGCTGAGATCAAGAGTCACACACTTAACTAATTGAGCCACCCAGATGCCCACTTAATCTCTCATATCATACCCGGTAAGTGGGATCTTCTGAGCTACTGTTGTCTACTTTAATGATTTCAGTCTTCTGTTCTTCTGCTTCTTCTAACATATTACAATTTGCTAAAGATGATCTTATATATAAATCTTTAAAGAAAGGTGGTTTCATTTTACGATTACAGCTGCAAAGAATAAAACATAGGTAATAACCCAAAGAAATGTACAGTTATTTATACTAGTTTGCACAACTTAGGTAATGACAGTCTATCAGTGAAAGAGATCCTTTTGTATAAATTTATATATATATACTGAACCAATCAAATCTCTGACATTAGAAAAGTATTATCACTCTGAAAAAGCTTAAAGGAATAAGCCAACAGTATTAACTTCTGACTGTGTGCCTCATTTGAATTTCTAAGACAAAAACAATTACCTCATAAAAGGGTTGTTGTTTTTACTGTGGTGCTTAATAGTCTGAATAGTTTTGGAATGATATGGGATTTTTGATCTTCGAGGAATTCTTCTATTACATTCTTTTCTGTTGCCATAGTCACTTTCAGAAGTCATATCTGTATCTCTTTTTGGTCTGAGATCTTTCTCAGGAACATTATCTACTAAAGAATCAGAAGTCTAGAATAAAAAAACCAACAAAGTTTGTTAAAAGTTCAGTAGAGTATATAAGATTTAAATGTGAAATTTCCAGGACATTATGACTTTTTACAAGATTAAAAGTTCGTAAACTAGGTACGTTCAGAATTAAAGACAGGGAATTTAGCTTCTGGTGTGCACAAGAAAGCTCCTACGAGGTTGACTCTCAAGATAGCAATGATAAACTCTAGGAAAAATATAAACAAAACTAGAAACAGAAACTATTTGGAGGCCCTGGACAGCAAACAAAAGAAGGCTTATTCTTTTTTTTTTTTTTTTTTTAATCAGAGAGAGAGAGGGAGAGCGAGCGAGCACAGGCAGACAGAATGGCAGGCAGAGGCAGAGGGAGAAGCAGGCTCCCTGCCGAGCAAGGAGCCCGATGTGGGATTCGATCCCAGGATGCCAGGATCATGACCCGAGCCGAAGGCAGCTGCTTAACCAACTGAGCCACCCAGGTATCCCAAGAAGGCTTATTCTTGAGAGGAGCGGACAGTTGGAAAAAATGATCAGAACAGGATGTTTCTGTTTTTACACTTTTCACTTGAGAGCTTACCACAATCAGCAGTACACAAGGAGTCTTAAAACTCGGGTTGAAAAACCAGACTTTTGGGCCTGAACAATCACTGGATAGTACAGACCGTAAGAAGCCCAGTACAGAATTAAAAAAAAAAAAAAAAGAATTGCTGCCCAAGAGACAAATTTATAGTTTAAGTGAAAGCAAGTTAAATGTTTGCTATGACAAAAGTATCAACATTCTTCAGAGAGCTAGCTATAATAGCGTCCAAAGTCTCCGCAGCATAACGTCCACCATGTCCTGGATATTCTCCTATTCTCCAAGGAAACACAATCAATGGAGATCTAACCTGAGAGGACTCAAATGTTCAAATAAGCAACGAACAATGGTATATTACTTAACTATAACAAAGAATTATATTGCCATCTGTGATGGCAACATGGTGCCAACATGGATGGACCTAGGGTATTCTGCTAAGTGAAATAAGTCAGAGAAAAACAAACACTATGATTTCATGTGTAAGTGGAATCTAAAAAAAAACCAAATGAACAAACATACAAAAAACCCAAAAACAGACCCATGAATACAGAGAACAAACTGGCTGTTGCCAGAGGGGAAGTAATGAAGGGGTGGGTGAAATGAGTCAGAGATTAGAAGGTAGAGGTTTTCAGGTCTGGAGTGAATAAGTGAGAATAGGGAATACAGTCAATGGTATTGTAATAGCATTTTATGGTGACAGATAGTAGCTACAATTGTGGTGAACATAATACACAGTTTGTCAGAACACTATGTTATATACCTGAAACTATGTAACACTGTTTATCAACTAAACTTCAATTAAAAATCATAAGAACTTTGGGGCGCCTGGGTGGCTCAGTGGGTTAAGCCGCTGCCTTCGGCTCAGGTCATGATCTCAGGGTCCTGGGATCGAGTCCCGCATCGGGCTCTCTGCTCAGCAGGGAGCCTGCTTCCCTCTCTCTCTCTCTGCCTGCCTCTGTCTACTTGTGATTTCTCTCTGTCAAATAAATAAATAAAATATTAAAAAAAAAAATCATAAGAACTTTAAAATAAAGATTATAACCATATTCAATGATATAAAATATGCTTGTCTTTAATGAAAAGAAAAATTCAGTAGAGAAAAAGAAATTATAAAAAATTGAAATTGTACAACTGAAAAATACAACACCCGAAGTAAAAATTGGCTGGTCTTAAGAAGAGAATGGGTGATGAAAGAGTAAGTGTACTTGAAGATCAGTTTATTGAAGTTATTTAATTATTAAAATTATTTAAAATGAACACAGTGGGAAAAAAGTTGGTAAGATGTACAGAGTCTCAGGGAACCATAGAAGAGTATCTAAAGGTCTAAGCAGAATCTGAGAAAAGGGAATATGGGACAGAAAAATATTTGAAATGATGTCAAAAATTTCCTAAATTAGGTAAAGACCAATTTACAGACTTAAAACACTCAGAGAAACCTTAAGTAGGATAAATATGAAGAAAAAGTATCCTTAAGCACAATGTCGCCAAACTGCTGAAAATCAAAAGTAAAGGTAAATTCTTGAAAGCAGCCAAAGAAAAATGAGACATTATATACAGGAAATCAAGGATTCTAATTAATGCTGACTTTGAGTTCAAAACTATGGAGGCCAGGAGACAGAGAAAAAAAAAGCTGTCAATATAGAATCCTATATTCAGCAAAAAGCGTCCTTCAAAAAAGCAAAACGAAGAGAATTTGTTGTTCTCAGATGGCCACTATAGGATTTGCTACAGTAAGTACGGGCTGAAAGTCCTGGCTGAAGGAAAATAATAACACAAGGAAATTAAATCTCCAGCAAGAAAGTATCATATATGATTTATTTTTATTTTTTAAAAAAGATTTTACTTATTTATTTGACAGAGAGAGAGAGAGAGCACAAGCAGGGGGAGCAGCAGGCAGAGGGAGAGGGAAAAGCAGGCTCCCTACTTTGCAGGGAGATGGACGTGGGACTCAATCCCAGGACCCTGTGATTGTAACCTGAGCCAAAGGCAGATGCTTACTGACTGAGCCACCTAGGAGCCCTTCGTATATGATTTATATACATGTAAATACAAATAATTTTTAAATATTTTTTACTCTTAATTCCTTTAAAGCAAAAATTAAAACACTGTCTCTGGAGTTTATAATGCCAAATGAGATACATTTGGCAACTATAACAAAGTGTAATAGATATAAGAATTCTACATTTTATATGAATATAGTATTGAAAAGTCTATTTTTAGAGCTATCACACACAGAAATAAAAAGTATGACTAAAGAACCAAATACAAATTAAGACTGGATTATAACAAATATACAAGATCGAAAAAGTAGAAAAATGAATAAAAAAGTGAACAGAAAGCAATGAAATGGTATATCTAAGTCCAACTTCATCAACAATTATAGTAAATGTCAATGGACTATGGACTCTTCAAAAGGAGTGATGGCCAGGCTGAATTAAAAACAGGACACACCAATATATAAAACTTACTTCAATATATAGATAAAGCAAGTAAAAAGAAAATGGATGCCACAATGGGCTACCACTTCATACCCAGTAGGATGACTACAATCAAAACCACAGATAATAACAAGTTGGTGAAGATGTAGAGAAACTGGAACCCTCATACAATGATATAAGGAATGTAAAATGGTGCAGTTGCTTTGGAAATAGTCTCGTCATTCCTCAAAAGGTTAAACACAGTTACTATCTAACCTAGCAATTCCACTACTATATATAGCAAAGAGAAATGAAAACCTATGTTCACACAAAAGCATATACCTGAATATTCACAGTAGTGTTATTCATAATAGTCAAAAAGTGGAAATTACCCAAATTAACATATCAAATGAAGAATGGATAAAATGTGGTATATCCATACAATAAACTAACTTACATTTTAAAAAAAATGAAGTACTGATATATGCCATAAAGTGGACAAAACTTGAAAACATCATGCTAAATGAAAGAATACAATCACAAAGGGCCACATATAGTTGATTCCATTTATATGCAATTTCCAGAACAGGCAAATCCATATAAAAATAAAATCCACTAGTAGCTGCCTAGGGTTGGAAGAAAATGGTAGTGACTGGCAATGGGTACAAACCACTGAATTTCATGGTAAGCGAATTATAACTCAGTAACGCTGTTATTTAAAAAGAAAACAAAAACCTGACTGATGGATAAAATTTATCACATAAGTTATAAGCATAAGAAGGCTGAAATGGTTATATAATATCAGATAAAACAGACTTCAAGACAAAGAATACTCCCAAGACAAAGAGGAATACTTCATTAGGAAGACAGCACAGCCATAAACATGTATGTGCTTAATAACAGAGGTTCAAAATATAATAAGTGAATGTTAAGAAAATTAAAGGGAGAAACACTTTTAGATGGAGATTTTAACATCTTCCATACACATGACAGAATCAGACAAGTAAATTTTTTAAAAATCAGTAACAGTAACTGATAGAACTAGATAAAAATATCAGTAATGACATGAGCTATCTGAAAAAACTACCAGCCATCCTGACTTAACAAGTGTACAATAAACATTCTGTCCAAGTGCACAAAGAACAATCACCAAGACAGACCACATGCTGGGCTATAAAATAAGTCTCAGTAAATTTCAAAGTGTTCTCTGACAAAATGAAAATAAATTGGAAGTTACTAACAGAACAGAACTAGAAACCACAATACTTGAGAATTAAATGAGACAGTTCTAAATAATCCTTGGATGAAGAAATAAATCACAAGAGAAATTAGAAAATATTTCTAGGTTAACAATGATGAAAACAAATGTATAAAAATTTGTGAAATGTAGCTAAAGCAGTGCTTAAAAATATTCACTGTTTTAGATGGTTAATTTAAATTAGAAGACAGTTCTAAAATTAATAATCTAAGCACTTACATTAAGCTTAAAAATGAAGGGTAAATTCGAAGTAAGTAGAAAAAATAAAATGTAGAAATCAATAATACAGAACACAGAAAGCAAATAAAATTTACGAAACTATCTTTGTAAGAGAAACAAAATCTTGGCTAAATTTTTAAAAAGATTTTATTTCTTTGAGAGAGCAAGAGAGGGAGCAAGGAAACACAAGCAGGAGGTGGGGGTGAAAGGGGAAGGGCAGAGGGAGAGGGAGAAGCAGGTGATACAGGACTCGATCCCAGGACCCTGGGAGTATGACCTGAGCCAAAGGTAGACGCTTAACCAACTGAGCCACCCAGGTACCCCACACTTGGCTAAACTGACCAAGACAAAATAATTAATTAATTAGTTAATTAAAAAATTATAAAATAAAGGAGAGGACACAAATCATTATCTATAATAAAGGAAAGGCTACCATTACATATCCTATAGATGTTAAAAAGACAATAAGAGAATATTAGTAATAATTTTATGCTGACAAATTAGATGAAATGGACAAATTATAAAACACAACTTATCTAAAGCAACACATGATGAGATAGAAAATGAGTTGCCTTGTAATTATTAAAGAGAGTGAATTCATGATCACAAACCTTCTAGGCCCAGATAACTTTACTGGTGAACTTTATCAAACATTCAAGAAAGATTAATTCCAATCTTATAAAAATTTTTAAGAAAATTTTAGAGGAGTGGGGCAGTTTTCAACTCATTTAGGTAGGCAACATTAATCTAGTATCGATACCAAAGATGCCACTATAAAAGTAAAAACAAATATCCCTCGTGAGGAAATTGTAAACCTTTATAAAATATTAGCAAACTGAATCCAATTATATAGGAGATAATTTATCATGATTAAATGAGGTTTATCCCCAAAATGTAATGTTTGTTTAACATCTGGAAACTAATCAATGTAATTCATACTATCATGTGAGTCAAAAATTAAAAAAATATATGATCATCTCAACAGATGCAGAAAAAGCATTTAGTAAAAAAAATTCAATAACATCAGAACACAGCTAACTGGAAAGAGAAGTAAACTCCTTAACTTGATAAAGGACATCTATGAAAAACACAAGACTCACATCATACTTAATTGGGAAATATAGAAGGCTCTCTGAGGATCAGGAATAAGATCCTTGTGCTCACTGTTACCATTCATCTTCAGTATTGCGCTGCAAACCCTAGCTATCGCAACAAAGCATAAAGGGCCAGCATAAAGGTGAGAGAAGAAGGAAAACTGTTTCCATATGACTGTTTATGTAGGAAATCACCAGGAAAATATAAAAAAAAGTACTAACACTATTAAATAAAGTTAGCAAGGTCACAGGATCCAAGATATAGATACAGATATAGATCAATAAATAAATAAACAGTATTTCACAAACAAGCAGCAATCATGGAACATGAAACCACAGAAATGGTTCAATTTACAATGTTATAAAAGAAAATAATTATGAATAAATTTAATAAAAGGTATGTAAAACTTATATACTGAAACTACTACTGAGAGTGATAAAGATCTAAAGAACAGATATACAACATGGAATGATTTCAAAGTTATACTGAATTAAAGAGGCCTTACACAAAGGAGTATTGTACAACTGCTTTTATATTAGGTTCTGGAAGAAGCATTCAATAATCTATGGTGAAAAAGGGAGGAAAGTGATTGCCTTGGGTGGGGGAAGACTGGGAATGGGTTGATGATGGTTACGTTTATCTTCATAGAAGTTGGTAACAGGTATATACTTGTATATTGTCAATTCAGGGAAAACATGTATCTGTATTTTTTTTTTTTAAGATTTTATTTATTTATTTGACAGAGAGAGAGAGAAAGGGGGAGGGAGAACAAGGCAGGGGGAACAGCAGGCAGAGGGAGAGGGAGAAGCAGGCTCCTCAAGCAGGGAGCCCGATGTTGGGCTTGATCCCAGGACCCTGGGATCAGGACCTGAGTAGAAGGCAGATGATTAATGACAGAGCCACCCAGGCACTCCCACGTACCTGTATTTTACATCAAAAGATATGGTTAAAAAAATACTGAACTTTACAGTTAATAATATACATGCTTAAGTATTTTGAGGGAAATATACCAATGCACATATTTGCTTTGGAATGTGTCATAAGATAGTTTGAACAACGAATAAATGGATAGATATATCATGATATAAGCAAAGTAAACTGCTGACAGTGGAATCTAGTTTCTGGGTATACTGGAATCCACTATGAAATTCTTATAAATTTGTTCTAAGTTTGAAAATTTTGTAGTAAAATGATAGGGAAAAACTAAAAGACATAATAAGTCTTCACAGAGAACCTCAAAATCAGTGAAATAATTTTAAGTCTCATAGTTAAGAAAAAACATCATGGTAATATAGCACATTTTCAGTAATTTTATGACCTGACTTATAAATTACTACTTTTGAAATTACACTGAGTATATACATCAATGGAAATTAAAACTGTTTGTTTACCTTTCACACAAGTTAGCATTCACCTAATTTTTTTAATATGCAGAGCAATGAATCATGTTTTTTCCCCAGATAGCTAGACTCCTATTTTTGGTTACAAAGTAGGAAGAATTATCACTATAACAGAGTATGAAGCATATTGGTGGAAAGAATACTGGGCTGGATATCAGAGATTTGGGTCTGAAGCTTCAACTCTTACTACTAAAGGACACTTACATAAACTCCTGAATTTCTTTTCTATAAAATAAGAATGATATATTGATCCCTAGCTACTTGATTGGGTTGTTGTAAGAATGAAATGAGGATGGCATTAAAGAAGTTGCAAAAGCTCACTTCAAATTCAGGTTATTAAAATTAAATCTAAGTTCTGACACTGGCAGAAGAGTCAGCCTTTAGAAAAGAGGAACGATGAAATCTGAGGAAACAGTAAGTCTAAGAACTAAGAGCTCAGTGACACGTTATCAAGGATGTCAAAGAATATATAAGCTGGCATTCTTATCCTAGGTCTATTCCTACCTACCTCTGCGCCTCAAGTGGTGTCTAGGGTTTTCTAGCACACACAAATCCTTACAGCCCTATTCATTTACTGCCCCAAGGCAGACTTTTTGTTTATCTAGCATTGTTATGTTAGTGTTATAACTATGATAATAGTTCAGAAGTATTAAAAACCTTTTGAATCATAATTCTACCATTAGCATTTTCTACTCCACACCCCCCCTCATTTGGAGAAAAAAATTTTGAATATTAAAATTTAATTACAATAACTAGGTTAAACTGACATTTGACTAATAGCTTCTTTAGCCTGTACCACAATATGTCTATCCTTTATCCAGATAGGGGCTAAATAATAATCCACTGCATTCTGAGAAGTGTGGTGCTTAAGAAAACAACTGTTATTGTAGATCACATTCAAGAATGCTACAGCACAGACTGGAGACCCAAACACCAATAAAATCTAGGCATTGTCCATTCTCACAATTCCAAGATTCTAAAAGCCAGTGTACTAGTAGCAGGGGTAAAGAATATCTCAGGAAAGTAGAGATTAATTTGGTGAGGGTCTGCTGTAAACAGAAACTGAAACAGGAACTATGTAAGTTAACCTGTCATTCAGCTCTAAATTCTAGAAGTAGTTTTGACCTTTAAACAACTGTAGATAGTAGAGGCCCAAAGTAACTCACATATCCTCTATGTTTATAAACATTGAGTCAGAAGAATTCTGAGTTTGCTCAAGGTCAAAAGGTTGGTTGGACAGAAAAAAATGTGATGTACAGCAGAATAAAGGAATTAATAATAAACTCTTGAAGGACAATAAGGAAAAAGTTAAAAAAGTATGCCATGATTTTCTACTACTATTACGAAACAGAATCTTATTTCTGTAAAGGAAAAAAAAACATACATACACAACAGACTGTTAAGTATAAATCGTTTTGGGTTGGTTAGCTTATATGTTATTTTTATTTTAAATTTTTCTTAACTATTTTTTTTTTTTCCCCAACACACACTGCTTAGAAATATAGGAAAAATAGTTACTTCGGTGAGAAGCTGTAAAATTTGATCATCTAATTTCTGAAGTTTCATGTCGTTATGAAAATTGTTTTCATTGTTAACTTTCTCCGGCTCAGAAGATGGACATATAGATATAAATGATGTCAAACCAGTATCTGTTGGTGATGCAAACTGATCCAAGGGAACTATCTCATCAATGGGTGGTGTTACCACTGGCATACTACCAATTATCTATGATACAGAAACAAACCAAAATCTTTTAAATTTACATGAATTAAAATTTGAAGGTATCTTTTCTATTAGAAAAAAACAATACCATACCTCATCTTCACTTATATTTAGAGGAGAATCAGAAGAAACTAAGTTATCCAAAAGACCTTCTAAGCACTGTAGGCGTGATGAATTTATTTCTGACGAATTTACTGGCTCACCAAATATGTTCTTGCAGTCTAGGATTCTAAGCTGTGGCAACGTCTGGAGCATAATTGCTCTGTACCCTTGGAAACAAATCATTCAAAATGAAAAGTCAGGCATTAAAAAGTTAATTATTTCTCAAATACAATAAATTTATCACCTACCAGCTATATCACCTGAATGATAAAATTAGTCTTGGAATACAACTAATATACTTGTAAGAAAAGCTACTTAGTCCTTCTCTAGTATGTAATCGTTTTAACTATAAAACAAACAAAACACTCTCCACCACGCCTCCCACATAATCCTCCTGGTGATGATCAGAAAGTTAAAAATCATTATTGCTGAATTTATCTTTTGTGAAATTGCTTTAAAGTTATAAATGCACGGTACTGGTAAATTTATTCTGAACAGAAAGCCAAACATGTCTTTTATTTGTAATATGAGTAGTATAAATATAAATCAAGATAATGTGGTAACCACCAGAAATTCAGATTTTGCTAATGAGGCCTTAAATATTATTTTATTTTAGTATTATAAGTATTATTTTATTTTATTTTACAATTAAAGGTCCCCATCTTTCTCCCTGAAATTAGATATAATTAAGATTAAGATAGGCAATCTATAAACTATTCAAGAATATTTTCTACATACAATGAAATATGAGAAATCTGAAAAATTTACATTTGGTGTTTAGGCTAAAAGAAACACTTTAACTTTGCTGAAATATAATGTTAAAACCAAGTATTTCTAAAAAGGCCAATGAAGTGGTTGGAAGAACTCCAAAAGAAAGAAAGAATCTGGCAAATCAATATTAGAAATTTTGAGGGGAAAAAAGTTATTTTGGTAATAGTAAGTATCCTTTCAATTCTAGGGGGAGGGCAACCGTATTGAAATACCTCATCAAATAAAGTGAAAAACAAAGGTTCAAACTGTAGGAACCAGAGATTCTTAGACAAATTGTTAGGGGAAAAAATCCAACTTGGGTGAGTACAGAAAACAAAAATAAAGTTGTTTTAGAAATAAGCTCCTCCCCCACCCCAAAAAACAGGGTTTCCCCAGAAAACTGAGGTCTGTCCTGATACTTAGGTAGACTCTCTATTATATGGCCTTAGGAAAATAGTTCATCCCACATCTATTATGTTCTTCAATGAAATAAAATTATCAAAATGGGTTTCTATTCTGGGAAAAGCCTTCATAAAGTTGCATATTAATGACAGTTTGGAGCCAACTCTGTAGCCAACTTCTATTCAAGCTGATCTTTAGAGTATATATTTGTATTTTACATTTGTATCTTATTGCTTGGTTAAGCCATTTGAAATAAGTGATAATAAGAAATAGTAGTCTGGTCTGCTTTGTACTTACCAACTTCAGTGATTCTGAATTAGATCAAATGGCTTTTTCGCAGAATCTTCTATATATCATATTATTAAGTTAACACATTCACAAACAAAATAAAAAAGGTACACAGGAAAAAATTTTCTTAATATTTCCTGATTCCCAGCTACCTTTTCCACTCTTTCTGCATTTCCTGATTCCTACCTACTTAATACTGCAGGTAGCCACTGTTAACAATTTTTGGTATAGCCTTCTAGATATTTTATATATATAATCAGCAAATAAACACACATATGTTACCCTTTGCATACAAATGATAACCAATTACATGGAATGCTTTCAAACGAGCTTGCTTTTTTCTATCAACAGTGTATCTTGGAGATAACTGCCTATCAATAGCTAAAGATTCCACATTCTTTTTTTTTAGTATAATACTATGGCTGCATAGTATTATACTGTTTAAGAATAGATCATAACAATCTAATTTTGAGGCATTCACTTGTGGAGCATAACAAATAGCATGGAGGACATGGGGAGTTAGAGAGGAGAAGAGAGTTGGGGGAAATTGGAAGGGGAGGTGAACCATGAGAGACTATGGACTCTGAAAAACAATCTGAGGGTTTTGAAGTGGCAGGGGGTGGGAGATTGGGGTACCAGGTGGTGGGTATTATAGAGGGCACGGATTGCATGGAGCACTGGGTGTGGTGCAAAAATAATGAATACTGTTATGCTGAAAATAAATAAAAAATAAATTAAAAAAATATAAAACTGTCTAAAGAGAATTATTTATCAGATAAACATTCTTTTAACTGAATTTGTCTTGATAAAATTACTTAATAGCAATTATGTTTTTCCAAATATATTATAAAAAGTTGCAAAGCTTAAGACAAATTAAAGGGTGACAAATACCAGTTACAGGAAACAAAGGAGCTCTGAATATTAACTGTTACAAAAGTATTACTGTTACAAAAAGTATTAATTGCTCATACCTGGTACATGACAGACAGGGTTATCGTCTCCATTTTTTTCCAAAATAAGATTAGTCAAGAAGTTCAATCCTACCACACACTGAAGTAAGTGATGGATACTATCTATACAATTGCTATGTAGGTCAATATATCTAAGTTTATGTTTAATTCCATGAAGGGGAATCAAACCTGCAGTAAGGGAAAAAAAAAAACTCTTTTGAAGCCACCAAAGTCATTTTTCCAACAGCTAATTCAAAATAATTCTATACAGAGTAGATTTTGAGGCAAAGAAGCATTAATAAGAAGTCTGCCAATAGCTATACCTAATAAACAGTATGAGTAAAGACATTTGTTATTTTGAAGAAACAGGTTTAGCATCTCTTAAAGCCCTAGCCCAGAGGTTCCTGGTCCCTGGTTCTCTTCAAACAGAATGTATGGACCTCCCATACTTCTGTGAGAAGTACTTCTGTGTACTTCTGTGAGAAGTACATGTGCTCCTCTATACTATTTTCACCCTAGTCCAAGTCTCCATTATCTCTCACCTAGACCACTGAAATAGCTTCCTAACTGGTCACCTGACTTCCACTCTGATTCTCCTAAAATCCATTCTTCACTCACTCAGCAACCAAAGTGATCCTTTAAAAACAGTACGTCACTTGTTTAAAGCCCTCTTATGGCTTCCTATTGCACCTAGAATAATATGCAAACATTTTTACCCAGAGTATGAAGCTGTGATCTGGCCTTTGCCTACCTTCTCATCTCTTTTATTAGCACACTAATCCCTCATTTGCTATGCTCTAGCCATATTACCTGTCTTTCTCTTCCTTTATCATGACAAGGTTAAAGATGCCTTAGTGTCTTTGCATGCACTTATCATATACACTGCCTTTATTTATTGAACACATAAATTATTATCATTCTAAGAATTATCTATTAAAACTTACATGGTTGCCTATTATATTTTCTTCATATTTATTATAATCCAATATGAAGTCACTAAATGAACCCTTTCAGGTGTACAGCTCAATCTACATAAGCAAGCATATACAGTTGTATAGCTACTACTATAACTGAGATACAGAACATTCCATCACTCTAGCCAATGTGTCCCATCTTCAACCCCTGGAAACTAGGGATCAGATTTCTGCTCCTATAGCCTGTCTTGGTCAGAATGTCATATAAATGAAACCATATAGTGCATCCTTCTGTGTCTCACTCCCTGCCCTTAGCCTAATTCTTTTTAGATCTATTCACGTTACTGCCAAGCAGTAGTCTATCAGGTGGATGAATCATAATTTGTTTACTAGGTGACAGACATATGGATGGTTTACAGTTTCAGAAAATTATAAAGAATCATATAAACAGGGGCGCCTCCGTGGCTCAGTGGGTTAAAGCCTCTGCTTTCGGCTCGGGTCATGATCCCAGGGTCATGGGATCGAGCCCCGTGTTGGGCTCTCTGCTCGGGGGGGTGCCTGCTTCCCTTCCTCTCTCTCTGCCTGCCTCTCTGCCTACTTGTGATCTCTGTCAAATAAATTAAAAAAAAAATTAAAAAAAAAGAATCATATAAACAATATTATATAAAAAGCTATATAATGATATAAACTTTCATGTACAGGTTTTTGAACAGACATGTTTTCATTTCTCTTAAATACCTAGGAGAGGGACTGCATGATCATATGGTAAGTGTATGTTTAACATTGTAAGAAACCTTCAAACTCTTTTCCAAAGTAGTTGTTTCATTTTCAGTTCTCCTCACAATGTGTGCAAATTCTAGTTGCTCTATAATCTCATCAGTATTTTGTATTATAAATTACAAATTTCTAAACTATCTATTCTAGTAGGTATGAAGTAGTAATTTGTATTGCCTTAATCACTAAAGATGCTAAACATTTTTTTTTTCACGTGCTTACTAATTTGCCATTTAGATTTCCTCCTGGGAAATGGTTAGCTCAAATCTTTTGCTTATTTTTGAGGGGCTGACATTATCTTATTTTTTGCTTTTCTTCCCCACTACAGGGTATGCCCTATGACAAGAACCTTATCTATCTGTTGTTTTTTTTATCACTACAGAACATTATTTGATACAGTTATCTTCAATAAATATTTGTTGAGTAAATGAATGAGCAATCTTATCCAAGACTCACATTTTTCAGATAAGGCAACTGCATCCAAACAGTAACATTCTTTGCTCAACATCACACAGCAGTGACAGAGCTAGGGTTAATACTCAACTCCACTACTTTCACATCTTTGGGGGCAAAAGTTTTAAAAAATTAATATACTTTTGCTATTCCGGTTTAACAGCAGGGAGTAGACTGCTTTAATTTTTTGTATTAGAAATACCTGGAATCGGCTAGTATTTTTCTAGTATGGGAGAAAAATAAACACATGAATAAGACTGTTTCAAATATTGCCAGGATTATGATGATAATTAGAAGAATTCTGCCAATTCTAAGAGATAATTCTTAGAATAATCATTAAACTTTGTTCATTTTATCAGTGTATCACTTTAATCAATTAAAAAATAGGTAAAATTGTTTAACCTTCTTAGACCTGCTTAAAAGTCAAAAAGAAAATTATTTGATCTTCAATTTACAATATAGCCTTTGGAATGTAGTATGGTTCAATATGCTATATGATCCCATATGGTAGCACTAGTCACATGTGGCTTTGTGAGTTTAAACTAAAATTACAAATTCAGTTCCGCACTACACAAGCCACATTTCAAGCACTCAAGGACACATCTGGCTATTTGTCGCCATGTCGGAAAGGATATTTAATATTTTCATCACTGTAAAAAGTTCTACTGGAACTATTCTTTATACAATAATAATAAATATAATATATATAATAATTTATATAATTCTTTATATGATAGCATATTGATCAATTATTTAAGATTAAAATCTTATTCTCCTGAAGCTAGGCCCTCCAAGTTTTTTTCTGTTACTGATCACCTAGTTTCACCTAGTTTGTATTCCTATTTTTTATTTAGCCATAGCTCTGGGACCAACAAAAAAATACTTAAGACTGAAGCACACTCTCTAGATGGCATTTTTGGTCAAAAACAGGAATATTCAGTTTTCAGCATGCTGAGCTTAGCCTAACTCCTCACATTTGGCAAACATTCAGCATTATAGAAAACACAAGATTATCTACTTACCACTAAGATCATTTATTTGGTTATAAGATAAATTCAGTCTAGTCAGATTAGTTAGTGCTTCAAGTCCTAAAATAAAATAAGATAAAATAATGCTATATAGATTACAATACTATTTCAGACAGTTTTGAAGCAAATCTATAGTCTGGTAACAGTAAAATCAATTTTATTGGTATTTTGCAAAATACTTAAAAAATTGTTTACTTTTCTGGAAGAAAACTTTTATGTAGTAAATTTTAAGGTCAGTTTTCAAAAGTTTATGATAGTATTTATTCCATTCTTTTGGGAAGAAGGAAAGTGGACTTAAATCATCTTCCTTAGGCAAAATATCACATGAAAATCACTTACAAACCTTCTATTCTTGTGATCAAATTGCAGGACAAATTTAAAGTGCACAGTTTTGTCAGTGTGTTTAGCCCTTCAATTCGATCTATTTGATTAGATGACAGATCTAAGTGTTGTAAATTCCAAACATGATCAATGGCTTCGATTTTTGAGATGTTATTACAATGAAGATTGATGGCATGAAGGGATGAATCTAAAGATAATTCTGATATGCTACAAGAGAAAATATATATTATCAAAAGCAAGTAAAAAACAGATTTGAAAATTATGACCAAATGTAATTAAGATCAACCAAATAGCATGTAGATGATATGCATGTGCTCTACTCATTTTATAATAAAATCATTCCTACTTGTGGTAGCCTTTTAACATCTTGTAAGGTACAGTGCTTCTTACCACTAATCGGTATTCTGGACCATACAGATAAAGAAGAAACCCACTCAAGAGAGGCAAGTGACCCTGGGCATTTCTCCCTTCTATAAGCAACCAAGTCATGAGCATATAATGAAAGCTATAATTGTAATGATGCTGGAATCATAATACCCCAGTTCAAATCTTCATTCTACTACTTTTTTTGTTTTTTTTTTTTGCTAAATTACTTGAACAAATGAGTTAACCTCTCTAAACCTCTGTTCCCTCATTTAATTTAATTTAATTTCCACAACAATTCTAAGCAATAGGTATCATAAGGATACTGAAGTTTGCAGAAATTAAATAACTTGTCCAAGTTCTTATAGTTATTACCTGAGGCAGTGTAAGTCCAGATCTGGCACTGTACTTTGTAATCTTACTTTCTTTACTGTCTGCAACAGCTATTTAACTCAGAATGTAGTCGGATTTCAAAAGAAACCACTAGTTATTACTCTTTTTAGTAAAAAAAAAAGTCCATCCTTCCTTCTATACATTTGGAATGCACCTCCCCTAAATAGAACTCATCTCTTCATTCTCTCAAGTTCAGCTATTTATAACCAGAACCTCTCCTAAAGATGGTAGTTCCAGGAATAAAAACTATGGTGCCTATAGTTCAGTAGTGCTGGGCAGAGGGACAGTGGGGAATGGGGCCACACAACGTCATGGGCATCTGTTCAATGTTCTGTAGCAGCTACTGTGGAGGAAACAACTGTGGCAGCAGAGAAGTGAGAAGTTTAGCAGTCAGGGAGTAAAAAAAAAAAATGAAGAATTCTGGTGTGCTTCCAAATTAGCATCAAGAATCTCAAATTCAAAATAAAAAATCAAAACCACTTTAAGTATGTCATAAAGTCATTCAGCTCCTCCCTTAAACTTCAGAATGAAGCACATACTAACGTGTGGCAGAAAAAGATAAAAGCATTTGTAAATTTGAAACTATCAATCTCTAAATGTGACTGCTGAAGTATTTTCCAATTCCCTGGCTCCTGTCGTTTACTGAGCTATCCTTGTGCTTCCTATTAACACATGCTCTTAATGACGGTCATTTATTTTCTCACACATTTCAGTTTCTGGAAATTAGTACTGTGCAGATAATCTGCCACAGTAGAAAAAGCAGAAAGTGAAATTAGATAGAAATAGCTTTGAATTTGCACTTAGTGGCTTGCCAACCGGAAGAAGTTGGGAACACTATTTACATCCTCTGAATCTCAGATCTGTCACTTGTAAAATTACTACCTTGTAGAATTATTGTGAGGAGTAGTGATAACATATATGGTATGTACACACAGATGGCATTCAGTAAATGGCACCTATTAAACATAAATGTAAATATTCCTTTAAAAGCCATCTCCCTGGGGTCTTCTGGCAAATTTGAGATCACCATCCAGAAAAGGACGGTTTAATTTTCAGCAGCAAGGTTCCGCATAAAGCAGGGCATGCCACGAAGAAACAGCAAGTGCTGTTCGCGCACAGCAAGGAACTGCCTGTAGATCACTATGGCTAATCAGAGAAATGGAGAAATCGTAAGAGGTTAATGCCGAAAAGGTAGACAGGGACCAGTCAGTAAAGAATCAAGACCCTAGTAAGACATGTATAAATCTGGGCTGCATGTAAGAAGGAAATGATTAGCTAAATATGATGTTGAGTACTCTCAAAAAGTTTATGTATATATGGATCATAGTGCTTTGCAAAGGAGAAATTAGAAGGGAGGCAAAGAGAATCGAGGAAAACCTAATTAAGAGCAGTACACCTTCCCTCCACGGTTGCCAAATTTAACCAAAGCGCCACTTTTTGTCCAGGTAAGAGAAAGAGTAGCAGACACAAGAGGAACCCGAGACGACCAACCACGACAGCGCAGGCAAAGGAAGAATAATCCGTCAAGAAAGGGACGCCTGGGTGGCTCAGTTGGTTAAGCAGCTGCCTTCGGCCCAGGTCATGATCCCAGCGTTCTGGGATCGAGTCCCACATCGGGCTCCTTGCTCGGCGGGGAGCCTGCTTCTGCCTCTGCCTGCCATTCTGTCTGCCTGTGCTCGCTCGCTCTCCCTCTCTCTCTGACAAATAAATAAAAAATCTTTAAAAAACAAAAAAAAAAACAAAAAAAAAAAAAAAAAAGAAAGGAGAACCAGTGAAGAGGGAGGCCGGCCAAAGACTGGTGGAGAATGAGATCGTAGGGCAGTGTCCAGGCTACTCAGAAGGCCAAGGAGGAAAGGAATGAGGACTCGCTGGACCTGGCACTTCAGAAGAGCAGTTACGGCGCAGTAAGGCAGCGGGGAGCCAGACAGCGTCTGTGTGCCGTCTGGGTAGAGCTGTGGCGCCTCGGCTCCGGGGCGGCTTGCTATCTACGGCGGCCGCCTGCGGAACGCGCGGGCCGCTCCCGGCTGCGGAGCACCCTTTACCTCCGCAGGCCTTTGTCCATGAAGCACAAATCCCCGCAGATGCTGTCGCCGTCTTCATTTTCGACTTCCGCCTCCACCGGCGCCTCCATGGCACCGGTGACGGGGACCGTGGTCTTAACCGGCGCCCAGAGCTGGGTGGGAGAGCCCGGAACACGCCTTCTCGGTGAGCGGAAGTCCAGTCCGAGGGGGCGGGGGCAAAGGCCCCCCGCCCCCCTCCAACTGACAGCCGGGCACTTTGCCGCCTTGACGAGTGCCGTAAAGCGGGAAGCCCGGTTTTCTTCCCCAAGGGCTTCCCTCCCTTTTACGGTATCCACGGCGCGACTCTTGGGACTTTCCGTAAAGGGAAACATCATCCCGTGTGTGTGTGGTTGTTGAGTAAAGAGTGGGTTTTTCCTGAGACGCTCTCCTGTATGATTTTTGCGTTGTAGGCGACTGACTTCTTGAAGGCGAGTTAACAGCAGTTTGTCTTTACAGAACTGTAGTCATACATACCCATAAGTTATTCCCCCACTGGCCATTGCACCTACTGTTGATTTAGTAAGCATTTATGAGATGCCTTACAAATGCCAGGCACTTCCCTGTGACAGGAGGAATAAGTTGAAGCCCATTCTCGTTCTCTGGAAGCATTCACAGTTCAATGGAGGAAACAAAGAATTGCCGTGCAACGGGGTGAGTGCTAGAAATAGCACAGGAGCATTTAAACCCACTGTATAGTGATGTGCGTAGCGGGACAGTTTTCTAAAAAGTTTTTTGGTGACTGAGCAGATCCTTGCTAGGTCAAGGGGAATTCTGGAAGTGAATGGCATTCCAGGTAGGAAAACAATAGTGGTAGAAGGTGGTGGTGGTGGTGGGGGGAACCTGGTTAGATTGCTCTCTAACTCATGGGAATATTTTTTTAAAAAATATCAGGGGCGCCTGACTGGCTCAGTGGGTACAGCATCTGACTCTTGATCTTAGGGTTGTGAGTTCAAGCCCCACCTTGGGCAAAGAGCCTAGTTTAAAAAAATTAAAAAATGAAAAAAAAAAAAAAAAAGCTGTGTCAACTCTGAACCTGTTACTATCTGGAACTCAAATCTTTGGTGGCATCTGTTAGCAGTCAAATAAAAACCTACCTTTCTACTCTAATATTGAAGATATTTCCAGACTTTAAATGCCATTAGTCTCCTATTATTTAGCTATACCTTTCACATAAAATGTGTAGCCACAATTCCCTGTTTCCTATAACCATGAGCTTTGCCATATGTCTGCAGCCCCTTCCAATAAGAAGTGGAAGTAGAATCTTCTCAGTGGCTTCTTGATGGTGACTTCTCAATGGTGACTTTTTTTTTTGCCAATAGAATTCATTTAATTCTAGTGATGGACCTCAAGACACCTTGTATGCTTCTGTTCCCCATCTTGGAAAACTGGCTGACCTGCCATCTGAACAAGACCAGGCTAGCCAACTGGAGGACAGCTACTACACAGAGCAAAAACAAGTCACTCCAGCAAGGGATGCACAGATACATACATGAGCTCAGAAGCACTTAGCTGAACCCACCCCAAAGTGCAAAATAACAGAAATGTGAGCTAAATAAAGTGTTTTGTGTTAAGCCAGTAAATTCTGGAGAAAATGTGTTATGTAGGATAACATGATTGATAATAGTATGAGTAATAATCCATGACTGAATATCTATTAAACTAAATTTTCAAAGAGGATAAGGATTATACTGTAACCAAAACCAAATAACTGATATAAGAAACAAATTATGTTGCAATGTTATTAAATGTATTGCGTCTTTCCTCCAAAGTCATGGGCATTATAATTAATTAATAAAAATACTGATTATTGTTAGTGGAGTTCAAAAATTGTAGATTGTATCTGAATTGCCTTAGCACTTAAGAATTGACTTTTTATTTATTTTTAAAGATTTTATTTATCTATTTGAGAGAGAGCGCAAGCAGGGGAAGTGGGAGAGGAAGAAGCTGACTCCCTGCTCAGCAGGGCCTTGATCCTAGGACCCTGGCGGTGACCTGAGCCAATGGTAGATCTTTAACCAACTGAGCCACCCAGGTGCCCCAAGAATTGAATTTTTAAAATGATAGTTAGATGAACTAGTATTACTATTATTTGTCTGGTTTGTTTTGTTTTGTTTTGTTTTTTAGCACAAATGCTTAGAAACTGGTTTTGCTTCAAAATTCCTTTCTTGCATGGATGCCTGGGTGGCTCAGTTGGTTGGACGACTGCCAGTTGGACGACTGCCTTCAGCTCAGGTCATGATCCCGGAGTCCCAGGATCGAGTCCCACATCGGGCTCCCAGCTCCATGGAGAGTCTGCTTCTCCCTCTGACCTTCTCCTCGCTCATGCTCTCTCTCACTGTCTCTCTCTCTCTCAAATAAATAAATAAAATCTTTAAAAAAAATTCCTTTCTTGTTAAACAAAATTTGTTAAATAAGTTTCTATAGGACACTTTAGTTCTCAAATTCAAAGAGGCTATCATTAATATTCTAAACAATATGTAAACAACACTTCTCAGTTACTACGCTCTGTAGTTTTATATTTTTATTTAATTTTTTAATTTTTATTTATTTATTTTTTTAAGATTTTATTTATTTGTCAGAGACAGAGGGAGAGAGAGCGAGCGAGCACAGGCAGACAGAGAGGCAGGCAGAGGCAGAGGGAGAAGCAGGATCCCTGCCAAGCAAGGAGCACGATGTGGGACTCGATCCCAGGACCCTGGGATCATGACCTGAGCCGAAGGCAGCTGCTCAACCAACCGAGCCACCCAGGCGTCCCTTTTTATTTTATTTTTTTAAAGATTTTATTTATTTATTTGACAGAGTTCACAAGTGGGCAGAGAAGCAGGCAGAGAGAGAGGAGGAAGCAGGCTCCCCACTGAGTAGACAGCCCAATGTGGGGCTTGATCCCAGGACCCTGGGATCATGACCCGAGCCAAAGGCAGAGGCTTTAACCCACTGAGCCACCCAGGCGCCCCAAGTAGTTTTATATTTTTAAACAAAACTTCAGTTTGTTTTGGATTTGCTTTTTATGCGATCTGTAAAGTATTTATGGGTGCAAAATGGGTAATATATTTGAAATCAGACTTACCAGTGTGAGATTGGGGATGAGATAGGCAGTCAGAAGGGTCAGCAAGGTAGCATTGTGGGGGAGGCCGAAAGAATACTGTCTATTCTGGAAATGGTAAGTTGCTTAGATAGACTAATGTGTGGTGAAGGTGTGTGTGCACATGGGAAAGCAAGAGGTGAGCCTAGAAAGTTAGGCTTGGCTCAGATCTTGAGAACCTGCAATGGCCAGTTTAGAAGTTGATACTTGTTGAAGGAAGGTTGGGATGGGGTGAGAGTGTGGTAGTTATAAACAGCTGTGAGTGAGGTTGGGAGGGGATGCAAGAACTCAAGACAGGGTATTTAAGCAGGGAAGTGACAGGATTAGATTTGTGTTTTATGACATCTCTAGAGATTGAATAGAGGCTGAATTGGAGGGAGATTAGAGGTGACTATATAAATTAATAAGGTTGTTGCATTAAACCACATGAGGAAAATGGAGGACCGGACAAAGTCCCTAGGGGTCTGAATGATGAGAGGAGAATACCTGAGGAGTAATTAGTAAGTTAGATTTTATAAGCTTTGTTTCTTGATTTGGATATAGCGTATAAGGTAACCATGGTTGTTTCTCCTTCCTTTCTGATTTGGAATATCCTTTAGTGTTTTACTGAATTCTTGAAGGATCAAAATATAATGGTGGTATTATATTCTGTAATTTTTTTTTTAATATTCTGTAATTTTTTTTAAAGATTTATTTTATATTTATTTTAGTTAGAGCAAGAGAGCAGGTGAGGGGGGCTGGAGAGGAAGAGAGGGAGAGAGAATCCTAAGCCAACTCTGCACTCAGCCCCACGCGGGCTCTATCTCATGACCCCAAGTTTACAACCTGAGCCAAAACCGAGAGTTGGATGCTTAACTGACTGCACCATGTAGGTGCCCTTAAAGTCTATAATTTGTATTTGTTTTTTCTATTAGAATCTACATAGCACTTTATCTTAATTTCTCTGACAAGATACACCAGGCTATCATTTAGCTTTTTAATCATCTAAAATATAGTTAAGCTTTTAAAAAAATAAAACCCAAACCTTTTAAAATTTTACAGTGACTTTATACATTCAGATCTCAGTGTAGAACTTCCAGTGAGTAGTGTGGGCCTGTAAAATCAATCAGGTTTGTGACCTCTGGCCTTGAAAAAATTGCATTACTCATGGATTCCAGTCATTTAGTCGACTATGCCACCCCTTCCAAGCACATGCTGTGCTTGTACATTTCTCTATGCCAACCATTACGTACAATAGTTTTGTAATTTGTGTTTTGTTGGTGTATTACTTTATCTAGAATATTTGGAGAGTTATTTCTTTTCACAAAATTGAACTTTCTGGATATCTGGACTTCTTTCACATGGAACTAATCCTTAAAATTTTAAATTTGGTGGAATATTTTCTAATATACTCTATATGCTATCCTACATTCTTAAATTTTATCAAATATAATTTCATATATTCTTAAAATCTTATTGTCATAAAAATTTACTGTATTATATAAAACATTATTTTTGGTATTAGAAAATTATTTTTCTTTCTTTTTTTTTTTTTTAAGATTTTATTTATTTATTTGACAGACAGAGATCACAAGTAGGCAGACAGGCAGGCAGAGAGAGGAGGAAGCAGGCTCCTTGCAGAGCAGAGAGCCCGATGCGGGACTCGATCTCAGGACCCTGAGACCATGACCTGAGCCGAAGGCAGCAGCTTAACCCACTGAGCCACCCAGGCGCCCGAAAATTATTTTTCTTATGAAAATAATATTGGCTAACTATAGAAAATGTTGTGAAGTATGAAAATTAGTAAAAACCACTTGTTATCTTACACTACTATTAATCTTTTGTTATATCTATTTAGTCATGTCTATGCATGTACATAAATGTGAACATGAGAAGTAATACAATTCATTGTAGTAAATTTAAACATTCACTGGATTACAAATAAATTGCAACAAATTCCTAAAATATATGGGGCCAAAGGGGTTCAGAGCAAATCTCTTCAAAATATGCCACTTTAGCATGCAGACTATTTTGAGCTGAAGGCATTCAAGACCCTAAGGGCTCAAGATAACATTTTGCCCCTCCCTTAACTACTTAGAAGAATCTAAATTGGAGGAGTCTTTCTCTGAGTAAGAGTTGAATAGAGAGAAATTTTATCTGAATGACCCATCTGTATCACAGGGCAAACATCTAATTAACCATCATCTTTTCTTATTGCCCAGTGCATTAACGGCCTCCGTTCCTCTTCCATTCCTTATCTCAGGATAGCATGTATGCCTTTTTTTTTTTTTTTTAGTTCATTTGAAAGAGAGAGACAGAAAGAGCACAAGCAGGGTTAGAGGCAGAGGGAGAGAAGCAGACTCCTCACTGAGGTGGAAGCCTGACATGGGGCTCCATCCCAGGATCTGGAGACCGACTTGAGCTGAAGGCAGAGGCTTAACCATCTGAACCACCCAGGTACCCCATATATGCCTCATGTTACCTTTCAGACTTTGAACCTCTCATGTTTGTGGGATTCCCATATGTATAAAATTAAATTTGATTTTCTTCTGTTAATCTGTCTCATGTCACTTTAAATTTTAGAACAGCTGGAAAAACCTTTGAAGGATAGAGGAAAATTTTTCTTCACCAGCACTTTTGGTGAGCCCGGGAGACCTCACTGGCTAGGCATGGCTCATTCTGAAGCTGTTGCAGTAGAAAGATCCTGGGACTTCTCATAGAACTGTAAAAGGTAAGAATTCTTACCACATCAGACTCCTGCAGAGTCCAGTGGAAGCAGAGTGGTGAGAGTCCTTTTTTTTCCTTTTCTAAACGTACATTAGCAGGAGAAAAATCTGAGGAACTAGCTCTTTGGTTTCAGTGACTGGTTATTTGATATGAGCACTTTTGGTTTTTATTAATCCTTTTCCTTTCAGAGATGGTCTGTCTGCTGTGTCATTCTGTATCCTGAGAGCTTGGCTTTTTGGCCAGTGAGAATACTCTCTTTGATCTCTGACAACTGGAGGATGCATGTACTGCTGTGAATCTGGTGGACAGCCCTATGTGGATCCAATAGTCTTCGTCCAACTATGTCAGCTCTCAGGGGAATCATCCTAAAAGACCCTAGTCCAAAGTGGCTTTCATCATCTCAACCTTTGTTTCTGTGCTTATGTTGGAAAAAATCCCATTCCAGTAGTGCCTGCCCACTGTCACAGATTAGCAAGTCTATGACTGGAGGCTTCTCATGTTTTCTCAGGAGACTAGAGACACCTTACCATCTGCACTGAAGGCCTTTGGTGTCTTAGACTAATTTTGAGAGTGAACTTTTTGAATCATGGGGGCTACATCGTCTATACCTACTCCAGGAATATCTCTTGAATCTGTGGTAAAAATTTATTCTGAGCTAGGAAAGCTATTTCCAGGTCTTTCCATGAAAAGGCCTACTGGTTTAAGTCACTATTGAGAACTCCTCTTCAATGATCAGATGATGGATCCTTTGATTTGGCTGTATTTGAAAGAAAAAATTTTTAGGGAGCTGTCATCCTAAATGATTCATTGGCATCTGTGGAAGACCAAATTAAAAGGAGTACACAATGAAATGCAATGACTACACTTAGAGACTCCCATAAGATGTAAGAATAAGAGCAGAAATTAGACTCAGAATAAAAATTAAATGTAAATTTTCCTTCTCAAAATCTGGCCCCATTTTCCTGTTTTAGCTAACTTTTTTGGTTGCAAGATTTAGAGTGGGTGGATTACTCAAGCAAATGCTGAAAGTCAGGAAGTGAATTTAGCAGAAGCCCCTGGGACAGACAGTAGGACTCATTGTCCTTTACTCTGTAATCAGGCTTTGCAGCTTCTGGCCTTCTTATGTAATGTCCTCTGTGAATAAATCTTAGACCCCCATTAAAAGAATTCATGTCCCCTGGAGAGCAGCATATCTTTTCAGAAGATTCTACCAAATTTAGATGAGAATTAGAAAGATCATTGGTCATTCTTTCTCATAGTGCAAAGAGATAACCAGAATTTCTCATATGCCCTCCTACAAATGATCAATCAATTGAAGACTGATTTTCAGGGGCTGATAGAAAAGGAAAATAAAATTTCGCAATGATCCTTCCTTTCTAAATCAAACCCATTGGCTATTGATCCTTTCTCTCCCAGGGATAACTATTACTTTTTTGCTTGTCTCATTTTGTTGCCTACCTGAGGCATGCGGATTGTTGGTTCTTTTGGTTATTTTGGGGAGTGACTGGATCTTGGGAAGGTAGTATCCTTTGAATCCTCTTTAGGGACTCCTCTTAAACCCAAGGAAGGATTATTCAGTGCTACCAGAAAAATTGCTATTTATCCTGGCTGAAAACTGACAAGATACTTAAAAGAATTAAAAAAAAAAAAAAAGCTCCATAGTCAAAAGTTGGCCAGGTGGGAAGCCGATATTCAGAGCTGATAAGAATTTTTTAGACTTTTTCCCCTAAGCTAAAAGAAAATTATGTACCAGAAGGAAAGGAGCAATTGACGATAATAAAGTTGGATAGATATATCAGTTTATCATTTAAGTTACAATGTGATATTCTGAGAAATTGAGAACTACTGTCCTTATATTACAAATCTTTGCAAAACTAGAAATATGGACCCAGAAAGAATTCAAGGTCAATCTGTCTTTTTCTTTTTTTTTAACCGTGCTTGCTTCGGCAGCACATATACTAAAATTCTTTTTTTTTAACCAATGCCAAGACCGTGAATGGATAAAGATGTGGTATGTATATGTGCGTGCGTGCGTGTGTGTTTGTGTGTGTGTTTATACATTATATATATATATGTATATGTATATATTATTCATCCATCAAAAATAATGAAATTTTGCCATTTGCACCAATGTGGATGGAACTAGGTTGTATAATGCTAAGAGAGATAAGTCAGTTAGAGAAAGACAAATACCATACGATTTCACTCATGTGAAGTTAAAAAAAAACAAAACTGATGAACATAGGGGAAGAGAAGGAAAAATAAAATAGAAAAAAACAGAGAAGACAAACCTAAAAGAGAGTTTTACTACAGAGAATAAACTGAAGGTTGCTGCTTGGTAGGTGGGTAGGGGGATGGGGAAATGGGTGATGGCATGAAGCAGGGCACTTGATGTACTGATCACTGGCTGTTATATGCAACTGATGAATCACTAAATTTTACCCTGAACTTAATAATCACCATATGTTAACTAACTTGAATTTAAATTAAAAAAAAAAAAAAAAAGAGAGGGGGCGCCTGGGTGGCTCAGTGGGTTACTTAAGCCTCTGACTTCCGTTCAGGACATGATCTCCGGGTCTTGGGATCAGATCCCGCATTGCGCTCTCTGCTCAGCGGGGACCCTGCTTCTCTCTCTTTCTCTCTGTCTGCCTCTCTGCCTACTTGTTATCTCTCTCTGTCAAATAAATAAATAAAATCTTAAAAAAAAAAAAAATCAAAGTTCTTCCAAAGTAACCAAAGAAACTTGGATACTCTCTGTGCCTTTGTGATGTAGATTTTCTTTTCACAGCTCAACCAAAGAGCAATACTTTGAAATGCAAACTTGAGGGAGAGGTTTCTCAACTGAAGGAAAAGAAAAAAAGAAATTTTGGAGGAAAGAGGAAGTATTTGGAAATTGGACAAATGAAAAATCTTCACTATAAATATTAGTAACTACGGGTCTCTGTATCTGTTCATATGTATATAAGTCGGAGAAAGTTAAATGTATTTATAAGTCAGAGGAAGCTCATATATAAGTAAGTCAGTTAGAGAAAGACAAATACCATATGGTATCACTCATGTGGAATTTAAGAAACAAAACTAATGGACACAGGGGAAAGTTCTTATATATATCTATATATATAGATATATATACACTGTATATGTAAGTTCTTATATGTGTATGAAGTTTTTTATAGAACTATGTATAAGAAAATTCATATATCTATATATAGGTATATGTATGTGTATAGTATGTTGTAGATGTCTGGAGTGTTTTTACAGATGGTGTATTGCCAGAATTCGTAGAAGAGCTCTGTATAGTTAGTTTGAAGGCAAGCACTTGTAAGGATTGGCTACTCTAAAACCCTCAGAAATATAAAAACTAACCTAAATGCTTTTTAGTTCACATGATCTAGGATTAATCTTTAACGAATAATAGCTAAATGAAGTGTGTTGGTTTAATTAAACTAGACATGCCTTTAGAGTTATCACTATAAATATAATACTTTTTTTGTACCTGGATTTACTAACCAAATAAGTGTATATTGTAACTGTTAAAAAAATTTTAAACCACAGGGTGCCTGGGTGGCTCAGTGGGTTAAAGCCTCTGCCTTCAGCTCAGGTCATGATCTCAGGGTTCTGGGATCGAGCCCCGCATCTGGCTCTCTGCTCAGCAGGGAGCCTGCTTTTTCCCTCTCTCTCTCTACCTGCCTCTCTGCCTACTTGTGATCTCTCTCTATCAAATAAATAAATAAAATATTAAAAAAAAATTTTAAAATCCCAACAAAACAACAACAAACAGTTTGGGATAATGCCCGTCTTTGTCGATGTCTCATGTGAGTGATCTGAACATAATTGTTAACAGCAATTAAATTGAATAGATGCAAATGAGATAAAAAGTTTGTAAGTGAACTTTAGAAATGATTTTACCAAACCTTTTTAGTAACTTAAAACTTTAAATTTGCTAACTTAAGTGATAAGTTAAATTCTTTAACTATCTACATCATTTCCAAATAAGATGAAACAGTGAAACTTTACTGAATATAGGTTTATTTGCTTTTGAATTCCTGGTTATGGAGAAACTAAAGATAAATTTGGGTCTCTTGGTAAACATATTTTGTGCTTTATTGAAAGATTGTACTATGGAGACACACATGGTTCTAGAAACTATGAAAAGTATTCAGAAATTTACCAATTTAAAGAGAGCTGGTATAACAGTCCACATTTGTTTACTTCTTAGTTTTCATTAGAAATTAAGGTTTCTGAGAGTTAAGGATTCTAATAAATGTAATTAAGGCTATTAGAAATGATAAGGTAAAATCTCTGTATGCAAAGACACTAAGATGTGTGTTTTTGGTAAGAAAAGGTATAAAGACTAGAAGTGACTTGTTTTGGTTAAAGAAAAAGAAAATAAATTTGTCCTACAACACTGAAAAGAAATAAAGTTAAAAAAAAAAAGAAAATAAATAAATAAATAGTGAGGTTGACTAAAAAGGGGAAGTGTAGGACAAAATTTGCATATTAAAAAAAGAAAGTTGTAGAAGGTTTCTGGAAAAGCGATTTTGGAAGGAATTTTATGCATGGTCAGTGATGTGGGAAACAAAGGCAGAAGAAAAATTATTAAATTTCCTTGTTATTTACAGCCTATTGCCAAGTCCTTGAAACAGGCAGAGTGACCTTTCTCTAGGAACTCAGCTACCTGGATGTCAATACTTTACTAAGGCAAAAGGCAATCTTATCCCAATCCCCAGGATCCTATAAGTTTACATTAACATATAAAAATTCCTTTCAAAACGTCCTTTATCTCTACTCCCCAAGATACATGTTGGCAATCATCCTCCAAACATATGACTCACTGATACACACGTGAAGGGTCTTATGACTCAGGTTTTATTAGACAGTAATTGTCATTTTTTAAAAAGATTTTTATTTATTTATTTATTTGACAGAGATAGAGCAAGAGTGCACAAGCAGGGGGAGCAAGAGAGTGAGATGGAGAGGGAGAAGCAGGCTCTCTGCTGAGCAAGGAGCCCAGTGTGGGGCTTGATCCCTGGACCCTGGGATCATGACCTGAGCTGAAGGCAGATGCTTAACTGACTGAGCCATGCAAGTGCCCTTACATTGTCATTTTTTAAAAAAAAGATTTTATTTATTTATTTGACAGAGAGAGAGATCACAAGGAGGCAGAGAGACAGGCTGAGAGAGAGAGAAGCAGGCTCCCCGCTCAGCAGAGAGCCTGATGTGGGCCTCGATCCCAGGACCCTGAGATCATGACCCGAGCCAAAGGCAGAGGCTCAACCCACTGAGCCACCTGGTGCCCCTACATTGTCATTTTTGACAGAGATACATAGACTCAAATATGACCAGACAGCTTTAATGAACTAAAGTTGACTTTATAGAGTCAGTGAAGCCCCTTGGAAAAATCAGCCTGGTACCTTGCTTCTCGGGTTCCTGGCAGTCTCACCAGGTAAGAAAGGAAGGTCGCTTCCTGGCAGCACAGGAACATCAGGATATTTTGGGGAACTGGATAAGAAGGAATTTACCTAAATATATAGATATTGTTGGCAAGTCTGATGGCAAGTATTTGGCTTGACTTCTTAGCCTCAGATTGTGTTAAAAGTTCAATCTGATGATTCCTCATAAAAACTTCTAGCACAGTAGTTTTAAAAAGAACCTATATGGTCACTCACTTTTCTTGCTGCACTTACAGAAATAATCATACCAAGTTTTTTTTTTTTTTGAAACCAGACTTACTTTGCAAACAAATTAGTCTTAACTTAGCTATCTTTGGTGGACATGAGGGTGATTTTAGAGAGAAAAATTATGTTTCAGTAACACACCTTTGTGGATATTAGAGTCAAGTTCTTTTGTGTTTGAGGGCTTGTGTTTGCCTATAAACTGGACTGGATCCTGAATTCTGCTTTCCGCAGATATCTGACTAAGATTTTCCAACCTAAAATTTGCAGTTTTCTCCCTTTCTTTTGACTTGGAATCATTGAGAACTAAAGCTGCCCTTTTCCCTGAAATCCTGCAAACTGAAGCTAGATAATGATATTAATGTCAGAGAAATCATTCCAACAGCCTGTGTTTAGATGATCTTTGTGCCTGTTGCTATATGGGCCACTCAGAAAGATCATTAGAGACATTCAGACTTTAAACCAGGAAAATCTGTCAGATTGCCACTGTCTGCCATTATTCTGTCAGAAGATGCTTCAAGTCTGACATCTAGAAGTCTCACTGGCAGCACTCAGGACTCAGACACTGGGTTTATAATTTGCTCCAATCATTAACCTTTGTTTCTCTTTTGTTTCTATAGAGATGGCTCTTATTAATTACCTGACTACTTGCCCAATATAGGTCTAACATTGGGAGCCCACTTGCAAGACTGCCTCCTGAAATGAGATATAGCTGCTTAACTCAATTGATCTATTCTCAAGACTGAGGCTGGTTCATTGAGGTACAGACTAGTCTATCAGTTTAGCTTCTGGACTGTGAAATTTCTTTAAAGTTTCAAAGGTGGGACTGAAGGGATTTAGAACAAATGTCCCCAAAATGCACCATTTTGGCATGTGTGCTATTTTGAGCTGAAGGCAACTGAGACGCTGCAGGCTCTAGAGAAACTGTTTTCTCTTCTATAACTACCTAGAAGCCACACAGCTCAGCACCAAAAGAGATCACCTTGGCCTCTTTCAGAGAGAAAAGTAGAGTATGCCACAAAGGCTTTGACCTATCTGGGAGCTGTTGGAGGGGCTGGTTTATGTCTCAGCTTACATGGGGCACCAAAGGAATGACCATAGTTCATGAGCTAAGGACACAGGAAGCAGGAAGATGGCTAGCTGCATGCCCAGCACAGCTCTGCTAAATTGGGAGAAGTTAAGTATTTGAGGCTTCTCCACGGGAAGAACAATAGAGCATCCTTCTTTGACCTGGCCCCTAGTGGAAGTCAGACACCAGAGGGAGCAAGAGCTTATGGGCTCCTAAAGAAAAATACATAAAGACTGGAAAAGCAGTAGAAAAACAAAACAAACAAATGGAAACCCCCCAACAAAACAAAGAGCTGGGTTTTTGAAAAGATAAACAAAATTGATTAACTGTTATGTATATTGACAGAAAAAAGAGAAAGTTAAGCTAGAAAAAGATAAAAACATACCCTAAATTCATTGATTAAAGAAGAAATTGTAATTATCATAAAAGAAGCAAAAGATAGGTTCAGTATTCTGTCATAATTAAGGAAAATCTTAGCAAATTGAGAAAAGATGATGATGCTTTAATTAAATAATGGACATTTTCCAACCACCTACAGCAAACATCATCTTTAATATAAACACATAGAAGTATTCTCATGGGAGTCATGAGCAAGATAAGGATATAAGGATTCCTTTTCTTTGAAAATGAACTTGAACCAATGTTATAAGAAAGAAAAATGATGTTTCTTTAATTTTAAGAATTTAAAAAGAAGGGGGGCGCCTGGGTGGCTCTGTTGTTAAACATCTGCCTTTGGCTCAGGTCATGATCCCAGGGTCCTGGGAGGTAGTGCCTACTGAGCAAGGAGTCACTTCTCCTGCTTGTATTCCCTATCTCACTGTCTCGGTCTCCATCAAATGAATAAAAATCTTAAAAAAATTTTTTTAAGAATAAATAAACTGCTTTTATTTGCAGATGATATGATTTTCTTTCTATAGTCTCTTGGATTTTCTAAATTGACATAGCAAAAAAAAATTATAAATGATTATGGAGTAAATATAACAGGAAGTGTGCAGAATTTTATGGAGAAAACTAAAGTTTATGGAAGGACCCCTTCCTCCCCAAAAAGTTTAATCTAGAGAAAGCTATAATCATCATTCTAAAGACGTCAGTTCTTTTGAAATATACTTCCAAATAAAATTCCATCACAATAAGAATCCCAACTTAATCTTTCATGGAGCTCAACAAAATTATTCTAGAATATATACAATTTCAAAAATTAATTTTGAAGGTGAAAAGAGACTTCATATTTGAAATGACAGTGCATTTTAATTTAATGATTTTAATGGTGATGTCTTCAAGTTCTTGATGGTTACTGTCAAAAGGAAACTGCTTACACAAGTAAACAAGAAATTTACAAAATTATTTTTTTCATAATCCTCTGTTTTGTATCTCTGCCAGCTAATATTCTAACCTCTCTACTGCCCCAGCTGTGGTCCAAAACATCTAGAACCTTGCATAGAAAAAGCTATGATACATACCTACAGCCAGATAGTAATAAGGTTTGAGCAGCTATTCTTAAAAGATAAACAAAAAGTTTGATCCAAAGACTGAGGAAAGAAACAGAGTATCCAAGAGATCTTTTGAAAAAATAATTTGTTGATGAGTGCTGTGAAGTGTGTAAACCTGGCGATTCACAGACCTGTACACCTGGGGATAAAAATATATGTTTATAAAAAATAAAAAAATTTAATTAAAAAAAAAAAAAGAAAAAGAAAAAATAATTTGGTGCTCTCTTAAGGAAGGTTGGCCCCAGCCCTGCATGTGTAAGAATGGCAATGATCATCAGTGTGGCACAAATAGTCCAAAATCTCAGGGAGACAGCTAAGTTCAGTGAAGTGTATTTTAACACTGCTGATAAGAGACACAAAGATTCCTGTCCCTAATGTGGCACTAAATATTAAAATATTTCCATAGAGGAGTTCTTTTGCTCTTGGGAGTTGCATGTTTTTGTCTTTTTCCATTTTCTAAATTATGAAAAGTAATTTTGAAATTTAACATGGATTGCCGTTTTTTTTTACACTTTCGTTCCATGTTTCTGGAAGGTTCTTCAAACATTGATGTTTCCGTAATTTAGCCATCTTATCCTTCCACAAGCATTTTATTATTGAATCTAATTTGGTTCTGTAAATGATTGACTTGTGAATTGTTCTATGATTTTGTGAATTCTTTTAAGACTGGAGTTAAAGTGTGTCTCATGTTAATTATTTTTTAAAAGATCACATATGCCAGTGAACAAGTTAGTCACAGCTAATTAAGAAAGGAAGATTTCAAAAGTTCTGGGAAGAGAAATCTCCTCTGCGGGTGTAACACTGATATTATTTAACTCTGAAAGAATACTTTGTAGATGAGTACCAAGAGAAGAAATTGTAGTTTAATGGAAAAAATGTAAACTTGCATTCAAGTGAGCAAAGATTTGAATACCACTCTGTCACTTACTAGTGGCATGGTTTTTAGCAAGTTGTGTTATTTTTTTGGAATCCACATTTCTTCATTTATAAAATGAGGATAATAATTTCATATTGCAGGATCAGCAACATAGTACTGAATGAGACCGTATATGTGAAATATCTATTGGATTGTTTCACATATTAGGATTAATTTATTTATCTATACTGGCTATGGGTGTGTATACAAACCCATCTAGTATTAAATGTATGTAGGCTATTATTCTTCCCCTATTTTATCTTTTTTTTTTTTTTTTAAGATTTTATTTTATTTGACAGAGAGAGATCACAAGTAGGCAGAGAGGCAGGCAGAAAGAGAGAGAGGAGGAAGTAGGCTCCCCGCCGAGCAGAGAGCCCGATGCGGGACTCGATCCCAGGACCCCGAGATCATGACCTGAGCCAAAGGCAGAGGCTTAACCCACTGAGCCACCCAGGCGCCCCCCCCCCCATTTTATCTTAATCTGCAGGCTTTAGTCCACCTAATATGTATTCATTAATTCAAACATTTATTCATTTGTTAATTTTGTGGCAGAATCAGTTATGGAGAAATTAACTTGTCTTTTATTTGTTTTGATGTTCTGTTCATTTCATGCATAACATGTAATGAGGCTAAGATGTATATTAGACCCTAGGTTGGACCCAGGGTTGTATACTTCTTCACAGCAGACTGAGACTCATTAGCTCAAACTTTTACACTTCCAATTGTTTGTTTGTTTGTTTGTTTTACACACCCAATTGTTTTAAGCATAGTCCAAATAAACATATTTTTAGCCATTTAGAACTTGCTTGCTTTGCATATCCCGCAAAACTGTGCTTCACTTGTAAACTTTGCTTAATAGATAAGGAAAGCCCAGGACAATTAAGATCCCAAGCCACTGCTGCCTTTGGGGGCTCTCTGACTCAGTCTGCCTACTTGCTGCTGAGTGATAACACCTAGATATGCAAACCTTCCAACTGGAATCTCCTTTCCCCCAGGAATTCCCTTGTTGCCCTCCCCTTTTGGTTGGTGGCTTTCCAAGGCCTCTGAGAAGTCTCACGCTGTGAGTGTTTTCCTCTACATCCAAACCAGTTAAAGTGTTAACCAAATAAAGCTTGTGTCTCCTACCACCATGTCCTGATCTTATCTTTCCTTGAGCAGCCTCAAAGTCTCTGGAACCCCCTAAAATGCAACAAATATTTATCTAGCACCTACTATATGAAGGATTGAAACAGACAGAAACCTTTTGTATTCTAATCAGGACACAGTATTTTGTATCTTAGAGGAGAGATAAGTAAACAAATAAATACTCGGATAATATGCCAGGTGGTGATGAATGATGGATGTTGCTTGGGGTAGAGTAGTAGAGGTGGTGGGGATGTTTCTGTGGAAGGAAAAGGTTGGTAATTGGCCGATAAATATTTCCCAACCACAGGGACATAAGAAGAGAATATCACCTTCAGCTGATCTTTTCACAATATCAACTACAGGATTTTATCCTTTGGGGACAAATAAATGAGTATCTTATTGGGTCTGATAGTTTCTGCTTGTTTTTGGTATTTCTGTAAGAGAATGAGAGCTTGGAGCTGCCTGTTCTGCCATTTTGCTGCCATCACATAATCTGTTTTGGTTTTAATCACAAACTGGCTAGCCTGTGGCTTGCATTTTTACTATGTTTATAGTATGTGTTCTTCTTGAAAATTTTAAAATGTATTTTTTTGGAAATTTTAAAATTTAAATACTGTGTAATCCAGATCTTTTTTTTTTATGACTTGTTCTTTTCATATTTAGTTAGCTGATCCCTGTTTTGATGCATTAAACTACTCTCTTAAGTATTTCTAAATTTAAAATGTATACTTTTTGCATTGAGGCCTAGCACCTTGCTTTTTTTTTTTTTTTTTTTAATGATACATGATGTGAGTTGGGAATCCATTTTTATTTTATCCATGTCAACCAATTGTCCTAATGCCATGTATTCTGGTTTGCAAATAAAAATAATCTGGAAATCTATTTTTACACATATTCTATGTAGAAAAATTATAGGGTTTCAATTCAGAAAAACTTTTTTTAAATTTAGGCCTTATCACTTACTGCCTCTGTAAGTTCATTCAACTGATTGAACTTTCTCTGATCCTGTTTATTTACTTTTAAAATAATGGTTAGTAATGCCTATCTTTCAAAATTATTTTGACAGTTAAAGACAATATATATACATAAAGTATCTGGAGGTACTAGATTTAAAAATTAAATATGTCTTAGTATTGCTTGTGTTATTATGTTTTATGTAATTCTCCTCTTGATTTATATTTTCTATTCTATTCAATTTAATTTATTGTATTCTGCCTTTTTTCTATTCCTGTTCTTGATACTTTCCATATTTTTGCTGCTAGACTTTATTTATTTTTTTTTTTAAAGATTTTATTTATTTATTTGTCAGAGAGAGTGAGCACAGGCAGACAGAATGGCAGGCAGAGGCAGAGGGAGAAGCAGGCTCCCTGCTGAGCAAGGAGACAGATGTGGGACTTGATCCCAGGATGCTGGGATCATGACCTGAGCCGAAGGCAGCTTAACCAGCTGAACCACCCAGGCATCCCTAGTCTTTACTTTTTAGGAGATCCTCAAAATTAAAGATTGCTTAGAACTTTTAAATGTTTATTTTTAAATAAACAGATAAACCATATGTGAACCAATGCAGCATATTTTTCTTAAGGTATGCAAAGAGATATACTGTGTATTAGAGACCCATTTGCTTCAGGAGAAGGGGCAGTATCTTCCCTCTCGTTCTATGTAGCCATACCTGAGGACATGATTTCCTTTGGAGTCAGGACTACTAGGTAGGAAATGTTAACCAGTAAGTAAACCAGTAAAGTAAATTAGCTACCAAGGTAAGTGCAGTAATCTTACATTTGGGGATTTTCACTATTTTAGCTCTCTTGTGAAAAAATAAAGGCCATTTATAAAAAAAATAGCTTCATATATAATTTTTGAAAGTAGCTTCACTATAACATATCATAAAAAAGAAAGTGACATTGCAAACATCATGAGCTTATTTGAACTTTTTGTTTTTGTTGTTGAATGCTTATCATGTCTGGGGAGAATTAATTATTCAAGAAGCAGTGAAATTATATTTTGTTTTGGTGTCTCAGTGCAATATCCCTGATCCTAATATGAGCCTCTTTGATGAGAATACAATAGCTTAGAAATACTGAATGCTGGGCCATCTGAGAGGAGCTAGAACTGGAGCTAAACTCTGATCTGTGGCTAACATGTTAGAACATTGTAACGCATCAAAAGGAGAGTGCTGTCATGAAAATGGTGGAGCTGGAGTTTTCTATCATCTTTCCCTCAAAGAACACTGATGTTGCAGTCATTCACAGATGACAGAAACTTTGTGCAAGTCCAGGAGTCCAGTAGTGAAGTTCTAGCATACTGCAGGAACAAAAATTTTGAGATTGGACACATTTTAAGAAGGTAAGATGGATAGCTTGACTTTACCCACATCATCCCTTCCCCAGTACAGCACAGCTCAGGCCTTCTTGATCTGTGATTTCTCCCAAAGGAGGAAGTCAAAGTATAAGTGAATGTTTAGCTTCAAGATACTGCTAAAGAGGCCCACTTAACTCTTGCCATATCCAGGTATTGAGTTGTGGGCAGAATGATGGGGAGAGTTGAGTGGCTGGGAGAACAGCAGACAGGGTCCAGAATGGAACAAATCAAAGGAATGTGGATCCTGCTAACCACATCACAGTCTCCTTCAGGCCTCCCATGAGCTGCTGGGAATCCCCCAACTCACTAACAGAGTGCTCTTAGTGCTCTGTGCACTTGATCTATATACAATCCCACTCCTTGGCTGGCTCCCTGGCCATGTTCTTGTGGGTGAAGAGAGAGCTTTTTCGGACAGCTGGAGAGCGTGTGCAGAAAGTTGGTTCAAATACGTGGGACTGGGAGAAACCACAAACTTGAGCACTCAGCATCATGCTAGAGAAAGCAAAGAGGAGACTGTTAGCACACAACCTGGCTTTTCAGGATCAAGAAAATGCATACAAGCTTAAGAATTCTGTCATAAGAGGGAGTTAGAAGTGTGGAACAGGTGTACCTGTACAGAAGGGCTGAGAAAATCTCAGAGAATCTGTAGTAGGGCTGACAAGGTATTTCTCTCAAACCAGTCAATAAAGACTGAAGGAGGTGACTCCTTTAAATCCAAAAACAGTAAATCAAACTTTATTTTAAAGAACATGAAAAATGAAGGAAATATGATACCACCAGAGGAGTACAATAATGTTCCAGTAATCCAAAGATTAGAGATCTGTGATTTGCCTGATTTAGAATTCAAAATAGCAGTTTTTAAAAAAAGATTTTATTTATTTATTTGAGGGAGAGAGAGAAAGAATGATCAAGGAGAGCAGGTGAGGGAGAAGCAGACCCCCTGCTGAGCAGGGAGCCTGGTGCAGGGCTCTATCCTAGGATGCTGGGATCATGACCTGAGGCAAAGGTAGACACTTAGCTAAGTGAGCCACTCAGGTGCCCCCAAAATAGCAGTTTTAAGAAAGCTTAATGAGCTATAATAAAATAAAAAACAGTTTAATGAAATCAAGAAAACAATAAATCAATAAAATGAAAGGTTTAACATATAGATAGAAATCACTGAAAACACCAAACAAATTCTGGAGCCAAAGAATACAATGAGTGAAACAAACAAACAAACAAAAAAACAATAGAAAGTATCAGCAACAGAATAGGTCAATCAGAAGAGAGAGTATAAAATAGTAGGTCTTTTGAAATCATCCACGGATGAAAAAGAGCAAAGAAAATCTCTGTGAACTAGAGGATATCATTAGAGAAGTAATCTATGAATTATTAAAGTCTAGGGCAAAAGATGAAGGGGACAGAAAAGCTTATATAAAGAAGTAATGGCTGAGAACTTCTTAAATCTGGGAAAATACTTCAACATTCAAGTCCACATCCAATGTCTATCTAAATATATACCCCACAATTTCAATCCAAAATGATCTTCTCCAAGATACATATAATAAAACTGTCTAAAATTAAAGACCAAGAGATACTTTTAAAACCAATAAGAGGAAAAAAAAATCATACAAGGCAATCACCAACATGTTATTGAGCAGATTTTTCAGCAGAAACCTTGTAGTCCAGGAGGGAAATAAAAAACTAGAAAAACTAGAAGAAATCAATGAAACTAAGAGTTGGATTTTTGAAAACAAACAAAATTAAAACCCTTCCTTTTGATTAAGCAAGAGAGAAGACAAGTAAAATCAGAAGTGAAAAAGGAGGCATTATAACTGTTACTAAAGAAATACAAAGAACTGTGAGACCAGTATAACAATTACACACCATGGGGACGCCTGGGTGGCTCAGTTGGTTAAGCAGCTGCCTTCGGCTCAGGTCATGATCCCAGCGTCCTGGGATCGAGTCCCACATCGGGCTCCTTGCTCCACAGGGAGCCTGCTTCTCCCTCTGACTCTGTCTGCCACTCTGCCTGTGCTTGCTCTGGCTCTCTCTCTCTCTGACAAATAAATAAATAAAATCTTAAAAAAAAAATTTAAAACAAAACAAAAAAAACAATTACACACCATGAAACTGGATAACCTAGAGAAATGGATAGGTTCCTAGAAATATACAACTTGCCAAGACTGAATCATGAGTAAATAGAAAATCTGAAAGGACCTATAACTAGTATGGAGATTGAATCAGTAGTCAAAACCTCCCAACAAAGAAAGACCCAGGATTAGATGACTTCACCAAAGCATTCTACCGAACATTTAAAGAATTAATGCCAATTCTAAATCTGTTCAGAAAAGTCAAAGAGGAGGGAACATTTGCAGACTTATTTTGTGAGACCATTAACCTGATACCAAAACCAGACAAGAAACCACAACAAAAGAAAACTATAGGCCAATAGCCCTGATGAACATAGATACAAAATTTTTTTTTAAACATTTTATTTATTTATTTGACAGACAGAGATCACAAATAGGCAGAGAGGCAGGCAGTGGGGTGGGGAAGCAGGTTCCCCACTGAGCAGAGAGCCCAATGTGGGGCTCGACCCCAGGGCCCTGAGATCAAGACCTGAGATGAAGGCAGAGACTTAACCCACTGAGCCAACCAGGCACCCCAGATGCAAATATTCTTATTTTTTTAAAAAAATATTTTATTTATTTATTTGACAGACAGAGATCACAAGTAGGCAGAGAGGCAGGCAGAGAGAGACAGAGAAAGAGGAGGAAGCAGGCTCCCCGCCGAACAGAGAGCCTGATGCGGGGCTCGACCCCAGAACCCTGGGACCATGACCCGAGCCGAAGGCAGAGGCCTTAACCCACTGAGCCACCCAGGCGCCCCCCAGATGCAAATACTCTTAACAAAATACTAGTAAGCTTAATTCAACAGCACCTTAAGAGGATCACCCACTTCAACCAAGTAGGATTTATCCCTGGAATGCAAAGATGGTTCAACATACACAAATCAATATAATACACCAGATAAATGGAAAGAAAGCTAAACGTTGCATGATCATCTCTATAGATGCAAAAAAAAAATGTATAAAATTCAACACTATGCTAAAAAGTAGGAATCAAGAGAGATTACCTTAATATGAAGGCTATATCTGACAAGTTCACAGTTAATATTATACTCAATGATTAAGAACCAAAGCTTTTCTACTAAGATCAGGAAAAGGACAAGGGATGTCCAATATTACCACTTTTATTCAACACATTATTGGAAGTGCTAGCCAGAGCAGTTAGCCAAGAAAAAACAAAACAAAACAAAACAAAAAAAAAACAGAAAACAAAAAAACCCAAAAACCATCCAGATTGGAAAGGAAGAAGTACAATAGTTTCTCTTTGCACCTGACATGATCTTAAATGTTGAAAACCCTAAAGGCTCCACCAAAAAATGTTAGAACTGATAATTGAATTTAGAAAAGTTGCAGGATACAAAATCGGTTGTGTTTCAGTACACTAATAACCAACTAATTGCAAAGGAAATGAGAAAACTATCTCAATTTCAATAGCATCTTAAATAATAAAATGCTTAGGAAAAAATTTAGCCAAGGATGTGAAGGACTTGCACACTGAAGATTATAAAACACTGATTAGAAGAATAAAGAAAACACAAATAAATAGATTATCTTATGGTCATGAATTAAAAGACTTAATACCATTAAATATCTATACAGTCCAAAGCTAGCTCTAGATTTAATATGACCCCTATCAAAATCCCAATAGCATTTTTTACAGAACCAATAAGAACAATTCTAGAATTTTCTGGAACCAGAAAATACCTCAAGTAGTGAAAACAATCTTGAAAAAGATCAAAACTGGAGGCATCATACTCCCTGATTTCAGAGTGTATTACACAAAGCTGTCGTAATTAAAACAGTATGATATTCATATAAAGAGGGACACATAGGCGTGCCTGGGTGGCTCAGTTGGTTAAGCATCTGCCTTCAGCTCAGGTCATGATCCCAGGGTCCTGGTATTGAGCCCCACACTGGGCTCCTTGCTCAGCAGGGAGTCTGCTTCTCCCTCTCCCTCAGCTCCATCCCTTGCTTGTGCTCTCTCTCTGTCAAATAAATAAAATCTTTGGGAAAAAAAAAAAGGACAGATACATAGACCAATGGAATAGAATAGAGAGTGTAGAAAAAAATCCATACATATGTGGTAATCTGATCTGTGATAATAATGCCAAGAATACACATTGGGGAAAGGATGGTCTCATCAACAAATGCTGGTGGGAAAGATACGTGTAAAATAATGCAAGTGGACCCTTGTCTCACATCATATAAAAAAATCAAAGTAGATTAAAGACTTATATGTAAGACCTGTAAATACAAAATTCCTAGAAAAAACATAGGGGAAAATCTTCATGACATTGGTTTTGGCAACAATTTCATGAATATGAACCGAAAGCACAGAAACAAAAGCAAAAGTAAGTGGGCCTACATCAAACTAAAAGTTTCTGCACAGGAAAGGAAGTAAAAAATAGTGTGAAAAGACAACCTTTGGTATGGGGGAAATATTTGCAAACCATCTATCTGATAAGAGATTAATATCTAAACTATATTAAGGAAATCATCTTACTCAATAGTGAAATAACAACCTGTTAAAAAAAAGGTCAAAGGACCTAAAAGGGGCATTTTTTCAAAGAAGACATACAAGTGACAATTAGGTATATGAAAAGATGCTCAATGTCACCGATTGTCAGTGAGATGCATATCAAAGCCACATGAAAGATCACATCACACCTGTTATGATAGCTATATATAAAAAAAGAACAGACAACAAATGTTGAAGATGTGTCCTGTTGGTGGGAATATAAAATGGTGCAGGACTCCCTTCTTTTTTTTAAGGACTGAATAATATTCCGTTCTCTGCACATACCACTTTTTTTAATCCATTCATATATCAGTGGGCATTTATGTTGTTTCCACATTTTCCAGTGTTTTAATGAACATAAGAGTGCTAATATCTCTTCCTGATCCTGATTTTGATTCTTTCTGATAAATGCTCAGAAGTGGGATTGCTAGGTCATATGGCAGTTCTATTTCTAATTTTTGAAGGTCATGATTTAGTCTGTTACACTTTTCAAAGATGAACACAAGGATTTGGAAGTAAAACACATTCTTTTAATTGGTATCACTTTGAAGAGTTTAGACCAGTGAGTAGGAAGCAATAATGTAGTTTTATTAATATAAATTTCAGACTTAGAATATTGGCTTTTTTTTTTTTTTGCAGGTGCATCTTAATATCTGCTAGGCACTGTTCACCCATGATCTTGTCTTCCTGACAATGACTCTTTGATTTTGTTTGTTTGAGATGTAATTAACATATAACATTATATTAATTTCAGGTGACACATAGCATTATATTAATTTCAGGTGCATATTAATTTCCTTCTATACACAGAAGTAGGCCTATTATACCTTTTAATCTGTTGGGTGTATGTGTGTGTTTTCATTTAAAATTTTTGACCTGAAAGAAAGTGGTAAAAAACATATAGTGCACTAGGAACTTGGGCTTCAATTACAAGTAAAAGAATTTGAATTGTAAAGAATTTGAATATGTAGCTGGGGGTTGGATTCGATATAGTTGGGGATTGGGCAGGAGGAGGGAGGTTTTGTGTATATTTGAGTGTATACACTTGAAAGCAAAGATTGTCTTTAAAAATGTACCCATTCATTAACGATTTAGGGTTTCTTATTTACAAAACAATTTCTTCGAGATGTTTTTCTCCTGTTGAAATACCATCATCCTGGTCTTCAGGTGGTGAAACATTAAATAGTAATTGTAAATAACAAGTGACTTTGTCAAAACAAACATAATGTTGATTAACGTGAACATGAAGCCAGTAACATAGAAGTCCACTAAAAATAAAGATAAACCCATATATATATGCTACTGTAGGAGACTGAATCATTGGTGTCAAAATTAGAAACAAAGATATAGCTATGGATCCCAATACAAATGGCAAATGCACCTGAAAGTTAAAAAAAAGAAAAGAAAATTAGCGATGACTTTTTCCTCAAAAGTTTCTATAAACAATATAAGAATATTCCTTTTCTATTTGGAACAAATGTTTCTAAACACCAGGGAGAAAAGTGCAAATATATTTTCACATGTATTTAAAGAGACAGTCTCAGTATTGTATTATAGAAAGTAAGTCAGTGGCAGACTAAATAATTGTAAAAAGGTGGAACTGTATTTATTTATTTATATTTATTCCATAGTTCTTATGATTACCTACTCTGTTGATCAGGTATTGTCAGTTATTTGCTAAAATCAGTACTTTATTTTTTGGCATAGGAAAAAAGATATAAGAAATCTTTGTCAAAAAATGAAAAATTGACTCTGTCATACTGGTATTAGTCATTGAAGCTTGCTTTGTTTTGGGAATTTGGAAACCAGCCATGCATAGCATAACTATAATATTTAGTTATAATATTTCTTTAATCAGGCATGTGCCAGTTTTTCCTGGAGAAGCACTATTATTAAGATTGGAATCAGAAAAGTCTGGTTGGAAATGCAAGCTTTATTTATTTTTTTTTAATATGTTATTTATTTGAGAGAGAGAGAAAGAGAGAGAGACTATGAATCAGGAAAGGGTCAGAAGGAGGAGAGGGCGGAAACCGACTTCCCGCTGAGAGTGGGGACTGATCTCAGGACCCCCAGATCTTGACCTGAACTGAAAAGTCAGATGCTTAACCAACTGAGCCACCGAGGCACCCCCAAACTCTGCTATCTTAATTGCTCATTCCTTCAAGAAATAGTCACTGAATTCCTATGTGCCATTTGCTATACTAGGGATATAGAGGTATTAGGACAAATAAAGAAGGTTCCTCTTCAAGGACCTTAGTGCCACTGTCTAGTTGTACCATTTTGGGCTATTTAATTAATCTGGTCCTCAGAACCATTTCCAGAAAGGAGCCAGGAGAAGGTCCTGAACTGCCAGTCCTGTGGGGCTTTCACCACCAGCGGCCACGGTCACTGTCACTGCACAGTGAGACCCTTGGGACCCTGCACCTTGTCTCAACTGAAGGAAGCTACATGGTGGGCTGGTGGGTGCTACAAGAGAAATGTGTTGAGGGGTTTTTAATAAAATATTTATGATATATCTGTGTTATTGCCATTTAAATATTAAGCTGATGTTGGGGGGAAAATGGGTCCTCTCAGACCCATTTGCAAAATGAAGTTTTATCTAATGCTGATCTTCTGAAGTCTTCTTGAGAATTGTGTAAAGGGTACCTCAGTAGCATGTGCTCAACAAAATGGCATTTCTTAATTAACTTTGTAACAGTGATTTGTACACATTTCTTACACTTCTGTGAAGCTAAGAAGATTCTTGATTGAAAAATTTATTTTTATTTCTCTGAACTGCCTAGTAGAGTGCCTGAAACACAGCGGATAGTTACTGCATATTTGTTGAATAAATGGATGACTCAAATCCAAGATATTATCATTCACTTTTTTTAACAGGAGGCATAGCTAAAGAAGGAGCCATTTTGAGGAAAAGAAAGTCAGGATTATCTAAACCAGTGTTTCTTAAATATGGCCAGTGGACCTCTCTGGATAATAACCCCCAAGATAATTTATAAACATATAGATTCCTAGGGCCCAATTGACACCTACTGAATTAGAATCCCCTGGTGTGAGTCTGGGAATTCATATTTTAAAAAGCACACTCAAGTGGTTATTATGGTCACTGGTATGAAATATGGGACTCTTGTTTTATTTTCCACATAGTCCCTACAGCCAGAAAGTATCTAAATGGGCTATTTTGATTATATTTATGATATGATTAAAGAATAAAACAGACTATTTGAAACCTCTTAGAGTTTTCATCATAGCAAGGTATGGCTTGCATTATACTAAGGCAAAATAGATGAAAATAAGAAAGAGAAAGAGGGAAATAAACACTGATAATGAATTTGGTTCACAAAATGCATGCCACAAAACCTCATATAGATTCTGAGAGCAGGTCATCATAAAGTATAAGCAAAATCTGTTAGTTAGGAGAGACCCAAATATGATGCTAAGATCAGAAAAAATTTCCTAAATAGGTCCTTACGGGATATAATCTTCACCTAGGATAATTATGTAATCTCTGAATTTTGGAATTCTCTTGGATAAGCAGGTTGACTAAGTGAACCTCTGCAGCCTCTTTGGCCTGAATCTACTCATGCTTCTTCCTAATTCATTCTCTATACTATCGGCAGAATGGTCTTTTTTGAATGAGTCTGATTATTTCTTATGCATATGATTGCTTAGGTAGTTACTACATTACACAGGTATTCCCATGTAAGGGGACAGAAGGGGGCTGATATCTTGCTTGTGTTCTCCTCACTAGGCTCTGTGCCTGGGCATGGAGCTATGTCCACCTAGAAGAAGGGATGCTTTTTTATATTTTGCATAAAGGTACTCTAGGAGCCTGCAGTGGCTCTACTGGCATTACCTAGAAGACTGTGCTTTTATTTTAAGTTCAGGTTCACAATTTTATAATCACCCAAACTCCTGCTTAGATTAATATCTTATAGAAAACAAGGACTCTATCAAGGACATAATAAAAAATGGAATGCCACATCACCTATGCTGGGATGAGCACTGAAGGGTGATTTTGAGTTGGGCCAATATCCCCCACCCCCAAAGCATTATTATGTAGTTCCTAGAAGATGAAAAAAAATGATAACATCTATTTTTCTTCTAGAGAATCAATTTTGACCTTTTACTCCTTAAAAATCAAGCCAAAAAAGTAGCTCATACAGCCAATTATACATCAGTAAACTGGGACATGCAGGTCCAGATCAGATGCTTTATAAATTCAACTAGCGATTGGTTAGGAGCATCCCCTGTAGATTAAAAAAAATTATATTCTAGATAGAGAGTAGATATTTAATATTAGCATTTTTATCTTTATTTACCTTATAAGGTCTAGGTAGATTGGGTTCCTGGTACCTTAGTTTAAGTAAACCTATCATATACAGCCCTCTTAAAACCCAGGTTGCTAATCCTGAATATTTTATTAAATTGATTAAATCTGAGGATATAATAAGAAAAGAAGCTAAAATGATTATCTGGGTGATAGCAACAGTTGGACTGAAGTAGTTATTGAGCATAGAGAAGATCAAAGGCAGTTGTCCTTCTTGGCTTGCTGTGTAGAACAGTCTTGAGGCTGAAAGTATTGTACAACACATGTTGCTAACTATTGAAGTTGAAATCCCAAACGAAATGACCCATTGCATGGAAGGGATTACTTTGTCCATCCAGGTGACAGCAACAGCATCTAAAAAATTTTTTCAGAAAAGTCAGTCACTTTTGCTTCATTTCAAATATGGCAGTAATTCTTAACTTCTTACATCTGTACTCTTTGTAATAAGATTTTGCCCCTCTTTCTAAGAGGGAGTGCATTTTCTTATCAATTCTTGAATATGAACTGGCCCAGTGGTCTATTTTGGCCAGTAAAATGCATTCAAAATAGTGGTTTGCCAACTCTGAGCCTACACCTTGAGAGGTATCACAGACTTCTGTTTATTCTCTTGGGACACTGCTTAGGACCATCTAACAAACTCATTGCATTCTGTCAGAGACAAGCCATAGTAACTCTGGAGCCATGAAAGTGCACCTTACAGACTTCCAAATGCAGGGAGCATCACTGATCTCAGGCCCCAGCACAACACTGGCACAATGAAATCCATTGTGGCATTTCTTCCAAAGGCATGCTCTTACAGGCTGTTCCCAGCTAATGACTGTGAGGTAGAGACACCAAGAAGTACTCATGTTTCTGATGGCCAACTTTGGCTAAAGGGCCCCCTGGCAGATGTGCCAAATCTTCCCTTTACTACCTATCAATCTATGGTGTTTTTACCTATCTTTTCCTTTTATTTTTTTTCCTTCACTTTGAGTCCAACTTGCATTGTGGTCCCATGGCTCTCAAGCCTTACCTGGCTTCCTTCTTGGTTTCTCTAATGCAAGCATTTTTTAAAAATAAAGTCCTTGCACATTTAATTATTTATTGGCATTTGCTTCTCTCTCTGTCTTTTAACTGTGTTGACTTTCTTTCTTAAGATTTTATTTGTTTTAAAAAAGATTTTATTTATTGATTTGAGAGAGCGTGTGCATGCATGCACATGAGCAGGGGTAGGGAGAGGGAGAAGCAGACTGCCCACTGAGAGTGCAGCCTGATCCCAGGACCCCGGGAACATGACCTAATTGGAAAGCAGATGCTTAACACACTAAGCCACCTAGGCACCCCTAAGATTAATTTTTGAATAATCTGTACACACAATGTGGGGCTTGAACTCACAAGCCCAATATCAAGAATTGCACGCTCTACTGACGGAGCCAGCTAGGTGCCCCTGGCATTTGCTTCTCAAATGACTCAAACTGTCCTACCATCTTAGCCCCCCCCCCCAAAATAGGAAAGCATGGCCAACCTAGATATAGCTGTTTATCTAAACTTGCAGGGGGCTACAGACACATGTATGACTAGCAGGCAACCAGAACTGCCTTGCTGAGCCCAGCACAAATTGCCAGCTTGTAGAACTGTGAACCAAATAAGTGATGGTAGTGAGGCGGTGCATTTTGGGCAGGCTTATTTTGCAGCAATAGATAAATGATACAGCCATAAGTACTATGATGAAAAGTAAAAAAAGGAAAAGATATTCAATGGGGTAAATATTATATGCTTCATTAAGACAAATAACTGATACTAAAAACATAAGAAGAAATTATGGTATAAGGGTATCAAATGTCCCGCAAAATTTCTCTAAAGTTACTGACTTCGGGTTATAATTAAAGTGGAGTTCAGAATTGTATGATATGATTGCATTATCTTACTACCTATGATGTGCTGGTCTTCTTCAGTGATAATTTGTTGAATTAATAGTTCAGTTCTTTTTCTTCTTTTTTCATTTTCAAGTGCTTACACAACTACATTTTGCCTCTAATTATTTATTTGCAAAATTAGAAGCATTAAGCTTTGTTTCTATAGATAATTTCTGTTCTAAAATTTAACCTGTTATTAATAATGTTAACAATCCTAAAATTCAAAGAGAGATGATTGCAATTATATTCTAAATTTATTCACTATACTCCATAATTTTAAACTGCATTTCAAACTTTCTAAGATTAGCTTTTGCATGGGGTTTAGGAGGCACTTGTCAAGGCTCAAAGGATATTGAACTTAGACTCAATATTACTAGTGTGATATCATAATCCCAAGGCAGGTATCTAAGTCAGGCTGGTGAGATGACATTGTAGGGGAGGCAGAGAGAATAGTGTCTATTCTGGAAATGGTAAGTTGTTCAGGAGGGGTGATGTGTGGTGAGGCTGTGCGTGCTCACGAGAGAGCAAGGGCTGAGGCTAGAAAGTTAGGCTTAACTCAGATCTTGGAGAACCTGTGATGATCAGCTTAGAAGTTGCTATTTGGTGAAGGGAGTTGGTGATGGAGTGGTTGCAGCAGTTGTGAGAGTGAGATTGGGAAGAGTTGCAAGAACACAAAACAGAGTATTCAAGCAGAGGAGTGACAGGATTAGATTTGGGTTTTTTGACATTATCTCTAGAAACTGAGTCGTGACGGGATTGGAGGGAGAATGGAGGTGACTCTATAAATTAGGAGGTTGTTGTCGTAACTCAGAAGAGAAAAATGAGTGTCTAGGCATGGAGGATGGGCATGCAGAGAGGGGGATACTGATGAGCTGTTAGTGGGGTAGATTTTTATAGGACTTGCTGACTGATTTGGAAGTGGGTGTAAGGCAAATTACAGTTCTGTCCCACATTTTAATAGTTAAGAAAAAAAATCTCCTTTAATGTGTTTCTATATTCCTGTGAGACCAAATTGTGGGAAAGTGTAATGGTAACCTGTTAATGTTTACTTATTAAAATAGGTATTTCCCGGGGTGTCTGGGTGGCTCAGTGACCTCTGCTTTCCTCTCAGGTCATGATCCCAACTCCTGGGATAAAGCCCCACATTGGGCTCTCTGCTGCGTGGGGCCTGCTTCCCCACTCTCTCTCTGTCTGCCTCTCTGCCTTCTTGTGATCTCTGTCAAATAAATAAATAAAATCTTTAAAAAATTTGTATTTTCCTTTTAGAAGCAACATAACATTTTTGTACTAGTGTCAGAGAAGATACATAAGGCCACCTTTTGACTTTTTGAAACTTGTATAGTTTTTTCAAAATAAATTTCAAAGCTTCTTATTTTTGTAAAGGCTTTGCACATCAGACTGATCCTCTTTGTGACCTTTGCCTTAAAAACCCCTCCACTACGGGTGAATTCTAGTTACGGAAGCGCCCCACTGTCTTGGTTGTAGTCACAGCTCCTCCCAAACCACAGTGTGTTTGTACGTGGTCGTATACTTCTGTGCCTGTCTGTACAACATTTTTGTAGCTTATGTATTTTTGCTGCTATATTACTTGATTTCCTCGAGAATAAAGACTGAGTTGTTCTCAGTAAATAAACTTTCTAGATAACTTCTTTCAGGAGTAATTATTTTTTTAAAATTAAGATTTGGTGGAGTTTTTTGGATGTATTTCAAATACTACTCTGCCTTTTTAAAGTGAATAGAATTAACATTTTCCTTCCTTCTTTTTAAAAAAGATTTTATTTATTTGAGAGAGAGAGAGAATGAGAAAGAGTGGGGAGGAGAGGAAGAAGCAGACTCCTCAATGAGCAAGGAGCCCTATTCGGGACTCGATCCCAGAACTCTGGGACCATGACCTGAGGCCAAGGCAGATGCTTAACTGACTGAGCCACCCATGTGACCCAATTTAGCATTTTTTTAAAGACTTGACGTTTTCATAAAAACTTATTACTGGATTTTGTGGAAATATTATTTGACATTGGAAAAATGATATTTTTTCTGATCCTAAGTACAACATGCTAATCATGGAAAATATGAACAATATAAAAAAGGAAGTAAAACTGTGACACCACTTACTATTAACCTTTTGTTGTATCTCTGTTTAGTCACATCTATGTGTGTCTCTTATATGATTATTTTTTAATGTAACTTATTATCCCATATATATTAATATATATTCATACTATTACTTGCATTGCTAATAGGTCCTGCTAGTGGTGGTACTGCTTTGATTTGGTTTGTTTGTATTGAGGCATTTTAGAATGGTGGTTGAAAACACGGGTTTTGGATTTGGATTTGGATTTGGGTTTGAGTCTGTCAGTTACTAGGTGTGTACCTTTGAGCACCATACTTAGTGGAATGGAGAAGCATGTTTTGTTTGAAGATCAGGTCTTGCAACTTGCTGTCTACATTTACAACACATTACCTTCAGTAACCTGGATAAGGTGCAGTCTCTTATCATGAGAAGTGCATGGGGTTGGAGACACATTTTTGAATCTTAACTCTGTCCATCACTTAAGTTCCCTGAGCTCCAGTTTCCCTATCTACAAAATGAAGAATGTACTGCCTATTCCAAACAGTTATTTTGAGGATAGGTATTGGGGTGTACCCCAAGGGTGGAAATTCTTCTGACAAAGTATCTCTTCTTTGCTTTCTTGATATGCTTCCTCCTATTTCTCCTCATCTCTTTCCCCTTTCTCTTCCATGGCACTCTCCTCCTCTTCTTTCTCTTTCTAATTCTTGTTGTCTCACATTCTACAACACTTAGACCTCCATCCTTAGCATGTAGCCTCTTCTTTATAGATTATTTAGATGACTATTTTTCCTCTCCTTATAAAAACCAAAGCATGAACACATCATGTTTGTATTCTTATGGGTGTATCAAACATATCTACAGTTCACAGGAGACCATGTTTATTGAGAGTAGGTAGGTAGTGATTAGTTCCTCTTTGGGCACATTCATACCTGTAGAGATGATTTCCTGAGGGGTCAAAACTGCCAAGTAGGATATATTCACCAATACGTAAATCACAGCCACTGTGGGAAGGACAGTAATCAGAGATTTGGGAATATTCTCACCAGGATTCTTTATCTCTCCTGAAAAACACAAATAAACTCATCAGAAAAGGAAATACTGTGGGACTTATGAAAAGTTCTTTGTAATGAAGAGGAGGAGAAAGTATTATTCATGTATTTGCTGCTTCCTCATCTGCTTGGTCTGATTCTGCATTGGTCCTGCACATATTTGGCCTGAAAGCTTAGATTTCTTACTATATTGTACCATTTTGTTAAAAATTATGATTCTGAACTTATACTATGAATAAAACTCTCTATGTATATATATATATATACACACACACATATATATATATAAAAATATATATATACACATATATATAAAATCTGATAGTTTTATTTTTTACAAATAGACTGTATTAATATATTTCTTACATAATTGATACTTAAAATATATTGAAAAAATACTAGAATAAAATGCAGTAAATTCTGAGATTGGTCTTAATTTTCTTTTGAAAACTTTATAAAATTTCCAAGTTTTAAATAAGGGACATGACCTGGAAAATACTAAATTCCACATTTTCTATATAAATGATTATACACTGAGCCTTAATGATGACTGTGATACATCCAACTAGTGCAGAAAGATTAAATTTGATTCCAAAAAACCAAATGAATCAGCTCTATCTTTCTCTACAGAGTTGTAGACAAAACTTTATGCCTGCTGCAAAAGTAGTTCAGAGATGAATTTACCTGCTATGTTGATCAGGACTGATGTACCAGAATATGCAAATAATCCTTGAAGAAAGGCTTCTGCAATCTGTGACACACCAGGAAGTTCAGCATCAAAAGCTTTCTCAAACCTGGCCACATTTTCCTTTTTCCCAATCCCTATCAGAACAATCCCAGTAAAGGAAATGAAGCAGAGGACAGCCATTTTCACCAAAATGCTGATAGTTTGAAACCAAGCCACTGTTAGCACCCCTCGAGCATTAAGAAGTCCCAATGACCACAAAGTAGCCAAAGCTAGACATTTCTTAAGTAACTCTGGGGCTGGGCACCTGGTATAGAAAGGCTGAATTAGATAGGTAGATATTATCAAGCTTTGAGTAGCTATTCCTAAGGGATAAGTAAAAAGTTTGATCCAAAGACTGAGGAAAGCAACAGAAGATCCAAGAGATCTTTTGAGGAAGTAGTAAGGTGCTCCACTTCTAGGGAAGGTGGTCCCCATCTCTGCGAGACTGAGAGCAGTGATCATAGTCAGGACAGCACAAGCAGCCCAAATACTCAGGGAGACAGCTATGTTCAATGAGGAATATTTTAATACCCCTTTGGGAGACACAAAGATTCCTACACCTGTTGTGACACAAAATAATAAAATATTTCCATGGAAAAATCCTATTGCCCTCAGGAGTTGCATGCTTTTTCCTTTTTCTTTTTTTAATCCTGAAAACTAATCTAAAAATTTCATGTGGATTGCTTACTTTTATACACTTCCCCCATGATTCTTCTGCAGCATGCTTTGTTGATTTAGCCATCATCCTTACATAAGCATTTTTTGGAACTTTGTTTTAGAGATGATTAACTGGCGAATTGTTCTAAGATTTTGTGAACTTCTTTAGAGTGTTCCAGAGTTAAAATGCTTCACATGTTAATTATTTAAAAATTCAAATATGCCTGGTGATGGTTGCACAACATTGTGACTATAATTAACGCCACTGAATTGTACACTTAAAGATGCTCAAAATGGTCAAAATGAATATAATGAAATTTTACCACAAGTTTAAAAAGTTATTAATGTAATATACCAAAAAACTCCATCTAACTGTATAATTTAAAGGGGTAAATTGTTTGGTACCTGAATTTTATCTCAGTAAATCTGTCTTAAAAAAATCACATTTGCCACTAAACAAGTTGGTGAAAGCTAATTAAGAAAGAAAGATTTAAGTTTTGGGCAGAGATTTTTCCTTTTCCAAAGATAGGAACTGTAGTTTAATGTAAAAAATATAAACTTTAAGTAGGCCAAGTTTTGAATCCCACATCTGACACTGAGCAGCTGCATGATTTTTTAGTAAGTTGTTTTATTTCTTTGAATACATGTTTCCTCATCTCTAAAATGAGAGTGATAATTTCATTTTATCATAGAGTCATTTCCATGGAACTATGCGAAGCACCTGTTGGAGTAGTGACCTTCATGGCTTAATAATTGCACTTGTGTGGACTTTTGCCTGATGCATTGCCCAAGAAGTTAGTGACCTGAAAAACATTCTCCACAGCTTCTGTGGGTCAGATATTTGGATGCTGGTAGCTGGGACCTTTGGCTTTAAGTCTCTCATGAAGCCTCAGTCATCTGCTGGCTGGAACTGCAATAATCTCAAGGCTTCTCTGGGGAAGGATCCACTTCCAAGTTCACTTATACGGTTGTGATTCAGTTTATTGAAGACTGTTGGACCAAAGGCCTCAGTCTCTCAAAACTATTGGCTGGAGACCTTTCTTTGTTCTTCCTCTGTGGACTTCCTTATAGGGCAGATCACAGTGTGGCATCTTGCTTGTTCCATCAGAGAAGAGATGATAAGAAAGAAGTCTTGGAAGTGACATCCCTTCACTTTTGCTGTATTCTATTCATTGGAAATAAGAATTCCCTAGTTCTGCCCACACTCAAGGGAAGAGGATTAATTTAGCACATTAATACCAGGAGGCAGAGGTCATTTTAGCCATCTTAGCAGTAATAGTTTAGGTTGTATATAATGAAATTATTTTGTGGAAGCACTCATTCTTTTATTACAATTTGATGTCAATATTGTCCCTGTAGATATAAACCAATCTATTAATAAATATATTTAGGAGCTTCCAGGTCCAGAGTAATATCTCATATTTAATAATGTAATATTCAGAATGTCCAAGATACCATAGAAAATCATTCATTATACCCAGGAACTCTCAACTTGAATGAAGAAAGATAACAGACACCAATATTGAGATGACAATAGATTTTGGAATTATCTGGCAAGGATTTTAAAATAGTCATCATAAAAATTATTCAATAAGCTTGTACAAATATGTTGAAAGAAATAAAAAAATAGAAGGAGCCAGGAAAAAAATAGAATATATAAAGAGAAACCAAATGGAAATTTTAGAACTGAAAAGTATAATAAACTAAAAACTCGGTGAATGGGCTCAACAGCAGAATGCAGAACACAAGGAAAGAATCAGTGAACTTGAAAATAGAGTAGTAAAAATATTCACTTTGAAATAGAAAGAAAATGAACTTAAAAAAAAAAAGCAGTATCTGAATGATTTTTGTGGGAATATAATACAAGATCTAACACTTGTGTCTTTGGTGTGATTGAGTCCTAAACATGATAAATCCAAAGAAATCCACCCCAAGAAAATTGTAAACTTCTAAACACCAAAGATGAAAAATTTGAAAGCTACAAGACAAATGACTTTTCACTTTTAAAGGAAATACAATTTGAATAAATATATTTATTTAGGCCATTACAGTCTCCAAATCACATGTGCAGCTTGTGTCATATGCAAGTGTTATTACATCCAATATTTTTAAATACATTCAATTTTTTAAAAAGATTTTATTTATTTATTTGACAGACAGAGATAACAAGTAGGGAGAGAGGCAGGCAGAGACAGAGGAAGGGAAACAGGCTCCCTGCTGAGCAGAGAGCCAGACCGGGCTCCATCTCAGACCTGGAGATCATGACCTGAGCTGAAGGCAGAGGCTTTAACCCACTGAGCCACGCAGGCACCCCTCAATATTTTTTTTATTAAGTCATAAATTCATAAATTCATTCACCCATTATTTGTTTGCAGCAGGATAAAATACAGAAAAATTAATTTGTGATTTATTTTGTTTGGTCTATTGTTTACTTCAGTTAACAAAAATTTATTGAGCACTTAACTGTGTAAAGCTCATAGCAGACAAAGACTTTTTGTATTCTAGTCAAGCAGACAGAAATACTTCTTTTTTTTTTTAGATACTTTAAAAAAATTTATTTATTTGACAGACAGAAATCACAAGTAGATGGGGAGGCAGGCCTAGAGAGAGGAGGAAGCAGGCTCCCTGCTGAGCAGAGAGCCCGATGCGGGGCTCGATCCCAGGACTCCTAGGACGCTGGGATCATGACCTGAGCCGAAGGCAGAGGCTTAACCCGCTGAGCCACCCAGTTGCCCCCAGAAATACTTCTTTATCTTCGTCAAGAGAAAGAAAAGTAAACACAAAAACACATATACGTAATATGTCAGATGGCGATGACTGATGAATGTTGATAGTGGTAGTGGTAATGGTAGTGTTTGTGTGGAATGAAAAGGTTAACAGTTAACGGATAATATTTTCCTAAGCACAGGGACACTTGAGAAAAGTTTTATCCTTAATTAAACTTATTGCAATTGGAGATAAATAAGTATCTTGCAGATGCTTTATTTACTAATTCCTGATTGAAGGATGTTCTTTTTTTTTTTTTTTTTTTTTTGACAGAAAGAGAGAGTGATAGAGGGAACACAAGCATGGGGGAGCTGGAGAGGGAGAAATAGGTTCCCCGTTGAGCAGAGGGCCAGATATGGGGCTTGATCCCAGGACACTGGGATCATGACCCCAGCTGAAGGCAGAGTCTCAATGACTGAGCCACCCAGGCACCCCCAAAGGATGTTCTTAAGCATGCTGTAGCTGGCTGTTTGGATTATTTCTTGTATAACTTACAATTTTTGAATTAGAGCTTCCCTTATGAAAGAGAGCCAGACCTGGGCCAGTCCAAGTATATAGGACTCAAAAGTATTTAAGCTTAGGGGCAAGAATATTGGCAAAGGAGGTTTGAAGTGATTGAATATTCATATATTTTGAAAGTAGACACCACACAACTGCTGCTGGATTGATGTGGGGTTGTAAGAGGTGGACAGCAATAAGACTGGCCAAGGTGTGTGGGCCTGGCACTGGAAGACTGCAGTTGCCTTTATAGTTCTCTCTCTCTTTTTTTTTAAAAGATTTTATTTATTTATTTGACAGAGAGAGATCACAAGTAGGAAGAGAGGCAGCCAGAGAGAGAGGAGGAAGCAGGCTCCCTGCTGAGCAGAGAGCCCGATGCGGGACTCGATCCCAGGATCCTGAGATCATGACCTGAGCCGAAGGCAGCGGCTTAACCCACTGAGCCACCCAGGTGCCCCATCTTTATAGTTTTCTATTGCATAAATATATATCTTTGCCTTTGGAGAACATTTTTTTCACTATTAAATTCAATGTAGAAGTGAACATCCTTTACAGTTTATTCTTAGATACATGTTTGAGTTTCTCTAGGATATGCATAGGGAGTGGAATTGTTAGATGACATGGTACTGCTGTTTTATGAGATGGTTTCAAATTTCACTTCTTTGCCAACACAGTATTGTCAGACTTAAAGTTTTTGCTGATGGATGTGAAATTATATTTCAAAAGTATATTGGTCTTTGCCCATATTATACATGTTTATTCTATTGTCTGTATTTTCCATCTCTTATTTATCTTTCCATGTTTCTGTCTAGGTGCTTTATTTTGATATACATCTAGTTCACCAATTACATGTTGTCAAATGCTTCTAGGGGAAAGGTGATGCTAAATGTGAAGTTAACCTCTTTTGGTTTCCTTTTTTTCTAGGACTCTGACTCCTGAAGCCCTTGCTGCTTGATTTATTTCTAGTTCTTGCAAATAGACATTTTTATATTGAATACAGCTTTTTACTGTTTTTGGTGGAGGATTATTTTGATACAAGTTGAAGTGTAACTCTCTCCATCTCAAGCCTTAGTAAATTTCATTCTCCTGCCCAATTGATTAAACTGTCCAAATATCTTTGATACTTTACTTTTTACATCCCATCCCTCACCAAGTCTTCTTGATTCTATTTCCAAATTGTATCTATTTCTGATTATATGTCTGATTCTGCTACAGGTATCTTGGTCTGAGCAACTATCATTTTTCTCTTAGGTAATGGCAAAAGCTCTTATCTTCCTGCTTTCAACCCCTGCTTGATCCTGATCCACTTTTCCTGATCCACTCTCCAGGAAAAGATAGAATATTCCAAGAGTAAGGCTTTTAATGTCTTTTTGTTGTTAAATTTAGGCTTAGGTACATCATGTTTAATTTTGTTTTTAAATTCTAAACATTCATTTGTAAATTCTAAAAATTCACTTGTAATTTAAGCATTTTCTTACTATTTGATGTTGGTACATAATTAATAAAGTAATCATAAACTCTGCTTTATTGCTTAATAATTATTTGTTTAATGATTCTAAAATACTGATAATGATTTACTTCATAGATAATGACAGTTTTGGTGTCTTTTTTTCTTTTCCTTTCTATTGTTTTTAAATCCTTTTATACCTAGGACCTACCTTATAAAGATCAGTGTAAAATAATGGTTATAGCAGTGTTGTTTGTCACTGTAAAAATTTTAAAACCATGCCCATCAATAGGAGAATGGAAGTATATCAAGGTCGTCAATATGGATGAACTAGAGAATAGTGTTAACATGTGTATATTTAAAAACACAAAATTGAACCAAAAAAAGACAATTTGTGTAATATATAATATGTAGCATGTACCTATGTAATGTTAAAATATTAAAAATGAATGTCATATTATGCATAGATATGTACATATGTAATACAAATATAATGATATTCAACATAAGGCTTACCTCCAGGGCTATGTGGGGAAATGGGAAAGGAGAGATGCATAGGATTCTTCAACAATATGTGTAGTGTTTAATTTCTTGAGTGTCTAAGATATTTATTATATTATTCTTTATATTTTAAAAATGTTTATTACTTTAATCATCCATTATGTCCCCTGCTTACAACTCTCCAATGGCTTCCTATTGCCCTTAGAATAATATCGACATAACACGGTCTGTGTATCTACAAGATTAGTTTCCTGGCCATTTCTCAAGTCTCCTCTCATTCCTATCTCCTCTTCTTCACATCCTCCACCAGTTCCTAGCTTGCTGGCCTTAAGCGGGTTACTTTATGTCTACTTGCTCGTTTGCAAAATGTGGGTAATAAAAGTACCTATCTCATTGGGTTATGTGAGGATTAAATATATTAGAATATAAAAAGTTCTTGGAACAGTACCTGGCATATAAGATATACTTAGTAAATATTAACAGTTAACACTGTTATTTTAAACATCACTGATGACATAATTTGATCATGACGGACCTTTCAGAGGAAGTGATGTTTAAACTGAGAATCTAAGTGGCAGAGACTGAGAGAGAGGAGAATTCTAGGTAGAAGGAAGAGCATATGCAAACCTTATTAGAGGAAAAACAACTTGTATGCATGTACTGAAAGATAGGTGTTGTAGCTGGACTGTAGTGAGTGAAGTGGCAAGTGACAGAGGAATGACCAAGTTGATAGCTTACAAAATGGTATAATAATGGATGTTGTATTTGTACCATAGGCTCAGGTCCTGATTGGGGTAGCCAACCTCAGGAGTGGTCCATAATGATCCTTGCCTCCTGGTATTCACTATTCTTGTGTAGTTTCCTTTCATATTGTGCTGGTACTGGTGTTGTTCTGTGTGACAAAAGAATACAGAAAAAGAGATGGTATATCAATTTTAAGGTTATGTTTTAAAAGGCAGTGAAGCTTCTGTTCCCCCTCCCCTCCTGTCCCTTCCTCTTCCCTTCTTTCTCTCTTTTTCCCTTTCTTTGTGGAGGGACATTGACCGTGTCATAAGGACATTTTATGGGGAGACCCACCTGGTGAGGAACTGAAGCCTCCTGTCAGAAGCATGTGAGTTAGCCATCTTGGAAGAGGATCTTCTGGCTTCAATCAAGCCTTCAAATGATTGTAGTCCTGGCCCACATGATTGAAATCTTGATGTACTCTGATTCAGCAGATCAGCAAATGCTTTCTCAAATTCCTGACAGAAAATACGAGATAATCAATATTTGTTGTTTCAAATCACTAAATTTTGAGGGTGGTTGTTATGTAATAATAAAAAATATACCTAGCATTGCTACAATAGGAAACTCAATAAAGCCAGTGCAAAGGGGATGGGATCTGGTGAGTGGGATGTAGTAGTGGGGATTGGAAGGCATAAATTAGAGGAACCTTGTGAGGTACCCAGGAAGTATCTCTGCACTCAGTTAACAGCAGGATTTATTTTAGATCTTTTTTGCTTGTGAGTTGAAGATCGTGAATACATTCCTATTCTTGTTTCTACTGCTTCAGAAACTGGGCAGGCCAGAACTGTTATGCTCAGTAATTACTGACTCCTTCTCAAGATTTTTCCCACTTAAGATAACTAAGCTTGAAACCTGCCCATGGGAGTGATTGGCCATGTTTAGGTGAATTAGTTTCATCCAGTTTTGGTATTTGTGTCCACTTGAGGTTTTGGAATCAACATAGTATTAATCTCGGGAAGTCAAATGTTTACATTTTTTTAAATTCTGTGGACTCTCCAAAAAGAGATAAGGGCATATATTGATATTTCACATTGTCTATGCTAATATTTTCCAGGAATTATTTCATTTAATGTTTACTCCAATTGACCTTGTTATTATTCTTATTTTAGATGTAATAAATTGGCTCAGAGAACTTCTGTAATTTGTCAGTTATCCACATACCATGTTAAAGCCAAGATTTAAACCTAGGTCTTTTGATTCTAAATTTTATACTCTAAACCATTGCTCTATACTGCATCCCTAGAGTGGTCAAAAACACTTTCCCAGTAAGTGGCAAGATGGAAAGTTAATATACGTCATTTGTCCTGCTTTTCTTTCAGATTTTAAATTATTTGTCTACATATGAACTTTTTGCAAAATGATTTCAATTCTGATTAAAACAGTTTCTTTTCTCCCTATGTGTTAGAAATAGGGGTCAAATTATCATAGAAAACTCAGCTGAGCCCAATGAATAATTTTTTAGTGATCTCTAATGTATAATGAAAAAAATCTTCTCTTGATCTTTATTCAGTACCTCAGAACAATTAATTGCTAACTGTTCATGTTTATAATGCTTCCACTAAGTTTTCTATAGAATTTATAGATGCCTGGCTTCATCTTGATAGTCTCTGGTCTATAGCATATGTGTAGCATTCTAATTACACAGCATAATTTTAGGTGAATGAATGCTAAAAGCAGCAATGGTACCTATTCTTTTTGGTTAGTTGTGCCTTGATTATTGGTTGGTGGTAGAGATAAATGAACTGAGTTTAAATTTCTGCTCATCAAATTTAATATTTATGTATTTACTGTATTTGCTTCAATGAGGATGAGTTTAAAGGGAATAGTAGAATCCTCATTATCAAACTCAGAGGCTTTGGACTTGTTTAGACAGTATCTGTTCCAATTTTTCCCTCTATAAATGTGTAAATCTTCAGAATATTAGGACCTTCTTTCCTGGAGTAGAACTTTTGCATCATCCAGGCTTAAGCATATCTATTCATAGAACATGAGGAGTACCTGGGGAGTCTCATGTACCCCATAGCACCATATCTATAAGCTCCTTTGACCCTACACTGTATCTTGTGTTATTATTGGCTTTGACCAGTGAACCTCAAAGTGTGTAAATATGGGTCCATTTTCCTGGTGAAGTGGTTCGTTGGAAGTAGCACCATGGTCAGCTGAGATATCCAGGGTCTGGGGAACATTCCTTATAGGGGCAGGGGCAGGACACTTGACCAAGTAGGGTTGGCCAGTGACATGGTGGTTTAGAATTGTTGTCTGTGGATCACTGAAGCTCTGGAGCAGTGAAATTTGGAGAGTTTCATGCAAGGGAAATCTGGAATTCTGAGTCTGCTGGTAGGATGTGGCATATCCAGAGTAGTCCATTCCTGCTAAGTACCTGCCCTAGAAAATGATTTGCTTTCTAAGACCGTATATATTCTGCTTCAAGGGTGGAGGGAAAAAAAAAAAGATGTAAAAATGTTCAGGTTTATACCTGAGGTGGAAATAGAGAGGTGGGTACAAAGAAGAGGGATGGCCAGGGTGCCTGAGTGGTAAAATTGGCTGAGTGTCTGACTCTTGGTTTTGGCTTAGGTCATGATCTCAGGTGGGGACGTGTCAGACTCCACGCTTAGTGCAGAATCTGCTTGAGATTCTCTCTCCCTCTCTTTCTGCCTCTCCTGCTTGTGTTCTCTCTCTCTCTCATCAATCAATCAGTCAACCAATCTTTTTTAAAAAAAAAAAAAGAAGAGGGATGGCCAGACAACTGGATTCCCCAATGATGTTCCTTCACACAAAGCAATTTTACTCTGGCTCTTTGAAAATGGGACCCAAGGAAGTTGCAAGGAAAGTACTGACCAATGAAAGTAGATCATACCAAAGGCATCTGCTAGCTAGGGTAATAATTTGGAGAAAGAGAACAAATGGAAGGCTGGAACGAGGCCCTTGGGGAGGATTCATCTTCAAGGAATAGAGTCATTTGTTCTTGCCTTTCTGTTCACTTGAGTTCTTGCTTCCTAAAGCCCTTGCCACTGCTTTTCAATATGGATCCTAGTCCAGATGTCAGAACACCCCACACCCTAATTTGAGTGCTCTCAACCTGGAGGTGCTTTCAAGTCTTATCCACTAATTCCCCAGGGAGATCATAACTTATGTCCTAGGACATGTGTATTGAAAAGATGGAGAACCCCATGTATTATTAATCTTACCAAAAAGGGATGCTTAGTGACTCTTATCCCTGAATTCTAGAAAGACCAGAGTAAATTAATTCCTTTTTGTGTTTTTATTTATTTATTTATTTATTTATTTATTTATTTATTAGACAGAGATCACAAGTAGGCAGAGAGGCAGGCAGAGAGAGAGAGGGAAGCAGGCTCCCTGCTGAGCAGAGAGCCCGATGCGGGGCTTGATCCCAGGACCCTGGAATCATGACCTGAGCCGAAGGCAGAGGCTTTAACCCACTGAGCCACCCAGGTGCCCACTTTTTTGTGTTTTCATACTATAGATGTTACCTATGAATGAGAGATTCAGGTCATGATTACTAATTTGGCATTGTTTTGATGACTGTCCTTTGCTTGGGGGCTTTCACTTGCTCTGACTGAGGATGATTTTATAGATACTATTCCATGGAAAGGATAGCTAGCTCCTTGTGGGTGGGATGATGGACTTTGATAAAGGAAGGAAATGTCACAAACCTGGAAAGCACTTCTTTAAAGGTACTTTAAGGTGAAATTTAAAGGGTAAATGCCTCTTTTGAGCTTTTTATTCCATATTAGCTCTAAAAATCTGGTTTTCTTTTTAGTAAGCTATGAGATCTGGGGCCATGGGTAAACCATGGAGAAGTAAACTAGTTAGCATTTGCTCATGCCTGCTGGATCAACAGTTTAACTGCCAAGTTCTGAGTCTTTCTACACAGCTGTGTAATCCCTACTGTTTCCCAGCCCCTCCATAAAAAATGTGAAGGGGCAGGTCATCAGTCTCCTAGAGTGGCACACTTGGTTCATTCAGCCCCATCTACCCCATATACAGCCAAACATAACTTCCTGGGCTGTACAGAATCTATAAAACTACATGCAATCTGCCAGTTTTGTACCTATAGGTTAGTTTGAGTCTGCCACAAGTGTCAGAATTGGTGTTTTATTTTGATCTGTGTTTCAAAAAACAGGCTTCTTACTTATCACTACAAACACCAAATTTTAGCTAAAAGGCTTGGATTCTAGAGTATTTGAATGAACTTTCAAATGGAACATATGCTACCTGCCCTTCAGATACCTGCTATTTATGAGTTTCTTTGTCAGACATATTTTGCCAAAAACCTCATTGAGACAACCTTTGAAAAGAAGAGATGGGCTCTAATTTGTTACTTGTTCACCAGGTAATCACAAGACTCTCCATGTATTATTGCCATAGTAAGCAAGCTCAAGTGTGTATGCTATGAGATAAGATAAGGTAGTATTAAGAGAGCACTCAAATAATCATTGGTATGCAACATTGGTCCTGAGCATTGGTCAATCTTTTCTACTGATCTAGTACAAACATTATACACTTCACATATGGTCTTTTTTGACTTAAATTTCACTGGTTGTATTTGTCATAATATAAAAAAAAATCCTCAGGATCCTTAGCTTTTTCTAACAAGAATCAGTCTTGTAATATTTCTCCTAAGATCTCACATTGAAAATAGTCTAAGAAACTTACAGAATAATAAATAGAAAATCCATACTCAATCAAATATTCTTAAAATGGGCTCATACAGCTAGAAAGATTTTTACATACAGATATGAGGGAAAAATGCTAAAACTAGAAAATGTTCCTTACAAAGTAAAAGGAAATATTTTCTTTTGGGGGTTTGATTTACCTTATAAGGTCTGGATAAGTTGGGCTCCTGGAATCTTAGTTTAAGCAGACCTATCATCATTAGCCTGTGCTGAATCCAGTTTATTAATCCCACATATTGCATTTCTTTTGGAGGCAGTTTTGTTAATTTGAGATTTAAAAGATATATCTTAATGGCACAAAGCCATTATTTCTTTCTCCATGGTCTTTCTCCCCCTTTTCCTCAACTGTAGGTATCTTGAGAAGAAAGACAATTAAGGATGTGACTGAGGTCTCTCTATGTATACCCAGCCAAATATGTTGGGAAACTTTGTGGAGGCTTTTAGATACAGGTTCCTGATTCATCAACAAACTCAGTCCTAGAGGCAACACGCAGCTAAGGTGATCTGGGTAGAATTCAGTGTGGAAAGGAAGCCTTCTATTCATACAAGTTCCTTTGTCAATAAAACTCTTTGGTCAATTCAGTGTACTCTATTTTTGGACTTCCTCTGTTGAATGTATTATTTGGACTTCTTCTGTTGAATGTATTATCGGCATGCTTGCGATATGAATGATCAAAAAGTCCAGAGGTGATTCTCCTGTTCAGGTAGAAATGCACATAGAGAGTACTTGTGGGACATATAAGTTTCTCCCAGATCCACCTCCTTTTCCCTCATTGTGTGGGCTAAGGTGCACATCTCAATACAACTGTTACTCTATGGCCAGTGACGAAATCTAGTGGGAGATGCAGATTTATGGTAGATGTATTGCCAAATGCATTCCGTTGTTCCTATAGCCCTGGTTGTTCCAGACCTGGAGACTGTAATGGAAACCATTGTACAGATTGATGCTAGTTGGTACACTATCTTAGACATTGCCAGCACTTTTTTCCTATCCCACTAGCACCTGAAGACCAAGACTAATTCACATTCATTGGCAAGGCCTTCAATATACTTTCATAATATTTCTCTATGGAACCTTAAACTCTCTTGCTGTTTGCCACCATTTGGTGGTCAGGATTTTGTGTGAGTGCCTCTGCCCTCTGATATCCAAAATTCATATTGTATAGTTCATGTCCTATTGGTTGGTAGATCAGAAGCCTCAGTCTTCACAGACCAGAGGTGGTGTTATTATGCCTCCACCAACAGGCTGATAAAGCCCAACAAAATTCAGAGTACTGCTTACCAAGTGAGGTTTCTTGGGAATATGAAGGCAGATTCATAACACTCAATCCCTCTGGTATTTAAGAAAAAAATCTCTAAACCCCTGCTATTAAAGGAGGATCAGCACCTTATGGATTCTTTCTGTTCTGTAGATTGTATATGTCTCACTTGGGTACTCTACTTGCTCTTCTGTATCAGCTAATTCACAGATCAGTATTATTTGAGTGGGAAGCAAAGATCATCAGGCTGTATTGGAAGCTGTCCAGCAAGCTGTGGCATACACCTTTGGGAATCCACAACCATAAATACTCCACTGACCTAGAAGTTGCTATGATTTTTTTTTTCCTATTGCATCTGTCCTCTGGCAAAGAGAGGCAGCTTATAGCTGGAGGTTGGCCTTGAGGTTTTGACTTGTTTCCCCTTTAATGTAACTACCAGGTATACCCCTATTGAAAAACAATTATTAGCTTGTTACTAGGATGCTGTCAAACTGAACAACTGACCCATGGAGGCATTGTGACTCTCTAGCCTGCTGTTTTCATTTTGGGGTGAATCAGCTCAGACTCAGCTATTAAGAAGGTGTGAAGAGCCTAAAAATTCTCTTGTATCAAATAGAAGTGGCATATTCAAGAATGTAACTAGCTTGGCCCAGTGGTATTCTGTCTTTTCATGAAAAAGCATCAGCTACACCCCAATTTGCTGACTGAAGGAGAGCTGCTTGTTCAATAGTGCTCTCTATTTACAAGCGTTCCCATAAATGTCTGGGCATGGTCTACAGATGGTTTGGCTCAGCAGCAACCCTTCATTAGTTTGCTATAGCTGTTTAACCTCAGCACTAGCTATGGAACTGAAAACTTGGTGGACATGAACAGGCAGTCAGCAAATGGCTGTCAGCAGCCATGATTTGTTTCCATACTTTATCATCCCTAAAAAGAGTATCTTTACTCGCCAGTGTGTAGTTTTCTAAGTGATGGACCAAACATACAAGATATTTGCAATAGCCTCATTTATTAGAAATACAGCAAAGGAGTGGTGATGCCACCAAGATGGTAACATAGGCCCAAACAGTTGGCTCACCCCCAAAATTGACCTTAAGACCAGGCCCACCTCCCCAAAGTCATTACCAGCAGACACACCCAGAAACCCGAACTGAACTGACTGGTGAAAAATTATCTCTGTCTAAGTAAACCTGTAAAGTCTGGAAGAGGAGTCTGCTTACTCAAATGCACAGATACCAACATGAGAAATTACAGATCACCAAAAAATCAGGTATATATGACACCACCAAAGGTTATAATAAAACTGCAGTAATTGACCCTAAAATAGAGACCAATGAACTGACAAGAGTTCAGAAAAATCCTTTCTTAAGGATGTTTAGTGAACTATAAGAAAACGTGGACAAGTAAGCAAAAATTTGGAAAACAATGCATGAACAAAGAGTTTGACAAGGAAATAGAAATGATAAAGCAAAACAGAAATCCTAGTTGAGAATATGGGAATCTAGAAGAAGAAGAGAAAGAGACAGAAAGTATATTTAAAACAATAATAGCTAGAAACTTCCTGAACCTGAGGAGAGGAATGGACATCCAGTCCATGAGGCCCCAAGGATCCCAAGTAGGTTGAACCTGAATAGGGATACATCAAGACACATTATTATTAAATTGTCAAAAGTCAAAGGCAAAGAATTTTAAGAGCAAAAAAAGAAAAGAGAAATGTTGTATATAAGGGGAACCTCATAAGACTGTCAGCAGTTTCTTAACAGAAAAGTTTAATGTTTGGATGACAGTTTCAAAAATCAACACAAAAATCTTTCTGATTTTACCTCCTGCACATTCTTCTGGTCCACACGCCTGAGTCAGGTAGCTTAGACACTGAATATAATCATTGTTAGAAAGTGATAACCCATTCTTGGCTGCTTCCTGGGTAATAATCAGGAAGAATGCGATAGGGAGTTATCTAGACCAATTTTGTAAATTTGGGAGGCTTTTCGGATCATTGCTGGTTATTATGCTTCTTCCTTTCCTTACAAAGCAAACTCAAGCTCACCTGGTTGGTATAACCTCTGTGTAGCAGCCTGCCACAAGAGAGCCTCGGGAATTCAAAATTAATTCTGGTTCATTGACCAGGATTCCCTTGTTAGATTGACATGGTACTAGTTTATAAAAATAATGACCACTTGGCTGAGTACACTGTTTGCTGAGTCTTCCTATGGCCATTGTAGGTTTCCAGGATAGAACATTCTAGATTCTGGAAAATATGGATGGATGGAAAATAATGATCTTTTGTCTTTCAGAGCCATTCGTGGGACCTTCCTCTTGAAGGAAAATAACCTGGTGCTTCTCTTTCAAAACTGTTCTAAGCCAAATGGCTGACAGTGATTTGATTGCTATGTCCCTTTATGTTACCAAGAAGTATATCTGAAACAGGAGGTGATGGCCTCAACTTTAGCACCTCCTATACAAAACAGCTTATCACATCTCCAAATAGTCTTCTCTACATCCATTCCGTAACAGTTACTCAGTGATTCGATTGGGATTCTTTCATCTGGTTAGGTTCAGGACCCAGTGGCAGGAAGGGGAGTAAGGTTGAGATCAATACTCCCTCATCTTGTTGTTTGGGATCTTATAAATAGTAGCCTTAATTAAATGCTCTGTGAGACAAATTGAATGTATTTGGTCCCGGCCTCTGTTAGATTTATCAGAATAGTTGATGGATTAGTATGGTCATGGGGCAGTTCACTAGCAGCCAAATGTAGGAATGAAGGGTGGGTATCATTGGGAGACAATTGTCCATGGGTTTCTTACATTTATGTACATCTAGTGGGCAGAGACAATGACTGCCTTTGTCCTCGACTGCAGTTTCAAGGTTGTTTGTGTAGTGAACTGCCATGGACATAGAGATAGATAGCATTTCTATCTAGAAGAAATGGCAGGTTTGTTTACTATATAGTGAAGACAGTGACTTACCTTAGGGTAAAGGTAAAGGAGACTTATTACCCATTATGAAAGATTTGGATTCCCTAAGCTTGGGATTCCTCTACTGTCATGTGCAAGTGTTACCTGGCCTTCTTTACTTTGTCTTGTGGGAATTGAGGTTTGGGGAAGCAGTGTAAAAATAATATTTTTGCCATTGTTATTGCTATGAATAATAAATTGTTTTTGTCTCCAGTGCTGGCATTCATAAAACCATGCTAACATGTGATCTTGCAATTCCAGTTAAACTGTAGACTCGCCGCAGTTCTTGAGAGTCTTGTGATTTCTTCTTTGACCCATGAACCATGAGTTATTTAGAAGTGAGTTGTTTAATTTATTTGTTTTGTTTTGTTTTGTTTAGAGTGGAGAAGGGGAGAGGGAGAAGGAGAGAGAAAATCTCAAGCAGGCTTCCAGCTGAGCATGGAGCCCTGCCTGGGGCTCGATCTCACAACCCTGAGATCACTCTCTGAGCTGAAACCAAGAGTTGGTTGCTCAACCAATGGAGCCACCAGGTGCCCTAAAGAGAGAATCTTAAGCAGGCTCCATGCCCAGCACAGAGGTGGATGTGGGGCTTGATCATCACAACCCTGACATCATGACCTGAGCCTAAATCAAGAATTGTTGACTCAACCAACTGAGTCATCCAGGCACCCCAGTTGTTTAATTTCTAATATGTGGGATTCCCCAAATGACATGTTTGTTGACTTCTATTTTGATTTCATCATGGTTGAAGAAAATATTTTGTATGATATAAATCTTTACAAAAATTTTTAAAAGGTTTTATTTATTTGTGAGAGAGAGAGAGTGAGCAAGAGAGAGCAGGAGCAAAGGGAGGGGCAGAGGGAGAGGGAGAAGCAGGCTCCCCACTGAGCTGGGAGCTTGACAGGGGGCTCAGTCCCAGGACCCCGGGATCATGACCTGAGCAAAAGGCAGATGCTTAACCAACTGAGCCACCCAGGCATCCCCCAAATTTTGTTTCTTAGTCTGCAATATACGGAATTAGGTAGTTCTAAGCCCCTCTGAGTTTTAATAATTGCTGATTTTAAGAAACATGTAATTTTACTCAGTTTTTTTGTTTTTTTCAGAAACATTGTGGTTAATATATATTTAAAAAGCAAGTCATGTTAATTGGTAAACACAAGAAATACACCTAAAGTTAAAAAGGGACAGTGCTGGTACCTAATGTTTAACATTAAATAAATATTGGATTTATACATTACTAATATTATGGTTGGTGGACTTCGCCTTTATCTAGGAAGAACTTTTTTTTAAGATTTTATTTATTAACTTGAGAGAGTGAGCATGAGCTGGGGGGAGGGGCAGAGGGCGAGGGGGAAGCCGACTCCCCACTGGGCAGGGAGCCCAATATAGGGCTCAATCCTAGGACTCTGGATAATGACCTGAGCCAAAGGCAGTCATTTAACTGACTGAGCCATCCAACGGCTCCTAGGAAGAACTTTTAAAATATTAAAAAAAATATTATAAAGTCAGATTTTCTTTGTTTTATTTCACATTTCAGAGAGACATTGATTACAAAGATCTCAGCCTACACCAGAGATTTAAAAAGTGTATACAATAAAATGCCAATCAATAAAATCAAAAGAAATAATGAAGTTAAAAAATCATTTTGCCACCGTACAGTAATTGATTCAGACAAGAATGATCAATGACTGCCAAAACTTGGGTGAAAGTTTTATAACAGTTCCCACATTCCTCCCTAGAAATTATTTAGTAATTTCAAAGGAAAAATAGTGACCATGTTGGAGAAGGATCCCATTTAGCCAAGTTTTCAAAGCTAACCTAACTAGTACTAGAACAAGTGATAGCTATTAGTTATTCCTGCCCCAAAGGCATGACCTCTATCTAACCACAAAGAAGCTTTTAAGAAACCCAAATTTTATAAAGTGACCATACTTTTAAAAAATGTAAATGTCATGAAAAAAAATTGAGGTAATTTTTAGATTTAAGGACACTAAAGACATGACAAATAAATGCAATGTGTGATCTTAGATTGGATTCTGAATTGGGAAAAAATGGCACAAGAACATTATTGGGACAATTGATACAATTTGTCATTGTATCAGTGTTAAATGCCCTAATTTTGTTAAGTGAATTGTACCTGTTTATAGAATGTCCTTTTTCTTTGGAATCATATTTAAAGACTTTATAGGTGGGGTACCTGGGCGGCTCTGTCAGTTAAGTGCCTGCCTTCAGCTCAGGTCATGATCCTGGGATCCTGGGATCGAGCCCCACATTGGGCTCCCTACTCAGTGGGAACTTGCCTCCCCCTCTCCCTCTGCCTCCCACTCCTCTCCCTGCTTGTGCTCTTTCTCTCTCTCTCTGTGTCAGATAAATACATAAAATCTTTTTTTTTTTTTTTAAATAAAGACTTTAGAGGTAAAGAGACGAGGTATCTATGGTAAACTCTTAAATGATTATGTATTTGTGGGGAGTGATGAAACATATGTGATAGTGTTAACAACTGGTGAATCTGGTTGAAGGCTAAATGGGAATTATTTTTTACTGTGTTTGCAACTTTTTTGTAAGTGTGAACTTTTAAAAAATAAAAATAATGCACACAACCGCACCTTCCAAATAGATATTTTATTCATTGTTTATTAAAGGTATTTATTCTACCTTTAACATCTACGGTTACATTGTAGGATTTGATATGTAGTTAACCATCAAATGATAGTGGTTGAAATATCCAATTTTATCCATGCCCTATTTAATTGAAATTTTGCAAGGGACACAATCTAAAATCTCTGTCTCTTGATAAATATTAGAAGAAATTAATTTAATAACATGTTTTGGAAAGATTAGAGAGAAAATATTTGGATCTGTTTTCACATTAAAAAGGATAAAAGTATGTAATAATTTTTTGTTTGAAATGAAACTCACTTTTATTTGTGAGTTTTATTTGTGAGTGTATTTATTGTTTCAGTGAATTCTGTATGAAAAGAAATGATCAAAGGTTGAAAACACCACATACTTTCTCTTTCATCTATTTTTTTTCTTGTTTCCACAATTTACTGACTACATTTGGTGAACTGAAAACACATTTAACAACTTGCTATTAATATCAAGATACCTTTCTAAATTGTGGTAAGAGCTTGAGAATAATTAACTTATAAATGATAAGTTATAAAATTACCAAATTATAAGTTAATTACAAAATTAACTCATAAATGATATCACTTCTCTGCATATTTTCCTTAAAATACATGTAAAGCCAGGGAAGCAAAAGTATTTAAGAAAGAAGAAAGTAAAAACTATAAGATACCATCTTTGGTAGCATGTTATGCACTTATTTGTTATTTCACCATTTACTGACTTGCAGAAGATGACACAAATATGTGTCTAGTGTGGGTTCCTGAGCCTTAACCTGGCATTTCATATAACACTGGAAGTTTGTGGTGGAGCTGCCCAGTCTGGCCCAATTTTATGTGACCAGTTATGTATATTTGGTCTGTACAAAAAGGACCCTTTTTCCTTTTTCCTTATCAATGATATATTTAAGAAAGATTCAAATAAATGGCCAGAGGATTTTCCCCTAGGGAATGTTTTTTTAAAAGAGAGAGAGATGCCAGCATCAGAAATTAGCAAATTAGAGATCTTCAAAGCATAACACTTTTTTTTTCTGTATACTTGATACATAAAAAAAAATGAAGTGAAGTTCTATCTTACTGCAGTAAATTGTAATAAGTTAACTTTGCTTGATTAAGATTTGGTGATATTTTTAGGAACTCAATGATGTGGAATTTCTACAAAGGTCAATGTCAGAAACCTTCATTGCCCTCAACTCAAAAACAGTAAGCTCCATGGAGCTTCTGAGTCTCTTGCTTGCGGGTCTCTCTTATGACAGTAGTGGGATGAAGTTCACCTTGGGTCTGACCAATGATGTGCTCTGTGTTCTGCTTATAAATGCTAAATTAATTTTGTCACCTAGGAAATTAGATATCTTTTAAGAATCATGTAATTGGGGCGCCTGGGATCAGGTCATGATCCCAGGGTTCTGGGATTGAGCCCCGCATTGAGCCCCACATCGGGCTCCTTGCTCTGTGGAGAGCCTGCCTTCCCTTCTCTCTCTGCCTGACTCTACTTACTTGCGATCTCTGTCTGTCAAATAAATAAATAAAATCTCTTTAAAAAAAAATCATGTGATTATGGGATCAAAAGTGAAATATGAGATCTGTTCTTCAAGTCAGTCCTAGGAACATGGGGTGTTCAGGTTTCTCCTTAGAATGGCATCCTTTGGGGGAGCGCGTGGGTGGCTCAGTGGGTTAAAACCTCTGCCTTCGGCTCAGGTCATAATCTCAGGGTCCTAGGATCAAGCCCCGCATTGAGCCCCTCATCAGGCTCCTTGCTCTGCAGGGAAACTGCCTCCTCTCCTCTCTCTGCCTGCCTCTCTGCCTACTTGTGATCTCTGTCAAATAAATAAATAAGATCTTAAAAAAAAAAAAGAATGGCATCCTTTGGATACATTTTATCTTTATCACTTATCAAAAATGTGATGAAAACCATTCCTATGCTGGTCTTATTTTGTCCATGAGAGTCTAGAAAAGATCTCTCCATACCAGTTGTCTGCTGGGAAATGCATATTTCTCAGATTGTAATGGTAGGCAGTCCAACATTTTGGTTGAAGAGACACAAAATATGAGATGTGTAAGCAATGTGTTCACTGTTTGTTGCCTAGAATATGACCTATTTTCAGAGGTAGAATCTGATGACAGAACTTACCGCACTCTCCAAAGCTTGAGAGTTTGCAAGTGATAATCATAGTTAATATATACACTGATAACAAGTATGCCTTTGAAGCAGTCTATAGTTTGGGAAAGCTGTAAAATGAGAGATGTTCCTCTGTAGGAACCTCAATTTAAAATGATCAACTGCTTAACTTTTAAGTACTTTAATGCTTTCTACAAGTGTGACTATAAACATAGATCCCTACAAAAAGGCAGAACATTAGCGTAAAAGAAATGCCCTCGCTGATGACATATTATACTTGACAGGCAGCCCTCAGTGAAATAGTGACCCGTATAGTACCCCAAGAAGCTGATTATTTAGACAGACTCAAAGAGGCTACTACAAAATGCCCGCAATTGGCTCCAAATTTTAAAGGAGTTATTCGGAAAAAATCTGGTATGAAATTGTTCAAGGATGAGGTACTGTAGCTCTGTAGATCTTTCAGAACAAGTGCTTTGTGATGCCAGACATCACAAAAATATTCCCACAGAGAGAACACAGTGGACAGTATATACTCAAACAACCGTTGATGGAAATGACTACAAAAGTGGTGAGAGGTCTTTTGTGCATGTCTTAAATTAAGTGTTCTTGTTGTCAGTATTGTGTGCTCCAAGTTATAGATGAAACCAAATGAGGTTTCAATACTCATACATTTTAGAAAGAACTTGAAGATGAATGGTCTCATACAGCTCAGTGTGAGAATGCACAATGGAAAAAAGAAAAGAAAAAATATATATGATGTATATTTTTATTAAGCCAATTAAAATGTTTTATGTATACCTCATAATTTCAAAGTTAAGTTATAATTAAAAAAAAAATCTGTCCTCAGTCACACTTCCATCTACTCCTGATTCCTTCTCCCCGAGGAAATGACTTTCTGCTCATTTCAGACTTTGTCCCTATATTTTAAATGATATAATTTTATTGTTTTTTTAAAGCATTTTTAGTTTAGATATCAAAATATTTAGCTAAAGAAATTAGCTCTTTTATATGCACTCACTCCCCCCATTTTTCTTTCTTCCCATCTTCTGAGTCTAGTTCTGCCACAGTTGATTAAATCAATATTTAGTTTCTATGTTATTACTACCTTTTATTTTTTTATTTTATTATTTTTTAAAGATTTTATTTATTTATTTGACAGAGATCACAAGTAGGCAGAGAGGCAGGTGGGGGATTGGGGGGAAGCAGGCTCCCTGCTGAGCAGAGAGCCGGACACGGGGCTCAATCCCCGGACCCTGGAATCAAGACCTGAGCCGAAGGCAGAGGCTTAACCCACTGAGTTGCCCAGACGCCCGTTACTACCTTTTAAATATGATTCTCAGTTGGGCAGTTTATTGTGCTCATATTTTTTCTTGTCTTTTTAAAATTTTTCTAAATTTTTCATGTACCCATGACATTCATTCCCAAATATTCTGGCAGCGCTTCAATACCTTCTCCCCATATTTAAACAGCATTATTTTGTTTCTTTTTTTCTTTTTCTTTTTCTTTTTGGAATTTCTTAGAGACCCCATCCTGCTCCAATTTACACTGGTTGTTTTCTATCCTACTTCTCAATCAGAGTCCTGAGATTTCCCTTCTTACCATTCTGAGCATCCCCTTTACATTCTCCTTTGTTGGATATCCTGTGTCCTAGATATGTTGTTATTTTTTGTTTTCTTGGTTTATCCTCTGCTGGAGCATATATCTTATAGGAGCTTCTTGAGAAGGGTTGTAACTTTACTAGTGCCTTCAATTTTTGAGATGTTCTGAGGTTTATCTTCTTCCTGGTTTCCCTTCCTTAACTTTTAGCTTTCTCTGATGGCGATGTCAGTTACTATCCATCCTTCTACTCTCTAACTTCCAAAATTTTGTTACATCTCTTATCTGCTGTAGTTTCCTATCCTGTTTTATTCATCCTTCTATGTGTATGCATATTTTATTCATCACTGGTCATTTTAGTGGGGTTTTAGGAGGGAGTAAGTAGCCGCATATATGTTCACTATACCACATGAAACAGAGATCTCTCGTCAAAGTTTTTGTAACTAAAATTATGGAATGGCTAATACAAAATCTATAAGGTGAAGGGCAGAGGAAGCTCAGGGAAAAAAAAGTTATTCAAGTGGCCATTTGATGCATTAAATTGCTACTACCAGATGGAGATTATACATTTCTCACTGTTAAGTAAATTATGGCCTTTTTTTTTTTTTTTTTTTTTTTGGGCCTGATTTCATTTTAAGCTTCACTAAACAAAATGGACACTAGATGGCTCTGTAAAAGCATATATATTTGCATTACATTTGGTTCAAGAATTTAAAGACATCATAAAGTGATAACAAATGAAAATTAATTTTTTTTAGTTATAAGAAAATGAGTTTAAAACCACTACTAGTGAATTCAGAAATGTGTAAATTTTCTAAGTGCCATTTGTGACATAAATACTTGTCAAATATCTGCCAAATGCCAGGTAATATGAGACGTAATGGAGCTCTAAGGATAAGAAAGATAGACACAGTCTTGTCTGTAGGGAATTTCCTGGCAACAAAAATTCAGAAATGAAATAAATAATTACAAGTGATAAATTAAACAATTTCAAATATGTAAAGTTCTGCGAAAATCAGGTATAAGACACTATTTGAAATATATGTCACGGTGCCTAACTTAGACTGGGGCACGAAGGCTTTGCTGAGAACAGGAGGCGCAAGCTGAAGTCCGAAGGATGAATTGACTACTAAAGCAGTAGGCTGAAAAGATGTGTTTCCTAGGTGGAGGAATGGCATAATTAAGACCCCAGCGACAGAGCAGAGAACCCAGAATGTGGCCAACCTGCCACTTCAGGAGCAGAAGTGAGCAGGGGGAGAGTGGGACAAGATGAAACTGGGGAGATCCACAGAGGAAAATTATTCAAGGTCCTGGATTTCATATTGAGTCTAGGAGAAGTGACAAGCCATACAGTGTTTTAAGCACACTGATCATATTTACATATTTACATTTTAAACACATAACTCTTATTACCCTGTGCAACATAACACAAATTCAATTTTGTGAAGTTTCCAGCTTTTCTCAAGTCATTCAAATCACTGGCTTGGTAATGGTCACCAGGAATAACTGAAATCTGGGTATAGGAGCAAGGGCTTTGAGGATATAACCTAGAAGACATAGAAGTCCCTAAAATAAAACGATCCAAGAAAATTTTAGAAGAGAAATATGTATGAATGTATGAATACATATTGTCTGCATGAGTATGCATAATGTATGAATATATAATGAATATATTATATATATATAGAGAGAGAGAAAGCAAGCCTCAGATACATGGTCACAGTCAACATGACCTACATTGTAATGATTTTATTTTTTCTGCTATTACTTTATCTTTAATTGACACTTGGTTTGGATTATATCATGAAGTGTGAAGGGACAAATGTTGAGTTACGATGGCATAACTTTGCCTAATTTTGGTCATTTCTTTTATATTATGTGTAACTTAGTATTGTCCTCTGCTGTGTGTTTATACTAGTTTAGCTTTTATCCTTTGAGCCTTCATGTGATCTAATTGAACAACCAAGCATTAGGAACATATTATAGAATTTTCATAGAATTTTTAGAGTTGGAAAGGATATTAGTGATCATATTTTTGTGCATTTCACACCATTTTGTGGAATTTGAAGTAGTTCCTTTAGGGTGTCTTAGGATTGCCTGGGAAGTAGATAAAGGTTCCAGGTGGCGAAGGTCTGCCCACCTTTTCCCTTTAACTGGAGAAGTCCTGCTTATCTGTATAACTTTTCTGCAATATTTTCTTTGAAGAGAGCTTTATACTATTGCAAAGTTGGGAAAGCTCTGATCTTGTCCAAATACTCATTTTCATGGGTGGACACTGGGGATAAGTGTTGTAAATAGATTTTTCCAGGTCCTAATGAAAGAAATAAGACTTGCTCTTAGATGTCCAGTGCAAGAAACTCACCAATTTTATTCCCTACACAAATATGCTGATATGTAAATAAATTCATGTAAGTTGTTTTAAAGAGATGGCCCAGCTATTTTAATAATAGAGTTCCCAGAGAAGACTGGAATTAAGAGTTATACAGTGCGCTTATGAAAGAAAAAAAAATTGTACCAGTGTGAGCTAAAGTAGTTTTCTTTTTAAAATTGTACTGCTTCGTTTAGATTGATGATTAGGTATAATAGTATTTACCATAGTCCCTTACAGGTAAATAGATGTCCAATAATTTTTTTTTCTGGTTCTTTTTAGGAGTATTTAGTAGGAAGCTGCACAGGAATTAGTAGAGAAGAAGTGGCAAAATATTTCTCAGTTAAGAATTGGCAAAAGAATTAAGTATAACTCCCCAATTAGTGTGCTATATCATTTTAAAGTCATAATGTGAATATAAGGACATCACTCTCTTTTCAGGTAAGACATAAAGATTCAAATGCTGGAATAACAGAACAAATACTCATTTTTCTCCCCCCCCCCCAGGAGAAAATGGATTTCTTTTTGCTAGTTTTAAGAGTCTGGTTAAGAGCATCATGAAATATCAGTGGAGACATCCTGTGAGTAGGAGTAATAATCACAGTATTTAACCACGATGAGATGTGGGCTTAAAACAATCAGAAAGATTGCTGGCAATCGAGCTTCATTTAATATTTATAGAAGCAAGGTTTAGGGGATCCCCTCCCATGTCAGATATTATCCTTCAATTATAGGATACAGGATTGACTAGGAGGAAGGGATCAGGAACTTAGTAACCATTTACTAGTAGAATAAAGATATTTCAATGAACTGGGTGCCTGGGTGGCTCAGCTGGTTAGGCAACTGCCTTCAGCTCAGGTCATAATCCCAGAGTCCAGGGATGGAGTCCCGCATCAGGCTTCCAGCTCCATGGGGAGTCTGCTTCTCCCTCTGACCTTCTCCTCTCTGGTGCTCTTCTCTCTCTCTCTCAAATAAATAAAGAAAATCTTAAAAAAAAAAAAGCTATTTCAATGGACTGGTATGTTCTGGCTGAGATTTAGCCCTCGTTATGGGAATAGTTTCTTTGAAAACTGCTGTGCTGGAAATTTATCTGGATTTACCTTATTTGTTTCTTAAACTCCTCAACTTAGCCATTTGTGAATTCATAGATTTGTTCTTCGGATTCAGATATCACCGAGACTCATAATTTCATCTTTGCCTCTCCTCACATCTACTGATATTTTAGGATTTTTTTTTTAAGATTTTATTTATTGATTTGACAGATCTCAAGTATGTGGAGAGGCAGGCAGAGAGAGAGAGAGAGAGAGAGAGAGAGAGGAGGAAGCAGGCTTCCCGCTGAGCAGAGAGCCCGATGCAGGGCTTGATCCCAGGACCCTGGGACCATGACCTGAGCCAAAGGCAGAGGCTTTAAACCCTGAGCCACCCAGGTGCCCTGATATTTTAGGATTTGGTGGATCAACTGTCTCTGCTGTTCCTGGTGACTAACCTCAGTTTTTTGATGTTGATTTTTTTCTTTTTTTAGATTTTATTTATTTATTTGAGAGAGAGAATGTGAGAGAGAGAGAGAGAGAGAGCACAAGAGAGGGGAGGGTCAGAAGGAGAAGCAGAGTCCCTGCTGACTGAGCAGAGAGCCTGATGCAGGACTTGATCCTGGGACTCCAGGATCATGACCTGAGCCGAAGACAGTCACCCAACCAACTGAACCACCCAGGTGCCCCGATGAATGGTTATTTTGCTATAATTTTGACAGTTCAAAGGATGCTGTTACATTATTCAATATAAGATGAGGAAAATATAGAGAGAACATAGGGACCTTTGAAAGTTAAAAGATGCAATTAGTGCAATTAATTCAGATGGAATTAATATTTATGCTTTGGTGAAATACTTAAGTGATTTAGGAGATAGGAAGTAGTCATAAATTTAGACATTTCTAAAAAAATGATTCAGTAAACCTCCTGAGTTAAGTAAAACTTTAATTAATGATTGTTTAATTAATTTAAGGGTACTCGAAACTATATTTAGTTACGGGATTACTTTTAGCCTTGCTTTAAACACTTCCTGACTTACCTGGTCATAAAAATCATGTATGGTGCTTATTAAAAAATACTCATTTTCAGGTCCCTTTCCATACTTACTCAATGAGATTTTCCAGGGGAGGACCTGGAGATATGAGGTTCTGGAAATGTGAATGTTAAAAAGTACCCCCAATTAAATGTTATGAATAAATAATTAGGGAGACACCATTCTACTTTGTGGATCATATTGTTTTAAGTCAATGTTGAAGGGCTATCAGAATATTGAATAGGATAAGCAGAAAAAAAAATTAGCTGCTAAACTTATAGAAGTAACATTTTATAGAAAATGCATTAGTTGCTGTGAATTGTGTAATACTGATGATTCACAGACCTGTACCCCTGTGGCAAATAATACATTATATGTTAATAAGAAAATAAATAAAAATTTAAAAAAGGAAATGCATTAGTGCTATAATATGCTAATACATTATAATGGTATAGGAAAAATTGCAAAAAAAACTTAGAAATGGACAAAAAGATTATTGGATGTCTTCAGTGGAAAACTAGCATCATCTAACATACACTTCCGGGTTATATATTATAGATCAAAAGCTATTTCACAACTTTGTAAGTAGTAGAATGTTGCTAATGATTAAATGATTCTTTTCCACAGTAAGACAATTTGTGTCCCATGAAGATGTAGTTTGTTATTGTCCTATTGGTATTGGCCAATTTTTTGTGTTTTAAACAAATCTATTTTTAAAAAATATTTTATTTATTTATTTGACAGACAGAGATCACAAGTAGGCGGAGAGGCAGGCAGAGAGAGAGAGGAGGAAGCAGGCTCCCCGCTGAGCAGACAGTCCCATGTGGGGCTTGATCCCAGGACCCTGGGATCATGACCTAAGCCAAAGGCAGAGGCTTTAACCCACTGAGCCACCCAGGCACCCCAACAAATCTATTATTTCAACATTTTTGTGCATATCTATCTATCTATCAATCAACTATGTATCTACCATCTCCTCCCCCTGCTCTTTGGAATATACTTTAAAAGAGTTGTAACATCTTGCTGTTTTTCTCAAGATTAATGAATCTAATAATATCTTTGAGACATCTTCATTTAATATTTGTAAGACATTCCTAATTATATTCTAAAACATTTCAGTGGATGGTATGCTATCTACTTCTTATTTATCCACCCTGAAAAGGACAATGCCTTAGTTTCTCTAACACTACTTTTCCACAGGGGTCACGTATTCAAGAGTGCGTAGTGCCTGGTTGAAATTATATACAATGGCATATTACTCAACCATCGAAAGGATGATATTTTACCATTTACATCAACATGGATGGAAATGGAGGGTATTATGCTGAATGCAGTAAGTCAGTCAGAGAAAGACAGTTATCATATGGTTTCACTCATTTGTGGAATATAAGAAACAGTGCAGAGGATCATAGGAGAAGGGAGGGAAAACTGGGAAGAAATCAGAGAGGGAGACAAACCATGACAGACTCTTAACTATAAGGAAAAACTGAAGCTTGCTGGAGGTGAGGTGAGTGGGGCAATGAGGTAACTGGGTGATGGACATCAAGGAGGGCACAAGATGTGATGAGCACTGGGTGTTATATGCAACTGATGAATAACAGAAACTATATCTGAAACTAATGATGTACTATATGTTAGTTAACTGAATTTAAATAAAAAAAGAAGAAAATGCACATCTAGTATTAAGAGTTTTAAGGAAAAAGCAGTTTCTAAGGGCAAGTCTAATCTAGTGACTTTCTCCAATATATCAGACAACATGACATATAGCAGTTTTCAGAGGAGAAGGAGGATCACCCTTAAGGTACTGCATGGAAATCTAAACTGGGTTTCCTGATATTTGTCTCAGTTTTTTGACCTGGAAAAGCAAAGCTCTATCATGTGCCCTAGTCTGGGTTGTCCAAGAATAGCAGATGAAACCTTGATTCCATGTTGTGTAGCCTCTCCCATGGATACATTTTGTGCATTCTTTATGAGTTTAGTTTGCTTCAGCTTGCTTATGAGGGAGATACAGGATATTTTTCCTGTGTCAGTGACTCAGAGTAGAGGCAGATACATAAACTTATTACAATATTAATAACAGAAGAGTGTACAGCTACACAGTTACCATAGAAATGCCATTACATGGGCAAGGGGAATTAGGAAATTATAACAGAAAATATAACATTTAAATATTGTCATACATTTTTCTCTGGAGTAGAATATTATTTAGTCTTTTAATTAAAAAAAGTAGTACACGAATGCATTCTAGATTTTAAATGCCAAATGGTGAAGCAAGGTCTTTAAGGATGAATTAGGGAGGGAAATGAATCTGCGAGTAGGAGGCAATTCTAGAGGGAAGAGGACACACCAGGGAGTAGAAATGTGCAAAGTGGAGGTGTAGGAGACAATGTCATATTTAAGAAATATGAGTAAGTAGTTCAATGTCAGTGGGACATAGAATATTGTGGGGAGTGACTAGAGATGAGATTACAAAGAAGGTTGAGTCAAGATTGTGAAGAATTTTGTATATTATGTTTAGATGTTTAAGCCTTCCCCTTTTAGGCAGAGGAATAACTTGATTGGATCTGTATTAGGAAGTTTCACTTTGGAAATAGACTGAAGTAGGGAGGGTGTGAGGGCAAGGAGTCTCAGGGAGGTTTATATGCAGAGTCTATTGTAAATCTCATGAAAATGCAGATATTGTTATTTCTGTTAAATGAATGAGGAAATTGAGATCTAAAGGAATCAGGTCATTTTCTCTCCAAGGGTATGAGCAAGAAAGTGGTGGAACAGGGATTTGGCCTCATGCCTCTTAGCCCAGCTGCTTTGATCTCATCTTTGCTGCCATTCCTCTGGAGAAGTTATTCGTCATTAGGTAAGAAATGTGGAAAAGAAGAGCCATCTGTACCCCAATGTTTATAGCAGCAATGGCCACGGTCGCCAAACTGTGGAAAGAACCAAGATGCCCTTCAACAGATGAATGGATAAGGAAGATGTGGTCCATATACACTATGGAGTATTATGCCTCCATCAGAAAGGATGAATATCCAACTTTTGTAGCAACATGGACGGGACTGGAAGAGATTATGCTGAGTGAAATCAGTCAAGCAGAGAGAGTCAATTATCATATGGTTTCACTTATTTGTGGAGCATAACAAATAACATGGAGGACATGGGGAAATGGAGAGGAGAAGGGAGTTGAGGGAAATTGGAAGGGGAGGTGAACCATGAGAGACTATGGACTCTGAAAAACAACCTGAGTGTCTTGAAGGGGTGGGAGTTGGGAGGTTGGGGGAGCCAGGTGGTGGGTATTATAGAGGGCACGGATTGCATGGAGCACTGGGTGTGGTGCAAAACCAATGAATACTGTTACGCTGAAAACAAATTTAAAAAAAATATATCATAGTCTTGAAAAAAAAAAAAAAAAGAAATGTGGATGGAAGGAATTGAAGGCAGGACAATGAGCATAAACCAGTGCTCAGTTAAGTACAAAAGTATGTGTTACTGACTAGTTGTGGGATAGTGTTCAGAGAGTTTTGGGCCCGGATATGAGAAGATCTGCATTCTTATTCTATCTGTGATCTTAACTAGGTGGGTGATTGTGGGAAGTCAGTGAAGCATTTGGGGATTCTAACTCTCTCTCTTTAGAGTGAGGAGGTTGGTCAAGCTAATTTCTAGGGTCTCTTCCAGACTTAAGAGCCTGTCGTTCTTCATAAATATCACTGTGGGCTGGAGTGTTTGGAGAGAGTGTCACAGAGGATGTGAGGTTATTAGCTATCATTTCCATTTCAATTTAAGATGTGATGAATGTCTTTTCTGTCTGTTTCTTTGGCATTATATATGTGCTTTCAATATAGAACATTCCACATTAAATTGTAATTGCTTACAGGGGTGCTGTTAAAAATATTTAATGGCCACTTTGGCATAGATACTTTTTTTTTTTTAAAAGATTTTATTTATTTATTTGAGAGAGAGAGACAGTGAGAGAGAGCATGAGCGAGGAGAAGGTCAGAGAGCGAAGCAGACTCCCCATGGAGCTGGGAGCCTGATGCGGGACTCGATCCCGGGACTCCAGGATCACGCCCTGAGCCGAAGGCAGTCGTCCAACCAACTGAGCCACCCAGGCGTCCCAAAAATTGGCATAGATACTTATATAATAGGAGGAACCCAGTTATAAACAGGTAGAAGGATCATTTGGTGCACACTAGCCAACTATCAGTTCCGATTGCTTGCATGTCTTACTCTCCTCTGGACCAAGAGTAAGTCAAGGCAGGAACTGTATCTTTCTAATTTTGGATCCCCCATTGTAAGGCAGTGTTTGTTTCATAGTAGATGGCTAATCAATATTTGTTAGATGAACAATTTCCAGTGTCTCCTCGGTGTTTGACAGACTCACATGTTGAATGCGTGTAGCTGTGTTGCATGAGCTCGTAACGAGAGGGAAAGGATGCTCAAACAGCTTTGCTTTTAGAAGAAAGCTGACAACCCTGAGGACAAGCAGTTGCAGAAGTACCTAAGATACCAGACACTCATTAATTTCCAATGATTGTTTATACATTCTCTCTAGAGTCAATTATGTCATAAAACTGGAAGTAATTTTATTTTTTTCAAAAAACTATTTCAAGGGCAAAAACCTCATTACTTCTTCACACTCACTTTATAAGCTATGGCATTTTCTAGTTACAGTAAAAAAAAATTGTCAATGTAAGTTTAAGTCTTATCAGCATCTCAGGGCTCTTCTTTCTTAATCTCTTCCTGACAGAAAGAGATTTCTGTCCTTTCCCTTATCATCTAATCATGTTAAACTTCGATTGTGTCTTCCATAAGCCCAGGATGGCTGACTCATCATTTTGAATTCGTCTTGCAAGCAGCTGTAAGAATTAAGTGTGTTCGTGCGCGAGCACGCACACACACACACACACACACACACACACACACATACACACACACACATACACACACACACACTCACACAACAATAACCTTGGTCAAGACATGTTGGTTAAAACTCCTCTTATTTGTATCATGAATTGTACAATCTCTAGTTCTTTTTGTTGCTAGAATATCCTAACTATAGCATTGGTGCCTGGATCAGGCTTGTAGAATAGCTGTATTGAGGACATGGAGCTCCAAACAAATGTTTTAAAAATGTGTTTCCTCAAAGCTGTATGACTCCAGGTGATTTCTTTCTTCTGGTTTTTAATCCTGTGGAACGAGGTTACTTTGTCCATTTCTCTTCTGTATTACAATATTTAGATTGCCTCTACTGTAAACACTGGTTAGTTTTTAATGGGATTTGAAATCCTCCTGTTGTACATTTTCGTATTGCTTATAGATTTTTCTCCAAATAGATTCAGTTCTTCCATGTTTGGAATTAATATCATGTTTGTGAGCTGAAACAGGATGATGGATGTGTGACATGTGAAACAGAAGAATACAGGGATATAAGTAAGAGTATGGGCTCTGAAATCCTCAGTCTGAATTTAAATCCTGGTTTTGCCCTCTTTTTCCCAAAAGATTGTACATCCTTGATCAAATTTCTTTATCTGAGACTTGGTATTCTGATATTTAAAGTGAGGTGGTAATGATACCTAGGTTATGGAGTTCTTATAAAACACTAAGGATTTGGCGGGGGGGTGGGAGGTTGGGGTACCAGGTGGTGGGTATTATAGAGGGCACAGCTTGCATGGAGCACTGGGTGTGGTGAAAAAATAATGAATACTGTTTTTCTGAAAATAAATAAATTGGGAAAAAAAAACCACTAAGGATTTGGAGCGCAGTCAGCGAAAAATAAATGTTAGCTTGGAAAGCAAAAATATAATGGAACTCCAAAGCCCCTATATATACAAATAATATATAGTGAGAAATCATGGCTAGCTATTTCATATTTCACTTCTTAAATGAATTTCGTTATTTGACATTGACTGATTGATTCATTCCCATAGTTTATTGTTATGCATAGTGTACTGTGAATACTTGAATACAAATGTAACTTTAGTAGTTAAATTTGATTACTGCCTGCCTCTATCCAGTTCAGTTTTGGAGTTACTCTTCTTCTACTATTTAAATAGTAATGTCTTGGGGCACCTGAGTGGCCTAGTGGGTTGTGTCTGCCTTCAGCTGGGGTAGTGATCCTGGGGTCCTGGGATTGAACCCCATGTCATTCTGTCAGGCTCCCTGCTTACCAGGAAGTCTTCCCTCTGCATCCACCTCCACTCATGCTCTCTTTCTCTCAAATAAATAAATAAATAAATAAATAAAATCTTTAAAAAAATAGCAATGTCTTGAATCCTTCCAACTGTAATGAGATATCCAACATCTTTTCCATTAAAAATTTTCTATGGCTTCTCTTGCTTCTAATTCTTTTTCTTGAGTTGTTGGCTACTCATATCTTGTCCTCTATCCCTGATATTTTCTCTTAAGTCAACCTCAAAGGACTACCATCCTTTTCCTTCTTTTCCTGAAAACACTACTTACAGAGCCATTTACATGTGTTAGAACTTTTGTTTCTGGAGGATTTCCTATATCTTGGAATAGGGTGCTGGATGAACTAAAACTGAATATTTTATATTTTTCTTCCCTCACTCCAGGAAACTTACACTGTTCCTAAATCTCCTATCCCTTTGCCTTGGGCTACTCCAGGCTCTCCAAAAAGCTCACTATTCATTAATTTCCTTCTCATACAGACCCCAGAACTCAAAGTTTCTCCAAGTCTATTAGGCAGAACAGTTCAGTTCTATGTCTGTCTTAGTCCATTTTGGCCATTGTCCTGAGGGCTTTATTTTTCTAAATAAGCCTTTTCTCCTTAAGAGGAAGTCTGCTGATAGCTTTAAAATAATATTCCCTCACCACCCTTAACTCAGAAGATAAGTAAGCTACAACTTTTGGTAATTCTCCACAGTTTATTCTTTTTTTTTCTTTTATTTAAAGATTTTATTTATTTATTTGACAGAGCAAGATCATAAGTAGGCAGAGAGGCAGGCAGAGAGAGAGAGGAGGAAGCAGGCTCCCCGCCAAGCAGAGAGCCCAATGCGGGACTCGATCCCAGGACCCTGAGATCATGACCTGAGCCGAAGGTAGCGGCTTAACCCACTGAGCCACCCAGGCGCCCTCCACAGTTTATTCATAATAGAGTGATAATTTAAAATTCTGAGTCAGTTCCCTTCAGTTCTTGGGAAAATTTTGCCTGGCTTCCAAACTCATTCAGAGTAAGTCAAGGTCTTTGCATTGTTACTAGGCCGTAAAACCTGCCTGACCATCTCTCTGGCTTCACGTTGTTTTACTCTGCTCCTCTGTCATTTCTCTCCAACAGTATTGGCTTCTAAATCTATCAGACAAAATTCATCAAGCAATTTCTACCTCAGGGCCTTTGTACTTGCTATTCCTTCTACCTGGAAAGTTGTGCAGCGGGAAACTCTCCTGAGAGAGACAACACTATGTATAAAGACATAAAGAATATGGTGCTTTTAGGAACCATAAGCCTTTTCAGCAACCTCTTTGACCTTTGCCACAGCAACTTCTTGCTAAACATGTCTCCAAAGGCAAGGGAAACAAAAGCAAAAATGAACTAATGGGACCTCTTCTGCCCAGCTTCTGCACAGCAAAGGAAACAGTCAACAAAACTAAAAGGCAACCTACAGAATGGGAGAGGTATTTGCAAATAACATCAGAAAAGGCAATCTAAAATCTATAAAGAACTTATGAAACTCACACCCAAAAAACAAATAATCCAGTTAAGAAATGTGTAGAAGACATGGACAAATATTTCTCCAAAGAAGACATACAAATAGCCAACAGACACATGAAAAAATGCTCCACATCACTTGGCTTCAGGAAATACAAATCAAAACCACAACAAGATACCACCTCACACCAATCAGAATGGCTAAAATTAACAAGACAGGAAACAACGAATGTTGGCTAGGATGCACTGTTGACAGGAATGCAAGCTGTTGCAGCCACTCCAGAAAATGGTATGGAGTTTCCTCAAGAAGTTAAAAATAGAGCTACCTTGCAACCCAGCAATTGCACCAATAGGTATTTACCCAAAGATACAAATGTAGTGATCCAAAGGGGCACCTGCACCCCAATGTTCATAGCAGCAATGTCCATGATAGCCAAACTTGGAAAGAGCCAAGATATCCATTGACAGATGAATGGACAGGGAAGATGTGGTATATAAATACAACAGAATATTACTCAGCCATTAAAAAGGATGAATACCTACAATTTACATTGATGTGGATAGAACTGGAGGGCATTATACTGAGCGTGACAAGTCAATCAGAGAAAGACAATTATATGGTTTCACTCATATATGGAATATAAGAAACAGAGCAGATGAGTATACGGGAATGGAGGGAAAACAGAAGGAGAAGTCCTTGGAGAGGGAGAAAACCCATGGGAGACTCTTAACTATGGGAAACAAACTGAGGGTTGCTGGAGGGGAGGTCGGTGGGAAGATGGGGTAATTAGGTGTTAGGCATGGAGGAGGGCATGTGAATGTGATGAGCACTGGATGTTTATGAAACTGATAAATTATTCAACAGTCTATCTGAAACTAATGATGGACTATAAGTTGGCTAATTGAATTTAAATAAAAACAAACAAAAAAACCCAAAACCTAAAACTTTTAGTATGCCCAGACTTTAAATTCTGTATTTGTATGCAGGGCAACATTTTCCCAAGTATGGGCTACAACACTGGTGTATTGCTGCAGATTTGTGGATAAGCTAATGAAGTTTCAGCATCCCTCAGTTGCTTGAACTCCTTTTCTGAGGACCTGGAGGAGTCCTTATCAATGTATTTAGAAGGCTATATGGTTTTCTGAAATTGGTAAAAGTAAGATATTTGAACACAGTTGGTTAGATCAGTGGTTTATTTTCATTTTGACTCAGATTTATCACACTTCTCCATTGAGTCGTGTGGGAATGGTTGCAGGGAATTTGGGGATCTGATGCCAGGGAAGATGGACTGGGAGATTCTTTTATTTGACTTTAGTAATATTATGTGATTCACAGTCACTTCTCTGTATAGTTGAGTTTTTGCTAGCTCTTTCTGAATGATGTCCGGGAATGCTACAATCCACTGCACCAATTCACTGAGCATCAAGACATGAAAATTGAGGGTCATGCTGTGATGTGAATGTGCCCTTTGGTGCCCGACACTAGCAAGAAGGTAGTGAAGATGATCACATGAGAAATGATCAGAACCAGAAATTAGTCTTTCAGCTTATATACAAAAAAACCTGTCATTTTTCCAAATTTGAAAACAATCCTACCAACCTATGTGCATTTCCTACTAGCTGCAACAATCTCCCTAAACTGCATTTTCCTTTTTTTTTTGCTTTCTCAATTCATGGTCCTGTGCTGCTGATGCTGGCAGGCTGGGTCCCAGGACCCAGAGTGGGTCCTGTAGGACCAGCCAACAGGGTTCTCTGGATTCATGTGGGATAGAAATCACACACAAGACAGCAAAAGGTGAAAGCAGAGTTTACTGAAGGTATAGAGAGCATTCAGGTCCAGACAGAGTGTTTGGGAGACTCAGGAAGGAAAGTGTTTAGGGTTTGGGGTTTTCTGACTGAGGATTATGGTCTGGTGCATGTGTACTCTTAGCCATCCAGGAACCTACTAGAACAAAAACAAGGGCCTGGGCATTATTCCTGAGAGCCAGGAGGTCTGGGCATAGAGACATCTAGCTCAAGTGGTCTGGAATATGATCAATATGATCCAGTCATTCTCACCTGGTCCTTCCTTAGATATTATCTATCCTAAAGAAATCACTAACTCCTTGTCCGTTACACGGAAGAATACACTATTTGCATTTTGAGGAATGTGTAAAGTGGGGGTGCAGGTCCTAGCAAGAATAGAAGCAGAAAAAGGAACAAAAGGCAGGTTTTACGGAACCCTTCAGTTTCCCGAGCTCACTGCTGAGCATGAACCTGTGCAGATGACACAGTAGTGAGTGACATTACAAATTCTTGCCATCTAATAAGATATAAAATAGCCCATCACTCTTACTCAGCTGTCTATTCATCCATCTTTGATGAACTTATGAAGTTTCCTCATAAAATTATTTTGAAATTTCTTCCTTAATCTCATTGAGATATTAACCCATACCCGCATAAAATTCAGCAATTGATCCATGAATATAGTTACCAACCATTCCTGTTTGCCCTGGACCAAGAGTTTTCCTGAGAAATGGAAAATTCAGGGCTAAAATGGGAAAAGTCCTGGCTAAGCTGAGATGAGGTGGTTGCTTATGTTTTCCTGTTTTGTTTCCTTATGTTTCCTATTTATCAAGAATAACAACGCAATGACAGCTTATGGGACTTTATCTTCTTTCTGCCATAAAATTATTCTTTGTTTTTCCCATCTGCCGATAATTTATTCCCACATGAAAAAGATTAATTTTCCTTCTTTATAAATATGATCTCTAAAGCCATGTCCTGATTTATTGGCCCTTCTATTTGGAATCTTGCTTTTTTCAGTTGACATCTCCTTTTTGTCATTTTAAATGTCTCCCTTTCACCAAGTCTCCGCCCTCCATCTACAATGACTTCCTTTGGCCTTTTTTTTTTTTTTTCTTACACCATCATTCTATCTCTCTCCTTCCTTCTTACAACAGATTTCTTGAGATTAGGCTAGGATATCTGTCTGAATCCTTCATTACTTCTCTTGCTTTTGTCCTTAGCATTTCATAAAACAGTTCTCTTAGGATTCTCTTAACAATCCTCTTAACTGCCAAGTGCTTCAACAAAGAGTCTTTGTGATTTTTTCATCTTTTCACTCCTTTGGAATCTCTGTTACATTTTCCCTTGTTGATTTCCTTGAAATACTTTTCTGTCTTGGCTTCTTCACATTACCCCACCCTAAAACTCCCTTTAGTTCTGATTGTTTCCTTTTGTTGCCTCTACTGATTTCTTTTTTTCATTCTATCCCCTAAAAGTTGGTGTTTATCAGTGTGTTCTCTTTAATCTTCTATGTGTACATTCTACTCACTGGCATTTTACCTATTTTCGTACTTTTAATGATTATTTTGAAGATGGTTCCAAACCCTGCCTCTTTATGCCCAGACCCTCCTTGAGACTGCAATGTCTATTCCTAGCTCCGCCTTATATATCTTCTACCAGAAATCCTTCTGAGCTCTAACCTTGGCAAGTCTGAATAGAAGATTAGGATATATATATTTTTTTACTTCACACAAAAAAGCCCTTATTTCTAAGTCCTCTGTTTCTCTTATTAATATGTCTTTTTTTGTGTGTGGTTTTTTTGTTTGTTTGTTTGTTTGTTTTTTAAGAGAGGGATGAGGGGAGGATTCAGAGGTAGAGGCAGAGAGAGAATCTTAAGGAGGTTTTATGCCCAGCAAGGAGCTGTATGCGGAGCTGTATCTTACAACCCTGAGATCATGACCTGAGCTGAAATTAAGAGCCAGATGCTTAACCGATTGAGCCACCCAGGCAACCCAGTATCTTTGTTTTTATGGTCATTTGTGCTCAAAACCTTGAGATTGCATTTCTCCATCCTAAAGAGCCCCTTTCTACTAGTACAAATTTAATCAGTTGTCAAACCATGTGCAGTCTGACTCAGATTCAGTTTCTTGCTTTAAAAAAAAAAAAAAAATCCAGTCCTCCTGCCACCATCACCCTAGGTTAGGTCCTCATGACATTAAATTATTTCTCATCCCCTTGCCTGTATTCCCATTTCTCATGTTTCACCCCCAATTTGCTCTGCACTCTGCTTCCTTAGACTGACTTTAGGGCTTCTCTAAAATATGACCGACAGCTACTTTTTTAAACCCTTATTCCGAGTCATTCCCTGAACACAACTGTGCTCCTTTCCAAGTGAACTTCTAGTTATTACTTAAATATCTTCTATGATCAATCACTGTATTGCCTTGTGCCCTTGCTTGTTTTTACCTACAGTGACACTACCCATTGTAGGCTTTTAAAATTTATGTTTGTGCTTCCTCTTCCAAATCCTTCAACATTTTTGGTCTTTTGATCATTTACCTCTATTACTTTCTTTTGTTATCTTCTTTTAGTATGAACCATTTATAATGTCTTCATGAAATTAAAATTCTGAGATGGCAGAGGCTGTCAGACATTTTCATATGCTCTTTATAGTGACCTGTGCCCATTTGATGCTCAGTCAATGCTGCGTGAGATGTAATGATTTATTTTAACTTTATATGTTTCAGACCTAAAGCACGATTTCAGAAGATCCTGAAATTGCACTGGTTTCTACTTGTTGATTAGAAGGGCGAAAGCATAGCTGAAGCATAGTCACCAGGTGGCACTGCTACAGAGCTGTTCTGAACCTGCTGCATTCTCTGATGTAATCTGGATAGAAATGATTTACTAGGACATTTTCTGCCCCAATCTACACAAAATCACAGAAAATCATAGCTATTAGCTTTGGAAGGGTCATGAAGACCCTTCTGTCCTACAGTCCAGTTGTAAAGATGAGGAAACTGAGATGCAGATATATATATATATAGAGAGAGAGAGACAGAGACAGAGAGAGAGATAGAAAGGATTTTCAAGGTTATTTATTTATTTTTTTTTAACAGAAAGAAAATGAAATCATGACCAAGAAGATGTATTAGTTGGAACACTTTTGACTGTCTCATAAATTCAACAGAAATTGGTTTTTAAAATTAAAAAGAGAGGAGGGTGATTTTTTAGCCCAGGTATCCAAAGAGTCCAGGGATAAGCCTAGCTTCAGGCAAGGCTGGATCCAGGGTTACATTCTCTAGCTTTTTATTTTGCTTTCTGCTGTGTAGCTTTATTTCAGCTTTTGCATTTCCCAGCCACTCTTGTCTTATGCTATTTTTTGGTAAGTGTATCTGCAAAGAACATAATTTTCTTGTCTTATGCTATTTTTTGGTAGGTGTATCTGCAAAGAACATAATTTTCTTTTCTGACAGTTTCAATAAGAACCCTGGAATTGAGTCTCAATAGGCAGACCTGGGTCATGTTCCAGCTGGAGCAAAAGGAGGAGTTGTCCCCCTTCATCTCTCTGAGGAATGAGGTTGGTTTGAGGAAAGGTTGACATATATATTTTTTTGTGAATAATTTTTCAGTCCAGGACAGTGCCCAGCGAAGGCAGTGACTAGGGACTGAAATCTAGCCTGGGTTCCACTTGCCAAAGTATGATACATTGGGACTGCATCTGCTTAGATGGGACACTTTTTCTACTTTCCCCAGAACACTGTATTCAGAAGAATGAATGAAAGCTGAGTAGATCCAAACAAAAATATACACTCTGGTGACTGTTTAAAAAAATTAAGGGGGTGGGGGCGCCGGGGTGGCTCAGTGGGTTAAGCCTCTGCCTTCAGCTCAGGTCATGATCTCAGGATCCTGGGATTGAGCCCCGCATCGGGCTCTCTGCTTAGCGAGGAGCCTGCTTCCTTCTCTCTCTCTGTCTGCCTGCCTCTCTGCCTGCTTCTGATCTCTATCTGTCAAATAGATAAAGTCTTAAAAAAAATCAAGGGGCTGTTGGGTGACTCAGTTGGTTGAACATTCAACTTTTGGTTTCAGCTCAGGTTGTGTCTTGTGGTTGTGGGATCAAGACCCATGCTGAACTCTGTGCTTAGTGCAGAGGCTGCTTCAGATTCTCTCTCCTGTCCCTCCATCTCACACACTCTCTTAAATAAATAAAATCTTATAAAAAATTATGGTTAAATTAGACTTTCCTTCCTTCCTTCCTTCCCTTCCTTCCTTCCTCCCTTCCTTCCTTCAAGATTTATTTAATTATTTGAGAGAGAGAGGATGGAGGGTAGCAGCAGAAGGAGATGGAGAAAGAGAATCCCAAGCAGACTCCCTGCCAAGTGCAGAGACTGACACAAGGCCTGATCCCACTACCCAGAGACCGTGGGAGACCACAACCCATGCCCAAACCAAGAGTCAGATGCTTAACCGACTGAGTCATCCAGGCACCTCTACTTCTCTCTGTTTCTAAATGGAAGGCAATATTGTATTATACAAAACGTGTGATGATTTAGAGCCAGAATACCAAGTTGGAATCTTGGTTCTGCTGCATATCACTGTGTGAATTTGGGAAGAGTTTTAATATTTCTCAGCTTCAGTTTACTTATATATAATAATCATATTTCAGGAAGGTTGGAGGATTAAGTGAAGCATAAAAGCCCATCATAGAGCCTGGGATATAGTAGCAGCTCAATTAATGTCAATTAATTGTGGCAGTTTTAAAATATGAGCCCCAAATTCTATAAACTCTTCTCAGAGAGGGATAGTGTCTATGTTCCCCTCTCTCGAGTTGGGGAATACTTGTGACTTCATCAACCAGTAGAATATGGAAAAGTGACACCATGTGACCTCTGAGACCTGGCCATAAAATGTTGCATAGCTTCCTCGGGAATACAGCTTGAAATGCTTCTCAGAAGTTCCTGCTTTAGACATTCCCTCTTTGAATAAAGCCATCATGTTGTGAGAAGCTCAAGCCACACAGAGAGACAGACTTCCCTGTAACCTCTCAGTGGGAGAAGTGCCAAAGAATTTTAAAATGCCATATGTTATGGTATGCAGTATGATGAGTGTGATTTTCTTACAAATACTTATTTCCTTGATTATTATAAGAATGTTTATAACTGTAATGGTTAAATTTGGCTAGGCTGTGGTGCCCAGTTGTTTAGTTAAACACCAGTCTAGATGTTTCTGTGAAAGTAGTTTTCAGAAAGGCCAAAGACTGAGTTGAATTTGAACTCAGGATATCGGCTCTTATCTGAATTTCCCGCTGGTCTGGTTTATGGGTTTCAGGATTGTTAGCCCCCACAAATGTATGATCTAATTCCTTAAAATAAATCCTTCTTCCCCACCCTCTACATATATATTATTATATCTATCACTCTTTTTTCTGGAGAACCTTGACTAATACAATAACTAAATATAGGAATATCAAGACAGACTTTTTTTTTAAAAATTTTATTTATTTCACACACACACACACACACACACACACACACAGAATGAGTGCAGCAGGCGGAGTGGTGGGCAACGGGAGAGGGAGAAGCAGGACTCAATCCCAGGACTCTGAAATCATGACCTGAGCTGAAGGCAGACGCTTAACCGACCGAGTCACCCAGGCGCCCAAGACAGACATCTTTTTAATATAGGATAATTTCATTTCCATCATTAGATGATTTATGTACTTGATATCTGAACTCACATTTTAGAATTTAGAGAGTACTTATGCGGTTCTTTAATTTTTCTACATATGTTAAACTTTGCAGCCCTGATAAAAATTTTAGCCTTGTGTCTCATAATGCTAATCTTATATCTCCTAAATTCCTGTTGTATCGAGTTCAGCTCAGTAAACCTCTGGGGATTATTCTTTAACAGTCTGTGAACAAGTTTTTCGTGAGGAGAATAAAACCAACATTGTGAGGACTGTGTGCCTCCTTAAGCACATTCTTAACTGACATTTTTTGTTTCACTGTCTCATTGACTCATTATGTAAATGTCATTATTGGGCAATTAGTATTTGCAAGTAGGTGTGGGATAATAGTTTCCCTTATTGACATAGAGATTTGTGATCTGATGATTGGAGATGTTAGGTGACTCATTTACAAGTGTTCTCTTGGGGGAGTATATCAAAGATGCAGCTTCATGATTTAATGAATTGACTCAAATTATCTATCCTTTTCCTATTTCTTAGCGACCTTTATGCATTCTGTGCCTAGCTGTCTCTGTTTCTCTCATCTGAGCCTTGCTGATGGAATCAACATCATCTTTTTTCCAAATTTATATGTAACCCTGTTAAAAATTTCTTCATTTTGTTAAATTATACTGAACTTTTAAGAGGAGAAGCATGTGGTATAATGCAAAAATTAAGAATCAAAAGACTTAGATTCTGGTGCCAGGTTTTGGCTGTTTAAATTGAGAGGTGTCCCTACACATACATCCTCACAGCCTCAGTTTTTATCCAAAATGACAAGTTTGAAGATTTGGATTCCATTACTTGGTAACTACTAAATTTTACTTGGAACTGTTTCTGAAGAAATCCTTTTGCCAAGCTTCTACAGAGAGCTATTGCTAAGGTGTTGCTAAAGGGAAACAGCTGAGATGTGTCTAATTTATAATTTATTAATTACAACCAGCTGCAGGGAAGGGAAAGCAGCTCTTAGCTGGTGGGGTGGGATGAAAGAATGAATTTTTAGACAGTAAAAGATGATAATATATATCCTCTAGGCTGAGGGGTGACTGCGCGGTTGATCCTGAGCTAGAAGAGAGACTGTAACAAAAACATAAACTCTTGTTAGCAAAGAAGATGAAAGATCTCTTTTAGGACTTTTAGGCAACTAAACAATCAGGTGGAATCTCAATAATACTGCAAGAAATTCTCCTGTTCTGATGAAAAAGGCCAAAAGGATTTGGTGGCTAAAAGATTAGGTTTATCAACTAAAGGAAGACAGTTCTAGAAACAGTGCAGATGCAGGTAAATCTGCCTAGGATTTTTATTTTTTTTTAAAAGATTTTATTTATTTATTTGACAGGGAGAGATCACAAGTAGGCAGAGAGGCAGGCAGAGAGAGAGAGGGAAGCAGGCTCCCTGCCGAGCAGAGAGCCCGATGCGGGACTAAATCCCAGGACTCTGAGATCATGACCTGAGCCGAAGGCAGCAGCTTAACCCACTGAGCCACTCAGGCGCCCCTTGCCTAGGATTTTTAGAATAAAGGGTTTCAGAACTGCTTCAGATAAAGATGGAAAAACCCTTTACCTTGTATCCCCATTATGATAAGGCCTTGCCAATTTTTTTTCTCTAGTATCATTTCTGAACAAGTGCACCTGAGCCCTTTCAGAATATCTGGTCCATTGCCTACTTAAGACTTATCTTTTGGTTTCATCTCTTATTGGCTGTATTGCTTGCCCAGTGGGCATCTGCATGATTCTAACTGATCTGGAGTCCTGCATGGGGCAGTCCAGTTTCCTGATAGGGACAGTCCATACTAGTTAAAATCCAGTTATACCCAGCTGTCTGTTGGAAGCAGAAAATTCCCTTAGCCAGGTAGCTGGGAAGACACTTACAGTAATCCACAATAAAAAATTGCAAAGCTGGGGCACCTGTGTGGCTCAGTCGGTTAAGCCTCTGCCTTTGGCTCAGGTCGTGATCTCAGGGTTCTGGGATTGAGCCCTGCATCGGGCTCTCTGCTCAGCAGGGAGCCTGCTTCCTCATCTCTCTCTGCCTGCCTCTCTGCCTACTTGTGATCTCTATCTGTCAAATAAATAAATAAATAAAATTTTAAAAAAATTGCAAAGCTTGCTCTAACCAGCAAATTCTCATTGAGAATATGAGATTTCTTTTTAGATGTCATGATGAACAGAGCCTATGAAGTGCTGGGCTCTTATTATGTATTGGTGTATTCTCACAACAACTTTGCAAGTATTTATTGCTATACCCAGTTGACAAAAAGAAACTAAAGTTCAGAGAGTTTAGGATGTCAGAGTTACAGATAATGAAATGTGTTAGTATTCAAACCTAGCATGGCTATCTCTTTCCCTGCTTTGCTAAGCCTGTATGATGCTGAATGTGCCACTCAGCTTTCCATGTCATTTTACAATAACTAAATTAAAAATTGTACTACTTGGTCTCTAAGGTTTCTTTACCGAAAGGTATTTACTATGGGCTAGAATTTGTAAGGCTAAAGATTTGATAGAATAAAAAAGGTAGAAATAAAAGATCAAGTACTTGGCTAAAAGAATGACTTTTTTTGTTTGTTAAATAGAAAATCACTTCATGCCTCTGAGACATTTGGAGATATTCTCCAAAGTTTTTAAGTTTCAATGTGTTTAATGAACAAACTGCACCTCTCTTCCCCCATTCCATATCATCAACTGTGAAGGGAGCTCATTTATTTTAATCTCTAGGTTTCTGGAAGAATCACTTAATTTCTGATTCTGACAAACAGCATGAAACTGTTCAAATAACTGTCTCTAAAATGATAATTTTTATATTCATGGTACCTTTTGAGTATTACTGACATATTCTCATGTGATGACTTGGATTGACAACACGGAAAATCTGTTTTCCCTCCTGATTTGCTCTTTGTGGTAGACTAGGTTCCAAATGGATATGTTTACTTGAGTTTTGAAAGGTACTATTGAAATGATGTGAGAAAAATCACATTTTAAGAACTCTGTTACCAGATTACTTTAAATTTCTCCCAATGTGTTAATAAAATGCAGAGCTGGAACTAGGCATTTTTGTGCTAGAGGCAATTTTTCTCTAGCGGTTTCTTTTCCCTCTGCTTTTGCTTTATGGACTGTCAGATCATGGAGTCTTCCTTGGAATCCTCAGTAAAGCTCTTTTGAAATAGGGATTATTTCTTGCTTATCCTTACATAAGCCAGTAAAGTGGCCATCTCTATTGCGTAAGGGACCTTAATTTTTATAATCTTGTTAGCTTATAATTGCCATGGGCAGGTACTTTCCTAGGCATTTATCATTAATCATCATAATCCTATCAGGCAGGAGCTATTGTTATCCTCATTTTAAGAAAAGGAGTCTAAGAATCAGAGATGTTGAGGACTTGCTGGATTTTCTGTAGCTTAGAGAGTAGTAGAGCTGGGATTTGAACCAGGCCTTTCCAGTCCAAGGTCCAGGTGCTTGACTTCTGTGCTGTGCTGTCACCCCTGGTCCTGGAGTCCCCTGTATTTCTTCACAGATCTGTTGAACTGTCTTCCTGAGACTTGCAAAAATAATTTTAATTTTTTAAATACTTAACTACAATTTTGCTTGAAAGTAATGATGCTATCTTCTTAGTTTCTCTATCTCTTTCTATGGACAAACTGAAAGAGTTTTTAGTATTCGGAATTGATTTTAGGGTTTTATAAATGTTTTGCTTGAGCTTTATACACTGTGTTTTTGACCTGAGTATTTTGTCTTCCATGAATATTTCTTATATGTTGGTACATGACTCAATGTACAGGAAAATATAGTTACTAAATTGAAAAATAATACAGCATAAAACATAATGAGTCAGTTTAGGTCTTTTTTTTTTCCAATCAAAAGCTTACAAAATTTTAGCTATTTCTTTAAAAAATATTCATATTACAAGGAGAGTGAAGGAGTTGTTAAATAAAATATGAAGTCAGAAGTTATTAACATTGGCTTATCATCTAAATTTTCCTTTTGATTTATTATGTGGGATAGAATAAATTTTCTTCTGCGCCCTATACTCCTCTAATTCTCCCCTTCTTCCTCTTACTCCTTCTAGTTATTATTTCAATGTCTGAAAATTAGCCATGACATATTTTTTGTTTTATTGAGATTTAAATGACAAATAACATTGTATTAGTTAAAGCTGTGCAACATGATTTGATACATATATATATTGCAGAATGATTACCATAACATGTTTAATTAAAATTTATCACCTCATATACCTACAGTTTTTTATTTTTGTGATGAGAACTTGTAAGAAATGTTCTTAGTGTAACCTAACCAAATGAGAGTTTGTCCACCTGATGGACAGTATAAAAACTGATACCGAGGTTTTGCAGTGAATAAAGGTAGGCTATTTGTTGGATGTGGCACCACCAGGAGAATGGGGAGCTAATGCTCTAAAATCCTGAACTCCCCAATGGTTTGCAAGTGAGGGTTTTAAAGGGCAAAAATTTAAGGCAGTGGTCTCCTGAGAGGGTAGACACCATTGACTGGAGACCCATGATTCATGCTAGTAGGTGCTCTGGTGCCACACATTATCTGGTTCCCCAGAGGTCCTTTCCATCTCAAGAAACTTGGAATCTGAAAAATATCATTATTCTTCATGTTAAAGATCTCATTAGGTACCTCTGGTGATCATATCTTTAAGGCAGTACTGATTACTTGTAAGCCAGTAAGGTTGCATTCCTACAGATTCCTTGGCTGGTCCAGCCATACCTGGGGGCAATATGACCTTTAGTGTTCATTTTTTCATCTGTATTGACAAGATAGATGCCAGCTTCATTAGCAATTTGCAAATATACTATATAGTAGTGTTTTTTTTTTTTTTACTGTACAGTGGTATTAACTATAGTTACATCCCCAGGACTTATTTTTCTTATAACTATAAATTTGTACCTTTTGACAATCTTCACCCATGTGCTCCCTGCCCCCACCCTCTTGGACAACCACCAATCTATTCTGTAGCCATGAGTTGGGTTTTTTTAAAGAGTCTATCTATAAGTGAGATCATACAGTTTTTGTCTTTCTCTGTCTGACTTATTTCATGTAACATAATGCTCTTAAGATCCAACCATGTGCCTGTAAATAGCAGAATTTTCTTGACAGCAGAAGCAATAACAGCAGCTAGTATTTGTTGAATGATCACTATAGGTCATATACTATGATAGATACTTTGTATATATTATTTAATTCATCACTCTACCAATGATGGTATCTATATTCACATTTGCAGAAACAGATACTCAGGCAGGAAGGTTGGTTAGCAGTTTTCATGGCTAAGTCATTGGGACAGAGTCCTGTCATTGGGTCCTGAAAAAGGACCCAGGTCTGTTCAGTGCTAAAGTTGGTGTTCTTAACCATTTTGCTCTTCATTAAGACTGTAATATTAATCTAAGAATACTGGAACATCCTAAAACTAACCATCTTCCTTCCTTGGAATCAAATATGCAGTTGGTAGTTCATTCCCTTGAAATTTGTTATGACCATATACCAAAGGATGGAAATATTTTAGTATGTTAGAAATACATTTTATTGAAGAGCTCATTAATATGGGAAAATAATAAGTATTCAAGTACTTGGAGTTAAAAACATTTTTTTTGAGATTTTAGCAAAGAAAAATAAGTAAAACATACACTTAGGGAGTTATACCAACATTTTTAATGTTTGGAAAACATTAAGTTGTGGATGGACTTATGTTTCCTCACTGCTGTTGTAAAAGAAGCCCATGGCCAGTACTGTTTGCAGTAGAGAGTTCTGTTTACTAATTTCGTAATGGATGAAGAACTCAGAGACTTTTACAACTGGAAGAGACTTTAGAAGTCATTCAGACAAATAGCTTGGAGTTTCCCGGAGAGATGCTTATCTCATTTTTTTCTTGAACACCTTCAGTTTTGGAATATGTTCTGCCTCCTGGGGCATCACATTTTATTTTAACAGCACTTGTTATTTCTTTCTTTCAATTGAGTCCAAATCTCTATCTGTAATTTCCACTCCATTGCTCCCTTTTCTATCCTTTACTAAATTACAGCCCAAATCTTCTCATTTTCTGGTTCCTATCCCCCTCTCCCCTCTTTTCTTTCTAGTTGTTACTTATGTAACATGATTCTGGGTACTTTTGTCATTATAATGATTTTCACAGTATATCCTTCATTTAAAAAAAAAATGTTCATTTTTAAATGTGTGGCTCCAAACCAAAGACAATGCTCAAAGAACTGTTAGCAAATTGCAGAATGAAACAGGGCTGTCATCTTTGATCCATATACCGTGTTTTATGTGAATAATATATATATTATATATATAATATATACAAAGATGAATGTGATAATTTCATGCAAACATGAAAAGTTCTGGGCATTAAAAATATATGTAAGGGATTTGGGACTGGAAAAAGAGAAAATTAGTGGCATCAGGAAATAAATTGTTGAGAAGTTTGAGAAGGAAGTGGCTGAGATGGAAGTTTTCCCTCGTATAACTACCTGAGTCTTAGGAAAATGTCTGTGAATGTGGTATCACTATTGACATCTCCTTGTGGAAAACTGAAGACATACAAAGAGTGTGAGTCACACTGATACCTTGGGACATAGAGAATTAATATTAATAAATCTGATTGTAGATACCTCATTTTTGTTGCATTTATAGCTGGTGCTTTAAGGAATATTGTTCTAATTTACATGCTTTTTACAACAGTGATTGTTGGTGCTGGCAAACATGCTCCACTAAGCCATTCTAAAGCCTGACAAGATATGAGGAAATTGGCAGAAGAATCAACAATTGCTTTCAGAAAGCTGACTAAAATGTTTTATGCCAGTTTTCTTTTCAAATTGTGACAAAATTCTGGAGCCAAATTCTGTTATTCTTTTGCGCATGGGGTAGTTTTGGTTTATATCATGGCGCCAACTTAGGTAACTTGCAAAGTCTACTATCCATTCTTCCAGAATATCTAAATTTGAAATAAGCCATTATTATTGGCTTCATGGAGACTAATGTTCTAGGATCCAGCAAAGTGCCTACCTCTGGTTCAATCAAATGGTCAACTAGAGTGAAGTCTGCTAAATAACACAATAGCTTAAGCATAATTAGTTCACCAGGAGACAATATGGGCTTCACCACTGAGGTTGTATCTACAAAGTGGTAGTGGCAGCAAGAATGCCCACCAGTGGCAATGACTTGCTTCACTGCATAATTTATCATCCTGAACCATCTAGGTTAAAGCAGAGCTGGCTCTGTGTTTGAGTTAGGTTTTATTTTCTCATGTTGCTTACAGGTTTATTTGGCTTAGGGGAAGATGCCCATCTTGGTAAGAAGCTGAAAGAGGACTCAAATTCTTGAAAGCAGATAATGGCTCTGATATTGAGACATTTTCATGTAAATTCATGTGTGTGTTGTGTGTATCTTCAGGGCATTGCCAGAAAGGCTGCAGGAGATGGTAAGAGACAATCTTGCAGATCTCCAGCCAGTAAGCTAAATCAGAAGAGTGGCCTCAGAAATGTGTATCTTAAATGACCAAGTTAATGGTATAAAACACGAATGATGACAATATAGTGTAAAAATTGGAAGGAAAAATGTTTGTGGATCATTTGTTCTGTGGTTATTGTTAGGTTTTGAAATCTGTATTTTTAGGTGGAAATAATGCAATGAAAAAAATCTTTACCAGATTAAATCTGGTAAATAATGCGATGAAAAAAATCTTTACCAGATTTCCAAACACACAAAAGCCAAGAGACTCACACAATAAACTCCCATATACTCATCCCTCAGCTTAATCACAATCAACATTTTGCCATTGTGTTTCATTTATTCATTTCCTTCTCTTCCATTTTCCAAAATATTTTATTTATTTTTTCCAAAATATTTTATTTCATTTTATTTTTTAAAACTTGTTAAAAAAGATTTTATTTATTTATTTGACAGACAGAGAGAGGGAACACAAGCAGGAGTGGGAGAGGGAGAAGCAGCCTTCTCACTGAGTAGGCATCCCGATGCACCATGCATGGCTAGATCCTGATGCGCGGCTGGGATCATGACCTGAGCTGAAGGCAGACGCTTAATGACTGAGCCACCCAGGTGCCCCTCAAAAATATTTTAAACACATATATCATCTGCACCTCTAATTAAGAGCTAGTTTCTAGAAATTTCAGAACACTGAGACAAAGGTTAATGCAAAGAAAAAAGAAATGGGTAAATATTGATAAATATTTGCATGCACCATTCCATTTGAAAAAAAATCAGATGTTCTTCTTTTTTTTTTTTTTTTTTTTTTTTAATGATCCAAAGTATCTAGCAGCAGAAAACTAATATTTTACTTTTTGGGAAAAGAAGATGAGATTACTACCATGCTCCCATGATGCATTCAGTTTAGAATTCCAGATGGGTTTTAAATCATATCATAAAATCTCCCAAACATAAAAATAATTCTCTATCTCTATAGGTGGTAATTATATGTTGAAGTTTTTTAAAAAAGCAACTCTACCATTGAATTTATTAAAGTCACAGAAAATAAAATCAACATACAGAAATCTGTTGCATATCTATATACAAATAATGCAGCAGCAGAAAGAGAAATCAAGAATTGATCCCGTCTGCAGTTGCACCAAAACCAGTAAGATACCCAGCAATAAACCTAACCAAAGAGGTAAAAGATCTGTACTCTGAAAGCTATACAACAGGTATGAAAGAAATCGAAGAGGACACAAAGAAATGGAAAAACATTTCATGCTCATGGACTGGAAGAACAAATACTATCAAAATGTCTATACTCCCCAAAGCAATTTACATAGTTAGTGGAATCCCTATCAAAAAATACCACTAGCATTTTTCACAGAGCTAGAACAAACAATCCTAAAATTTGATGGAACCACAAAAGACCCCAAATACTCAAAGTAATCTTAAAAAAATTTAAAAAAAAAGCCAGAGGTATCACGATTCTGGACTTCAAGCTTTCTTACAAACCTATAATCATCAAGACAGTATGGTACTGGCATAAAAACACGCACATAGATAATGGATCAGAATCGAGAACCCGGAAATGGACCCACAACTATATGGTCAACTGATCTTCCACAAAGCAGGAAAGAATATCCAAAGGAAAAGACAGTCTCTTCCACAAATGGTTCTAGGAAAACTGGACAGCAACATGCAAAAGAACGAAATTGGACCATTTTCTCACACCATACACAAAAAGAAATTCAAAGTGGATGAAAGACCTAAATGTGAAACAGGAAACCATCAAAATGCTAGAGGAGAACACAGGCAGCAACATCTTTGACCTTGGCTGTCAGCAACTTTTATTGGACACATCTCATGAGGCAAGGGAAACAAAACCAAAAATGGACTATTGGGACTTCATCAAGATACAAAGCTTCTACACAATGAAGGAAACAATCAATAAAACTAAAAGGCAACCTTTGGAATGGGAGAAGATATTTGCACATAAGATATCTGGTAAAGGGTTAGTATCCAAAATTTATAAGAAGTTATCAAACTCAACATCCAGAAAAACAAATCATCTAGTTAAGAAATTGGCAGAAGATATGAATAGACAGACTTCTATTCATACTTCTCCAGAGAAGACATACACAGGGTTAAGAGACACAGGAAAAAACACTCAACATCATCCATCATCAAGGAGATACAAATCAGAACCACAATGAGACATCACCTCACACCTGTCAGAACGGCTAAAATTAACAACTCAAGAAACAATATGTTGGTGAGGATGCAGAGAAAGAGGAACCCACTTGCACTGTTGGTGGGAATGCAAACTATTGCAGCCACTCTGGAAAACAGTATGGAACTTCCTGACAATGTTCAAGATAGAACTACCCTATGACCCAGCAATGCTACTAGATATTTACCCAAAGTATACAAAATACAGATCTGAAGGGGCATATGTGTCCCAGTGTTTATAGCAGCATTATCAACAATAACCAAATATGGAAAGAGCCCAAATGTCCATTGACTGATGAATGGATAAAGAAGAGGTGGTATATATATGTGTGTATATATGTGTATATATGTGTGTACACACACACACACAATGGGATCTTACTGAGCCATATAAAAGAATGAAATCTTGCCATTTGCAATGCCATGGATGAAACTAGAGTATATTATACTCAGCAAAATAAGTCAAAGACAAGTGCTATATGATTTCCCTCATATGTGGAATTTAAGAAACAAAACAGATGAACATAGGTGAATGGAATAAAGAATAAAACACCCAAAAGCACATACCCTCCCCAATGTCCATAACCCTACCCCCCTTCTCCCAACCCCCCTCCCCACAGCAACCCACAGTTTGTTTCGTGAGATTAAGAGTCACTGGGTGTGGTTAAAAAATAATGAATACTGTTTTTCTGAAAATAAATAAATTGGAAAAAAAAAGAATAAAATAAGATAAAACCAGAAAGCGAGGAAAATCACAAGAGACCGTTAACTTTAAAGAACAAACTGATGGTTACCAGATGGGAGGGGCTAAATGGGTGATGGGTATTAAAGAGGGCACTCGTGTTATATGTAAGTGATGAGTCACTAAATTCTACTCCTGAAACTAGTACTACACTATATGTTAACTAACTTGAATTTAAATAAAATCTGGGGAGAAAAAAGAAACTCTATTAGTCTTTTTCTTTGATTGTTACTTTTTATTGGAAAAACTGGTATGCCCAAATATAAGTTCTTCAGTTTATCTCAAAAAGTTATCCAAGGGGAAACAATTTGTAGATTTAATAAGTTCATGTTCTATTATAGGAATAATAAAAGTAACTATATGTATAAATACATGTATGTGCATATATGCACACAGTTATGTATGTGTATATATCTCTATATCTCAAGATGCACATATTTATACTGTTATATATTAAGAAGATACACAGAAACACAGACACACACACACACACACCTACAGTGTCTTCTTGAATGTAGCACTTTGCTTTGCTCTTGTTGACACGTTGTATGGTTAACATATCTAACAAGTTAAGGAATGGGGAAACTCTTGGACAACCTGCTTCTTTATTCCCAGCCCTGATTTCACCCCTGCATTCTTTTTCATTGTTTGCTATCTTGACTATCCTTGCCGTGGCACTTGTGACTTCATCTGCAGGCATTCTGTCTGGGAACATGATAAGTCCCTTCAAATGCATGCACTAACTGGAGTCCCCACTGAACTGGTTTTTGTCTAAGGATCATGTGTGGTGTTGGGAAAGAGTCAAACTTTGGCTAGAGACAGAGGGTAACAATGAGAATCCATAGTAAAGCAGATTTTTAATTATTTGCTGTGTGTTTGTAAGGTTTGCTGAATGAAACTCTGATTTAAATCGTATGTATGAAACATAGCCCTTGTAATTCTGAAATTCAATTAATCAATAATACTGAAGTTTCCAAAGCTCTCAAAGAAATTTTTGAAATTAAGGCACATGTGCAAGGGCCTTTGGTTAAAATACTGTGATTTTACACTTACTCTGAAATTCCCTGTAGCTTCTTATGATACAGAAGTTAATCTATAACACCTTTTCTTGTTCTGCTCCTACGCTTCTTTTCCTATGATTAATGGCTTTACAGGAGGAAAAATGTTTCATTTAAAATTACTTTCTGTAAATGGTAAAAAATATTAAATTTTATTTTGTAAATCATTCAGTTCCCACTCACCTTTATTTTTGCAAAATTATCTACTGTGCTGAAAAAGTCCCTAAAAAATCAAGTTAAAAAATTATAGTTATTTACTTATAGATTATGTGTGTAGTTTCATAAGGAATCCAGAAATGACAAAAGCATTTAACATTTTTCCCTTGTTTCTTCTAAAAAACAAATATAGCTTCTGAATTTTATGCATAAACCTTCAAAATTATCTAATAAAAAAGTGGACACTTTGGTGTAACACATAATGGCCACAAAACATGTAATATGGATAATCAACATTCTCTTTACTGAGTCTATGTGCATAAAACTCAGTTAATAATTCAGCAGTACAATGCTCTTCACTACCAGTGCAATTTAAAAGCAAAATTTTTGACTTATTATAGTTTAGTGATAACTACAGATTAGGGATAATACTTAATCATTAAAAAAAATCAATGTTTTTAAGCTGTGTCTGCATACAGAAAACTTTGATGTCTTCCCATTATGATTTGTGACCCAGATTCCTGTCTTCTCACTAGTGCTTATTTAATGATTATCCACTATATTCATCTCACCTTCCCTGTCTGCTCTATTCCTTTCATATTTCAGCTTTGAATGGTCTTCCTCCTTCTTGAATTCTTGTTGAAAGTTAATAATTTTGTTAAAAACATCAGTTACACACCCACCACTTATATATTATTAAATAGATAATTTATATCTATTTCATGTACAATTTATTCATTCACAACCTCAATATTGCCATTTGTGAAAAAACTAAACATTCATTATAAGAGAAATGTAAAATTTACATATACTGCTCTGTGATTTTACAGGGCAACCTATCATTTAATATTTCCAGTTTGGACTGATTTTTAACACTTGGACAATGCAGCTTAAATCTCATAACCCAATTTAAGCATAGTGAGTGCATAATTCACAATGAGTGCAATATTACAAATTCAGTAATTGCTGAGTATTATAGAGTAATGAGTTATAAGCAATCAATTAGAACCATTTAACAATTCTCCCAACAAATGAATATAATCAAGGCCCACAAGAATTTATCTTTTGAGTTGTAAATTAATTAAAAGGCAGGCTGTGATCCCTTCATTGTTTTCAACAAATATATTAATTCAATTCCTGCCAGTAAAAACTATTCTTTCTCAAGTATTCTAATTAAAATTCTAGTTAAGTACATAATCCTTTTAACCTATAAATAATATACTTCCTTAATGTGTATTTGTCCATTCAAATTAATATTCTGTGTGGTTATATAATCTCCCAGTGTAAACTGATGTTAGTTTGGTAATAGTATATTGTTTTGTCTGTGGCAAGATTTCTCATGAGCATGGGGCTTGTAGCCCAACTAATTTGACTTAATCTGGTGGAATGTTTATCTTAAATATCTCTTGTTTGTTTGCTCATTGTTTGTTTGTTTTTCTGGGGGGAAGGGAGGAAGGAAGAGAAAAGAGTCTTAAGCAGCCTCCCTGCCCAGTACTGGGGCTCATCTCACAACTCTGAGATCCTGACCTGAGCTGAAATCAAGAGCTGGTCACTTAACTGGCCGAGCCACCTAGGCACCCCTTGACCATCTCTCTTTTATTCATATATACATAGTGCACTTTTGTCTTTGACAGACTTTCTTTCTTATGAAAAGTGTTGGTTGTTTGATAAATATAATTTAACCATTCTGTACCTCAATTTCTTTATCTATAAAATGAGAGTCACAGTAGTTTCCTCTTCCTAGGGTGTTGTGTATATAATATGTGTTTATACTTACAGAACCTTCTGAATGGAGTCTGGCACATATTGAAGAAATGTAGTTATTATTACTGTTGTGGTGCCTGGTGAAAGTGTTATCACAAAGCAACACTGGTTGGAATAATTTAGATAATCAATATGTCTGATTTTTTTCCTCTGCACAGTCTATAGTAATGAGTGGTCATTTTGCTGGTATAGAGTAACAACAATTTGGTGGTTGGGTTTCCTCTGTCTGTTCCATAAGTGATGAGGGAGCAGGAGGATGGCTGAGGACAAAGCAAAAGCTGGCACCTTGCACCCCCTCTCCACCCACTCCCCTCGGTAATGTGTGTGACATTCCTCAGGCACCCCTGACTGCCATAAGCGAGAAACAAATAGTTAACTTGCAGAAATCACAATCCTACAAGACAGGAGTCTCCCTTGGTTTACAAATGTCCTAGAGATCTACAAACAAAGAAGTTACCTTATCAATAGCACAGTTTCCAGAAGCAAATAACTCAGTTCCTCAAGCCCTAAGTAAAGTTAAATTTCTTCTAAACCCAAATCTCACTAACAAGGACACTTGATAGGAGAAATGTGAAACTGTATCTCTAGATCTCCAAGATAGTGTCGAGATCATTCCCAAGCATATGGCCCACTGATATACATCTAAAGGGTCTCACAAGAAGATTTTTACTACTAGTAATAAATATCCTTTCTCCCAACAATAGGTAGCCCCTCAAGGTCCTGGAGACCTTGCTTCCAAAATTCCTTAGAGACTAACATCACCCCCTTTGTTCTCACCTACCCAACTCCTCAGGATAACAGGGCAGCATGTCCGTCTGTCCATGGGTCCTGTCCCCGTGCTTTAATAAACCACCATTTTGCATCAAAGATGTCTCAAGAATTCTTTCTTGGTCATCAGCTCTGGAATTCAGCCCACCGAACCTCACCTAGGTTCTAGAACTTCATCATAAGGACCTTTGAGTGAACTAAAAAATTTAATCTCATGTAAAAAAATATTTAAATTAAAGCACTGTCAGGCAGCAAAAGTTTCAGCAGGTGGAAGTATATTAGAAACATAAGTTATATTAAATCTTGCTTTTTTATATATTTACATTTAGTTTATCATTTGTCATTAAATGTTTTATTTTTCTCAAATTTGTGGAATTATATCTCAAATTATTCAACATTGTGGCCCATTGATTGATGCTATTGAATGAAAAGAACACTTTCTAGAGCTGTTATACTATAAGCCAATCAGAGAGAAGCTGAGCAGTTAATGCAATAATTTATTTTTAAAGGAATGAGCAAAGAGTCTTATATTGGGCCCCAGAAATATTCCATATAGAATGAAAAGTCAAGATAATACCACTATTTTTTAGAAAAAGAGGAAAGGTCTATATTCATTAGGCTGTTTCATCTGTACCGTGTAATACAACTACTACTAATTGTAATGAATGAGTGATTTAACTGCAAATGAAACAAATTGTAAACAAGGATACTATGTTTTTCTCTACTTAGGTTATCCCATTCTTCATAATTACCTTAAATATTACAGGTTCTGTCTTAGGGAAGATTTACCCCCAAATTGTGATATTGTATTAGCTGTATGAATTTCGAAAAAAAGGTAATTGAGAAACTCTTTGGTTTCAGGAAATCCATTTGGCGCCTCTACTATGAATGGGAATGATATTGCATTTAAATTTATAATCCTGACAATAGAAATCAAGATATGAAATGTCTCTACATTTGAATAGCTTTTGCTCTTTCTTTTTTCTTTTTTAAAAAAATTTTCATTCAAACTCTAATTAATTAACATACAGTGCAATATTGGTTTTAGGAGTAGAATTCAGTGATTCATCACTTATATACAATACCCACTGCTCATCACAACAAGTGCCCTCCTTAATTCCCATCACCCATCTAACCCATCCCTCACCCACCTCCTTCCATCAACACTAGGTTTGTTCTCTATCCTTAGGAGTTTTATTGTTTGTTTCCCTCTCTCTTTTTTCCCTCCTTCCTATATGTTAATCTGTTTTGTTTCTTAAATTCCACTTATGAGTGAAATGATATGGTGGTATTCTTTTTTCTCTAACTTATCTCACTTAACATAATACATTCTGGCTCCATCCACATTATTGCAAATGGCATGATTTCATTCCTTTTGATGGCTGAGATATATACAGATATGTCTATATATATCTCGATATATAGATATATATATCTATACACACACACACACACACACACACACCACCTTTTCTTTCTCCATTCATCAGTTGATGGGACATTCGGACTCTGTCCATTGTTTGGCTATTGTTGATAATGGTGCTATAAACACTGGGGCACATATGCCCCTTCAGATCTGTATTTTGTATACTTTGAGTAAATACCTAGTAGTATTGCTGGGTCATAGGGTAGTTTTATCTTGAACATTGTCAGGAAGTTCCATACTGTTTTCCAGAGTGGCTGCATTAGTTTGCATTCCCACGAACAGTGCAAGTGGGTTCCTCTTTCTCTGCATCCTCACCAACATATGTTTCTTGAGTTGTTAATTTTAGCTGTTCTGACAGGTGTGAGGTGATGTCTCATTGTGGTTTTGAGTTGTATCTCCTTGATGATGGATGATTTGAGTATTTTTTCCTGTGTCTCTTAACCCTGTGTATGTCTTCTCTGGAGAAGTATGAATAGAAGTCTGTCTATTCATGTCTTCTGCCAATTTCTTAACTAGATGATTTGTTTTTCTAGATGTTGAGCTTGATGAAGTCCCAATAGTCCATTTTTGGTTTTGTTTCCCTTGCCTCATGAGATGTGTCCAATAAAAGTTGCTGACAGCCAAGGTCAAAGATGTTGCTGCCTGTGTTCTCCTCTAGCATTTTGATGGTTTCCTGTTTTACATTTAGGTCTTTCATCCACTTTGAATTTCTTTTTGTGTATGGTGTGAGAAAATGGTCCAATTTCATTCTTTTGCATGTTGCTGTCCAGTTTTCCTAGAACCATTTGTGGAAGAGACTGTCTTTTCCTTTGGATATTCTTTCCTGCTTTGTGGAAGATCAGTTGACTATATAGTTGTGGGTCCATTTCTGGGTTCTCTATTCTGTTCCATTATCTATGTGTGCGTTTTTATGCCAGTACCATACTGTCTTGATGATTATAGGTTTGTAAGAAAGCTTGAAGTCCAGAATCATGATACCTCTGGCTTTTTTTAAAAATTTTTTTAAGATTACTTTGAGTATTTGGGGTCTTTTGTGGTTCCATCAAATTTTAGGATTGTTTGTTCTAGCTCTGTGAAAAATGCTCTAGTGGTATTTTTTGATAGGGATTCCATTAACTATGCAAATTGCTTTGGGGAGTATAGACATTTTAATAGTATTTGTTCTTCCAGTCCATGAGCATGAAATGTTTTTCCATTTCTTTCTGTCCTCTTCGATTTCTTTCATACCTGTTGTAAAGCTTTCAGAGTACAGATCTTTTACCTCTTTGGTTAGGTTCATTGCTGGGTATCTTACTAGTTTTGGTGCAATTGCAGATGGGATCAATTCCTTGATTTCTCTTTCTGCTGCTTCAGTATGGTGTATAGAAATGTAACAGATTTCTGCACACTGATTTTGTAACCTGCAACTCTGCTGAATTTGTGTATTAGTTCTAGCAGGTTTTTTTGTGGAGTCTTTCAAGTTTCATGTCTTTCAAGTATCATGTCATCTGAAAATAACGAAAGTTTGGCTTCCCCTTGCTAATTTGGATACATTTTATTTCTTTTTGTTGTTGGATTGCTGAAGCTAAAACTTGTAATACTGTGTTAAATAGTAATGGTGAGAATAGACATCCTTGTCTATTCCTGACAGTAGGGGAAAGTCTCAGTTTTTCCCCCTTTGAGGATGATATTAGCTGTGGGTCTTTGGTCTATGGCCTTATGATGATGAGGTGTGTTCCATCAGTTCCTAATTTGTTGAGGGTTTTTATCAGGAATGGATGCTGTATTTTGTCAAATCATTTTCTTGTGTCTATTGACACTATTATATGGTTTTTATCCTTACTTTTATTAATATGGTGCATCACATTAATTGATTTGCAAATATTGAATCACTCCTGCAGCCCAGGAATGAATCCCACTTGATCATGGTGAGTGATTCTTTAATACACTGTTGAATATTTTATTGAGAATTTTTAAATGTTCATCAGGGATAAAGGCCTGTAATTCTCCTTTTTAGTGGAGTATTTGGTTTTAGAATCAAGCTCATGCTGTCTCATAGAATGAGTTTAGAATTTTTCCTTCCATCTGTATTTTTTGGAACAGTTTGAGAAAAATGGGTATTAACTCTTTTAAAATGTTTTGTAGAATTCCCCTGGGAAGTCATCTGGCCCTGGATCTTTTTGTTTGCTGGGAGAATTTTGATTACTGATTCAATTTCTTTGCTGGCTACAGGTATATTCAAATTTTCTATTTCTTCCTGTTTCAGTTTTTGTTGTTTGTAAGTTTCTAGGACTTTCTCCATTTCTTTGAGCTTGTCCGGTTTGTTGGCATATAATTTTTCATAATATTTTCTTAAGTTGTTTGATTTCTGTGGTATTGGTTGTGATCTCTCCTCTTTCATTCATTTTTTTAAATTTATTTGGGTCTTTTCTCTTTTCTTTTTGTTAAGTCTGGCTAGAGGTTTACCAACTTTATTAATTCTTTCAAAGAACCAACTCTTATTTGTGTTGTTCTGTTCTACTGTTTTGTTTTTATTTGTTTCTGTATGTTTATTTCTGCTCTAATATTTATTATTTCCCTTCTGCCCACTTTAGGTTTCATTTGCTATTCCTTTTCTAGCTTTAGGTATATACTTAGTTTGCGTATTTGAGCCTTCCTTCCTTTTTTGAGGTAGGCCTGTATTGCTGTATATTTCCCTCTTATGACTTTTGTTGCATCCCAAAGGTTTTGGAATGACATGTTATCATTTTCATATGTTTCCATGTATTTTTAAATTTTGTCTTTAATTTCCTGGTTAACCCATTCATTTTTAGTAGTTTGTTCTTTAGCCTCCTTGTATTTGTGTTCTTTCCAATATTTTTTGTGGTTGACTTCAGGTTTCATAGTGTTGTGGTAGGAAAATACACACGGTCTGATCTTAATCTTTTTGTACTTGTTGAGGGTTGATTTGTGACACAGGATGTGATCTATTCTGGAGAATGTCCCATGTGTGCTCAAAAGGAATGTGTATGCTGCTGTTTTAGGAGAGAATGTTCTGAGTACATCTGTTAAGTCCATTCACTCCAGTGTGTCATCCAAAGCCACTGTTTCCTTGTTGATTTTTTGCTGAGATGATCTGTCCGTTGACGTAAGTGGGTTGTTAAAAGTCCTCTACTATTATTGTATGTTATCAGTGAGTTTCTTTATATTTGTTATTAATTGATTGGTATATTTGGATGCTCCCAAGCTGGGGGCACAAATATTTACCGTTGTTAGATATTCTTGATGGATAGATCCCCTTAATGATTATATAATGTCCTTGTTTATCTCTTGTTAGTAACAGTATTTGTTTTATTTTTTATTTTTATTTTTTTTTCCAATTTATTTATTTTCAGAAAAACAGTATTCATTATTTTTTCACCACACCCAGTGCTCCATGCAAGCTGTGCCCTCTATAATACCCACCACCTGGTACCCCAACCTCCCACCCCCCCCGCCCCTTCAAACCCCTCAGATTGTTTTTCAGAGTCCATAGTCTCTCATGGTTCATCTCCCCTTCCAATTTACCCAAAAGCACATACCCTCCCCAATGTCCATAACCCTACCCCTCTTCTCCCAACCCCCCTCCCCCCAGCAACCCACAGTTTGTTTCGTGAGATTAAGAGTCACTTATGGTATGTCTCCCTCCCTATCCCATCTTGTTTCATGGATTCTTCTCCTACCCACTTAAGCCCCCATGTTGCATCACCACTTCCTCATATCAGGGAGATCATATGATAGTTGTCTTTCTCCGCTTGACTTATTTCGCTAAGCATGATACGCTCTAGTTCCATCCATGTTGTCGCAAATGGCAAGATTTCGTTTCTTTTGATGGCTGCATAGTATTCCATTGTGTATATATACCACATCTTCTTGATCCATTCATCTGTTGATGGACATCTAGGTTCTTTCCATAGTTTGGCTATTGTGGACATTGCTGCTATAAACATTCGGGTGCACGTGCCCCTTTGGATCACTACGTTTGTATCTTTAGGGTAAATTCCCAGTAGTGCAATTGCTGGGTCATAGGGCAGTTCTATTTTCAACATTTTGAGGAACCTCCATGCTGTTTTCCAGAGTGGTTGGACCAGCTTGCATTCCCACCAACAGTGTAGGAGGGTTCCCCTTTCTCCGCATCCTCGCCAGCATCTGTCATTTCCTGACTTGTTGATTTTAGCCATTCTGACTGGTGTGAGGTGATATCTCATTGTGGTTTTGATTTGTATTTCCCTGATGCCGAGTGATATGGAGCACTTTTTCATGTGTCTGTTGGCCATCTGGATGTCTTCTTTGCAGAAACGTCTGTTCATGTCCTCTGCCCATTTCTTGATTGGATTATTTGTTCTTTGGGTGTTGAGTTTGTTAAGTTCTTTATAGATTTTGGACACTAGTCCTTTATCTGATATGTCGTTTGCAAATATCTTCTCCCATTCTGTCAGTTGTCTTTTGGTTTTGTTAACTGTTTCCTTTGCTGTGCAAAAGCTTTTGATTTTGATGAAATCCCAAAAGTTCATTTTTGCCCTTGCTTCCCTTGCCTTTGGCGATGTTCCTAGGAAGATGTTGCTGCGGCTGAGGTCGAAGAGGTTGCTGCCTGTGTTCTCCTCAAGGATTTTGATGGATTCCTTTCTCACATTGAGGTCCTTAATCCATTTTGAGTTTATTTTTGTGTGTGGTGTAAGGAAATGGTCCAATTTCATTTTTCTGCACGTGGCTGTCCAATTTTCCCAACACCATTTATTGAAGAGGCTGCCTTTTTTCCATTGGACATTCTTTCCTGCTTTGTCGAAGATTAGTTGACCATAGAGTTGAGGGTCTATTTCTGGGCTCTCTATTCTGTTCCATTGGTCTATGTGTCTGTTTTTGTGCCAGTACCATGCTGTCTTGATGATGACAGCTTTGTAATAAAGCTTGAAGTCCGGAATTGTGATGCCACCAACTTTGGCTTTGTTTTTCAATATCCCTTTGGCTATTCGAGGTCTTTTCTGGTTCCATATAAATTTTAAAATTATTTGTTCCATTTCTTTGAAAAAGATGGATGGTACTTTGAAGTATTAGATTGGCAGCTGATTTATCCACAGAGACCTGGCAGGCCAGAAAGAGCTGGCATGACATTTTCAGAGCACTAAACGAGAAAAACATGCAGCCAAGAATACTATATCCAGCTAGGCTATCATTGAAAATAGAAGGAGAGATTAAAAGCTTCCAGGACAAACAAAAACTGAAAGAATTTGCAAACACCAAACCAGCTCTACAGGAAATACTGAAAGGGGTCCTCTAAGCAAAGAGAGAGCCTACAAGTGGTAGATCAGAAAGGAACAGAGACAATATACAGTAACAGTCACCTTACAGGCAATACAATGCCAGTAAAATCATATCTCTCAATAGTTACCCTGAATGTTAATGGGCTAAATGTCCCAATCAAAAGACACAGGGTATCAGAATGGATAAAAAAACAAAACCCATCTATATGTTGCCTCCAAGAAACTCATTTTAAACCCGAAGACACCTCCAGACTTAAAGTGAGGGGGTGGAAAAGAATTTACCATGCTAATGGACATCAGAAAAAAGCAGGAGTGGCAATTCTTATATCAGATCAATTAGATTTTAAGCCAAAGACTATAATAAGAGATGAGGAAGGACAGTATATCATACTCAAAGGGTCTGTCCAACAAGAAGATCTAACAATTTTAAATATCTATGCCCCCAACGTGGGCGCAGCCAACTATATAAACCAATTAATAACAAAATCAAAGAAACACATCAACAATAATACAATAATAGTAGGGGACTTTAACACTCCCCTCACTGAAATGGACAGATCATCCAAGCAAAAGTTCAACAGGGAAATAAAGGCCTTAAATGATACACTGGATGAGATGGACATCACAGATATATTCAGAACATTTCATCCCAAAGCAACAGAATACACATTCTTCTCTAGTGCACATGGAACATTCTCCAGAATAGATCACATCCTCGGTCCTAAATCAGGACTCAACCAGTATCAAAAGATTGGGATCATTCCCTGCATATTTTCAGACCACAATGCTCTGAAGCTAGAACTCAACCACAAGAGGAAGTTTGGAAAGAACACAAATACATGGAGACTAAACAGCATCCTTCTAAAGAATGAATGGGTCAACCGGGAAATTAAAGAAGAATTGAAAAAAATCATGGAAAGAAATGATAATGAAAATACAACGGTTCAAAATCTGTGGGACACAACAAAGGCAGTCCTGAGAGGAAAATATATAAAGGTACAAGCTTTTCTCAAGAAACAAGAAAGGTCTCAGGTACACAACCTAACCCTACACCTAAAGGAGCTGGAGAAAGAACAAGAAAGAAACCCTAAGCCCAGCAGGAGAAGAGAAATCATAAAGAGCAGAGCAGAAATCAATGAAATAGAAACCAAAAAAACAATAGAACAAATCAACCAAACTAGGAGCTGGTTCTTTGAAAGAATTAATAAAATTGATAAACCCTTGGCCAGACTTATCAAAAAGAAAAGAGAAAGGACCCAAATAAATAAAATCATGAATGAAAGAGGAGAGATCACAACTAACACCAAAGAAATACAAACTATTATAAGAACATACTATGAGCAACTCTACGCCAACAAATTTGACAATCTGGAAGAAATGGATGCATTCCTAGAAACATATAAACTACCAAAATTGAACCAGGAAGAAATAGAAAGCCTGAACAGACCCATAACCAGTAAGGAGATTGAAACAGTATTTGTTTTAAAACCTAGTTTGTCTGAGGAGCCTGTGTGGCTCAGTTTGTTGAATGTCTGACTTTTGGTTTCCACTCAGGTCATGATCTTGGGGTCGTGGGATGAAGCCCCGCATGGGGCTCCATGCTCAGCATAGTGTCTGCTTCAGATTCTCTTTCCCTTTCTTTCTAATCCCACCCCACCACCACTCTCTCTCTCAAATAAATAAACAAATATTTTAAAAAAGTAAAATCTAGTTTGCCTGGTATCAGTATGGCTACTTCAGTTTTCTTTTGACATTCATTAGCATGATAGATAGTTCTCCATCCCCTCACTTTCCATCTGCAGATGTCTTTAGGCCTAAAATGACTCTCTTGTAGGCAGCATATAGATGGATCTTGTTATTCTTTTCTTTTTTTTAATCCATACTGATACCCTATGTCTTTTGATTGGAGCATTTGTCCATTTACATTAAGAGTGTTTATTGAAAGATATGAATTTAATGCTATTATGTTGCCTGTAAAGTTGATGTTTCTGGCGATGTTTTCTCTTCTTTTCTAGTCTTTGTTGCTTTTGGTCTTTTTCTCCCCACTCAAAGATTTCCCATTAATATTTCTTGCAGTGCTCGTTTAGTGGTGACAAACTTCTTTTGTTTTTGTTTGTCAGAGAAACTGTTTCTCCCTCTATTCTGAATGATAGCCTTGCTGGATAAAGTATGCTTGGTTGCATATTTTTCCCATTCAGCATGTTGAATACATCCTGCCACTGTCTTCTGGTCTGTCATGTTTCTATGGACAGATCTACTGTGAACCTGATCTAACTTCCCTTGTAGGTTAAGGGCTTTTTTTTCCCCCTTGCTGCTTTCAGTTTCTTTTCTTGTTCATGTATTTTGTGAATTTGAGTATGAAATTCCTTGGTGATGACCGGTTTTTGTTAAATTTAATGGAACTTTTCTATGTTTCTTGGAATTTGCTGTCTATGCTCTTCCCCAGATTAGGGATATTTTCAGCTGTATGATAGAAGACCATGGAAAGAATGTCCTGCTAACATACCCACTCTTTCACATTGCACCGCTCTCAGCCCACCAAAGAAACACTTTTCCACCAAAAAATCAAACCCTATATCTGTCAGGTCTAAAGCGGCATTCTGTTTAAGGCTTACAGTTTTTTTTTTTTTTTTTCTCTCAAGTTAAGATTTCTTTGATTGTGAGGAATAGACTTTTAAATATAATTCCATAGACTCTCAATGCTTACTGGACTTGGAAACAAATTACTTTTTTATTGTTCCAAAAATAAGAGACTGCCAGAAAATGAGCACTTATCATCATTACATTCATTTAAGAGACTATGTCACAGACTTTGAAAGTAATTCTAAAAAGTGAATAGAAATAACTTGAACAAAAGAAGTGTTATAAGATTGTGTATGGTGAGCTGACAACATCATTCATTTTTCATTTGTATATTTATATTCTACCTTATTCCAAAAGGTTTGAGTAAGGTTAACACTTACTTGGAAATAAAAGTTCTAATATTTTTAAAAAGAGTCACACAACTTTATTATAATATTATCACACCTATACTATAAGAATTTTTATCACTCTACATTAATAAGAAATACAACACAAGTTCTTTCAATATATTATTCTTTCCACTTTTGTTTTATATATGGATTTATGAAAGCAATATTTATTGGTAATTTACATGATTGTATTTTAAATTCTTTTGTGGGAGAGAATTAGATGAAGTGATTCATCTTCTTATTTGCTTGCTTTCATCTAAGTAAAAATGGTATAGTCATAGAAACATTACCTGTGAAAATCATTCTACAATCTCCTTGTTAAAATATTGTTTACCATAGTTTACTAATAAATTTTTTTAGAAGAAAACTTTTGGAAAGAATCATACTTGACTGTATCATGACTCAGAGATGTTCTTTCAGGAAATTCAAGGATTATATGTTGTGGTAAGAGAATTTCTTTAATTCCATTTTAGCAGTATTGAACTGAGTTTTTTGTTTTTCTGTAATTAGTAAGAAGAAAGCCATAATTAATGAGCTTCTCAGTCTGCTCTTTGTCTCACCTGTGACACTGAAATAGTGCATTTGCTAAGTATAAATTATTATTTTCTCAAGCTCAGTTATTAGCAGATTAAATTTCTGTGAACACTTTAAAGCAATTGAGATGGATAAGGGTCATAATTCTCTGCCAGTTTTCAAATAATAAATGTATATTCATTGACTAGCATTAATAAGATCCTATTCTCTATTTACAAACCTCTCAAAATTTTAAGGAATTCATCAAAGCGTAGATGTATAATCAGAAATGCTTTTTAAAATAAAATTTAAAAAAATTATTTATGGGGGCACCTGGGTGGCTCAGAGGGTTAGGCCTCTGTCTTCTACTCAGGTCATGATCTAAAAATCCTTGGATCAAGCCCTGCATCAGGCTCTCTGCTCAGCAGGGAGCCTGCATCCCCCCTCACCCCCCACCTGCCTCTTTGACTACTTATGATCTCTCTTTCTCTATGTCAAGTAAATAAATAAAATCTTTTAAAAATTATTTATGACACCAAAAAAATTTATTTCTTTAGAAGTGTATGTTTCTACATGATTAGGACAAATCACATTGTTAAAGATCAACTAGTCATTGAATGAGTCCAAGGAGAATTGCTTCACTGTAGGCTTACTAGGCTGGAAGCATCTGGTGGAAGGCAGGACCATGCATCTATTGGGTTAGACCACTGAAAGCTTAAGTGAATGCTTGATTCTGCATTAATATCATAATTTGACTAATATCTGTAAGCTTTAGGAGGAAAGGGTTATGTCTTTTTCATTCCAGTATTGCATTCCAATATTCTATGACAGTGTCTGTCACATAATTAATATGTAACAAATATTGTTGAATGAATGGGACTGAGAGGAGATGAGACAGGAGCCAGATCCCACCAGGGATACTAGATACTAGATTCTAGTATCAAAAAGACAAGAAATTGAAAGGGCGTAAGATGGTGGCATAGTAGGAGGACCCTAGGCTAGACTTGTCCCTCCAACACAGCTAGATGATTATCAAATCATTCTGAATATCCCAGAAACTGACCTGAGTACTGACAGAATAAACTGCACAACTAGAGGGAAAGAAGAGGCCACATCAAGAAAGGTAGGAAAGAGGGAGATGTGGTTTGGTGAAGAAGTTGACTGTGGGCTCTGGAGGGGAGGGAGCATTGGTCTCAGAGGAAGGTGAGAGAAAGTGGAGTACACAAGGATATATATGATGAGAATACTTCCAAAGCCATTGTCTGGGAAAATGTGAGGAGCTCATTTTTGTAACTTGTGGGTCTCCCAGTCTAGAGTTTCAGAGGTCCCCTGGCCTGGGTGGGATAGAGACCTGAAGATGCTGCCCTACTCCTGGAAAGCAGACACACATGCAAACCAGGGACAGATGGTGCGATCTGAGGATTACCCAAGGTACATGGGAAGAGACTATTCCTACTTTTTGGAACTCATCTCTGAGAGGTAGCATCACCTCTATAGGGACAAAAGAGCCAGTGGGCACGAGTTCCCTCCCCTGCTCCTAAGCATAAGCACAGAAGCACCTGCTGAGTGTCGCTAATCCAGACACTGGTTGTTTAGCCTGCTTTGCTCCAAATCCCGTGTCACTGTGCTTTGGCATGACTACCATTCTGGGTCAAACCTGCAAAAGTCCCAGTGCAGCGAGACCCTTTCCCAGAGGACTAGCCCAGGCCCCATCACATCAGGTCCTTAAAGTCTGGAACTTTAAAAGTCAGAGGCCTGTATGGGGTAGAGCCCAAGGTGTACTGTGGTACTCCAGGCAGGCAAGGGACACAGAGACAGTGTGAAATAAGCAATCTGAAAAATGCCCATTATGCTTGAAGGGAAATTCTTTGCTTCTCTGAAAGTGCTTCCTTGAGACCCCGAGAGCACCAAGCATGGACTCCCATCTCCAAGGACAAAAGCGAAGGCCGGTGCCTTCCCCCACCTGTCCCCCACTTTTCACATCTCAGCATAAACCGACTTCAGTAAACAGCACAGCAGCAACACTGGCTGCCCAACCTGCTTAGGCAGTTCTGCCCCCCTAAGCTCTGCTAGTAATGCTTTTTCTCAAGCAAATGTGCCTAAGGACCAGAGCAGAGGGCCCCTCCCCAAGAAGACCAACAGAAATCCCTCCATGCACCACATTACTGATCACAGAGTTCCATAAATCTTTAGCTCAGGCATAAAATGAATGAAATTGTATCCTTTGCAACATGGTTAGACTTAGAGGGTATTGTGCTAAGTGAAGTAAATCACAGAAAAAGACAAATGATTTCACTTATATGTGGAATCTAAAAAACAAAATAAGAAATAACAACAAAAAGTCCCCAGAAATGGGCTTAGAAATACAGAAAACAAACTGGTAGCTGCCAGATGGGAGGAGTGTAGGGGAATGGGCAGAAATTCATTTTCAATTCCTATTTTGTTTCCTGCTTACCTGTGTGACTTTGGAGGATGTTTCTCAAAGTCTTTTGTTGTGTCTCAGTTTCATTATTTCTTTTTCAGTTTTATTGTTTTAAAAATGGAAATGATAATAATGGCAATAACCTTATAGGCAGTTGAGCTCAGGATCATAAAAATGCTGTGTGACTATAAGGCACACTGAGTTGTTATTCACATTACTATGAACTGTATAAAGCAACTCAGTTTATTGCCATCATTATCGCCATGTCAACAATAGAAAGGAAGGGAGTTCCAAGTTGTCCACTCTGTTATTCTACTTTGTCCAAAGCTATTTTTAAACAACACTTGGTGAATGCACACCATGTTTATCTTACATACTGCAAGGAACACAAAGGTATATAGAGTAGTGAGAGGCAGCTTGGTGTAATGAAAAGAACTGAGACTTTGAATCCTGCATCTTCCACTTGCTTGCACAGTGACCTTAGAAAAGTTACTTACCTCATCTGAGCTTCTGTTCTTTTATCTGTGAATGGGATTAATAAATACTCATCTTACATGATTGATATGAGAGTGAAAAGCTGTGAATTGCATCAAACGTCAGGCACATTGCATATACTCATCAAAAACTAATAGATATAAATAGCTATTTCTGTCCCTTTTCTTTTCCCCTACCCTGGGTTCTAGTCTCAAGCTATGTGATCAAGCATGTATCTCTTGTCCATTTATAAAATGAGGATTTTGAGTTAGTGACTGCTAAGATTCTTCGCATTCTTGTACCGGGTGCATTTGCTTCAGCAAACTCCCCAGATCTGTCCTTGAGATACTGCTGATGATTTAGTCTTCTGTGGATATGAACAGATGCAGTGGTAATGGGAGGCCCAGTAGCTGACAGCCAACAATGAAGGAAGCCACAGGGTCACGACAAAGGGAAGCACAAGACATTAGAGGCACATTTCTTTAATTTACAAAGAGATTTGATGCCACTTCTATGCAGAACACCCACATTTCATGGGCATGACAACCATGATGCAGTCTTTTAAATCAGGGAAATCCTGTGAAATTCCCTTTCTCTTCTGCCTGCAGTGAGAGAAGGTCAGAGTTTTACATGCTCAGTTCATTTCAGGCTTTCCTGCATAGGTTATTCTCTTTCCAACTTTGGAACTTGTTATCTTGTACCACTGTTCAGATCAACAAATGCTCATTCCTTTGAATGAGTCTGGATGCCTACTGCTGAGTACTCATTAGGAACCAACAAGAATGGTTACCTTTTCCAATGTACAGATTGCATCCAAAGTAAAGCAGATTTGAACAAGCATAGTGAATGCTTCTGAACAGGAATGAAGACCTGGAGGGTAGCTTCATGGTGATCAAAGTCCCAAGTTCTTCTGTGACAAATAACATCATTAGAAAATGGTGATTTCTGTGCCTTATTAAATGCATGTTGCTAATGATTTCCCATCTTTTGCTCTCCATCCAATATTCCTGGCCTTTTAAATTCAAATTTCCTTGCCTTAGACAGTCCCATTGAACATTTAATTGGTAGGTAGACTATACAATGGCATAAAAGGACCCACAAAACATGTAAGGATATTACTCATGTAATTTTTGCCCCAAACAAATTTACAACATTATCCTTACACTCAAACAAGAGGGGCCCTTGCCCTGCTATGGTTTTCCATAGCTGTGATATTCTTAATGGGTCAACGAGTCTATGGGGTTAGTGGGACATGGATTTACAACTGTTGTTTCCTATCTAGACCATTTTCTGAGTATCTGGGAGCCCAGAATTCCATTCCCAATGTTGAACTTGTAGATTTACATGAATCTTTTTCTCTAAAATTGGCTCCTGGAAAGATTGATGAGACTTTGGTCTAAAGGAAAAACAGCATCAACGGTGAGTATATTCCTACGGTCCAAGGGGTGGTTAAGGACTGGTTAGTTGCTGAATGAGGGTTGTAGATACAGCTTGGATGTGTAAGTTGGGATAGAAATACCTGTGGCATGAGAATTCCATGACGAGGGACAAGGCCAGGAGTAAGGAAACAGGGAGGGGGTGCCAGGAGCAGGAGTTCAGGTGGATGTTGATGTGGGGCTGGCTTTCTCTACACTCTTACATTTCTGGGTGCCATTTTGAGAAGTCCAAGATCTGTAAAAATAGGAGGATATAACATATTTATTTAAATATTTTTATTTAATTAAATAAATAAACATTTATTTGTTGGCTTAATTTATAACTTTAAATTTTAGATGTGTGCCATGGGAGTCTACATGGCTCCTGTCTCAAGCTTCCCAAATATTGGGAGGTCAGTTGACCCTATTTAGAAATTTATCCTTAATGTGCAAACAGAGATATGATTCTTCAACTTTCTTGGCCTTCTCATACACTATTTCTGTTTCTTACTTGAAAAAAATATGGAATCTCAAAGTTGGTTTTACAAGTTTTCATTTACTACCTGTTATGATTGTTGCCCTTGACTCAAAAGGGTTTCTCTTGTGACCCTAGAAAGTAAAAGCGTAATGACACAGATTATCTATTGACCTACTCAGAAGAATTGCAATATTGATTATTCTCAATTCCTAGACTTTGGGAAGTATTGACAAGGTGTTCCCCACTCAACTTTAATATTAATACCTGAATACTGGTCAAGCTGACTGGCGCTTAGTCTGTGGACCTGGATCAGGATTTTAAACATTTAAGGTTCAGCATGATGGCTTTGCTCGTTTTGAGGCCTTGAGGAAAGGAGAGAATAAGCAAAACTGGTTAAAGCACAAAGAAGGGTTACTGGCTAACTTCAGAAAGAATGATCAATTTTTATAAAACATATTTGAAAAATCTGCAAGTTAATAATAGCATTGCTATCCAGAGTGGGAACATCTCTTTCAAAAACTCATTATCTTGGAGTCTTGCACATCAACGCTCATGATTTCCTAAGTACAGTAATAGCAACACCTATTTATATACCACTTGTCATTTGAGACTCTCAGAATGGTAAATAGCTGCTGTTTGGAATCTGCCTGTAGTTTGAACACGAAAATGGCAGTATAGTTTAGAACTTCATGGTTCACCTAAAGAATTTGTCTTGTTTACTATTTAAATGTTCTAAGCTTCATTTTTGTGATAATGGCAAGTAAAAGGAGAGCTATTCTCTTTACAGTGGAGTTGCATTCACATCTGAATCCTCTTATAAAGAAAGTCAAGAAATGACAAGGATTAGGATTGCTTTCTTGTTCTGGGAATTATTTAGTTTTAACAACTATAGAGAAGCTATGACTTATGAATCTGGATCTTTTCTTTTTTTTTTCACTTTGCCTAGTATTGCTTATTTTTATAATTTGTTGGTCTCTGAGTTTAGGAAAAGAGACACTATCTTAATATTTCCCCTTCAGAAACAATAATAACTAGTAGATAGCTTAATAATTTATCTAGTTTTTCAAGATGAAATTTATACACTGGTAGAATGATTATACTAGCATCTTCAGGGTAAGGGAGAAGGGAATTATCCACCAAAAAGTAGAAATGGGAGGTGAGTGTGAGTAGAGGACTGCAAGCAACTCCAAAATAAGCCAGCAAGAACCTTTTATAAAGGATTAACAAAAAATCCTGCTTCATTGAATTTGCCTATGTTCACCTAGTATTATCTAGCTGATTATTTTGTGTGTGTGTGTGTGCACACCCATTTTTTCTTTCTATAAATTTCATTAAATGAGTGATTCTTTTCTTAAAACTACACTGTTTAAAAAGTAATGTATAAGAAGAAATAAATGCAACTGACTACTATTATACTATATTCCAAAGAGTTTTTATCTCTCAAGATAGTTTACCAACTCAATTTTCAAAATAGTGAAAAAAAAAGAAGGAGGTAAATGTTACTTAATGGTCTACACAGTAGGAAAAATTGAGCAAAGACATTAATAATTATTGTCAGTTCGTCACTGCAAAATAGGAATAAGGAATGACTATTGCTATATAATTTTTCTTAAACAAAATGTGGAATAAAATATAATAGAGTAATAAAGTTGGCAGTAAACTACACAGAGAATGATCATAATCCTTTAAATGTAACAGATCAGATATTTGATATATGAATTACCCATGCTTTACCTGAGAATAGAATTTATAGAATTGGTATAATGTAGAAGGAAAATGAAAACTCCTCCAGGGAAAGTAATTCCATGTGATAATTCCACATGGAAGCTAATTTCTGTGTTTCTGAGACTGTGGTTCCCCTACAACATAGCTTCAAAGATATTTTCTTAGATGGGCAGAGTTGAGTTGACAGTTTGTTCTAGAAAGATATCCCAGATGTAGACCATGTTGTTTATCCTACCCTGTGGCCTTCTACAAGCACCAAGTGTAGATGAATTTACAAGGTAAATATATGAGGTGATGGTTTTGTTAGTTAACTTAAAGAGGGAATCTTTTTATAATGTACACACTGATCAAATCATTTTGTTGTACACTTTAAATACCTCACAACTTTATTCATCAATTGTATCTCAATAAACTGGAAAATTTTATTTGTTAATTTATTTAAATTCAATTAGCCAACATATAGTAGTACACAATTAGTTTTTGATATAATGTTCAGTGATTCATTAGTTGCATATAACACCCAGTGTTCATCACATCACATGTCCTCCTTAATGCCCATCACCCCAGTTACCCCATTCCCTCCTGCCCCCATCTGAAACCCTCAGTTTGTTTTCTGGAATCCAGAGTCTCTCATGGTTTGTCTCCCTCTCTGATTTCTTCCATTCAGTTTTCCCTCCCTTCCCCTATTGTCTTCTGTGCTATTTCTTATATTCCACATATGAGTGAAGCTATATGATAGTCTTTCTTTGACTTATTTCACTTAGTACAATTCCCTCCAGTTCCATCCATGTAAATATAAATGGAGGTATTTATCCTTTTTGATAGCTGAGTAATATTCCATTGTATATATGCGCCATGCCTTCTTTATCCATTCATATGTTGAAGGATATCTTGGCTCCTTCCCCAGTTTGGCTGTTGTGGACATTGCTTCTATGGACATTAGGGTGCATGTGTTCCTTCTTTTCACTACATCTGTATTTTTGGGGTAAATACCTAATAGTGCAAATGCTGGGTCATAGGGTAGCTCTATTTTTAACTTTTTGAGAAAGCTGGAAAAATTTGAAAAGAAATAGCAAAATAGCAAGAACCTCTGTTCTTCTAGTATAAGAGAATAAAATATTTTTCAAATATTGAAAAGAGAAAAAAAGAAAAAGAATGAGAGAAGGGAGAAAAAGGAACACGGAACACAAATGGAAATACAAGATGGGCTAAAGAAGGGGGGAAATTAGAGAGGGGAAAGAGGGGTCCCTATGCCCTTGACAACTGGAAGGGTTGCACCTTCTGAGCTTTTGTGTAGTGGTGGCTGGAGGGTGATGTGAAATTGAATGGAGCATTGTTAACATTGGATGTCAGATGTGTCTTGGTGTCTTTATGAGATGTGTGTTCTGGTGTGTTTTATGTATTCCTACACAACTCACTTCAGCTTTGTGCAGTTTCCTGCATTCAGCTAGTGGTTATTGTTGGAATAAAATAGAACTGGTTATATTTTTATAGCTTTTTCACATAATTGCAGATTTTTTGATATTACACCAAAATTTAACAAGTGATAGATTCTTAAAGCTTAATTGCAATGTAGAATATAAACTTTATTAATGAGCTTTTCATGCTCTTTCATTAAAATCCATGGCCTATGTTGTCCTCTGAATGGATATCTTTACCCATACATGATTTTGTAACATCATCCATTGGCCATTTGGAAAATGAATGGTTCACTGAATTATGCAGATCTTCCAAATAGTGACACATTTCATCATACAACATTTTTTGGGGAAGATTTTATTTATTTATTTGAGAAAGAGAGAGGGAGAGGGAGAGAGAGAGAGAGAGAGAGAGAGAGAGAAAGAGCATGAGTTGGGGAAGAGGCAGAGGCAGAGGGAGAAGCAGACTCCCTGATGAGCAGGCAGCCAGAGGCTCGATCCCAGGATGCCAGAATCATGACTGAGCTGAAGGCAGACACTTAACCAACTGAACCACCCAGGTGCCCCATTATACAACATTTAAAAGTCACATTTGTTAATATCTTCACTAAGCTTATCAAAAAAGTCATTATTGGAGAGCCCAACAATAATAGATTGTTTCCCCAAATTCTCAGTATTTAATAAAACTACTTTGCTGTTTCATCAAAGATATTCTGAAGTGAAACTGGCATTTTTTTTTTTTTTAAGGTGAGGATATGTATTGATGAATAAAACAAGAACTATCGGTGAAGCTTAGTGCCACTGCCTCAATTCAGGCTAAGGTACCAGTATTTTCACCCACCATTTCTTTTTGCACCATCAAAGTGCAAATTTCAGTACAGTGAAACAGATCACAGATGAGAAGTTTTATGAAAATGTTTTTTTCATTTTAACAGATTAGTAGTTTTATGAAAATGTTTTTGACCTTACAGATACCCTGAAAGTGTCTCAGGGTTTGCAGATCATAATTTGAACTGAGCTTCTGTTGTGTACCAAAGGCTCTACTAGAACCATGTTTTACATTTCATTATATAGACATTTGGAAGAAACTCTGAAACTACATTTCTTAAATAGCCTTAGATATCTACAGGAAATTCCTAGGATGGTTTCTAGCTCAGCCCTTTCCAATAAATTATTTTGGAAAGTGGAAAGGAGAATAGTAGAATATTTTTTTCTTCCAAGTAAAAACAATTGTTTCAGGATTTTAAAAAGTTATAGAGGAAAAATGTTATATTAGCATTATTGGGGGGGCTGAACATTGAATTTTAATGGACTATAGAAAGTATTTCATTACACTGGTGACATATTTAAAGTTGATGTTTCAGAATATCAGTTGTCTTACGGTCTGAGAAAGATGGTCTTAAATGGTGTTTTGAAATACCACTTTCCCCCTCCCCACCATTGGTTATAATGACAATGGACTTTCTAGAAAATAATGGATTGAAGTTCCAAAAAATAGGAGGAAGTGACCCAGGAATTTTTAAACTTAGAAAAGGACACAAGAAAGAAAACATTTTAGTAGCCCTCACTCTCTGTTAAGTGATACATAATTAAAAATTAGACTGGTAATCTGGTAACATCACCCTGAACAATCTTAACACCAGGAAAGAATGATTGTTTCAGTTTCCATACTTTGTCAAATAGATTTGCATGGATGTTTGTTAAGACGCTAGAACCTGAAAAAAATACATGCCTTATGTTTATTACGATGGAATACGTGATTTGCCCCACATACACATGATCCTTGTTTAGTGTGATTTTCTATAGAGCCTCAATTCACTGATAATTACTGTCTCTTCTTTACACTGGCTCCTGAAGAATTAGGAAAGAGACACCAGGAGTAAGGATTTGAAGTATATACCACATGGAACTGCTGGTATAACGTTAGCAAGAGAAATTTCCAGTTAGAAATTAGAAAATTGGTATAGATGATTAGGTTTAGTGGCAAGTGCAGAGAGAAAACAAAGTCCCATAAATAACAGTGGATTAAATAAGATAGAATTTTATTTCTTTTCCTCATTAAACAAGCCTGGAATTTGGCAATTCAGGACTACAAAATGTCTACTATATCATCAGGCATCCTGCTTTTAATGTTTCTGTTTTTACCTTGAAGTCCACATCACACTTGGTGGTAAGCAACAGAATAAATGAGAGATTATATTCTCCCTTGGACACCCATGTAACATTTTTGGTAACATCTCATTGGCCCATATTTAGTCATATGTTTTAATTATGTAGCTGCAAGGGAAGATTGAAAAGTTTTTAGCTGAACATATGGATATAAATTAATGTTGAATAAAATTAAGGTGACTACTTTTTTTCTTTTTTGCAGAAATAGTCTCAGCTTTTGCAAACAACCTAGTCATTTTCATCCCAAATATTTAAATTGGTCATATTTTAAGTGTCAGGACAAAATATCTTTTTTTTTTTTAAAGATTTTATTTATTTATTTGACACAGAGAGAGAGATCACAAGTAGGCAGAGAGGCAGGAGGAAGCAGGCTCCCTGCTGAGCAGAGAGCCCGATGCGGGACTCGATCCCAGGACCCTGAGATCATGACCTGAGCCGAAGGCAGCGGCTTAACCCACTGAGCCACCCAGGCGCCCCAGGACAAAATATCTTAACATTGCTATTTAAGAGCATAACTCCAAACCCCAGAATTTTTATTTAGAGATGAATAATTCAACAGTTTTAAAATCTGAGAGTTACATACTAGTAAACAGTGAGTTTTAATATTTGAGACAAATATATATATGTACTATCCTTTTCTTCAGCCATACAAGTCAAAAAAATATCTGTGGCCTTATGATGGCAGATTATATTTAAAATTCAATTAAATACTCCTTGAATATGAAAGAGAACATCTGAGAGATGCACTAAGTTCTGATAAAGCAATGTATTATCCCTGTGAAAATAGACCATTCCTGGAAAATGAAGGAATCAAAGTTGTTTTTCATTTGTAGTAATATTTGTTTTCTTGTTTTGGTTGTTCAGTCTTAGTGCTTGAGAATGGATTTCTAGAAATGGTAATAAATATTTTTGATCAGACAAAAGATATGAGGTTGATTCTTTTCTTCAATATGAGATTGATTCTTTCCTAACATCAAGATAAATATGAACCCTAGCTGCAAATGTAAATTACATAAGGAATTTTAAGTAATGAATATTTTTACCAGAGTAGACTCAATTAAACTTTCTGGATAATCTTTTAGGACAAGAGAGTGTCATCTACAAAGCCAAATTTATTTAAAAGACTGAAGTAAGAAAAAGAGCAATTATTGAAAACCCAGAGAAAGGTGAGCCTCATTTTCTAGTAGGGACCATAGTCTGAAATGCTGTTTTCGTGTCAGTAGAAATGCTGAGAACAATAACATGAGCATAATAAAGAATTAGGACTTCATTAGCAGCAATCTACCTTTTTAGAAAGAATTTATTTACTTATTTATATTTAAATTTTAGTTAGTTAACATACAGTGCCATATTGGTTTCAGGAATAGGATTCAATGATTCATCGCTTACATATAACACCCAGTGCTCATTACAACAAGTGCCCTCCTTAATACCCATCACCCATTTAACCCATCCTCTACCTACCTCCTTCCGTCAACCTTCAGGTTTTTCCTCTATCATCAAGAGTCTCTTATAGTTTGTTTCCCTCTCTCCTTTTCTTCCTCCCTTCCCATTTGTTCATCTGTTTTGTTTCTTAAATTCCACATATATAGGTCAAATCATGTGGTATTTCTTTCTTTGATTGACTTATTTTGCTTAGCATAATATATTCTAGCTTCATCCACATCAATGCAAATGGCAAAATTTCATTCTTTTTGATGGCTGAGTAATATTCCATTTCTTTATCCATTCTCCAGCCAATGGATGTTTGGGCTCTCTTCAGTGTTTGACTATTGTTAATAATGCTGCTGTAAACATTGGTGTGCATGTGCCCCTTCAAATCTGTATTTTTGTATTCTTTGGGTAAGTACTTAGTAGTGCAATTGCTGGGTTGAATGGTAGTTCTATTTTTAACATATCCATACTATTTTCCAGAGTGACTGCATTGGTTTGCATTCCCACCAACAGTGCAAAAAGGGTTCCCCTTTCTCTACAATCTCACCAACATATTGTTTCTTGAGTTGTTAATTTTAGCTATCCTGATAGGTGTGAGGTGATATCTCATTATAATTTTGATTTTTTTCCCATGATGATGAGTGATGTTGAGCATTTTTTCAGGAGTCTGTCAGCCATCTGGATGTCTTCTTTAGAAAAATATCTATTCATGTCTTCTGCCCATTTCTTTACTGTGTCATTTGTTTTTTGGTTATCGAGTTTGATAACTTCTTTATAGATTTTGGATACCAACTCTTTATCAGATATGTCATTTGCAAATATCTTCTCCCACTCTGTCAGATGTTTTTTAGTTTTGTTGATTGTTTCATTTGCTCTGCTGAAGAGTTTTATCTTGATGAACTCCCACTAGTTCATTTTTCCTTTTGTTTCTCTTGCTTCAGGAGATGTGTTTAGTAAGAAGCTGCTGTGGCTGAGTTCAAAGAGGTTGCTGTCTATGTTCTCCTCTGGTGTTTTGATGGCTTCCTGTCTCAATTTTAGGTTTTTGATCCATTTTGAATTTATTTTTATGTATGGTGTAGGAAAGTGGTTCAGTTTCATTCTTCTGCATGTTCTTGTCCAGTTTTCCCAACATCATTTGTAAAAAAGAATGTCTTTTTTCCATTGGATATTCTTTCCTGCTTTGTTGAAGATTAGTTGACCATATAGTTGTGGATCCATTTCTGGATTCTCTGTTCTGTTCCATTATGTATGTGTTTGTTTTTATGCCAGTACCATACTGTCTCAATAATTACAGCTTTGTAATATACCTTCAAATCTGGAATCCTGGTGCCTTCGATTTTGCTTTTCTTTTTCAGACTTTCTTTGGCTATTTGGGACATTTTGTGGCTCCATACATTTTTTTGGGTTGTTTTTTCTAGCTCTGTGAAAGATGCTGGTGGTCTTTTGTTAGGGATTGAATTGAATGTGTATATTGCTTTGGGGAATATAGTCATTTTAACAATGTTTCTTCTTCCAATCCATGAGCATGAGATGCTTTTCCATTTCTTTGTGTCATCTTCAATTTCTTTTTTTAATTGTTCTATAATTTTCAGAACACAGATAGATTCTTACCTCTTTGGTTAGGTTTATTACTGGGTATCTTATTGTTTTCAGCGCAGTTGCAAATGGGATGGAATTCTTGATTTCTTTTTCTGCTACTCCATTATTGATATATAGAAATGCAATATTTTTGCACATTGATTTTATAACCTGCAACTTTGCTGTATTTGTGTATTAGTTCTAGCAATTTTTTGGTGGAGTCTTTCAGGTTTTCTACATAGAGTATCATGTCATCTGCAAATAAGGAAAGTTTGGCTTCATCTTGCTAATTTGGATACGTTTTATTTCTTTTTGTTGTCAGATTGCTGAGGATAAACTTCCAGTACCATGTTAAATAGTAATGGTGAGGGTAGACATCCTTGTCTTATTTCTGAGTATAGGAGAAAGGCTCTCAGTTTTTACCCCAGTGAGGATGACATTAGCTGTGGGTCTTTGGTCTATGACCTTTATGATGTTGAGGTGTGTTCTATCAATTCCTAACTTGTTAAGGTTTTTTTTTTTTATCAAGAATGGAGGCTATATTTTATCAGATCCTTTTTCTGCATCTATTAATAGGATCATGTGCTTCTTATCCTTTCTTTTATTAATGTGGTGTATCATACTGATTGATTTGTAAATATTTAACCAACCCTGTAGCCCAGGAATGAGTCTCACTTGGTCTTGATGAATAAATCTCTTAATGTAGTATTGAATTTGATTTGCTAGAATTTTGTTGAGAATTTTTGCATCCATGTTCATCAGGAATATTGGCCTGTAATTTTCCCTTTTAGTGGGGTGTTTGTCTGGTTTTGGAATGAAGGATATGTTCGTTTCATAGAATGAGTTTGGAAGTTTTCCTTCCATGTGTTATTTTTTTTTTAAACAATTTAAATTAACTCTTCTTTAAATGTTTGGTAGAATTCCCCTGGGAAACCATCTGGCCCTGGACTTTTTGTTTGTTGGGAGAATTTTGATTACTCATTCAATTTCTTTGCTGGTTATGGGTCTATTCAAATTTTCTATTTCTTCCTGTTTTGTTTTTGATTGTTTGTAAGTTTCTAGGATTTTTTTCCATTTCTTCCAGATTGCCCAGTTTGTTGGCATATAGTTTTTCACAATATTTTCTTATAATTTTATTTCTGTGGTGTTGGTTGTGATCTCTCCCCTTTCATTCATTTTTAAAATTTATTTAACTCTTTTCTTTTTTCTAAGTTTGGTCAGGGGCTTAACAATTTTATTAATTCTTTCAAAGAACAAGCTCTTAGTTTTATTTATCTGTTCTACTGGGTTTTGTTTGTTTCTATATTGTTTATTTCTGCCCTAAACATTATTATTTCCCTTCTTCTGCTGGCTTTATGCTTTATTTTCTGCTCCTTTTCAAGCTCCTTAAGGTGTAAGGTTAGGTTATATATTTAAGACTTCTTGTGCCTCTTGAGGTAGGCCTGTATTGGTATATACTTCCTTCTTAGGATAGCCTTTGCCAAGCCCAAAGGTCTTGGACTGATATGTTTTCATTTTCTTTTGTTTCCATGTATATTTAAAATTTCTTCTTTCATTTCTTGGTTAACCAATTCATTCTTTAGTAGGATGTCCTTTAACCTCCATATATTTGAAGTTTTACCAAATTTTTGTTGTGGTTGACTTCAAGTTCATAGCGCTATGGTCTGAAAATGAACATGGTATAATCTTGCTCTTTTGTACTTGCTGAGGGCTGATATGACCCAGTATGTGATCTGTTCTGAGGAATGTGCCATGTGCACCTGAAAGGAATGTGTATTCTGCTGCTTTAGGATTAAATGTTATAAATGTATTTGTTAAGTCTATCTGGTCCAGTATGTCATTCAAAGTCACTATTTCCTTGTTGATTTTCTGCTTTGATGATCTCTCCATTGCTGTAAGTAGTGTGTTAAAGTCCCCTACTAGTACTATACTATTATCAGTGAGTATTTTTATGTTTGTTATTAATTGATTTACATATTTGGGTGTTCCCAAGTTGGGAGCATAAATATTGACAATTGTCAGATTTTCTTGATGGATATATCCCTTAATTATGATATGTTGCCCTTCTTCATCTCTTGTTACAGTTTTTACTTTAAAATCTAGTTTGTCTGATATAAATATGGCTACCCTAGCTTTCTTTTGATGTCTTTTAGCATAATAGATGGTTCTCCATCCCCTCACTTTCCAAATGCAGGTGTCTTTAGGTCTAAAATTAGTCTCTTGAGGCATCATATAGATGGATTTTTTTTTAATCCATTCTGATACTGTATGTCCTTTGATTGGGACATTTAGTTCATTTACATTCAGAGTTTTTATTGAAAGATATGAATTTAGTAATACTTTTGGTGTTAGTGTTTCTGGTGATCTTGCTTCCTTTCTGGTGTTTGTTGCTTTTGGTCTTTTTTTTCTCCACTCAAAGAGTCCCCCTTAAAATTTCTTGCAGGGCTGCTTTAGTGGTCACAAACTCCTTTGTTTGTCTGGGAAACTCTTTATCTTTCCTTCTATTCTGAATGACAACCTTGCTGAATAAAGTATGTTTGGCTGCATTTTTCCCGTTCAACATGTTGAATATATCCTGCCACTGTCTTCTGGCCTTCTATGTTTCTGTGGCAGATCTGCTGTGAACCTAATCTGTCTTCTCTTTGGGTTAAGGACTTTTTTCTCTTGCTGCTTTTAGGATTCTTTCCTTATCTGTGTATTTTGTTACATTGACTATAATATGCCTTAGTGATGGTTGGCTTTTATTGAACTTGATGGGAGTGCTGTGTGGTTCCTGCATTTTGATATCTGTGTCCTTCCCCATATTAGGGAATTTTTCAGGTGTAATTTGCTCAAACAAACCTTCTGTCTCTTTTTCTCTCTCTTCATCTTATGGATGCCTATGATATGAATGTTATTCCATTTTAATAAAGACTGAGTTCCCTAAATCTGTCTTTGTGATGTATTATTTTTGTTTCTCTCTTCTTGGTAGGTTCCTATCTTTCATAATTTATCTTTTATGTCACTGATTCATTCCTCTTCTTTGTCATTTCTCATTTTTATGGCATCCATTTGGGTTTGCATCTTAGTTATAGCATTTTTAATTTTAGCCTCACTAGATTTTAGTTCTTTTATCTCTGCAGTAAGGGGTTCTCTAATGTCTTCTGTGATTTTCCAAGCCCAGCTAGTATCCTTACAGTCATTGTTTTAAATCCTAGTTCAGACATTTTACTTACATCTGTATTAATTAAATCCTTGGCCATGAGGTCTACTTCTTTTGTTTCTTGGAGGTGAGTTTTTCCATCTCATCATTTTGTTCAGAAAAGAAAAGAAGAAATCAAATCAAAACAAATGAAACAAAAACAAAAAGCAAAATCACAAAAAAACTAGATCCTGGGTGTGTTTTGGTCTGCTTGTTAAAAGAATCTAGATTCAAAAATTTTAAAAATTAACATAAAATAAAATGAAATAAAAAATAAAAATATAAATATATACGTATACACATATGTACATAAAAATTTAAAAAAAGAAATAAAAAACCCCAAAAGATTTAAAAATAAAATAATATAAATGGAAAAATAATTAAAAAGTAAAAGGTAAGCTAGATCCTATTTCCCCTAGAGCTGAAGGTTTGCAGCACTCTGTGATCAGGATACTTGGTGCTAGGGAATTGTTTGTGCTGGTCTTCTGGGGCAGGGGCCTGTTTCACTGATTCTCAGGTGTATTTGCCCTAGAGGAAATGCACCTTTAGGCTTAGGGAGGAGGAGCTTGATGTAAGTAGCTTTGGCCTCCATTATGTAGCTCTCTTTTCCTCCTTGAAGGCTTTCAGTATTGATGGGAAGGTCAAATGTGGTGGTACCCTGCTTTCTCTCCCAGAGATGAAAGTTTGTTCCCCTCACTCTTCAGGGAGCCATCAGAGAAGAACAGTCAATCACCTCACCTGTGCCCCTAGTTTTTGTCAGATCCCTGCATTCATACTGCCTGTGTCTGAAATTTTTGTGCATAACTGAGTTTCAAAACTTCAAATTTAAGAACTCCTGTGGTGCAGACCCATGCTGCTCCTCTGGAGGAGGGTTTCACTGCACTCTTGCAGCCCAGTCCAAAAACTGTGCAAAGGTTCAGAGTTTATGGCAAAACAGAGCAGAAAGCTGCCACCTAGACTTGCTGCTCTCAGCTGACATCCCCACTCCTATGACTGTGAATAATGCAGTATGTTGGCACTGCCCATTGTTCCTGAGATCCAGGGATTCGCAGACCATGCTGTCACTCCTGGCACTCTCCCTTGCTTTGCCACCTGAGCATCTTTAAGCCAGGCACCTACCCCAAGGTAGCCGACTTCTAAAAGTTAAGATTTTGCATTCTGCTGCTTATAATACTTTGCAGTATCCTCTGTAAACAGAGCTCCCACCCCACTGCAGTATCCAGAGTTAGCTCTCCCCCAAATCAACACTCTACCACCTCTTACCTTCCAAAATTTAGTTACTTTTCTAATTTGCAGCTTTTGTTCTCTCAGACCTCTGATTAACTTTCTTGGGTGTTCAGAATGATTTGATAACTTATCTAACTGTGTTTGAGGGATGAGACAGGCTTGGAATTCCCTTACTCCTCTGTCATCCTAAACTGGAAAGTATTTATTAATATATCAAGAAGTATACAAAAATAGAATTTCACTCATTACAAGTACTTAAACACTGCATATAAGGTTCAATTCTGTCTCTCTCTGTCTCTTTGTGTTGGCTTCATTTTCATAAAGACTGAGTCATGTTGGAAAATGGCCAGTAGAAGCTTTGACCTCACAAGACCCTCAAAGCTTCAGATCCTGGCAAAAGTAAACATTTTTCTTAAGACTTTGGGGAAATACCAGAGAGAACTCTTATTAGACTTAGCTGATGGAAGTCAACCCAATCTCAACAAATGATGTAAATGGGTGGTATTTCCCCAAAGACAGAGATGTTGCATGTCTCTTCCTTTCTGCCTCTTTCTCTCTCATGCACACACACATATAGTGCCCCAGGTCTACTATAAGTGTATTTTATTTTAGTTTGTGATACAATAATATGAAGCCAATTTTGGAATTACTATATAGCCATCAAGACAGAGTGGAATATCATCAATCTTATCTCTTGACTATTCCAATAACCTTCTATACTCAGAAATGAATTGAGAATTAAGATAATAGTATTTCAACTTATTTGAGAAAATGACTCACTTTTAGGTCATTTTCTTTAATCTACCTTGTAATAAAAGCTTTACTTCAGGCCTTCAGAAGTGCTGGATGAAGGTAAAATTTACTTTGAATACTTCTGAAACTGTAAAAATACTGCCTTTGAGTGTTCTCAATTGATTATATATGTAGATTACCTTTTAAAAATGCCTTTCTTATGAGGTATTAATTTGTGCTTGGAATATTTTATGTCATTGGTAACTTGATTGATTTTGCAAAAAGTGAGTAAAACAGATTCCTCACTTAAGTAAAATTCAGTAGAAAGGCTTCACCCGACATCAATCAGATTTTATTGAGGGTTTAATATAATTGTCTTTGATATAACATTTCATTTCATTAATAATGAAAATAGGATTATATGCCAGGTCTTGAAATGAATTATAATCAGAGCTATGGATATGATTCCAGACCACATTTGAGTATAAATTTACTTTGGTTTCAACTAACTTGACAAATAATCATGCCTTAGATGTTCACAATTCCATATCTATTGCCTAGCAACCTCAAGAAGTAGGTAAAATTATATTAGCATAAAACTTGACATGAAAAAGTTATCTGCAGTAATATGGAGCAATTGGAAGGGGACCTTCATGGTGCAGTGGGATACGAACATTAGTAGAGTAGGGGTAGGAGGGTTTAGGTGCATGGAAGGGTAGTGCTAGAAACACAGAACACAGTTTCATATTCTAGCAAGAAATGTTCAGATATATGGATTATGTATGAAAGTGTATGACTGTTGATGATTGTCCAATATATTCAGTTCCTATTTGTGGGAAGGAATTTTACTTGGCAGGAATATGAACTGCAGCACCTTTCCTACAGAAGTGCTAGATAAACATACAATGTATTGTCTGAGTCTAGCATAGAGTTCCAGCATATTTGTTTCAAAAGCCACAGAAATGAAACACCTGGCCCATAATGAAAATACCAAGTATGTCAAAGCTTGGTCTAAGTAAGGTAGCACATTCATGACATATTTGGGAGCCAGTGTTAGACTTTGAAAGCCAAGACAGTGATGTCAAGTCGAGAAGATGAGGGAGGACATAAATTTTAATAAGGGAAATAATAATAGATTCCTTGTGTTTTAGATGGGGGTGCTGGCCATATATCACAGCTATGAGTTTACCAGTCTATAGGCATAAGGCTGTTTGAGGCATGAGAACACAGTTGATATAAGGGAGGTGAAATATTAGTTTGAGAGTTTTGCAGGAATGCAGTGGTCAGCAATGGGCTCAAAAATTCAGACAAGCAGTTAGCTTGCCTCAAAAATTCAGATAAACAGTTAGTTTTAGGGATGTCTATCATGAGTAATAAGGTCTCAACCACTCAAAGGATTCGTATAGTTTATTTTTTTGACAGAAAGAAATGGGAAGATAATAAGGACATTATATATATGTATATATACATATATAAACAATAATATGTAATATCGAAAAGGGGAAGGGGTATGACTAGATAAGTAATAGAAAAAACACTAATGAAAAAAGCACAAGAAAAGCAGACCAACCTTTCTGAGTAGCAAAAAAAAAAAAAAAAAAAGAAAAGAAGCAGATAATTTTTTGAACTATCAAATTCACAAAAATTAGAAAGTGATAGGGTCTATATTAGTTTCCCTGGCTTCTGTAACAAATTACCATCAGCTACATGGCTTAAAACATAAATTTATTCTATAATTCTGGAGGTCAGAAGTCTGCAGTTTCATTGGACTAAAGTCAAGGCATTTGCAGAGCTAATGAGAGGAGCTAGGTCCTTCTAGAGGACCTAGGAAAGAATTCATCTCTAGTGCCTGAAGGCCATCTACAGTCCTTCCTCACATCACTCTAATGCCTTGTTTTCATTGTAACATCTCCTCCTTCTACCTCAAATCTCTCTTGTAAAGACATTTGTGATTATATTTGGGGCTCTGATTATATTGGGGGCCCATCCAGATGATTTAGCAAAATTTCCTCAAGATCCTGAACTTAATCATATTCAGTATATTCAGTAGGTTTCAGGGATTAAGATTTTGTTCTTTGGAGGCCATTTTTCAGATCATCACAGCATCTGTTTGCCAAGAATGTATGGAAATGTTTTTATAGAACAATATGGCAGTACCTAGCAGATGTCAAATATTTTGACTTTTGACTCAGTAATTTAGCTTTTAAGGATTTGTTTCATAACAAAGGGTGCAGATATACATGCAGAAGAATGATTACACTTACGAGTGAAAAAAATGAAAAGCAGTATAAATTTCCTTTATGATATTGCTCAAATTAATTATAACATTTTCATGTAATGGATGAACATTTGGAAGCATGCATTCATTGTAGAAAATTTAGAGAGTCAGAAAATGTGAAAACAGAAATAAAAAATGACTTTGTTAACAGTTTAGAGAAAACCCTTCCAGTGTTTCAAATGTATATATGCACAGAGAATTATTGTGACACAAGATTGGGAGCCTATTATACACTTGGCATTGTAACTTACATTTAAAAATATTTTTACCATGAAATACATACAGAAAGGTATGGAAAATAAAATGTACAGCCGAACATTATATCTCAAAGCAAGCACCGGTGTGATCACGGCAAGGGTCACATGAAATCCAACATTGTCACCTTTGGCAGTTCAGAAACCCTCTGAAGCTTTCCTCCCAGTCCCATTTCTTCCCACCACCTAAAGGTAGTCACTATTCTAAATTGTATGGTGATGAGTTCTTTGATTTTCTTTGTATTTTTTGGCTAGGTATAATCACGAATACCATAATTTAATTTTGCCTGTTTTTGTATTTTATACATGTAGAATGATTAGATATATGATTTTTTGGTCTGGCTTCTTTTCTGAAACATGATATTTTTTGAGGTTTAGTCAGAGGCTAGAGTTAACTTACTTTTATTTTTGTATAGTGTTAAGTTGTATGAATATATCATAATTTAATCTATTTTACTGTTCATGCAAATGTGGATTGCTTCCATTTTTTTTGGACTATTTAAAAATAATTCTACTATACTTCTTCTTCTAATGTTAATTGATGTTTTTGTACTCTCAGTGTAGAAATTCAGTTCACTTTAACATTCAGTACACTTTCTTGCCTTCTATTTTAATTCTCTTATATTGTAAACCTCTCAAGACATTTGAAAAGTATTAGACAGTCATTATTCATTTGGATATACCCTCATATTATTTTTTTTTCATTTACTCCTTCTTGTTTCTCTTTCTTGCTTAGATGTTACATGGTTTCATTGGCCAACATCCTTGGAAAACAAGCCAGTCTCATCAGCAGTGTAAAAGAACTCTTCTACAGAACACTTTTTCCTGTAACACTTAGCAGATATTAAAACAAATTTTCCTGTAGTTTCCTGATCTGAAAAAGCTGCATTGCTTAAGATTTTAACACTTTTAAATTTTTTTTAACACTTTTAAATTTTTAAATTGCCTGTATCAATTTTTGAAATGTAAAAGCTAGTAGCACTAGGCAAGAAGGGTTTAACAATTTCCTGATCCTGGGTAACATGATTATAAACTTCTGACTTTTAGTCCCATGATTGGTCAATCTACTTTCCTTATTTGTTGTCATGTCACGAATCCACAAATGTAACCACTTCTCCATGGCTTCATCACTATAGATATTATTTTAACACCTTCCTCAGTGGTCTTATTTAGAGATTGATAAATTTCCTTTTTCTTTTTCTGAACATACTGTATTGGTGATTCATTAACACTGAACTCACAATCAGTGACATTAGAACACATTCCTGAATGAAGCTTATCTAGCGCAGATATTTTCTACTTAAGACAGTCTTCTCCTTCTTAGGAACACTAGACAGTACTTCAGCACTCCACCTGGAGGCCATTTTAAGCCATAAAATCACCATCAGAAAGCACAAAATAGGAAAAATATAGAACTAAGTAGACTGCAAAAAAGGATACTTACTTACAATATGAGAGCTGACATCGGAAGCAGAACATCATCTTTTTTTTACCTCTGTTGGAAATATGTATGTTGAGTGACTCAAATGTTTTGCCACTCTGTGCATGTCCTCAAATGACCACGAAAATGCCATGAGTATTGATTTGGGGTTACAAATAAATTTTAGTAAATAGATGAATAATCAGGATTGACTTTATCTGGCATTTCCTAAAACCAGTTTCAGGGATTGAGATTTTTTTTTTTTAAGATTTTATTTATTTATTTGACAGACAGAGATCACAAGTAGGCAGAGAGGCAGGCAGAGAGAGAGAGGAGGAAGCAGGCTCCCCACCGAGCAGAGAGCCGGATGCGGGGCTCAATCCCAGGACCCTGGGATCATGACCTGAGCTGAAGGCAGAGGATTCAACCCACTGAGCCACCCAGGTGCTCCAGGGATTGAGATTTTTGTGTCACCCAGATGGCTTGAAGCTTGGATGCAGTGTTTGTGAGGTCAGTTACTTCCATTGCACCCTTTCTCCAGCACTGTAGCCTTTTGGAGTCTCAACTGAAGACGAACCATGAGAGACTGTGGATTCTGACAAACAAACTGAGGGTTTTGGAGGGGAGGGGAGTGGGGGGATGGATGAGCCTGGTGGGGGGTATTAAGGAGAACACATATTGCATGGAGCACTTGGTGTTGTACATAAACAATGAATCTTGGAACACTGCATCAAAAACCAATGATGTATTTTACAGTGACTAACATAACACAATTAAAAAAAAAAAAAAAAAAGGAAAGAAAACATGGAGTGCCTCTCAGTCCAGCTTTTGTCTGCCTAACCCTGAAGCTGTCAAGAACATTGCTCAGTCATTCAGTTCCTTTTGTTAGAACTGTCATCAGCCTAAGTGTAAAATATTCCAGGCTTTCTTCTCTGAATTTCTGTCCTGACCTGGACCTTGTCTCAATGATTCTTCACTAATAGCATGCTTTTAAATTTTATCACATCCCGATCATTTTTACATCATCATCATCATCAGATGACAATCTGTGAGACTGAACTCCATGATCCAAGAAACTAAGACTTTGAAAAATGTACGATTACATTTTTATGAATTTGTTTTTGTTAGGGCACAGGGATAGATCACACAATTGGGGCTGATGGGAATGTAATTTCTTTTTTAAAGAGTTCAATTTCCAGTTATTCTGGGAAGAGGTCAAGGGAAGTTTCAGATGGGTTTTATAGAAATGAAGTAAGGGGTCATTTTGCTCTGAGAAATGAAGTGTTTCTGGTGATACTGTTGGAGAAAACAGCAAGCTGCTATTCGTCATGAAGAGCAGATCAAAATTGAGGAAGATATTCCTTGGTAAGCGCTCCAGGTTAAGTCTGGGCCTTGACAGAGTTGTAAGTTATTCCTTGTATTGACTCTGCCTTTTATTATATCTTTAGCAACATATCATTAAATGCAATAACCTAGAATTGGTTGTCCCATGCAGAATTATGGATGCATCCATCAATTCCTGGTATAATGAAAGACAGCTAGTTCTCTTCCTCGGACATCAGAGTGTAGAATGCACTGGTAATGGACAGCTATGCCCAACACATCAGTGACCTCAAAATAGCCATCTCCATTGGAGGTAGCATAATGAATATATTAATTTCCTGGGGTTGACATAACAAAGAACTAAAAACTGGATAGCTTAAAACAACAGTAATTTATTCCTAGTTCTAGAGGTTAGAAGACCGAAATTCAAGTGTCAACAGTGCCTTGTTTTTCCTGACAACTCTAGGGGAGAATCCTTCCTTGCCCTTCTAGCTCCTGGTGTTTTCTAGTAATCCTTGGTATTCTTTGACTTGTAAATGCATTAATTCCATCCCATGGCTATCTTCTCCCTCTGTGTCTTCACATCATCTTTCCAGTGTGTATGTCCAATTTTCCCCTTTTTATGACCTTGTCACATGTAGAGGTACTGGGGTTAGGACTTCAACGTATCCTTGTTTGAAGGGACCCAATTCAATCCATAACAATGAAGAATCCAAGGAAGAATAATATTAGGGATCTGATCCTGAACACAAGTGAAGCAGTGTATTAGGAAACTCTCATGTTCATGATTGAAGCGTCATTGTTGTGGGGTTTATGCTATATTACAAATATCTTATAGGCAGTGTGGGGTATTTAGCAGTTAAGTTTCAGTCAGGGAAGCAGAGTCACTATGAGTTTTGGAATGAGAGACTTATGAGACTTACATCTATCCAAGTACAGGATCTGGGGAAAGAAAGGTCCAGAAGGAAAGTTGGAAGTTCAGGAAAAGAGTCATTACATGTCCATCTGAGAAACCAATCACATCAAGTCACCAAAGTCACCCACTGAAAGGGAAAAGGTCATGGGGAAATACCTGGGAAGCTGTTGCTTCTGTTTGGCTGCCCCCAATGTGTGTCTGTAGAGAAGCAGTTGTTTTGGGTCTGGAATCACTCAGTGTCAGTCAGGAAGATGAGCAATTAGGAAAAAGGATTGGATATGGAATGAAGGATAAAGTGGGACCTGCTAGGCCTACCTGCAACTGTGTGTCATCACGTCTGATGATGAAAATTTCACTCTAACATTCTAAAATTCACTTGGGCAACTCTTCTGACCAATTCTAACCTAGAAATATATGGGGTGGGGGATTCCAAGAAACATAATTTTCATTCTTTAATTGCATGCCACAAGAGAAGGGGAGAGTTCTTCAGGGATTCACAAATTGAACATGAAATAGAAATAAAAATTTATTACAACATTAATGAAATTATAAGAAGGAGAGCTAGGGAAGTTGCACTAAAGGGATTAGATTGTTTTATTTCACAGACAAGAAAAGTTAATAAAGTGATCTATATTCATATAAGGCTTAAGAGAAAGAAAATAAGTACTGCCTGTGACCTGGGTATAAAGACTAACTTCCCCTTTTGGAAATTGAATGTAAAACTTAGGAGAACCAAATTATGGCTTTCATGTATTGAGCCACTGACTAGTTCAGTATAGTTCAACATATTTTTGTGTACAAATTTTTGTTTGAGTGAAAATGTTTAATCAGGACTTTCTGTCTTCTTTTCCCTACATTCTTTGCCTAAAAGACCAGACCATTTGTTTTAGCGTTTTCCAGAGAATCAGAATCAATAGGATGTGTGTGTATATATACATATATACATATATACATATACACACATACACACATACACACAAAAACAAATATTTGTTTGTGTGTTGGAGGCCACAGCACAGTTGAAGTTGAGGACCAAACCAGGCCCTGACTTGTGTCTCCTTCCAAGTCCGGACACCTTGACAAGGTTAAGGATGGGAAAGTTGAGTGCACTGAGAAAGGGTCTGTGCTATGTGTCGTGTGCTCGCCTACGTGACTTCCCACACACTCTCCCTGCAGTAGGGAGCAATGTGGCCAGGGTCCTGAGTTCTTAGTTAGTCCTTTTGTTCTGTACCTCCCATAACCCACTCCCTGGTTGATTGTCTTGCTAATGGCTTTAGCCGAAACTACCTGGCATCACGAGGTTTGCTTGTAGTAAATGTAAACTTGTTATAGAAACTTGCAGTCATCTGACTAGGTACTGATGTATTACTCCTCCTATTTTGGTCTGCCTTATAAATGATTGTAAGATGTGGAATAAAATCGGCACTGTTGGACATCCTCCTCAGTGTCCCTCCTGCCCCCATCTCTTTGTCTCTTAATTTCTTTTCACCATCCTCTTAGCCCTCACGGTTTCCCTCGTCGATTCGTCACGCTGGCCGCAACTTTTGTGCATGGATATAAAAAACCCAATAGAATATATATAAGTTAATCATAAATAAATAAGTGATAAATAATAAATATAATAATACAAATATAAATATGAATAAATAAATATGTTATATTTATTATGAGGAACTGGCTCATGCTATTGTGGAGGCTGACAAATTCTAGGATCTGTAGGGTGAATCAACAACTGGAGACCCAGGAGAACCAGTGGTAGGGTCCAAGTTTGAATCTGAAAACCTGAGAACTAAAAGAAGCAATGGTGTAGTTTTAGTCCAAAGGTCATCAGGATTGAGACTCAGGAAGAACAGATGTTTTGATTATGTCAGAAGGCAGGAAAAAAGCCAATCTCCCAACTTGCAGACAACAGTCAGGTAGAAATAATTCCCCTGCTTGGAAGAAGGCTCAGCCATTTTGGTCTATTCAGGCCTTCAACTGATTGGATGAAGCTCACCCACATTAGGGAGGGCAATCTACTTTGCTCAGTCTACCAATTCAAATGTTAATCTCATCCAGAGAGAGCCTCACAGACACACCCAGAATAATGTTTAACCAAATATCTGAGCACTCTGTGGCCCATTTAAGTTGATATATAAAATTAACTATCACATCACTATTCTCAAAAACTTTACAGGGTAGAGCTTAATCATGCATTGTAAAAAGTCTCTGAGTACTTTTATTATTATCTCAAGTTAAGGGTATTTAATTGTTTTTTGTTTTGTTTGTTTGTTTGTTTCTATTTGAATTTGTAGCCTTATTTCTCCTGAATCTCCATTACAAATGTCAAAGAAAAAAACCCCACATTAATCCAGGAGTCATCAAGAGGACGGCTGTTTTTATCCCAAAGGCATTTTGTCTTTTTTTTTTTTTTAAGATTTTATTTATTTATTTGACAAAGAAAGAGAGAGAGTGTGTGTGTGCGTGAGAGAGAGGGAGAAAGAGAGAGAGAGAGAGAGGGAAAACAAGCAGGGGGAGTGGGAGAGGGAGAAGGAGGCTTCTCACTGAGCAGGGACTCTGACACAGGGCTCAATCCCAGGACCCTGGGATCATGACCTGAGCTGAAGGTAGATGCTTAACAACTGAGTCACCCAGGTGCCCCATCCCAAAGGCATTTTTTACGATGTTTGGAGATACTCCTGGGAATCAGCTGAAAATCTGAGGGTATTGCCCTTGGTATCTAGTGGGTGGAGGCTAAAGGTGCTATTAAATATCCTATAGGCAAAGGGCAGACCCGTGCAACAAAGAATGATCTGGCCCCAAATCGAAGTTACCACTGTAGAGAAACCTTAAACCATAATCCAAGAGAGATTTGAATATCAGTTTCCATTTTGAACTACTTAAAGAGTTCTCTTTATTCATTGAATAACCCCCAAAGCTGAGAGAATAAATGGTTTCGGGAGCTCAAATTAAAAAAAAAAAAAAAAAAAAAATTAGACTGAGCAGAGCGTTTCCAGCAAGGAAGGAAAAAGATAATCAGAGGCAAGAGGGACTAAAGATCATTTTTCTTCCAATGCTTGGCTGACTTCTTTTCTAAGCTGGTTTACCAGGTCCTCATTCATTTGCTCAATATGAAGGTTGAGAGATTATATCAGCCTTGAACAGGAGATGCTTTTCTCCTAAGACAGTGTTTTAGAGGAAAGGGATCCATTTCTATCAATTTGGAAGTTTCTAGAGCACATATGTATAATTTTTTAGCACTGATTATCCATCATTTTTCAAGTGATACTTAAATGTCAAGCATGTTCTAAGGTTATATACTAAGTCTGTTTTGTATTCTCCAAATGATTTTGAGGGTGAGGTACTAGAACAATGGCCACTTCAGAGGACTGAAGGCGGTTTCTGGTGTTTCTCATGGCAAATATTGGAAGAGGGTGCTTTGTGGCAAATATTGGAAGAGGGTGCTTTGTCACATGCATCCGAACTCTGTTTTTCCAGCTCCTATGCCAAAACACATGTACGGACACACTGAGAGTTGTGCTTACATTGTGAATATCTAATTTAGTAACAAAAGTAGAAAGTAAGAACATTACTTTGTTTAGGAAAAAGTTATCCTTTTTAGAATAATAAGATTTTTCAAACCTTTTTATTTTGGGAATGCAAATCAGCTACTTTTTCCTTATAATGCAAGAAACTAGCTCGTTAGAAAAGCTGGCCAATTTACTTTGTATGACACAGGCATACCTTTTTTCTTGCAGTTTGGAAGTTCTAATGACCTAATTTGTTAAGTTGGAGTGATACCAAGGTTCCCATCTAAGTATTTTATTTATGCTAATAAAGATTTCTATTTTACATTTCATCTAAAATTTGAAGGTTTTGTACTTGTGTTTTGATAGAACAGTGCCATTTATTCCTGACTTCTTATTTATGGAAATGGCTGTATTGTAGATTTCTATTCTTGGAACTGGAAATACAGATAGGCAAGTCATAAAAATAGCAAAGCATTTATTTCAGAAAATACCCTGAATACAGTAATTGGTCACTAAAAAGATAAAGTTGTAATTATGGCTTTTCTGAGAAATGAGAATCTGAAGATTTTATAATGAGATCATTTCTATTATCTGGCAGGCTTCATTTTAACAAATTCTATTTTAATATACATATGGGTTATTTCATTCTAGGATATTTTATTTCTACTATCTAGGGGACTATAGCCTTTCTTTCATCTATGAAAGTGAATGTATAATATCCTGATAAGTTTAATATACTCTTTATATTATGGTGTTAGTCATGCAGAAAAGCACATGAATAATTGAAATACCTTTTCTCTAAAAGGAGACATTGTATTATAATTAGATCATTAACTGTAGTGAATTGGTTATATTTGCAGGCTTTAAAAATAATCTGTATTTTCTTGGTCATGAACCCTTGGATTATATCTAGACAAAAGAAAAGAGACTTCATAAAATTTTCTGACCATTTTGGTGAGAAATTTGTTTTTTCTTTGTTTTCTTGTATTAGTATTTAATTCCAATGAATATATATTTTTAAAAAGATTTTTAGATTTTTACTTATTTGAGAGGAGGGGAGGGCCACAAGGAGAGGGAGAGATAGTCTTAAGCAGACTCCCCACCAAGGAGCTGGACCCCGAGATCACCACCTGAGCCGAAACCAAGAGTCAGAAGCTCAACTGACTTCACTACCCCGGTGCCCCACAATGAATAAATATTAATAGTTGTCTGTAGGTCATCTTTGTATGAGGCTATGCACTTTTAATGAATTTTTCAAATTTTGGTGTTGAGGTGATGTAGAAGTCATTCATGTAACATTTTTTCCCCTTAACACTATTTTCTTTTTCTATTTGTATAGTATTTTATTTATTTATTTATTTATTTATTTATTTTTAAGATTTTATTTATTTATTTGAGAGAGATAGACAGTGAGAGAGAGCATGAGCGAGGAGAAGGTCAGAGAGCGAAGCAGACTTCCTATGGAGCTGGGAGCCTGATGTGGGACTCGATCCCGGGACTCCAGGATCACGCCCTGAGCCGGAGGCAGTCGTCCAACCAACTGCGCCACCCAGGCGTCCCTTGTATAGTATTTTAATTTGAAGCAAAAAATCATTCCCTGGAACCTTAAGAAATTTACAACACTTTTAAACAGGTTCAGCTCCTTTGGAATCCTTTGCTCTCTGTATATCCATACTGCTATGATTGCTGGAAGTCAGAGCATCCCTGGTATCCTTTTTTCAAGATACCATTATTTTTTTAAGTTAGGGAAAGACTACTTTAAATGCCTTGGTGTGACTGTCAACAGCCTATGCATTTGGCATTATCATCTGATCTGTTGTATGACTTTGATTTACATGCTAATAAGAAATTATGATTTGTTAACTTGTTCCTGTTTCAAAGTAATGCATGGAAGCATTCTTTTACAGAAAAACTTTTCAAACATTTAAAAGTTAAGCTTTACTGGCACCTGGGTGGCTAAGCTGGTTAAGCATCTGCCTTCAGCTCAGGTCATGTTCCTAGGGTCCTGGGATCGAGTTCTACATCTGAATCCCTGCTCAGTGAGGGATTTTCGTTCTCCCTCTGCCTCTGCCCCTCCCCCAGGTGCTCGCATGCACTCTCTCTCTCTCAAATAAATAAATAAAATCTTAAAAAAAAAAAAAAAGTTAAGCTTTACCTTTAAGATGTCTCCTAAGGATTGCATGTGTGGTATCAGTTAGCTTTTACTATTGAAATAATAGAGGACCTTCTTGGCACTCTGAACTGTGATATTTGAAGGTTTGCTAAGAACATTCGATGGGAGAATCACTGGGTTCTAATGTAATATCTGAAATTTTCCTAGATACTACTAGATACTTTCCTAGCTACTTCCTAGATACTACTAGATACTTCCTAGATACTACTAGATACTACTACTAATAATTAACATGTTTGATAATTTACACATCAACTACAAGTGGGTACTATTCACTCCCAACATTAGGAGAACTTGGTGCGGTTAAACCTAAAGTACTCCTTTCCTCCCCCTCATAATGATTTGTAAGAAGTGGCAATTCCTTATTGCTTAATGTGTATTTCCTAATTTTTATTTTTTTAAAGATTTTATTTATTTATTTGAGAGAGAGAGAGAGCATGAGCGGCAGCGGGGTTGGGGGGCAGAGACAAAGGGAGGGGGAGAAGCAAACTCCTGCCTGATCAGGGAGCCCTATGTGGGGCTTAAATCCAGGACCCTGAGATCATGACCTGAGCCAAAGGCAGACACTTAACCAACTGAGCCATCTAGGTACCCCTAATGTGTATTTCTTGATTTTTAAAATATATTTATTGACTATTTTTATTTTTGTTGTTCTATGAATGGCAGGTTCTTATGTTTCATTCTTTCTTAAATGATTGTGGACCTTTCAGTTTTGTTTTGTAGAACTTTTTTTTCCAATTACATGGATTAAAAACTCATAAACTTATATACTCTGACTTGTCTTTTAGTAGTTATCAGAGATTTCCTTTAAAAAAAATTTTTTTTTTTTTAGTAGGATCCATGCCCAGCATGGAGCCCAATGTGAGGCTTGAACTCACAACTGAGTTGAGACCTGAGTGAGATCAAGAGTCCCAACTGTTTGTTTTTTTTTTTTTTTTTACATATGGCAGAGACTTGTCTGTTTTATTAACATTTTAAAGAAACATCTTCTGTGTATGATTACTATACACTTTCATTTCTTTGTTTTCTATCTTATTACTACATACTGCCTTCAATACTTCCTTCCTTCAATTTGGATTTAGTCTTTTGTTCTTTTTCTAAGTTCTTAAATCACTTATGTAAATGGTAATTCTTAATCTTTGTTATATTTCAATATATACAGTCAGGCCTATGAATCATCTTCTAAGTTTTAGTTTAGCTGGATTTTAAAAGTAGTTCTAATTATTTAGCAATACTCATTATACTGTTTTAAAGAAAGATTTTATTTATTTATTTATTTATTTATTTGAGAGAGAGCACATAAGCAGGAGAGCAGCAGGGAGAGGGAGAAGCAGGCTCCCTACTGAGTAGGGAGCCAGATGTAGGATTCAATCCCAGAACCCTTGGACATGACCTGAGCTGAAGGCAGACACTTAACCGACTGAGCCACCCAGGAGCTCCTCATTATACTTTTTTTTTTTTTTAAGATTTTATTTATTTATTTGACAGAGAGAAATCACAAGTAGATGGAGAGGCAGGCAGAGAGAGAGAGGGAAGCAGGCTCCCTGCTGAGCAGAGAGTCCGATGTGGGACTCGATCCCAGGACCCTGAGATCATGACCTCAGCCGAAGGCAGCGGCTTAACCCACTGAGCCACCCAGGCACCCTCATTATACTTTTTTAACCTATAAATTATTTGCATGTGTTTATTATTTTTCTGATGTATGAGCTTTGGGGACCCACTTTGACATTACTTTCTAGTTGTACTATGTATTATGTTAGGAAAAAGTAGTTTTTTAGTATTTTTGGATAAGATTTTTTTGTGACCTAAGCCCTGGTCAGCTTTTTTTTTTTTTTAAAGATTTTATTTACTTATTTGACAGACAGAGATCACAAGTAGGCAGAGAGGAAGGCAGAGAGAGAGGAGTAGAAGGAAGCAGGCTCCCTGCTGAGCAGAGAACCCAATGTGGGGCTTGATCCCAGGCCCCTGGGACCATCACCTGAGCTGAAGGCAGAGGCTTTAATCCACTGAGCCACCCTGGCCAGCTTTTTAAATGTTTCATAATGGCTTTCCAAGCGTTCCTATGTCCTGATTTTTTGGTGTAGACTTACATATGTATTTCTTAAGTCAGCTTTCTAAATTATTAATATTTGTTAATTGTCTATCTGATCTATTAATTGCTTGTTGGTGGTCTAAGTTTGTTTAAGTCTCTCATTTTTATTGTAGATTGTCTAAATTTTCCTTATAGTTCTGTCACTTAGAAATGTTCTGCATTTATGTTAGATGATTCTGAATTGTTATTTTATTTTATTTTTTTTGGTGCATTGCTTCTTTCACCATAGGTAATGACCTTATTTATCTCTAATATTTTTTTGCTTTGAAAACAGTTTTTCATGATATTCATGTAGCTAGGTTTACTTTGCTTAGTACTTCTTTTCCATAGCTTTGTCATCTCATTACCAGTAATAACTTCTGTGTAATTATGTTTTACTATTGTTATCTGTAAGAAGAATTTAGCTGAAAAGTTGCCCTCTTCAGTTTTTTGGTTATTTTTCTTCTTAATGTATGACCCTAAGAACATACAATTCTGGATTGTAAACTCACCTGAAATGATTTTTCCAAATGGATGTTAATGTTATTGATTTAATATGTAGTTAGGCTTATTTTGTTTGCTTTAGTTAAATGTCATATTTAGTAATTATTTTATTTAATTAGAACAGTGTCTCTCCTCACTCTCCTGTCATTCATTCAGTCTGAAACAATGGTATTAGCTTTCTAAGTGTTCATCTTTACTAATAGGTCTGATTCAGACTTATTGCTTGATTTATAAGCTTATTATATTCTTTGATGCACACCTTTGAGATAATTGATGAACTATTTCTTCTTTCCCTCTCTGTACTTTATTTCCCCATTTTTTGTTATTTTTTTATTTCCACATTGTCAAATCATATGGCATTTATTTACCCCTATGCTATTTATGTTTTTTTAAAAATAATTTTTGGGTGACTGGGTGGCTCAGTTGGTTGGGCATCTGCCTTCAACTCATAAGATCGAGTCCCACTTGGGGATTCCCTACTCATTCCACTTCATTTGCCAATAATGGCAAATGATGGTAGAACACGCATTAAGATAACCTCTCAAATTCTGGGATGCCTCAGTGGCTCAGTCAATTAAGCATCTGACTCTTGATTTCAGCTTGGGTTATGATCTCAGGTCCTGGGATTGAGCCCCGCATCAGCTTCCATGCTCAGTGGGGAATCTGCTTGAGATTCTTTCTCCCTCTATGCCTTCTGCTTATGTGTTATCACCCTTTTATTCAAAGCTGCAAGTATTTCTGAAAATATAATTCTGTTAAAAATTCTGTGGATTTCCTATAAATCTTAGTGGGGACTCATTCCATTAGATATAAGAACCAGGTCCACAGATCTCTTCAGGACAAGCCCCCTGCCCTCTCTCTTAACCTCCTGCTGAAAGAATTGAGGGATAAAGCTCTTAAGCTTCTTAGAAATGCTGTTGTTGGGAGATAATGTGCCAGTGAGGTATATCCTTATACACTTTAGAGTGCCTTTTGTCTGACTGAATGGTACTCTTAAGCACCAATTTAGTGCTCTCTGCAGTCTTAAGGAATAATTTTAATAAAGATTAAAGCCGCACTCTGCTTCGTCTTTAGACCAAGTTTTCCTGGCAGTGCTCTGGATTTCACATTACTTGGAAGACATTCCTTAATTTTAGTATCATTTGTGATCTGGTAAAGCTGGGATTCTTCAACCTAGCAAGTCCAGGCTCCTTTTGATATAACAGCTCTTTTTAAATATTATTATTATAAGTACCAAGGATAAATGAGCTTTAATATTATGATTAAACTTTTGCCATGTCACCTAGCTCATTAGGTACATTTTCTACAGGTCATAGTAATGCTAAACTTTCTGTCACTATACAAGGAAGATTCCCTTTCCTTCAGTTTCCAATAATGTGTTCCTCACTTCCCTTTAAAGTCTCATTAAAAACCTCTTCACTATATAGACTTTTACCCATAGTCTGTCCAAGGCATTTTAGGCTTCCACTAACAATCTTTTCAAAGTCTTTGCAGATTTTTCCACTGCTACTTCCAAAGACAAACTCACATTTTCATTCTTTCCTGTGAGAACATATCCACTCACAGCTATGAAAATCTGCACTTGCTATCTCTTGCTATGTAACAAATTACCTCAAAGTGTAGTGACTTCAAACAATGAAAAATTATTATTATTATTTTAAATGGAAGGAATGTGGATTTTTTTTTAAGATTTTATTTATTTATTTGACGGAGAGAGAGAGATCACAGGTAGGCAGAGCAGCAGGCAGAGAGAGAAGGGGAAGCAGGCTCCCCGCTGAGCAGAGAGCCCCATGCGGAGCTGGATCCCGGGATCCTGAGACCACGACCTGAGCCAAAGGCAGAGGATTAACCCACTGAGTCACCCAGGCGCCCCTGAAAAATTATTATTTTTTGCAGTCTTTGAAGTCCAGGAATGGATTAACTCAGTAATTCTGGACTCAGGTTTCTCACAGATTACACTCAACATACTGGCCAAGGCTGAAGTTATCTGAAGACCTGACAAGAGTTGGAGCTTCTGCTTCAACGATGGCTCACTTACATGGCTTTTGGCAGAAGCCTCAGTTTCCTATCCTTTACTTAGAACTGCCTGAGGACCCTTATGTCATGGCATTGGTATTCCCCGGAGTGAGTGAGTCCTGAGAGAGAGAAAGCCATGCTATTTATTTATACATTAAAAAAATATATTTATTTATTTTGGGGGGAGTGGGGCAGAGGTAGAGGAAGAGGGAGTCTTAAGCAGATTCTCTAACATAGAGAGTGATGCTCAACCCTGAGATCATGACCTGAGCCAAAAGCAAGGGTCAGTTGCTTAACAAACTGACACCCAGGCATCTTGGAAGCCATGCTTTTTAAAAATGACCTAGTTTTCTAGTTTCTGGACTTTTTTTGTTTTTTTTTTTGAAGATTTTATTTATTTATTTAACAGACAGAGATCACAAGTAGGCAGAGAGGCAGGCAGAGAGAGAGAGGAGGAAGCAGACTCCCTGCTGAGCAGAGAGCCTGATGTGGGGCTCGATCCCAGGACCCTGGGATCATGACCTGAGCTGAAGGCAGAGGCTTTAACCCACTGAGCCACCCAGGCGTCCCTGGATTTTGTTTTTTTACATTTGTGAGGAGTCACTAAGTTTAGCCCTCATTCAACAAGAAGGAAGTTAGGCTAGAACACTTGAAGGGAGATATATACAAGAATTTTAGACGTATTTTTAAACCACCCATTCCAACTTTGTTTTAGTTTTTTACTTTTATTTTTTTCAAAAGATTTTACTTATTTATTTGACAGAAAGAGACACAGAAGCAGAGAGAGAGAGTCAGGCAAAGGGAGAGGAGAAGCAGGTGCCCTGCTGAGCTGAGACTCTGACGAAGCTTGATCCCAGGACCTTGGTATCATGACCTGAGCCAAAGGTGGACACTTAACTGACTGAGTCACCCAGATACCCCTCCACATCTTTGTTTTAATCTTAGATCTATAGTTCAATAAGTTCACTGCTCACTATCAGTTCTTCTGAAGTTGCCCAATCATTTACTGGTTGAGTGATTTTTCCTACTAAATTCTTCCAGAAGAACACAGGGGTAGAGTATTTCCCGAGTTTGACACTTTTTGTATTGTCTTGTTCCTGAAAGTAGACTGGGCGAGATGAAAGCTTATGCTTACACTCATTGCTTTGAGTACCATATACATATTGCTTGACTGTGCTTTGGAGTTGAATGTGTTTCTGCGCAGAAGATTATGACAATCTAATTTTTTTCCTTTATAAGTAACTTGGGTGTTTTTTTTTTTGTTTTGTTTTTGTTTGTTTGTTTTGCCCAGAGATCCAGAACATTATTTTCTTTATATTTTAAGTTTAATTTATCAGTGTATGCCTCAGACTTAATATTATATGATGCCTACTTGCAATATATACACATGACTTTATTTCTAGAAATTTTCTTAATCTTGAATTATGATTTTAAATACTTCTGTTTAATTGTTTTAGTTTTCTTATTCAAGAAAAAATACACACATATTATATATATATTATGTTTAATATATATGTATATATTAACTATATATATAATATTGTTATGAGTTGAATTCTGTCCTTTCCTCCCTCCCCAAAAAAGGTATGTTGAAGTCCTAACCCCCAATACCTTAAATATGACCCTATGTGGAAATACGGTCAGAGCATATATAATTATTAAGTTAATAATTGCTAGAGTAGGTTGTGTCCCTAATCCAATATACTGGTATTCCTCATAAGAAGATGGTCATGTGAAGATCGAGACAGAAAGCCATGTGGCAATGAAGATAGAGACTGGAGGTATATAGACAAGCTAAGGAACACCAAAGATTGCATGTGAACCACCAGAAGCCAGGACAAGGCAAGTAAAACCTCCACTAAATGTTTTAGAGGATGCACAGCCCTGCAGATACTTTCGTTTTGGGATTCTAGCTTTCGGATAATAAATTTCTGTTGTTTTAAGCACTCAGTTTGTAGTACTTTGGTGCTGTCACCCTAATAAACTAATATATCAATCTTCTTTGCCTGACTTTCTCTTGAATCTTGTCTCTGATTCTTTTTATTATTTGTTTCAATTTTTTTTCAAGGATTCTTTGTGTTGTTATGTGAAGAGCAGTTTCTTTAGTATATGATGCATTTTTGTGCTCAAGCTCTCCCTAATTTTTAGAATCCATCTTGTTTCAGTAGGACCATACTATTATCTGCTCCCTTCCTTCACTTTTATTTACTAGCAGGTGCTACCTCTAAACACACTGCCTCTGCCTTCCAAAGTGTGTCCCTCTCTCCTCCACCAGATGCACTTTCCAGAACTCTTTATTTATTTTAATTCCCCCTTGCCAGTGTTTGACCCACCAGGCATCAGACCTGCTTTCAGAAGTTTCTTTTTAGTGTAGAGCTCTTTTCTTTGGGAGATTTATCCCAACTGGTCCCGTGTTCCAACTCTGCCAAGACTTTCCTCATGTATTGTGCATTTCCTGCTAGACTCCCCAAAGTGCTTTGGTCTGGTGTTTGGATATTGTCCCCCTTTTACATATAAATTGAAGTTTTGTGAAACTTTTCTTTTTAGTAACACTGTGAGTAGTGGTTATAAATGCTTTTACTTAGAAGTCTATTTATATGGAAGTCTGTAATTTGATATCTATATTATGTAGAAAACTGAAGTGCAGCTCAAACAGTAGATCTCTTAACTTAAAGGATCTCTATTCTCCTTTGTTTGGAGTAGACATAATGACTGTCTTGATTTTTTGAAAATAAGGATCATTGATGTTATGAGAGTTCTTTGATTTTATGAAGTCAATATGGCCTCTACTTTTCTTTTATTAATTCATAGCTTTTGAAAGTCATAGTGGAATTTATATTGCTTATGTAGGATGCAGGTAGGTATGGGTCAAAATCAGGGCTCATATTTGACAGAGGCCAAGATCCTCAACTTCTCCAAGCCCTATTTCCCTTACTTTCAGAATGGTTTTAAAATTAGCTATTTTGCATTATTGCTCTAGTTCTATATTTGATAATTTATGTGAGCATACTATTTTTAGCATGGAGACTTTTATGCTAAAGGTATTCAGAAATTGACAGAAGTTGTTATTCAAAATAACATTAATATTATATATAGTCAGTGATCCAATTATATGTAGGCTACTTTGGCTTATTAGCTATTTTAGCATTATGAAATTGATTTAAGCCATAAACCCCTTTTGAAGTCTTGGAATATATCCACCTGTCAAAGGAAACTGAGAAGGCTATTAAAAAGCATTGGTTAGAAAAAGATACTTGCAAATTCGTTTTCTCACTTAGCTTAGAATGACACATGCTGATACATTTTGTTTTGGCAGTCTTGAGTTTTCTAAAGCCTTGGACTAAAATGAAAACAATTGAATTGGAAACTTAGTATCATCCACTTCAAGTATAGTGCAACAGCTTCTGCTATGGACTCAAGTGCATTTAAAGGGTACATTGTTTACATTCTACTCAGAAAATAATAATATTTCCCTCACATCCAGTCTAAGTACCTCATTTAATTCTTTTATAGGAATTCAAAGCTCGTAAAGAGAATTATTGGTGTAGAAGACTGAATATTTTTATTCTGTGGTAAACAAAGACAAGTCGAGTTGCTACCCAGTTTGTATGAGAATATTCTGGTGTTATCCTATTTGTTTCAGCCATAATTTAGGGAAGTGGTTCCCAAACCTGGCTGGCTATTAAAACTACCTAACGAACTATTCAAGCAAATATATCCCTCAGTATTTCCTATACCTAGTGAAACATCATCTATCTCTTATAAATATCCTCAGGTGATTGGTGAAATCTTAATTCAAGATGTTTCAGGTTAGTCTGTATTTCCTTGGATTTGAATTAAAATGCCAAAAGGTAGTTTGTATTGTTTGGGGTGTTAGAAGAACTACATAGGCCGCTGCTTTTCAAAGGGTGGTCCACAGACCAGTAGCATCAGTCTTACCCAGGAGCTTGTTAGAAATGCAAAATTTATGCCTTTCCTCAGACATGGTCTATAAAACATGCATTTTAACACAATCCCTAAGTGGTTTGTGTGCACATCAAAGTTCTAAAAACACTGACAAGAACTTTCATGGAATAGGTTTTGACCTTTTTATCCAAAAACTGAACATAAAAATTCCATGTACCAACAAGAGTGGAGGTGCAAAATCAAAAGGCAAAATTATATTGTTGGTTGGTCTATATACAACATAAAGGTTTTTATTGTAATTGCAATTGTAAAAAAAAAAACTAGTTCATTGTTTAGTCTGAAGCTAGAATTGAGTTTTCCCACTACCACTCATTGTTTCTATGTTATTTATAAAGATTTGTAGTTAGGAAGCTGGAGGTCTTAGTTTGAACTGTACTTTATTCTTATCTTACTGACAGGTGAAATTTGTAATAGAGGCAGCATCAATTGCAACAAAGTATAAACTAGAAGCAAAGCATTTATCCTACCCTTTCTGAGAAAAAACATTTTGCAATGTGGTACACTTTATTTGGTGAACAACTTAATTTACTAGTTTCTGCCAGGCTTTCCCAATTAGCCCCACTGATCATCCTTGCCACACTGGCTCTTCTTTCTTAAATGTCTTTCTTGTCACAACTGTGTTTCAGAATGATTTATTTTTTTTTTTCATTCTTCAAATTGCACTTCCTTGAGGACAACTTGTATTTCCTACTTTTTGTAGCTCCCGATGATGTCCTCATCTGCCCCACCCCCATTCCTAATATAGTTCTTAACAGGGTGATGGGTATTTAAGGTGATTGCATATCCTGATTTAATTGGGGCAATTCTAGAATAAATCTGCCATCCCACAGTAATTATATACAGCAGCCACTATCACTTTCAACAATGTCCTGGTCAGAACTATACATTATATGGTCTCCTCTCTGTAATGAAGTGGTTAATTTTGTAAGGAGATCTTTTCCTTTAGAGGAACCTCAATAGCTTTTGCTAGGTGAGACTACTACTTGCCCAGCATCCCTTCAGGTTACGCTAAGCCCATTTTTTCCTCCTTTCTTTGCCATAGCTGTCTTTGATCAGTGTGAAAAAACCAATATTCAAAGGATCAGGAATGAGTTGCGAAACTTCTTTGGCAATACAGTGTACTAGAAATAACTCACTGCCTATTGTAGCCATTTAATTTTATTTGAATTTCTTATTATGGTTTAATATTTTTAAAGTTATGTGTTATACACACTATGGGTTTTTTTCCAGGTTTCTTGAGGCATAATTGAAAAACAAGATTGTCAGGTATTTAAAGTATACAACACGATGATTTGATATACATAAAGAGTGTGAAATGATCCCTCCCACTGACTTAATTAAGACATCCATCACTTCACATATTTAATTTTTGTTGTTTTTGAGAACATTTAAGTTCTACTGTCTTAGCAAATTTTAATTATGCAATACAGTGTTACATTTTAGTTACTATATTATACATTACATCCTCAGACCCTATTCTTTTTTTTTTTTAAGAGGTGGGGAAGGGGCAGAGGGAGATTCTTAAGAGAGAATCTTAAGCAGGCTCCATGCCCAACATGGAGCCCCATACAGAGTCAATCTCATCACCCTGAGATCATGACCTAAGCCGAAATAAAGAGGTAGATAGATGCTTAACTAAATGAGCCACCCAGGTGCCCTAGACGTCATTCATCTTATTGCTAAAAGTTTGTATCCTTTTACCAGCCTGTCCTTATTTCTCCCACCCCGCAATCCCTAGCAACTACTTTTTTATTCCCTGTTTCTGTGGGTTTGACTTATTATTATCTTTTAGATTCCACCTATAAGCAATACCATGCAGTCTTTGTCTTTTTCTTCTAGCTTATTTCACTTAACATAATGCCCTCAAGGTTCAACCATGTTGTCACAAATGACAGTATTTTTAAATGTTGAATAATATTCCATTATATATTTATGCCACATCCTTTATCCATTCACCACTGATGGACACGTAGGTGGTTTCCATTATCTTGGTTATTGCGAAAAATACAGTAATGGACGTGGGAGTACAGATATGTCTTCAGGAAATGATTTTGTTTCCTTTGGGTAAATCCCCAGAAGTGGAATTGCTAGCTCACATGGTAGCTCTATTGGGGAAATGCCATACTACTTTCCATTGTGGCTGTACCAGTTTACCTTCCCACTAACAGTAGATGAGAGTTTCCTTTTCTCCACATCCTCACCAATATTTGTTATTTTGTGTCCTTTGGATAATAGTCATCCTAACAAATATGAAGTGATATCTCATTTGTGGTTTTGATTCACACTTTCTTGATGACTAGTTATGATCACCTTTTTATATACCTGTTGGCCATTTTTATCTCTTCTTTGGAAAACATGTCTACTTAGATCCTTTGTACATTTTTAAATTGGGTTACTTGTTTTTCACTATTGAGTTGTATGAGTTCCTTGGTACGTTTTGGGGTATGAACTCCTATCAGATATGAAATTTGCAAATATTTTCTTCCACTCCATAAATTGTCCTTTCATTTTGTTGATGGTTTCTTTTGCTGTGTAAAAACTTTTTAGTTTTATATAGTCCCATTCGTTTTAGTTTTTGTTGTTTGGGCTTTTTGGAGTTTTACCCAAGAAATCATTGCCCAGACCAGTGTCAAGGGTGTTTTCCTCTATGTTTTCTGCTAAGACTTTTATGGTTTCAGGTCTTATGTGGTCCTATGTTCAAGTCTTTAATCCATTTTGGGTTAATTTTTGTGTATGGTGTAAGATGGGAGTCCGGTTCCATTATTTTACATGTGGCTGTCCAGTTTTTCCAGCACTATTTGTTAAAAATATTTTTCACCCTCAGTATATATTCTTAGCTCTTCTGTTGAAAATTACTTCATGTATGGGTTTATTTCTAGGCTCTCTTTTCTATTCCATTAATCTATGTTTCTATTTTCATGCTGATACCGAAAAGTTTTGGTGACTATAGCACTGTAACGTTTGTGCTATTTGTTTTTTAGGGCAATATTTTTCTCCATGCTTTTTGGTGGTTCCTCCTTCATCCTTTTCTTCATGCCTCCTTCATCCATAATCTATCCCTTTCAAAGTAACTGATGTTAATAACATAGTAGGTATCCTTCTCTATTTTCCTTCATAATCATAAAACAAATATATATACATATTATATATGCATATAGAATATATAAGTACAACATATTTAATGCATATTTATACACATACACACAACATTTATTGGATTTTTTTTTGTCATTACTTTTTCTCTCACCAAAACCTTGTAGAAATCCATTTCAGTAATTATTTTAATAGCTGCCTTTCCAGGATGTAGATGTATCACAATTTGCTTAGCCATTTCTCTGAGATTATAATTAAGTTATTTCCAGTTTTTCTTATTATTATTTGCCAATACAAACAGTACTATAGTAAATGTTCTTTGACATACTCCCTTATATACTGATGCTTTATTTTCACTTGGAGTAGGATTGATGGGATTGATGGGTCAAAGTCTTGTGTGTATGTGTGTTTAATTTTGATAGATTTTTGCCACTTTACTTTCCAAAATAATTGTAGCAATTCCTTGCGTTGTTGCCCTTAACTCATTTGGTGCTCTCTGATTCCAAGAGCAAAGTTGGACCTTGGGTGCTAGAAAGGTCCTATGAGACCAGGCTGCTACATTCTACTATAATCTTTTAGTATAAATAAAAAGCCTTTTCAATATTGAAGAGAAGGTGCTGTAATTCGAGTTTTACATTAAATTAGTTGCTTTTCTGAAAAGAACAGAATTACTTGAAATCTGGACTACCACAGCAAAGCTGGGACATATGATTGTTGCATAATTTGGACACATAGATTATGAAAGCTGCGCATTGTGAGCTGTGTACTAAACAGGTATAGGATTAAGCAGTTAGAATTATAGTGAGAACACTTGCTTATATTTATTTTATATGTACTTGTTTGTTCAGGATCAAATAAGGATAAGTTCTGAGGATAGTTTGTGTGACTGAAGTACAATTTAAATGATTTGGCAACTTCTTCCTAAAGGGAAATTTTACTTTCTTCTGATTTCATCCTCAAACTCACATTGCTATGGTGACATCAATGTAGGCTCACTCTGGACCTAGTAGCATGGATCTCCATTTACAAAGGCTGGTCTAGGAATTACTATCTTTAAATGTCTGATCTGTCAGAAACAGAACAAACCAGAGCCTCCCCTCTCCCACAAAAGGTACAGTTTTTCAAGGACACCGAACAGTTACATGGTGGCAAGTTGAGTACAATGGGTCCCTTCGATTTAATTTTGAATGAGATTTGCCTTTCCTGCCTGCAGAGCCTCTGCCACCACCACTAGCTGGGGCTTATGGAATGTCCACAGACATGGAATCTCACATTTCATGATATCTGACCAGCATACCCAGTTCACAGTGAAGAAGGCAAGAAAGCGGGCCAGGACTATGGGATCCTTTGACTGTATGAAGGCACATTATTCAGAAGCAACGGGCCTCATAGAATGCTAGTATGGCCTTCAAAAGGCAAAGCTGAAGTGCCAGACATGTTAGAAGAAATACTCTGAAAAAGAAATACCCAGGATGTATATACACAGAATATAAATAGAATCATACTTTTATATGGTGCTCTGTTCCCTGTAGGAAAGATGCGTGGGTGCAAGAGACAAGAGAAGGAAGCAGGAGTAAGCCATGCACAGTCACTCCTAATGATAACTGGGAAATTTATGCTTCCTATCCCTGTAAGTCTTCAGTCTACAGGACTTGGGGTAATGTTTCCTCAGGGAGCACACTATCGTCAGGGAAAACATCAAAGGCTCTAATGAACAGTAAGTGATGGCAGCTGACATGGCACTTTAGATTCCTGTTTCCCAAGGGCCAGAGAAAGAGAAGAGGAGGCATCATTCTGGAAGGAGTGATTGAACCTGATCAGTGGGATGAGGTAGGCTGCATTTCCATAAGGCAGAATACATGTAGAATCCAGGTGATTCACATGGATTCCTCCTGGTACTCTTTTTTCCTATTGTAACTGAACAAACACATGGAGCAATCCAAGAACTGAAAGGATAGGATTCTATTCAGACCCCTCAGGTATATATAAGTTTGGGTCATACCATTAGGAAAGCCACAAAGACCTGCCAACGTAACAACTGTAAATAAGGGGAATTTAGAATGAATGATGGAAGAGGAGGAGAAAGTAACAGTTGTGACTCTGAGATCAGCTACCCCTGATCTCAGCTAGTCATTTATCCCACTAAATTTTCTTTCAAAATTTTCCTCTCAGGAAGGGAGATCCATGGGGGTCATGGAAGAGCTGTGTGGGACAAGGTAGACTGTGGTATTTAGGAAAATGTACCACTCAAATCATCTATGACTCCACTACTACTTTTGCATGAAGGTCATACTTCTCACAAACTACTGGTCCCCCAACAATTAAACTGGCAGGTCCTTCCTGTGGGACTCCTCTCTTGACTCAAGAACACTTTACTGACTTGGCCAAAACTTTCTTAGATCTGAGTCTGAAGCTCTTCTTACCCATCTCTCCTTCCTTTTCTTTCCATCACAGGGGTCAGACTTGCATTTCAGTCCCGTTACTCTGCCCTCCTCCTCTGGCTCCCTGCTTCCTCCTCTTTTCCCTCAAAGGTATTTCTCTGGATGCATCTCTTGCATGTCTAACCCTGGTTTGGTGTCTGCTTTTGCAAGAAACCTAATTAATCTGAATATTTATTCAATATATTCTGCTGAGATTATTTGAACCTACGGCAAAAAACCTTTACTTGGAAATTGATGCAGGAAAAACTTTTTTCTTTGGAACATTGTTATAGCAGAAAATGAAATCTCCATTATACTATTAGGAAGCATATGCTCTAGAGTAACATTTCTGAAACTCCCTACTATTGACATCTACATGACATAGGGAAATTAAGAATAAAGAATTCCTGAGATTAAATATACTTGGAAAATGCTACATATTCCATTTTTGTTATTCTAGATATTTATGATGTGCATTAGTGTGTCAATGTCTCTGTGACACTGTTTAGTAAAGAAATTTTATTTTACCTAGCAACTCCTCAAATCACTTGGCAATGAGCCCTTTCCCCCTTTTTAGTTGGGCATCTCCAATCCACTTAGAAAAAACATAAACATTTGGATCCATGGCCAGTATCATTGTTCTCTATTGAAATAGTGGCACTAGTTTAAGTGTACCGAGTAACATGTTTCATATTATTCATGTGCTTTGCTAACTTGCTTTATATACATAATCTGCCCAACAACCTTTTGATACCCACACTACTTTACAGATGAGTATATTAGGGTTCTCCAGAGAAGCTGAACTGATGGGATATATCCCTGTCTGTGTCTGTGTCTATAATCATCTGTTTATTTTTTGTAAGGAATTTACATGATTATGGAGGCTGGGAAGTCCCATATTCTGCCACCTGCAATTTGGAGACCAGGAAAATCAGTGGTGTAATTACTGTCAGAGTCCAAAAAGCCTGAGAACTGGGACTGCTGATAGCCGTGGATTCAAGGACATGAAAAGTGAGAAGGAATTGTAGAACTGGCATCTATTTGCTTTTCTTGATTTAATTTGGCAAAAATATGTGTTGATCACTGTCTGAAAATTCTCCAATTTATGATTCTGAATTAGATCCATATTGATTCTGAATGTCAAAAACCAAAATTGTTGAAAATTGGAGACGATGTGCAATGCTGTCCTTTTACTGCATGTATTGTATTACAGTGCATTGTACTGAATATGCAACATTGATAAACATCTTTTCATAGAAAAAAAAGAAAAAACAGAATTTGGAATTCATAATTCTGATGACCTCCATTAAGTCTAGAGATCAAAATGAGGTACAGATTCAAAGCTAAAGTTTGACCTTATGTCTTAAACATCAGTTTGTCCCATATCTTTAGTGACCTTGCTTTCTTAATGATCTTTATTTTGCTACTTTATCTTCTCACTTTGTATTGGTGCTTTCTCATCAACATGATTAAGACCCTTGATTTTGGGAAAAAAGTCCTTTATCCCTAGGATCCTTTCACTAAAACCCATAAATCAAGTCTTTTGAAGATAAAGTCAGTGTTCACTCAGAGTTACTTTGTCATTTCTATAGTTCTGGTCACTCCACTGAGTAAACTCTATCACATGCCACGTCTGTCTTCCTCTTTTTCTTGTTATGATGCTATTGGCAGTATTTATGTGTCCTGGGAACATAACTTGTCCACAACTTGTTATCTGTTGACCTTGATCAGATTGGACTACTTTATCTACTTGTAACATGGGAAATACTTGCTTTAAAGGTATGTTTTGAGAATTAAATGACATGGAAGAAAACATATAACACATTGCTTAATACTTTTTACTACTTCTTACTGCTTCTTTCTTTTCTTTCTTTCTTTCTTTCTTTCTTTCTTTTTTTTTTTTTTTTGAGCCTTTATCCCTTGCCTTTTAAGACATAATACTTAGCAAAATCTCCTCCTACCCACTGGCTGCTTACTCCTCTGTTTTGAAATACTATCCTTCTCTTCAAATCCCTTCTTGATTCTCTTTTCTTCTTATCTTTATTTTATTTCTGGGTGAATTCTTCTGTTTAATGGTTTCCTTTACCGCACATATCCTCATTACCCATAGATTCTTATCACTAAGCTACACCAGTCTCTTCAGTCAGACTCAAACGGAAAATTCTACAGATATGTAGAGCTCAACATCTTCAAATTTGAATACTCTTTCCCCACATTTGACTCATTTTTATATTTCTTTATCTAGCTACTTGTACCACTATCCACCCAATCACACAAGCCAGAAACCTGAGAGTCTTCCTACACTTTATCTTCATTGGAATTTTTGTGTAGCATTATTAACTCATCGGTTCTACCTTTTAAATAATTTTCAAATCAATCCTGACTCTGTAGTTATTTAGCTCTTACTTGTCTCTTCACTAATCTTTCCTGTGGCCCCATGCTTCTGTAATCACATTTCCATGTTACGATCAGAATATTGTTTTAAAATACAAATCCCAGGGCATCTGGGTGGCTCAGTTCGTTAAGCGTCTGCCTTCATCTTAGGTCATGATCCTGGGGTCCTGGGATTGAGCCCCGAGCCGGGCTCCCTTCTCAGTGGGAAGCCTGTTTCTCCCTCTCCCCATGACCTTCCTCCCTCACTCTTGTGCACGCTCTCTCACTATCTCTCTCAAATAAGTAAATAAAATCTTAAAAAATATATATAAAATAAAATAAAATAAAATACAAATCCCACTGTGCTACCCTTTGTGTATAGGATTAATTTCAAACTTCTTTGCCTGATATATAAGGCCTTCATTGACCTTGCCTTTGCTTGCTCCTTGAGCCACATCTTGTAAAGCTTTTCACCCCATTCTCACATAACCATGCCAAACAGCCAGTAATTATAGACATCTAGTCTTTCTTTTTTCTGTAATTTTTTTTGGTAGTGCCATGCATGTACATGAGAAGGGATCTACTTATCCTTTAAGATCATGCATAATCCTAACCCTCTCTGAAACCTTTATAGAAAAACCCAGATAAAATTGTTCACTCCTTCCTTTTGCTGTCACCCTAACATAAACTTGTCTTTATTACTGCAATAATAAATATAAAGAATAGCAACATTCTTATAATAAATTAAAAATGTCTCAAGATGACTATTTTGAGTGGTGACACATATTTGGATGCACACATTCTGATATACTTGTTAAAAAATCCATTTCATTACTTTATATTCACAGTGTAAACACAACACGTCTGTTATGGGACCTGAATTTGGAAAATTAACTGTTGCCGCTTGGAGATTAATGTTATTCGTGGGAATACATTTTCTGTCATTAAATCAAGGAGCTGAGCTCTGCAGTGTCTCTGTGTTTACACTGTATATTTAATAATGTAATGGGTGGTTGCCCATTCTCAAAAAATAGCATTCTCAGAAGAATATAACGTTCTGTGAATTCCAGTTTATGACTTTTTATAATATGCTATTTGGTAAAATGATTGTGGGGTGATTAATGATTTGTTAAATATTTTCTACAATTGCCTAGTCAAAAGACTTGGGTGCTTCAAGTTTTAAAAGTCTGTCTTTTAAATTATTTTCTAGTTTTCAGTGAAGCAAATAAAGAAAAGAAAAAGGCAACATGTATTTTACCTGTCAGAAATGTAAATCTCACCAGCTCAGCTGGAACTATAAAATGCATTTTATCCTTCTCAGGCAGAAATACACATAAGAAAATGACTTGAAATACTAAAAAATAGTGGGCACTTGGTTTTTAGTCTGGAAATCTTTGATGCTTAGTAACACCTGGTAAATACAACCAAATGAATGAATGAATGGATAAGAGGCCAAATAACTTTTCGTATTTTCTATGTGTTTAAATCATATTTATTATTGAACATTATATTATTTTTAATAAAGTATTGAATTGCCATGGCACTTTGGCACACATTCTTTTTTCTTTTTTGGTCAATTATTATTATTATTATTTTTAAAATGTGCCCACACTAAGCTGGATGCTGAGAATACATAAAAGACTTGTTATCCAGAAGTTCACATGCTAGTATGGGCAACAGAAGTATATACAAATAATTAAAAGATGTTGTGATAAGAACTCTGAAAGAAATAGGTAGAAGGAATGGTAAGAATTCAATAGACTAATATTCAGTGCGAGACAAGAGGGGAAAGGGGATGGAGTGTTAGGGAAGTATGCTTGGATGACCACAAAAAAAAAAATCATTGTATTCAAAACAAGATAATGTTTATGTTTGGACTCATATGAAGTTAATTCTCAAATATAATTCTTAATGTTATCATTAAATTATTATTTTGTATAAATCACAAAGCTTATGCACATGAAAGTCTTATGATTTGTCTAATTAAAACAAAAAGCAGGACCTCAAACAGGAGCATATCTCTGAGAAGAAATAGACTATAGGGGATCTCTCTCTCTCTCTCAAATAAATAAAATCTTAAAAAAAGACCTATGGATAATACACTAATAAGTTACAGCATAAAACCATGAATATCAGCTAGGGAGTTTGAACATTGATTCTAGCCTTCTAGTCAATGAAAGTTTTTGCACAGAGCAGAAAATATATTGGGTATAAATGATATTTTGAGATGAGGGAAATCTCAAAGAAGAGGTTAAACTATACTGATACAAGATTTATGAGAAGTGAAGGTACATTACTGAATTACATGGCCCAAAGAGGCTATGCAATGACCATATTCCTCTGTGGGATAAATGTAGTGACAGCTGTACTATAGAGAATATGCACTAAATATGCACCAGTGTTTGAAAGAGGCTTTATTCAGGTCAGCAAAAAAGGAAAAATGATGGGAAATGTGCAACTGTACCTGAATAGTGACCATGACCCGCCCAGTTTTCCTACTATCTAACCTCATCATGACCTTCCAAACAGCCACTGTAAAAGACTGTAAAATTCGTGTAGGATATGACAGTCCACCATGGAACGAGGCATGTTAGAGCTAACAATGTTGTTTCCTTTCAAGTCTGTGAAGTTTTCCAGCCACAGCCAAGAGAAAGGGAAGTTATGCCTGAAGTAATTTGCCTTTAAGTGGACCTTGATCTATGTATGTCTGGTTCAGACACAAAGGAATAGGTTTGTACCTATTGGAAAATCATGATTTATCTGAGATCACCAGTGGAGGGTTACAATGGGTTACAAACCATCTTGGGGATGACAGAGGTGCCTGCACTGGTGACAAAGGACAGCAGTGTGTATCAGTACCTCTCAGCAGAGACTCAGGATGGTGGCTGGGATGCATTGAGACGGCAGCTAAGAGTGGTCCTGGAGAGTATTTTGTGCTTTCAGAGACTTTTGGGAAATACATTGCATTTGGAAGGGCTCCAGGCCAACAGAATCATGCAGGGGTTTTGCCACATGGAGAGCTCACTACTTTTCCTCAGCATGTATCATGAGGCTAATTTTCAGAAAGGTCTAGACATTAGCTCCCATATAGTCGCAGTTAAGTTTATATTTTTACATGTGATTCTATGATCCATTTTAACTAGATTTTTTTATTCAAATGGATGTCCAATTGTTCCTGCATAATTTATTGAAGACTACCCTTGCTCCATTGAATTACCTTTATGCCTTTGCCTAGATCACTTGACTATAGTTATGTGATTTTTATTTCTGAGATTTCCATTTTGTTCCATTTATCTGTATCTGTTTTTTCACCACACTGTTTTGATCACTGTGGTAAGTCTTGAAGTCGGATGATTCTGTCCTTCTACTTTATAGTTGTTTAGAATTGTGTTGATTTTTTTTTTTTACTTTCCATATAAATTTTAGAATCACTTTGTCAATATCCACCAAACAGTGTCCTGAAATATTAATTGAGATGTGTTGAATCTATAGATCAAATTGGGAGGAACTGACATTTTACCATTATTGAATCTTCTGTCCCGTGAACATGGACTAGCTCTCCATTTATTTAGATTTTATTTTTTTTAATCACTTAAAAATTTAGATTTCTTTCATTGTGGTTTCCATATAGATCCCATACATATTTTGTTATATTTATACTTAAATATTTCATTTTTTGATGCTAATGTGTATGGTATTATTTATTTATTTAGCTGAAGTATCGTTGTCATATAATGTTATATTAATTTTAGATATATAACCTAGTGATTTGACAATTCTACACATTAAGTTATGCTCAGCAGGATAAGCATAATTGCCATCTGTCACCACACAATTATTTTATATACATTACACTTGCTACTTAATTATTTTAAAAATCTTCACCTCTTTTTCTGCCTGCTTTGGTATTAATTGAGCATTGTGCATTATTATATTTTATCTTTTCTCTTAGCATAATAAATTATGCTACTTTTAAATACCTTTTTAGTGATTGCCTTAACATTTTCAACATACACTTCCAACTAAACTAACTCAACCTTCAAGTAATATTTGCCGTTCTTGGATAGTGCATTTACCTTATAACAGGTTTCCCAATTCTCCTTTCCCATCCTTTTGTTTTGTTTTAAGGATTTATTTATTTGAAGGAGATGGGGGAGGGGTAGAGGCAGCAGGAGAGAGAGAATCTCAAGCAGTCTCCCTGCTGAGCTTGGAGCTGAACCCTGAGATCGTAATCTGATCTGAAATGAGAGTCAGTCACCTGAGCTACCCAGGTGCCCCTTCCTTCCCAGCTCCTTTAACACTGTTATTATTTATTTCACTTGTCCATATATGATAATTACTCAATATGTTGTTACTATTATTTTAAACAGTTACCTCTTTAATAAATTAAGAATAAGACAGAAAACGTTTTATCTCTATTCCTTCTCTAATTCTCTTTCTCTCTTTCTATAGGTTAGAGTTTTTGACATTCATCATTTTCCTTTTTTTTTTTTTTGGAAGAACTTCTTTAAAATTTCTTACTGATTAAGTCTACTGGTGGAAAATTTCCTTAATTTTTGTTTGTTAGAGAAAGTCTATTTTTTTTTAATTTTTGAAGGATAATTTTACCAAATATAGAATTTAAGGTCAGTGTGTACTTCCTCTCACCCCAACACATTAACTATTTCACGGAACTGTCTTCTTGTCATATGGTTTCTGATGAGAGGGTGCATGTAATTCTTATTCTTATTAGGTAGATTGTCATTTTTCTTTGGCTCTTTCAAGACATTTCCTCGGTTTTTGGTTTTATGTAGTTTGAATATGGCGTAGTTGGGTGTAAATTTTTTTGAAAATTTTCCTTTTTGAAGTCTCCAAGATTCCTGGATCTGTGGATTGGTGTCTTTCATTAACTTTGAAAAATATTCTACCATTATTACTTCAAATATTTCTTCAGAGTCTTTCTCTCTGTTTATTCCTTCTGGTATTTCCATTGTGTGTATTTTACATTTTTTTTTTTTTTTTTCAGTTGTCCCACAGTTCTTATATGTTCTATTGTGGTTGTTTTTTCATTCTCTTTCTCTCTTTCTTTTTTCCTGTCTGTATTTCTATTGATTCTATTGACCTACCTTCAAGTTCACTGTTTGCTTCTTCAGCCATGTCCAGTCTATTGATAAGTCCATTAAAGACATTTTTTACATTTTTTACATTTCTATTGATTCTATTGACCTACCTTCAAGTTCACTGTTTGCTTCTTCAGCCATGTCCAGTCTATTGATGAGTCCATTAAAGACATTTTTTACTTCTGTTACAGTGTTCTCAATATAGAGCATTTTCTTTTCATTCTCTCTTAGTGTTTTCATCTCTCTGCTTGATTACCCATCCGTACTTGGAGTTTGTCTATTTATTTCCACTGGAGGTCTTGTCATTTTCAAATCTTGGCATAATCAAATTTACTTTAAATTCCTTATCTGATAATTCCAACATTTATGTCATACCTGAATCTTGTTATGAAACTTATTTTGTCTCTTTGGATTGTCTTTTTCCTTGCCTTTAGCATGTCTTCTATTCTTCTTTTCTTGGAAGCCAGACTTAATGTATCGGGCAATAAGAGCTGCAGTAAATAAGCCTTTAGTGTGAGGTTTTGTGTTAATCTGGCTGGAAGTTGGGCTGTGTTTAATGTAACTGCAACTGCTGGAAAATTCAGCAGTATCCTCACTTTTTTCCTCTCCGCTTTATTCTTTTGTATTTCCTAAGAACTCTTTCTTTTTAATTTATTTTTATTTTAAAATTTCAATTCCTAAAACATTAACATACAATGTTATATTAGTTTCAGGTGTACAATATAGTGGTTCATTAATTCCATACAGTACTCAGTTCTCATTGTACTATAGTGTACTCTTGATCTTCTTTACCTATTTCACCCATCCCCCTACCCACCTCCCCTCTGGTAACCATTTGTTTTTTCTCTGGAGTTGAGTCTGTTTTGTTGGTTTGTCTTTTTCTTGTTTTTGTTTTGTTTCTGAATTTCCATATATGAATGTAATCATATGGTATTTGTCTTCTCTGACTTATTTTGCTTAGCATTATACTCTCTAGATCCACCCATGTTGTTGCAAGATTTTATTCTTGTTTATGGTTGACCTGTAATATTCATATATATATATTCATATATATATATTCATATGAATATGAATATTATACACCATATATATATGGTGTACCTATATATATACACCACATATGGTACCACATTGGGTAGGCTCTGGACACTGGTACATTGGAAGGGGTGGATCTGCAGGATAACACCGGGGCAGGACAGGTGGTATTAGCAAGGTTTGGCAGTGTAGACTGTGAGAGGAGACCTAGAGCTAAGGCCTGGCTGGAGAGGATGTGTCTGTAGGAGAACCTAGGAGCAGGGCGTACTGTTATTAAGTTAGATGAAGAGAGTTGGTACTTATGCTGGTTCTAGCAGCTAGGATGGGTGGTAGGGATGGAAATTGGTCCTGCCAGCTTTGTTGTTCCTGGAGAAGTTTCCTAAAGATCCCTGGCCCTTCAAAGCACCCTCTGAGACTAATAAATAAATCTCCTTCCTATATACCCCAGACATTTTTCAAACTCCTGCCTCTGTGTTGTATCTGCATGGGGCTGTTTGTTGTGCTGTCTACTTCAAGATGGGACTCAGTTTCCTATCACTCTTCAGCTCTCCCAGACCCATGCCTGCTGATTTTTAAAGTTCCAGATGGTAAGTCCTACTGATTGTAAGAACTAGTGAAATTTAGCCCCTCTGGTTTTCAAAGCCAAATGTTATGGGGATTCGTCTTCCCAGTGTGGGTGCCATGTGCCTTGGGGGTCTGGTTCTCTCCCCTCTCCACAAACACAGCAATCTCCCTCCTGCAGATAGCCCAGCAGGTCAGTTTGGCTTCTTACTGTATCTCTACCTTCCTTATCCCCTTTGAGGTGACCTCTTCTCTATAGTTATCTGGGAAGAGTCCATTCTTCTAGGCTTTGGGTCATTTTCTGTGTTATTTACACCAGTGTGGGTGTTATTTGGTTGTATCCATGGGCTAGGTGAGGTTAGGAATTTTCTACTCTACCATTATCCTTGGAAATCCCTAAGAACTCTTTCTTAAATAGAGTTTGTCTTGCAACTCTTTCAGTTGTAATCCTTTGTTATTATACTGAAGTTTTGTTGATGTGTTTTTAAGTTATATGGGAAGAGAAATACTCTCTTATCTTATGATTAATTCTCAGTCTTTTGGTGGACTGAGTCTTTGGACTCACCTCAGCCATATTGCCTTCTTTTAAAAGGTGTGACAGAAAGTCTAGAGAAAGCTGAATTGCATAATTGACTTTTTATATAGATAATGCTGTCATATTCATTTTCTTTGGGGAAAAGGTCTTTGTTATGGAGACTGCCTTGGGCATATTTCAAAATGTTTAATTTCCTGTCTCTCTGCCCAAAACACAAGGGGAGTTATCTCAAATCTTCACCTTACCTAGTGGGTTTCTGGAGATAGAAGTCACGAAAGAGTGAAGACTGCTAACACTGGGCCCCCAGGAGTTTCTCATTGTCATGCTACTCTACACTCAGCTCTCAGCAATTAGTCAAAGTTACCAAACAAGTATCCCTATGAGTTTATGGCTCTAGAGGGGTCTGTCCCAGGTAAGCTGGTCTTGGCTATGATTTTCAGTATCTGCCTTTCTCCACATTTTAGGGTGGTGGTTTGCCCCATAACCTGAATTCTCTGATGAACCCAAGAAAAGTTGATTTTCAATAGCTGTTCTTCTATTGTAAAGATCAGAGGGATGACTACCAAGCTCTTGACATGTTAGAACTATCATCAGAAATTCTCTAACCTCCTTTCTAAGGCCTTATCTAAACCAAAGTAAATTGATCTGTGTGGAACTGGTTGAACTATTAGACTATGTTTTCTGAGTTTGAGTTATAATGTTTCTTTCTGTGACTGTCATGCAAATCATGTAAACAATACAGCATGTATTTTTGCATCATTTAATATTAGCATATGCATATGCATGATTTAATATTAGCTTTCAACATGTGAAATGTGCATGTCCCTTGACTCAGTAGTTCCACTGCTAAGAATCTGTCCTAAAATGACCACAAATGTCTAAAATAAAGCTGTATGAAGATGTTTTTTAGAGATTTGTTATAGTGCTCTCTCTGGCATTGAAACTGTTTAAGCAAGACCAAATGACCATTTAAAGTGTTGTAGAGGAGATTTTTGTGTTAAATAAGAGATTGCACTCGATGGCCTCAAGAGTTCATCTCCAGTTATGCTGTGGAGTAACACATCCAACATGCCTCCCAATTTTTCTCTGTTCAGAGAATATCCAGTTATTCAAATTCAAGCACACTCTTCTGTAGAAGGGGGAAGATGTCATCATCATAGAAGGAATAAAAGTCACCAACACATGGGGCACATCATATGATTAACTGCATTTTACTTACATCTCTTGTTTCTTGTCCTTTAAAATGTCAGCTACGTGAAGCAGTTCACTGCTGTGTTTCCAGCACCAGAACAGAGTCTGACATCACAATGGATTTTTCATTGTTATCTTATTTATCGTCTTAGAGTTCCATTAAGGCTAGTAATTTGTCTTTTACTTTGCTCAGTTGATATTTCTTCAATTGTCATGTGGTTTCCATTAACTTAGCTACCATCTGCTCAGTGCCACCTGCAGTCTGCCCATCAGCCCCTCAATGGATGTCACTATTCTCTTCCTGTCTTACCTTTGGCCACTGCCCTAACCAAAACTGCAGATGATGGAAGATTGAAGCACCCAGAGCTTTGACTATAGGTCTGTTAGTGAATGGCCAATTGCAGTCCAAGAGCTAACTTGATGTGGCACATAGGGGCAGGGGAAAGAGGACATGATGGTGACAAAAGAGGGTGAAGAGTCAGTTCTGCTTCTTTCCTACTTGGAATTTATGTTACCTTGTTTGAGATCCAAACAATACACTTAATTAAATGGCAAAAGGGAAAGGTAGACATATGGGAAGATGTTAAAATGCTCTGTAAGTTTGTTAGGAGAAAGATTTTCACGAGTCTCTTTCATTTGTGGATGCCTTACAAGCAGAGGCACTGATAGCCTGTGGATGTCTTACAAGCAGAGGCACTGATCCCCTTTCTAGGGATGTTTTTTAATAAGTGGATGGCCTTGGAAGATAAAGTGTTTCAAAGTTCTGGATCAGAGAGTGGACTTTCTTTCTTTCCAGTATAATAAAGATGGCTCTCTCAAGGGTAAAAGGCAGGTTTTCTTACAAGCCCTATAAAACATTTGGGTTCTGCAAGTTTACAGTTCCTCAGGTGTGACATAAGTGACTATGTGCAACATTCACCTGGACCCCTACTTATTGTTTGAACTAGGGTCAAAGGGAACTGATAAAAATAAACATAAAGCTCACAGTGCTTGTACTGCCATAAGTAATAAAGTCCATTTTCCTTGACCCAGGAGTCTTCTGTCTACTGTCAGTAACAATAAAATAGTAACAAGCTAACTTATTTTTTTTAAGATTTTATTTATTTATTTGACAGAAAGAGATCATTTGTAGGCAGAGAGGCAGGCAGGCAGGGGCGGGGGGGGGGAAAGCAGGCTCCCTGCTGAGCAGAGAGCCCGATGTGGGGCTTGATCCCAGGACCCTGGGATCATGACCTGAGCTGAAGACAGAGGTTTTAACCCACTGAGCCACCCAGGCTCCCCCAAGCTAACTTATTATCAGAGTAAAACTAGAGACCTCTCACAGTTCTTGACAAAGATGACTCATTCTTCCATTCCCTCCAAATAAACTCCCTAGTAAATTATGTTTTTATTAACTATAATTAGCATTTCTCACTTTCAAAATGTGTTTTGAAGGCAGAGTATTTTAAAATGCAAAATCTATTGATCTCCTTACAATTGAAATTAAGAAATAGTATCAAATTTACTGTGAGTTTATTAACTTGATGTACATAGATAAGCACTTGAGCTAGTGAAGCAAGTTGCAGTGACTTGTTAATATTCAAAAACTCTGTACTAATATAGTGATATAAATTATTCTGTCTCTTTTCTTTCCTTCTGCAGTCATCCAAGATATAGTCAATGATTCTAAGTCTATTTAGTGATTTAAAAGGAGAGATTTATTTCACCCTTGTAGGGCATTGTTCTCCTCTGTGAATTGTTTGATTTTTTTCCTTATTCATTCCTGAATATCTCTTACAACTCTATTCTAAGTACATTTGCTTTTATATTCTTTAGGATAAAAATAAGTGTTTAACTTATTGAAGAATATATCAATTTTATGTAGGCTTGTTGACAAAAATTGCTTTTTAAAAATTGATTTTTATTGGTGAGACCATAACTGTATGAGAGTCAAGGATTTGGAGATAAAAGATACTTTACTTAACTATGACATACAATATTTCCTGTTATCATTTTCTTGTTCTTTTTTTTTTTTGTATGTTTGTTTTTGGAATAACTAATCTAAATCTTAAGGAAAATATTAGCTAGTAAAATTAATAAAATAAGGATTTTTTCAAACCTCAAAGAGCCTATGGATAGAAACAAAATCAAAAGAATTGCGGGGGGGACGCCTGGGTGGCTCAGTTGGTTAAGCAGCTGCCTTCGGCTCAGGTCATGATCCCGGTGTCCTGGGATCGAGTCCCGTATCGGGCTCCTTGCTCGGCAGGGAGCCTGCTTCTCCCTCTGCCTCTGCCTGCCTCTCTGTCTGCCTGTGCTCGCTCTCTCTCCCTCTCTCTCTGACAAATAAATAAATAAAATCTTCAAAAAAAAAAAAAAAAAAAAGAATTGGGGGGCACCGGAGTGGCTCAAAGGGTTAAAACCTCTGCCTTTGGCTCAGGTTACGATCTCAGGGTCCTGGGATCGAGTCCCACATTGGGCTCTCTGCTCAGCGGGGAGCCTGCTTCCTCCTCTCTCTTTCTCTCTGCCTACTCGTGATCCCTCTCTCCCTCTCTGTGTCAAATAAATAAATAAATAAATAAAATTCTTAAAAAAAAAAGAATTAGACACATTCATATAGTGTTTATTTTTTGCCATATTTGCCAGATGCTGATGATGAAATTAAGGTATAGGAAGATCAAGTAACTTGCTCAATGTCACACAGCTAGGAATGGGACAGAGGAATTCTGATGCTAGGGTCTACCTCACTGTGTTGTCTTTCTTAAATTTCATCTGTTTCCACACAGATTCCAGAAACATGGAAAGCCAACCTGTTTCTATCTTTCCTTCACCCCACCTTAAATTATCATATTATTATCAACCATAAACTACTTCTCCTTCCTCAAAAAACTCTATTTTCCTTCAGTTTCACAGTGTCATATAATTGAAAAAGCTACAGAGGGTATATTCACACAAGACTCTAATAAAGATAAAGGATATGTCACAGGAGGAGAAAGATAACATAGATAAATATCAGAGAAGTGTGAAAGTTCTAGGTACAGTTCACAGGGCTCTTTCTTTGCACAAGATGCTCTTTATCTCCAGATTGTGAGCCACTAAGAAAGTGTAAGACATCTTGGTTTCAGGGAAACTAAGGCACAAGTTTACTGTGGGGCCTTTTACAAAACAACGGTCATGTAGGTAAAACCAATGGTCTTCGAACTAAAATTAGGCTGCATAACTGCTTCCACTACAATAGATGTAATAGATGCACTTACAATAGATGCAAACTATTAATATCTTTTATTATAATACATAAAAGTGTTGTATAGTTTCCATTGATATGTATTCAAATTCATTAATCTTTTCTCTGTCCTGCCTCATTTGCTGTTAATCCTCTTCAGTATATTTTTCATATTGTACTTTGTTTTTCATTTATAGAAGTTTGACTTGGACATTTGGAGTGGGGGCAAGATGGTGGAGAAGTAAGGGACCCTATTTCAACCGGCCCCCTGAATTGAGCTGGATATCTATTAGACCACTCTGAACACACACAAAATCAGCCTAAGCTGTAAAAAGATATATCAGGATCTGTATCAACAGAATATCTCTGGCAGTTGGTTTCAAGTTATGAAGCAGGGAGCCATGATTCTGTAGGCAGATATTGGTAGATAAATGGAAGGGGGAGGGAGCCTCTGGGATTGTGCACCACCAGCGTGCAAAAGTCATCTGCCGGGTTCTAGGCAAAGACTTGCAGACAGGTGGTGGGGAAAGGACTTTAGGGAAGTCCCCAGACTGGAACGTGGAGCTGCAGGGGCACATGTGTGGACTGGAGGTGGCTGGTGATTTTAGAAGCACAAAGGGCAGAGACAGGCCTGGACCTGGAAATGAAGGTTGGGAGTGCTGCTGTGGGGCACACAACCCAGGACACTGTGGTTTTTAGCAGCGCAGAAAAAAATGGAGAGAGTGTGGCCTGGAGTGCTTACTGAAGAATGGACTGCGATCTCTCTGTTCTGAAACAGAGGTTTGGATAGTCATTTCTGCTCTGAATATCAGAAAAGACATGGAACGCCACCAGGGAAAGCTGCCAAAGAACAAAAGCCCCCAAGCTGGTCTTCACTGAGCCCATCCCCCCTACAGGAGGCAGAGCAACTCTGCCCAAACAGGGATGCCTGAGTAATAGTGTGGCAAGCCCCTCCCTCAGAAGACAGGCTGGGAGAACAAGAGGCTGACAACCCTAAGGTCCCTATAAAACAGGTGCATCTTGCTTGAGTTGTGGTCAATAATTTGGATTCTGTACATTCCTTCAACCACCTCTTAACAGAATCACGAAGGAAAATTCAGAGACTGAGACCTCTGCCACAGAACTAATGAATATGGATATAAACTAGATGTTGAAAATAGACTTCAGGGTCAAAGTTATGCAGACAATAGCTAGGATGGAGAAAACTATTAATAGCAACATAGAGTCTCTAAGAGTATAAATGAAAGCTGATCTTGCAGAACTTAGAAATGCCATCAATGAGATCCAATCTAATTTAGATACTCTTAACAGCTAGGGTAGATGAGACAGAAGAATGAATTAGTGATCTAGAACACAAACAGATAGAAAAGAAGGAACAGGAGGAGGCCTAGAACAGCTTAGAATCATGAAAATAGAATTAGAGAAATAAGTGTCACCATGAAACTTTCTAACATCAGAATTATTGGGATCCCTGAGGAGTGGAGAGAGAGAGAGGACTAGAAGATATATTTGAGCAAATGATAGCTGAGAACTTCCATAATCTAGGGAATGAAACAAGCATTTGTGTCCTAGAGGCAGAGAGAACCCCTCCCAAGATCAAGGAGAATAAACCAATGCCCCAACATGTAATAGTAAAACTCGTGAGTCTTAAAACCAAGGAAACCATCTTAAGAGCAGTTAGGGGGAAGAGATTGCTTATGTACAGAGGGAGGAACATCAGAATAATGTCAGACCTGTCCACAGAAATCTGGCAAGCCAGAAAGGGCTGGCAAGACATATTCAGGGTACTAATTGAGAAGAAAATGCAGCCAAGAATACTTTATCTGGCAAAGCTGTCATTTAGAATGGATGGAAAGATAAAGAGCTTCCAAGACTAGAAAAACTGAAAGAATATGTGCCACTAAGCTGGCCCTGCAAGAAATATTAAGGGGGAGGGGTTCTATAAAAGGAAAAAGACCCCAAGGCCCCAAGAAATTTACAGAGAAAATCTATAGAAACAAGGACCTCATAGGCAACATGATGAAAATAAGATCATATTTTTCTATAATCACGCTCAGTGTGAATGGCCTAAATATGCCCATAAAATGGTGCAGGGTTGCAGATTGGATAAAAAGACAGGACCCATCCATATGCTGTCTACAAGAGACTTATTTTGAACCTAAAAATACATCCAGACTGAAAGTGAGGGGATGGAGAACCATTTTTCATGCCAACAGACTGCAAAAGAAAGCAAGCTGGGGTAGCAATTCTCATATCAGATAAATTAGATTTTAATCTAAAGACTGTAGTTAGAGATAAAGAAGGACACTATATCATTCTTAAAGGACCCATCCAACAAGAATATCTAACAATTGTAAATATCTATGCCCCCAGCATGGGAGCAGCCAACTACATAAGCCTAACTGTTAACCAAAATAAAGAGACATATTGATAATAATACATTAATTGTGGGAGACTTCAACCCTCCACTCTCAGCATAGACAGACCATCTAAGCAGAAAAACCAACAACAAAACCATCTAAGCAGAGCTTTGAATGACACAGTGGACCAGATAGACCTCATAGATCTGTATCATAGATACAGAACATTCCACCCTAAAACAACAGAATACTCATCCTTCTAGAGTGCACATGGAACTTTCTCCATAATAGACCACATACTGGATCACAGATCAGGTGTCAACCTTAGATAGATATATCATATCTAAAGATTAAAAAAAAAAAAAAAGATTATTCCCTTCATATATGCAGGCCACAGTTCTTTGAAACTAGAACTCAATCACAGGAAAAAGTTTGGAAGAAATTCAAACACTTGGAAGCTAAAGACCATCCTGCCCAAAAATGTTTGGGTCAACCAGGAAATCAAAGAAGAACTTAAACAATTCATGGAAACCAATGAGAATGACAACACATTGGTCCAAAACCTATGGGGTAAGGCAAAGACCATCCAAAGGGGGAAATACATAGCTATCCAAGCCTCACTCAAAAAAATAGAAAAATCCCCAATACACAAACTTTCCTTATACCTTAAAGAACTGGAGAATCAACAACAAATGGAGCCTAACCCATGCACCAGAAGAGAACTAATTAAGATTAGGGCAGAGATCAATGAATTAGAAACCCAAAATGAAGCAAAACACATCAACAAAACTAGAAACTTGTTCTTTGAAAGAATTAATAAGATCGATAAACCACAGACCAGACTTATCCAAAAGAAAAGAGAAAGGACCCAAATTAATAAAATTATGAGTGAAAAGAGAGAGATCATGGCTAATACCAAGGAAATAGAAAATATAATCAGACATTATCTACAGCTATATGCTGATATGTTAATATTATATTATATTAATACATATTAATAATATTATATTATATTAATACAATACATAATATATAATAATATAATATTATATTAATACATGTTATATATTATATACAATAACACTATATAACATAAATAAAATTTATAATATATAATATACTAATATTAATATGTTAAGCAACCTAGAAGAAATGGATGCATTCCTGGAAACCTATAACTTCTAAGATAAACAGGAAGAAATTGACAACATGAATAGACCAATATCTAGTGATGAGATTAAAACAGTGATCAAAAACCTCCCAAAGAACAAGAGTCCAGGGCCTCATGGATTCCTCATGGATTCCTCCGTTCCCTTTGTGGGTGGTTCTTCTTCAAATTCAAGTAGTTCCTTCATATGTAAGTGCTGATCAGCACTCAGCTCAGTACTCACGGAAGAACTCTGATGATCTCTGGAGTTCTTGCTCTGTGTAGCTCTTGCTTGTTCTGTACATTGTTCTGTAAAAAATCATCTTGGTTTTCCTGACTGTCTAGCTCTATGTCTTCAATTCAAGTTCACTAACTCAGGGTTTTGCCTGGGTTCCATCCAACAGCCACCACCTAGAAACTATCTCCACGCAGTAAGGTGAGGCAATTGTAGGACTCACCTCATTTGTTTCCCGTGTCTTGGGGATTACTGTGCTTCACTTAGCCATATCCAATGGCTTGAAAACTGTTGTTTCATGTAATTTGTCAGATTTTTAGTTCCAATCCCTGTTAACTTGCTAGAAGCAGACGTCTATTCATTTCATTTCTTTTTTTTTAAAAAAGATTTTGTTTATTTATTGAGAAAGAGAGAGCATGACCAGGGGGAGGGGCAGGTGAAGAGGGAGAAGCAGACTCCTCACTGAGTGGGGAGCCTAACCTGGGGCTCTATTTCAGTATACTTGGATCATGACCTGAGCCAAAGTCAGAAGCTAACCAACTGAGCCACCCAGGTGCCCCAGAAGTCTATTCATTTTCAACAGACTATCTGGACAATCTAAGACAGATTGCCTCAAGGACTTTCAGATTTTAAACAGCATATTTTAATTACAAGCTGGTACAATTTATTTCTTTCTTGACCAAAGGTCATTATCATGGCTCCAGGCCTCTCTTTTCTGCCTGGCTAGTCTTCTCTAACTGTCCCAAGTCAAACCTAGCTTTTACTACTACTATATCTCATTCACTATTGAATCATTATATTACTGCATATATGTATACATATCTATTTCCCTATCAGACCACAGAATCCTTGCAGGTGAAGACAGTATAGAGCATCAGTGCCTGAAATTCTTGGTGCTTCATAATAATCCATTGAATGAAATAATGAATAGAATGAATGAATATTTGAATAAAAATTATTTTTACCAATAACTTAGCATAGAAATATTTGGAAATTAATATTAGAACTGTTACATAATATTTTTAAGTTGTTACATACAATTATGTTGTAATACCTGTATTGTTTGGAAGAATAATTTTCATTTCATTTCATTTTTTTCTTTCTTACTGAATTGTTGGACAGTTTCAAGAAATCTGACCTAAAATAACTCTTATAAGTACTTTCTATATCAGAGACTGGACTGATTGAATCTTCTCTGACGATTACTTCTTTTTTCTTGTATACAAAGTGGACAAATTAGATTTTACCATCATAATGTTTGTGGTTTTGACAGACTGTACATCTCAGAGGTGAAAAATAGGATTTTATTTTATAACTGAATATATTTTTTTGCTGTCCTTGAGTCCATATTTCTTCTTAGCAGCTGAAAACTAATTTTCAATTCTCCAATACTGAGCCCAGTCCAAAGGTTTTCCTGCCATATTTAAATATAAGTATTTAACACATTTTACAAATGTCTCACAAGTGGGATTTCTCTCCCCTTCTCTTCCTCAAAGCTGTAGACAAGCCAGGCAGAACACGTGTAGATCAGGTATGCCTGGGTGGCTCAGTTGGTTAAGCATTTGCCTTGGGCTGAGGTCATGATCCTGGTGTCCTGGGAATGAGTCTTGCATCGGGCTCCTTGCTCTGTGGGGAGCCTGCTTCTCCTTCTGCCTGCTGTTCTCCCTGCTTGTGTTCCTTTCTGTCTGTCAAATAAATAAATAAAATCTTAAAAAAAAAAAAAGTTGTATAGAGCAACCTTAGGTAAGTTCAGTGAGAGAGGGAGCAGGGAGTAGAGGAGGCATGCGCATGTACTTGGGCTTACATGTTGCTGTCTCCATTTGGCTTCAAATGTACATACGGTCTGTACTCTTGGCATGGGTAATATGCCATACAGCTATGTTTGTGGTTTCTGAACGACCTATTGCAGCTTTCTAACATGGAAGATTCTATGAAGCTTCAAACACAAAAGGGGCCCTTCCCTTTGCTCACTGAGTTTGTCTTTGGCTATAATTTGACTCATGCCCCCAGCTAACCTCAGGGCTTTCTCTGAATAAGAAGAATGTTATGCTGACATCAGCCTCCTTAGCAAGATGTTTCAAAAAGTATAAAGAATGGAATAACTTTCTCCTGAGCACACACACTTCTTTTGAACAGTTAAGTAGAGCTCCCTGGGGACTGTCCCCGGGAAAGGTGAGAGCTGTGTGGAAGAGGGATAATAACAGGCTGCTTTGTTCCCTCACTTTTTCAGAATTCCTACTATTGAATTTGTCTTCCTATCCTGACTTCGTATATTAGTACAGATTCTATGAAAATACGTGCCTTTTCAGATCTTTCAGTTTTACATTCTCACACATGTGTCGGTATATGTGGACTAGAGAAGGTACTTCTTTGAACAAATAACCAAAAGAAAGCACCCAGTCACTGTTTCCAAATATATGCTGATCGAAGGTTTATAGCTTGTACTGAGGCAGTTGCAAGGAAGGAAAACAGGGCATTTTGTGCAATGATTCCTGTTATTAATCCACTAAAAATAAATACTTATCATTTTGCTTCACACGTAGACCCACTCCTCAATCAGGGCCTTGCTGACCACTGTATTTAAATTACTTGTCCCACTGTGGAATCTTCCAAGGAGTTACAAGACATTTCACTTCATTGTTCCCTAACACTGGCTAAAATTGTCGTTCAGGAATCCTGGGAGGTAACAAAAATGAGTTGAACATTATATACCTGAGCTATCCTGAGGCCTTCCCAGTTACGAGATCTTCTGTAATAAATCTGGGTTTTTCAGGAATGAGGATTCAGACTGGTTCATCTCCTTTTTTGGCTACTTTTTTGATTTAAGGTTGCAGCTGGAATTCTTTCCTGACAGATTTATTTCAGGTTATCAAACATTTATATCCTTAGCTCTTACTTCTTAGGCGTAGAAAGAAAAGCCCTTTTCCTAGAAACCTAATTGGAAAAAGTCCTTATTTTATTTTTGCTTGAGACTATAACTTGAATTCTTCTTTGAATAACCTTTTAGTATTCTTCCATTAGGTAGAGATCTATATGCAACAGTTGTTCAATAAATGCTTATTGAGAAAAGAAAAAAAGAAACATCCTTGCTCAATTTAAGTTACATATAAAACATAAAAATGACAATCCTATGGGCATATGGGAAAAAGGAACTTTAATATTTCATAGCTATCCAAACTTTTGTAAGGAGTCAACTTTAGTTTATTATGTAGTGAAATGAGTGTTTAATCTAGTTCATTGTATATGATGACTGAGCTTTACTAGTGACATTGATAATAAATCTCGAATTTGACACAATTGCATGTCAGAAACATTTTTGACAACTATAGCATTGAGATTATTGATAGATTTTTGATAAGCCATGTTTTATTTATTGGGTCTGGATTTCTACTGAGTGGTTAGAATTAAGTGTGAAAGGCAACCTTCATCAGCACCTCAAGTGAAGTCACATATAGAGTTTGTGTTTAAACTAGATATAAAGGAAGAGAATGGGAATGAGAATAGGACTCTTGAAACAGCATCCCTGGACCTGTTATAAATCAGTAAGTACACACACAAGCCCATAGATGACTGCTGATCCTGGGGAGCCAAGGTGTGTGCCATTTTCTCTTTTGGTGATTCATGTCTGGTTTGTGTAGGTTCCTCATCCCTTACAGTGAAGGAGTGCTCTGCTGGTGCAGCCATAGGGGTAAAAGTATCCCCAGGGATTTTACTCATTAGTTTATGTTTCTGTCCACCTCCTTAGATTGTAAATTCTTAAAAACAGAGAAATTTTTTTGTCTTGCAAGCATTTGTGTCTACAGGAAGCACTCAGGAAATGTGCATTGAATGAATGAGTGAATGAATAAACAATTATAAACATTGCTCACCCCAAATCCTAATGAAATGGAGTGCATAGAAATGCATATGTAACAGACATAGTTTTATTAAATGTAAGTGTGGGGGGGGTGGGTGGGAATCTAAGCATTGGCAGCTCCCAGAACAGAAAAGAGATTTTCTAACCAGAGTAGTATGTAAGTCATAATGGATATTACATGAATAGTTTCAAGTATTTGTTCAATTCTACTGTGAGAAAGAGAGACTGTGTCTTTGTTTTTGCTATCAATATTTTGCCTACATGGAAGGAGATAGGAAAAGAGAAATTGGATGTGTATGTTGATTTCAGATTACTTTGGGCTATAAATGCTGGATTGAGTATTTAGGTAGGGGTAAGCCATGCGGGTTTTAAAATGTAATTTTTTTTTGAGCAGGGAGAGTGATGCAATCATATCTCTGCATCAGAGAGCTTTAGATGACAAGGATCTTTATACTATTTAATGGAGAAGGTTGCAGATTAATAAATTGAAAATGTACTGAAATGATAAAGGGCCTTTTTTTAATGTCAGACTGAGTAACTTGCACTCCATTACCAGTTAGTAGAGCAAGGTAAAAGAGAATGTAATAAAGGTCAGTAAAAATGCATTTGGTTTCTGGGAGTTTCTGATAATAGTTTTGACACTTTTAAAAGATAAAGCTTTTTATATTAACCACAATGAGCTAATCTCATTTGAATTGCTTTGAATCCTACAGTTGTCAAGAAGGAATTTAATGCATAAGTAAAAATATAATTCAGGAAAGCCAAAAAGAAAGCCAGTCTTCTACATAGACTTAGGATAAATTATAAGACAGTGACAATGGCTACATATTTTTCTCTATTTGTCTATAAAGAATAGATGCTTTCAGCTTTAGAGCCTAACAAACAAAAATCATTAAAAAGTTCATAATACTCTCTCCCAAATGTAAGGCTAAAACTAGATTTTTAACGATATCTAAAAATAACATAAACAGAACACAATGCATAAAGAGAAATTCTGACTCCAGAGAGGATTTTTTCTTTAAAGATTCTTTCACTGGAAAACAGAAAATTGACAGCAAAGCTAATCTTAGAGAGATGCTCTTGTTTATTTGTTTGGAGACAATCAGAGAGAAGTGAAGTTGAGAGGGATGAGTGGCTTTAAATGGGACTTCTTTCTAAACTTTTAAAATTAGTCTGGCTCAAATAGTGGTAATGCAATATGGCAAGTGATCAGAAAACTGTGAAATCCCATAGAGGGCTTTCTTCCAAAAGCTTTCAGCTGCAACCTGAAAAGGAGCTATGTATTGAATTACCGGGGATAGGGAAAGACTTACAGACGGGATCATATTTAGAACGTATATTATGGGCAGATTTCAGGTTATTTGGCATTTTATTTATGACCAAAGTAGTCAAGGCAAGTGAATCTTTCATAGGACTAATCTTACCTATAGACCCCTCTAGGAGTCCAACGTTATTATATGTAATTATATAATTGTATTATGGGTTAGTCAGAAGAGACAACACAAACACTTTGCTATAAAGTCCCAGTCTGGCCAAGGATGCAGAATTTATCAGAAAAGAGATGGCTCTACAGGGAGGAGCAGATGCTATGTATCTCCATGCAACTTTCACATTAATCCTCATCGCTGGGGCGCCTGGGTGGCTCAGGGGTTAAAGCCTCTGCCTTTGGCTCAGGTCATGATCCCAGCGTCCTGGTATCGAGCCCCGCATCAGGCTCTCTGCTCTGTGGGGAGCCTGCTTCCTCCTCTCTCTCTGCCTGCCTCTCTGCCTACTTGTGATCTCTGTCTGTCAAATAAATAAGATCTTAAAAAAAAAAATCCTCAACCCCTGTGGGACTGATGATTGTAAGGTTTTTCCAAACGTGAGAAAGAATCACAATGATCATTTCACCAGTTTCTGTTATACTCAGGATTATATTACCACTGCTAAAGAATCATACTAACAACTTTCCTGTAAGGTTATCTTGACAAATATCCAACTCCTCGGGTTCCTGAGCCAAACACATCATTATCAAGGCCATATGCTCTTCCAGAAGGAGTCAGTGCTTAGGTGAACTGAAACAAGGTCCCTGCCTGCAGCTAACGATGTTCAAGAGAAGACTGATTGTCAGGTTTTGTGAATTGTCTATTTATGCCATTTGCCCAGATATCTATTGATGTGTTTAAAGTTTCTTATCATTTTTATCATTTTCTGAATTAAGAATATCAGTTTTAATGTTCAAAACTTCTTATGGTTTGTTTGAAATTATTAACTTCTAGATGTTCACTATTTTTCTTATAATAAAACCTTTTCCATGTGAGTTCTTTCTGCTTTTATGCATGGAAAAGCTCTTTTCCATCCAGGGAAGAGATAGTGTCAGTGAAGATCTTAAACAGTGAGTTTCAAAAATTTGATTAAAAATATTCATTCTAGAAGTAAATCTTTATTGTGATGAGTAGTGTAAGGAATGGTGTTAAATAAATAAATAACTATTTGCTTATATTTATTTATTTAAAGTAGTCTCCACGCCCAGTGTGGAGCCCGATGCACGGCTTAAACTCACAACCCTGAGATCAAGACCTGAGCTGAAATCAAGAGTTGGATACTTAACCAACTGAGCCACCCAAGCACCCCAAATTTTATGTATTTTTAAAAGTGCCTAAATAATGGCCTCATATATATTTATTAAATATTGTACTATTTTTATCAATATAATAAATGCTTGTGTTAACTATTAAGTTCTTGCATGTAAGCAGGGGGACCTAGTCAAAAATTTATTTGCCATTTTTTCTTTCTTTCTTTCTCTTGTTCTTTGATTTCTTAACACTGGTTTAATTTTTTAAAAAAGATTTTATTTATTTATTTGATAGAGATCACAAGTAGGCAGAGGCAGGCAGAGAGAGAGGAAAGGAAGTAGGTTCTCTGCTGAGCAGAGAGCCCGATGCGGGGCTCTATCCCAGGACCCTAAGGTCATCACCTGAGCTGAAGGCAAAGGCTTTAACCCACTGAGCCACCCAGGTGCCCCAACACAGGTTTAATTATTATATGATGGCAAGTTCTCCCTCCTTCATTGCTTTCTTTCAAAATTCTTTTATTTATTATTAACTGTATTTGTTTTTTATTTTATTTTTTATTGGTCCAGGTGGAATTTAGAATAAACAAGAGTTCCATCAGAATACAAGCTCTGTGATATTATCATAGCTTTCCTCCTAAGTGTAAGGCACGAGCTGGACGCTGGATGATGAAAAGCTAGACTAATATGCTGGTTTTCTTAAGACCTGTCGTTTAGTCTGGAAGTCAGGCAGTACAACAATAAATAGGCACACAGAATTACAAGTCAGGAAGTTCAATGACACATGCAACCAAAGTGTTTTGATAAAGAATAATGGGGTCAGGGCAAAGGATGGGGAGACCGGCCTCAGAAGGGCATTTACCCTTAAGCTCGAAACTGGTGAATGAGTTCACACTGCCTTACAAGGAGATGGAGGGAGAGCATTCTAGACAGGGGATTAGCAAAGGCGAAGCCCTAGGGCAGCTGGGTGGTTTAGTTGGTTAAGCGACTGCCTTCGGCTCAGGTCATGATCCTGGACTCCCAGGATTGAATTCCATACGGAACCAGATTCTCTACTCAGTAGGCAGTCTGCTTCTCCCTCTGGCCCTCCCCCTCTCGTGCTCTCTTTCTCAAATAAATAAATAAAATCTTTAAAAAAAAAAAAGGGCAAATCCCTAAAGTACAAAAGAACTCAATGTATTGAAGAAACAGAAGAGGTAGGAGAGGTCAGCAGAACTAGACATCAGAGCCTCACTGGCAATGACAAGATCTTTGGATTTATTTTAATGGCATTGAGACAATATTATGTTTTTAAATAAAGGTATAGCAATTTACACTGACATTTTTGAAAGATGACATTTAGATTGCAGCTACAGGTAGAATAGAAGGAAGAGATAAATTAAGAGATGATTTCTGAAATACTGGAGATGGATTTGAGAAAAGTAGAGGGATTTAGGGTATATTTGGAGGTAGAAACACAAAATACAACAAAATGTGGTAGACTGCAGATGGGAGGTGAGAGAGAAGAAATCTGAGAGGACTCCTAACATTTCTTGGTTGAGTAAACAAATAGACAAACACGTCCCTTACAGAGATGGTACTCTAGAAATAGGATCCACCTTAGGTGGAAAAACAAGAGTTAAGTTTGACTCAAAAGACATCCAAGTGAAAATGTCCAATGAGAAGTTAGCTGTACAAAAAGAGAGGTCAGGACTGTAAATATACTCTTGGGACTCATTAGCATATAAAATGGCATTAAAAGCCAAAGGAGTGAATGAGATCTTTGAGGCTTAGGGAGAAATGTATATTGAATTAATGTATAAAGAATTGGTTTATTTATAACTTCAAACTTACCATCTAGGAACATCTTATATCTATTCATATATTCATACCTTTTATTCTATGAATAAAATTTTGCAGTGTGTGCTATGTAACTTTGTACATTTCTTATCAATTTTATTCTGAAGAATTTTAACATTATAAAATGGAAGATTTCCATTGTTATTATTTGTGAATTACAAAGTTGTGTAAGTTTTGAATTTTGTTGGATACTTAAATTTTTTTACACTCATAATTAAGCCTGATAGGGTTTCTTCATACTTTCATGGGCCATGAAGGTTGATAATCACATTCTTTCCAAACAAAAAAATGTTCTCATCTTTTCTAATGGTCACACTATTCATTACTCTTTCTTCTTTATTGTCCTAATTCTCTCTTCTAGAATGAATTAGAAATATTAGTTTAAATAGTATTCTTATTTTAAATGCAAGTTAAATTGTGGTATTTTTTCAGTTGTGAAGTAGAACATTGTTTTAAGATGCATATTTGCATGTGTGTGTTTGCATGTGTGTACACGCATAGGTGTGTATGCATGTGTGTACGTAAATTTTTGTCATAAAGCCCTACGTGGTCATCAGGAATATTCTGTATTTTGTTGAAATTTTTAGCTGCTTTATTTCAGATTTTTACATCTATATTAATGATATATACATCTATATTAATGATGTATACATATATACACACAATATATATGATATATACATCTATATTAATTAATATAATCTGTATTTGGCTTTTGGATTTTTTTTTGGTCAAGTTTTTATGTGAGAATCATGGTAGTTTTCTAAAATGTAAGGAAAAGGACGTAGGCATGCAGTGTTCTTTTTAATTTGCAGTATCTTTTTAAACTTTTTTATTCTTGCCATCTTTATTCAACTATTTCCTAGTATTGTTAACTAGACTAAGGGCCTTGAGAAAAGAAAATGTGTCTATGTTCACCACTACATACCCACTGTCAAGAACACACGGAACATTATAAGGGCTCAACAAATATTTGATGAGTGAATGAGCAGGTTTCTCTCAGTCTGGTCTCAGACCAAGCACACAGAGTTGTTTCTCAGCCTGCAGGGGTTTTTTTTGAATTTCTTCTTCCTTTATAGTCTACTCAGGACTTAACAGCTCTTTAATTAATTCTTTTAATTCTTTTATCTTTTAATTCTTTTAGTTTTTAAAAATTCTTTTAATCTTTGAGTTAGATCCTATCATTCCTGTGCTCACAATCTTCTGCTGTTTTCCCATCTAAGGCAGCGTAAAACCAGTGAACTCTGAATCACCACTAAGGCTCCGTAATCTGAAATCTTGGCTTTTCTGTGGCCTCATTTATTTTTCTTTTCCTCGTCTATTCCAGTCCAGCTACTTGGCCCTCCTTGGTTGTTTCTGAACACACCAAGTACATTCCCACCTCAAGGGATTTACTTGCTGTCCCCACCCTGCTCAGGACACATGACTCACCCCCTTACCTCCTCCACATCTTTGTCTGAATGCCATATTACCAAGGAGTCTTCCCTGATCAGCCTATACAAATACCCATGTAAAACCTCCCTGCCCTTTTTCCTTCCCTGCTTTGCTTTTTCCTCTGTGTTCATCACCATTTGCAGTACTTTACATTTGTTGTTAATTGTCTTATTTTGTGTTAGCCCCTAGAAGAGTATTAGCTTTTCAATGACAGGAATTTTAGTCTTTATTATTTATAGCTGGACTGCATATTGCCAGTAACGTGCTTGGCACAGAGTTGGTGCTTAATAAGAAATGATGGAATGAATAAATTATCTGCTCTCTTTCCTTGGAAACTGGAGCTAACAGTATCTATCCTGCAGCTTTCCTGTGTGCATCAGTGACAGTGTATAGAAAGCTGTTAGCTTGGCACATAATAGTTGCTTAGGAAATTATTAAACTTTTTAAAGTAAGGTATAAACCTAGAACACACCCTGCTTTCCAAACATTTATGGAGAGATAACCTGTTATGTATAAGGTAACAGATGTGCAGGATGTAAAAGTAGAGAAGGTACTGTCTTTATTCTTACAGATGCAACCAGATAAATATGGGGACTATTTTGCATGCTCAGTACTCCAAATTCTTTCAGGAATCATAATTAGATTCCTAGAGTGACTCTAAATATCTCAAGGGCTGAAAGGAAGCCTTTTCAATAACAAATAGGATATTCACTTATAAATTTCTCCTCTGCAAAAATGCTTTTAAACATTAGAATAATGCATATTTCTTTCTCTAAATCATATTCTTTTCTAGGAATCTGCACATCTCTAGAATGCGTAGATCATGAACTTGCAGACTTCTGATGATCCAAAGGTCCAAATCTCTGCCTCTATATATGCTACTTATAACACTCACATCTCTATACAATCAGTATATATGTACCTCTATATCTACCTATGTACAAACATTGAGATATAACTACTTTTATTATGAAACATTAGAAGTCTACATAAACAACATAGAAAAAATATAATGAGCCCGCCAGTATAACTTGGAACTGACTTTTGTCTAACTTTAACATTTGATATCTGTTTGATTCAAAAATGTTTCCTAATAGAGTAAATATCACAGATGTTATTCAATACCCCCCTTCTATTCTCCCTTCTTTTTCTCACCATAGATAATCCTGAATTTGTTATTTTTCATTATTGCAACTTTATTTTTTAAACTTTTATGACTACTAAATCCTGGATATAAATCATAGATATGGCTTCCTTAACAATCAGATTCATATTAAAACAAAACAACACAAAACAAAAATAGAATTAAAATTCTATTTAAAATTCTATTTCATTTAAAATTCTCGATGTCTACCTGCTCTTGAAAAATCAGGACACCTGGCCAGTCTTTTGGATTGGCCATGTTTCTGGATCAGGCAGCCAGCTGGAACTGGGAGATAGCCTGTCCTCATCAGCAAAGTTATATTTAATGTCTACTAATGGGCTTCATGCCTATTTCTTTCATTTATATTTATCAGGGCTCTGTAGATATTTGCATTTGTAATTTCTGTTCTCCGCACTTTAACCCATTCAAAATAGTTTCCTTCTTATTTATCTTCTGCTTCATTTCTATGTCAATTTATCTTGTTGTGTGTTTCTGCTTTGAATTTTTGTTTAAAAGATGGAAGCAAAATGTGTACTTTCTCTTTCACATTGTCACCAGTGACTGTTGACCTAACTTCACAAGTGGTGGGCCTATTTTCCCACTTTTTTTTTTTTTTGAGTTGAATGCAGTGAGTAATAACTCTTTCCCTTAGCATTTCTTTTTTAATGGAACTGTTGTCATTTGGAGTTAGAGTCTACACTCCCTTTGTCATCTCTTGAAATTTCCCTTTTAAATTATTACACTAAATCCTCAAGCATTATAATCCCATATAATCTGTACTTTGTTAATCTGGTATATATTTTATTCCATCTTTGTCATCAAAAGGAATTCTGAAGCCAGGATTGGTTAATGAGTTAAGGGAAAAATGCATGATTTCATACTGCCAGGCCTTTGTGGAGAAAATTAAGTCCAATAACAAATAATTATATATTTTAATTATTCATTTTACTTTGAGAATAGTTAATGAACATCTGGGAAAGTACAATACTCTTAATTTATGATAATGTCAGTTATAAATGCTACACACTTTATTGAATACTAAGGACAGATAAATGGAAGGTTGGGAAAAAATATCCACATGTGCATTTTCCTAATAAACCGTACCTGCAACATTTCCTTTCTGGAGCATCAGACTATCCTAGACAAATGTATTTATTTGGCAGCAAACCAAGAAATCACTCTGCTGATTTTATGCCCTTGTAGAGCTGTATACAGGTTCTTTTCAGCTTCACAGTTCAATGACAGCAGTCACAAATTCTCAAATACTCATCATGGCCATGGAAAATAGTAAATCACATTGTGATTTTCACATTGCTTTGAAAAGCAAGTACATTCCTGATTCAGTCACTAGGTCCTCGTGTGCAAATTTTTAATTTTTTGCTTTCACAATTTTAGTTTTAGGTAAACTTTGCTGGGTAGAATTGCGTAATTTTTCATTAGCTTTTACTGGAAACACATAAAGAAAAAGAATGAATTACATAAATAAAATAGAAAAATAAGAAAACATACAAAGGTGATTTTATTTTTTTATTTTTTTATTTTTTAAAGATTTTATTTATTTATTTGAGAGAGAGAGACAGTGAGAGAGAGCATGAGCGAGGAGAAGGTCAGAGAGCGAAGCAGACTCCCCATGGAGCTGGGAGCCTGATGTGGGACTCGATCCCGGGACTCCAGGATCACGCCCTGAGCCGAAGGCAGTCGTCCAACCAACTGAGCCACCCAGGCGTCCCTACAAAGGTGATTTTAGAGTCTCTTTAGTTTCTTTGGAAAAAGGAGGACTTAATTCCACTAAGTATTCTTGGTGACATTACATGTTGTCTCTCGGCTCTTCATGAGGAGATAGAGCCCTTAGCGGCAGACTTGTCTGACAGCATAAATGCCTCTGTCGAGGTAGTTTTGCTTCCTGTCCTGAAATATTTTCTAAAAATTCTACGGTTGAATGAAAAAAAAAAAAAGTGCCTTTTAGAAGTATAAACCAAAATGTGACTTCTGTCAAGAATTGAGGGCTATCTTGCTTTGTGGTACAGAGCAAATTGATGTGGTCCAGAATATATGTCACTCCATGCAAATTGTGGGCATATAAAACATAGAATACACATTTTAGTAAAGTTATGCTACTTTCATTATCGCGCTAATTGTATGGCATTACAGGGACATAGAGAGTAAAACTGAAAATTAAAAACTAAATGCACCCCCAAAGGAAAGAGACACACCAACTTTGTTTTAAAAGAAACGGTATTTATTAAGAAATTATATGCTGAGTTCTCCTACAGTCTGTGAATATGGTTTCTTCCATTTCCACAGCACATGACAACGGCAAAGAGCATCTGGAAAATACTTGCAATGCTTGGGAATGGAGCGATCCTAGTAATAGGAGATGAAATGAAGTGATATACGCACTATTTAAACTTTCAGAGCCAAAGACAAGACAATCTTTTCCTTGCCAATATAGTTTTCAGCTGTATTGGCACTAAAATCTGTCCATGGGATCGCCTACCCAGACTGAAGGATTGGGTAAGGACTGGATCATTTCAGTTGAGTAGAGAATGCTCAATTTAATCACAGGTCAAAGCAACAGGGTCCTTTAGCTATGGAACCACAACTGAAGTATCTGCATTCTTTATTAATAAAAATGGTGCTTATGGGGGGGCAGAAATATAACATTTTCAAGTATTTTATCATTATGATCTGAAGTACTTTAAACTATAAATTAAAAATAAATTATAAAAACTAGCTTACGATGTATCTTTTCTTACATCACATTGCTGGAGATAAGCTTTAAACATAGAATTGCAATATCACCTGACTTTATATATGATCAACAGTAAAACATGCTAATCATAAAAATAGCTTTTACAAATATACATTTGTATACAGTGTCTCCCTTACCATTCATAAATGTCCTTTCACATTTTAAGACTTTTAAGACTTAAAAAAACACAACATAATTAGCAAAGGGGAAAACACATTTACAATCTAAACCATAAAAACTTGACAATTTTATAGCTTAAAACATAGAAGAAATGGAATTTCTAAAATTGAACAATACTGTCCATTTCATTTATTTGGGTATTTTTTTTTTTTTAATAAATTGAACCAAAGATGCTGCTCTCCAGTAAGAAACCTCCTTTCACATTTCTGGGGGTTGTCACAGTTTCTCTTTTCTGCTTTTGTGGCATCATTCATTACTTCAGATCACTTTATCTGTAGAAACTGAGAAAAGAAAAAAAATATTTTAAAATATTGAGATTTAGGTTTCATTGTTCATAACATGCATATATGTAAGTTGGATTTAAGTTAGAATTCAGGCTGAATCAGGAGATGATTAGAAAAGAACTAAATCTTTAAGAAAAATCCTGTTGAGAACTTTTGAGTTCCTTTTAGATCCTTAAGAAAAATCCTTTAGATCCTTTGTCTTAGATCCTTTGTTGTAGACAATGCTAAAATTATTTACACTTAGAGTATGCTGTAATTAAAAAAAATCCAGTCCATTTATTGCCTGAGATCAGCAATTATTTTGACCAAGAGCTCTTGTCCAAGTCAGAGGAGAAACACTTGAAGCTCTAAGCTAGGGAAAGAGATTTGGGTTGCTTTTGAATTTTTTGAATCTCCTTAGGAGAGTGACCGTGGGATATTTTTCCCCTGTAAGAGGCTTTGAACGGTGCAATCCTAAGCCTAATGCACCTGGGATAGGAGAAAAAGCAGTACAGATCTCCGATCTGAGTTATGTATCCTTGGTTATAGAAAAGAAAGCTAGATGTGAGGCAGCTGGGTGGCTCAGTTGGTTAAGCCACTGCTTACAGGTCAACACATACCTGTATTTCTAAAGATGAAAATGTTATTCAATTGTGTTCTTCATGCAGTTGCAAGAAGTGTTCATGGACATAGAGTCAATTAATCTTCAAAGCACAAAGTTTTGAACTTATGGTACAAAGCAGGCCTGCCCAGGGTTGTGTAGTATAAAGGAAGTTTTATACATTCCCTGTATGCACGTACCCCAAATGATCCATTACCAATGTGAAAATGAAAACCTTAGTAAATACAATTAATTGTACTTGTAGAAGGATACAGACATGTGAACATAAGATATAGTGAGTTTGGGTTTGGATTGATAACACTTGTGTGCAGGGAGGAACTAAAGCTTTTTCTTTATATGATTGCAGTCACCCTCTTTCCCACAAGGCCTTCATTGATCGCTCTTATTACAGAGGGAACATGCTTAAACTGCTGCAGCAGCTGTGTACATACAGTTTACTAATTATTGTGTTTCTTCAGGTTAAGTCGTGGAGGATGACATTGATTTAGTATATTCTTACACCATCCTGCTTGCCTCAAAAGAGGTAATGAATGGTTGTTTAGCAACTATCCATTTTAAGAAGAAAAAAATGGCCTGCAGATTTTTTGTGCATATTCTATTATTCCTGGTATGGTTTTTCTTTACCCCTCCCTTTGCTCCTTGATTGTAAATGATTACATAAAAATAATTAGCCTGGGAAGAAGAAAAGGAGGTTTGAAAATAATTTATTGAAGTCTTACTTCCTTGCCATAAAGCTTCAAAGCATTTGCCTGTTCCTAGTACTAAACAAAAGCTTCATTAACTTTGCATTGTGAAGTAGGTGTTATTAACCATATGGATACAAGTAATGAATATAATTCTCCTTATCTAAAAACAATGGCAAAAGATATTCACTATGCTTTCCATAGATCTTCTAGTCCGAGAAAAGGATTGCTTTTGCTTCTAAAGGCACAGGAGAAAGGGGACAACTATGACATTCTTGTTGCCTTTTTTTCTCAAGAATGACAGTCATTTAAGGAGCTGATTGGTTTATTATAATGTGAAACTAATTGTGCTTTCCTTCCCTTGAATAGTGGGTAATTTATCTAGTGGCTATATGGGAGCCTGGATGCTTTTAAAACAAATTATCTTGATGATGAATGCTTTTCCAACTCTCAATCTCTCCCATTTCTGAAAAACAACAAAAAGCCACTCAGATGGGTCTGGATTGTACTGAACCAAGCAATTTACTTCTCCTTGACAAAGATAAAAAGGATAGTATTAATCTAAGAGAAAGCACATTTAATTTTAAACCTCATGAATTCATACACACACACACACACACGCATATATGTAAGATTGATTTACAACATTATATTAGTTTCAGGTGTACAACATAATAACATACTACAAGGTGATCACCACAATGAATCTAGTTACCATCCGTCACCACACAATTGACCCCCTTCAGCCTTTTTGCCCCCAAGACTCCTTTCCCCCTCTCTAACCACCAATCTATTTTCTGTATCTATAAGCTGTGTTTTATTTCTTTTTTGTTTTTTATATTCCAAATATAAGTGAGATCACATGCATGGTATTTGTCTTTCTCTGTCTTATTTCCCTTAGCATAATACCTTCAAGGTACACTCATGTTGTTGCAAATGGCAAGATTTCCTTCTTTTTTTATGGCTCAATAGCATTGGGCATATCTGTATCTAGATCTATAGATCTAGATTTAGATCTAGATCTATAGATCTAGATACAAGGTTGTTTCCATTCTTAGCTATTGTAAATAATGCTGCAATGAACATAGGGGTGCCTATAGCTTCCTGAATTAGTGCTTTGATTTTCTTCAGATAAATACCTAGAAGTGGGGCGCCTGGGTGGCTCAGTGGGTTAAAGCCTCTGCCTTCAGCTCAGGTCATGATCTCAGGGTCCTGAGATCGAGCCCCACATCGAGCCCCACATCGGGCTCTCTGCTCAGCAAGGAGCCTGTTTCCCCCCTCTCTCTGCCTGCTGCTCTGCCTGCTTGTGATCTCTCTCTCTCTCTCTGTCAAATAAATAAACAAAATCTTAAAAAAAAAATACCTAGAAGTGGTGTAGCTGGATTACATGGTAATTCTATTTTTAACTTTTTGAGGAACCTCCATGTTGTTTTCCACAATGGCTGCACCAATTTATGTTCCTACCAACAGTGCACAAATGTTCCCTTCCTCTACGTTCTCTCCAACACTTGTTCTTTTTCTTTCTGATAACAGCTGTTCTAACAGGTGTGAGGCTATATCTCATGAGGTTCTTATTTGCATTTCCCTGATAATTAGTGATGTTGAAGATCTTTTTATAGGTATAGCAATATGTGGAATAAGTACACTTTGTTAACAGCTCTACAGAAATCAAATTTTTAAAGATATCTTCTGACTTTTTAAAAAGATTTCATGTATTTATTTGAGAGAGAAGAGTGAATGAGCAAGAAAGAGCAAGCACGAGCTGGGGAGGAGCAGAGGGAGAGGGAGAAGCAGACTCCTAGCTGAGCAAGGAACCAGATGCAGCGCTCCATCTCGAGACCCCGGTATCATAACCTGAACCTAAGGCAGATGCTTAAGCGACTGAGCCACCCAGGTGCCCCAGTCTTTTGACTTTTTAATATCAGAAATGCTTCTGTTATTTTTTTTTTTCTAACTGAGATTTTTAAAAAAATATTTCATGTATTTATTTGACAGAGAGAGACATAGTGAGAGAAGGAGCACAAGCAGATGGAGTGAGAGTGGGAGAAGCAGGCCTCCTACTGAGCAGGGAGCCCAATGTCATGCAGGGCTGGATCCCAGGACCTGGGATCATGACCTGAGCTAAAGGCAGACACTTAAGGGCTGAGTCACCCTCTAATTGAGATTTATAACTAATAACTAACTAGAGAAATATAGATAACCTACATTGTTAGATAATATCTATAAAAGCAAAAAAAGGTGAAAGAAAATATGTGGAAAACATAGGCTATATAACATTTTACAGAAAGTCAGAGTCTTTGAACAGAAATGACACATATTTGCTGCCGTCACTGGTCATGTTTATTGAGTAACTGTTCAGCCATTCACTTTTTATAGACAATGCGAATACATGTGGCTTTTACAAACCCTCTATTACAAATGAGATGCAATTCAATTCAAATTTCTAAATAACGCAAACAGATTCATGGCTGCTACTGTTCATTGTAAGTTAAACTTGCCTTCTATTAATAAGCTCTTGGAACCAAAATTGCATTATACTTTTAAGACTAAAAGAATCTTATCACAAAAAAAATCACCATTTATGAATGGTACGAAAACTTAGATGGCTACTAACTCTCTGAGATGGCTACAAGTGGAGGAAACTGCTCCATTATGTAGTTCTTAGGGGCTTAATAGTCTCCGTTCCTGAGCTGATGGCCATTTAGGATGTAGGGGATTTGGGCATACAGGAAACGCAGGCAAAGACAAACATGTAGTAGCCCACCAGAAACTCAGAAATAGGGACGCCTGGGTGGCTCAGTTGGTTAAGCGGCTGTCTTTGGCTCAGATTATGATCCCAGCGTCCTGGGATTGATTCCCACGTTGGGCTCCTTGTTCAACAGGGAGCCTGCTTCTCCCTCTGCCTCTGCCTGCCTCTCTGTCTGCCTGTGCTCACTCTCTCTGACAAATAAATAAATAAAATCTTTTAAAAAAAAAAAAGAAACTTGGAAATAAGACAAGCAGTCTGCCTCTGAGATTTTTACTCTAAAATCAAGACTTCAATGATGATGGTAGAGAATATGCACAATGTCACTTACGAGAGGCAGAAAGTTTCTAGGTCTTTGGGTCTTGACTAGAATGTAAATGAAACTTATGAAATCTGCCAAAGAAAAGTGTTGATCTACAAGAGACTTGTCTGACAATGCAAGTACAGAAAAATAGGAGTCTTGAGGTCACCATCTTGAGGGTTATGGGACTGAGGCTTTCATAGGGCTCCATACTCAGCATGCAGTCTGCTTGCCTCTCTCTCTCCCACTCTGTCCCTTCCCTTTCTTTCTCACTCTCTCAAAATTAATAAGTAAAATCTTAAAAAAAGAAAAAAAATGGAGAATCTTGGAGGGTAACTCAGTTGTTCCCATTCAGGAGAATGTGTTCTCCACAGGAGAAGGTATCCAAGTCCTAGAAGAGAACCAACCAGGCCTGTGATGACATGTGGACACATTGGTCAGTATCAGAACATTCAATCAACTCTTCACAGGCAAAACTTCTGATTATAATTCTTAACAGTTTGTCTTTGGGAAGAGAATGCTCAGGCCATAGGGCACAAGACTGAACTTCCTTTCAAGGATAGGCCCTGCTATAAATTCATAAACAGATCTTCTGATAATACCAGATTATTATTTTGCATTTGTCTGAGGTACTGTTCTACTCACAGTGTGCTGACAGGTAAGTTCTGTGAGCCTATGAGATTACAAATCCTTGTGGCTCTGCCTTGCTGGCTGTCTCTCGTGGCTTCTCAGACTTGCCATGTATATCAAAGTCTTTCATAGAGGCAATATTTATAAAGCTATATGTCAAGAAATATAGAATGTCATTGAATTTGAGCAATAAGCAATCAGGAATTATCTAACCCTCTCCTGTTATAATAGGCGAAGATACGAAGGCCCAGTTTTTTTTTTTTTTTTTAAGATTTTATTTATTTATTTGGCAGAGAGAGATCACAAGTAGGCAGAGAGGCAGGCAGAGAGAGAGGAGGAAGCAGGCTCCCCGCTGAGCAGAGAGCCCGACGCAGGACTCGGGCTCTCGATCCCAGGACCCCGGGATCATGACCTGAGCCGAAGGCAGCGGCTTAACCCACTGAGCCATCCAGGCGCCCCCCGAAGGCCCAGTTTGAAAGACATGCCCAGGTATTTGGTGGAAACCCTAACTAGACCCAGAATCTTGACTGCGATCAATAATTTTTTCCATTACATGTTTGGTTCTCAAACTTTAGTGAACCTCAGAATTACTGAGTGGCCATAGTAAATCAGAGTAAATCAGATTACTAAATTTCTGATACACTAATATATGGTCTGAATGTTTGTTTCTCTTCAAGGATCATATGTTGAAATCTTAACCCCCAATGTGATAGTATTAGGAGGTAGGATTTTGGGAAGGAGATTCATGAGGCCAGAACCCTCGAATGGGATCAGTGTCCTTATAAAAATGGTCCCAGAGTGCTCCCTGGGTTCTTCCACCATATGCAGATGCAACAAAACACTTCTGTTTATAAACTAAGAAATAGGCTCTCAGTAGACAACTAATGCTGCCATGATTTTGGACTTCCCAGCTGCCAGAACTCAGAAATAAATGTTTATTGCTTATACATTGCCTAGCCTGTAGTTTTTTGTTATAGCAGTCCAAATGCATGAAGACAACAAGGTCTGGAATGAGGCCCAGGAAGCTGCATTTCTGATAAGTTCCTGAGTGATGCTGCTCTGGGCATCCCACTCCTGAAGACTGACGTCACTCCACCATTGAGCCGCAGTCTTCTGTGAGTGGGTCGCCTGCACTCCTACATGTCTTGCTGAGTGTGCTAACATCACAAAACTCTGTTTCTTTCCCAAGGCCACTTCTTAGAATTATTTATTTGGCTAGCAATCCTGACAAGTAAGGTAACTCTTCTCTGGAATGTGCCACATGGTTCTGCAATACTTCTTGTCTGGAAAAAGACAGGCTTGTTTACTCCTTCCTCGAAAGCTGGATTCTATACACTCCAGATCGCTCTCCTGTAGGGCATTGCACGGCATGCAGGCTTCATCTGGCCTTCTACCTTGGACTTAGGTCTTGAGTTTGGAAAACCAGGACACCTATCCAGATACTCGTATGTTTTTTGCCATGAGTAGCAAAATCTTTTGTCTTAGGAGTCTCCTGTCTTCTATCAGCATCCATGCAACTATGGATGTTTAACTTATTGGCTTGAGTAGTTATTTTGGTAGGCATTCTCCTGCTTCAGTTCTCCTATATACCATCAAACTTATTTAAGTTGGGTCAATTCTTGATTAACTATAGGGGCACTTGGCAAGTCATGGCTCCACTGGCAAACTGTCGTCAGGATATCCACACTTCTTTACTGTCTCCATAACACCTCCTCTCTCCTTACTTATTATTATTATTATTATTGCTTCTAATTCCCAACAGTTGTTTTATAATCCACACCCATTACTGTACCCAATAATTCCCATGTTTTTATCCTATTCCCCATCTGTCTCCCAATGTTCAAGAAATAAGTATGACTAAAAGACAAAAATGGTCTTATTATACTATAGTGGATCACAAGTTTTCAAATTGGTAGCCTCTGTTATTCCATAACCAAATGAAAAGATGAAAAGACTGGAAAAATCAGTCATTTAATATATATTACAATAGACTTAAGTTCCTGCATGAGTAATGTTAAGATGTTTTATTTCCTCTCCTAAAACTGAAGAAAAATATAATATAGTATTATAAAACCAGCATAAAAGTAGAAGAAAAAAATTAAAGTTAAAGTAATTTATTTCTATGTACCAAGACCAAATATACTATGTTCCTATAAATATTATAAAAATGATTTCCAAGCTTTTGCATTATTCCTATTTTAGTTTAATTTATGAGATTTATTTATAGACACAAGTTTTGATATTGAAATGAAAATAGTGTGATAACTAATGTAAAAGTCCAATTAAAAATACCATGGGCGTTTGTTTTGGTACATGACTTACCATATGATATTTTTAAAAACTCCCTCTTCAGAGTTAATGACATCATTTCCTATAACTAATTATAGCTCTCTCTAACAAGGACATTAGTGCAGTAACAGTTTTTAACATCTACGCAAAAAGAACATTTGTGTTTCTGGAGTATGTTTCATTTAATTAAAATCACACATAAAATGCAAGTAAGGCAAATAGTATGTTGTATCTTGGATTCATTATAGGAATAATTTGTTTAGTGTAGTAGGATGCAATGATGTTAGGAGATGTGCGTTGTCTTATCCATTCTGGCTCTGAACCATCAGAGAAGCAGACTAGCAGAATGGCTAATGAAGCTGGTGACCTGGGATTATAGAGTGATTATGTCCAACCTCCCAACCAGAGCAGCAGTGCCTTCATGGTAATCATGGCTGATTATTATGTACACTTTGGCTTGATTATCTTAAGGGATACAGAACTGTTTACCTCATAAAGCATCTTGCTCCGTCTGTAGGAAACCATAGAAAAGAATTCGCTGCCTTGAATCTAAATCTGCCAAATGGCTGGATTATATATTGACTCAAAACCTAGAGAGTGTGGTGACAAACCAGGAAGGTAGGCAGAATTTGTGTGTTAGGAAGTACTAGGAAGGCCGCATCTATAGGGTACGGATTCAAGTCAGATATCCTAAGAAGGCAGAAGAGAGGAAGGCAAAGATCTACTGTAGGGAGAAATGGATTGGTTATTAGAACTTTAAGGCAGATTATCTGAAGAATCAGACTTTCTGGTTTTGTTTATTTATTCATTTAATTTTCAGAACCCTGTTTGTTCCCAGATGAAAGGAGGATTCAGTTAGTAGAAAAAGCCTAGAGCAACTGTAATAAGCTTACAGCTAGAGAAACAAGAAGGCCGTCTTAGAGTCTGAGGCATTTGCATGACTTAGCTGAGGCTTCCTTAATTCATTCTGCACAGAGACTGGGTTTGGGTTATTCTTAGACTCTGGGACCGGGCTATGTGTGTGGGCATGGACCACAAATCATCATAATAACTCTTATTTGTGTAATATTTAGAAGCTTATGAAACACTTTATATGTATGGTCTTCTTGTTTGATTTTCTTTATAAACCAGTGAGGTATGTTGTTGGGTGAGAACTATCCTTGTATTATCCATTAATCCTTGCATCAGAGAGTTAGTGTCTTGCCTATATCAAGGCCAGGCTGCCTTTTTTTTTTTTTTTTTTTTTTTTTTAATAAGGTGAGTGCATTCTATTCTGCCCAGTTGTGGGAAGACAGTAGGGAAGCAGACTGGGTACATCATCAGTTTTAGTACTGGTGATCTCAACTGGGATATGAAAATACACTGGTGCCCTGATGATGAGAGGGAGAAAAGAGACAGAATTATTGGGAAGGTACCAGGATTTGCACATAACTTACTATCTGCCTTTCTTTGATTTACAGCAGATTTGCCTGGATTTTTCTTTTTTTAAAGTTCCAGCTTGAACTAATTTAAAAACCATTTTAATTAAAAATTTTCTTTAGTCATCTGTCCAAAGGAGAACTTTTGCGTTATAAAAATAAATTTGATTAAGAAAAAAGAACATTTAACTTTACAATAAAGTTACCTAATGTGGGTTACATAATTTTATTTAAAACATGTGTAAAAATTTAGTTAATACTAAAAAAAAATTTAATTGCATTGCTAAATTATATGTTTTACCAGAACTTGGATGCTCTGTTACACATACATCAACACATTAACATTTTTCTGATTTTTTTCACAAACTATTCTATGATACTTTCTGAAAATAATTATGATTGTGTTTTGAGTGTTCTGGCCTCACTGATATTACATTTGACTAGCTGAATTGATAAATTATAGCAATTTTATTTGGCACATAACTTGTGTTTGATCATGCATCGATTTCTGATTTCTCATGCTAATTATATAGTGTCTAGTAACCATTAGTGATTCCCAATGCTGGAAATGATAATGACAAGTTTAGGATAATACTCCAAATTGCATAAGTTAATTCCAGTGCTAGAAGCTAAATGCTGATTAATGCTGAGATTATTATGAACTTTGAAATATCACACATTTTGCTGCTTTCTGTAGTTCTTTTACTAATTAGTTTTGGCACCACAAGAAGAAATATTTAAAATCATTTCATGTCTAAAAATGTCATTTCGTGTCTAAAAATGTGATTTAAAATTGATTGATTTAGAGGTATAATTTAAAAAGTCCTTGGAAATTGTATAGTTAATTCATCGTCCTTCAAATAGCTGAAGCAAAGGCTGTCATGGTTATTTAACAATTCTCATTTAATTAAATTTACTATATACATCAAAGTATTGACTATAAAAATAACTTCAACTTTATAATTGAGTAAAATTAATCTGAGAGATCAAGTGATCTAGTAAAGTGATGGCATCCTTATACTATTATTCTATTAATAAACTCTTGTTTTCTTATCATCATATTTGAGAAATATACGAGAAATTTCAAAAAAGAAATCTTAAGGCTTACAGTTTTGGAATAGTTCCTAGTAATACTATTATTAAAATATTCTTAGCACTCAAATTAAGCAGGATATAATAGAATCCTGGATGACTCAGAAGGGATTTCAGAGTTTTGTAGTCACTAGGACTATCACGATTATGAAAAACCCCCGAATTGTAACATAGATAGAAGGAATTAGAAATTGGACTTTATCCGTTTCATGTGTGACAGATTATGTCAAATTCTCTGTAGGTTACTTTTTTGAAATAGGTTTCAGATATCAGCTCACTTATCTGTGTTTTCCTTTTTTTTTTTTATTATAAGAGAGCACAGAATTGAGGAACAATGTCAGTTATATGGTTCTGTATGGATCAAGATAAATAAGGGTTGGGAGCATTTAATTCAAAAAATTGATGTAGTAATACAACGTAAGAGGGATTCTCTCCTATATATCTATGAGCAAATCCTCCCCAAATCAAACTTTTTATTTGAAGAGGTTTTTCCTTTATAATTAAATTTCTCTAGTAAGTCACATTTTATAGACCTGAACAGAATGCTATAACATTATCTGTTCATCAGATGTGACTGTGATAATGTCCAGAAGTTTCCTGATCACTATACTTTGTTGTGAGCTAAAGAGGAAGGGCCCCGTGTCTGCCTGGTTTTCTGTTCTTTCACCTACACTAGGCGCTTTTTGCTGAGGAAACATGGTATGGAATTACTTGACACATAAATGTACACATAAATGTATCTTACATCTGCAGTGTACATCTGAAGCTATAAGTTATTTCTGTAGCATTTTACAAACAGTCATCTTAAGGAAGAGAAGTCCGAGACACAAGGAAAGTCATTTCCGCAGGGTCTTAATGGAGTGGTAAGATAAATCCACCCACCGCCTGGGGGTGCCTGAGTGGCTCAGTGGGTTAAAGCCTCTACCTTCAGCTCAGGTCATGATCCCAGGTCCTGGGTTTCAGCCCACATCCCTGCCGAGCAGAGAGCCTGCTTCCTCCTTTCTCTCTGCCTGCGTTTCTCCCTACTTGTTATCTCTGTCTGTCAAATAAATAAATTTTTAAAAATTAAAAAAAAAAATAAATCCACCCCCGCATCACATTATTCTTCTTTTACATGAGGGTCACATTAAATAGATACTTGATTTGAAATAAACATCACAGAACGATGCCGTATGTCTGAAGGTAGGCAACAACATGCTCTCCCCACAAACCTGTCTCTAAACACTTGGGTTGTGGGAAGAACACCACCCAGGAGGGATACCTGGGTGGCTCAGTTGGTTAAGCAGCTGCCTTCAGCTCAGGTTGTGATCCCAGCGTCCTGGGATCGAGTCCCACATTGGGCTCCTTGCTCAGCAGTGAGCCTGCTTCTCCCTCTGCCTCTGCCTGCCACTCTGTCTGCCTGCGCGCTCTCTCTCTCTGACAAATAAATAAATCTAAAAAAAGAAGTACTGGGGAAATAATGTCCAGCTGAAGTTTTTGGCAGAATGTTTCCACTGTCTTTGTTTCTTTGTTTGGGTCATAGAAACTGCATTTTGACCCGTGGGGTTTTGATAGATGTATGCTGGGAAGCCAATGGGGCAGGGACCTATGACACTATTCTAGAAATCTCTATTTTGCTGAGATAAATATAGGTAAGGGAAGAGCACAGAGAATTGATTTCTAAGTCAGAAAGAATTGTTTTACTTGTATTTACTTGTATATGTGCAGGCAGCTGTAATAAATTTTAAATAAACTTTATTAATTTTTTAGGAGGCGATGGACAATGATATTTTGTAACTAGATTTATATATCTTTTTTTTTCCTCATTGACTGAACCAATTTGGGATATGAAAAAAAATAACCAATTTTATCACTTTATATGCCATAAGAAAATACCATATCTCATATAGAAAAAAAAATCAATTAAATGGCTGAACTTTTCCAACTTGATTTACTTACAGGTATAGTTACTCAATTTATGTTTACAGAGTTGGTTTCAATAAAAATGTCCTTGCATAGCATCAGTACATATGGAGATCAAATGTGTGCACAAGTATTAGAAAACAAAATGTATTTTGAATTTTGATATCACTTAAAATTCTGGGTAAAAATTAAAAATAATTGGCCTGGGTTTCACAGTTATTAACTTTTCATGTGAATATTATGAGATTTCAAGCTATTTAAATTCATATGAATATTATTTTCTTTAGTGTAAAGGTTAAGAACAACTTTTAAAAACAGATGACATTAAATGTTTTTTACAGGAACAAAAATTGTCCTCTTTAGTACACAGATACATTTCAGGGGAATGAGGTACAGTTTAGGTACTGAACACAATAGGCTATGTATGTGATTAAAGAAGAGCATTTTCAAATCATCATTAGACGAATCATTATTTTTTCTGTAGAGAATACTTAATTCATATATATATTACTTTATAACCTTTCAACCTTTAACTTTTCAAATTAGGGAAGGTAACAGATTTTTTTTTGTCTTGAAATATGAAAGCTCTTATTATTTGTAGTAATACATGACACCTATCACCGTATTTAATTGTGAAATGTTTGTGTGACTAATTATGTTTTAGAGAACCCCTGCTGATATCAGAAAATTTCTTTTAAGCTGTTAACTTCTTCCAGCCTATGGTTTTACAAGTTCAGCAAAACAATGAGAAAGATCTTTCTCTGACAGTTATGTTTTTCTTTATCTTCAGTTTCTATTTTATTAAAAAATTCTTTCTTTAAGCGATTTTTATTTTTAATTCTTCTCTACACCCAACATGGGGCTTGAACTTACAACCCAGAGATCAAGTGTCACAGGCTCCACGGGCTGGGCCAGCCAGGCGCCCCTTATTAAAAAATTCTTATTAAAGGCACAGCATAAGGAATACAGTTGTTGGTATTTTATGAGCGGTGCATGGTGACAGAGGGTAGATGCACTAGTGGTGAGCATAGCAAAATGTAGAAACTCGTCCAACCACTACTGCGTACACCTGAAACTTCTATGTCAGCTATACTCAAAAACAATTAAATCCTTATTTGTCTACTGGTAAATACAAATAGAACTCTGCCTTATTCAGAATTTATGTATCTGGGGTGCCTGGGTGGCTCAGTGGGTTAAAGCTTCTGCCTTTGGCTTAGGTCATGATCCCAGAGTCCTCCTCTCTGCCTGCCTCTCTGCCTACTTGTGATTTCTGTCTGTCCAATAAATTAATAAATAAAATCTAAAAAAAAAGAATTTATATATCTAATTTCATGTAACATTGTGCTTCATGTTTGATTGCAATTTCAAGTGTTACCAAAAATGTTTTTCTCTTGATCCAAAGCACCATGTTCAAGCATGTGCTAAGGGAGCATATTACGTTAGGTCGCCTGCATGCCTTCCTACCTCAACATCGTTTCCTAGTGTGCACGTGCTTTTCTGTACCTTATTTTGTTATCAAAGCCTAGCTAGCTATTGGCTGAAACAACAACAACAACAACAACAACAACAACAAATCCTCTGGGTGTCTGATTCTCTGGTTAAAATGGGAGGCTAATAACTATGAATTAGTTGTTAAAAAGAACACCAAACTGAAACTTTCTCCTTAATATACCTGGTTTCTTTCAACAGTTTTGTCACGGTTTTTTTCTCAACAATTGAATTTTTATGCTTGACTTACTTGACTAAGTATTAACATGTACTGAAGGCTTACTACATACCAAGCACTCTTTGGAGTACTTTAAATGTTTTATCCCGTTTCTTATTCACACCAACACCATGAGGAAAGTGCCATTATTATTATTTTCATTTTACAGATAAGAAAACTGAGGCACAGAGAAGTAAGTCACTTGCTCAAGTCACATAGTTTTTCATATAAGGCTGATACTAACCCAGGGCTTTATCTATACTGGCTTTACTCCTTAGCGCTATGTTATATAAATATCTTCTACTTTGTTTAAGGCAATTTAGATTATGCTTAAGTTTTCAACATCATTTTTTAATGGAATAGTCATACTGTTATATTTTAGCAGGTAATGCTTAACTACTTTTGTGCTATACACAGAATATTTATGAAAAATTAATCTTATATATTTCAATATTTCTGGGTAAGTTTTTCTCATTCCCTTTGGACATAGTCTATGATATCAGCTAAGAACGTTGAACTCTTGCCTTATGTCTGCTGAAAATAACAGTGACAGTAACAGGGCTCTGAAGAAAATATTTATCCTACTATCCCAGGAGCAAGAGGGATAAGAGGCCAGCAGCTTCTTTGTCAATAATCAATCTATTCTGTAAAACCAAATGTGTATAAAATATGCATGTCCATGTCCTTTTCGTTTTACCATAAACTTTCCCTATGAAAAATGAGACAGTCTGAGAAGGCAGTGTCCTATTTGGATGGACATCATTTGGATTTTTTAAAAGCACATGGCAGACAGCAACGAGGTGAGGGCTTTCCAGGTACCAGCGGTGGGTAGGGACCCAGAGGGCTACCTCCCTCTTGAGAGTCTCAGGGATCTGGAGATAAGGCACATGAAAATGTTTTCATTTTGATCAATTCTGAGGCATCTAGTTCTGTAAAGTTCAGAGTACTTTTCCAATGTAACCTCACAAGTCAGTTTGTATGTGGAGTTTCTGCCAACTTTAAGCAGAAAATTGTGCAAAGCACAGGACTGCAGGAGGGTGACAACCAATCAAGATGTCATCAGAGTTGTTTCATCAAGCGTGAGGAGCAGGTCAGCAGGACTGAGCTCCATGTTCCCAGGGAGGTGCACAAAACTGCTAACGGCACCCAACATACTGTTAGGTGGAAAGACACGTTAAAAACATTGACTCATAGAGTGAGAAAATTACCCTTCCCGGTGTTCTTCCAGTTTTCTGACTGCATTAAAGCGAAAGTTTCTGCTGGTGCTAATTCTGACATTTCTCTAGTACTGTCTTTTTTTGAACAAGAGAGAGATAGAGATAGAGGTACAAAGACTAAGAGAGAGATTGATTGTGAGAAGAAGGAGTACAAGGTTTTCTGTCTTATGAAAGTACTAAGCTAAATTTAAAAAGAAATGTTTTGTCTTTTCATGCTATTTATCTTAAAATACCTCCTCCTTACGGGAAGGGATACTTGGTTTTTCATTTTTTGGAATGAACTGAGGTTTAGTTTTAAAGATACATTTACTTTAAGTAAAAAAAGTCAACTTAATTTTTTTTTCCAATTTATTTATTTTCAGAAAAACAGTATTCATTATTTTTTCACCACACCCAGTGCTCCATGCAAGCTGTGTCCTCTATAATACCCACCACCTGGTACCCCAACCTCCCACCCCCCCCGCCACTTCAAACCCCTCAGATTGTTTTTCAGAGTCCATAGTCTCTCATGGTTCATCTCCCCTTCCAATTTACCCAAAAGCACATACCCTCCCCAATGTCCATAACCCTACCCCCCTTCTCCCAACCCCCCTCCCCCCAGCAACCCACAGTTTGTTTCGTGAGATTAAGAGTCACTTATGGTTTGTCTCCCTCCCTATCCCATCTTAAAAAAAGTCAACTTAATTTTTAAAAGTAAGTTAAAAATACTACCTGTGGTGTATAGATATGGCAAAAAATCACAGAGGCACAACACAAATTAAAATTAATGAAGATCGTAAGCATTAATATGTGAAAATATCTAATAGCACTGGAATCTTGTAGATCCTGGTTGAATCTTGATTTTGCCTTTTATTATCAGTATGATCTTGAGGAAGTTACTTAGCCTTTCTAAAATCAGTTATTTCTAAAATATCTATCCTTTAAGTTATTTTAGGCAATAAAGGAAATTATGTATACAAAAAACTCAGTGTTCTTCCTGGATGGTAGTGAAAATGAAAGAAAAAAAGTACTGTTTCCCCCCATCCCCTTTTATTTTTTTGACTTGGAGTGAGATAAAAATCTCCATCACTCCTTCTGTGTGTGTATATGTATATGTGTACACATTATATCCTACTTTCTCAGCTTTTCTGCTTTTAAAAAACAAGCTATTTTTCCACATTTTTGAGACAACTAATGCCCAGACTGATTTCACAACTTGTTTCATTTCATAGATTTAAATGGCAGGGGTAGATGTTACTTCCAGTAGACCAGTAGACCACAGGCTAGCAAAGTTTGCTTTTAGAAGCTGTTACTGAACATTATTAAAATGTATTCCTAAAAATGTGGCCAGATAGGAAATATTAAATATGCATAAGGTATCCAGAATTCTTATCAGGTTCCAGGTGATAAGCATTCTTATCAGGTTTCCAAAGGGCTGTACTTGCCTTGCATCTCAGGTTGCCCTGGAGCTTGTGATTTTTCCATGTTCGGAATCATTCTAAAGACTGAAGGTAAGGGAAAGCCGGAAGTAGAGTGTGGCTGATGGTGTGGCTTGGTTCACACCTGTGAAAATTTTCATGTGTGGGGAAACAGCCAGCTAGAGTCCCGCACTGCTTGGGTGATAAAATTGCCCAGTGCTGTCAGGTGAACTAGAAGCTGCCCCTTTGCAGCTCGAATATTGCCCGGCTTAAAACCTCCATGTGTTGTCTGAAATGCATTATTTAAGCAATTAACGTCTAGAATGTGGGGTAGGAATTGTAAAAGGTCAGCACCATTTAAACGATTAATCATTTTTCCACTGTGATCCTATCTGTTGAGCTATGAATAAAATTGGAAAAAAAAGTGCCATTTTTTCCTTTCTTTCAATTTCTGATTTAATGAAGTGCTTTCATACCTTTTACCATTTCTTCTCTCACAGATTATTAGAGTCAGTGTAGCTTGAGTAGGTACAACATTAGTTCCATCAGAACTACTGCTGTTAACGACTTTCTTAGCTTGCTCAAGTACAAGTTTCTTACACTGGAATTTATCAGATGAATGTAGTCTTTTATCTATTCATTTATTTTTATTCTGAAGAGTTTTTAAAGTTATTATGCTCAATAACTTTAAAACTAGCTAGGAGAAAAAAATCAGAAAAGTCCTATGCATATAGCAAACTTGGTACTGGATGAACTGTATTTGGAGCATCAAAAAAACCCTGAAACTTGAAAAAAAAATTGCTAGTTGTTTGGCAGATGAAATGCTCAGGTCACTAAGTTCAACGACCTCTGGAGAAGCCAATGAGAGGTGAGTAGCTATAACTAACTAACCCTTCGCCAGAAACTCGATTAATCTATCCAGTAAATATAATGTTGGAAAATCAACTCCTGTAATTTGAATATGCTTTAAGACTTTAGATTAATGAATTGACTGATGTATCTAAGAAATAGATTCTGATATTTTCATATAGAATATTAATTATGCTTAACATTTTAGTTTTAGAATAAAGAAACATATAGCTAAGGCTTCCGATGTGTTTATAGATTCAACATTAGGAAAATAAGAAGTATTACTAACATGAAGATCTGGGAAGAATAAAATGATGAAATTTTAAAAGAATTTAGTATTCATATAATGTTAGTGCCAGAAAATTCAAGGAAAATGTCACTATTGTGTCAGGAATCCAACATTCATTATTTAATAGGATGAATGGGATTACTTCTATGTGTACTCTTTGAATATAAAGATAGTTAGGCAAGGTTGAAGACACTAATTTTCACCCAGTTGAACAAATGTTTGTGCTTCTGTGTGTGGAGTCTTCACTGACACACAATTGTCTGTGAAAAGAGTGACAAGGCACCAGAGAATTGAACAGAATATGTGTCTAATAAGCCATGGTGCACAAAGGCAGCATTAGAAACCAGGGAGGGAATATAGACAAGAGTGTGGCTTAAATTTTATGACTCTAAATGATATTACCATGGTTACACTGCCATTTTTTTATAATGCCCTTTTAACCAGTGCAATTTGTAGAATCTTTATGTTTCTCCCTAAACGGGAGGTAATTCCAGTTAAAATGGTTTTTTAAAAGTCAAATGAAGCAAATCTATACCTACTAGGCAATCAGTGAATTATTTCTTTCTCATGAGTAGCTTAGAGAAAAATGGAAAGATTTTCAAACATCAGTAATAAGCTTTGCTAAGCATATTCCTAAGAAAAGTGTTAACATATTATCAAATTATTTTCTTATAGAAATAAAATTCTTTTGTTCTCTTATGCTTTACATTAATTGCTCCAATTATTTTCATTTCTTAAAAATACTGCGCAAATTTTAGCATTTCAAAATTTCACATATTATTTTAATACTTTAATACATATTGTTTCCTCAAAGCTAGAAATTTAGAAAGCTCTGGTCAACTAGTGATGGTGAACAGAATTTACCTCGTACTTATATTCCTATTTACCCTTAATAGAACCCTATTTAAAATAGCTAATATATCTATTTTCTTCAGCAAATTCCAGACCTTTAATTGGCAAATTCAACTTTAAGTAACAATGAAGGGGTGCTTCACAACAAGCAACTGCATAATAGTGAATTAATACTTTAGTCATTGTATTAGTTTCATGGATTATGTGAAGATTAAAGAATATGTTTTAGGATATAAATCTTTAACTAGAATGAAAGCCTCATCTGTGAATGAGTCACCTTCCACCCCCAAAAGAGGCCATTTTCTTCCTTTCTTTTCCTTTCCTTTCTCTCTCTCTTTCTTTCTCTTTTCCTTCCTTCTTTCCTTCCTTCCTTCCTTCCTTCCTCCTTCCTTCCTCCCCTCCTTTTTTCCTCTCTTCCTTCCTTCCTCTCTTTCTTTCTTTCTTTTAGCAAGGGAAGGGGGAAGGGCAGAGGAAGAGGGAGAGAGAGAATCCCAAGTAGGCTCCACGGCCAGCACAGATCCCGACAGGGGCTCAGTTATCACAACCTCAAGATCATGACCTCAGCTGAAATCTAGAGATGGGCACTTAACAGACTGAGCCACCTAGGCACACCTAAAAGAAGCATTTTCTTTCTTATTCACTGACTTTTACTAGTGCGTAGAATGGTGCCTGAACATAATAATCACTTATAATTATAATAATCATAATAATCATAAATAAGCATTTGCTGGCTGTCTGAATAAAAAATGGCATGAATGGAAAAACACGTATCTAGTTAAACTGTTTCTATTGCATAAAACTCTTAACATCACTAGGACTCTATTTCCAATCATTTATGCCCTTTGGAATTCTGAAATAATTTATAGGAATAGAGATATTTGTTTGCCTTTCAGAATCTTAGAACAGTTTATTGATTGAATGTCGTGTGGCTAGATAACATCAGAACTATGGTGTGGGATTTTTATCCATCTGGCACAAAACTAGGTTGAACAAGCCATATATATAATGGGTTATTTTAAAAACCATATGTTATTGATATCAGTATGTAGCATCTTACTCGTCTGTAATGGAAAAATGGTAATTACCTTGTAGACAGCCCAAATATCTACTGTATAGAACTTCCTATAGGTGTGTATGTGTGTTTGATCACTTGGATGGGTATCCCTGCCCATAGATTATCTAGTCTCTGTGTTCAGATCATTGTGAGGAGACCAAGATCTTCACACCTCAACCCTCATTGGCGAGGGTTAGGAGATGGGGGTTGAGTGAGATCTATAGATTAAAACAAAAAGATCCAGAATTTGCCAAGTGTGATTATGTATGGCTAAGTAAATGATAGACAAATTCTCCTTCCTAAATGAGATCATTATCTCATTTTATATCTTGACTAGTTCCTTTGTTCTTTTATATCTTGACTAGTTCCTTTCTTCTTAGTATCCCCATAGAAATGTAAATAATTTCTCCAAATTTGAAATCACTGTAACTTTTCCCAGATTTCAAAATGGTTCTGTTAGCCTACAAACTCCTATACTTCAGTTCAACAGAGATGATCTCAAAAGAGTATGTTGATGTATGCTAGTAAAATATGCTGAAATTTTAAGACAACAAAAGTTGAAAGGGACGTGTATAAACACTGTAATGAAATCATGTAACTGTTTTACTTTCAGAGTTATTAAAATTTACTACAACTGGCACTTCCATTAAATTTTGTTACTCGAGGGAAGAGATTAAGTTTGCCATACACATATACTTATAGTAGGGATTTTTATAAACATGATCGTATTTAATCCTTTCAGTAACCTGCAAAAACTTCTTTTAACAGATGTGGAAGTAAGCCTCAGAGAGTCAGTGATTTGCCCAAGGTCCTGTAGTTATTAAAAGGCTTGCCCATATGAATTTGAAACCCAAATAACCCGTCTGAATTGTTAAACTTGCATCTGGTTCTTTGTAAGGGTAAATGAAAACACTTTTCTCTGTTTAAAAAAAGGGCGAAGAGTCCAATATCCCCTTGCCTTTTTTTTCTTAGAGTGTCTTTTTGGAGGTCTAGTGAATCTGGGTGTTTCCCCTAACCTTTGACATAAAGATAAAATCCCATTAGGAGTAAATCCCGTTCTCCAATTTCACAGTGTAGCATAGCTTCAAGATCACAGGCCAGATACCTTCTAGGTATATGATAATGTTGAATTTTACCTGAACCCTATAATCCTGAAAAACAGTGAAGGATAACAACAACCCTCTTCCCTGTCCCCTCATTCCACCCTTTGTGTTTTGGTAAATGGCTTACCACAGAGAACCATCCTTCCCCATTTGACTTCGATAAGACTTAGTGATGATGCCTGCTTGTTTACCTATGACCCAGTTAGACGCAGACCTCCGAATTCCCATTCTTGGTCTCATACATGATTAGCTGAACAGTTCTACCTGTGATGATCAATGAGAATAAAACGCCTGTTAATTAAACTTTGGTTAAGTTCCTCTTCTTCCAAGATGGAACTTGGGCCCACTGTCGGCCTGAGCCAAAATACAACTACTCTGGAAGGGCCCTCTGGGAAAACAGGCTGGCCCCAGAACACTACTAAAACATCACCTGTTCTATTGTTTAATTTGCCACCCTTTCACCCCATTTCCCCACATTCAGTTAGCTCCAGCTTTGTTTACTCCTCTCTATAAAAGGAAAACCCTTTTAGTTTAGCTCTTGAGATGCTTACAGAGCCTATGGTCACAGCTCTATTGCAACAAGCCCATCCTCCCTTGCAATAATCCTCCCAAATAAAGCATCTGCTTACTAAATTTATATTTGTTTTGAATTTGACATGTGTAAAAGGATAGCTCTGGATTCGGCTCTGAGAACTCTTTAGAGCTGTACAGGAGATTGTCAAGAGGTTCAGCTTCTTGTCTCTTGGAGAGATAAATATTCTGCTTTGCTGCATAAAATGCAGGAGATCTTGTCCTAATGACCAAGATGGCCTTAACATTCTCCCTCACTTGACTAAACTTGAGGTGGGGATTTTTTCCTGTCTGAAGGACCCTGACTTCCATTTTCTTAGAGCATTTACTTTAGAGAATTTGTATTTGCAAATTCTTTCTGCCCCTTTGAGATGTGAATCTCCTCCCAGCTTCTTGTCAGTTTCACCCTTTAGTTAGTTATTTCTTCTCTAGGATCTGCACACCTTCTTTGAGAGGTTAGGAGCCTAATTTAGGTAAGTGACAATTAGCTAACATAGATGGCCTAAGCACTTTGATCAACCTCCTTGCTAATGTCTTCTAGCACTTTTCCACCAACTCACTCCAGGCATAAAAACTGCTTTTTGGGGGCGCCTGGGTGGCTCAGTGGGTTAAGCCGCTGCCTTCGGCTCAGGTCATGATCTTGGGGTCCTGGGATCGAGTCCCGCGTCGGGCTCTCTGCTCAGCAGGGAGCCTGCTTCTCTCTCTCTCTCTCTCTGCCTGCCTCTCTGTCGACTTGTGATCTCTCTCTGTCAAATAAATAAATAAATAAATCTTAAAACAAAAACAAAAACACAAAACTGCTTTTTGTTTTAACAGAATTGAGGTCAGTCTTTTTCTTCCATTACAATCATCTGGAATAAGGTCTTCCTTACCTGTTGAATTCTAGCCAGTGCAGTTTTTTGCAGTTTTTCTTTGGCACCAACATTGTGGTCACTTTGGTGTTAGCTTTACATGCAAGTAAATCTGTGACTATTGACTCGAGAATTACATTTCCTGTTCTGTATTGGGAAGGAAAGGTCTTCCTGTTGGCAGGATTGTTTTATTTCTCCAACAACTTTCATCACTAGCCTTTAATACTTTTGGATTGCTCTATTTTCCTCTGGAACATTACAGCATTTCTAGAAAAGCAGTCCTTTGTTTTTGTAAATTTAAGGCTTATTTTTGGACTGCCTCTCATTTCTAAGACTTCAGAAGCTTTGTATTATTCTTTTCCTTTTTTGTTTCCCTCTGTATAGATACTGTGGGATGGTGAAAATATTTTATTTTGTTTGGGTCTATACTCTAGATTTATTATTCTACCTTTTAACATCATTACAGGCAGTTTGAAAATTACATGTCTTCCACACTACTCACATCTCAGAAGCCCTTATCTGTAAAGCCCATTTAATAATGACCACGTAGCTGTCCTAGCTGGAGTTGGAACCATAGCATCTACATACCTACCTGGGGAAACTTTAGTTTTGAATTCCTTGAAGTTTATTTTTTATAAACTTGTGACTTTCACCTTTTTGTGGGCTTAAAAATTGCAGATTGGGAGTGAGAGAGAGGCTTATTTCTTGGTTTGTTTTATAACTTGGTGTCCTAGCTTTGCTAACGAAATTTAGGTTACTTCAAATTTGCATTTTTATCACTCACGGGAGGTAATAATACAGAACCACCGAAAACCAACACAACAGAGTCAATACTGCTGTGTTGACTTTGATGTGTTGGTTTTAATCCTCCTTCTGTTGTTCCTCCTCAGTGCCTTTAAGATGCACGGAATGCTGTCTGAATGACCTACTGACTAAGTTATAATGAAAACTGTTTGCTTCTCTGCTTTATATAATAACCCTCTAAATCACAAAGGGCATGCATACACAAGTAGTATTTAGAACACAATCTGATTAGAATACACAATAAAATGTGCTTAACAACAGGAAGGGTCTCCTAGTTTGAGGGAATCTGAAGACATTTTCTTCTCTTTCTTTATTAACTATTCATTAACATTAACATGTACTAAGCACCATACTAAGGAAAACTACAAAATAAAATAAGCCCCGAGAAATTTACAAATCAATAAGCCAGAAAGAAGAGAAATCACTAATGACAATGTAGCAAGTTAAGTATGAAGAGGTATATATAGGGTGTGGTCAAGAACAAAGCAAACCCAAATGTGTTCGTGATAGTTTGGGGGCTTTCTTCAGGGATGGGTGTGCATGACATGAGATAAGGGTCTTGAAGACACAGGATGTGTTGATCAGCCAGACAAAAAAGGAGAAAGGCTATTCAAGTTAGAAGGGACAGCATATGCATATAGCATGACATAGCGTGTCAAGGACCATGGAGTAATCCCGCACCGCTCTATCTACCCACCTCAGCCACCCCCCTATTTCCCACCATATGCTGGATACCGTGCTATGTGTGAGGGATCCCAAACCCCAAATCATCCACCCTGCAAGAGCCTTTTAGTCCAGCTGGAGAAAGGGACATTTTTTTAAAAATAAGAGCAACAATGAAGTGAGTGTTGTCATAGCAGTCTGTCTGAGCTATGGAGGGCACACTTAACTCCACCTGACATTATCAGGAAGGTTTCTAGAGGGTGTCATATTAGAGCCTAGTAATGAAATAAAAGTGGATGTTCATCAGTATGAAGAACAGAATGACATTCCAGGACACTTAATCCCTTCCCTCTCCCTGCAGGCAACCTCTGTTCATTTAAATGCAATTGTGAGGTACTGTACTCTTTTGTACAAAGCATTTTTCACTCAACATATCTTTTTTAGAGATTTTTCTGCATTATTGCGTGTTTCAGTAGCTTGTTCCCTTTTCTTGCTGAATAGTGCTGGATGTAGGAATATATAATCACACTTCATATATCCATTCTTTGATTGATGGATTGATTCTAGTTTTTGGATATTCTGAGTAAAGCTGCTAAAACATTCTTACACAGGTTCTGTCTAGACATATATTTTCATTTCTTTTGAATGCTTAGGAGTTGAATTGCTGGCTCATTATGTCTAGTTTTATAAGAAATTTCCAGATATTTCTAAATGGTTATTACATTGTATCTTCCTACCAACCATGTTGGAGAGTTTGAGTGCTCCACATCTTTGCCAACATTTGGCTCCATCAGTCCGCTTGGCCATTCTGGGGCAAGTGCAGTGTTACCTTTTTGTCTTCCTGAAGACTGATGATTTTGAGTGAGTTTTCATGTGCTCACTTCTTCTTTGGTGAAGTATCTATTTGCCCCTCCTTCAAGTACCGTGTGCTTTACCTCATGGCTTCTCAACCCTGCTTACCCATTAAAACATCTTAGGACTTCTGCTTTGGCCCCACCCATACTCTGATTTAACTGGTACACTTTGGAGCCCCTGTGATTGGTATTGATAAAAACAAAACAAAACAAAACAAAACACTCTCGTGATTCTATGTGCTCTCAGGTTTGAAAACCTTACTGCTATGGTCCAGTGGTTCTCAACTTCCATAGGTATCAGAATCACCTGGGGGGCTTGCTAAAAAACACAGATTGCTAAGATCCACCTTCAGAGTTTCTGATTCAGTGAGTCTGGGTTAGAGCCTGAGAATTTGTCTTTCTAACAAGTTTCCAAATGATGTGATGCTGCTGGTCCTGGGACCACCATTTGAAAATCACTGCTTTAGCCAAACGAACCAACCAGCTTCTCAATAGACACCAAATTTTTTCAAGCTCTCCTTCTTGGATATTCTCTTCTTTCTGTTGATATCCCATCTAACTCTTTGTGTTCCTGGCATATGCTTTTTCATTCTCCAAAAACCCACCTGAGTGTCCCAACCTTCATGAAGTCTGCTCAGATTCATTTGCTCTATCATTTTTCTGCCACACTCTATTGTCAGGTCCTGTGGTAATGGTACTTATCACACTGTTTGGTTAATATCTGTTTATTTGTTCTCGCTGCAGCTCTTTCCGCTTCCACACAGAGTGCTATAAAAGCAGAACCCTCTATGCCTTGTTCTTGGAATCTTTAGCAACTAACTGTATCTGGCACATTACTTAGTTTCCACTATTTTATTTAAAAATTCTTTTGATTGTTGTTTTAATAACTGAGTGGCTGGATGACTAATAGAAAATGTAACATAGAAGTCTTCTCACATACTCCAATTCTTTAAAACTACAATTGACCACCTGTTATTAAGTTGGCAGCTGGATCATAGGAGCCAGAGAGCAAATCTACAACAACTAAAAATAAAAGCCACATATCATCATAGTCTACAGTTAGCATTATCGTTGTTTTTTTTTTTTTTGAATAAAAGAAAAAGCATAAAAGGGGACTTGAAAGGAATTCTTTTGAATTGAATAAGCCAGCAAATATAAAATCAAAGAAAACTTTAACAAGATGAAAGCAAAGTATGATTTTTCTGAGAATATTACATTTGTTTCCTGAAGGCTTTCTTATCAAATAAGAAGTGCTTTTAAAAAAAAATCAAATCTCCAGAGAGTTCAAAAAAATAAAGTTCCATATGAGGATTGTTGCTAGGAATGTTGCAAGGTTTTATTGAAAGATTCACTTGCAAACTAAGATGGTAATGATAATGGCAAGAATAACAATTTCCTTGCCCCCATTGTGCGGGAGACTTTAAGCACTGTTCATGAGTACACATTTAACCTTTATAAGAGCCCTAGAAGGTAGGTATGATTATTCCAGTTTCACAGATGACGAAACTGAGGCTGAAGGAAGTTAAGTAATTTGTTCAAGGCCAGTATTCAAACCCATTTTTGGTTGCCAGATGAATTACGGGATGCCCGATGAATTTGATTAATAGAAGGCTTTTGTTTTGCTTTGTTTTGTTACAAGTATGCCACCTGTAATATTTGGGACATGATTATATTAGAAAATTATGCATATTTTATTTGAAATTCAAATTTAAATGGGTGTCCTATATTTTTATTTGCTAAATCTGACTCCTACTTTTATCTCACTCCAAAAAAATTGGCTGGTATCAGACGACCAGGTCGCATTGCCTCCTAATTCTTCTATAAAGGCAATCCCTAATTCACTGACGTGGGCCGAACTTCAAACAGTAGGCACGGCATCTGGAACTTTCTGATATGGACCTTCCCGTTCTTCCATCCAGGGGCATCACAAGAGCCGAGGTTCTGAGGCAGGAGCTGAAGGCTGTGGGCCTGGAGGCCAGGGTGGCGGCTGCGGAGCGAGTTGGCCAGAATTTGGAGCAGGATCCGAGGCTGCCTGATGGGGGGCTTTGGCGATCACCGTGAGACACGTGTTTCTACTCTGAGTGAGGTGGGCGGCTCCTGAGGAGTTCCAAACAGAGTGACATGACCTGGCTTCTGTTTTAACGGGAGCAAACTGGCTGCTGGTTGGAAAACCCTGTGCAGAAAAAGGGATGCATTGCAATTATTCAGAGGGCAACGCAATTGGCTGCTTTTCTCCATGATGGACTTCCTGTTGGCGGGTTCAGGCTTCCAGCGGCGTTATGCTGGGCTCTGGGTGTCAACTTCCAACTGGGAGCTGAGGAGAGGGGCATCACTGTCCCAGCTTTAAGGGGGAACCTGGTGGTGTTTCATACCGGGACCTGAAGGGACGCTGCTCCAGGGGCATCTTGCGGGCGTTGCGTCTTTGGGTGCAGGTAAGACAGCGCTGTGGGCAGAGAGCAATGTTCTCTCGCAAGGCGGGGTAATGAAGGCTGTGACGAGACTGAACCCCCGGGGTGGGGGGTAGCTGATGTGGGACGGAAAGGCAGCAAGAGGATGTGATCGGACGTGTTCTGGAGCCTAAATGAGACACTTCCTGGGATCCCCAGAAGCAACCGGGAGAGACCTGGGGGTGGGACTGGCGAGGTCCTGCAACTGTGCAGGGGTCCAAGTAAGGCTGGATGACTTCTGTGATTAGTCTACCTGTGACCTCATTTATAGCACACCTGGGTGGGCCTGGAAACATTAGGGTTAGGAAAATTAAATAAAAGAAGTTAAAAGGGACAAGAAACCACAAAAGGAGATACAAAAGGATATGGTGCCTTACAAAAAAACCCAATAAACGATTTAGCAAAATTTGAACTCCCTTGTACCAGGCATGCCCTCTTTGGACATTACCTCATTTATTGTTCACAACAATCCTCACCCAGGCATAGATTATTATCAAGTCCCTTTTACAGATGAAAAAGTTGAGGCCAGTGAGGACACAAGTAAGCAACTTGTACAAAGTCATGGAGATTTGAACTATTTCTGTCAAACTGTAGGCAGAGTTTGTGTTTTTTGTTTTTGTTTTTGTTTTTTTTGTTTTTGTTTTTTTTTAAAGTAATCTCTATGCCTAACATGGGACTCCCACTCACAACTCTGAGATCAAGAGTCGATGTTCTAGAGTCAGACAGGCACCTAGAGTTTGTGTTTTGAAAAACAGCTAAGCCAGTAAGCCTCCTGGGGAGAAAATGAGCTAGGCATATCTTAATGAGCCAGGCATAGTTCCATAGCTAAAATAAATATGACTGAACTCAAGAGAGATGCCAAGAAGAGCAAGTCTGAAAATCACCATGAGGAACACTTACTACAGAGAGACCAGAGCTCCTGAGGAGGCAGGATTCCAGGGTGGAGAGCTGGACTAGAGACGTCCACCTGTCACACACTTTGCCTCTATCAGGTGCTCAGCCATCTCCCATTTCTGTTGAGAAGAGCTGGCCAGTGAGCCGCAGGGACTTTGGCCATCCATACCTCAGCAGCAGCCCACCCAGGCCAGGCCACTTGCCGCACACAGGCACCGTGACTGCTCACCCTATCCCTGGAATCCTCAAGTTATGGATTCTAGACGAAGGTCTCTGAATGAGGCATGGAAATACAGGCCCAAATCAAACAAAATCAAAAAGTGGTTAAGTAACCACTTTCTTGCTTCCTTGGGATGCATACCTCTGACTAATTCAGCTGACACTGCCTTTGGGAGTGTGTGTCCCAAGTTTTCTTGTTCATTCCCCAAATGATGAAAATGAAGAGATGGACGCATGGTTGATAAAGGGGAGCATCCAGGTAAAGAATTTTGTGAGGAAAAAACCAAAAAGTTTCAAAAAGAAGGTGACATTTCAGTCCTGGTCATAAAGACCCAAATTAGCAATCAGAATGCTTTAGTGTTTCCGATCTTTAGTGGCATAGCAGAATGCTTGCTTAGAGGCCTTGTCAACTACCGTGTTCAATTCATGGTCCAGAACTTTCCCAATGTGCACAGAAATTCATTATCTTGTAAGCCCAGGTGACTTACTTAGTTGAATGTTTTGTTAAATGCTGGAAGTTATATTACAACGTATTACTCAGCTTGCATGCGTAAGTATTACACAATCTAGCTAGATAATTCTACTGTGGATACCTACTAGATTTACCTGATCTGATTGTATGTAGTCAGCAAAGGCAAAAGTAATTACAAGCAGAATTTGAAAGAGCTCAAATTCTTTATAATTCATTTAAATGTTTGGTTTGTCTATACTTTCCTTTGTGAATTGATGGTATAGCTCTGCCGTTTCAAACCTCAGCCTGATAAAAGTACAGATTTCTGGGCTCTTTCCCTGATCATCTACATCAGCATTTTCAACAGGCACCTTAGGTATTTGGATGTAAGTCAACCAAGAACTTTGCTTTGGGGAACAATGAATAGCCTCTCTAGGACTCTTTAACATATCTGACAGCTTTCTAATGTCCTAGAGTATACACAGAAGCCTTTTCTCCTACACCTGGTAGAGTTCATTTGCCCTTTTGATTTAGCAGTGTACTAACCACTTACTTTTCTATAATATTTTCTGTTATACCATAGACTAGTTTTATTTTGGATCATGTTACTTTATATAAAAGGTGCTAACAACTTTGGTGGATATGAAAAAAATAAAAGAGCCTTAAATGTATAAATGTCTTGTGAAGTTTCCAGTCATTATATAAGAAAAGATTTGTCTATCATCTCTCTATCCATCCATCCGTCTGTCCACCCACCCATCTACCTACCTATCACATGAAGTGTTTAATGTATTTTGGACATTAAATATATTTTCTATAAAATGATCTGGGAACAACAAAAGCTTATTTGAATATTCTTTTCTCAACCTTAGCACATACTGTCACTTTAATTTGCCATCCTTTAAGATAAAGTTCCAATCTTACTTCTGCCAGGAGTCTTTCTGGACCATCCTAGCTGTGTGTGATTCCCTGTTTGTAAACTATATCTTCATATGGTTCTTATCATAACATACTGCCTTTTTTTTTTTTTTGTAATCTGTAGCCTTTATCCTCAGTCAGTTGATATCCTTCTTGAGGGAAAACATGGGATTTTCCTTCTTTATTTTCATAGCAAAAACCTCAGTGCCATTCATTAGTGTTCAATCAATAAATATTTGGTAATGGGTTTATTCAGAAGCAAGAGTAGGGTAGTGGTATGCTAGTGTATGTATAGAGCATTAATACAGAGCTCCGTTTTAAATACATTCAAGTCTTATTCCTCATGCATTAATGAAATATGTAGGCGTAGATGATTGTAGAATCACAGATTTTTAGCTTTGGCTGGCTGCTTATAAATTATCAAGTATACGTCTATTATTTTTTACACGAGGAAATTAATATTCTATAGGGCACTAAGCTACCTGAAAAAAGGAATCATTTATTTCAACATTTCATTTCGTACAGAAAACAATAGTTTTAGTTATCTTTGCATTTTTGGTAACACCTGGTTCACACAGAATAGGCACCCAAATGTCAGCTGAATGGATTGTTTCATGGAAATCAATTTCACTAACTGGATATTTAGAACTAGACAACGAATGGACAGCTCGTGCCTTCAGCTTCTCCCATGCTCCACAGGGATACCACCACCTACAACTGATCCATTAGCTCATTTGGCTGGATCTCCCTTTCTTCAGATACAATTCTTGTTTCCTGTTCATTCCAGATTTTCTTTGAGCACCTGCCTGAGCATGTGTTCTAGCTCTTCTTTCTGACTCCTACTACATGTGTTAAAAGCCTAATTATATTATATTCTTGCTGAATTTGTAACTATATCTGCCTTTTTAAAAGAGAACATTTATGCTTTTACTTCTCTTTTCAGGAACCACAGATGATCTGGTTCAAGTGGTCTGGATGTTGGGGCCGATTCCACGTTAAAACCTGTTAAACCCCTAGGGCCTGCCTGGGCCTGCTTAGCCAGAGTGACTCCATGTTGCCTAGATAGCCATTTCATTGCCTAAATAGCCATTTTGTTGTTACCATGTTGCCTAGGTAGCCATTTTATTGTTTAATAAATGCCTCAGCAGTTAGTGATATCGGTTCCGGGTAACCGTTGCTAAAACACACACCTAAAATAAGGCCAGACAGGTAAAAGACATCCAATCAGCCAAAGCCACATACATAGAGGTCTGTGGTTGTGCCCTATAAAACTAGCTTGTAAGACGGGGGTCCCTCTCTTTGGAGGTGGCCCTGGCCTCAGTCTGACTTCTAATGCATGGCATAGAATAAGGCTTTGCATAACTTTCACTTTGTCTCAGTCTCATTCCTTTGATAACGGACCCAACACTGGAAAAGAGGAAACAGTGGACACCAAACAGAGGAATTTTCTCTTGGCCAGTCACTAGGAGGGACTGTTCAGTCTCCATTTTGATTACTCATCTTCATTCATTGTTTTCCAAGTCTTTAAAACTAAAGTGAGATATTAGAGATAGGATTTAATTCTAAGCCCTCAGTTACAGTACAAGGGTTAAGGGAGAAAACCCAAGCATCTCCAGGCAGCAATAGTTCTAATCAGTTACTTTCTGTGTGTTCAGAGTGTAAACCAAACACCGTGGTTTGGATTTATTCCCTTGGCATGACCAACAACTTGCTCCTTCAGATGTAGTACTCCTGGAACACAGACTCACTTGGAGTAAAGATCAAACCGAATGGATTTTAGAAACTTCTGATCTAACCTTACTACTTTTACAGATAAGAAAGCTGAAACTCAGAGAAGTTATTGGTTTTAAGGTGATTCAATTGGATTGGATAGTGACAGATCTGGGACTAACACTGACCATGCTGTCCCTTTCATGGCAGCTGACTTTTGGTAACTATCTTATTTTACCTTTTTTTACTTTTATCTGATATTTGGAGTGATTTCATGCCCATGTAGATGACCAATCTTGCTACTGAGCCTCGAAGTTCCTTGAAATCTTCATATGCAGTGACTTCTGCTCTGATCCCACTTCCATCACCGCCTCCTATAGGTCTCCTTATCACTTAACTGTCATGTGTTTAAAATATCTCAAATCTCTAAGTACAGCCTTCACTTTTCTCATATGCACTTCATTTCCCCTTCCTTTAAAGGCATAGGACTTTCCCTTTCTGTCTCTATTTTCTCCTTGTCAGTCCCCTCCTGTGTTCCCATCTTCCCTGCTCAGGTTCAACTCCATGATTCATCTAGTTAGCCAGTCTTTACTAATGTCCTTAATATTCTTTATTTGTTGTTTTTCTTTGCACTTATCTGACAAAAATCCAACTGAATGTATTGGCTTTCTCCATGCTTCTACCAGGGCTGATACAAGCCGATGGAGAAAGCTGCACAGCTGGGCTGATCGATGCCTCTACAACAGTGTGATTCTCAAAGTACCATCCCAGACAGGCAGTCCCAGATTCACTCAGCATACTGAATCAGAAACTCTAGGAATGAAATACAACAGTCTGGATTTTAACAAGTTCTCCAGGTAATCTTGATAGACACTAAAGTTAAAAAAAAAAAAATACTACTGCATTAAACCTTTGTCTTTAACCTCAATTGGCTATTAACACTAGCTGTCAATCTTTATTTGTTTTCTAAATTAGTGCCCCTCTATGTTTTACATACTAGCTTCTTTAAATCTCCATTCTCCTCCATTCTGTGGTCCTGTCTGTCTCTTCTCTCTCTCCAGAGATCATCACCCTCTGACTTATACAGTTTGTGCTTGAACTCCCTTAAACCCCTGCCACCAAATCCTCAAGACTTACTGCAGCTAGTTGCAGTGGAAAAATGTTCCTCTTCATGTTGAGGGCGAGCCCCATATAGCTGTGTTCTAGATTCCTTTCCCTGCAGCATCAGGAACTTTCTCCCTTTCTCTTCATGAAGTTCTCTGTCTCCACTGGCATTGTCAACACTGAACCTCATTACAATTTACATTCATACACTTGGGGATTTTTATTTTAAGTGTCATAGAAAGTGCTGTAGGATTTTAAGCAAGGGAGTGACATTATCTGATGTATAGTTTATGAAGAATTTTATCTTTCTTGTGTGGAGAATGGATTGCATGGGCTGAACCAAGAAAATCAGTTTGTTGTAGTGGAGCTATAATTAGCTTTGGGTTATGATTTGGAAGTGGATTTAATGGGGAAGGGTGGAGAGAATCAAAGGTAATCCTAGTCTCCTTGGTTTTAACAATGATGTGGATAATGAAGTTGTTTATCAGAATGAAGAAGAGTGGGAAGGGATAAGATGACTGGAGGAAAACCAAGAATGTTTTGGTCATGTTGAGTTTCAGTGGTTTATTGGAGGAGATCTATGAAGAGGTAGGCACCTAAATGCCAGAGTCTAGAATTCCAGGAAGAGATGAGGAATACAAATTTAGATTTAGGAATCCTTTTTTTTTTTTTTTTTTCATCTATAGGTGACGTTTAAAACTCTGTTATTTAATGAAGTCATCCCGGAAAAGCGTAGAAAGAGAAAGTAGGATATGGCAAAGCCCTGGGCTACTTTAATATTTAAAATGGGAGCATGGAAAAAAAAAAATAAAAATAAAATGGGAGCATGGAGTGAAAGTTTCTAACACAGGAAGATGACAATGAGCACTTGGTATCATAGGAGAATTTCTCAGAATTCCCCTAATCTGTTCTTAACCAAATTTTGCTGAGAAGTAAATGAAAATAAGAACAGAGAGGTAACCATTGGAAATGGCAACACAAAGGGCTGCATAGACCTTAGCAAAAACACTCACAATAGAATGGTAAAAATAGAATTCTGATTACAATGGGATGAGGAAATTAAGTCATTGAATGAAAGTTTGGCCTAAGAAAAATCTGAAAGGTCTGTTAATCTTAGATTAATAGATTTCTTGAAATCAAAACCATTCTAAAAAGTGATTTAAGTCCTTCAAGCTGATGCCAACTTCTGGAGAAATAAGGGTGGTTATTAAAGACTAAAGACTATTTGAAAAGTTTAAACAAAGGTCCCATGCAATTTAAACAGAACCAGAATGCCAAAAATCAATATATAGCTTCCAAAATGAAACTATTGATAGGGTGGTTACTACACCAAAACAACTGCCATGGCAAAATTTGTTAAGTAATAATGGGAACTGTAACAAACTGGAATCTGAAATTACCTGGGATAAGTGAAGTTTAATATGATTAGTCCACAGATATTTGAGAGCTGGCAACACACACACATACACACGCACACTCAAACTTGTCCTCTCATCATTTTTAGTAGTCAGTCCCTTTAAGATAGTATGTTTAATGTCATCGATGATAAAATATGAGAAATTGCATCCTCATCAGCGTATATTTATGAAGTCCCTGGTGTATGTATATAGGAAAGAACATCAGAAATGAGCACTATGATTATAACAACATTGGGAAAATAAAACATATAAGGAATCTAGTCTTGGCTAAAAGCCCAGCTCATAAAAACTGGCTAAAACATGCACCAAAGATGGTGAACTGGCCATATATCAAGGGTCATCTTAGTTTTCAGACTACAGAAATAACTGTTGGTCGTACAACTAGTAAAGATAATTATCATCACTGAAGGACACTAATAAGAGAGGGAGCCATGCATTTTCCATTAGAAGGTTGTTTGTAGCCAGAATATTATATCCACGTACAGTTCACACATAATTGCTCAAATGCAAGATTCCTTTCATGGTGGAGCAATTGGGAAAGAGAATCTTTCATTTCACTTTATCTATAGCTAATGTCATATATAATATTTCAATTGTCCATTCATTTACTCTGTCATATTTTAAGTTTGCAGGAGTGTATTGAGCACTTATTATGTGCAAAGCACTGTACTGATGTTGCTTTGCATATACGCAGATAAGAATGAAATAAACCCCAAATATTAAATCTTTATTTTAGAATGGATGAGTTGCTGACATGCTGGTGCTGTTACCAAAGGGTGTGAACACCAAATGTTTAGTTCCTACCAGCTCATGACCCCCATCTTCATCGAAGTCCTCCTCTATCCCATCAGTCATCTCTTCTCCATCCGCATCTGGCCCTCCTTCAGCAGGCTCCTCTGTAGAGTGATCTGCATTCTCTGACACACATTCATCTTGGATCAGCTCTATACTCTCTTCCAATTGCTTCTTCTGAGCTTCTGGGGGGGAGAAAGCAAATGACTACTACCTTGGGTTGCTCACGAGCCATTTGGATAAACCATGAAAAACAGTCTATGAAAGGGTACATCTGTGTGAGGAAGATAAGGTATTATTATGTTCCACTTGATTTTATTCAGTCATGTAAATTATATACCTATACCTGTGTATATTTTCATTTAAGTAGATTTATTTTTTAAATGGAATTATCAAAAATTAGGAAGTCCAGATGGTACTAGTATATAAGGTAATAAAGATTTACTTGAAGAGATGGATCTTCCTGGTTGTATATATTCTTTTCTAATAGGGATATGCTCTCCGAGGAAAAAATACAGCAAAAATAAAGGGCAAAAATCAAATGAAACATAGAACTTGTTCACTCAAGGAGGGAAGATGAAGAAAGTTCATTGACAAGTTCAAATCTAAGTGAAAAAGACAAAAATGCACTGAGGAAAAAAAGTACAAAAGCACGTGCGTTGTCTTCCAGACAACTTGTCTATGTGAACAATACCTGACATTTTAGATTCTAAGTTCCGTTGGCAGATGTGGTTATCTGCAGTGGTTAAGAACAAAATTCTGGCATTAGATTTACCAGCTTTGTGATGCAAAGCCAAAATGGTTAACCCTCCTTGTGCCTCAGTTTTCTCATCTGTACAATTAGGATAACTACTTCTTAACTTCCAGGGTTTGGAATAGTAAATCAATGAGTTTAGTAGAGTTATTTGCAAATAATAAGTGCTCAACAAATGAAGCTCATTCTACATTAATAGAACACCCTCTAATTACCAGGGTGTGCACGATCCATTTACAGAAATTCGCCCAGATGGGAATTATGCTGACAACATAATAATTATCTCCCCTAGTGGTTGGTTTTCATTTCCTGTAAAAATATCAAGAAAGGATTGGGTATTGAATAAACAAGATCATTTCATGTACCTCCTTCTCTAACTTATTCCTGTGTGTACATGGTTATCTCAAAAGCTGTGTGGTTTTCTCTCATTTTGATTATTGTTATTTTATCAGACAATTATCCCATTATTTGATTTGAGGTTTTTTTAAAGATTTTATTTATTTATTTGACAGAGAGATAGAGAGCACGAGTAGGTAGAGCTTCAGCAGAGGGAGAGGGAGAAGCAGGATCTCCATGGATCAGGGCGATGTGGGGCTAGATCCCAGGACCCTGGGACCACCACCTGAGCCAAAGGCAGATGTTTAACCAACTGAGACACCCAGGTGCCCCTGATTTGAGTTTTAAGAGATGCTACATTTTAAACTTATTTATTTATATTTTATGGCAATAAAGATAGTTTATAGAGCCAAATAAATGGAGGCATATTTATTCGTAGTCATTTTCATAATGTGAGTTAAAAAGAAAGTAAGCAGTGGTATACATTTATTTCAACTCAGCACAAATCTTTTCTAACACAACTAACATGTACATCTATAAACTGACAATAATGATGTATAAATAAGCAGGTATCCTCTTCTATAAGTTGTTTAAAATTTTAATGACAGCTACACACAGGTGTTCTTGTATTTTAATTCTCCAAATACTAAAATTTATGTATTGAGAATCAGACAAAAGGGTAGGGTTGTGCCTTGGCCCTGCTGTCGGAGGTCAGGATTCTAGGTCAAGCTTAGCTACTTACCAGTGGAGTCATGCACACCGGCCTTGAGTCTGTTTTGGTCACTTGGTCAGGTCATTAGAACATAGTAGGTCAGCTTTCCCTCATCTGTATAACAAAAACACCTACCTCTTGGGTTTGCTGTGAGGATTAACACAGCTTATATTTGGGAAATGTTCTGCACACTATGAAGGGGGGCTACATAAATGTGTACTGTTACATAGAAAAAAGGAGACACACGCTCCTCATTGGGAATATGTCAAGATAACATCACCACCAGTAAGCATGGAACGAGAGGCCTGGAAAGAACAGGGAATAACAGTGAAAAATTGTGGGTCTGAGGCCTCATTCCTCAGGTGAAGAGATGGTGTGGGTCCAAAAAGGCTAACAACAATTATTGCAGTCATCTTAAAATGACAAAATGTAGGCTTTTTTTCTTCACATTAACGTTCCACATATAGATACAGACTATATATTCCATGCTGTTTTTCTATCAACTTGTTAGTGTCCGTTTTCTCCATAGAACAATATAACTAATGTAGTGATGATGTAAATTCTGCTTTCAAGGCTACACTCTTTATCCTCATAGAGTGAGTGTCCAGATGAAAGCAAGTGGCATAAATTCCCTTTTCTCTGATGTCTGCATTACTTTTAGCATAGAAAGTCCTATGAAGATTCTTAAGTGATTACTGTCAAGCTTATTCAAAAAGGTTTAGTCTGGAGAAGATGACCCAAGTATCTGGAATAAAAGGAAAGCAAATCAGAAAAAATAAAAATGAAAATAAAAATAAAAATAAAAGGAAAGCAAATCAGGCAAGAGATATAGACCAAACACATGCTGAACTTAACTGTTACAGAAAATTACTAGGTTTTATTCATCTTAGCTTCCTTCCACATATCATTGGAAAAAAGCTCTACAGGTTTTGACCCTTAACCTACTATATACACACTGCTGGCCAGCACCAGGTGAAGGGAAGTTGTGCTGGGAAGCTGAGTTTGAGCAGAGTCTGCTTCTCCCTCTGCCCCTTCCCACTGCTCGTGTTTGCTCTCTCAAATAAACAAATAAAATCTTTAAAAAAATTACCATTGCTCTCATAACCTGGTTTGATATTTCGAGAATGAGAGCGGGATGGATGTTTGGGACTGGACAGTTATTATCCTATATAGCGAAAAAGTGTATTAAATCTTACAAATTTTCCTAAAGCCAGACTTCATCAATTTTAGATTAGTTTATTTTTTTTAAATAACACATAACTGCACATTTATTTAGGATAATATCATTTTGGAAATTCATTTGGTGTGACATATACATTTCTTCTTTAATGATATCAGAAATATTTGTTCTCTGAGAACGTTTGCTTTTTAATTTTTGAAATTAATATTCCAGTTTTTTTCCCCCTCTGAAAAGTCTTTCACCGAAGAAGTATGGAAGATTTTTAGAGAAGCCATGTAGGATCAGAACTTAAAGATGAGTAGCCCTCATTTGGCTTTGTGTATCAATTCATTGCAGTTGTGTTTGAAATCCAAACTGACTCTCCTGATCTTCCTACCTGAATAGGGTCCCTTCTCTCCCAATCAAGCAAAGCCCAGATCAAACACTGTCTTATAGTCTACTGTTGTCTTATCCTCTTCTCAGTGGTGTTTAAGTTTCCCTAATATTTGAGCTCTTGTCTCAAAAGGTCATTGTCACATTCAAAGGGGATAATATAGTTGTTAATCTTTTGTAAGGTGAAAAGTGCAATACATGTCAGTTATCAAGAAATTGATCTGCTCTGGACCCCTTACTGAGTGCTTAATACATAGAAGAGATAATACAAGCTATCAGAGAGGATATAGGATTTGAGATTCATAATTCTGTTAATTATTAGTCCTATTAACTATGGCTTTCTTCTCTAAAAGATGAACATGAACATGAAAATAACATCTTTCAGAGAGTTGCTGCAGACTCAAATGAGAAAAAAGAGGTGAATGTGTTTTCTAAAGTGTAAAGGCCACAAGAACATGTTATCATAACAGGCTCAAAAACAATTCTTGAGTTGAATCTATATTGATTATTTGATTGCTACAGACAGTTTATGTAAAATCATTCATCACTACTGACCATTAAGAATTATACATTGCAAGGACAATTTTGGCTTCATTTCTGTTTAGATAGGCATAGTGTTTTAAATTATTCTCTGCTTTTGTGTGTGTGTTACATAACATACACGGAACTCCTCTAACAGTCCATTTCAAAAGCAAGAGTGTATTAGAGTTCAGTGCAAAGAAACCTAGGACTTCTCCTCATTCATCCATTCATTAACTTGGAAGCAAATGTGTGGAAGACGTTACATGGTTTGAGAAAAAAAAAACACCCTTTAATTGCAATGATAATCAAACAATCAGCCTATGCTTTGATAATATGTAGTCATCATAGATTTTTATCATTACCTCAGTGAAAAACGTTATAATCACTAAACAATGATAGGTTCTAGGAATAAAATTACACATGAAAGCACATCTTGTTTATTAAACTTGGTTCACAGTTTAACAAGCAGTTTTGATCCAGTAGTGATCTTGTTGAAATAGAAACAAAGCAACTTGTTCTGTTTTATAAATAATTAACTAATTTTACTCCTACTAGAAGTCATTAATATATTTTAGTTTAGTCCTGATTTAATAGCATTCTCTTTATCTGCATAATTCTTTTTCTACTTATCACTCTTTCTGTTTTATTGAGTGTTGAGTGTATATGTGGTCTGTATGTGTGCACCTACACATTTATGTCTCTGCCACTAAAGTTCTTTGGGACAGAAACATTTTTATTCATCTTTGTAGCCCTGATGGTTAATTCAGAGCCTCACATGCAAGTGAAATATTTGTTGGATAGGTTTATGAATTGTCATGGAACTAAAAAATGAACGTAAACGTCTGGGTGTCAAATCCTTTTCAGAGAGTCAAAGTGAGTACTGAATTCGGCATCATGGTAGCCAAGATATGAAGCCACAGAGACTAAAAGAAACATCCCTGCCACATTTTCAGGGAGAGCCCCTACCACTAAGTCAGAGTAAAATGTGGGGTCTGAGAGTTTCTTAGAAGATGGTTCATTTTCACATGGATAAGCCTTCAGGAGAAAAATAAAGCGTGAAGTCTGCACGGGCTTACAGGAGGGGGGCTGTTTTTGATCGCTGGCACCCTTTGGAGTCTCTCCTGTCTTCTTTAGGTCAGAGTGATGGGTGACCATAGCATTTCTTTTGTGGGCTAAGTGAGCTTTAGATTTTTTTTTTTTTTTTTAAGAATGGATTAGGAACCGAAAAGCTAGGAGCTTGTGCCTAAGAGATATCTCTAATATTATATAAATTATGGATTTCAACAACAAAAAAAGATTTATTATGGCTCCAAGTTAGTGAGTCCTTACAAAGTGCTGACCATGCAACATTCATTACCTATAGGCCTTGAAACATTCTGCCGGGGAGGCTTCTTAATCATTTGACAGATGGAGAAACAGGTGTTCATGGTCACACAGCTAGTGAGTACAAGAGTCAGAATTCCTGCTTAACGTTTTCTGACTCCATAGCCTGGGCTGTTTCCTAATACAGCTCTAGAAAGATCTAAAAGATCTTTTGACAGATCTTTGAATCTCTTCAGTAACCAGACAATTTTAAATTAAAAAATGAAGAAGTCTGTTTAGTTAGGGGCACATGCTCCAACTAAGTAATGGCTATCAAGGGAAAAGAAGGGCAAGTGCTAGGTAGGTGCTTCTGTTTATGGGAAAACGCCTCAGGCTTTAGAAAGCCATGGAAGAAAAGAATTTGATATTAAATTTCAACCCTCCTATTCTAAAGGTTTATTTATTTATTTTTGCACATCATATTTCTATTTCCAAAGCTGTATATGGTTGAGAAAACAAGTTAGAATTGTTGGGATTTATGTTCAAAGCATTTTTATTAAATTCAGTTTGCTGCATAGCTATTATCATTAATATAACTCTGAAAATTGGTTTGAGTTGACAATTAAGTTTTTTGACAGGCCAACTTAATTGCTAGCTAATTGCTAGCTAAATTGTACTTAGCAGATGGTTGGAAAGAATGTTGATACAAAACAGTCACATTATTCATTAAAGCCAAGCAAGTACCCTGGAACTATTGTTTTTGCATACCAGTATAAGCTATATTATTAAAAAAATTTCTACATTATAACACCTGTATATAATATGAATTTAACTCAATGATTCCAATAAATGCTATTTAAAAAGATGCAACTTATTATGGTATTTCTAATAATGACATAAATGAGCATCAGGAATGTTACATTGGAGGATTGCTTTCCAGTTAAAATGTCAGTTACATAAGTACATTCCTGGAGAAAATGACCTTAAATTTGTTCTCCTGGAGTACCTGGATTGTTGAGGTCACCACAAATTCAATATCAATGATTTTAAAAGTTACAGAGATGCTGTGTTTATTTAAACCTCGCAATAATTTTAAGGGATAGATATTACCCCCCACCCCCATTTTATAGATTTCATAAGCACCTTTCCAAATGTCACACAACTAATAAGTTTGGGGACTAGATCTCTAATAGGATTGAGCCTACTTCTGTTTGATTCTTAAGCCTGGGGCCTCGGATGTTTTGCTAGTGTAAATCTATTTGCCACAAGGAAGATGAATTAAGGAGGAAGCAAACTAGAAGTGGGGAGACCAACTACCAGGGGAGGCTTTGGAGGATGAAAATGTTCTAACTGATTTGTGGTGATGGTTGTACTGCTTGGAAAGACCACTAAGACGTTGTTGAATTGCAGTCTTGGGATGATGACATTTCATGGTATGTAAAATATACCTCAATAAAGTTGTTAAAAAATAAGATGAGTGCATCAGAACAAGTGAGAGATGATGAGGGTTTGGGTACTGGCAATAGTATTGGGAAAATAGAAGGGATGGAGTAAAAAGATGTTAAGGTAAGGGTTTGCAATACTGGTTGTAGAAGGAATAGAAGATGTTCCGTTTGGCAATTTGGTTGACAGGATTTATATAGTGCTGATGTGAGCAGAGACAGGCCACAGAGAGCAGAGTATATGAGATAAGAAAGTGAAAAGAAAGATTTCAATTTTGAAAGAGGGTGATTATTACCAAGGACTTTAGTGTACCCTCAGCTTGACCAAACTTTAGACAAGCTTCTTCCTAAATTAAGAAGCTCCTGACCTCTTTTTTCTTAGAGCGCTTACTTGAGAAAATTTGGGATTGTAAATTCTTTCTATGCTCCTTTGAGATGTAAATCTTTTACAACCTAGGCCTGTCTTTCCTAAGATCTAGAAGTCATCCCCTTGAAATGTAATCATCAAGAAAGATAGTCTCTGTGGGAGAGTAGAAGCTTATCTTCCATAACAGTCAATTAGCAAACACAGATGGCCCAATCATACCAACCAGCCTCTGTACTAATGTCCTCTAATACTTTTCCATTAGCTTAGCATTTAAAAATTATCCTGCCTTTTGTTTTAGTAGAGTTCAGTTTCCATTCCATATTGCACTAGTTTTGAGCCCTACTCAAAAAAAAAAAAAAAAAAAAAAAAAAAAAAGCACCAGTCTTGAATGAAGTCTTCCTTGCCATTTTTAGTAAGTGTCCAGTGCAATTTTTCTCTTACAGTTATCCTAGGGAGAGCCACAGGAATTTCTCCATTAAGCAGAGGGAAAAGCTTTGATTCTGTTGCTAACCACACAACTCACTCTCTTTTCATCCCTTTAAATTTAGCTTCTTTAAAACATTTAATTTTTGTATTCAAATATTTCCACAAGACTTGTTACCAAAAAGAGCAGTCTTCCGTTCCTACCTGCTCATCATTTTCAGTTCCTTCAAGGTTTTCCACTCAGCTCATTATTTTAAATATATGCCATCATATTTCTAAATAATATGTCTATATTGCTATTTCTTGATCAATTTATGCTCTGTCTGTTGATATTACTGTCCATTGATATTATTCAGACTTAGAAAGCTGAGGATTGAGTTCTCTATTGTACAATCCCCACTTACTCCCCATCACTCTAGGAAGTTATATTGTAAATTAGATTAGACCAATTTCCTGTTTTTAAGTAATTTTAAGTATTTAATGCTTTGTGCAAATAAGCTTATTAGTATATAATAAATAAATTTTCTTTCCTGAACAATACTATTTTCTTTGGTGTTAAAAACTGCCTTAGGTTTTTTTCTTGTTGTTTCTTTGTTTCTTTTTAATTTAATTCTCTATGTACTTTTATGTAGTTGAGCAAACTTTAACTAGACATGTAAATCTCATTTAGACTGATTTACTTCCCCACCCTTTAGCCATTGGATCAATTTCATCTTGGACAAGTCTCTCTCAGAGCTTGGGAGTAGGTCTGATTTGGACTTCTTTCTTTCTGGGCCAACAGCACAGCTCATGCCAGGATACCCTTTACCACCATCTTGAAAATCCCCCTTGTTCTTGCCTTTGGATTTCCCTGCTTTGGGAAAGCCGTGTTTCCCCTTTCTCAGTTTACCTCCTTGTTTTAGTGAAATACCTCCTCCAGTACTTTTCAGAGAAAGAATGAATTAAGGCATACTTCTTGATATTTATATATCTGAAAATGTCTTTAATCTACCCTCACATTTAAGGATTAAGGGTAGTAGGTACAGAACTGTAGCTTTTAAATGATCTTACCTCAGAATTTTTAGGGCATGTTTTCATTGGCTTCTACATTTCTATGTGGCTGCTGAGAAGCCCTTTGGTATTCTGATTCCTCTTTCTATATATGAGAACTGTTTTTGGTCTTTTCTGTCTCTCTGAAATTGGTAGGACCGACCGCTCTTTGTCCTCATATTCTGAAATATCACAATGATATGCTTGGATGTGCGTCTATTTTCATGCATTGTTTCAGGCACTCAGTGGAGTCTTTCAGTGTGATTAACTATGCTCTTCAGTTTTTGTTTTCCTAGGAAATGTTTTTGATGCTCTATCCTCTTTCTTTCTGAAACCCTGTTATTCAGATTTCATCCAGTGATTTTCCCATCCATACCTTCTTATTTTCCATATCTATTTTCTTCTGTATTTTCTGGGAGAGTTTCTTTAATTTTTGTCTTCCAATCCTATATTGAGTGATTTATTTGTGCTATCATATGTTAATTTCTAAAAGTTCTTTTATCTGTCCTCTGAATATTCAAGTTTTAGTTTCATGTTATTTCATGAATGCAGTTATCTTCTTTCTTTCTGAGTGTATAATTGGTGTTTTTTTCTTCTTTTTAAAATTTTATTCTTCTGCATAATCTATTTCCTTCAACCTCTTTTTCCTTTTCTTCCCTTTTCTGATATTTCTTTTCTATCTTAAGTGTTTTCTATTACTCAGTGATGCTTGTCCATTCATATTACCAATGGGGTATTAAAATATCAATGGGCAGCTTCATAAGCACAGGGTTATTGTTTTTGCAGGATGACCTGGTTGACCATTCCTTGGGTGGCACCTATGCCAGCATCTTTAAATCCTTCCTTTTAGGATGCTCATATTCCCAGTGAAAACTTCTAGTGTCTTGCCAGTAGCCTGGCAGCTGAGGGAGAAGAGAATGCCTGGAATTCCTACAGTAATTGTGTTAACTTTTACTTCTCTCCTTAATCTTCAACTCCACTTAAAATTGTTGTTTACCAGCTCTGAAATCTGCTGTTGTAGCTTTTCTCTAAGGAAACTTCACCAGCTTTCTAGTGGGGTTAGGAATGGTGATATAGGAATTTGATTCCTCAACAGACTTGCAACCATTTATAATACCTCCTTTTCCAGAAGAATATGTCTTTAATTTTGAGCCTTTTGGGATTTCTGCGGTTAAAATTGGACCCAGATTTCTAAGATATGCTAAGTCAGGTACAATTCTCCATCTGCTGTCTAGCTTCTAAAATTCTGTTCCCATTCTCTTTATGCCTAGGGGTTTTCATTTTTTAAATCCTATCATTTTAATGCAGTTTCAGAAGATGACAGAGCTCAATTCATGTATTTAATCCAATATCTGTAACCAGAAACATCACCAGTTTAATCCACAGTGCAAATGCTAGCAGTAAGGTATTCAGAACAAAAATAGTCACATTAGAGGTGGCAGAAATAGTTACATTATAGGGAGCATGTTATAGGTGCTCCAGATTATATCTGGAGCAATGTTTTCCATCCTGAGTACCTCAATACACAGTTGACAAACTATAGAAGACCAGAGAAGAGAGATGACAGTGGTTCAAGATGCAAAACCAAATTCGTGAGAGGCAGCTGAAAAAAATTACTGGTATTTATCTAGAGAAAAGATGGCTTCAAAGATGTCCTGACAAAAATCTGAATGCAGCTAAGATGAACATCTATGGGCCAATTATGTTGACTCTCCATTTAAAGGTTGGAAGTGAAAATATTATAGCTCCTTTTAAATATTTAATTGGCTGTTACATCCACAATAGATGACACATTATCTTGGCTTCAGGGAACCAAATCAAGTGAAAACAAAAGAACATTGGCTTAGTGCCCTATAAGGAGAACCTATCGCAGGTATCTGAGACATAAATGCAAATAGGGACCAACCCAGTAAATAACATTCATGTGTGAACTGGCTGAATAAAAATATTAGCAAACTGAAAAGAGTATGCCATGCATCAAATGATAGCAATATGGAAAGATTCCAACTTTTCAAAAGTAGTTATGTATTTTGTTATTTATTTGCAATATTATAATTCTTGGTGTGAGATATATATATATATATATATATATATATATATTTAAGATTTTATGTATTTGTTTGACAGAGAGAGACACAGAGAAAGAGGGTACACAAGCAGGGCAGTGGAAGTGGGAGAAGCAGGCTTCCGGCTGAGCAGGGAGCCCAATATGGGGCTTGACCCTAAGACTCTGGGATCATGACCTGAGCCAAAGGCAGATGCTCAACCTACTGAGCCACCCAGGTGCCCCCCGCCCCATTTTTAAAGATTTTATTTATTTGACAGAGAGAGACCCAGCGAGAGAGAGGGAACACAAGCAGGGAGAGTGGGAGAGGGAGAAGCAGGCTTCCCATGGAGCAGGAAGCCTGATGTGGAGCTCCATCCCAGGACCCTGGGATCATGACCAGAGCTGAAGGCAGACACTTAATGACTGAGCCACCCAGGTGCCCCATCTTGGATGTTATTTTTTAAAATTCTGTATCTTTTACCAAACATCTTGGGGGATGAATTTGTCTTATGGGACCTGGTTTGGGACCTCTCTAGTGCTGAGGTCAGACATTGGCTATTATCATTGGAATTTCCAAGCAGGACAGGCTTGCAGTGTATCAGGGACACCACTGAGAATAAAATTGAAATACGTAATGTCTACCTGCCTTTTCACATCAGAGACTTTATGTTTGAAGTTTGATTTTTTTTTTTAAATGTAGTTGCCTGTGGATTAATTGTGCCTATTGTATAATACCGAGTTTCTAGTTTTCTTTCTTGCCTCTTTTACACTTTTTTGTCATTTAACATTGCTGTGTAAACCACATGTAAATTGTGCCATTCCTACATGGCCATTTATATGTGGCTCTTTTAAAAGAATTATCCAGGAGTGAGGCACAACTGTAGGCTACACAGATATGTGTTATTTGTTGTTTTCAATAATCTACATAGTCCCTATATCTCAAAGTTGTGTTCATTGAATTATTCAAGAAAAAAAAATAACTATCCATTGTAGAATTATGCTAACTGTAACTCAAGTTAGGATAGTATGTTTGAGGTCATAATCCATTCCTCTAGTTTACGTTTGAGGGGTTGAGATGACTTGCCAGGTGGTGCCTGGTACATAGTACATGTTGTTGGGGAGTTAGAGAAGGAAAAGAACACATGACCTTATGCTCAGGAAGTTTACAATCTCGAAGAGGGAGACAGGACATCATACAAATGCTTATTAGAAGCAGTTGAAAGTATAGAGAATTCCAAGTCAAGTAATTATGCTTCATTACAATTATTCCTCATAGCTTAGAAATTCACTACAAACAAAAAAGAAAAAAAAGATAGTATGAAACTATGAAGCTTGAATACTGGACAATCTCCATTGTTGTGTGGTTTTCAGTCTTTGGTTTGTGATCTTCCATCTCCTTCCTGCCAGTGCTCTATGCTAGAAATCTTCATTATCAAAAAACTGAGATTGGGAATGAGAGATGTTTAAAAGAGTAATAATGAAATAGACACCTTAGTTAGCTATAAAATAATTAGCATAGCAACCAAATAAGCATTAAAATGAGTACTCTTAAATTTAGTAAGGTATTGAGTGTTTCTAAGAATTTTATTCTATTTCTCTCCATTTTCTATAATCTAGTCTTGACTCTTTCCTTACAACCCTGATTTCTTTTCATAAAGAAAATATAGAAAGTAATCATTTTATCTCCATAAATACGAATGCTGTTCAGGAGACAGTTACTAAGTGAATGAAATTACAAATTAAATAATTCCATTTTCTTCCTAACATGTTAAAGTAAGAAAGACATAAATATCAAAAGACTAAGCCTATCATTTTAAAAATAACTCTCTCATGACTGGGAAAGTTTAAACACGTACAAAAATAAGGTGACAGCCTTTCATGAAAAGAAAACGCCAAGCTTTGAAATTTGGTGTTACATTTATAGGTGATCTTCCAAGAAGATATGTGAAAGGTATTATTCATTGCAGGAAACTGGAAGGTATAATATGATAGAATAAGGATCACATTTTTCTCTTTGAGGTGATTTATATTTAAATGAGTTCTCCATAATCCTTTAAACTGAAGTGCAAATTGGTTATCAAAGTCCTTTGCTGTAAGGGTTGTTTTACATAATAACGAATTTCACAGAAGTTCCTCAAAGGGAAATATTGATTTAGGCGACATCACAGGATATTTCAGTTACAGCAACACTTTAGATTAGTGCCATAGACAGCATATAAAAAACTTCCTAAAGTCTAAATTTCTGTATTAAGAAGGGTAGGCAGTATTTTTGTTTTCTTCAAATAAATACCCAGTAGTGCGATTTTTGGATCATATGGTAGTTCTATTTTTAATCTTTTGAGGACCCTCCATCTGTTTTCATAGTGGAAAGTTACAATCCCACCAGCAGTGCCCCAGGGTTCCCTTTTTTCCATATCCACACCAGCACTTGTTGTTTCTTGTCTTTTTGATACAAGCGTGAGGTGATATTACCTGGTGGTTTTGATTTGCATTTCCCTGGCGACTGGTGATGCTGAGCTTCTTTTCATGTCCCTGATGGCCATCTCTGTATATCTTCTTTAGAAAAATGTTTACTCCAATCTTTTGCCCGTATCTTTTCTCAGTAGAAAATATGTTAATAATAGAAATTTTTAATAAAATGATTGTTTTATCTACTCTTTCCCATCCACGTTAGTGAGAAGCTGCCATCCATGTGCTAGGTATATAGCTCATGTTTTTAAAAAATGGGTCTTGTGATCAACAGAAACGAAATCTTGCCATTTGTGATGAGGTGGATGGAACTAGAGGGTATTATGCTTAGCGAAATAAGTCAATCAGAGAAAGACAAATATCATATGATCTCCCTGATATGAGGAAGTGGAGATGCAACGTGGGGGGTTTGGGGGGTAGGAAAAGAAAAAAATGAAATAAGATGGGATTGGGAGGGAGACAAACCATACATGACTCTTAATCTCACAAAACAAACTGAGGGTTGCTCGGGGGAGGGGGGCCGGGAGAGGGGGTTATGGACATTGGGGAGGGTATGTGCTATGGTGAGTGCTGTGAAGTGTGTAAACAATGTTGACGAGCTATTGAGAGCTGCAGTAGTTTGCTTTCAGTATTGTTACATTGCACTTGAGTAGAGACAGGCCTTCTGTCTGTAGGATATGTGAAGACTGCAACTGCAAAACGAGAGCAAGAGGCACTTCCTCCCATGACCTTACAGTAACCATAACAGATCGAATCCCCAGGGACATTCCATCATTGCAATAGCTCAGATTTGTGTTCCTGTCTTTTTCTTGGCACACCAGCTCTACTCTTTAGTAAAATTGTAAAAGGCTGCCATTATGGACATTAGGATCCCAACATAACCATCTGGAGTGTGTCCAGTTGGTTCTTCATAGGACCAATTTTTATTTGCAGCTTGAGTTTTTATATGAAGTTGCATTACTGTGGACTTGGCTGTCTTGTGATGACTTTTTTTCATATGTGTTCTGTGCCATACTATTGTTAAAATGAACTGTTGCTATTGTGAGATGGATTTTAACTGACCTATTAAAGGTTTCTTTCGAATGGCACTACTTTAGGGACATTCTAGTATTTGCTTCTATTGTTTGGGCCTTGTGGATAATGTACAGATTTAAAAACAAATCTTGTTGCTGATTTGTCCATTTCTGAGTGCTGTTATGGACATTGGGGTTATGGACATTGGGGAGGGCATGTGCTATGGTGAGTGCTGTGAAGTGTGTAAACCTGGCAATTCACAGACCTGTACCCCGGGAATAAAAATACATTATATGTTTATAAAAAAATAAAAAAATAATTAAAAAATGGGTCATGTGAAAATAGTAGGAAATGTTCATTTGCCTGTATATGCTTGCGTTACTACCAATGCCAAACAGCTCTGATTCTTGGCCCTTTATTCCCTGCTCATAACTGTGCTGTACAAGTTACATATGATACTTTATTTGTGTCTCACCATGTGAGGTAAGGATTACTATCTTTATTTTATAAATGAGAAAAATGAGGCTAGGTCAGTGGTGCGTGAGAATCTGAACCAGAGCTTATTTCTCTCTTTCACTGTGCTGTGCCACCAACTCACATCTGCTTTCTTTTCACGAGTCCTACATGGCTCATGACTAGGAGATAAAAGCTCTAGTCCTCACCCCAGTGACACAGTGAACACACAGGCAGGTTCCTCTTTGCTGTGTAGCTCAGGAGCCCCAGGAGCCCAACCAGTTCTCATTAGTGAGGAGTAACCAGGGGGCCTCACCTCAGTGAAATCCTGGGACCAGGTCCTAGGTGGGACCTGAGATTAAAACTATAAATGGGAAGAGCACAGGAGTCACTCATGAGACTGTGGTTTGAGACCCAGGTCCATCACTCACTAGTCAAGTGACCATGGAAAAATCAATTTACCTCCTTGAACCTTTGTTTTTTCATCTGTGAAATGAGGAAGCTGGATTTGATCAATGGCTTTCAGAACTATATTTTTTTAAAAGTGAAGCTCTCTCTTTTTTTTTTTTTTCCCTTGAGATCAAGAGTGGGACACTTAATTGACTGAGCCACCCAGGCACCCCTGAAAAGTGAAGCTCTTTAAGCAAATGAAGTCTTATGTTGAAACCCAATAATAAAATCGATACACAGGTAGAGCAAGGGCTGGATTTGGAGGAGGCATGAGTTCATCTACCTCCTGGGCCTCCTTCTAACCCTCATCCTATCTCCAGGGAGCCCCTGAGGTATGTGAGGCTTGCAGAACACGATTTTCAAACTGTGTATGTACTTGCTCAGCTCTAACTGTATCCCAGTTCTCACAGTCTATGATTTAAAAACTATATGTAGCCACATGACAAGGGCATTAGAGTCGTATTAGAGGAGAAACAGGGTCAAGGCTAATAATTCAAAGGAGAGGGGGCATTAAGTTGTAAAAGACAGAATCAAATGACTTGGCAGGGGGTGGCCAGGGGCATGCTTTTGATGTGGAGGACCCTGAAACTGGGTACTGGTTTTACAGGGTTGTAGCAATGTAGGGGCTGGGCTTTCTAATCTTCATTTCTGAAGTTTGTTATATTTTTGCAGCTAGTTTATTTAAATATGAATATTATTTTAGTCTGAAAGTATTATTCCAGTAATTGATTTTATTTTCTTAAAAGATTCTTGATAGTGAGCTATTAACTTTTAATTATGATACAACTATGCTTGTTATCACCAAAACTTTTCTCCTTGTTTAAAAATATGAAATTTAGAAAAATGGGTTCATGTTCTCTAATGAGTAAAAACTCAGATTGCCTTGTTGCAACTCTTGGCTTAAACACTTTCTTCATGTGTCTGTATTAACCTGCTAAACTCAGTGAGTGTCACTCTGGCCCTGAGCTGTCCCTGTGATTGACACTGTTTCACTGGTTTAACCATGACATGTCTTTGGCCATAAATCCTTTTCACTTACCTGCCTCCGCCTTCTGCTGCTTCTCAATTTTCTCCAGGCGCCCTAGCAAGGAGTCAATTTTCGTTTTGATCTGGGTTAATTCTTTCTTGATTGTCTGTAGCTCATCTGATTTCACTGGAAAAGGGAAAAGGGAAAGAAAGCAACAGAATGTTAAATGTACCATCAACTCACATAGAACACGACTCACAGAAACCCCATGTTTTCTCAAGACAGTGTCAAATCACATAGGACTTTCAATCTTACCAGTTTCTTGTTATTTCCAGCGATCCCAGAATACCAGAAGACATTGGCAATTACAGTAGTTTTCAGTGACGTGAGCATTAGATACTAAATCTTTTCACTGAAAGTTACGCAAAGGGATGGAGTAATCTGGAAACATCTTAGTAAATAACTAAGTGATATGAAACTCAGTTTTGGCAGGTAGCTAGCTAATCTGCACTGTAAAATGGATTCAGATTGAAGAATGATAAAATCATGACAGGTATGTTAATACCACATTGAGTTCTATGTTGTAATACGTATTTCAGTAGTCAATGATATTTGTAATCTAGTCCCCTGGTGTTTTATTGAAATCAGGATATAAAATTTATCGTTTGAAGAAATGTCTTAGATACAAGAGACTTCCAACAGAACTTCTGCTATTTTGCCTACTCAAAAAAAAAAATGAGGTAGTAAGTTGTACATGTCCCTTTTTAAGCCATGGGGCTGGAGGAAAGAAAATTCATCAAAGTTCCCATTGCTATGTTCTACAGCAGTGATTCCCATTCCAGGTTTTTGATATTTAGCATGGTTTCAAAGAAAAACAAGTGGGAACCAACACAGGACTGACAACTTTTCATTTTGCTGAGAAAGGATGTTAAAAACAATAAACAGCCTCCTATTAATAATAATAATTATTTTATAAAGAAGGAGCTTAAGAAGAGGACAATCTCCTATTTAAAGGGCAGTTCTTTAACAGAAATATATTGATGTTTATGGAAAATTCACTTCAGTGTTCGTATTTTCTCATTTTTCTGAGAACCACTGGAAAGTTTGCCACAAATCCACAAAAACCAGAGAATGAAGATTTCAAAGCTATCACTATAGAACATCTGCATCTGCCTAGGGGTTTTCAGTCGGTGGGGTTTCGGGTATCCATGCCTCCACAGAGATGCCTCTAGACTGGGGGTCATAGAGCTTGATGTCAGCCTATTGATTCTTCTCTGTCACCTTTGCTTCAAGTTTAAGATGATCTCAGCTTGGATTCTCCCCAGAAATGCTGCAAGAAATTGAGCATTTAGCTTGGCTCTTTAGTCTTCAGGAAATTTCTTTGGTAAATAATAAAAATGAAATGCAATTTATGTTTGTTTAGAATAGAGCTATTTGTCAACTAAGATATGTGATATAATATAAAAGATAATGTATGCATCAATATACATTAATTGCTCAAAGGAAGCACAGACTTTTTTCCCAGTATAAAAAAGTGAGAAAATATATTTTATTATAAAATCAGAAATTCCTTTTACAAAAAGCAGATTTTTATTTATGATGCAAAGTAGCTTGCAAAATAAAAACTACAAGAATCTAGGACCCCATGGAGTGTTCCTATTATGAAGAACCAAACTGAAAGTAGAACACAGTTTAAAATAGAGAATTGCTTCTTATGTCAATTATTTCAACGACATCAAAGTGCCATTGTGGAACTGCAGCTAAATTTGAAAAACATCATCTGTCACAATTGCAAATTGATTCCACTTTGAAGAATGATTTTCATTTCCTTTGATGGAAGCACATCATGTAGTTTTACTTAAACCTATCAAATTTAATAGAAAATATTTTATCTTATAACATTAGATTTCAGTGCAGGAGAAATGGGGCTGTGGCTGGAAACTAACAGAATATATTTCTTAGTAAGTAGAGCCACACCTCAGCCCAGGAATGCAGTTGACTTATTTTCATGTCTTTATCTCCTTAAAAAAAAAAAAAAACAACAAAAACCAAAAACCCACCAATACCCCATTTTATAGAAACATTACAAACCACTAGAAATCTGGGCTCAGCACGTAGGAACTTAACATGTATCTAAGAAGTCAAGCCTGGTTTTTAGACTCATGTTTAATACTCCAGGAACACATTTTATGATCTGAGTCAATTTTGGTTTAATTAGTTAATGGTATTTAAGCTTAGAGACAACAAGGATCTGATCTGCATAAATTCTGTAAGCACTTTCCTGCCTCTACCAGGAAAGTCTGAACCTGTCTCCAGCCCTATGCAAGTGGCCCAGCTTCAATCTTGGAATGGGTAGCAGCAAAGGTTCATCAAGGTCTGGCAAAACACAGGTTAAAACTAGTTTTGGCTGCTTCTTGAGCAGCTGTGAAAGTTGTTTTCTTACTGCACTTCAGTGCTGTCCTTGGGAGAAGGCCTGCCACTTACCTGGCCTACTTGCCTAGAGTCCTGTTTGTACCTATCTTCAGTGGAATTCACTTATCTATAGATATGGGGATGGCTTTTTGTTATTGTGTCTGGTTTCCAGATGGAATATCTGAGATAAACAACCTCTCTATCTGATGTGCTTCCCTCTCAAACTCTTCTCTGCCTCTTTTCTGCCCCCCCCCTTTTTTGGCTCCTGTTAATAACTTCTCTCCTGCACTGTGGGTTACATTGATCCCCTACTCCAGCAAAATGGATGCATATTTTACAAGCATAGATTTCTAAACTTAGAATTTAAAAAATTTTTGCAACTTTAAATTCTGATATTTTCCCAAAAAATATAAGTGAGTTCAAAATTAATGAGAGCTTTAGATCCAGATTTTCCCAGTTCATTTTCCTTCCTTTTTACATCCCCCCCCGTCCACTCTCTGCCCACCCTTAATTAGGCTTCTGCCTTCAATTTGCTCAGTCTATGGCATAGTCCCTTCATTGTAATAAATCATAAACCTTTTCAATTGAATACTGCCAGAATGTCCCCATTTCTATTGGAAAAAGTCCAGAAACCCACAGAGAGGTGCACAAACCAAACTATGAACTGGTACCCAGGGTCTGCTCCTAAGTATATTTCCAGCTGTGCATTCCACTTCCTCAGGAAACATACTCTTCACTTGAACAGAAAAAGTTAATGCTTAATTAAATAATGCATGGAACCGGGTAGACTCTAGTTCACATCAATGTTTCTTTGGGGAGTCACTTGTAATCACTAAGATTCAAGTTCAACAATCTGTAATTTCCATCCTTGACCTTAGAGGCCTGTTATAAAAATTTAATAAAGCAGTTCACATAAAGCACTTAGGACCATGCCCAGAACATCATCAAACCCAATAAATGATAGTAGCGGAAGACATTCTTTCTATTACTTATTATTATTATTGCTACTGTTTTTATTGATATTATTATCCCAGCAAAGACTCTCTCTCTCCCTCACATATGTCTATATCAAAATCCTATATGCCTTTTAGAGCTTCATTGAAAGTCTTGCCTCCTCTATGGATTCTTCTTTGACTAACCCTCTGGAGGATGCATCTCTCCCCTGTATTCAATGGCATCTCATATTTACCACTAGACATATACTGTCTGTTGATTTTTACTTAGTATGTCCACTTTTCATATTAAATTATAAGCTTCTTGAGAGTGAAGCCATGATTAGATATTGAGGAATTTCAAGAGTCATGCTTTTGAATATTTTCTGTGTTTTAATAACTCCTTCTTCTATTATTGACTGATGAGACTCCTGATGCTTACCATAATGTCCTGGACTTTAAAATATGTCCTCCTTAATTAGAAAATTATATTAATAGGCTTAAGAAGAGGTCTTGAATTAGATTAGTAAATAGTAAAAATTTTCTGTCTTTCATCATAAACCAGATCCATAAAAATTATTGAGATTCCAGATTAATGAATTATTCTGATCTCTGACAATACAACATTTCAAAAAGAAGGAATTTTGGACAGTTGTTTGAGGCAAAACATATTAATAAATTTATCCTATCATAGGCTCTCAACAACCAAACTCTCTTGAATGGAGAGAAGGCATCTAATTCCTTCTTTTCCTCCCTTTCTACTTACCGTCCTTCCTTCCTTCCTTCTGTCCTTCTCTTCCTTCCTTGTTTCCTCCTTCCCACCCTCCCTTCCCCTTTCTTTCTCTTTCTCTTTTTTTCTTTCTTCTCTCTTTCTCTCATTCTTTTTCTCCTTGCATGTTTAACAGAATTTAGCTCAGTCTCTTAAACACAGCAAGAAATTGGCAAATTTCAGAAGATCTGTAGGTGTATGTGTAAGTAGGTAGGCCACTGGATGCAATTTCAACCCAACCAGCAAATCTTATTTAAAGCTTTGTGAATATACCAGGCACTAAACTGAAATTGACTGTTTCATGGAGAGACAGATAAGCAAACAAGGAGTGCAATAAGAAAATTAGCTTGGGAATATACCGTTTCTTAATCAGAAAGCCTATGATAAAAGAATAAGAGGATATATAACTTTGGCAGCCACACTTTTGTATTTTTCCCTAATTCCACTTCATTTCTTCAAAAATCTAGTATCTTTATCTTTGAAGCTACATTGCATATAATATAGTGCCTTTATTTTTATATAGAGTATTAGATATAGATATTTTTATATAGAGTATTTTTTACTAAGAATAATACGGAATTATTTTAATCAATTTGCTGTTACTTAATTGTTATGTATAAGTAACTTAATGTAGACAAGCTAAGGGCTTGGGAAAATTAGAACCAATTATGAAAGTTTATGAGTTCTACAATTTGAAATTTATTAATTTGAGAATTTAAGAAAATTGCTTTGCTTCCCAGTCAGCTCCAAATTACCTTCCCTTGACTTACCTGCTTGCCTATCTAATTATCTTAGGCTCTAGTCACAACTGTTCATTGTCCCTTTAATGTGTCTTGTGTTTTCAGACATCTATACCTGTGTTTCTGTTGTTCTTATTTGTCTGCCCTACACTCTCACCTTCTCCACCTGGCAAATGCCATTTAATTTTTAAATACTCAGCTCCAGTGTTGCCTACAGAGTAAAGTCATCCTCAACCCTTGAGCTTTTTGTTAAAAAGCTCGTCGTCTTTCTACTCATACTTCTTTCAAATGACACTTGAAATGATCTTTTCTTTAAATGTCTCTCTCCCTAACAAGATCAGGAACTGCTTTCATTTTTGACTCAAGTGTCTAACATATTTATTCAACAATATTCATGAAGATCTGCTATTGCTGGGTTCCTTCCCAAGAGCTGGGGATATAGTCATAAACAACAGAGACAAAAGTCCCTGAAACGATGGAGCACCCATCTAGCAGAGGAAGAGGACAACAAACAAGTATCTTTTATTTGCTTATAAATATAAATATAAAGTGCAGAAAAGAGGTTAGGGAAAACCTAGCTTGGGAGTAAGATTGTGTATACTGATATACATATATTATATATTATATATGTATATAATTATATATATGTGTATATATGTATATATTAATATACATGTACATGTATATGTATGTATATTATATAATAGGTATCTATTATACATTATATATATAATCTATATTATATAATAGATTATATAATTTTACATAGATATATATTAGATTACATAGATATATATAGATTATATAATAGATACCTATTATATCTATCTATATATCTGCAGATATATAGATATCTGATATAGATATCAGATATCTGCAGATATATAGATAGATTTAATAGGTATCTATTATATATTATATAATTGATTATATAATATATAGATATATATTAGATTATATAGATATATATAGATCATATAATAGGTTATATATATATCTATATATAATAGTATCTATTATATATTACATAATAGATTTTTAATAGATTTTATATATAGATATATAATAGAATATTATATAGATATAATGTAGAATATTATATAATAGATACATATTATATATATATATATATATATATAACCATTGTATGTATGTATGTATATATGGGAAAGGAAAGAGAAATGTCACCGATAAAGTGAAAAAAACATTTAAGCAAAAGTCTCAATATGGGGAGGCAACAAGTCATGGGACTATCAAGAGGTAGTGGGATAGAAGACTATATGAGGCTGAAGAGTGGTAGATGCAAAGGCCTGACTTAAAAGTATACCTGATGTGTTTTAGAGGCAGCCAAGAGGACAGTATGGCTGGAGTGGAATGAGCAAATGGGAGAAGAATACAAGTCAAGAGGTGAACTGGAGAGTGGAGAAGAGGGAAAAGGGATATGGAAAAGATGGTAGAGAGTCTTATTGGCCAAAGTAAGTACTATGGGTTTTATTCTGAGTAATATAAGGGCTAATTGCTACATTTAAAATTTTTATTTTTTTAAAAATTCACATCTAAGTTACATACAGTGTTACATTAGTTTCGGGTATACAACGTGATTTAAGAATTTTATACAGCACTCAGTGGTCATTAGGACAAGTGTACTCTAAGTCCTCTTTATCTAGTCCACCCATTCCCCACCCAACTCCCCTCTGGTAACCGCCAGTTTGTTCTCTGTATTTAAGAGTCTGAATAGCTATGTGCAAAAAAATGAAACCGGACCACTTTCTTATACCAGACACACAAATAAATTCAAAATGAATGAAAGACCTAAATGTGAGACAGGAAACCAACAAAATCCTAGAGGAGAACATTGGGCAGCAACCTCTGTGACCTCAGCTGTAGCAATTTCTTACTAGACATATCTTCAGAGGCAAAGGAAACAAAAGCAAAAACGAACTATTAGGACTTCATAAGATAAAAAGCTTCTTCACAGTGAAGGAAATAATCAGTGAAATTAAAAGGCAACTGATGGAATGGGAGAAGATATTTGCAAATGACATATCTGATAAAGGGCTGGTATCCAAAATCTATAAAGAACTTACAAAATTCAATACCCCCCCCAAAATAGTCTTATTTAAAATGGGCAGAAGACATGAATAGACATTTTTCCAAGGAAGACATAAAGAAGGATAACAGTTACATGGAAAGATACTCAACATCACTCATCATCAGGGAAATACAAATCAAAACCACAATGACACACCACCTCACACCTGTTAGAATGGCTAAAATGAACAACACAGGAAAACAACAGATGTTGACAAGGATGCAGAGAAAGGGGAACCCTCCTACACTGTTGGTGGGAATGCAAACTGGTGCAACTACTCTGGGAAAGAGTGTGGAGGTGACTAAAAAAGTTAAAAATAGAATTATGCCTATACCCAGCAATTGCACTACTATTTTTTATTTATTTACCTAAAGGATCACTGATCTGAAAGGGATACATGCACCCCAATGTTTATAGCAGCATTTTCAACAATAGCCAAATTATGGAAAGAGCCCAAATGTCGATCAATGGATAAATGGATAAAGAAGAGATAATATTATATAGATATAATGTAGAATATTATATAATAGACTCTCTTTCTCTCTCTCACACTCTCTCTCTCTCTCTCTCTCTCTCTCTCACACACACACACACACACACACACACACTGAAATATTACTTAGCCATCAAAAAGAATGAAATCTTGCCATTTTGCATTGATGTGAATGGAGTCTGTTGGGTATCAGACTAAGCAAAATAAGTCAGAGGAAGACAAATACTATATTATTTCACTCATATGTGGAATTTAAGAAACAAAACAGATGAATATAGGAGGAAGAACAAAAAAGGCAAACTAGAAAACAGACTCTTAACTATACAGAACACACAGGGTTGCTGGAGGGAAGTGGTCAGAGGATGGTCTAAATGGGTGATGGGTATTAAGAAGACCATTTGTGATGTACACTGAGTGTTGGTGATGGATCACTAAATTCTACTCCTGAAACTAATATTACACTGTATGTTAACTAACTAGAATTTAAATAAAAAATTGAGACAAACAAAAATAATACTATCTTCAAAGGGAAAATATTTCCCCTCTTTTCTTTAGATAAATTTTACAACAAAAACTGCAAAAGAAAATTACAGACAAAAGAAAACATAGTGTCATAATAAAAAATATTTTGTTGTCCAGCTGATGATACTTAATTTTTCTACGGGTGATTTTAGGGTTTGAAATTAGAATTATTCTTCAAGATCAGCAAAATGATAAATGAATAAAAGTAAAGTTCCTAGAATATATAACTCTAGCTCACTTTGAGGCAAGCAGGATACTAGAAAACTGGAAGTCAGTATACATCATACAGATAATCTCAAATATTTTTCCAAAACCATCACTGTAGTTAGTATTTTACTCAGGGGGAAAAAAAAAAAGAAACCACATTAAATCATTTCAGACTTAAATGAGTTCACTGATTTACTGACAAATGTTATTACGTTCTGATACTGTCAACAAGATAATGTTTGTGCTTTTTCTTGCAAGATGAGATATAATCCAAAAAGGAAATTAGGCATATGAGATGATACCATCTTTTATATCAAAAAATGTGTGCATCTCTGATTTATGTGGTGAAAAATATTTCAATTTATTTTAGTCACCTGTGGGTCAAGTCTATTCAGGGACAAATAAAGAAGCTTCAGCTAACTGTCTAGATCAGTGGTTCTTTACAGAAGGTAATGCCCTGCATGGAATATTTGCAATGTCTGGAGTCATTTTTGATTGTCACAGTGTTAGTGGCATCTAATGGGCATCTGGCCTGCTCAACCTCATAAAACATACAGGATAGTCTCCCCCCACAACACCACACCAGAGAATTATCTGATTAAAAATGTCAATAGCATCAAGCCTTAGAAACCCTGGTCTAAATAATCATATACCCTCCTTCACCAACACCATGCTTCTTGGAACTGTTTAGAAAACTTAAAACTGTAAGCATACAGACTTCAACATAATTCACAGTAATTTGTTTCTCTTCTTATTTATTTCCCCCCGGCCTTTGATAAATTATTTAAATGTAAAAAAGGTAAAAAAGGAATAAAAATAATTTGCATAGAACTTAATTAATCAGTTACTTTTACATTTACTACTTAATCAGTAAAGGAACTTGAGAATCTGACAATTTACATGACATTCTCAAAGCTACAGAGTGACTGTGTGTAATGTAATAATCTGAACAGGTAGAGTTCAGGCTCAAACCCAGGTCTTTTGACTATGAATTCTACATTCTTTATTGTGCTATAAAACTTCGTTTGTTATGAATAATATGAGTGTCAGTTTTAGCCCTTTCCTTCAAGATGCACTAAGGAACCTTATTATTTTTAATTTAGTCTCACCCAGAAAAATGAAGACCACTGATTTCCATAAAATAGATTTTAAGAAATCTTTACCATTATCAATGCAATTTGTCTACTTCAGCTTCTTTTTGTTCTTTTCCTCTTATTCATATATTTTAAGCTAGTTTAATATGCAAAAATGATTTTGCCAACTTTATAAATAGTTTTCAAAGTCAGACTTTAAGAAATTTCGCTAAAATAAATTGAAGCAATATGTATAATTCTCCATTTATATATGTAAATATAGTTTGGCAATTACCACACCCATGGATGGAATTTGCTAGAAAAAGAATTACATATATGTGCATATATGTGCATATACCTAGGCCTGCATACATCTACACTAATTCTTTCTATGTATTCTTAGAAAGAGAAAATGAAATGAAGAATGAGTGCATTATTTTATTCAATAACTATTATTCAGATACCTGCTGTATGCAGCCATGCATGTAGCATACCATTACTAGCTGCACATATACCATCTTAATTAATCTTTATGATAAAATACAAAATATATATTATTAAAATTGTTTGATGGATTAGAATGGTGAATGTTAGAGAATTACATAATATGTTTAAGACTGCCTAGCAATACATCTAACCCTTAAACACTTACCCTAAAACTAACCCTAAACCTAACACTCTGGAGGGGTCTCTGAACTGTACCAAGCACATACCCTCACTCTGGCCCTAAATCTAATGCTCAGCCTGTCCCTAACCCTAACCCTATACTGGTCCTAACATGAGCCCTAACCCTAGATCTGAAAAAAAAAAGGGAAGATGTGATATATACATAAATCCATAAATATGTGTATATATATATACATATATATATATAAAATAGATGTGTTATTATAATGGAATATTACTCAGACATAAAAAAGTATAAAATATTGCCATTTGCAATGACATGGATGGGGCTAAAGAGTATTATGTTAAGTAAAATAAGTCAGTCAGAGAAATACGAAAACCATATGATTTCACTCATATTTGGAAATTAAAAAACAAACGAAATGAACAAAGGGACAAAAAAGAGAGAGAGGCAAACCATGAAACAGATTCCTAACCCTAAAGAACCCACTGATGGTCACCAGAGGGGAGGTGGGTGGGGAATGGCTGAAATAGGTGATGGGGATTAAGGAGGGCGCTTGTGCTGAGCACGAGTGTTGTCCAGAAGTGCCGAATCACAATATTGTACACGTAAAACTAATATTACACTGTATGTTAACTGGGTTGTAAGTTAAAAAAAATCTATTTGAGAATTACTTAAAAAAAAAAAAAAGACTGCCTAACAAAAATGCAACAAAATCAAGTTTAGAGTAGGCTGCCTGACTCCAAAGCCATGCTCCAATTTTTGTTTGTTTGCGTCTCTCCCTGGTTCTCCAAGCCATGAGCTTCTTGTTACAATGAACGGCTTCCTTAACCTCATGGAGTTTATAATGAGTGGAGGGAGTAAATGTGTAAGCAACTTATTACAGTACCTATGAACATGAAATATAGAAAATAATGGAGGAGTAAGTGAAATGTACCTATCGCTTGATTTGGAAGTTATCTCCTATTTTTTAGTTTTCCCCACCAGATTTTAAGAACCTGAAACCACGTCTATTTCATTTACAGAATATTCATTTGGGAGTTATGTAGTCATATAGTAGGTGCTGATGAATTGAACTTATGTGAACAATGTGGGGAAAGACAAGTACAATTCATTTTTGTGGGGCTAGAAGGCTGTGAAAATATTCATGAAAGAATGGGTCCTTGAACTGTGACTGGAAGGGTGATTTGAATTTCAACAAGCGAAAGAGATCTCCTAAGTAAAGGAAGCAGCAAATCTTAAATTATAGAGCTTGAAAATGAGCGTCAACATCCTGGCTTCTTTGAGACCCAGGAGTGTAGGCCAGAATTTGTCCCTTGTTTTACTAACTCAAAATTCCAGAACCCACTTTCTCTGAGTTGTAGTATTTTTAAAGATGCAGTTCATAGTCAACTGGACCTTGAGAACCAAATAAAATTATTAATAATGTTTTTCTATATACAAGATAGATAACACAATCGATAACACATTTTTTGAGATAAAGGAAAGGGCTTTCAAGTGGAGGTGTATGAACATGAGTTTAAAAGCATTTAAATAAGAGTACAATTAAGCTAGGGGAAGGGTGGTGGGAAATGGGAAGTACCAGATCAGATATATCTTGAAAAGTCACTCAAGAGTTTTGAATCTTATTAGGTAAATGGTAGCAATTCTGAGTTTTGAGTGAGGAGTTGACAGAAGTAATTTATTTTGAATAATCCTGCAGTTGGGCACGGAATTAATGGGTTTGGGGGAGAGCAGAGAGCCCAGAAGAGTAGTCAAGAGACCAGCAGAGTAGTCAAGGCTCTGCTTGTCAGCACATGATCTGGGAAAAAGCGGCAGAAGCAGCAGCAGAGGTAAAAAATGTCATTAAGATCTTTTGATAGGATTTCATGCTCACAAACGTTTATAATCCTGCAGTGGAAAGATTAGATCCTTTCTGGAACTTCTAGCGGAACACAAAGAAAAACACAACTTGTATAGAGGAACTGAGAAAACCATCTTAAATGCTCACAAGCTGTATTGGTATTAGGAATTTATCAAATATTTTGTTGTTTGCCTCTTTTCAGGTTATATTAATGAGCCACATTAAAACCTAGTGAAAAAAAGCCTAGAAGAGATGCTCACAAATGTTTTTATTTATGATAAATACATTATAATTATTTTGGTTGGGCTGCTTTGTATCTATATATTATATTGTGATGTTAGTAAGGATTTATTACTCTTTATACTAAGTGCTTGTTAGTGTTCAGACTGTAAAGCCATATGCATTTGAAAATTCAGTTGTGTTTACCAAGATGAGCTAAATGGACCTGAATCTCATTCTCCTAAGTTAATTACTGAACTAAATAATGTCCAAGAATTTGGCTCTTAAAATAAGAAACCATTGAAGGGTATGTCAAGATCTCCATACTTTGTTTAGGTTTTACATGCATATTACATCCATGTTAAGGGTTGAATTCTGTTCCCTACAAAATTTATATGTTGAAGTCCTAGCCCCCAATATCTCAGAATGAGATTGTATTTATGCATGGGGCCTTTGAAGAGGTAATCAGGTTAAAACAAGGTCACTAGATCTGATATTCCCTACTCCAATATGACTAGTGTAATTACAAGAAGGAAGTCTGGACACACACACATACACATACACAGAAGGAAGACGATGTGAAGACACAAGGAAAAGACGGCCATCGACAAACCAACGAGAGAGGGCTGATGTAGCGCTTTCCTTACAGCCCCTGAAGAAACACATGCAACGTTGTGATCTCCAACTTCTAGACCCCAGGAGGGTGAGAAAATAGATCTCTGCTCTTTAAGCCACCCAGACTATGGTATTTTATTGTGGCAGTGCTAGCAAACAACTATAGCCATCCTATAAGTTTCTTAAACGATTATTTTTGATCAGATGGCACTTTGCTGGGAGTCTTTTCCCTCAGCCTGGGATGAAATTCAAACCCTTCAATATTCTCCACAGTTTTCCATTGTCCTGTTACCCAAGTTTATCTTTTGCTTTGCTTAATTATAGTATCCTGAGTTTCTTAACTGCATATCTAACACTATGTTTTTGCTTTAGATAATAATAGTAATCAATAATAATAATAATAATAATAATGATGATGATTATTGCTATTATAGCTTATTATTAAGATTTTAGAATATGAGACACTGTTCCAAGAGCTTTATGTGCTGGCTCACATAATCCTCACAAAAACTTTCTGGAAAGGGCAATAAGATTATCATTCTTGTTTCCCAAACCAAGGTAAAGGAAACAAAGTTTCTTGCCCCCAAACACAATTAGTAAATGGCAGAGCCACTGCTGGATTCCAGTTACAGCTGTCTCATATTTCATACTCTTAACTACTGTACTCTGTTGTAACAACAACAATAATAATGATAAGACCCCTTCCTGAACATTGACTTTGTAACAAGACTTGCCTAAGAACTTTATAAGCCTAAGTAATTTAATCCCCACCAACAACTTGTGGATACATAGTATAAATTCCATTTTCCAGATAGAAAATGGAGGCATACAGGGATTAAAGGATTTCCCCATGGTCAAAAGTGAGGATATTGTCTAATAGGGATTCCACCCAAGGCAATCTGACAGCAAATCCTCTGCTCTTCTATACAGAGGTACTGTATCTTAGAAAGTAGGAGTCTCTCTGATTCTGGTTCTGTTTTGTTTTGTTTTAATCCATTTATCCTTCTAAACTTCTGTTATCTTTAAATCCTCTGGCCAACAGTAATTTCTTTCCTTAAAACCTAAAAGCAGAATATATATTTTGGCCAAGATAATGGGTAGGAGGGGAAGTTTAATAATATTTTGCTGGATATTAACATTGTATCTCTGGTTGATGCTTTGTCTCCATATTTAAATAACATGCTTTTGAGGGAAAATAAAAACAAAAACAAAAAACAACACAATACTTCCTTAGCCTTGGGAATAAGTTCTCAACTGTTTCTTAAATTTAATTGGAATCTCTTTAATTTCTTATTAGTTGCTTTAGGGCTTTGCGTTAGTCTATCACCTACTCTGTTATCAAAAGCACATTGACAGGACCCCAAAGACATCAAAAGTTACTATGATTTTTCTTGTTAGTAAATAAATAAATAAATAAATAAACAAACAAAAATTTTTAAAAATAAAATAAAAATTTAAAAAATGGGGACCAGAAATTACTCTGTTGGTTAAGTGGCTGACTCTTGATTTTGGCTCAGGTCATGACCTTAGTCATGAGACTAAGCCTCATGTCGGGCTCCACACTGCGTATGGAATCTGTTTGAAATTCTCTCATGCTCTTTCTCCCTCTGCCCTCCCCTGCCATCTTGCATGTGGGTGCAGTCTTTTTCTTTAAAAAAATAAAATATTTTAGAAAATGATTTTTCTTATTAGACATTAGAATTTAAATTATTTTAAAATTGATTTAATATTTTTTCCAGAGGGCACTCATTTTTCCTCTTAGAAACTACAGCTAAAGCTCATAGGTATTCATGTGTTCTCTTTTGCAAAATGCTTAAATACAATGTCACATCTTGTTTATCTTAGGATTCCATGGGAGAGCACAAACTGATTACAATAGTTGGGGGATACATTCCAAGACCCCCAGTGGATACTTGAAACTGGAGATAGTACTGAACCCTATTACACTATGTTTTTTCCTATACGTATATACAAACATTTACATATCTTTAATAAAGATTAATTTGTAAATTAGGCACAGAAAGAGGTTAATGAATAAACAGAACAACTATAAGAATATTCTTTAATAAAGTTATGTGAATGTGGTCTCTCTCTTTCAAAATGTTTTATTATACTGCCCTCATCCTTCTTGTGATGATGTGAGAAAATGCCTGTTTGAGAGATGAAATGAGAAGAACGATGTAGGTGTCGTGAGGTAACATGAGGCTACTATTGACCTTCTGATGATATGTCAGAAGGAGGAGCATCTGCTTCTGCACCCTGGTTTGCCATGGGTAACAAACTATGGAAAGAGAAACCACAGATAAATGGGAGGTAATTGCATAGTTTCAGTTCAAGTTGATTTGCAAAGGGACATACCTAGTGGTAACTTAATTTTTTAAAAGAGAAACCCATTCTAAACACATATCAGTATTCACCTTTTGCAAATTATAGTGTTATATGAGTATATAAAATAAAAATATAAAATTATAGTTTTTGCTCACAGCAGAATTTAGTCATATCAAAAATCTGAAATAAGAAATGACAAATTGTCCAAGCTATAACATTAATTTCCCTTCTGTACTTGCCAAGTCATTAAATGCTAGGAAACAACTATTAATAAAAGAGCAAGATGTCCCTCAGTAAATATTCATTCACTTAAGCCAATATTAACATAGTATACTTTACATTCCACTAGAATTTTTCATTTGTGATTTAAACTTGAAAATTACTGTTATTCCCAGGTACCAGGCTAATTATAAAAGTACTATTAAATAATGAATATTTATATACACACAGCACATGTAATATAGTTTGCCTACATGATTTTAAGAAAGAAAGTGCAACTGTGATTCTAGTTTTGCTTGCTAGTGAATTATATACAGATACTGTTTAGATTTATATTTCACTAAAATAACACTAATCTACAGTTAATGTTTATTAATTGAGGCTCTAAAAGTATAGAATATATGAAACATACATAGACTGTTTGTTCTCAGGATGCCTCGGTGGCTCAGCCAGTTAAGTGGCTGCCTTCAGCTCAGGTCATGATAACAAGGTCCTGGGATGGAGTCCCGCAGTGGGCTCCTTGCTCAGTGGGGAGCCTGCTTCTTCTTCACCTGCCACTCCCCCTGCTTGTGCTCACTCTCTGCTCTCTCTGTCTCTGATTAAGAAAATATAAAAAAATTTCTCTCTTTCAGTCTTCCTATACTAATAATTTTGTTAAAATTAACATAACTTGAAAATTAATATATCCATGGTAAGTTTCAAATAATTATTTTACTAGATGATCCTTACAAAATATTTTCATCCCATAATTTGTCTAATATTTCTAGTTAGTGCTTTTCCTCATCTTTCACAAGCAACAAAGGTGCTCTAGAATGTACACTTCTAAATGATTGCTGCTAGAAAACAAAACACACTAAATATATTTCAAAACATCTCTGGTTTATATTAAGGAGTCTAGTTTCACTAGTCTTCCCCAAAGACTATCACATCTGTCACACAAAACCAGGGAGAGAAGACTGAATTAAACCACTGATTCCATCTCTAGATTTAAGATTCTTATCAGGGCACCTGGGTCGCTCAGTGGGTTAAGAGTTGGACTCCTGGTTTCCGCTCAGACCATGATCTCAGGGTTGTGAGATCAAGCCTTATGTTGAGCCCCAAGTTGAGTTCCAAGTGGACCCAGTTGAACTCCCCCCACACCAGTCCCGAGTGGAGCTCTGCCCTCAGAGCTGAGTCTGCTTGGAATTCTTTCCCCCTTCTTCTCCCTCCCCATCTTCTCCTCCTCCAGCTTATGTGTGCTTGCTCTCTGAAATAAATAAATAAATAAAGAAAGAAAGAAAGAAAGAAAGAAAGAAAGAAAGAAAGAAAAAAATCTTAAAAAAAAAAAAAGAATAGATTCTTATCCTACACATAGTTCAGTATATGTAGGCTAGTTTGGATTATGTTTTCAAGTAGCTGACTATATAGATATGCTTTCCTATAAACATCTTTTCAGTATTTATTCCAATGTAAAAAAAAAAGTCACTAGATTTCTCAATACTTGGAGATTAAGGAAGGATAGAAGCATGAGTATATGCTATGTGTGGGTGGCTCAACTTCCAAAACATAATGTTAGTTAAATTCCATAATTAATGGATTATGGCTGACATGGAAACTGGAAGAACATCCATATGTACCTAAGGCCTCATGTCTCCTGAAACGAGGTGGAGGTATGGAATACAGCATTTGTACATGTGGAGGTGGGAGAGGGTACTAAGTGTACAGGTGCTTTGGAAAAGAACTTGCTTCCCTCTGCTAGAAGGCAGAGAAGAATGTTATTGATCCCTGAGTTGGTAGGAGAGAAGAAAGGGGCTACAGTAAATTCTCTTAGAGTGAACAGAAGGACTATAACTTGCACCTTGCAATGTATAATCCTTGGAGAATTTGAGGGTTGCCACTGACTTCAGAGGCATTTCCTGAGAAAGGATGCATTATTGGGTGTAGACAGCCTATCTTGATTTACATCTGAGAACAAAAAGTCCTCCTCAACATGTCAAAAGAAAGGTCAGGCCCAAAATAGCTACCAATTTTATAAAAAAATTTCGATTGGCTCTTAGTTCTTCACTGCCCATAAGAAAAAGAGCTTCATGTGCATTTCGGGGAGTTGAGGAATTCTATAACAAAGCAAACAAGGGAGCACAGCTCTTTGTAGGAGAGAGATGAGGCAAATAACCAGAGCAGGTGGATACTGGGGATGCAAATCCAATGTTAGAAAATGTTAATAAAAATGCCATGGCCACCTTTACAGAGAAACACATGATTTTTGATGGCTCAACTTATGATTTTTTAATTTTATGATGGTGCAAAAGCTATACACATTCAGTAGAAACAGTACTTTGAATTTCGAATTTTGGTCTTTTCCCAAGGTAGCGATATGTGGTGCTGTAGTGCCTCCTGATGAAGGACAGAGGCAGGAAACCAAAGCTCTCAGTTGGCCACATGATCATGAAGGTAAACAACCAACGCACTTAACTATTCTGTACCCACACAGCCATTCTGTTTTTGACTTTCAGTAGAATACTCATTAAGTTACATGAGATACTCAACACTTTACTATAAATAGGCCTTGGGTTAGATGATTTAGCTCAACTGTATGCTTATGTATGTGTTCGGAGCACATTTAAGGTAGACTAAGCTAAGCTATGATGTTTAGTAGGGTAGGTGCATTAAATGCATTTTCTACTTATATTATTTTCAATTTACCATGGGTTAATTACCAGAGGTGATAAGATGTTGGAATGTTAAAAAAAATGTGGAAATAAGATATGTAGAATATTAGGGGGAAAAGAAGCATGATTTTAAAATTCTGGATCAAGTCAAAATATACATATGTGAGGGAAACAAAAAGTTTTTGGATATGTATAGATTCAGAAATCATGTTTTTAATTTACCCAAGAAAATTATTTTAAAAGTAACATAAAAACTAAGAATTAAAGAATAATAGAATAAATAATGAATTTTATAAAATTTTATATTGAGTCTTAATGGGTAATAATGATGACAGACACTGGGAGTTGGCAAATAAGCACTAGGTACAGAATATTTGAAAAAGAAAAGATACATATAATATATAAATATGTAATATAAGCTGGGAACTAAAACTTTAATGTTTATGTATAAAACTTGACATTTTTGGTGGGGTAAGGGATATAGAGGTAAGGTTGTTGGTGTAGAGACAATAATGAAGTAAAATCTTTCAAAACTTCATGTCTTGAATGGAAGTTAGAATAACTATTTTTTTAAAAGATTTTATTTAGTTTTTTGACAGAGAGAGACACAGCAAGAGAGAGAACACAAGCAGGGGGAGGGAGAGAGGGAAAAGCAGGCTTCCCACTGAACGGGGAGCCTGAATCAGGGCTTGATCTGAGGACCCTGGGATCATGATCTGAGCTGAAGGCACAGATGCTTAGCGACTGAGCCACCCAGGCACCCCTAGAATAGCTATTTTTTGACTTTAGGAGATTAATAGGTAAGTATATACTTATTTAGAACTATTTAATATGTTAATATAATTACTAACGAAATAGAGAGGCCTAGTAGAATATCCAAATTAAAGCAGTTGTGGTGGAAGAGATAGGAATTAAAAGAAAATTCATTAAGCAAGCATAAGGAAAAGTTAGAAAGAAGAAACAATAAATTATATACTTGAAATAAGGATGGAAGGAATATAATACCAATATATTAGTTAATCATTAAATGTAAAAGGATCATATTTCCCTATTAAAAACAAAGAATTTCATATTGCTTTTAAAAACAAAATCCAGCTTTATTTTGTTTTTAGGAAATATACAAAAATAAAGTGACAGTGTGTGATGCCTGGGTAGTGCAGTCAGCTGACCATCTGACTCTTGATTTCAGCTCAGGTAATGATCTCATGATCATGAGATCAAGTCCCACAATGGGCTCTGTGCTGGGCATGGAGCCTGCTTAAGATTCTCCCTCTCCCTCTGTCCCTCCCTCTTTCTGTCTGTCTGTCTGTCTGTCTCTCCTTCTCTAAAGAAAGGAAAGAAGGAAGAAAGGAAGGAAGGAAGGAGTAAATAAATAAAGTGACAGTGTTATGGGTTGGACCATTTCCCCCCAAAATATTTGTTGAAGTATCTGTGAATATGACCTTATTTGGAAATAGATCTCTGCTGATGCATTCCACATGAAGTCATCTAGGGTACGCCCTACTACAATATGACTGGTGTCCTCTTAAGCAGAGGAGTGACACAGACACAAAGACTCAGGGGAACACCATAGGAAAACGGAGGCAGAGACTGGAGTGGTGCATCTATAAACCAAGGACCGCCAAGGATTGCCAACACACCAGAAACCAAGAGAAAGGAATGGAACAGATTTGTCCTCTAGAACTTCCAGAGACAGAGAGCAGCTCTGCTGACACTTTGTTTTCAGACTTCTAGTCTCCAAATATCTGTTGTTTTAAATCATTTGGTTTATGATAATTTATTACAGCTGCCCTAGGAGACTAATATATAAAAAGACCAAAAAATAAATGGACATACGAGGGAAACGTGAACCAAAGGAAAACCTTATCAGTAAAGGATCGAAGTAGCAGACAAAGCAGAATTCAAAGCTAAAAACAGAAATGCAATATTGTATAAATGTAAAAGTTGCAGTTCTCCAGGATGTTACAGAGAGTCAGCATTGAAAAGGCCACAGACTGAAGAGACTATGCTCTGGGGCCTGATGTTCTAAAACCTGGCTATAGTTCCTGGCTCTGTTATTAAATGGCTCTGTGACTTTAGAGAGATTGCTTAACTTTTCTATGCCTCATTTTCCGTATCTATAAAATGAGAAAAATGATAATAATACTTCATTTATAGGGCAATTATAAGGAATAAATGAAATTATATACATAAAATTAATATTGTAAAATGACTTAATATATTTAAATGCATGTATGTATTCATATATGGTTGAAACAACAGCTGTCAGAGACACCAGAAAGTGTTAGCTATTATTCTTTCTCCTACTGTTAACCTAAAATGCTATATAAAAACCAACCAAGCAACATGAGGTATAAAACCAAACCTCAAGAAAAGAAAAACTTTATAAAGTCAATATCATTGTAAAAGATTTTTAAATATTCACTTTCAGAATTTGACATAATTTTCCACAAAAAGGCAAGACTAGAGAGGACTGTGTAATACAATCAACAAGGCAAAACACACATTCTGTTCTATGTGAAAAGAGGAAATGTATTCTATTTTTCATTTAGAAAAATCTGATTATTATGGAACCAAAGGAAACTCCTTCTCTTTTTTTAAAAAGATTTTATATATTTATTTGACAGAGAGAGAGAGAGACAGTGAGAGAGAAAACACAAGCAGGGGGAGTTGAAAAGGGAGAAAGCTTCCTGCTGAGGAGGGAGCCCTACTCGGGGCTTGATCCCAGGACCTTGGGCCAAAGGCAGACAATTAACAACTGAGCCATCCAGGTGCCCCTCAATAGAAACTCTTAATAAGTTCCTCAGGAAAGATTTTTATAATCCTTATTATCTCTCCATGATCTAAGAAAACTAGAAATCACAAAATAAAAAGGCCAATCACAATGTAACCATTTAATATTAAGATATTTACTTTCAAACAACTTCAGGAAATGAACTGCTCTTCTCTGCAACAATAGGGTATATGACAGTGAAGTGGCTGAGTCCTACTCGGTTGCACTGACAAAGAATGGCCATGACCGAGTGGTTCTAAACCAAGGTGGTACCATCTCCTTAGGGAAGATTTAGAAATGTATAACTAGACACACAGCTGTAACAAAGACTGAGGAATGCTATTGGCATTTCAGGTTTGGGGGTCAAGAACACTCAAGTTCTACAAAGCTCAGAATAGTCTTACACAATGTAGAACTTTCATAGTCAAAGTGCCAGTAAAGCTCCCATTTATAAACTCTGTTTAAACAGTGACTACATGGCAAAGACTCCATAGATGCTTAAGATATTTCTATTTGAAATGAAGTTAGTATCACCATGGTAAAAAAAAGTCTATAAAACTAGCAGACAATTCAATGTTCATTTTTTCATGGCAAGAACCAATTCAAGAACTTTCTTTACTTTTGACAATAATCTGAGAGCATGCAGGGCTCTGTTTAGAGATTGCTGCAGAAACATTTTTTTTTTAACTAAGGCTCACAAAGGGAATTCATATTTATCCACAGAATAGGTAGATAATAGATAAATAAGTACATACAGAACTGTAATTCAATTTAATTTGTTATTTAGCTTTTATTAGCTAAGTTAAGTTCCAAGCAAATCAAACTTGAGTCATTTACCAGAAGAATCAGTGCTTCTGGTAACTATGTTTTTTGCACATTCTCGGGTTAAAAAAAACTTTTTTTTTCAACAATGTCACTTCTTAGTATTTCTGATGGTACTAAGGTCAAATGCAATGTCCTACCATGGATAGCATGTGGGGACAAGCATCTGCCATTGGCTCAGGTCCTGATCTCCGGGTCCTGAGATCCAGCCCCCACATCGGACCCTGCTCAACAGGAGTCTGCTATTCCCTCTCCCTCTCTCTCTCCCTCAGTCCCCCTCTGCCCATCCCCACTGCTCATTCTCTCTGTCTCTTTCAAAAAAAAAAAATCTTAAAAAAAAATTGGGATAATAGTATTTGCCTTACTTGTCTAAAACGTCAGGATGCAGAGTAACTACGAAGTCTCTACAATGGCCTGCCAGTCTGTTCTGGAACCTGCCCTCTCACTACCTCTCCCACCTTATTTCCAGCTCCATTTTCCCTCCCTTACTCTGCTATAGCCACTCTGGTTTTCCTGCTGTTCCCTGACTATTAACCGAAGGTCACAGCACTGACCATTCCCCTGTGAGAATGCTCTGTCCCCAAGAGCTTCAGGCTCACTCTCTCACTTCCTTACCTCCATCAAGTCTTAGTTCTAATGCCACTTTCATCAGAGAGGGGTAGCCATACACCTATTCTATGAAACTTTCTCTTTATTTATACTTTGGCGTAGCAATGCTCTACAGTGTAACATCTCATATTCCAGTTTGTTTGCTTATTGTCTATCTCTTCTCTGCTACAAAGCAATCTTAAGGAATGCATGAAATTCTTCTATCTTTTCCTTATGAATACTATTATAATAAATTAGTTTTTCTGAATCCCTCTGTATAAAAATTTAACAGTATATTTTGTCAGAAAGTTTATATCTTTACTTTTCACTAATTATCATGAAATTATATTAATATTATTTTATTTTTTATGACATAACATATACTTCCAGGCATATAACCATAATGATTTAGCATAGTATAGGAAGTTACATTTTTAACATATCTAGTATGTCATTTGCCTGTCTTAGTTATTCCAGCATTCAAATATTCAAAGCATGTACTAATTTTGCATACTCTTTCCCTGAAAAGATAGTATATGCCCTCTCTTTTGAGTGAATAGTTTTTCTTTCCTAAAAGCAACACGTTATATTTCATAACTTTAATATGTTACAAACCAGGTGGGCCTAACATGTTACTTTCCCTGAGAATAGTTTTCAAATTGTTTTTTTTTTTTTTAAGATTTTATTTATTTATTTGAGAGAGAGTGAAAATGAGAGAGAAAGAGAGAGAGAGCATGAGAAGGGGGAGGGTCAGAGGGAGAAGCAGACTCCCTGCTGAGCAGGGAGTCCCATGTGGGATTTGATTCCGGGACTCCAGGATCATGACCTGAAGGGAAGGCAGTGGCTTAACCAAGAGAGGCACCCAGGCGTCCCTCAAATTGGGTTTTTGTTAGTCATGCTTGTGTCTGTCTCCCTACTGCAACGTAGTATGACACAAAGCTGAGTCCCTTTCTTTCTTTTTTTTTTTTTTAAAGATTTTATTTATGTATTTGACAGAGAGAGATCACAAGTAGGCAGAGAGGCAGGCAGAGAGAGAGAGAGGAGGAAGCAGGCTCCCTGCCGAGCAGAGAGCCCGATGCGGGACTCGATCCCAGGACCCTGAGATCTTTCTTATCCATTTCATGTTTCTCTCATACTTTGTACCTAACAGAAAATCCCTAATTATTAATTTACTGAATATAGGCATTAGTGCAATGATAAGTAGCCCCTCCCCTCTTAAAGAGAAATAAAATAAGGAAGATTACTTACATTTAGAGCCTGATGAAGACGACCCACTGACGGTCGATCTCGAGCCCCCTTTCATGGAAAAGACCCCTTTTCCCCTGCGAGTCGTCGTGACGGCCACTCTGGGACGCTTCAGTGGAATCACCGCACGGGGAGGCGGAGGCACACGCCCGTGGTAATCGAATAACCTTCACAAAACACAAGTGTGGCTGAGAGTTGGTTTATGTCTCCATGTTTGTCAAATGTGTGAAATGATTAAGAAAATGGCCTCGTAAAAAATGTCAATAAATGTTTTTGTTATGGTGGTTATTCTCACACAGGTGCTTATTAGAAATAGGATTCTAACAGTCTCTGCGTCCTGGACATTAGAATCTGGCTCTCCAATATGAACTCATCTTTAAAGTACGAAAGGACAGGGAATTTACTCCAGTGGTACCCTACTATTTATCGAAGTCAAGCTGACCTTTCTTCCCAAGTATATTTCTTTGCTCAGTCTCACAGACTTATCCTTCCTAGGACAGAAATCTTCCTCTTACACATCAGCCCTTATTAGTGCACTAGTTTGAAAAGAGGAAAAGATCATGCCGAATCAAGAACAAGGCAAAGCAGATTATTGTTCCTCATAAAACAGCTCATACGGAAAATCATTCTGAAGTGAGTCTAGATTAAAGAGAACAGCTGTGAGAGACAAATCAACATGGTGCTGCACCTCTAAGGACTTTTTAAGTAACAAAGGACTCCTCTGGCTGTAGAAAAAGGGAGAATGGATTTCAGTAAAAAAGAAGATAAAATGTTGTTGACTAGAGTACCAGTGGAAATACGTATCACGATGTCTTTTATTATTCTGACCATTTGCTAGACATGTGAACTGAGACTAATGATATTTGTAGAGTAAGGTATAGAAAATTTCCCTAACCGAGAAAAATACCAATAAAAATTCTAGAAGCTTTTACTAAAAAGTGAAAAATGATAATCGCCACAATCAATGCACTGCCACTGAACAACGAAAGGAATAAAAGTATGAGACTATTTATTCATTTATATAAATATGTAATTCACAGATTCAGAAGCTCTCATATTGTTCATACTGCATACTCATGAACAACATATTTTTGCATACTTAGCACATTTGAGAAGCAAAAAATCAGAGAAAAACTATGAGGATATATTTACTCACTTTTTAAAAAACTATCTACCAGTGAACCAGATGTGTTATTATTTTATCCACTCTAAAGGGAATAGTGTTATTGACTTAGAATGATCACTGATACTACTTTATTGTGACATTATATATGGATTACATAGATTACATTCACATAACTGTTTTAAAACAGTCAATAAGAATAATCTAATATGAAAGGCAGAAGTTTCTATAATAGGAAAAATGCAGTTTCTGTAATAGGTCATTTTATAAAGTTACATTTTATTTACGCATACAGATGAATCCCCTTTTGGACAACAATATATGAAATACCGTAAAAATTAAGAAAGGCAGGTTTCCAAATATTCATCCAGAAACTCAAAACTATGATACTATGGGGGTAAAAAAAAAAAAAAAAAAAAGGAGCATATAAACCACGCTTGAAGCAGAACTTAGTACTGGGGCTGTCTTCTACATTAGAGAGCTAAAGTGTTCAAAAACTATTTGGAAGCGTGCTGGGGAGAAACTAAGAGATGTCTGGAAAGGAAAAGAAATGAAATGAGACAGAGTTCAAGAGAGGTGCCATCCTCTGTGAATAAGCAAAGTCCATTAGAGCTGAAGAACTGCTAGCGGAGAACAGGTCACGGATGTCAACACATTATAGTTTCCTTCAAAGAGGATGGGCAGGATGAAGCTGAAAAGGGTTATGAATATCATCTATACCGCTAGGGGCTGGAAACTCAAAAGGGTCAACGAAACCTGCCCCTCATTTCAATCACAAAACAAGGACTCCATTACTTATTTATAAGTTGAATTCACACAGCACCTTAAGCTAGTGAGCCAAAATACGAAGGCACTTTTTATGAGCTCGAACACCCAGAGCTATTGAGGGAAGACAAAAAAAAAAAAACCACGGCAATTGACTCATCTCTTCCAGGGCAGATGCTGCTGCTTCAGAGGAAAGGCAAGTTCTTTTGGAGGAGCCATTTCCCCGGGAGCCACGAAAGTGCAATTTATCTGGTTCATTAATTAAGCTAATCTATAAGTTGGGTAGAGAACATTTCGAAAGCACGAGTAAAATATACCACGATGGAGAAATGCTATAATGAAAACGCAGGCCAAGTAAAGCCACCTTACTCACTGCGACTTCAGTGACAATGTAGTTCAAGAATATTTTACAGGAAATGGTTTCTCACCATTTCCTATTGCTACCCCAGCCAACAATTACAAAGCCTCCAGTGTTGCGCAGGCCTCATTTTATGTTGAGAAAACAGCTGTGTTTGTTCATTGTATTTGTGACATGCTTTTGGTTTGCGACATGCTTTTGGTATGCGACATACATTTTCGTCACATACTCAGTATGTGTTAGGCGTGTCCTCTGCTGTCAATTCCTATAGAGCATAGCCCTTGTTCTCTGAATATTCTGGGGAGTTGCTTCGAAGGGCAATGACTCCTTTCTCATCAAGGAATCAAGGAAGGTTTTACCAATTCTTTCCGCCACTGTGATGGGAGGATGTGCAATATCAGAACTTAAGTTTTAAAAAGGGACATATAGGGATGCCTGGGTGGCGCAGTTGGTTGGACGACTGCCTTCAGCTCAGGGCGTGATCCTGGAGTCCCGGGATCGAGTCCCACATCAGGCTCCCAGCTCCACGGGGAGTCTGCTTCGCTCTTTGACCTTCTCCTCGCTCGTGCTCTCTCTCACTGTCTCTCTCTCAAATAAATAAAATAAAATCTTTAAAAAAAAATAAATAAAAAGGGACATATAATTTATGGAAAAAAAAACAAAAAACAAAAAACAAAACCAACTAAGAAGTGTATGGACACTTCAGATGGCGGCATAATTTTGAATTTTATAAAATTTAACGGAGTTGAGGAGTTTCTTAATTTTCATTGGCTACACTTGAGTTTACCAGAAATAAAAGGAAGACTGGGTATTGTCCTAATGCACAAAAACATAACAAGATAAGGATGGGGAATGGGGTCAGACTTTCTGGGATTTAAGGTAAGATGTAGGGTTCTTCTAAAAGCAGAGGGAAGTAGGGAAGTGTTAACTCATGAAAGGAGACACACCATTGGCTTTCTCATCAGAATTCTGTTTATAGAAAATTTAGAAATTTTACCTTATAAGGTATTAGATCAGCAGAATTGCTGAAACAAAGGAAATAGTCCATTTAAGATTATAGACAACAAAGATTATAATGCAATTGAATTAAATGGAATCCAAGTCTCAAAGGTCAATGAAAAGTTTAAAATTTCTTCCTTCTCATTTTTTGGGTTCCTTCCACTCCTAGAATTATATTCCCTCTCCTTTTCTTTAATGGTTCTTTATTTTCCCTAATATGTGTAGAATACTGTTTTCCCTCTAATATTTATTGGCCAAATAGATAATGATTTATAATGAAGCTAAACACAAAATTTTTCCTTCCTCAAGATCTACTTTAAAATAAGAACCCTAAAAGACCTACTCTTAAGAGTAAATAAAATAAATGTAGCCAGATTTTACTAAAAACAACGCAGTACAAAAATATGAAGAGTTAATTCACTTTATTTAATAAATATTTCTACTTTTCAAGTTCTTATTTCTTGTTTGGAATTCTGTTTGCTTTAATAATGGCTGAGATATGTAATTTTATTACCTGGAAAAAGGTAAAATCTGGTAAATAATATTTATGTACTTGATAAAAATAAACATAGTTCGTCTCTAAGAAGAATATGGATAGTAGCTATTAAAAGTTAGCTGTATTTTGGACATAGACAATTTACTGGCATATTAACATATAAAATGAATATAATTTTGAATGCTTGTTTTTATTAAAAGCTTTTTAGTATTAAGCTCAATAATAATAAAGCAACATTTAAATAAGACATAACTGCTAACCTCATACTCTAAAACAACTACTATGTGGGGCACATGTTTGGCTCAATTGGTTAAATGTCTGCCTCTTAATTTTGGCTCAGGTTGTGATCTCAGTGTTGTGAGATTGAGTCCTATGACAAGCTCTGCATGGGTGTGGAACCTGCCTAAGATTCTTTCTCTCCCTCTCAATAAATAAGTAAATTAAATAAATAAAAATAAAAGATTACTATCATTTTCTAATCTTTTTTCCACAAGTATCCATATCTTTCACATAGTTGAGAACGAAGTATATGCATAATCATGTATTCTGGTTAATTCTCCTTGGTTTATATTAAAAACATTTCTCAAGCCTGCTAAATGGTCTTCTTAATGTTTATTTTAATTGCTATGGTGCATTTTCTTAAGCAGATATGCCATATTCTAATAATCATTACCTGATTGACTTTGACTTAATGCTTATTTTTCCAGTCACCTAATGTGATTTTAAAATTAAAAAAAAATTTAATGTAATGTTTGCATAATATTTTATCACTGAAGAATGAATTTTAATTTTAGATAAATTATTTAGATAAATAGATTTCAAGAATTGATAATTACCTATTTTTTTTTTTCTGAATTTCCCTCATGAAAAGAGTTCTTCATTTTCCTTATTCATGAATCAAAAGCTACAGTCACCATGAGCTTAATGCTAACAAAAACATGTAGTCTGTGCTAGGTGCTAAAAAACTAGGCTGCCTACAGTCCAAATCTGAGAACAAGTTCATCTCACTGGGGCTTTGCAGCATATGTGAAGATCAGTAACCAGAGGATCAGAGATCTTCCTATGTATTGATTGAACTTTGAACCCTTCTCTTCAGCATGTTTATCTTCTGACAGATGCATAGTCTATAAAATCAAATTAAGGTGCCTATTCTTTTTTAAGAAGGAATATATTTGAAATCCATGTGAATGATTCTTACAGCCTACTCATTATATCTGTTTTCTACACTGCTTGAATTACTCAAAATTCACAAAATCTGTCTATAATTTCCATGCTGACTTCAAGTAAGCTTTTGGTTTCAACTGAATTAGGAGATTGCAAAGACACACTTAACTGGAGACCAGTAAATGAAAAATTTCTATTTTTTTTGTTTGTTATTAAAATTTTCTAAGATTTTCAGTGAAGTTATCTTCTTGGATCTTGTGCAGATATTTCTTGAACATGCTTTTAAAGGCAAGGTGATCGAAATCTTGAATGTCTTTTCTGCAATTTTTAAAATTTTTTATTATTTTTTGAAATTTCTTTTCAGTGTTTTTCTGCAATTTTTTGAATGCAATATAATCTTTACCATTTGTACAACTTTGCTATCTGCTATGTTTCATATACAGCTTTGGTTAATGATAAAGTTAATACATTCGAATAGCAGTTTTGAGGTTATAAATCAGTAAAATGATTCTCTTATTAATTGCTTATAATTCTGTAATGTGGGTATTGTTAAGTCATTTTGCCCATGAAGACAAAAAAAAAAAGGATGATGTGATGTTACCCAGGTCACTTAGCCAGGCAGCACAAGCATAGTTAGGCCTGATACTCATGTCCTCTGCCTCGAAATCATATACCCTTTGTCAAGTGTACCATACTGTTATTTCCAAATGTTTTAAGTGGAATACTGTTCTATTAGATGATTATTTAAACATGCAAAATGAAACACATACATTGCCTCTTGCTAATATGTTTTTCCAAGAGTCATGAATATATCTATGCTCTACTCTGTAATCCAGGGAACAACTGCAACTTGATGTTAACTACAGCTCGAGTAGCTTCTCTTCTGTTAAGTTACTCAAGGTCAAAATTGTGCCAGAGTGGAACAATGCCTATTTCACAACATTTAATATATATATATATATATATATATGTTTTCTATATGGTAAAGCACATCTGGCATTTCTTTTTCTCTGTTAACAGAAGCTTACTTATACTGGGGGTTGTCAGCTGTTCAGTGCTGTTCCTGATACTCCTGAAATGAGATTGGATTAACACGGCTAATATCTCAGAAATTGAAAACATTCCCTGGGGCGATTCAATATAATTTTAGGTATTTATCTCCTTTTACTTTACTTGGAAGAATATAAATATTTATGTTTAGTTTTAATAACATGGAATTTCCTTCATTTAGAGTCAGACTTGACCTTTTAGAAGAAAATGCCATTTAATGCTGTAAATTATTGAATGGTGTCTTGTGAAATATAAAAAAGAGTTTAGAATAACTATTCAAGTATATTATTTAGTGATATTCTTCATGATCCCCGAAACCAAGACAGACACTAACTTAGTCTTCAGAAAAGTTACTGCTGGGCCAACGTATCAACACAGTGACCACCATGGCACATTGTGTAAAGCAGTTTTCTAAGCTGAAACTATCTAAAGGTTGAAATCCCCCATCACATTAGAATTCTCAAACCTGGCAGAAATAGGACGACCATAGGATATGGATATATGATAGTGACTAAGCTATTATGCTCTGGGAAGCAGAAGGGAAAACAATAAAAATAGAATAATCCAGAGGTGGCACAATGGACTATTTTGGAACAACTGACCAACCAGTTGATTTTTCAGTCCCAGGGACAATGCTCCATGAGTACCAGTATAAGAAATGCATTCAGCATCATTGTTAATAGTTACTGTTAGCTGTTATTCGTAGCTAACATTGATTGTGCAGTAAAAATATACCAGGATAGAGCAGACACAATGCGGATCATTATTTGTACGTTACTTCATTTAATCCTTAGAACAACCTTATGAGGCAGGAATTAATTTCTTGCTCACTTCATGAATGAGACAACATGTTTTGTGGTATTAAGTAACTCATCCAAGTTTGCACCACTAGTAAAAGAGAAAAAAAAATTAACCATAAATTCAAGCAGAGTGTAATTTGTGAGAAATTACTGTGGATAAAATGGTTAGCACTTTGTAGGCTATGTATATCGTCCATTCTGTTTTCCTTCATGACAATCTATTTTCATAGGGAACTCCTGACTCTATCCATTAGTGATGGATGCTTACATCTTTTTAACCAAGTGCAAAAAGTGGGAAAAAAAAAAAAAACAGTAAGAGCACAGATTGTTCAGACCTTCTGTTAGCAACACAACCATACTGACCTTTTGCACCCTTATATGCCAAACAGATTTTATATAAGACAAATAAGTGATACGGGGAATTGTTCAGAGTTCGTTTTTTTGGTGTAGTGAAGAATCATCTGAAAACTTCAAGCTCTATAACTCTTTGGCAGGTAGGACAGATTTATTTATCATCTATTTATCTATCTATCATCTACCTAGTCATGTTATTGAGCTATAATTTATATAGAAACTCCATTTTAGGTAGAAATTCTTTATTTTACTCATATTTTAAAAATATTTAATTTATTTATTTGACAGAGAGAGAGCGTGCAAGCAGGGGAGTGGCAGACAGAGGGAGAAGCAGGTTCCCCGCTGAGGAAGGAGCCTGATGTGGGGCTCGATCCCTGGGGCCTGGGATCGTGACCTGAGCTGAAGGCAGACACTTAACAGCTGAGCCACCCAGGCGCCCCTAGAAATTCTTTAAATGTAGAAGGAAATCCCAAGATAGAAAACACTTAAGAGACTACAATGCCAAAAGAGTTTCATATTGACAAACTAAAGTGTATATTAATTGAAAACTTTACTCATAGCAATTATGACAGTGCTCTGTATTCTGAAAAAAAAAGAAAAAAAAGCTGTATTAAAAAAATGTCTTCAGGGTGAGCCTAAAGGGTAGCCTGGGGTAGCCAACTTTGGCTGGGATCGAGCCCTGCATTGGGCTCCCTGCTCAGCAGGGTGTCTGTTTCTCCTTCTGTCCTTCACTTCACTTGTGCTCGCCTTCTCTCAAATAAATAAATAAAATCTTTAAAAAATTTTCTTAGAATTGTCTGAAACTAAAATTTTCAAATAGTATGCAGACTATTTAAATGTTGTCTTTTCTTGATAGTAAATGGGATTATTTTATGCTGCCAGATCCTCAGATCATTTTAAGGACAAGATATTACAGACTGTTTATTATTTACAATAAAATGCCGTGTTTTTAGAAATTATAAAAATTATTTGAGAAAATTATGTTTTAAAATTCATATTTAGTCATAAAGGCATAACTAATGGAACAACTTGCTTAACTGAGTAGTTGAACATAGCGGTGATGAATGTATGGTTGTGGTCTGATCATCCTTTAGGTAAGGCCGTCTCCTTTCACTTAACTCATAGACTAATATTGCTCCCCTTCCGTTTTGCATATTCAACAGTTGGTTATTGAATCTAAATGAACAGTTTATAATTGTAGTTTGGTCATGAATTTACTATATGACCTAGGGAAAACCAAAGTCTCTCTAAATCCAAAGAGATGAATTAAGAACACAAATTGAGTATCCACTATGTTTGAGACTTAATGATACTGCCTGAGGATACAATAATACTCAAACCTAAGCATTTTCCACATTCATGGAGGAAGAGAGGCAGACATAAATCAAATACTGTCATCACAAAGAAAGACAGCAGTAAAAAGCAGAAGTGCTGTGAAGGAACAATGCTGGGTACTGAGAGAGGGGAACAGAAGAAACTAATTTAGTCTGAAAGTGGTGCTCATGCTGAGAGCTGAGGGATGAAGTCAAGTTAACTATGGCAGAGGGAGGAATGGAGAGAAGGAGAAGCATGGAAAAAAGGTGCCGAAGGAGGAGGGTTTATCGTGTTCTTGTGGAGCTGGGAAAGGAGCCACACAGCTGGAGCAAGTAGAGCCAGGCTCTCCCTGGGATCCTGAAGTTTCTCCCCTATTAAAAATGTCCATTATGAACTATTTTTCCAAGTTTGCATTTTTATACCTTGGGATTTTTTGGGTTGTTATTTGACTAGAACTCACCACTAAAAAGCTTAAAAGATCTTTATCTCATTTTTGTGTGTGTGTGTGTGGTCTAATGATCTACAACAGTGAGCCCTTGATCTGCATATCTCAGAATTTCAATTACCCGTGTTTAGTTAAATAACTCGGCTCCCCACAGCACAAATCAAATTTCAGTTGCCACGTATTAACTATGAGTAATTTCATCAAGCCCAAACTTGGCTGCTGGTGTTTCAGCCCACTATGCCCTGTGCAAATCAGAGACACATCATGATCAGTGATTGGTCACGTCACGTCATTCAAAGCCCGTCTGGTTGCCGCGCATCTGTCGCACACACAGACAGGAACTGTGCAGTTGTACTGTCTCCTTGTTGCCAGTCATAAACCCATGTGGCCCTGGGTGTAACTGGTCCACAAAAATGAAAGTGCAGCAAAAAAGAGAAGTGGAAATGAAATAATATTACATGGGATAGAGCTGTAGGAGAAACAGCTGAGGATTGCTGACACTCTTCTACTAGAGAGACTCTAGATATCGAGCCAGAGGAACCTCGGAAAAGCAAACATATTGACACAAATGAGGAATTCAGTTGTGAAGGGATAAAACGGGATGATGATGCCCCAGAAGAAGGGACACTGGCAAAAGAACCACACACTGAAGACCTCCCCGAGATAGTTCACAACGCTGATCATCTATTGAAGCTGGTCCAGCCTTTGAAAGGAGTCGGACACCTCCCCGAGGCGCAAGAGGGATGCTAGCTCCCTATTGTATGTTGTACAAGAAGGCAGGTCCCGCTCAAACTACTTTTGGATAGGTCTTTTTACAAAGAGCTAAAAACAGGTCAATTCTGGATATTTTTACTGTTTCAAATTATAGTGTACTTAAAACAACTTTACTGTATTTCACGATTATTTATAACCAACAGAGAGTTTTTAATGTTTTTACAAACACTTTTAGAGGTGGTGGAAAAATTCTATTTTTCCACTGGTTGTTAACATCACTTTCCATGGTTTCCTTTATGATCCAACACCACTATGCAAAGCAAGAATGCCCGTAGTTTTTAACTGAATCTAACCAATCTAACTAACATTGCAATGTGTCATACTGAAAACAGATGTATTTTAGAAGGTTGGAGTCATTTTCCGAGTTTACAAAACTCTCAGTCTTGAAGAATCCTAAGGCAACAACAGACCTGGAAAACAATATTGGTTCATTAAATTTTTGGAATGTTTTGGAATGTTAATATTTGGCTTAAGAACCACTAGAGTCCTAAAAGTCCAAGATGTACTATGCTTTAGTAAGCACAATGAAAATAAGAAAATATGTCTACATTTTATTTTTTGGGACTGAGTAAAGAATTTTCTGTACTTTAAACATCTAGTAAGAATACCTAGGAATGCAATATACAAAACAGTTAAAAGAATTTAAATTAAAGGGTAACAAGAATGAAAAACTAACATACCGATTGTAGAAATCTTCTCTGTAGTAATCATAGTCAAAGACATAACCACTAAGGAGGGAAACAAAAAATTAGTTGACATTTGTTCAACCACACTAATTTTGGTATCAAGTTATGAGGTTATAACAAAAAACTTATGTTACTTTTAAAGTGTTTATTTTTCAGTGTAATTATGTATCCAAAGAGTTTTACAAAATAATTTCTACTTGGATATAGTGCCATATCAAACTATCATATGTCTGACAATGCAATGATAATGGTTTGTGTGGTATCGAATGGAAGATGAGAGGAGGTAGCAAAATAAAAAAATTTAATACTTGTAATGACATATGAATGAAAGTCATTTTTTCCAGACAGGATATAATATAGTTATCCTTTCTTCCTAAAGTATGTACAGTGAGGCTGTACAATGAACAAAAGGTATGGAACAGAAAGGTTTAATGACCCATTCGCTATAAGAATGATAAATAGAAATGATTTCCCTTAGAAATTCAGCATTTTTTTCCATTCCAAAAACTTACAATTTCATGCACAGAGGAAAAAAAATCCAACTTGGCAGAATCTTAGCAACAGTAATTTAATATTTTAGGGTACTTAAATAGCAATTAATAAGCACATTTCAGTGAAAAGATTAAGCTTCTTAAAGGAATATATAATAAAAACTGTTCCCATCTACTTATATAATTGTTGGAATTTACAAAGTCCTTTATATGCATTATTTCCTTTTAGTATGCAAAACAATCCTGTTGGATACTGTAACTAAAAGAAATTAAGGTGCAAAGGACCCAAGGGACTTGCTCAAATTTTTATTGCTGGTTAAGTGACAGAGCTGAGACTGGAAAAAAAAAAATCTGAATCCATGTCTGGGGCATTTTTCCATGGCACTGTGCAACCCTCCCCAGCCTGTAAGAAATTTGCTCATGACGAATGAAGTATCTATACTATAGGGGAATAATTATTTTTAATGTTTATTCACTATTTTTATTGGTATGAAACATACATAACAAAATTTATCATTCTAACCATTTTAAGTATACAACACAGTGGCGTTAAGTATATTCACAATGTTGTTTAAAGATCGCCATTAACCATTTCCAGCATTTTTCATTATCTCAAACAGAAATTCCATACCCATGAAACAGTAACTCTCCTTCCCCTACTTCCCTTACCCCCGGCCCCAGGTACTCTCCATTCTACTTTTTGAATCTGCCTCTTCTAGATACCTCAAGTAAGTGGAATCATACAGTTTTTATACTTCTTAGTCTGGCTTATTTCAGTTAGCATAACATTTTCAGGGTTTATCCATACTGTATTTTATATGAGAATTTCATTCCTTTTTAGGACTGATGTACACATCGCTTTTTGTTTATTACTCTATTGATAGACATTTGAGTTGTTTCCAGCTCTTGGCTGCTGTGAATAGTGGTGGTATGAACATCGGTGTGCAAATATTTGTTAGGGTCCCTGCTTTCATCTCTTTGGGGTATCTGCCTAGAAGTAGAATTGCTGGATCATAAAGTACTTTTGTTTAAGCTTTTGAGGAACCACCATAGACAGGCAGTAATTTTATATTCCCCGGTTGATCAATTTAACAGTCCTTCCGTTTGTAACTATTCTTACATCAGGCGACTTGAAAGAACACATTATTTAATCTTAACAACAACCTATAAGACATAGAGTATTATTCCAATTTTATAGGACGCTGAGTCCTTAGAGATACTAAATACCCTACACAGCACAGGTTAAGTGTTCTAGTACAGTGTAGTCATTCATGTGCTGCTTTGTCAGAATCTGACCAGGACGTGTGTGTCAGGAACTGTATTTGGCACTTAGGTTTAGAACCAAAACGGATGTCTATCTTTGATCATAAGTACCAGTTAGCAAACACAGAGACCTAATCATATTGATCCATTTCCCTGCTATTGCCACTAGCTCACCCCACATCTTACAAACTCCCCAGCATTTTGTTTCAGCAGAGTTGAGTTTAACCTCTGTCCTCTATTTAGAAAGTCTTGAATTCAGTCTTTCCTTACCTATTTAATCTGTATGTTGTATCTTTTTTCTTTGACAGCAGTGGAGACAGATAAAACGCTAATAAGAAAAATATTTTAAACGGGAAATACTTAGAAGTAAATGAATGGGACATAGAGAAACTGAAGGGGAGAACTATTAAGAGAGATTTATCAGGGCTGGCCTCTCTGAGGAGGTGACATATGACTGGAGGCTTGAAGAATGAGAAAAGTCCTATCAAGGGCCAGGGGAGAAAAGGACCCAGGGAAGAGAAAGCACAAAGACACAAGTCAGAAAGACTCTGATGAATTCAGTAAAGCAAGAAGGTTGGTCCAGGGCTACTGCCATCACTCAGACAAGAAATAACAACGTCCTAGAAACACCGCAGAAAAGATGGAGAGGGTTAGACAGGTTCAGGACACGTTTTGGAAGAAGAATTTAGAGGAAAATCTTGAGTTTGATTTTGGATAAGATAGCATTTGGATGCTTGTGAGACAATCAGCAAACACGTTCATGGGTGATTAAATGCTGCTTTACTGAGCAGCCCCAAAGAAAGGGCTTGCTGGGGATGTAAGTATGGGAGTTGAGAGCATGCTGATGGCAATAAAGCCATTGAAAAGGTGAGATCTTGGGTGCCTGGGTGGCTCAGTGGGTTAAGCCGCTGCCTTTGGCTCAGGTCATGATCTCAGGGTCCTGGGATCGAGGCCCGCATCGGGCTCTCTGCTCAGCAGGGAGCCTGCTTCTTCCTCTCTCTCTGCCTGCCTCTCTGCCTGCTTGTGATCTCTCTGTCAAATAAATAAATAAATAAAATCTTTAAAAAAAAAAAAAGAAAAGGTGAGATCTCTTTTAGGAGTCGGTGTAGTAAAAGGGAGGAGAAGCTGGTCCTAGGTATTCTAGCATTGTAGGGGTCAAGGGAAGAGAAGATAGCAAAATAGGTCAGATGTGGTTAGGAGACAGAACTTGAAACTAAGTAGCTCTGGTCAAGTTGTCAACAGGTTTGGTTTCTTCTGAGGCCACTTTTTTAACCTTGCAGATGGCTACTCTCTTGCTGTCTCTCCTTACGTGGTTGTCCCTCTGTGGTGTCTGAGTCCTAATCTCCTCTTCTGGTAAGAACACCTGTCATGGGGTGCCTGGGTGGCTCATTGGGTTGGGGCCTCTGATCCTGATCCTGGAGTCCTGGGATCGAGCCCCGTGTCGGGCTCTCTGCTTGGCGGGGAGCCTGCTTCCCCTCCTCTCTCTCTGCCTGCCTCTCTGCCTACTTGTGATCTCTGTCTGTCAAATAAATAAATAAAATATTAAAAAAAAAAAGAAAGAACACCTGTCATATTGGTTTAGGACCCACCAACATTTTCATCTTAACTTCCTCACCTCTTTGAAGACTCTCTCTGCCAATATAGTCACATTCTGAGGAACTGGGGTTTAGGGCTTCAACAGGTGAATTTTGGAGGAACACAATTATAACAACATTGAAAAATCTATTTAATCTTTACAAACTGCCTCTGCAAAGTGGAATAGCACAGTTTCTAGCACATTGTAATAAGTCAGTTAGTTTTTAAATCATTTTTCATAGAGTTGATATTTAAAACACAGGTTTATTTCAATAGAAATTTGGTGATTTTTATGATTGTGTCATGTTTCACCAGACATTTGTTAATTTAAATAAGTTTAATAGTCTTAATGCTTTAGCACATAACTTTATTTTTCCTCAGATGCTTAAAAGAGAATTTCAAAGGTTTATGAACTTGATTTAATTCAAGATATATAAATTCATCTTGATTTTTATATTTGTATTCTCTCTCTTTTTAAACTCCCCAACTGCCAAATATGACACATGAACCAATTAATAAATATGTTATAAATGTGGCTGACAATGATGATTCCATGCATTTCATACCTTCAGGAAATACTTCAATAATTTAATAGCCTTCTGGAAATTTAAAAATGCATGAGAAAAGAGAAATCATTTCTGTTTTTCTTAGTAGCTGCTTAAATTATCTCGCTCAATCTGTTTATTTTTTCTTCAGTCCTGACTGCTGAGATGAGTTTGCAAAAGAACAAGTTGTAGCTGAGCATCCTGAACTATTTGATCTCCAAGTCCCACTGTCTGCTATCAGGAACTCAATTTTACCTGTCACAGTTCAAAATGAAGTGAAATGCACACACAGACCTCTCTTGGTAATCACGACAAGCCTGTTTTTGTCTTAATGGCTTGGGCTTTTAGCTGAAATGCCATGGTTGTAGTTGGCTCAAGTCATAAGCTATAAAATCACGCTGGATTTCCAAGGAAGAAAAAGAGATTCAAAGAAATGAGAAGAGATAACCACAGGGCAAGTATGATTTGTGACAATTATGCTTTCCCAGTGTTGCTGCTGCAGCTCTCGTTTTTTTCCCCCTTCCCCAGATTTTGTCTCTCTTAAAAATCCCTTTCTCTTTCTGTGTGAAACTCTATTTGAAATTACCTGTCAAAAAAAAAAATGGCATTTCCAGAAGCTGTATTCGGGTTTTTAAGGTGTTTTATGTACCTCAAGATTTTACTGGAAGGAAAAACATGTCTTTCAAGTTAAAAAAAAAAAGAAGAAGAAGAAGAAGAAGATGATAGCCTTTCCTTTCCTCATAAACTGTTCTGTTCATGGGCTAATTTACTTTTTCTTTTTCTAAGGAGAGGCTTTTAAGGGAGGGACCTTTGCAGTTTTCATTATAGCAGCTTTGTTTGACAATCTGGTTCTTAGGTTACTGAAACAAAATGGTCATAAATCAGATATTTTAGGCACTTTCTGAGAAGAAACTAAGTCTAGGAAACGTTAAGGCTTCTGTTGTTTGGAGGCATGCTCTGTGTAAGGGGCAGATACTCAACTTTTTTGAAAAGTGTAACAAGAGTTTTGAATATTTCGCACAAATAATTTATATTTTTAAATTTTTAAATCTGGTACACTTTCATGACTCTTATTCTACCTTTCAGTGTACCTTTATTCTAACTGCTCAGGTTCCCTCAAAATTTAATGGGAAATGGGAATTAGTAAAGTAATTGTTTAGAGTTGCACACTCATAGTCTTTATTTTATTACCGAAGATTAAATGACACCAAGTAACTTCCCTGGAATTTAATTTAAGCTTTTTCATTTACAGAAGAAGAAATCACAACTCATTAGGTTTTGCAATATATGAGATCAATTTTATCTAATCCCTTTAAATTCATAAAACCAGCTTCATATGAATAGACTAATACACACAAGTATTTCTTTTTATTTTCCATCACAGAACTTCATTAAAATATAATCTGAAGAAAATGAATAAACTTCCCAGCACAAGGAGGAAGCATTTTAATGGTTTCATTACAGACATCCTGCCAATAGGAACTCCTACTGAAGCCTTCTCAGCGACTATATCTGGCTTCCCAGCGCTCGCTTCGGCAGCACATATACTGTATCTGGCTTCCCACATTAAACTGGATAATCAATTACTGAGTATTTTAAGTCAAGCATAGTACTGGGGCTTGTGGATAATAATATCAGCAGAACATGGCTTCTAACCTCAAGAAATGTCAATCTAAGTATAAGGGGTTAGATAAATATACGTATAACTATAATTTTAAACAGAATTTGAAAAATGCCAAAAGAGATATAAAAACTGTTATGAGAGCTTATAGGCAGAAGGAATAGGATGTGGATGGTGGGACAAGGTCTCAAACAAGCCTTTGTGAAGGAGATGGCATTCGAATTGGTCTTTATAAAGTTAGGGATTTGACAAGGGAATGTTCAAAAGAAGACCCTTCCAGAAGGCCAAGAATTGGTGATAGAAAAATGTGGAATAAATTTGTAGAACAGTACTTTATGAAGATCAGTCTCTGTCATTAGCATAACTTTTCTTCAGAGTACCTGTGGAAGTCATGATTGCAGAAGTCAAAGAGCAGACTAATAGACTGAATTTCCAGTAGAAGGTTAGTAGAAGTATCCTTAGATGTACCTACAGTATCCGATCTCTCTCTCTTTTTTTTTCCTTTAAGATTTTTATTTATTTATTTTTGACAGAGAGAGATCACAAGTAAGCAGAGAGGCAGATTGTGGGGTGGGGGTGAAACAGGCGCCCTGCCAAGCAGAGTGCCCGATGCAGGACTTGATCTCAGGACCTTGAGATCATGACCTGAGCTGAAGGCAGAAGTTTAACCCACTGAGCCACCGAGGTGCCCTACGATAACCTATTTCTAACTTGTCATAGAATCTGGTGTAGGTTTCCAAATGTCAGAGTAAATGTAGTTAAACAGATTTGTAAACTTTGTCAAGATAATATGTGGACAAAAATCTGTCTATTTTTTTTTAGGGAATACATATAAAACTTAAATTTTACTTTGGAGTGTGTGTGTATGTGTGAGTGTGTGTATATAGTGGATAGATATTCACACATACATTAAAAGTTCAAAAAGAATGAAAAAAGTTACTTAGTTTAAATTGCATTGACAAGATCATTTACTACCAAGGACTTTGGAATTGAGGAAGGAGGTGAGTGGGAACCTAAAGAATTATGACACATGCGTAAAGTTCCTGACTAATTGTGGATCAGGACCTGGGAGCTCAGGAAGATGCAGTGACTAAGACATTCAAAAGGGTAAAAACAATCCACCCAGCCTAGTTATGAGTTCTGGTCTCTTACCTGCTGTGAGTCAGATTTACTGTTTCACACACTTCAAGGGTATGTGTGAACCAGTATCTACTATAAGTAAGTTTACTGTGAAACAGTAAACAATTTAATTAAGGTAGGTGTAGATAGTGAGTTCTGGGAGCAAGAGAGAAAAAGGAGGGGAAAATATTATTTTTCTGTTTTCTGACTGAGTTAACCCAGGGATTGTGATTTTGGAAGTATCTTCTTGAATGGGGTGTGCTTGTTACCCTTCTTTATGCTGTGTGCTGTTAGGAAAGATGTTTACACATCCCATGTGTAAACACATATGTAAACACAATTCTATAATTGTGTTTATTTTTCCTTTCAGTCTTTCACTCTGGAATAAGTAAAAAAAAAAAAAAGATTCTCTTCAATTCATGATGACTTGATAAAGCTACAATGAAAATGAAAGTTTAATTTTTGCAAACTGCATGACATACTTGGTAAGAGAACTAGAAATGTGAAAGCAGGAGAACCAAGAATGTAGCCATTTTGAAGGCCTGGCCTACCTATAAAAGAGTCTTGTCTGGACCAGCGAAATGGTCTCCAAGTAGGTATTCCTGATTTCAAGTACATTCTCATCTCCTATCCATAATACCTGCTGCTAGTGACTTGAAAGCATTCTTTTTACAAAATATCAAAAATGAAACAACAACAAACTTTTCAGTTACTCTCCCTGCCTCACAAGGTAATTTTCAGACTCCATATTCAGTGCTCTCTAAAATGGGACTCCTTCTTCAAATATTCTTTAAAAATTTGTTTAACTACTCTTTCAACCATTCAGCGTTTTCTTGCACCTACTCTGTGTGGCAGAGAAATGCTCCTTGCTGTCACAGGAAGACATTCTTGGATCTCTACACAGTCTTCTGTATTAGCCAACTGGCAGCTCAGCGTTTTCCCATTATAGGGTTTTGCTCAAGCTCTCCATCTATGAACATGTTTTATCTTCTTTCAGTTGAATATTATCCATTCTTGAAGGCCAAACTCAATCCCCACATCTTCCCCAACTATAAAGCCTGTGCGATGAGACTAAATTCCATGTATTCTGTTACTGTTTTTGCATTTACATTGAATTCTCGCTTGTCAGTTTTCTGCTTTTCCTGTCACTTAACTAATTTATATAGATTGATTTCTGATAACTGTCTCCTTCACAAACCAATCTCTCTATTCCATTCATCATTCTTACCTTCCTTCTTCAAACTTAATCTGTCTTAATTTCTTGACACTGGAGTTTCCAGAGTAAGATATTCCAGGAGGACTCATGTCAAAATTCTGTAGAGTATTATCTCTCTCTTTGTTTTAACTGAATTCATCCATAAATATGCAGATTTCATTCTTACAACTTCTTATGCATACTTCTATCTGAACAGATTACAAAACAATTGACCATCCAGGAGTCTATTTCACTAGATTGTGAGTTTTGAAAAGGCAGAGTGTTAACGCTCACCCATCTGAAAGTTTTTGAATTGAATGTTATGTGCCTGTGGCAATTTCTGCAATGATAGTTATTGTTACTAGTTTTTGCAGGGAACAACTATCCATATTAGAGTTTTCAAATACCTGAGTATTAATATTGGAATGTTCAGAGCATTATGGGGATGCCTGGGTGGCGCACCCAGAATACTGGATTAGGCATCTGACTCTTGGTTTTGGCTCAGGTTGTGATCTCTGGGTGGTGAGATCGAGCCCCATGTTGGGCTCTGCACTTAGCTTGGAGTCTGCCTGAGACTCTCTCTCCCTTTGCCTCTTTCTCTGCATGTTCTTTCTCTCTCTCTTTCTCAATCAAATAAAATAAATCGTTAAAAAATGTTTAAGTCATTATGATTGCTATGTTGGGCTAGCCCTTTCTGCCAATAAATTGATAGTTATTGCCTCTCAGTTCTAAATCCATCTTTTTTTTTTTTTTTTCTCTTGCTTTATGATAATGGAGCTGGATCATATAAACATTGCCACTTTGTCAGCTGGTGCTAATTTAGAGTTTGTCAGAGGCATTGGAGGAAAACCACAAGGCAAAGAAGAGGAAGCAGTTTCTTTTTCCAGGGGTCCTTATGCTTTTCCAGCTTGCTCCTCTGACACTGCTGTCAGGAGGATGTGGGAGAACCATTGATGCTCACTGGCACCCCCGCAGGACGGTGCCCACCCACCAACACTCTAACCAAACCCGTGCCGTCCTGCAGGCTGCAGTCACACCCTCTCCTACAACGGGGTGACTCTTAGCCTGAGAGAGAGGCTCTTCACTGACTCCTTCCCTGGATATGCTCCTTCAGACAAAGAGATAGCAGCTATTTCCTACATTTTCTATTCTAATATTCATTTATAGTCTTTTTTTTTTTACCCTTTTTATACCCTTTTTTTTTTTACCCCTTTAAAGTAGTTAACCATGTAATTTTACTAGTTAATAATTCCTCATATTAAATTTTCTCTGTTAAAATTACTTTTTTTTTTTTTTTTAAAGATTTTATTTATTTATTTGAGAGAGACAGTGAGAGAGAGCATGAGCGAGGAGAAGGTCAGAGAGCGAAGCAGACTCCCCATGGAGCTGGGAGCCCGATGTGGGACTCGATCCCGGGACTCCAGGATCACGCCCTGAGCCGAAGGCAGTCGTCCAACCAACTGCGCCACCCAGGCGTCCCCTCTGTTAAAATTACTGGTGTGGTTTCTGTCTTCTGTCTCCTGACTGAGCCTTGCCTAATACAGCCCTGTTCAGGTGCTCTTTTTTCTACATGTCGAGTGTGACCGAATGTGACATATACTCAAAGGGTATAGGTTGTCCATTTATAGATAAACTTTTCATAGCTTGTATAGTTGATAGTTTTATTATAATTTTCATTTTATTGGATTACAATAATTTTTCTGAAGTTTTCCTTCAAGACTAAATTTATCAGCTGCCCATATTCTTCATGGTAGAGTTCAGCTTATAAAAATGTTTAAGACTGATGTCAAAAGGGATAATAACAATAGTAACAACAACGTTAATCTAACAATTAACATTTATTGAATGTTTAGCATTTATCACTGTTCTAACTGCCTTGGTTATGTCAAATCATTTAATTATCTTAAAAGTCCTAAGAGTTAGTGTTAATATTATCCTGATTGTATAAATGAAAGAACCAAGGCAATTATATCATTAATTAGAGTCCACAGAATAAATCACACACTGTCTATGGCTTACCAGATACCGGAGTAAGAAATATTAGATATTTTTGCCAATTGCTACCACTAGCAGAAGTAGAAACCAGTAATGTGCTACCACTACCATAAGGCTAGTGAAATCTTTGTGGCATTAACTCAAGTGTAGAGCTTTTAAAAAAGAAGATAATAATTCCATTGGACTCTCACTTTTGAGATCTCCCCGGAAACAGTTTAGTGTATTTCAGTAAAGTTTTGTAAGAATAGTAACCAACTGGAATGCATACAAATGAAAGAAATTAGAATGGCAAGAAATATCAAAAATGATTCTGTATGAAAAAGGTTGAATTAAATAAGGTTGTTTGGTCTAGAGAAGAAAGCCTTTGGGAAAGAAGGCAGCTAACTGTTTAAATATTTGAAATGTTGTCAAGTGGAAGAGGCATTGAATTTATTCACTGTGGTTCCAGAAGGCAAAACAAGTCTTAAAGAGTAGTAATTACAAGGAACAATGTTACTGCTAAATATAACAAAGAAATAGAATAATGAGTTCCAAATATCTTGAGTGTCTAGTAGTTTTGGAAAGAAAATAGAAACATAAAAAGAAAAATACCATGACAAAACAGTGTATGATCTAGTATAATACAGTGTAACAGATACATGTGCTTTAGGAAGAGCCTGAAAATCATTTGCTAGGGATTTTGTAGTGAAGAGAATTGATGCATTACATAGTTCTGGGATATCTTCCAAGTTGAAATTTCATGATTTTATTAAATCAAATTACTTTGTCAAAGTGTAACATTTAACTCTTCACCTACAGGTTGTGGGAACATGGTGACCTGAATCTGGCTCTTTTTCTGTTGAGCACCAGTTTTGGTCTCCTTGACTCCCCTCAATCAAACTGATGCAGAATTAAAAAAGAAATAAAAATTGGACTTTCATATTATCTAGGAAGAAACAGAAAGTATGCTTCTTCCAAAACTTATGGGATGCAGTAGGAACTTAACTCAGAAAAAAGTATGGCTTAGATGTAGTTTATTGTTAAAGACTAAAGATGGAAAAAGAAAGGAATTCCATCTTAATCTTACTAAGAAAAGAGCAAGACAATAGAGGAAAATAAACTAGGGAGAGGAAACTAAAGTCAGGTTCAAGTCTGAAAATCTATCAGCATACTCTGACACAAAAATAAATGAAAGGAGAAAAAATAGGATTTTCATCAGTAGATGCTAAAGAGGTATTGGAAAATAATAAAAGGCAGTCCTTATGATATATTCTAAATAAAATAGTAAGAAGAGAACTACTTAAATAGATATGTGCCAAAAACAAGAAGGAATATTGAATGATTCTTCCACTCCTCATTGACTTGGTTTACACTCCATCAATTACTACGTTCATGTGTACCTTCATATATATATATATACATGGTTTATTGTTGTAGTCTGTATTTTATCCTCACTGAATTGCCAGTTCTTATCCCTAAATGACACATTTGTAGAAGAGATAATCTCCTTCATAATTACTATTCTTCAAAATTTTGTTTATAATATCCTCATCTCTAGATAAACTCTAGAAATATTATCAGATTTTTCCACCACTATCATTTTTCTGATAGTCTTTGTCAAAAATCATTTTGTCCCCCTCAAGAACTCTTCATTTAAAGAACATGACTAAATAGTTGTTAAACATATTTTCATAAATTAAGTTGAGCCTTATGATGTGGGAGTCCAGAATCAAAACAAGGTTAATAGCCACATTTATAAAATTTTTTCTGGGTTTGGTACATGGTAAAACATATTTTCTCTTGATGTCTTTCTGTTATCCTCACAAATGAAAGATGATGTAGTTGAACACAGGATTCTTGTTACAATCTTTTCCCTCAAAAATACCTCTGTTATTGTCTTCCCGGTAGTACATATCGGAAAGAAAACTGAGTCCAACTTTAGTTTTTCTCTTAAAGTTAGCTTTTCTTTTTCAGCGTAGATACCAAGAGCTTTCTTTACTTTCAAGTTGTAAAAATCGCATTTAAAAATCAGTGAATTATGTTTTATCTTTCATTGTTGACTCATGTTCTATAAAATTGTTCCTTGTGGCAATACCTATTATTTACAGATTAAACTCTATGAACTTTCATCCATTTTTTCCCCTTGTTCTTATTTTGCCACTTTCCTCTATTTTACTCAGGGAATGTTTGTCAAGTTTTTTCCTAATGTCACTTACTGGGGCTTTTCCCCCAGTGTAGTATCAAATGTGCCATTTACTTTTTCATAAGAAGCATTATATTGACTCTGGAGTTTAGTTAAAGAATCAACTGTTATTTTCTAGATTAGTCTCTTCTTATTACAACCTACAGATGGAGGGAGGAGTCAAGATGGCGGAGAAGTAGCAGGCTGAGACTACAACCTACAGATGTTTCTTATAGGCACTTGCCTTCTGAACATTATTAAACTAAGTTAACAGACATTTAAAAAATATTATTCAGTTTCTAGAATTAAATCTTCTGTTTTTGTTTTCAAATTTAGATAAAATTGTCATGTAACATTTTACCAGTTTTAGGTGTACAGAATAATGATTTGGTATTTTATGAAATGATTACCAGAATAAGTTTAGTTAACATCCATCACCACACATAGTTACAAAATTGCTTTCCTTTGTGATAAGAACTTTTAAAATCTCTCTTAGCAGCTTTCAAATATACAATAGCATATGATTAACTATAATCACTATGCTGTACATTACATCCCTGGGATTTACTAATCTTATACCTGGAAGTGTGTACCTTTCAACCACATATTCATTTTGAATAGAATTAAATCCTACTCAGAGGAATGAGTTCTCTCTGAGCCCTCACAGTATGGCTGGGCTTACTTGTAGTGAAGAAATTTTCATAAGCTTCCAAGCTTTTTTTCTCATTAGTGCTTTTCTGTCTTAAGTCAATATTCAGTGTTTACGTTATTACGATTACATAAATACTACTTACAGTTGAGCCACATACTATCATTACATTTCCTTTTTGTACAAATTGTTGTTTACTTGGCCTTGAGAATGGCTTCATCTTTTTCATTCTTCCTAGAGCTCTCCATATCCTGTTATAATCCAGATGAGTCCTCTCTGGGTCTGCTACAAAGTGACCATCCTGGCACTTCTTTTCACCAGTGACTTGGGGACTTTTTTCTTTCTTGTGTTAGACCACTTTATTTATTTATTGGTTTATTTGCTGGTTTATTCAATGCTTTTGGTGAAACAAGCATCAGTAGATTTCTTAGAAAGGACTGGTTAATCCTTAGATTTCTGAAAATAGCTGATTCTTATTATTTGCGTATTCTGTATTTGTGAATTTGTTAAGATCACCTGTAAACCCCAGATCAATACCTGCAGTGCTTTCATGGTCACTCACAGACATGCACAAAATGGCAAAAGTTTGAGTTGCCGAGGCAGCACATTCCCCACTGAGACTGAGGTGAGGTGCTGTCTTCTTTGTCCAGATCTGATCCAGATCTGACACTGCAAATAAATATACTTTTCATGGTCTACTTAGTGCTGCCTTTTTTTTTTTTTTTTGCATTTCTGTGTTTTTCATTGGTGATTTTTCTGTCTGCAATGGCCCCTAAACAGAGAGCTGAGGTGCTGGTAAGTGTTCCCAAGCACAACAGACTGTGATGTGTCTTAGGGAGAAAATATATGTGCTACATGACCGTCCCTCAGAAAGCATTATAGTGCTGTTGGTCATGAGTTCAATGTTAATGCATCAACAATATATATGAAATAAACTCTCTTTACACAGAAACGTACTCAGCAGGGTTATGTATTAATTGGTTAACAAAAATGTTGTGACTAGTGCCTCATGGGAACCTAATGCTATATTTCCCCTAGGACCAGTGGTTCAGTATTTGCTAATGCAGTGGCTGCAGTGACGTGACAGACTAGAACTACCACAAAAATACAAGAATGGAGTAGATCTTTTCCTATCTTCATGCTTGACTGATACTGTGTTTCGTAGGACTGACAATCTGGTTGGATATCACTTTCTCTCAGAACTTAGAGGAAATTATTGCCTTGTCTGCGAGTTCCTAATGTTGAGAAATGTGATGACATTCTGATTCCGAGTCTTTGTATGTGGCTTTTATTCCTCTGCTTAAAGGTTCTTCTTCTTCTTCCTTTTTTTAAAGATTTTATTTATTTATTTGAGAGAGAGGGAGGGAGGGAGCATATGAGCAGGGAGAGGGGCAAAAGGAGAAGAAGCAGTCTCCCCAGCTGAGCAGGGAGCCTGCGGGACTCGATCCCAGGAGCCAGGGATCATTACCTGAGCCAAGGGCAGCCACTTAACCGCCTGAGTCACCCACGTGCATCGTTTAAGATCTTCTTATCTATAGCAATTAATCTGCCTAAGTGTGCTCCAACTTTCATTCACTGTGCTGAGCATCCTCCTATGGGCAACGTATGTTTCAGTATTAGGACACTTCCTTTCATTACTTATTCGTTAATGTCCTCTGTTTTCTCCTTGTGAAACAATTATTACTACATACTGATCTCTGGGAGTAAGCCTCAAATTATTTTTAAATCTTTTCTTAACTATTTTCCACCTCTGTTTTTGTGCTCTTTTAAGTTTGAATTCCAAACGTTCATTTGCTTTTATTTTCTAAGAATTTTCTTTTTTGTTTTCCATATGTTCCTTTATAATAATGCAATTTTTCTATAGATATATTTTCCTATATCTAGGGATATTGATTATAGGTTTTTAAGAGGTTCTAGGGTTATTTTTTGCTTGTTTGTTTAGTTTAGTTTTATACTCCTTATATATTTCCCCTACTGTGGAGTTCTGATATTCTCTGTTTTTGTTTTTTTTTTTTCCTTTGTGTTAGAGTATTTTTTCAAATATCTGGTGATCCTTTGCTGGTAGGTCATAATTCAGAGCATGGTACTAAAAACCTGACTGGAAGTTGTGTGTGTGTGTGTGTGTGTATGCGCGTGCGCACACACATGAGTGTGTGCACGTGTGCACGTGTGCACACATATGCAGGGCTTGTTGACCAGAGGGTCTCACTGGGTTGTGATGGGCAGGGGCTTAAGGGTTTACTGGGATTGTAAAATGTCAGTATCTCCAGATCTTCTGGATGTCAGTTTTCTGAGATGATAAACTGCTAAGTCGTTGTTAAAGAGAAATCTCATTCTGGTCCAATGTTGAAAATAATGGCATTGTAGGGTGGCCCTAATTTTCCCATAGGACATTATGATATAGTGACAAGATCCCCCCCTCTCCCCCCAACTGTGAAGAGCTGGGTTGGAGTGTTAGGAATTAATGCGATTTCTGGCACTCAGAAAGCATTTCACATAAACTAACTTTCCTCCTCATGGTGGAATCTCTTGCAAAGCAAAGGGAGTAGCTGAAGACCAAACACGAGGACATAAGGACATAAGCTCCTTCTTGAAGGCATGACTTTTTTTTTTTTTTTTTTTTAAATGAAGAAACAGGAAGAGAAACAGAAAAGGGAGGAGAAGAGGGGAGGTAGAAAGAGGGGAGAAAGTAAGAGAGTAGGAGATTGGGAAGAGGGAGAGGAGAAGAGAGGGGAAGGAAAAGGGAAGGAGGGGAGAAGGGAGAAAACAACAGGGAGAGGGAAGGAGAGGGAAGAGGAGGCAGGAGAGGGGGAAAGGGATGAGAGGAGCTGAAAGAATCTTGAACACAAGGTTTTTCAGTCTCCCATGATGTGGTTACTGGTTAATTTGTCAGTATGTCATTCAGTGTCACTTCTAAGATACATTTGGTGCAGCCAAATAGTACTACTAGTTATCTTCAATAGAAACTGAACCTGCCTGGGTCATATCATGACTTTTCGTTTATAACTTGTCCTTCAAGAATTATCAAGTAATGCCCCACATCACAAATATTTGCTTATTTTTATTTTATCTTCTTTAGCAGATTAGAGCTGCCAAGTCATGCCTTATATTAGATACCTCTTCGTAGACGGTAAGGTCCTTAACGGCAAAGACTTAGACTTGTCTATAACTTCTCAATTACTGTAGTGAAGGACTAGCTTTTTATTTTAAAAATTTCCCGTTCATCACTGACTGATAATTTCATTTAATACCAAATTGTATACTTAGATGTCAAAGTGACATAAAAATGCAGTTTCTAAATGCTTTCTCTTCCTTTTTGTACTTCTGTAATCACCCTGGTAAAAAAAGAGTTCACAGACTGACCGGTTTAGTGAATCCACTATGAGAAACATTGCTCTAGTCCATCTTTGTACCTTACTTTACACCTAGCAATATGATTCGAGAAGAATTTTGTACTGAATAGATTAATTCTCATCCAAGTATAATTAAATTGATATTCAGAAATAAAGAAAAAAGATCCTGGATCTTGATTAGAATGAAATGGAATAATAAAATCTACTTCTTGTTTTGTTTGTTTGTTTTAAAGATTTTATTTATTTATTTGACAGAGAGATCACAAGTAGGCAGAAAGGTAAGCAGGGAAGAGCTGGGGGAAAGCAGGCTCCCTGCCGAGCAGAGAGCTAGATGCTTCAGGACTCCATCTCAGGACCCTGAGATTATGACCTGAGCTGAAGGCAGAGGCTTAACCCACTGAGCCACCCAGGTGCCCCCACTTCTTGTTTTTTAATCTCTGGTTTGTACTTTGAACGTTTAAATGTTAGGCAATTAGCAATGTCCTAAAAAATAACGTGAATTGCAGAATGTTTTAAATATATTGAACAATTAAGTCTAAATAATTTGATGCCACCCTTCATCTGCCATTGTGAACAGTAAAGTTTTACTTTACTAAATTCCCCCAAAATGATAGTTTTATGTTGTGATCTTTGTAATATAGAAGGAAAGTTCAATATTCAGTCACAGTTAACAGCAAACTATTTCTGTCTAGTAGGCTGGTTTTCAAATAGCAGCTGACATTGTTATCACATAATATTTTGCACACACACATTTAGAGCCTCCTTCAAATAATGAATCAATGCACTTAATGAAATTAGACAGTTGTTCATTGTACAAATGGCAGTGATGCTATCAAATTTTTTCTTATGAACTTCGAATGAAAAACTGGTAACTGAAGAAAATTAGAAATGAATGCTTTCATTCATTGGGAAGCCCCCTAGTCTTTGACTTGGTGGTCTGACATGGGAACCTGGAGGAGTCAGCATGTCATGGGCCTCCTGAAATTGGTGTTGATAATCAAAGGCCCATGATTAAGAAACATGTTTTAAAAATAACTTCTTTAGAGAGCCTCACTTTTTATTTATTTTTTATTTTTTTATTAAGATTTTATTTATTTATTTGACAGACAGAGATCACAAGTAGGCAGAGAGGCAGGCAGAGAGAGAGGAGGAAGCAGGCTCCCTGCAGAGCAGAGAGCCCGATGGGGCTCGATCCCATGACACTGGGATCATGATCTGAGTGGAAGGCAGAGGCTTTAACCCACTGAGCCACCCAGGCGCCCCTAGAGAGCCTCACTTTTTTTAAAAGGCTTTCAAGATTTTTAGTATCCAGCTGGGCTATAACATCTACTTCATTGAAATACCACTTGCATGATACAATAATTTAACAAGATCTGGGAGAAATGTCTTATCAAGTGTTTCATCTTTTTTATTGCTTTTCTTTGAAGCTAAGAGGAAGTTACAGTTAAGGGTAGTCTACTGTTGAGTTAAACCAGAGGCACTGTTACTTATTTTGAAGTTGAACGTGGCCTGCAGGTTCTAATGGTAAATTCTGAATGTGATCTAATTAAAATTTTACCAAGGAAATAATTTTTCTAAAAATATGAAACATTTGGGATTGATTTTTCATTTTAATATCTATTTTAGTTGGCATGCCAAAATACAGATCTTCAATGCATTTTCCGCCCTGATAAGCTCCAAAAGCGTTAAGCGAAGCCTTGGCTTTTGCTAATATTGGGTAGCTATCGATTATACTGTGATAACTGATTTGTTCTGGAAAATTAAGTAGGGAATCTTTTGAAACAAAACTATTCTGTACTTTGAAAATGTCATTAAGGGTGTTGAAAAGGTCACATTTTGAGATTGATGAAAAAAAGATCAGTCATTCTTGGCTGGATGAACAGAATTTAATTGTGAAGTGAGGCTTTAAAACTTTTGCCAGCATTTTTCATAATGCAAATCTGGGATTCACACTGCCTCTGGAAGCAATAAATAACTTTTTATGTACATATTATTTTCCTGAATAATTAAGATATTATGTGGATGTTCGTGATGATTCAGATGAATATGAAACTTAGAAGGCAGAATGAAAGTGTGAATGAAATTGACAGCTCTTTAAGCAAAAGCCCGAGGCTGGACTCCATTCCAAAATGACTACTAATATGCTGTGTGTCTTTATGGAGATTACATCACATCTCTGTGTCTTAGTTTTCCAGTATTGAAATAATTATAATATCTATTTTCTCTACATAAGAATCAGTATAGATTCATTGAACTATGGAAAATAAAGGCTAATCAATACTTTGAATCCTTTAGGAAGGGCTAATCCTGCCAAGAAATTATTTAGATAAAGCAAGTACAATTCCATTGGAAAACGCTTTAGGTATATTTAAAAATAGGAAAAATAAATGTTTTTTTTTTCCTCTTAAGATTGATTTATTTAGTTGAGAGAGAGACAGAGAGCAAGAGCAAGGGGAGTAGAGGGAAAGGAGAGAGAATCTCAAGCAGACTCTGTGCTGAGTGTGAAGCCAGACACAGGGCCTGATCTCACAACCCTGAGATCATGATCTGAGCTGAAACCAAGAGTCAGATGCTTAGCTGACTTGAGCCACCCAGGCGCCCTGGAAAAGGAGTTTATTATCTTCAAGTAAAGTTAATTAGTTTTATTTCCTTGAAGGTGGGTTGATTTTAACTGAGTGAAATCAAGCATTTATTATTTTGAACATTTATTTCTAGTGAGTGTTTTCAGGACAGATTTTAAAAGTATATGAAACTGAGGTCTTATTTCCAACTGTATTCAATGCTCTCTTCTTGTAGAATTTCTACATATAACATCTAAATAATCAGAGCCACCATTTCTGTTTTATTCATATGCATACCTAAATACACTTATCTTTTATTGGTCAGACTATATGCTCACCCTTTCAATGCAGCTGGATACTTTAAAATCTCATGTTCCTCAAAAACAGTGCTTGTGGTATTAAGGAAACAGTGGTATTTGTGTAAGTTAGTATACCTATCAGAGTTTTGATTGTTTTAAATTTGATTCTGTAACATCATATAGGATTAGATCTTCTCATGAGTGAGATTTTATGTATGACAAGTTTAATTTCTCATGTATGAGTATTCGATGTCTACAAATTAGTTTGGCTAATTTAAAATTGTATGATATGAAATGATCATAAATCCTTGTAGATTTTAAAGGACTTCTCATTAGGCATTGCCTTTTTAGAATAATTAAATAGTGAGGATTGCTATGACTCAGAGTTTAGAGGCTGCAGTATGATTATTTAACCAATATTATTTAAGTTATATTTTTAACAGCATTCTTATCTTAAATATACATATAACCTGTATGACATCAGATTTGTTAATGAGTTGAATGGGTTTAATAGTTGAATTTCTCTCTCTCTCACTCTCTCTCTCTACATAAATAGATATCAAATGATAGATTGACTTTTAAATACCTTAATTTATTATGATCAAAGATCTCATATAAATTCTGGGGGAGAGGTTGCCTAGGATATATAATAATACCAATTCTCAAAGTAAAACTGATATGAACTGTGACATTTGGCTTAATGTGACACTTTATTATATGAATGAATTAGACAGTGGTGGAAGTGCTGATAACACTCTTTTGAAATATCATCAGCTCTAAAGTCCTGCACCAGTGCTTTCTTTATAAGCAGAACTTAAATAAATCTATTTAATGATCCTATGTATTTTCTTCCCTCTAAGTAACACTATACTCCTGCCTGCTATAATCTGCAATTACTTTCTTTTCCCCGAGGAGAACATTTCACTGAAGAAATCATTTCAGTCACCACGAGTCTCTCTGTGGCCTAAGACATTTTCAAATGGTAAGGACTGAGGAAGACTGTTTTTGATGACTCTACTCTATTTTATTATTGGAGAGTAATGAATTCTTGCTCCTTAAAAATGCATTCTGGAACCTATGCATTCAAGACACCACTGTCAAAATATATATATACATGATTGATGACCCAATTTATCGGTGATATTGTATATGCCATCATAGTGCAGTTTAAATGGTTTTGACAAGTACAGAAGAGTGGCATTGACAGGTGCAGAAATAAATAATGGGTTTAAGCTTTCAAATGTTTTTACAGCATTTCCCTGAGTGGCAGGTTGATAAATTAAAATTACAGTTGTAGCATCAGGCCTGAGAGCACAACTGCTTTAGATTACAAAAATAGCGCCGTGGAAACTTTGTGTTCTTTCCAGAGAAGCAGCCTGGAGGGCCTTGGGAAAAAATGAAACAAGTGCAGTTGCTAAAGGAATCATTAATTTCATGATAGCACTGTCTCAGTCTAAACAAATAAAAAAATAGATTTTTAGAAGAGGAAAATTGGCTTTATCCCTTTATCCCTTTTTCCCTGGAGACTCACAGAAAAACTGAAACCACGCTATCGAGAGATAGCGATTGAGTTGGCCATGAGCGGCTTCAGGATGTCAGATGGGCGTATTTAAGAGCTCAGGGACAGTTTCTTGTTAACCTTCCCTTAGTTCTGATTTTAGCTGGTCATACTCTTACCATGATCCCACAAAGTCCAGCTGAGAAACCTCTAAGGCATCCCTCCATCAGTCACTGATTCTGATTCTAATATTCTCCAAAAAAGGTTATTTTCATCAGGATCTTCCTTCCCATTGTTTTTTCTTTACAGACCTTAGTAAATGAAAACTGTATATGTTTAAATTCTGCAACGTGACTTTTTGACATACATACACACTGTGAAATGACTGCCTTAATGAAAGCTAATTAACATATCCATCTCCTAAAAAAAAAACAAAAAAAACAAAAAAAAAACAACAAACATATCCATCTCCTCACATAGTTACTTTCTTTTGATAACGCCTAATATTTACTTTTTTTTTTTTTTAAGATTTTATTTATTTATTTGACAGACAGAGATCACAAGTAGGCAGAGAGGCAGGCAGAGAGAGAGAGGAGGAAGCAGGCTCCCTGCTGAGCAGAGAGCCTGATGCAGAACTTGATCCCAGGACCCTGAGATCATGACCTGAGCTGAAGGCAGCAGCTTAACCCACTGAGCCACCCAGGTGCCCTAAATAATATTTCATATATATAATATTTTCTCTGTCTATTCATCTGTTAATGGACACTTAGGTTGTCTTGGCTATGGTAAATAATGCTACTATGAACATGGGGACACAGGTATCTCTTCAAGTTAGTGTTTTCATTTCCTTTGGATAAATACTCGGAAAAGTGAATTGCTGAATTATATGGGAGTTCTATTTTTGTATTTTGGAGGAACTGCCACACTGTCTTCTGTGGTAGCTGCACCAATATACATTCTCCCCAACAGTGCACAAGGTTCCCTTTTCTCCACATCATCACCAGCATTTATTAGCTTTGATCTTTTTGATAATAACCATTGTAAAAGGTGTGAGGTGATTTCATTCTGCTCAAGTCATGGGTCTTTTCAAGCCATGCCTGGACTATTGAGGCAGCTTTCTAAATGGCTCTACTATGACCCCACCTTGGATAACATCACTCTTCAGTTAAAAACAAAATAGACAAGCAAACATACAATAATCCAATGACTCCACTGAATCCATAGAATGGAAAAGGAGCTCACCTTCTTCCCTCTCTCAATCTTATATTGAATTTTTAACCTCACCTTGAGGATTAACTCAGGTCCTACTTTTTGTCTAGAAAAATTTCTTGATAATCTGGCCATTTTCTTCAACTTCTCAGTTCTTAAATTAAGATAACCTCTTAATTCCTAAATGATTTTACAGCAGTCATATAATTCTGTCTTACGTTTTGATGCTCAGCTGAAACCATCCTTAAACTGGTATTGCTTTTTGCCTTTTTCATGCTTCTATTATTAAAGTTTTTAATTTTGTATGTGATATTTCTATAGATCAAAGTACCTTCTGGAATTGTCTTCCTGTCTTAATGCTATTTTACTCTTTCTTGTCTATCTTTCTCAAAGATCTCCCGAGTAAGGCAGGCTTTCATTCCTGTACTGAATTACTGTCTTTTGAACTCTATTCCCAAAATTCAACTGCATTACCAGAAATTGGATATTCAGGTATTTGGGATTTAATTAGTTGACATTTCTATCATTCGGTGGCACTTACTCCTTATGAAAAAACTATTCATAATTTCGTGGTAGCACTGTCTCAGTCTAAACAAATAAAAAAATTTGTTTTTTTATAAAACTTTTATAAAACCTCATATAACTTAATTGCTGCATAGTATATTGATAATAGTTGGTATTTACTTCCTGTTTATTGTGTCAGACACTGTTCTAATCTCCTTGCAATATTATCTCATTCAAAACAGCCCTAAGAGTAAGTTTTTACCTCAGGTGAGGAGATAAGGCTCAGAAGAGTTAAACAAATTGCTCAAGGGACCTAGCTAGGAAGTAACAAAATGGAATTCAAACCAAGGAAATCAAATTACAGAGTTTACGCTCTTAGGAGCTCCTGGGTGGCTCAGTTACTTAAGCATCTGCCTTCAGCTCAGGCCTTGATCTTAGGGTCCTGGGGTTGAACCCCGCCTCTGGCTGCCTGCTTAGCGGGAGCTTGCTTCTCCCTCTGCCCGGCCCCCCCGCCCTTGCTTGTGGTCTCTCTGTCTCTTTCTCAAACAAAAAAATTAAAATCTTAAAAAAAAAAAGAACTTAAGCTCTTAAAATAGGTAGTTAACAATATAACAATGTATAGCATCTGTTAGTAAATAGAAGGACTCACACAAAACCTGGACAAAAATAGAACAGTATAAATGTGGACCTAATAAGAGTGTCAAGATTCAATAACATCTTCATAGTAACAGCAGAAGTATATTGAATATGCAAATTCAGTTCCAAGACTGGAAATAAAAGGGGGAAAATCTCCCCCAAGCAAAATTATTTTTAAATATATAGTTACTAGCAATTATATGAGGATCAATTTTAGATGTAAGGCGAGCTTTGCTGTCCTGGCAATGCTCATTGCCTCTTGTTTAGACTTAGAATGGGTCCACTACCTCTCAGGGGATACAGGAGATGTAGGCTTGACTGGGTCATGATTAGCTCGCTCACTGAGCCTCCATGGAGATAAATATAGTAATTTTGCTATTTTTATCCTTGGTGTGTTTTGAATACCTCTCAGACAAACTCGAGGGAATAATAATTCCGAGCTTTATCAATTTCACTTTAAAATTAATCGGAGTTTATTTATTTATTTGTTTGTTTGTTTATTTTAGAGAGAGAGCAAGGAGAGGGGAAGAGGGAGGAGAGAGAGAAACTCAGGCAGACTCCCTGCAGAACACGGAGCCCAACTCAGGCTTCCATCCCTCCTCTTCCCAACTCTAAGATCCTGATCTGAACGGAAATCAAGAAAGTCAGGTGCTTAACTAAGTTACCCAGGCACCCCAGAGTTGTTTATTATTTATTGTATTATCCTAATACAGTGAAAGAAGTCTGAACATTTTTTTTTACCCGTTCAATAAATAATCCTCATAACAAAGCTACTCATGCAAAAATTCATCAGCTGAAATATTGATATGTACCAAAATTTCAATTCCAAAATACAGCAGATTCATATTAAAGGCTTCTTTTAAAAGGTCAGCTTCATGCTGAAGAGGTAAGAAAAAATAATTCACATGGAAAATTTCATTTAGTGCCCTGAGTATATTTTTAAAATGGCTCAGTGTCTGCAAAGTGTCAACAGTAACTTGTACTTGAAGAGAACTCAGGCATCGTCTTGACATGCCCTTTTACACTGTGAATCTTAAACATCAAATGAACAGGAGCTTCCCTTCCCTCATCTGTATTTTTCATTAAAAAGCTGTAAAAGCTTTTTCAAGGCAAGACTGGTTTTAAACTAAGATTTATATCTTAGAATCTTAATTGAGATGATCACTTGCTTCTTCTTCACTTTTCTAAATGCAAACTTGATGCCTATTTTCTCTCAGCTTATTTCCAAAATCAGAATCTATCTGATGCCACATAAAAGGAAACATTTTCCAGAACAGTTTTCTTAATCACTCTAAAATGGAACATTTCGAGGGTGAGTAGCATATCATGGGCTTCGTATTCTTGTAGCACTCAAACCTAAGCTCCACACTAAAGAACAAGTTTGCTTAACTGATGTGTTTTACTGTTGGGTGAGTGAGATGGGGAAGAATTTTAATTTTTAAGTCTATTGTTTGAATGTATTTTATGTATAATATAAATATTTAGGTATATATTTATAATAAGTGCAATATATGCAATGCACATATTATATACACATATTTATAATATAACATTTTAATCAATGTGAGGTAACAATTATTTATTAAATATTTAAATTATATTGTTAACAATTTAATATTGAATAAATTTTCAGCCTTAGGTCTGGGACAACATCAGAATGAGTTTTGATGCACCAGAGCACAGGTAGTGTGCTCCTTGTGCATCACGGAAGCTTCCATGGTATACTATCTGGTCTCTATACATGTTATCCTGGTCTCCGATGGATGAATTCCAAGAGAGTTCTAGATCAATGTATTTACCTCCACCATATGAACCCCAAACAGGGAAAGACTGAGGAAAGTTATATTTCAAAGATTTTCTTAAAAAGTTCCAGAGACCGTAGATGTCTGTAAGAATAATCTGTGTATGTCTGTAGGAGACGGAGCAATGGAGGACACAACCATGATGTAGACAGTGGTTTCCAGGCGTGGCTTGACAGCCTTGGGAAACTGCATTAATTGTCCTACCCTGGGTAAACAGAATCAGAACCTGGGATGAACCTTCCTGCCTCACTCTGGGCTAAAGTATTTTTTTTCCTAATGACAATTATTTTATTAATCATTTACCAGTGCATGTGAATGAAAGCTCCTCTCATATCAATCTTAAGTTGAAGGTCTGAGATCTGAGATTTCACTTAACTTCCTTTCACAATTCCATTATCTTTTTCCATAAGCAAATATTTCCTGTATTATAACTTTGACAAATTTTTCCATTGGCATATTCAGATTGAATTTATGCTATGACATTTAAAATTTTTATTCAAAATTAATGATTATATCACATTTAGGAAAAGAAGAATTTCGCCTCCTAATTTATGTTAAGAAGAGATACACATTTTAAGCCTATCACTATTTCTTTCCATTTAAAAATTTAAATGACAATTATTAGTTTTTATCATAAAAATTAAAAACAATTATCTATACTCATCTTGTTTGATAGCTTATTCCATTCACAATTTTTGTTTTTTTCCTCTCCATTATAAAAACATTTTTTGTTTCCGCATGTAAGTCAAAGAATCCCCTGTTTAAGTGAGTTTTATTCTCCAAATTCCTTCGGAGCTCTCAGATTGATTCTTTGGAGTATTATAAATGAGTATACCTTCCACATCTGTAATAGAAGCTAACATTTATGAACAATTATATGTCCAAAACAGTGCTACCTACTTGATCTGAATTATCTTATTTAATCTCTATATCACAAGTAAGAACCCAAAACTTGGGGGTTCAAGTATTCACCTAAACCAATACAACATGGCTTTTAAGTGTCAGACACTACAAAGGGAAAAGCAATTTCTAGAAGTACGTATTAAGTGCTTTAGGACACTGACAGGCAATGGACTGAAGTATGCAATATTTAGCGCAGATCTATTCATTAATATGCTTTTTATTGCACATAGAATTAAAATTAATGTGAGCCATTCAGGGTCCTAGAAAAACTCAATGTTATGGACTTACAGGTCAACTCATATCAAAACCATAGACCATGCATTAATTCCTTTTGATAAGTGACAGATTGAAAGTCACAAATTTGAATAATGGTACTCTATTAGACTACATCCACCTGGTAGTCTCATATGTGTCCATTATGTTCACAATCATCCTATCCTCTTCACTAAGAGGTGAAGTATCCAAAGTATACAATTTTATTTAAAATAACTTTCTTGGAAAAAAAATGGAGAAGTTCAGTTTTATATTAAATTTTCCAGTCCAGGGGCACCTGGGTGGCTCAGTGGGCTACAGGTCATGATTCCAGGGTCCTGGGATCAAGCCCCGCATCCGGCTCTCTGCTCAGCAGGGAGCCTGCTTCCTTCCTCTCTCTCTGCCACTCTGCCTACTTGTGATCTGTCTGTCAAATAAATAAATAAAATCTTTAAAAAAAATAAATTATCCAGTCCACAAAACCATTTGGGTTGCATTTTTTACCCCACTTTACTTTTAAGACCCATCTAAGGAACAGCCCCCTCTTCCTACTGCCATGCCAATTTTTCCATTGTGGGTATTTTTGAGTTATAGGTCATTTTTTCAGTGGAAACTTGGTTTTCAGGGCTCTAATACAAAGTTTTAAACTCCCGATATGTTTAAAACAAAGATTACTTAGGGTCTGCCCTTGTAAAATAGAGGTATGAAATTAAAAAATGAATTCCATCTCAAAGAAGTTGGGAGAACAGGAAATGCTGCAGAGAAACTGCATTAAGTGAGGCATGAAGGGAAGCTATTTCAGCCCTCTTGACTTGAGGGCAGGACACATATGCATTCAAAATAAAAGATTTCTTCAGGCTTAAAGATTTTTAACAATAGGAGCTGATGATCAATGAGGGAAAGAAGCATGCTCTAATGATTTTTTGGACAAGATCAACTTGACCTTTCATTTTTTTTAAATCCTCCAATAAATGCATCTACTCCACTTTTTCTCTCCTAGCATCCCTAACAATTATTTTGATTCTCATGATTCAACTGGCTTTCTCAAAAGCTTTTATGAGGAGTAGAAGGGGAAAGGGAACCATGTTGCTCAAGGAGTGACAGAAATATTCAAGGACTATGAATAAAGTAATAAAAGAAAACTAATGTGATCATTTAAAAACCTACCCCATCCCAAGTTTCTGGTCATTAAGCACGAGTATAGTGGCTGCCGGTATGTGATTTTTGCTCCCCATCAACTATGGCATGATTGTCTTTAAGCTATAATATCTTCCAGCACTTTTTGAATCTTTACAACATCAGCTATAATGCTGAGCCTGTAAAAGTCCCCTAATGAGACATTTTAATATGTTAGTCAAAGGATTATTTGGTAGACCAGTAAAAACAACTTTGCTGGCTCTTAATTAGCAAAATGCCTGAAAAAGTACATGTGTATTCTTGTCAACAATATATTATTATTAGAACACGTATTGTGACTCAAATTACTACCCGAGGAGGCTAGTGTTGGCTTTACTTAATCTGTGTGCTGTTCCTCAGCTTTGTGTTCAGAGAAGCAATCAGTGTGGGGGGAGAGGAGAAATAACAGTGAAATGGGAGAAAAGGAGAAAGGATAGATACAGATTTTGAAGACAGATTTAGGGAAAAAGGAGGAAGAAACATGAGGGTAGATTAAAAGGAAACAGGAAAATAGTAAAAAAAAAAATGAGTACAGACTAGATTATCACGAAGCTGTGGTTCAGAGGAATTTGTAAGACCAATCTGAACATTATCTGTACATGACGAGAATAGAGGAAATTACTGTATATCTCGTTTGAATTTTTTAGAGGATGCAGGCTTTTCTATGCATTCATTTGCTGAATTTCCAAGGTCACAAAATAGCTTTGTGAACATTTTGGTTAAGTCTTTATAAAATGTAGATAACAGTGTTGCTGGAGATATGACGCATCCAATGATATGGAATGACTTGGAATATGGAATTGCATGACTGATAACACCATCCCAGAAGACCTTGTTAAAAAGTCGATTAAAGAACTGAGATTTAAAATATTTAGACATATACTCACCCAACAGACAGGAAAGGCTCCTTTGACTCAAGTCTATGAAAAAACATGAAAAACTATTTTTAATATAACAATTTGCTATACACTTAAAATTTGCTTTTATAGAAATCTGACAAAATTGTTATACTTGTTTGGCTGAAAATGTACACTTTAGCACTAATAATAAGCTGTAAATAATATATGAAGATCTACTCTGGACTAATTCAAATTCTGGCTGGCTTAATGCAGAAGGTAATGAGAGACATTTTGGAATGGGAATGTAACATTTAAATGATACATTAAAATAATAATACTGTTAGTCTAATTCTGATTCGCACTCTCTATATCCACTTCTCTTGTTCTTACAGTAATTTGTAGAAGTTTTGATATATCTATTTATAGCTGTTGTAGTAGTAAAATAATTTATAATGTATTTAGTTACATATAGGCTGAGTAATTTATTCCGGTAAATGTTCTGTAATGAAGAGAGAAGCAGCATGACATTCATCGTCGTTTACCAAAAGCAGCACATTTGGGGGTGAGTGGCAGCGGAGGAGGGAGTCAGGTCATGTTTAGGATCTTAAGGCCTCCTCTTAATGTCTCCAATTCTGAAGCCTCTGATTAGTTGTGGCATTTTGAGCAAGCAACTTAAAAGACTTCCTGGGAATTATTTTTCTCATTATAAAATAGGTTAGAAGTCTTCCAGTTAATTTTCTTATTTCATAAATTAATTTCTTTGTAAAAAGCAAATCAATGAGGAAACTTTCCACTTCTAATATTTCTTAATTGATAATTAAGGAGACCAGTTGGTATAGGTGGGTATTGGTCACTTCATTTTTGTATGTTCTTTCTTTTTTAAAAAATTTATTTATTTATATGAGAGAGCAGGAGTGAGAACCAAAGAGCCTGAGCAGGGTGAAGGGCAGAGGAAGAAGCAGACACCCCGCTGAGCAGGGAGACCAACACAGGCCGATTCGGGTACTCCAGGATCATGACCTGAGTCGAAGACAGATGCTCAAATGACTGAGCCAACCAGATGCCCCTTTATGTAAGACTCTTAACATATGATTATGGGTTAAATGTAAGCAAATATTAAAGACATTTTTATCTGAATCATGGTGTTTGAGATGATGTGATGAGTACTGTGTGTTCTATGCAATTGATGGATCACTAAATTCTACCTCTGAAACTAATAATAAAAAAAAAAGCTCAGGGACGCCTGGGTGGCTCAGTTGGTTAAGCAGCTGCCTTCAGCTCAGGTCATGATCGCAGAGTCCTGGGATTAAGTCCCACATCAGACTCGTTGCTCGGCGGGGAGCCTGCTTCTCCCTCTGCCTCTGCCTGCCACTTGGTCTGCCTGTGCTTGTGCTCTCCCTCTCTCTCTCTCTCTCTCATAAATAAATAAATAAATAAATAAAATCTTAAGAAACAAAAAACAACTCAGAGTTTGGAGATGTACATTTACGCAATCTTTTCCTTTTTCAAATTCTGATTTTATTTGCACCTCCTGGTAAATTCTTTGCCATATCATGTGTTTGTTGTGCCCGCAGAACTAAGGGGGAAAAAGTGGAAGATAAATACTGAAATCTACTTGGACATGCTTTGTTTTGTAAGACACGACCAGTGGGATCAATCAAAAGAAGTTGCCTTAAAGAAATGAGGAGGATTCTATGTATGTGACACAGGCGACCGTTGATTTGTTTGGCTCATCAGTGACATGACAGTATGACCTCTCCCGTACTTTCTTCTCAGCAAAACTTAAACCGTTTCCTGCAGCCTGTAGTGTTCTCTTAGCCTCTCACTGCTGCCTGTTTCTTAGCGACATCAACTAATTCAGCAAAAGAAAACGGAGTTATCTTGACTCCTTTCTCTTTCTCATCTCCCACGTCTCAATTAGCAATGTCCTGTCAATTTCTTCTTTCTGTGACTTGCATCTCCTTCACTCGATTCCCAGGCTAATTCTCACTACTTACCTCAGCCTGGCTGTTCTCTCCAAATGTAAATTCTTTGTCACCGTTGTTCCAGCTTCACAGGGTTTCACACAATGCCCCCACTCATATCATTTGTTTGAGGACTGCAAGGTGTTACTTTCATTCAAGGTATCGTAAACAATGTGAATAAAAGAAAGACCCACCGTCTTGCCTTTTCCCCGTACAATTACTAAAATACTGAGTTCAGAATGTATTTGGAGTAGTATTTACTTATTGATTTTCTCCCCGCCCCCCACCCCCAAAGGCTTCAGATAAGCTGCCGTTATTGGATTGGGTCATATAAGGACATATGTTGCCCCACTGAAACCAGTGGTTAATATGGTTAGTCCCACTAACTAGTTAATTGTCTCCTTCCACTTCTACCCCTTCACTCCTTTCCATTATTTTCTCTCAGATGTTCAAGAGAAGAATTCAGGGGAAAATTCAGAGTTTTCAAAGTGATACTGGATTGAGATTCTGATTGATATTTTATAAACCAGGGGTTGGCAAACCCTGGTCTACAGGCCAATTCTTGCTCACCACCTGATTGTATATAACCCACAAACTGAGAACTATTTTTACATTTCGTTTTTATTTGAGTCTAGTTGACACATAATCTTACGTTACTTTCAGGTGTACAACATAGTGATTGATTTAACATCTCTGTGGTTATGCTACACTCATAAGTGGACATTTTTTAAATGGCTGAAAAATATCACAAAAGAATAATGTTTTGTGACACCTGAAAATTATCTGAAATTCAAATTTCAGAGCCCATAAATGAAGTTTGCTGGGACACAGTCATGTTTATTCATTTACATATTGTTTCAAGCTGATTTTGTGCTCCAGCTGCAAGATGAGTCATTGGAATAAGGACTGTGACCGCATGTCCACAATTTGGAAATATTTACATATGGCTTTTACAGGAAAACTACACCTGTGATGTGTTGTTGGAAGGAGCTGGAAACAACCTTTCAAAATAGACACTCTTTATTTTAATACATATCAAAATATTGTTTCAGAATCAGAAGTTCAGAATAATTTGAATTCCTTCTCTATGTCACCAATTCTCTGCACCTACTACTGACAGATCAACTCCCCTACAATGCTCTTTTCATGTCACCCTTGTTCTTAACAATTTTGATAGCCATGGGATGATGCCTAAACTTTTTAGTGTGTCATTTGAAAGCTTGTCACAAACATGCCTCATGCTAACCTTCCATGTTGGTCTTTATCACCTCTCTTACTAACCACTTTACTCCAGGAAATTTGTCTACTCACTCCCTAAGCAAATCTCTTTTGCTTTGGTGTCTTGAAACATTCTCTTTCTATACCAGAATATTATTTTTTTTTTCCTTTTCTCTGTGTGATCTATTTCTGTGATTTAAGATCTTATTTATCTATTTATCTTAGTTTATCTAATTCCTTCATAATGCTAATCCTGATACCTTCATTTTACAGGGACAGTCCTGTCACTAAGCTTCTGTTACTTATTATCTCTATTATGATGACATAGTCTTAGAACAATAGTCAATGTCTAGCTTTAAGTTTTAAGACTGGTAAGAATGTTAAACTTGTAAGGCTTCCTAGACAAGAAGCTCCTGAAAGTTCTGTGTTAAATCTTCTAATGGCTCAGGAGAGGTGCTGGCTGATGTTCTATGAGCTGAACAGAAAAGAAAGATCATTGTCCATTAGTCATCCTAAGCCACTGAAGATGAGCTCTAGGTACCTGGACCCCTCCCCACTGCCTAAACATTTACAGTGGTGACACAGAGCAGGAAATCTGTAAGGAACTACCATCAGGCAATCCTGTCTCAATCCTGTCTTCAAAACAATGACACATTGTGTAGAGGGAAATGATAACTGGCCCACTTAGAACGATGCTCTGTTTTGTAACCAAACCAAAACCAGTTATGGTTTTATTACACAGACATAACTTGCCCAGCCTGGAGTTGATTCAGAGATTTTTACATCTTTTCTCATTAATTATACAACCAACATCACAGCCAACTTAAGAGGTTGTTGAGAAGAATATGAGATTATATACTTAGAGTTCCTAGTACAGAGCAGACTGTGATGGTCAAGATTATGTAAAAGATAGGTTGTTAGTTCTAAGGCCTGAAACTGCCTGAATATGTGAAAAGCTCACTTTTGCAATTTTAGCCCTGAAAAGTGAAAAAAAAAATGTAAAAGAAGAAAAACTACCAAGAGAAACATCCCTTTGGAGAAAATTGTTTATCAATGTAATCCTTAGAAACAGATGAGTACATTGTGATATGCCCAGAGAGAAGTTTTTCTGAGGAGTTTTGTATTTTTTTTTAAAACAAGGTAATTGTTTTGTGGGAAAAAAAAGAATTGATTTTATCTTTTCTAAGATTTACTTTTAACATGAACTGGGTAGTGAATTTAATAACACTTCATTCAAGATCCCCTAGAATGAGGAGTAGAATAAGACAAACAAACCATAGCCTTCAGAAAAACAGACACAGTAAGGGAATAAAATAGAATGCAAAATGAAGATCAATATTTGGAGCTGACAGATTTATGCCATTTTGCATTTAACAATAAAAAATCTATATTATATCTACTGAGGACCAGGCATTATTAAAAATGCTTTCTAGTCACTGATTTATTTAAACGTCATGATATCCTCTGAGATAGATCTCATTTTACAGATGAGGAAGTTGATATCCCAAAATGCCAAGTGTCTTACCTAAGGTAACAAAGCTATAAAGTGGCTGAGCTAGGATGTGAACCTAGGCATGCTGGCTCTAAAGTCCACGTGCTCCTGTCTTGCCTCATGTATATTGCCTTTCATTAGTTTGTTTTCTTTATTTTGTTTTTATATGCCTTATGGCATTGTCATATTTCCTTTCTTTACAATTTCTGTATTTTACTGAGAAATCTAATCTGGTCTTTCATGTCGTCCACATGCTGGATACTTCCAGACTTTCGTCTAGTATCGCTCTATACATGACGTATGGCTGTATCTGTCCAACCATACATCTACAACGGTAGGCGCCTTCAACTTAACATGATTCAAACTAAATTTGTTGTCTGCCTCCTCCATTCTTTTCTTCTTTATCCCTAACTCAACGGCCCAATCAGCCACTCAGGTGACCAAACTAGAAAGATCATAAGCTTTCTCTTTGACTTCTTTCCGATGACATTCACTTTCAGGAGATCCTCCTAGTTCTGTTTTCTATTGCCAAAAGTCCTTTTAGTTCTTTACTTGCCTCTCAGTTCTTATTATTACAGTTCAAGTGATCATCAGCCTTTAGGTGGGCTATTAGAATAATCTCCTTAATGATCTTCCTTCCTCAGTTTAGCCATGTCTACTAGCAGAATCATCTTTCGAAAATAGCTACACACAAATAGGGTCCTGTAATTCTCCTCATTATGCATTTCTGAGTGCTTCTAGGAAGTGTTTTTTCATAAGGTACCATAAGTTGATTAGGAGAGCTTCATAACACTTTATCCCGATGTATGAAGCATTCCCAGCGTATTTTCCAAGTCCCCTACTAAGACACTCTACTCCTTGAAGGTCAGAACTCACTTTATTTCAGGTACCTAGAGTCATGCCTCCTTCATTAGGAGGCTCTCAGTAATGATTCTGTCAAATGGCACTCCCCTGCACCTCACTCCCATACCCCTACTTCCATCATTCACCTACAGAGTAAAGGCCAAACCCTTTTATATAAGTAAAAGTTCATTCACAATCTTGTTCTAGTACCTTCCCAGCTCTTGTATTCTGCCATGTCAGTCTACAAATTCTATGCTGCAGCCAAGCTAAGCCATATTCTCACCGTCAGGGTGATATTCTGCTTTCTTACTCTGTGCTCGGGCCTATACTGTGTTTTTGCAGAAAGATTTCAACTACCTTGTTTTTGTAAAACTAGTCAGTTTTTTATGACTCCGAAGTGACTTATAAGTATGTTCCCCTATGATATTTGTATGATTTTGCAGTAAAAATTTCAAAAACACCATTACTACCATGGGATCTATTCTCTTTAGCAATGACAACCTAAGCCTGATCTACATTTAAGGTGGCTGTTCAAAAGGGCTTAAGGATACAGTTTCTAGAATCAGGCAGCCTGTTTCTATTCTGACTCTAACATCTTCTGGCTGTGTGGCCTTGAAAAAGTAAGGCATTTTTCTTTGTGCCTCAATTATCTTATCTGAAAAATGGGGTAATAATAGACCTAACTCTGAGGGCTGTTGTGAGAATTGGATAAGTAAATAACTAAATAGATAATTAAATTAATTAGATAAACAAATAAATGGATAAATACCTGGTAAATTTCTGCCATCATTATTATTATTTTTTAATCCATGAATGCTCTGATTGTTCCTGCATTCATGGCCAGTTAACAGATCTAGGGAGTCCAGGTGGGGGGACAGATTGGTGTAGCTGTTCCATAACAATTAAATCATGCGGGGCTATGTTGGTGAAGGTATGCAACAGATGGAAATATATGCCCGGAACTTAGACAAGATATTAGGGCTGGAAATACAGATTTGGAAGTCATGTCACAAAGCAGAGTGAATATATGCCATCAGAGGAGAGAATGGGGTTCCCCAGAGAGAATGTGTAGAAGAGGAAGAAATGGACTGAGGAAAGATATCTAGGCTCACTAACAGGCTTCTAAGTACGCTGATGCAAACAAAGTTCAGAAAGGCCCATGATGGTGGCCCACGTCATTGTAAGTTAATGCTTAGCTAACCAATTGTATATTATTTGTGGAATAATGTGGCATTGCTATTTTACAAATAACTTAATAGCATTTTTTAAATTATAGGAATCTTAGTTTGATGTTTAAAATTTAGTCTATATTTCATCATTAATCATTTGTAATCCAAACACATCCACATGACATTTTCATCATTCCAAGGCCTTCTGATTTAAACAGGCTTTTTTTTTCAAGGTAAATGATTAAATGTGAGCAAAAGATGATTTTGATCAGAGCTAAGCACTTGTAAAATGATTCTAAGATATCTTCCTTTACTGACCAGCTTGTGTGCTAAAATATAATACAATTCTATCAGTATTCTTAAAAATTCATTTATTGCCAGAAAATTAAAAAGCAAATAAAAGTCTTCCTTATGTAATAGGGTCAGGCTATTCATCAGTAATTGCAGATGAATCCTCTGACATTCAGTAAAAATCAGAATCTGTCTATAGTACTTATCTTGGCTATTCTCTTCTCCTCCTTTAAAGAGAAAAAATAGAAGCAAAAGCAGCCCAGAATTACTGTGCTGGTCCACCAGGGCCTAGACACCTAGAAGCTCTTGGCTGGAAAGCAAGTGCCTGGTTAGGAAGAACACACTGTGTTGGTTGGTGCATGGCAGGGGAGGAAGCACTGGCCTGCACACACACAAACCTCCTCACCTCCATCTGCCCAAGGAAGTCTGAGTGCAACTCATCAGTTAGTGCTCAAGATATTTTTGTCCCCTGACCATGAGTAGGCATCGGGCATCGGCCATAGTCCTTTCCCAGGTGTAGCTCCTACAGGGTGTAGGGTTATTACAGAGGCACAAGGATCACTCAAGTATAGCATCTTATGGTGTCCTGTCAACCACATTGAGAACCTTGTGGCAAAGCAGGGCTCTGGGTCAGATGTGATGGACAATCTGAAATGGCTAAGAGTGGGAACAATCATTTCCTTAATAGCTTGTACGCTCTAAAGCTGAGAGGTCAAATAGGTCTTCATTTTTGTGTCAGTTCTGACTAGCTGATGGTGGCTGCTGGGAAGAAAGTGTTGATAAGAATTCTAAAACCGATTCAGGCCTCAGGGTGTAAGATGTTTGTAATTAACCTATGTCTGCCACAGAAATATAAAGGGAAAGGAGAATGTGGTACAAATATGTATTTACCAACTCTGAGCTAATAGAAGGTACCAAAATTTGCTCAAACTTATGAAAGGAATACAAAGGTGCAAAGTCTGCCGCAGAGCCCAGATTTCTAGACATATAGTCCATATGTCAATGTGTGCAAATACTCATATGCTCTTAATGCCTCATATATGGTAATAGCCAGTACTTCTAATTTTTTCATGCTATTTAAGCATTTTAACATATTTAATCTTCATAACTTCCCTGTGAAGTTGGTACAATTATCTTCTCTATTTTATACATAGGAAATTGAGGCAGAGAGGGATTGAGTAACTTTCCCAAGATCTTCAAAGCTAAAAAAGTCATACAGCAGGATGATCATTCATGCAGTCTGATGAAGGCCTTACAGTATATTTGTATCACATTCCAGTATATCATTTGTTGGCCATTAGAAGAGTGTCAAATTCACCTCAAAGCCAAGGAAAGCCAGGCTCCTTCACTCCTATTCTGAGATCTGTCTACAGTGGATTCCATTTCTCTGGGGCAAAAAGCAGATTTCCTCTCAATTTCCTGTGTTACCTTTTTGCGAGGGCTTTCACGCTCAATGGAAATTTCTGCTTAAAGCTATCATCAGACCTTTTGGTAAGTCCCATTTGCAGTTACCACCATCTGTCCTAACTCCAGGGACAGCTTAATGGATGGCTATGGGGACCCACCAAGAATCTCAGTGGCAGTTTGAGCATTCACAGTCATGACTTTTGCCACATTGGAAATTGAGCTGCGGGGCTCATCTCCCTCACACAGGCTGTAATGTGTCTTCACAGCTCTTCAGGAGGATCAAGCTGCGGTGAAAGGAAGGGACGGGAAGTATAAAAAAGAACCTCATGGCAAGAAAGATTATTACCCGCCAGCAGATTCTCCTGGGAGACTGGAAATGCTCATTCCACTTGCCCTGGGGGTAGGAGTAGTAGATATTTGGCCCGGCAGGGTATCGAGTCTAACTCTCGCAACATTCTGACTCCAGACTCAACCTCCCCACCCCTCACATGGGAAGGGGGGTGCACACAACTGCGTGGATCTTTCCGTTCAAAGAAGAAAAATGATTTTCTGAAAAAGAGATACTTTCAAACTCCATTATTTTGATGTTGGAAGATTTGCTCATCTCCGTTCCAAAGCTGTGTGGTGGAAGGAAGGAGATTTCAGAAAAACTAGTGAATGGCGGCTCATCTGTCTCTTTCAATTGTTTTATTTAGCCACTTGCTAATAACTGTTAGATCCTACGGAGAAACGGTGCGTCTGCCAAGAGCACAGACTGGAAAAGCCGGTCATCAGTCACAGAGCTATCCAGTTTCAAATCTCAATCCTCGGTCCCGCGTTTTGCAGCATTATGATGTCATTGATTTTTTTTTTTTTTTCCCTCCATTGGAAACAAAGGGATCAGAGGCAACACACCGCTGCACAGTCTTTCGATTGCCAGTCACAGTACGTTGTACAGAGTGTGAATGGCGCTAAAAAGCCACAAAGCACGTAGTCACAGGCCAGCCCTGGTAGGCTGAGAGGCGCAGTCGGCTTCTGTCCTCACCTGCCTCCCTCCTCTCTCCCTCCAGTCCCCACGTTGCTTCTGGACCCCACGCTCTCTGTCCCACTCAATTCCCCAGGCAGCCTCACTCCCTCTTCTGTCTTCTCTTAGTAAAATGCGTGAAACTCATTCCACGCAAGCCGGAACTGAAGGTGGGTCTGGGTTGGGGAGACCACGGTTCATCGGCGCATGTTTTGCTTAGCTGCCTTGCTGCCCTCTTCCCTGGAACACACTTGTCTGGCAGATTAATCTCCGGTCTCGGTAACCTCAACCTCTCCCAGACCCAGAGTTCCCCCACTCAGTTCTTTGAAAACATTAAATCCTGGCACCAAATGAATGTCAGAATTTAATGACCTCAACTGCCACATGTGAACAAAATTGCGTGAGACTCATCACCTGCCTGGAGTCCTCCATATGACCTCTTCCGGGATTGTTTTGAAAGTTCTTCCTCATGGGCGGTGTGGGGGGGGTGGGGGGTAGAGGTGGGGGGGTGGCTGGGGTGGGTAGGAGGGTGGGGGTGGGGGGGTTGGACCTGCATCTCGGTTTCATGTTAGTGTCACCCTCCAGCCCTGCTGGGGGTGCTATTTTACCAGACCTTGGGTTTATAATTCCAGGTCCCATCCATTTCTGGGCAGCTCTCTCAGTTAATTCTGCAGGATTGAACCAGGACCCTAAGTGGTGGTTGTAGTCTTGCTAAAGTCTCCAGAAGTCTTCACAGTGCTAAGACCACTGAAAAATCATTATTTACCAAGAACTTTGAAGAACACTTCATCCATCTTCGCGAAAACATTTTTATCACTGAGTTTCATACCGCTTAGTCTACCTCACTAGTTGTTTCTTTTGAGTCCCCTTTGCTGGATCCTGACTTCAAATATTGATATGTTCTTGAGCTCAGTCCTTGGAATTCTTCTCTTTTTTATCTTTAATTATCCCTTTGTGTTTGTTCTCATCCAGTCTCATGGCTTTGAATGCCATCTACACAGTGATGACTCACAAATGGGCACATCCAGTCCGGACCTCTTCCTGGACTCCAGATTACATATCTATCTACTTGACATTTTCACTTAGATATCTTCACTTTAACAAAAATCAAACTCCTCATCTCTACTCCCCACCTTGGCCCCCTCCAATCTCTGCCATGAGTATTGTTCATCTCACTTAACTGCAGCTTCATGTGTTCAGATACTCGGTCCAGAAATCTTGGCGATCTCTATGGGAGACAGTCTGCTCATTGTCAATCCCTTCCTTCTGTGCATTAAGATCTAGAGTCTCTGTCACTCATCTTCTATATGAACTGGCCTTATAACCTCGCTCTCATGAGTATCATGTGGCAGATGTGACACTGCAGAATTTTCAACCTACATTTTAAGAGGACAGGCAGCTTCTTCCTCCTTTTTGATCATGGTCACTATAAGAAGCTGATTAGTGGGAGAAAGACAACTATCATATGATCTCCCTGATATGAGGAAGTGGTGATGCAACAGGGGGGCTTAAGGGGGTAGGAGAAGAACAAATGGAACAAGATGGTATTGGGAAGGAGACAAACCATAAGTGACTCTTAATCTCACAAAACAAACTGAGGGTTGCTGGGGGGAGGGGGGTTGGGAGAAGGGGGGTGGGGTTATGGATATTGGGGAGGGTATGTGCTTTGGTGAGTGCTGTGAAGTGTGTAAACCTGGCGATTCACAGACCTGTACCCCTGGCGATAAAAATATATTATATGTTTATAAAAAATAAAAAAATTTAAAAAAAAAAGAAGCTGATTAGTCTGAGACCACTGTGTCATCATGAAATACAAGCTAACCACATGGAGAGACCTTGTGGAGAAAGACACTCAGTCATCACGGTTGTTCTCCCCAGCCCCCACTGAAGTGCCAGACAGGGAAGCACAGAAGCCATGTGGACATCACGAAGAACAGACCTGCTCAGCCAAACCCACCCCAGATTGCTGAATGCAACAAATAATACATTTTTTAAAAAAATGCTAGTACATGTTATCTCACAGTAGATAATAATATCTTTGACTTTGTTCCTTCTTTCAAGGTCCACACACAAATTGTACTTTTGTGGACTCTACTTTCAAAATATATCCATGGCATAACCACTCTTTTCATCTCAGCTTTTACCCCTTGCTTTGAGTCATAACCTTTGGAGAGTTTTTCCATGTTCCCTCCTTGCTCTTTCATAAACTATTCTCAACATAAAATTAAAGTGACCATTCAAAATTTAAGGGTTGTCATGGTACTCCTTCTTCTAAAATCTTCCAAAGGCTCTCAGTTTCACTCCAAGTGAAAGCCAAAGTACTTCGATGGTCTGCAAGGCTCCATATGATCTGGTACACTATGTCTGCCTTAGCCTCTCACCTCCTCCCAACCCTCAGCTTTGCTTGATTCTACTCCAGAAACATGGGCCTTCTTGCTTTGGACCAACACTTGGGTGCCCTTCTGCTTTAAGGATTTTGTGCTGCTCATCCTCTGCCCGGAATGCTTTTCCTCAGGTGACACCTTACCTGTTCATCACCTTCTTTAAGTCTTTGCTCAACTATCACCTTCTCATCCACCTCCTCACTCATTCAAAATTGTTGAGATTGGAGATTCTTCTCCAAGTCTCTAGCATTCCTCAGAACACTCTCAGGGCTGCCCCATGTGAAATCCTTCATCTGTCTTTACCAATTCATGTTATCTCTAAATGCCGTCTAATAACTTCTTGTCTGCATTATGTTTCTCTATCCATAAAGCTGTTTTTTCTTGCTTTTTAAAAAAAAATTCAGCATAATTTTTTAAAAATAAGATATTTGATTTTTCAGTTAAAATGGACGCTTAATATTTGTTGTTTCTTTCATAATATCTCTATGCTTTCTCATGCCAAGAGTGTCAACTTTTTAAATACTCACTTTAGTCCATATTTTCAAATGCTGATTATATAATTTTTCTTCCTAAACACTCTAAACATTAGATTTACTATCTTGAGTTTAAGTAATACAGAGGTAAAAAAAAAATGAGAAAAAGACAATCTTCAGCAAATCAAGAAATCAGAAGTTACAGTTTGACTTCGATTCCTCCAGAATTCTCACAATATCACAATAAGGTCTGCACCCTGATGTTGTGGATAGTTTCATTAAGATTTGCTAAGCAATCTAACTTCAAATGCTATTTCACACATGATTATCTGTGATTTGTGGGTCTTTCTCTATTTTTTCCCCTTTCTTCATAAGTACATTCTGATACATTTACTGTACTCAGATTCTTTACCAGTGGTTTTCTTGTATTAATTGAATCTCTCCATTTAAAGTTTGCAACACAGAACTTATTCCCTCTTTCTCTGTCATGTCCCATGCTTTGTATACTAAGGACATAACCTGGGCTTTATTCCAAACTATTCTGTTACTATTTGTAGCTCACGTACACTGTGCCCTTTTTCAAAGCATCAGTAGCAGCAAAGCAACTAGATTACAGCTTTAAATACAAAGAGGGACAGTTATTATCAGGCCAGCTCCTTTGTCTTACTACCCATTTCCCTAATCTGTAGTCAGAGCTGCCATCACTACACATTCCTGTACCTTATTTTATTGCATCACTTAAGGGCTCATAAATTTTGACTTTTTCATTTTTGAAGATTAGATGACTTCAGCTGCTCTCCCCTGCGCCCTGCTCCTTGCTCCTCATCCCACTATGGCATAGACTGACTGATAGGTCACTTCCGGCAGTCAGCCCAGAGAGTTAACTGCTTCGTCCCACAAGGCTGTTGGCCTGTGCTGAATGTTAATGAAGTTGCCCCTTTTAGAACACTAACTTTTTGAATAACCACAGTAACTAAAGAAGTGTAGTTCCAAAGATGAAGGGCTGTATCTATTGAACTGGTTTTGCACAACACTAAGCACAAAAAGTCCTCATTGTTGCCTGTTGTGAAAGCTTTTGTGTGATGTTTATCATCTGCAACTGGAAAAATCTGCCTTTTAAATCTCTCTCTCTCTCTTTCCCTTTGGTTATAAAATTCTCATTAAAGAATATTTGCATTAGGTATTAAAGTTAAAAGAAAAATATCACCCATATCCTTGCTGTCCAAAGAATTACAGCTAATATTTTGATCTCTGTTTTTTTTTTTCTGTGTATATTTGTTTCATTTGTTAAGTGGTTTTGGTTGTATGTTTATATAATATATGATATTTATATAATTATATACTGTTATATATACTGTTTATATAATTTTGCTTCTTTGTCTACTCAAACCTTAAATTTTTTCCATGTCATTATGAATACTTCATGAACATTCCATCTAATGAATGTGCCCATACCCATTATTACATAATATTTTGGCTGGATCAGATTGTTCAATGTTATAAATAAAACTCAAAGGACATCTTAAGAATAATTTCATATATTTTCACATTGTTTAAATATTTAGAATTATTTTCTTAGATACACTTTTGGAAATGGAATTGTTTAGTCAAAAGATATGAATATTTTAAGATCCTGGATCAAGTTTGAAGGAAAAATAGGAATAAACTTGATAATAAAGCACGTTTGCTTTTCTTTTGTATTTGGATTACAAAACAAATAACAGAATACCAGAGTGTTAGAGCTATGAATCAAGTAAGAAATGGTTTAACTCAATTTCTTCATGTTCCAAGAAAGCTGAACTTAAAAGAGTTTGTATTGCTTATAATCACATAGCTGGCATGGGGTGACAGAAGCAGATACGTAATGTGGTTGTAGGTTTCCTAAATTCCAATCCAGGACTCCTTCTAATGACCACAGTCTTTCCGGACTGAGTGATTCTAACACATTAGCAGAGATTTTGCCAGAGAGAAGATATTTCAAACAAGTATTAAAGGATAAACACTGTAACACTTCAATTTCATTTGCAATGTATTATGCTTAACTCAGAACAAGCCCCTTGTCCTTTTATTCCACTGTATAGTAAACATAAATGAAATACACATCACTGCTGGGGTTCGGAAGAAAATCCACTAGTACACTGAGTATTCTGCTATTTAACAATACCAATAAGGTTGAATTGTCAATCGTGCTATCATTCCACTAGAAAGAAATTTTGAAAGTTTAATAGAGTTAATTAATTTCCAAAAGAACAAATTTTTGTGAGAAACATTCATCATACACGGCTGACTAATAATAATCTAGTGAGACTAAGGCTGTCTTTTTTTGCCCTCATCTTTCTAGACATCAAAAAAAGAGGCATTTTGAGCTTTGCTTTTAGCATTTACAACCCAATTGGAAGAATTAGTCTTGCATTTAATTTACATAATTTTTATAAGAAAATTTGTGGACCATTTTCTAATTAATATATTTAAAGCTAATCAAAGCTAACAAACTTCACCTTTTGACTGTGCAAAACTTGCTCATAATTAAAATCTCAAAAAATCTTTCTATAACTCAACATTTTCTATTAGTTTATAATTTGTGGTAAGCTTTTGCAAACTTTAATTGACCAGGAGAAAATGCATTTCTATAAAGATAGCAAAATTAGGTACTTTAATAAAATACTTAAAAGTCATTCACGTTGTAAAAGTGAGAAAAGATGACAGATGAAAAAAGCGCTTTGGCTTCTCATTAATCCAGTTATGTCCATCTAGATTGTGAACACTTATTTCATCTTTTCTCCTCTCCCTATTTTTTTGTACTCAGACATTCCTCTACCTCACAACACTTCTCTTATTACTATTTTTTTTTTCTTACTTAGAAGATAAGCAGTCGGTATGGTTACAAAGTATCCTTGTAAGTGGGCTGGGAATATTATAGTAAAAGCTCTGGAACTTCAGAGGAGCAATCGATGAGGTGGTACAAAACATTAAGTGCTCAGGAAGGGAAGTAATATAAGGAACTTCTCATCAGTCTTGCATAAGCAAGTCCGTAAATTATCGCTCTTTATTGTACTTTAAAAAAAAATGGGATGACACCCTGGAAATTTAACACTCCCTCTTGAAAATTAGGAAAAATATTTCCCCTCCCTCCTTTTCCCTTGTTCATGTACAGTAGGAAATTAGTCATTATGTCTTTGAAATATACATAAATCTCTTTAAAAACTAGGTAGGTCTTGATGACCTAGTCCTGTCTTTTTTTGAGGACATGGGAGCCATGTTTTGAGATGTTATGAGGACATCTCTATGAAATGTTAAGAATCAAAGGAGATAGCACCCCTATCTCCCAGGTTCTGTGGGATGGTAGGACTCTAACTTAGGTGTTCCAGGTTGCAAAACTACCTGTCATAAAGATAGAAGAAGCTTAATTTTCATCGGGATAAGAAACTGCCAATTAGTTAACACAAATCATCATCCCAAACACCAGGTGAATTTACAATGAACTATGGATGACAAATGGTGGTGGATGACAATGGTTACTCAAGGATTAGTTATTATTTATCTTAGGAACATGTACAGAATGGGTTATATCTGCTTTGCTATGTTAAAAGGTGAGATTTCTTTCTTTGTGAACTCTTTGCAGATCACCTGTGATGTGCATCACATTCTGGGTGATTATTCAATAAAAAAACTGTTTTCCTTCTTTACTACCTTTGTGGAAAGCATTTCTGGGTTGGGGAAAGAACTTGATTTTCATTTTATTAATAACAGCTAAGGAGAGGGTACCACTCCCACACGAAAGATTTTTTAGTCTTTAATCTTATTTGTTTAAAATAGGACTTTAGGCACAGTTCAGTTTCTTTCATGATCCTTCATGTAGTCTTGTGGGAAAGGAAGCATATTCTGGAATTTCCAACTTAATGCGCACATTGAGAAGACAGATGAGGCGCGAGCCCTTGGTGGACAAAGAAGGAATGAAATAACTCTTTGAAATGAAAAACAACGAATTTAAAATTAGCTTAGGTTGGAAATTCAGGGACCAAATTTCTCTACCAAGGGCTCTTCTAAAAAACAAGTCACCAGATCTAAAGTTAATGACCAAACAAATAAAATGATGAAAACAACTGAAATCAGCACTGAGAGTGGAGACACTCCATCTTATAAAGAAGACGACATTGTCTTTTGGAAGACAAAAATCCAGAAGGCACCTTCCGCCCAGGCAGGGAACCTTTACATATTGACACAGTGTGATATGACTTCTCATCCTCCTGTGCTTTGTGGGGACTAGTGGTGTTTCTGTTAGTGCTCTAACCTTAATACCCCCATCATGCAAAGCAAGAAGAATAAAAACACAGTGAGACACAAAGAGCATATAGCATAAAAGTCCATAACACTCGAGTCCTGCTGATAAGTAGACTTTGGTTCAACAGAAAAACCCCGTTCTCACAAATCAAAGAAAGCCACTATTTCAGGACAGGCTGCAGCTTCTAAAGTCAAGTTGTCCGCTAGAAGAAAAGACTTGCCTGTTTTCATCTGTCCCTGCCGGCTGTGAGGAAGAGCAGAACTTTCAGCCCCTTTTATCCCATGCTGGGTTTACTGTTCCTTTTCCATCTCTCCCCATCCTAGAGGAGGATTAAGTAACAAGTCAAAGGTCAAAAACAACCAAGCATGGTCTTTTTCTTTCGGTCCTTGGGGATACATAGATAAACCAACTGAGGGGTCAGCCCACTCTTGCTTTCAGTCTCCTCCTCTTACGCAGCTAATATGGATAATTTGTCTGGAGATCTAGCTATCCTGGAATGTCACTCTTTTTTAGTTTTATGCAATTTGTTACAAGATGGTAAACTGTCTTGGGAGAAGCAGAAAAAAAGTCAGTGTGGCTCACTCTTGGTTTTTATATACTCCATGAGAAAAGTTCCATTAGTTTAAAAATATTTTGTGTGCATGAGTGTGTGTGTGTGTGTGTGTGTGTGTTTATTGTATAGCTAGTACTGAAGGTACTATCTACTGTATTGTTTAGATATTTTTATATGTGATAAGTTTCTCGGAGAAGAGAAAGGGAAAAATAGTCTCTTTTTTTAAAAAAAGATTTTATTTATTTACTTGAGAGAAAGAGGATGAGCAGGGGGAGGGACAAAGGGAGAGGGACACGCAGACTCCCTGCTGAGCAGGGAACCCAATGCAGGGCCCGATCCCAGGACATTGAGATCATGACCTGAGCCAAAGACAGATGCTTAACTGACTAAGCCACCCAGGCGCCCCAGGGAAAAGTAGTTTCTTATCACAAATTGAAGTACTTGCTTTTAATAGATGCTTTCATACATTACCATGCATCCCTTTTTGCCCTAACTCTTGGGTATCTTGTAGCTAAGTTCAGTGCTCACTTTTTATTATTACGTAAGTTTTCTAAATATAATTTTCTTGATGCTATCTGCCACATCCCACAACCAACACCTACCTAATTCTTGATTCTTACTATTTACCTCTTTCTAAAATTGGTTGCATGGTTTTGCTTCCTTTGATTTTATCATAAATTACCTCAAATCAAACAAATAGAGCTGTACTCTTTCAAAAAGCCTTAGAGATGGATTCTCTGCTTGAAGAAATTGCACCATCCAGTCTCCCTTTACTGTTACCACGTTCTTTCCATGCGCAAGAAGATATTTATTCATAGATATTTATGCATCAAAACCATCACACAAGACTGCAACTAGGCCATTCCTTAACCTAGCAGAGAACTGCCTGCAGCAGAACTATTTTAATGGGGATAGTGTCAGCATTTTTCCAAACATTTTAAATTAAAAGCTTTATAAATTACATTTGCTTAGTGTTGAAATATGAGGGACATACTTTAAGTAAATGTAATCTTTTTCCCCCCCCAAAATATCTTTTCAGCCAGTTATAGAAAATGCTAACCTGTTCAGTTGACTGCATTTTAGCAACATCATCACAGCTCAAGGCTCATTTAAAATACTTCTTAAAATACTTTATTATAGACCTTTTTCTTTGAAAAATCATAATAATGAGAATAACTACAATTTACAGAGCATCTATAACAGTTCCAGACGCCTTAACTATATCATCTTTCAGGAAATTTTTATTCTTCCTTCACGCAGCTGAAGAAGCTAATGAATTAGAGATGGAGTTCAAATCACGGCTACTGCTAAGCCAATTTTAGGATGCGGCTCTGTCTGACACTCTTTCCACCAAACATTCCCACATAATACATCTGCACAATTTTAAACCATCCTCAAAGTGTGTGCTTGGGACTTTTTCTGGTTTAGAGCATTTCATGTTCCCTAGAGAGGTGAATTAAAGAGAAGTCACCCTCAATTACCCAGACGTATGGATATTCAGGTTGGAGTTTTAGAAGTGGATTTTTTTTTTTTTTTTTTTTTTGTATTTTCTCTTGTAGACATTGGCGACCACATTTTTCCATGCCAGTAATCTGAATGCCCAAGATTGAACCAGGAGCTAAAAGAGACTGTGATTGCTACATAGACCCAGCAACAATGTACTTTCAAACTGAACACTGTAGAAGTGTCAGTGCTGGGGCTTGTGCCTACTCCAGAAGGCCAGGGTGCATCAGCACAGGGGGTGGGAGTAACAGCTTTCTGTCCTCTTCACATTCCACTTAAAAGCCACAGAGTCCATTCCCAGATGGCTTTCTGAGTGGGCTCACCTGACTAGGTGAGTGAATGGAAACCTTTACCAGGGCAAAGGAAGCACTGACACTGGGTGTACTAAGCTTCTGAAAATGAAATGTTTATGTGTATTATCCTTGACATTATAAAGGGAGACAGAAAATAAATAAAATAATCAATATCTAATTGGTAAACGTTCCTCAGCAAACAGAGCAAGTCAATGAAGCAGAGATGTCCAGTATGCTTTTCCTTCATATTGATTTTTGCTATCTAACATTAGCTGAAATTAGCCTCTATTGTTTTTGTTTCAACTGTCAAGGTCCTAGGGGACATTTTAGGTCACTTGAGGATTCATTCCATAATGTGCCCGAGTCACCATGAAGGATAACAACAGAATTCACCTAGGTGGAGTGGTAAACAAATCAGCAGGGATATTTTGCTGCAGAGTCCTTTTACTTGGTCCAGGCTCTAAAAGTGTTTTGGTCACTGAAGTTCCTATAATATAACCTGTCTTCATGGTTATCACCATTAATTGCTGTGATCTTCAAAGAGCGGTACTATAGGTCATCCTGTGACAATCTTAGTATATGTGCTGCCGAAGCGAGCACATCCTGTGACAATCTTTTTTTTTTTTTTTTCTTTAAAGATTTTATTTATTTATTTGAGAGAGAGAGACAGTGAGAGAGAGCATGAGCGAGGAGAAGGTCAGAGAGCGAAGCAGACTCCCCATGGAGCTGGGAGCCTGATGTGGGACTCGATCCCGGGACTCCAGGATCACGCCCTGAGCCGAAGGCAGTCGTTCAACCAACTGAGCCACCCAGGCGTCCCTCCTGTGACAATCTTAAGGAGCCTTAAAGTTACTTGTGGTGACAATCTTGATTTCCACGGTCATCACTGTGAGGTGGAAAGGTTGTTATAAAAGACATTTGTACAACCATATTTGGCATAAAACCGTATTTGTGAGTGATACCTAGTAAGATCTATGCAATGAGTGGGATGAAGCTTGATTTCATGTGTCTTACGGCGCTGTGTTCCCTGTGACTGGGAGGGCTCTAGGTGAGTGAAAACCTGTACTTGGTCAGCTCTGATAAATAGTATCTTTGTTCTCTGGTTGTCAGCTTTACTCACATCAGAGAGGAAAGGTCTGTCTCCTTTATAAGCGGAAACAAAACCATCATGCAATTATTCTCATTTAGCTATTATTTAGTGTTAATTAGAACTTGGCATGCTGGGAAACTCTTTTCCTGGGGGAGAATTTTATTTTAGACCCTCATAGACACTGTGTAATGTACACAGCATATTTGAAGCAATGATTTATTAAAAGTTACAATATTTTCCCTAGAGAATACATTTGCTCTTCACCATTAGGACTAGGTCCAATATTTATGGAATGTTCACAAAAGATTAATTATGTTTCATTTACAAATAGCCTCTAATGGGAGACATTTTTATTACAAGTGCTATTCTAATGAATTGTCTGTCTTTATGAATTCATGTCTAAGACTGAAATAATTTCTTTTGCTTCCTTTCCTCAACCCTATATTTGAGCCTGCTGTTGTTCGTCATGTCTTTCCTATTTCTTCTAACAGATTCATGTGATCATCCCCTCAGTTGCCTAAGCTGGAAAACTTGGACATATTTGGGACTCTCACTCGTCCTTCCATTCCATTTCCAATTCTCACCATATTCAAATGACTCTGTTTCTCATAGAATAAAAGTCAAATCTCCTTAAACTGATAAGCAGGCATATTAAAATCCTGATAACCTGAGCCACCATAGCATTCCAGCTATCTGTTCTTCACCAAGTGAACTATACTAGTTCTCACCACGTGATGCTCTTCTTTATTTCTCTGCCTATGACCTTGTTCATATTTTCTTTGCCCAGCATGCCCTTCTTTCTCTTTGTCTACATACTAAGTGAATGCCTGACTGGAAACCAGCTCAAGTGTCACCCAGACTTTTCACTCCCCTCCCCCTTGGCAGGATTATTAACTCATTTATTTTCTTCTAGAGCTGGATGTATACTTTATTTATGTTCTTTATGTATATGTACATCTAACTCATGTGTAACAGTAAATATTTTAAAGCTTCAGTATGTTTCTAAAATTTTTTGTGTCTTTCATGTATACCATGTTAATTTAGCACATGATAAAGGCTTGGTGAGGGTTGCTTGGTTAAACTGAAAGTCCTGTTAAAAGAAGTAACAGAACAGAGTAATGTCTCAGTGTGTATTCTGTATAAATACTGCTTTGTGGTTGATGATGGAGAAGAAATGGATACAGATAAAGAAGAAAGTCTGATAGTACACCATACACATTCCCAACAGAATAAATAGATACAGAGACATAGCAGTTTAAAGCACAAGGTATATCAGAGGCTACCAATAGTCACAAAAATAATCTACTTTTATTTCATTTGTTCTCTCCTTTCCCTGTAGCCTTGGCATTTCCATGTCATTTGCCTTGAAAAACAGCTACCACAGTGCCTAAACCATAGTAGACACACAATAAACATGTCTTGTATGAATGAATGGATGGATGGATGGGTGGATGGAGAAATGAAATTATTCCAGCTCTTTCATTTCACAGTTCAGAAAAACAGACCAGAGGTACAAAGACTAGGAAAACAGAAACAACCTCTTTTCAAGCTGTTGTCATATGCCCTATGCTAAACTAGGTGCTTTTGCCTCAGTTATTTAATTTTATTCTATGAGGAAAATTATACGATCATTATGTGAGATAAAGAATTTGAAGCTCACAATCTGTGTGCCCTATGATCACAGAAATTGTTTGTAACTCTTGTTCTTATGTTATGTCTAGTGTAGAGCCTTTTCAATGCCACCTGCTGGCATGATATTGATGGACAGAAATATAACTGATTATTGGTTTGGGGGAGCAGGAATCTCTGCTTTTTTAATCTGTATTTTTTTAGATAGTAGCAGGTGAGTAAATATGGGGAGAGGGGATCTAGTCACAAGATCAATAGAATTGAAGGCTGAAAACCAGTTTAGTTCCTTATCTTGACACTTTAGTTGGGGCAAGTCCTTCATTGTCTTGGAAATGTAGTTTTCTCATTTATAATGCAATGCACACAATACCAACTTGTGGTGTTCTATGGTGAACAGATGAATACTACCTATGAAAACACAGTTTGCCCACATAAAAAAAAGGTATTACTATTATGAAGCTTATGTAAGAATAAGAAAGTGTGTATAAAAAGCCTTTCTCAGCTGCACATTTGCGCTCTTTTGTTCCCTTTGTTACCGCTTTGTAATTTCACAACATCCTAGCCTTCATTTGTGTAAACAGATGAGAACAGGATAAATAAGCATTTCTCTACTAATGTGATTTGTATACAATATATCAGATTAAATGAACTTCTGCTTCTGATTTGTTTGAATTCACAATTCAACATAATTTAGTAATAGAGAAATAATAGTTGAAAAGACATCTGTTTCTTGTCATAAGCTTCTATTTTCATAAGAAAATCAAAGCAGTCCAAGAACAGGAAAATTATGAAAACTAACATTACTGCACCGTATTAACTCTCTGATGAGAAAAAAAAGCCACGGACAGTTTGTTTTGTTAATTATTTAAAATTCGAATTTTCAAATGTTCTGCATTAGTGGCAGTTCTATGCATACATTGAAAAATGAACCTGATCAAAAAAGAACTTGCATTTTTCAGTTTTATTAATATTATCCTTTACCTCAAACAAGGTACAGAAAGTATCACTTGCTTTTGGTTGGTGACTTCATTCTGACCTTTAACATCAATACTCCCTTATGGTCATTTATTAAATTAGTTAAGACCTGCACCTTTCCATTTTTATATAAATTTTAAGTTAAAATTAAATCTACACAGTCAAAATAATAAGAGTAATTAAGACATATTTTCAATATATCCTTTAGGATCTCTGATGGTCATACATTAGAGATCTCTGTGGTGTTAGGAATGAATAGGACCTTGAAATTCATCTAATCCTTTTCTTTCATAGTTTGGGAAATGAGGCTGTGAATGGCTGAAAAAAGGAGATATGCCAGTTCTTAGAGAACAAAGACAAAAAAACAGCTTCAAGCTAGCTTTTGAGCACTCTTCTTACTGTACTAGATCAGAATATAATCAATTTTGACAAGTATAACTCAATTCTCATTTACCCAAATAATATCAGGGAAAACCTTGCTCAACACATTAGCTCTTTGGATATAGACACTGATGGAATGAAGATATGTATCTGGGAGAAGATGAAATAAATTGGATGATAGGAGGCCTCAATTGCTTGGAATAATTGGCTAAGTCTAATAAAAGGGGATTTAACAGAGAGAGAAAAACAAAATCTGCACTTAACAATACAAAAACCTATGGCAAAAGTTCAACAAGTGGGACATAAAGCTCAGTAGCACGACATTTTTTTTTTTCAAAAGTGGCTATTTTTAAAGAACTAAAAGTTCTATGAGTTTACTTTTGTCTTCTTCCCAAAAGGAACTGAATTTTACTTAACATGATAGAAGTTTACAGAGAATGATAAAGGTACTCTATCCACCTATAATTGAAATTATGGGTGTGAACACTGATAAACTGGGGCATGTAGAAGGGAAAGAACAGAATGTTAAGTTGACCGAGACCCAAGTATATTAGGAAAAGTTAAAGGTAGTTAGGTATGTGTCTCTGGAGAATGGAAGGTCTGCATCTGCTGTTTTAGAGAAATAGGGGCGAAATGAACAGGTAGTTTGCAACTAAAAAGGCTGAATGATCGGGTGGAAAGAATTCAAGATATAACATCAGAAAGCATAAGTCTGAATTTTGGTGCCATCATTTACAAGTGGTGTGACCTAGGAAAAATCTCTAAGAAAATGCACATCAGGTTCTTGATCTGTAAGATGAAAGTAGCAATATCTATAATGCAGGATGGTTATGAAAATAAAGTTAAATTAAACAACATCAGAAAAATACCTAAAGTACACAGCATGCAGTACTCCAAAGATATTGACCTTTCCACTGCTTTGTCAGTAGAGTCATGAGAGATTTTTATTACATTTTATTAGAGGAGTATCTTGTATAGGGGTTAAGTGGAGATAGGAAGGTTAAATGTACAAGATCCCTGCCAATGCTGTGTGACATATTCATATGTTGATCACCAGCATTTTTTTTTTCCAATTGATCACCAGCATTTTGTTGTACTTTATACCAGGAAAGATTGTTCTTTAAAATATTTGATTCCTTATCGGTTATATTGCCTTTTAAAGTCATGACAAGTTTCCATTACTATATCTCGCAAAATTGCTTACTTACCTATAAAGTGCAGAGAGGGGCCTCTTGTTTCCAGGTTTTGGTCTATATGGTTTGGGTTCGCCTGCCATATTGATATCTGAAAGCAAAAAATAATATATAGCACTGATTAGGAAAAATGAATCCATTTGAGAAAGCAAATCACGAGGTTTTCTTTTTCCTTTTGCCATTTGCCTCTACAAATGTTATATGCCATTTATTTATTCAATGGTTATTTTTCTCCAGCCTATGCTAGGCCAGCCACTGCTTGAGCTATGTCAGGTACCAATCTGGTTAGCTCCATGCCCTCGTAAAACTTACTTTTACTGGGGAAGAAATAGATAGCAAATAACAAACAAAATAAATAATAAAAATATGTAACATATTAGAAAGTAATAAGAACTATGAAAAAAAGACAATGTTCAATGAGGTAGGGAAATGAAGAATGTTTAGTAAAAAAGAGAGAGAGAGAAAGAGATATCCTTCGAAATTGGATTTTTGCCAGAAATAACTTGGTTTGCATAGATTTTTGCATGGAATAGAGCTTTGTTCATAAGAGGAATTATTAATGTTCCTTGACAATATCGTTCCACCTATGTAGAAAAGGAATGTAGAAGGCTGGAATTGTAGAGCATACCAAGTTTACTGAGGGAATAACAAACACAATGCACTCAGCAGCTAGAATGTGTAGTTATAGTTCTGGGGTAGTCAGAAGAAGAGAGCACATCCTTGGCCTTCTGAACTAAAACTGTGATAAAATCTCTAAGATAAGATGATACAATACTTAAATACATAACAAGAGTATTTACATACAGTTGACCAACTTCTGTCTTAAAGATGATTGTAAAACTGTAAGGGGGTTAGAAAGTTGGGTGACAAAGATTTGGAAAATTACACAAAATACAAGATTTAATAAAGTTAAAATTTCTAAAACATGATAAGAAGGAAAATCTAAAAAAGGGCAAACTTCAAGAAAAGCTTTGAAAGAAGCGAGGGACATTATTTTGACAGAAAAGAAAAGAAATGCTTCTCTTCCTTACAATGGCCAACCAGCAGTGAAAATAACCAAAATTTCTACATAAAATACAGCGATGCTTGAACACTGGTGTGAACTGCACTGTCCATTTATATGCAGATTTTTTCAATAAATACAGTATAGTGCTGTAGTAATGTATTTTATGATTTTCTTGACATTTTCTTTTCTCTAGTAGCTTACTTCTATTATAAGAACACAGTATATAATACAGGTAACATACAAAGTATGTTTACTGTTTATGTTATTGGTATGATTTCCAGTCAACAGTAGGCTATTAGTAACTGAGTTTGGGGGCAGTCAAACATTATATGTGAATTTTTAAAAGAGATTTATTTATTTATTTGAGAAAGAGAGAGAGTTGGGGAGGGGCTGAAGGAGAGGGAGAAAGCATCCCAAGCAGACTCCCTGCTGAGTACAGAGCCCCACCCGGGAACTGGATCTCACGACCCTGTGATCTTGCCCTGAGTCAAATCAAGAGTTGGCTGCCCAACTGACTTACCCACACAGGCACCCCCTATACGTGAATTTTTGACTGCACAAGGGGTCAGTGCCTCTAACTCCCATGTTGCTCAAGGATCAACTGTAGAATGTATCTCTTTTTAAAAAATGCAACATTGAGCTAGTAAGAAAGTAAGGCATTCACAGAAGCCAACACCTGAGTGAAAGCAGGAACTTAGATAGAAGTGGAAGACTGACTCTCCTTGTACTTTGAAAACATTTAATGAAACCAGAACTTGAGCTTTAGCTTTCGTGTCCTTGTGAGCTATAGTGGGCAGGAGACAGTGCCCATCTTAAAGAATATGAGCCATATAATCACTAAATTCAACATCCATTTGCATTAAAATACTCAGTTAGGAAGAGATGGAAACTTCCTCCTTCTGACTGATAAAGTAGGTCTAGAAACAAAACAAAACAAAACAAAAAACTCCAGAAAACATCATACATATAGTGAAACACTGGTCACATTTTCTTTAATATCAAGGAATTTATTTTATTTTACTTATTTGAAAGTTTATTTATTTATTTATTTTTAAGTAATCTCTACATCCAACATGGGGCTTGAACTCATGACCCTGAGATCAAGAGTTGCATGCTTTTCCAACAGAGCCAGCCCCTGGAATCAAGAAATTTAAAAGGGCACTCCCCATTAACAATTCTGTATAGTGCTGTATTGGATTTCATAATCAGTGAAGGAAGACAGGAAAATAGTGTCAGAAATGGGAAGGAAGAAATGAAACTGTCATAATTGTTGATAATAATAGATCCACATAAACACTCCAAAGCATCCACAAATTAGTATAATTAATAAAAGAGTTTAATAGATTTGTTGGATTCAAAGCCAATATACAAAATTCAACTCCATATGCCTACACAGTGATAAATGTTTTAAAAATATAATTCTGAAAGATATAATTTATATAGTATAAAAGTAAAGTACCCAAGAATAAATACATTATAAAATTTTAAAGATGTTTTAAAAGAAAATTATAAAATTATCTTGGAAGATTTTACAGTTACCTTACATAAATGGAGAAATTGGAAACTTTGAAATAACGAACATTTTAATTCTTCCAAAGTTGATTTATTGATTCTATATAATTTCAATAAAATTACCAAACATTCTTTTTATGTCTTTTCAGAGTTGGATAAGCTGATTTTGAAATTTATATCATAGAGCAAAAGTTCAAAATAACCCTTGGGGAAAAAACCAAAGGTGGCAAAAGTTGCTTTATCAAGATTTATTTTAAATTGCAGTAATTAAGACTATAGTATTGGTACAGATAGAAAATGAACCACTGCAACATAGTAGAGGACCTCCAAACTGACACACAGATGTGGATGTCTGAATTAGAACAGAGATGGCATAACTGATCAGTGAGTAAGGATGGGCTTCTGAAGCTGTAATAATTGGCTCCCAGTTACTGCAAGGACAAATATGAAATTATCTTATACTATACGGAAGAATTATTATGGGATTAAAAACCTAAATGTGAGAAGCAAAAATACATAAATATTAGGAGGAATGTAGTAGAATATCTTTATGACATCAGAGTATGGAAGTATAATCTTAAGCCAGACATAAAAAGCACTAGCCTTAAAATATGAGATTGATAAATTCTACTACATTGCAATAAAATAAAGAATTTTTGCTCATCAAAAGTTGCATAAAGACAATGAAAAAAGGGCCACAAACTGGATGAAGAAATACATGAGAAAAGTTTTGTTTCTGGAATATATAAAGAACTCATTTACCTAATTAAAAAAAAGAGACAAACCATCAAATAGAAAATTGGGCAAAAAATGCAGAAGAGGCACTTTACAGAAAGATGAATGCTGAATAAAGACATGAAAAGACTCTCAACCTCACTAGTAATGGAGAATTCAATTTTAGTATATGTGCTGCTGAAGTGAGCACAGTAATGGAGAATGCAAATTAAAACACTATGGGATAGCATTGATACCCACTGAATTTACAACAGCTTACAAAGTCTGCTAATATCAAAAGTTGGTTAAGTTTGAGATCAACTGGAATATTTGTACATTGCAACTACACTGCAAGTACAAGCATAAATTGGTACAATTACTTTGGAAGATAATTTAGCAGTTTATAGTGAACTTAAAATACCCAGGAGGTAGGCACCTGAAGAAACTCTTGCATAGTTGTACCATAAGATATATACAATAATGTTCATTGTAGTACACCAAGATAGAAAAAGTTCCTAGAAAAACACATATATCCATTGATAGGTATCCATTGGTAGGATAAATGAATTGTGATATATTACAAAATGACACACTATGCAACAGGGGAGAGTGAGAGAGAGAGACAGAGAGAGAGACTTAGAGCCATAGGGCAACAACACCGAATCTCAGGAACATGTAACACTGACCAAAAAATGATGTCAGGGAATGACAAAAGGAATGAATCATTTTTATGTTAATAAAAATACAAATTTAAACAAATGTTACATAGAAATCAAATACATGTAATAAGATAAAAGAAGAGCAAGCAGAGACAAACAATAAATTTAGAATGAAGGTTACCTTTAAAGGGCAGAAAAGAATGTGGAACTTGGGTAGGACATCTTGGAGACTTGAACAGTAATTACAATGTACTATTAAGCGTGCATATGTAGTGGGAACACGAGTTTTTAAATAGCATCATTCTTTATAACTCTAATGGAGTATAAATTTTATTTTGTATATTTTAATAACTAATAAAGAATTAGAAAAGAAAATGAGAGCAATGATGGTAAATTGTGAACTGATAAATATTCAGGTCAGGGGTAGTGAGTTTTGGTGAACGGGTGGTTTCAGCAAAGATTGTGAAAAAGGAAATAGCAGGAAAGGAGAGCTTGGGTGGATTATTGGATATGAGTAGATTAGTAGAGACCCCAATTAGAACTTTGCATCTAATCTGCCTGGGATACAATTTGGGGTTCTGAGTAGAGGACAGTTGTGAGAATGTATCATGAAGACAGTAACTCTTGTATGATTTGGATTAAGGCACAACCAAAAATCAAGGCTGTCTGAATCTTTCAGATGTGACATAGTTGGAACAAAAAAAGTGAATGAAACAAAAGCAGATTTCTATTATTTTTATAAGCTTTGTAATTATGTTAGAGGAACACCATGTCCATGAAACATAATAAGACACAATGTGTGTGTCTTTAGCTCAGATTCCATGAGTCTCCATTATGAATTAAAAATGTAAAACTAGTCTCATAAATAAAAAAAGCTTAAGACTCAAATATTATAGCACCTTTTTTTTTTAAGATTTATTTATTTATTTATTTGGCAGACAGAGATCACAAGCAGGCAGAGAGGCAGCAGAGAGAGAGGGGGAAGCAGGCTCCCCGCTGAGCAGAGATCCCGATGCGGGGCTCGATCCCAGGACCCTGAGATCAAGACCTGAGCCGAAGGCAGAGGCCTAATCCACTGAGCCACCCAGGCGCCCCTATTATAGCACCTTTTAAAAAATAATATGGTGCTAGTAGTTCTGAGGATAAGTTTAGGAGTTTGACAGCATACACATACAATGGAAAGCCTTTCATGAAAGGCTGTTAAACTTGGTATTTGAAGACATGGGATTCTGTTCAAAAGTTTTTTAAAAATGGAAAAGGAAATCTTTTGTTTCTTACACACATAAAATAGTGTTCAAATGCATAATTTTCCTTTGGATTTACTAAAGGAAATACTTATATTTTATATATTTCATATTGCTATAGTGGTGATCATCCATAACTTGGTGTTAATGGAAAGGATGACGGTGAAAGGGGCTGGATGTGGTCCAGGGAGAAGGGATGGAGGGCAGTGAGCTCAACTAGTCAGTGAACATAAAGTCTTGCCAAGCTCGGTATGAATGAGCACTTCCATTGTACTGAACTTTATAAAAATAAGATTTAATTGTGTCTTCAGAGTAACATGGTTTAATTTGGAAGCCAAGGCTCCGGTTTTCATGTCTCAAGAGCTGTTGGCATTGAAGGGACCATGCAAACAGGGCAAATGACATCAGAACAGTAAATAAACTCTGTGGTCAGCGCTGGAAAGACATCCTGAGGTTCCCTTCCCTCATTGTCAGGCACTGTGTAAGTTTCCCACAGGTATGGCAAGAGAACAGTGACCAAGGTTCACCTTTCTGCCCCCTCTTATAAGATAGGGGCTTTGGAGTGAAACATTGAGATACAGAAAATAAAGCGTTATTTCTTAAATTCCCAAATTTGGAAATGGAGTCATACCAAATACTAATATTTAGAAATCCTATATAGTCCTCAAGAAAGCTGTGGCTTTAATCATTCTCAACAATTTTTTTTAGATCATCCAAAAAATTCTAGTTAAATTCCTACTTGTTTTGCGTAAGTACTTATAAAGGTAACCATATATCAAGAAGGTGGACTCTATTATCTGAGTATTATAATTATATTCTTGTAGAGCGAGTAGGTAAATTTAGGAAAGCACCATGAAAAAGAAGTCCTTGAAGTGTTTCTGTTTGGGTATGATACACATCATAGCTGTGTGGAAGAACTCCCCTAACCCCATTTTGGTCTTAGGGACAAAACAAGGGAGTTAAACTTTTACCCATGGATATGATATGACTGGAGACAGCAGACCTCCACAAGGAGGGAGGAGGGGCGTCTGTATTTTGCCTAGGACATTGTGAGGCTCAGTAAGGACCAACTAAGAGACTCAAAGAACAGACCCCCTATCGGTTTTGAAGTTTTGATATTTCAAGTTAGCATGAAAAAAATTGGTTGGGAAAAAAAAAAAAGTTTAGTCCAAAATTATTCTTCTAATGTTAAACCTCAGAATCAAACAACTGAAAAATATCTTGCTGGGCTTCTGACTATATCACTTCACAGTAAACTACTTAATTTTATTTAATTTTTTACTTAATTTTTACTTAATTTTACTTAATTTTTAAGTAAACTACTTAAAAAATATATTACATGTTCTAGGGGGGCCTGGGTGGCTTAGGCATTAGGCGTCTGCTTTTGGGTCAGGTCATGATCCCAGGATCCTGGGATTGAGCCCCACATTAAGCTCCCTGCTCAGTGGGGAGCCTGCTTCTCCCTTTCCCAAATCCCGCCACCCCCCCTCCACCACCCCCGCTTGTTTTCCCTCTCTTGCTCTGTCAAATAAATAAATAAAAATAAATATATGTGTGTGTGTATGTATATACATATATATATGTTACATGTCCTAAAAAATTAATCAGTTTTCCTTTCTTCTTTATATCTAAGCTAAATAAGCAATACCAATATACCATGACAGAAATAACTATAAAGTTAGAGAGCTGGAAAAAGTCAATGAGCTGAACCTATTCTGGTTTGAGGTAAATGAGATGAGGCACAGACAGGTTCTGCTCTAAAGTGTCATTCTCAGAAATGATATCCAACACACGTTAATGCATTTATTTGAACGATTCTTGTTAGTGTGCAACTAAGATGCTGGTAACAGCGTTCTATTAGTTCATGCTTTATGACTCTTGGGAAGATACCTCCAATTTGACACCCAAACACTGAGTCTTCCTGTTGGCACCCCCATTTTATGTTATGACATAGCTCCAATGGCACAGACTACTGAGTGCTTGCCTTTAATCTTGGACTTTTATCCTGCACAGTGTTGTTCATCCGATAGGTGTTCAGTGAGTCTAACAGTTGATTAAATTCATACAGACCAGAAGGTACATCCTTGCACAGGTTGTAGTGTGTCTAGCCAAACACACTTTGTCAGCACATTTCCTAAAGTGGTATTTATCTGAACTGTTTTGGAAGATCTTAATAGATATATTGCCAAACAGATAAATCATGGTAAAATTGGTCAAAATTCTACAATGGATCTCTTTCTTGGATATTTGTAACATATTAAAGGATAAGATTCTGGAAAAAAGAAACATTCAGTTGTGTTTAACTCATATGTTTATATAGATGTATAGGTTTATAACCATATATATGAACACAGAGTATGCTTTGGATGGTGTATCTGTGAACATCCAACCAGTGTGCTTCCAGAACACTGGTTTTTGAGATACCCTGAAATATTTAGAAAAATATTTTACTTGTATTTCTTTGCCATGTTTCAATTTGGAATATCCTCATGCAAAAAGATAATCTGATCTCTTCAATTACATGTTATTTACACTACTACAGCAAACATGTTATTACATTACTACAACTTGCTACTTACCTCTCCCACTAGTGATCTCTGCTGGTATCTGCCATTTCTACAGGCATTTCACCTTGACATCAGAGTGATGTCTAACTTATAGTATAAGACATCCATGTCATTAATATCATTTTTTAGATGGAGGAAAAAAGCTAAAAAATTTTTTTTCAAAAAGAATTAGTTCAAAGTATTATCTTGATCCTTGAGATTTATTTTGTTTCCTTCCCCAGGTTTAAATAAAAGTTTAAATAATTCAGCCATGGCATATAGAATGCTAGGAAAAGTCATCCAGAACCTTTTATTGTTCACATTAGAAGATTTAAGGATTCATTACTATTCCATTCAATAGAAATTTAGGAGATAAAGAAAATAGTCTCTTACGTATGACAAGGGAATACAATACATTTCCCTAGTATAAGCATCCTCCATTAGAGAGTGTTTGTGCATTTATCAGTGTAAACCCTCAAAACAGCCCTGTTAACTAAGCAGAACAGGAATCATCATTCCCACGTCATGTACATAGGTGTTTGAGGAACTGAGGACGTCAAGGCATTCATAATAATAACATGAGCTCAGTTCACTGCAACTGTCTCTATAAATAAGCATGGCCCATGTGCCAGGCACGGACTGATATCTGCCCCTGTCCTGAGAGAGAGGACTGTCTGAGAGTCCACAGTGGCCTCCAACTAGAGCTGCAAGACTCACAGTCTAGAACTTTCCCTACTCTCTCCTTGCTCTTAACCAGATTTTCGATGTCACATTTGCTATGCCACTCAATCCGTCTGGCTATGGCAAGTAGCATATAAAGTAATACACTCTGAGTCCCCAGGGGTCTTGGCATCATGAGGGGAGGATGTATGATTAAAAGAATGCCGTAAGGAGATGTGTCTGGTGGCAGTGGGGGAAAATACATTCGACCCAACTGATGGCTCGAGGTGTCTTGGCCAGGTAGGTTCACAACTCTGTGGTTTGATGGAGCTGCCCGGAAATGCTTTTACTCTAAAGGAAAAAAAACAAAACAAAACACAAAAACCAAAACAAAACGTGCTAGACTTGCAAATGCAAGTAGCCTACCGTATGATCTAAAATATGGACATTCGAAGTATTTTATGCCTAAACTGAAAGTGGAGCTAATTTGGTACAAAAGCAAATGGCTTTCTAATCTTGTTGTTTTTCCCTTCATGGAGTCAAAGCTAGTTTTAACACTTGAAATATGTCCTTAATAGTATGTTAAAATATTCACTGTTATGGGAATGAAACTGTAGTCTAATTTTACTGGGCAGTCACTGAATTGTGACCATTTTAATGAGCCTTTGGACCTGGTTTCATAAATTAGTTCTGACACAGCACTATGGCACGTTGGCCCCTGGTTATTAGAATGCTAATGTAAAGATCACTGGTTGGCCAGATTCCCATTTGTTACCAGAAAATGCTCTATGCTCCCAGGCTCTGTCTGCAAGGGCAAATAAAAGTGGAAGCTTGAACTTATTACTAATTACTTGGTAAGCCCTATCCAGTGACTTATTTAGATTCAAATTGGTTTTTCCCCAATAGAAACTGGAGTGAAAAAAGTGGGCATGGAGAGTTGATGCCCTTTTTTATTTACTGTCTATTGCTTTCAATGTTTATATTAAGAAGAAAATAAAAATGCCACAAATCATTCATCAAATAATTACTGAACCTAGGGAACGTGCCAGGTACTGTGCTAAGTATTGGGTAAAAGTATGTGAACATGGTGTTTTCTGGGATGTCACAGGGAGAGATGACCCTGAAGCTGACCGCAGCTGGTCTGATCAACATCACCATCAAGATGACTATTTCATGCTCTGGGAACATGGCAGCCCACCCTCTGTGGCTGACGATACTCTCAGACTCCATTCTTGGTACCCGATGTGGTTTCCTCCCAAGACACCGCTTACAACTTAAGCAGTTTCACAGACTTATTATATCTATCAGCAAACTCCACAAAAAGCCTCAGCTCTTTCCATTAAGCTGTAGAGACCTGTCTCTGTCCTTTTGTTTATTTTGCTTTTCTCATCAAAACTCCCATTAGCTAACTGTTAAAATACTTTTGATTTGCCTGAAGCCCAAGTGGTCATGAAACTTGCGGAAACTTTGCGGGATTGGTGCATGTTTACTCAATGTCTAGTTTAAAGTTATTTAATAGCAAACGCAAGCACATTGTCACACAGGTACAAAGCAATTTTTTAAAATTCAAATTTGAATTTCTTTAATTCCTCAAACTTTCAGTTTGCATCATTTTTTTCTCTATCACTTTATCTCTTATATTACCTTGGGTATATTTTTTGAAGAATGGTTTTCTATGTTCTATGAACATCTCTAAAAATCTCTACAAAGGTAAAAATGAAGGACTATATGTTTTATTAAGAGATAAATGTTCCTGGGGCACCTGGGTGGCTCAGTGGGTTAAAGCCTCGGCCTTTGGCTCAGGTCATGATCCCAGGATCCTGGGATCGAGCCCCGCATCGGGCTCTCTGTTCAGCAGGGAGCCTGCTTTCCCCTCTCTCTCTCTGCCTGCCTTTCTGCCTACTTGTGATCTCTGTCTGTCAAATAAATAAATGAATCTTTAAAAAAAAAAGAGAGAGAGATAAAGTTTCCAGAAACCAAATGAATCAAATCTAAAATTTGGATAAACGTTCACCAGCAGCACTATGAATTTGTTAGGACCTTGCTTAACAGTTCTACAAATATACGGAATGACTTATTGACATGAAGAGTAGAGACAACTTTTCTTATAATTAAGACCAAAATACCTGGTAAAAAAATATTCTTAGCCATATATTCATTATCAGTGCATGGACTTAATGGTATTAGCTTCTTTGCATCTCAAGAGTTTATTAGTTTCATACTTGACAAAATACTCCTTATGGAAAGTAAAATTCAAACACAGAATCTGGATTAACAGTTTCCCTGAGAGGTGTCAGATTTCCATCAGTGAAGTAAAGTAGATCCCAAACTTTGGGTATTGCTTCCCTATGTTCCCTTCCTTCTCTAATCTCTCTTTTCACATATGTATAGATAAATTTATTTTCTCAGGTCCTTTCTTTGGTGGCTTTGCATTCAGTATTTACAAACTACTGTGTTTAGAGTATTTTATAGTTCATAAATATAATGAAACCCCAAGGCTAACATTAAGTAGCTAAACACATTTAATTTTGAGATTAGTATACAACTCTGAAACTCAAAGTTCAGTTGGCAAACAGACAGCATCTGTAACCTGTTAGAAGTGCAGAATCCAGGTTCTATCTCAGAACTAATGAATCAGACTACATTTTAACAAGACACTCAGGTAACTGCTATGCACATTAGGTTTGAGAAGCAATGGAATCTAACATATTTATGTGAAATCCCTTCCTCTAGTTATTTTCTAACTGTTTTGAAAGGGAAGCCTTAAGAATTCTGAGCAGATGACTTCACTCCCCATCAGAGAAATGCAAATCAAAACCACCATATCACCCCACCCCTGTCAGAATGGCTAATATCAAAAACAGAAAAAACAAGTGTTGGTGAGGATGTGAGAAAAAAGGAACCTCTGCGCCCTATGGGTGGGAATGCAAACTTGTGCAGTCACTATGGAAGACAGTATGGAGGTTCCTCAAAAAATTAAAAACAAAACTACCCTAAGATCTAGTAATCACACTATTGGGTATTTACCCAAAGAACACATGACCACTGATTTGAAAGGATATATGCTGCCCTATGTTTACTGTAACGTTATTCACAATAACCATAATATGGAAGTAGCCCAAGTGCCCATCTATAAGATGAGTCAATAAAGAGGTGGTACACACACACACACACACACACACACACACACACACACCCCGGAATATTACTTAGCCATAAAAAAGAATGTGTGATCTTGTCATTTGCAACAACATGAATGGATCTAGAGAGTATAATGCTAAGTGAAATAAGCTAGTCAGAGAGGGACAAATACCATACAATTTCATTCATAATGGAATTTAAGAAACAAAAAAAATGAACAAATGAAAGAAAAAAAGAAAGAAACAAACCAAAAAACAGACTCTTAACTATAGAGAACAATCTGACGGTTACAGACAGGGGGTGGGTGGAGGATGGGTGACATAGGTGAAGGGGTTTAAGAGTACACTTAATCCTGATGAGCACTGAGCAGTACATGGAATTGTTGAATTACTATACTGTATACCTGAAGTTAATATAATACTGTATGATAATTACACTGGAATTTAAAATTCTGAGCAGAAAAATAAAGCATATAGGGAAGAAACTTGAAAAATGCTTTTTTAAAGGTTTAGAATGGCCTAATGGTATCTTAATGTCATCTTTGATGATAATTATACTTGCTTGCATTTGCATATCACTTAGCATTTGATCACATTTTCACACATCTTAAAACATTTTCACAATAATCTTGTTTCACAATAAGTCTTGTTGCAGATTCCCACTTATTCAAATCGAAGTTGAGGAAGTATATGTTATTTTCACAAGATAACATAGTTAATAAGCAGGGGTGCCAAGACTCTGAGTTCAGGAATTCCCACTCTAAATAAACATCATGTTTTATAGATGAAGTTTGACTTTTCAATTAAAAATATATATATCACTTTTGGCAAGACTTGTAAAATTTATTGGCAAATTACTAAAATATTTCATAATTTCATTTAGTAAAAAGATAAATTTTCACAAAGTCTTCATGAACACATATAATGTAGAAAACCATTAAATTTAATCTTTTTGTTAAAATTCCATGAGATAGCAAAACTTCAAAGAGCTCTGTGACCAAAATGCAAGCCTAGAAGAACCAGAAATCAAGGAAATGCAAAGAATCTAACCTCGTTCACCCAGGAAAGAAATAGATTACCTGATATCTAAGAACAAAACCAAGCTACGATAAAATCAAGAATACACAAAATTTAATCAGGTAAAAATTCTTTTAGCTACTGCCATGCAACAACATGTCGAAGACTTTAAAATGACTCCACCATATCATATCCTCTCTCTAGACAGCCACATTCCCTCTCTTGCCCTTCACACCTCATATCCTAATCCAATCCCCTGTATTTTGGCTTCCAGGTATGCTGACCTCCTTACTCTCAGGCTGTCCAGTTGTGTCCCTCTGCTTTGGGATTAGCCACTTCCTCTCTCCCAGCCTCCTTTCCCTCTACATAATTCCACGTCTAATTCCCCTAAACCTTTCAAATCTTTGCTCAAATGTCATTTTCTTACCTATTTAATGTGCAACATTTCATTTCCCTACACTTCACATTCACAATCCCTTCCTCTGCTTGAATTTTTGCTCTCCAAAGGGGTTTATCACTTTCTAATTTGTGATACAATTTATTTATTCATTATGCCTATTGTTTATTGCTAGGTTATGCCCTACCTACCCCTCTGGCTAAAATGTTGGCTCCATGAAGACAGGGATCTAGAATATTTGGTGAATAGATGGAGTTAATAAGTGTTGAATACATTAATGACTTAATCAATGAATTAGTGACTTACCTGAACTTTCAGGGGTTCAACATGGCTGTCAAAGGTAGAAAGTAGAGTCAAGAACAAGGTTATAGTTACAGTGACCATGTAGTTTACTATCTACATGGGTCACTTTTGGGTGTGATGAGGGCATTAAAATTATTAAAATTGCGTAATTTAGAAAATTTATGTAATTGATCAACAAATGGGTTTATTATACCACTGATTCTATAAAGGGAGGTAGTCAAAAGATTTTTAAAAATTCTTAATCTGTTTAAAGTAAAGAAAAATTAAAATAAATTTAACTTGATAAACTAAGTAATATTCATGGTCCTTTGATCCATTCATACTGTGTCACATTTTTCTGTAAAATTTGTTTTCAAGTCATCTTATTTTAAATTTTTCATAAAATTTCACTAGTTTTCCTCAAAGTTGCACTTTGCCATTACTGACTTTGACATTATTGACACTTTTAAATTATTCTGTTCTGTAAACATAATATTTTTTATTGAGAAAATACCTCTATAGGTGCTGAGGAAGATCAGCTCAGAACGATTGTAAGTGGAAAATATTCTTCATTATATTTTTATGTCGATATGTGTAATTGTATTAGAAGAGATATTTTCATAGGTATTGTCTTTTTTCCTCCATTCACAGAGTACATTTCTTGACATTTTTCTAAGATAAAAATTGTCAAAAATGTCTTAATATTCCTTTGAATATCTTAGGAAAAGTATATGCCATACACCACTGGCATTCTCAATTTCATTTTTTGTCTTTAAATAGCGAACGTATCATTAGTTTTTGATATAATGTATAATGATTCATTAGTTGTGTATAACAACCAGTGCTCATCATGTCCTGTGCCACTCCTTAGTGCCCATCACCCAGTTATCCCATCCCCCACCACTACCCCTCCAGCAACCCTCAGTTTGTTTCCTAGAGTGAAGAGTCTCTCATGATTTGTCTCCCTCTCTGATTTCTTCCCATTCAGTTTTCCCCTCCCATCCCCTGTGGTCTTCTGTGCTATTCCTTATATTCCACATACTAGTGAAACCATATGATAATTGTCTTTCCCTGGTTGACTTATTTCACTTAGCATAATCCCGTCCAGTTCCAACCATGTTGATGTAAATAGTAGGCATTCATCCTTTCTGATGGCTGAGTAATATTCCATCGTGTATGTGAACCACATCTTCTTTATCCATTCATCTGTTGAAGGGCATCTCAGCTCCTTCCACAAATAGGCTATTGTGGTTATTGCTGCTATGAACATTGGGTGCATGTGTCCCTTCTTTTCATTACATCTGTATTTTGGGGGTAAATACCTTGCAGTGTCATTCCTCAGTCATAAGGTAGCTCTATTTTTAACTTTTTGAGGAACCTCCACAGTTTTCCAGAGTGGCTGCACCAGCTTGTATTCCCACCAGCTATGTAAAAAGTTTTCTCCACATCCTTGCCAACATTTGTTGTTTCCTATCTCGTTAATTTTAGCCATTATACTGGTATAAGGTGGTATCTCATTGTGGTTTTGATTTACACTTCCCTGATGGCACATTTCAATTTCATTTCATTTTAGTACAAAATAAAACTTCCCAATTATGAATAAGACTTTATAAAAAGTCAAAAGACTTTCCCCTCAAGTTGAGGCATTGCAAAGCATTAAAACAGAAAAATGAAAATTAAATCTTGTATATCTTTAGAGCTGTCACTGTGTAATTTATTTACTCCATTCATTGCTTTTGTAAGAATTGTTTTCTCACTTGAGACATTTGCTTCTAAGAATCAAAATTCTTTACAAACTTCCAAATTTGAATCTTGCTGAACATGTTTTTTAAAGATTTTATTTATTTATTTGAGAGAGAGAGAACAAGAGCAGAGGGTGGGGTAGAGGGAGAAGCAGACTCCCTGCAGAGCCCAAAGCTTGGTGAGGGGGTCTATCCCAGGACTCTGAGGTCATGACCTGAGTAGGAAGGCAGATGCTTAACCAACTGAGCCACCTAGGCGCCCCTTGCTGAACATTTTAATTAGAGATTTCCAACTAATTTTGAAGAAAATGAAACAAAAATTTAGAGTATTCACAAAATACTTCTTTAAAAGCTCAAATATCTGAAATTCAATTGATGATTGGGAGCAGAGAGAGATTTTGTAGTGAAATGGTCATGTTTTTAGTTCACAATCAGATTCATCACCAAAATTTCTGTTCTGTTTCCTGATGTTATAAACATAAACGTATTTATAAAATGTGATACTTACAGGTCAGCTTGCATACCTAGTAGAATATCATAGCTTGTTTGATGCAGTTATGGATTATTTATATACCATAACCAGTTCAAAGTACATTTCTGCTCCACAGTTTTCATAATTTGTTAAGAATGTTATTTTTCTACCATGCTGTGTTCTACTCAAATTTGTATTTAAATTATCACTGTAAAAATCACAATTTTATTTATTATTTATATTTTAATTTTATTTAAATAAATAATAAATTATCAATAAATCATTTTATTTATTTATTTATTTATATTTTAAAATAAAATCATGATTTTATTTTAATGTTGAATGTTTAAATTTGCAATACCATTCACATATAATGTCATCAGTTTCATAGTTTTCATTTAATACTCAAAAATAAGGGTTTTAATTTTAAAATAAACATCTAAAGCAAGTAAATTAGCCTAGGGTCCATTAAAAATTCATCATAAAGACAGCATGGTACTGGCACAAAAATTTATGAACAAAATAATAAATCATTGTTATTAAAAGGCTTTCAGAATAATTTTTATGGCTAGAAATTGCCCAATAAGGTGGAAAACCAGTACAATGTTATTTTCAAAAAGAACAGTTTCTTTCTGGAATTTTGATTTATTTTTTTATTGAGATATAATTGTGTATAGAATTATAATGATTTGATTTATGCATATATATGAAATGATCATCACAAGTCTAGTTAACATTCATCCATCACCACACAGTTATAATTTTTTTCTTGTGATGAGAACTTTTAAGACTTATTCTCAGCAACTTTCAAATATAGAATATAGTACACTATTATCTCTAATTTTTATGTTGTACATTACATGCCCATGACTTATTTTTATAATTATAATATTTTTATAATTAGAATGACTTGTTTTTTATAACGTATAATTAGAATAGAATTTTATAATTATAATTTTATATAATTATAAAATTATAATTTATATAATTTATAAAATTATAATTTTAACAATTATAATTCTATAATTAGTATAATTTTTAATAATTAGAATTATAATAATTAAATTAGAATTTTAAAAAATTATTTGTAACTTTGACCACCTTCATCCATTTCACCTGCCCTTCACCCCCCATCCTGTCTCTGGCAACCACCAATCTGTTTTCTGTATCTATGAGCTCAGTTGTTGATTTTTTTTTTTCCTTTAAATCCCACACATTAAGTGGTATCCTACAGTATTCGTCTTTCTCTGTCTGACTTATTTCGCTAAGTGTAATGCCCTCAAGTTCCATCCATGTTATTAACAACAGGATTTCCTTCTTTTTTATGGATGAAATATTCATATATACACACACACACACACACATATACAATGTTATACATACATATATCTAAATTTGTATCTATTTCTCTACCTATTCCACATTTTCTTTATCCATTCATTCACTGATGGACAGTTTGTGTCTATATTTTGGCTACTATAAAAAATGGGAAATTGGAAGGGGAGGTGAATCATGAGAGACTGTGGACTCTGAAAATCAATCTGAGGGGTTTGAAGTGGCGGGGGGTGGGAGGTTAGGGTACCAGGTGGTGGGCATTATAGAGGGCACGGATTGCATGGAGCACTGGATGTGGTGAAAAAATAATGAATACTGTTACACTGAAAATAAATAAATTTAATTTAAAAAATGCTACAATAGACATGGAGATGCAGATACATTTTCCAGTTAGTTGTTTTTGTTTCCTTTGGGTAAATACCCAAAAGTGGATTGCTCTGGAATGATATTTTCAATTTTTCCTCAATTGTCTCCCTCTCTGATTTCTTCCCATTCAGTTTTCCCTCCCTTCCCCTGTGGTCTTCTGTGCTATTCCTTATAGTCCACATATTAGTGAAACCGTATGATAATTGTCTAGGTTAGGTACTAGTTCAGGGGCTCAGAGGTGCAAATCACATGTGGACGGCCTAAAATATGAGTTTAATTAGTGACTTATAGGCATTAAAACAATACATTAATATCAGAGATATATAGTGGGTTAATGGGAGCACTTTTATAAAAATATACTAGACTTTTTTCTGAACCATAAATTTTTGAACTATAAACTAATTTGTACAATATCTATGCACTATCAATACTGCTTTCCCCATTTTACAGAGCAAAACTTTAGGCAAGAGAGACAGGTAGTTTGCATAAGACCATGCACCTCATATTCTGGCGGTACCCACATTCAAGCTAGATTCTTTGTGACTCCAGAGGTACATTCCTAAAACTACCCAATTATCTGCTCATGCTTTAAGGGTAGAAATTTTATCCTATTGCTCTTGGTAACCACAAATGCCTGAGCAAAAGAAAGATAGGGATATTTATCTCCATTTGATATTGAACAACCACTGCAGGCAGTTTACTACTTGGGTTAGTGCTTATTAGCTTTTGGTGAATATCCTGAAGAGACAGGATCTTCAGTGTGTTGTATTTAGGAAAAAGGCAGATCTTGAAGCATTATTTAATAGTGACTGATTACTAAGGTAGTTTAGAAAATATGACCACAAATTCTTTCGTACATGTAGTGGGCAGATATATAGTCCCCGCCAAAGATAGGCAGAGCCTAATTCCCAGAACCTGTGAATATATTACATTATATGACAAAGATGAAATAAGTTGATTTTTTTATTTTTTATTTTTTTAAAAGATTTTATTTATTTTTTTGACAGAGAGGGACAGTGAGGGAGGGAACACAAGCAGAGGGAGTGGGAGAGGGACAAGCAGGCTTGCTGCAGAGCAGAAAGCCCAATGTGGGGCTTGATCCCAGGACCCTGGGATCACTACCTGAGCCGAAAGCAGATGCTTGCTTCATGACTGAGCCACCCAGATGCCCCAAATAAGCTGATTTTAAAATAGGGAGACTATCCACAGTTATCCGGGTGGGTCCACTGTAATCACAATGGTCCTTAAATTTGGAAGAGGTAGGAAGGAGAGAAGGTCAGAGAGATGTAATGTGAAAAGGACTCAGCTCACCAGTGTTGGCTTTAGAGATGGAAGAAGGGGTCCATGAACAAAGGAATGTGAAAAGGCTTTAAAAGCTAGGAAAGGCAAAGAAGTAAACTCTTCCTGAGAGTCTCCAGAAACGAACACTGCCCTGCTGACCCCTGTACTTTTACGCAGTGAGACCTATGCTGGACTTCTGACCTAAAGAACTCTTAAGATATTAAATTTGTGTTTTTTTAATACACCGAGGTTATGGCAATTTGTTACAGCAGCAATAAAAACCTAATACAATGACCTTTCCTTCAAGAAGTAAAATATATTCACCTCTGCCTGAGGTGGGCTGGATTTGCTTCTAATCAATAGAATGTGTGGCTCACTTCTGATGAATAGTATGTGGCAGGAAATGGTGTATCACTTCCTAGATTAGTTTATAAAAAGACTGTGTCCTCCATTTTGGGTACCACTCTCTTTCTCTGGGATTTCTTCCTCATTCCAAGGGAGTGGATTCCATGTCATCAGGTACTCTGTGGAGAGGTCATGTGGTGAAGAGCCAAGTCCTGCCAGCCACCACATGGTTGAAATTCGAATAATATCCTTACCTAGTCTAGTCAAGCCTTTAGATGGTTGTAGTTCTAACTAAAACTTTAATGGCAGCCTTGTGAGAGACTCTAAACCAGAACGACATAGGTAAGCTATTCTAAGATTTCCTGACCTAAAGAAATGGTAAAATAATAAATGTTTGTTGTTTTAGGTTATGAGACTTTGGGATAAGTGGTTAGGTAGTGATAAATAACTAAAATAAAAAAATAAATAAAAAATAATTACTCTAAATTTCGTACTTACCTACCAAAAGAGAAGAAATAACAGAAAAGGAAAAAAAAATACTAATTAGGTGAGTATGGCTCCATTTCTCCAAATAAACTCTATTATGAATATATATTTCATTATATATATTTCATTGAGAAGTTGTGAGGAAGTCAATAATTTTAATGTGATATGTACACATACAAAAGCTGGCATTTTTATAAATATAATTTTGTCAACTTTCATTCAGATTATAAGTGAAACTAAAACCTCACTGTTGAGAATAAAATTTCTCAAAACACACAATTTTACTAAGAAAACATTCATCCATTTTTACACATGTTATAGTGGATTAGAGCTGTCAAGACTACTGAGATCAACAAAGGCAATTAACCTCTAATTTTTCCTCTGTTCCTTATTCTGTTTTGTTTTTCCCTTGAAGTCTAAACTTAATGGGAAAAAGCATGCCATAAACTGAGATTAATTAATGAGTTTTCTTACATTGCCATATAGAAATAGTCTCTAGGCTGCAATTTACAAAGTTTAATAACTTCCAGCCAAATATATGTACATGTGTATATATCCAATAAAGAAAATAACCATTTACTTCATGATACTTCTGTATTGAATTTCAAATTGAATATGATTATTGAAATAAACATCATTTTTTTTTTCCCTCTATGAGGGTAATTTGTCTTGGCTACCCAAATACATATACTAGCCATGCGAAACTTACTACATACAAGTAGCCAAGTTCTCTCTCTATCCTCTTTTTTAAATTTTGCTAACATTCAGATAACAAATTTAGTACTCACAGCTTATTTTAAATAGAAGTGTTAGTTAATCAAATCCATTGCTCCTGCATTGCTAAAATGTAATTCCCCAAATCCAGCTTAAATATTGACTAGTATATAAATCATCTCTATGTATTTTATAAAAGAGGTACACAAACTGCACACTGGGGATTTTTTTATGACGTTGAATGAATTTCCTTATTTAAACATTAGAGTAGAGAAAATAATATTTTTAAATAAATCAGTGTCTGTTATTTTCTCTGTGAAATCAGAACTAGTTTTACCTTTTGAGACTAATTCTTAAGAAAATTTCTAGCAGATAGAGATTATGTACTTTTATTTCGCAATGGCCTCTAGGGCCATAGTAATATCTGATACCACATCTGATCTGAGTTTAATTACCAGTGTATCATCCAATAATCATGCTATCAAAAATATTCCTAAATTCTATTCATATTCATGAATAACAAATTGGGGCCTCTATTTCTACCTAGAGGATATAGAAGTCCTTGCCTCCTTGATTTAAATTCTCCTTGTTAGTGTATCAATACATGTATTATCATTGCTTAATTAAGAAGAGAAAAGATAAAGCACCACAGGAAATTTCAAATAAGAATGGCTGAGGTCAAAAACAAATAAACAAAGGAAAAAAAGAGAGAGAGAGAGGGACACAAATCAATAAATAGTCTATTAACTAACAGAGAATAAATTGATGGCTACCAGAGGGGAGGTGGTGGTGAAATAGGTGGTGGGGATTAAGGAGGCCACTTGTGATGAACACAGGTGTTGTAAGGAAATGCTGACTCATTATACTGTACACCTGAAACTAATATTACCCTGTGTGTTAACTAACTGGGATTTATATAAAAACTTAAAAAAACAGAATGGTTGAGTTCACACTCATTGTCCTCAAATCAAGGAAGAAACTGTTAAAGAAGAAAAGTAATTTCTGTACATCTTAAAAGGAAAATAATAATTGTGATTTTTTTTAACTCACAGAATAATCGAAATACGCTTCCTTACATAAAGGAAAATGTGCTTCTACAAATCAACTAGTTCTGCTAATGAAAAAAATGGAACAGCCTTTAAAAATGTATCTTTTATCATCTTTGCCTCACATAAGAAGTTTAGATAAGAAATCACAAGAAAGCATCATCAGCGAAATGAATATTAAAGTGTGAATGTAACTAATTCTGCACAACTACTTCTCTCCTTAAGCTGGGGCTAGAGGATCGACAGGTGACACAGTAGAAATTATTATGTTAATAGTCTAGTTGTTGGGGAGATAAACATCTGTTACTAGCAAATCCCTAAAATACACATGTAAATAAAATGGTAGTCAGCCATCAGTATTTATTCTTCAGGAAATGTGGTTTCTGACTAGGATTTCACTCTCATTAAACTGTTTTCATATGTTTCAGCTTCTATAGGAAAAGGTAGGGGATAGCCACTCAGGGGCTGTTACATGCATCATAGGATTTTACTGAAGTTGCTTCCGTAAATTTGTGTGCTCATCTCATAATCTTTTCCTTTCATTTTGAGGGCTGTCTATCAATAAATTTATACCTCCTTACCTCAACCTTCCCTTATTTGTTTTACTGTTTCTTTTCTTCCTAGAAAAGAAGAGGCACTTAAAAACATTTATCACTTCATATTTCAAATATTCCTATTTTTGGGGGGTGGGGTGGACTGTGGATGCCATAAGGGTCATAAAATCCATAGCATATTGGTTCAGATAATGTATATCCCTTACACTTTATGAGTATATTACTAATCTCAAAAGTTCAGAAAAATGTAGGTTGCCTCTATTTGTTTATGGCAATAAATTATAACAAATTTTCTGTAAACCTTTTTGGAAAAGTCCAGATTTAAAGCTCACATGATTTAAAACTCTGTCTTCAATACTTTTAGCTTAATGGCATTGTCAAATGTCAAGAACACTCAGTAAGAGGCTTTTTTTTTTCTTTTTTACAATATGCTATATTTTACCTTTTTAATAATAGCTGTCAAGTCGTAAAACATTTGCAGTGAAGAATGATTAAACTAAGTGGATTACAAATTTAGTCACAATATTATAGAATTAGAATCTTCTTGGATTTCTACAGTGGCCACATTGTTCTATTGTTACCTTTGTATTAATATTTACAACTCTTACAGTTCAATATTATAAAACAATATAAGATTGACAGATTACTTTTCATATCTTATAGAGGTCATTTTTTATAGATATAATACTCATATACATATGCTAATTCAACCATTCAACCATATTGCAAAACCTACTAATTGAGTAAAAACAATGGTTTGCCAATTCTATCAAGAAAATAAACACTTTAGTTTGGCCTCACAAGAGTGAATTAAAGTCCAGTTTATTTAAGGTTATAGCATTTGTTAGATACGTGTGCACAAAGATACTATAAATATAAGGGAGGGACAACTGAGATTTAAACTCCTTGTTATTCATCAGTGTCTTTGATACCTTGAGAACGTGCTTTTGTTGACAGCATGTTATTCATGTATGTAGTTGTGACAGAAAATACTGACGGGGATCAACAATGATTTTCACAGTAGGTCTACAGAAAAAGGCTGTTACATGCTTTGAGAAACACAGCATGGGTTCATAGGAGATATGACTGCTTCTTTATCTGATGGACCATACTGGCATTTTATTCTAATCCATTCCTTCACTGGTAGCTTTATAACGTACTTATATAGTTCTTATATAACATACTTATATAGTATAACATACTTATATAGTTATATAGTTCTTATAACATACTTATATAGTTCATATTCCAACAGCTCCTTTAAACTGCACATCTGCCCTCTCCCTATGTCATCTCGACAACTAAATTTCAATGCCCCATCGTGCCTACCCATTGACATATTCATAGCTGGTCTTAGCACCAGGCTCAGAAGCTAGACACCTACAATCAAATTCTAGCTCCAATACTCACTAGATTGGAAACGTGGACAAATTAACTAACTTCATCCATCAAAAAAATGTACTACCTCATAGTTCTTTGGGGAGTAATTAAATGAATTAATACGTATGAAACATCTGGAGAGAGCTTGACGTATAATGTAATCACTGGTTAGCTGCTGTTATGGGTATTATTATTTTTAAACCTTCTTTCTTCTTCTTCTCCTCTCCTCCTACTTATTTTTTTAATAATGTTTTTTTAATTTTTTTTAATAAACATATAATGTATTATTAGCCCCAGGGGCACAGGTCTGTGAATTGCCAGGTTTACACGCTTCACAGCACTCACCATAGTACATACCCTCCCCAATGTCCATAACCCCACCACCCTCCCCCTTCCCCCCAGCAACCTTCAGTTTGTTTTGTGAGATAAAGAGTCTCTTTTTTTTATTATTATAATTTAAAAAATTTTTTTATAAAAATATAATATATTTTTATCCCCAGGGGTACAGGTCTGTGAATTGCCAGGTTTACACACTTCATAGCACTCACCATAGCATATACCCTCCCCAGTGTCTATAACCCCACCCCCTTCTCCCAACCCCCCTCCCCCCAGCAACCCTCAGTTTGTTTTGTGAGATTAAGAGTCACTTATGGTTTGTCTCCCTCCAAATCCCATCTTGTTTCATTTATTCTTTTCCTACCCCCCAAACACCCCACATTGCATCTCCACTTCCTCATATCAGGGAGATCATATGATAGTTGTCTTTCTCCTATTGACTTATTTCGCTAAGCATAATACCCTCTAGTTCCATCCACGTCATTGCAAATGGCAAGAGTTCATTTCTTTTGATGGCTGCATAGTATTCCATTGTATATATATACCACCTCTTCTTTATCCATTCATCTGTTGATGGACATCTAGGTACTTTCCATATTTTGGCTATCGTGGAGATTGCTGCTATAAACATTCAGGTGCGTGTGCCCCTTCAGATCACTACAGTTGCATCTTTAGGGTAAATACCCAGTAGTATAATTGCTGGGTCGTAGGGTAGCTCTATTTTCAACTTTTTGAGGAACCTCCATGCTGTTTTCCAGAGTGGTTGCACCAGCTTGCATTCTCAACAACAGACCTCCTACTTATTTTTATAATAATTATTGTCATCTACCTCTCCATGGCTCCTGGGTGGTGCCATATACCACTTCTCTTTGCTCCTCATTTAATAAAAGAAGAGGTCTTGGAATGGGAAGCATTGCCTTTTAGGAGTGTGCAATACCTGTGAACTATGTGCACTCACCTTTCCTTTCATTATCACATTGAAAAGGGGGACAGATACACCTAATTGGAGTATACCTCTGAAGCCAAGGGCAGGATATCCTAAGAAAATCACTGATAAAGTGTGAGGATTTTGACAGGAAAGGAAGAGTTATATTCAACTTTGCCAGTGGATGTCTACATAATCACTAAGCTTGTTTGATTTTCCTGGGGCTATCTACAGAGGAGAAAAGGAACTGGAAAGAACGCAAATTGGGACGGTCAAGTAGAGAGGCACAGGAGTGCCTCTTCAAATTCAGTTCAAATCCAGATTCCGCTTGGGCCCGTCAACACATATGCATTATCCATCATAAGTGGCTGGGATTTGTAGCCATAGGCTTGATTAAAACTGTCTCATCAAGGAGGCAAAAAGATGAATATATCAGAATATTGTGGAGTGATTCCACCGACTAGGTATTAGACCAAAGGCATGGTCTCATCAGAGACAGAACTCCTTGTTACGGGAGCCTGTTTAGGCCATTACTGTACTTATCATAATCGCAAGAAATAAGATAAAAAGAAGAATGATATGGCCACAAAAGAATTAACACTATTCTAAGGTCAGATATGTAAGAAGACAATGTATAGAGTCCCTTTGTCTTCTCCCCACACAAGCACAGTAAGTAGCAAAGAAGGAGGGGACATAAAAGCAGGAGAACCATAGCCCCTCCCCCTGGCTGGAATGGCTGATTTACCATTTTCAACTATGAGCAGAAGGGCAACATTCTAGGGGTAACATCATAATAAAATAGAAAGTGGCCTTGTCCCCACACAAGCCACAACATCAGTCCCAGATTGATGTGTTTGACTTTAATGTGTGGAAATAATTTCTATCTTGTTAAAACCACTGCATTTTGTTACAGTTGTCTAATCTCTACCTAAGTAATATACTATTGATATTTTCTTTTAAAAATGATTCTTCTCTTTCAGCATTTAACCAACAGTTCATCTTAATCATGTTGTATAAAAAGACATTTCCTGTGTTGTAGATGCTATGTGACTGCCCCCAAATGCATTGTCCTTTCTCCTAATTTATGTTCTGTGAATTTTTTTGCCTGACTAGGTCAAAACTCAATTTAGCTATCATTTCTTTTTTTTTTTTAATTTTTTTTAAGATTTTATTCATTTATTTGACAGACAGAGATCACAAGTAGGCAGAGAGGCAGGCAGAGAGAAAGAGAGAGGAGGAAGCAGGCCCCCCACCAAGCAGGGAGCCCTATGCTCCCTGGGACTCGATCCCAGGACCCCGAGATCATGACCTGAGCCGAAGGCAGCGGCTTAACCCACTGAGCCACCCAGGCGCCCCTAGCTATCATTTCTTGTGGACAATTTTTCCTGGCTTCCTGGTAAATACTCTTTATTTAAGTGCTTAGGGTTTACCTCTTTCATAGTGTATAGAACATGATACTGGTGAGTTGCCCTAAGAGACAGTGCCTAAGAATTTTTCAGCACATTGTAAGTGCTCAAAAATGGTTTATGAAATAAATGAGCACACAACTCAGAAGAAGGATAACAAATTCAGAATTGCATTTAAGGCAATGCAATATGGCTAAAATCCACAGTTGTTATAAGCAAATACATCAGATGGCAAGACCAGCTAGGACACTATTAAAATCATATGGATGCAAAAAGGCTATACACAATGGGAATATCTACTGGTAGAAAACACTGCATAAAGGTAGTGATATTTACTTTTCTATAACTCCCAGTATCAGTTACTGAAGAATTCTTCTGTTTAGATTTCAATCTGCATTTCTTTGAACATTTGGCATATAAATTTTTTTAACTTCACTGCCTCACTTAACTAGTTATTAGTCAATGGGGAGGTTAACTTATTGTGCAGTTCAATCCTCAGAGCAAAGCTGCTGCCATTACAGAGAATTGTCTTTTCAGAAAGCAGCAAAACCAAAAATGATCAAGTTAATTGCAGAGAAGCAGATGTTAGGGCAACTGAGGATTGCCAAGGAAAGTAGAAAGGAGATGAAGGACGTAAAGGACAGAAAAGAAAACTGGGGAAAATGTCTGCTTACTTATACCTCGCATTGGATCAAAACCCACATCAAAATACAACAAATAGGATAAACACTAAAGTCTTGTATCAATAACAGTGTTTGGGGATTTTGAATATGGTTACATCCATATTATTAATCAACTACTAATTACACATTTGCATTCAAGCAGAAATAAATTGCAGATTCTGATCAAAGGATTAAATATGAACATAATTTGAAGTCAAGATACAAAGACAATGTTATTTGAAGTGATCTATTCATGTAGAATGCTAACATAAGAAAGAAATGTTTTACTGTAAGCTACATTTTTATGTTATAGTAACTACAGCTTTAAAAACTTTTAAGACAATATATTGCTCCCTTTCTTTCTTAAGTAACTGAAAGAATTTCAGAAACAGGAACATGAGGGAGGATTATAATGGATCATCTTGACTCTAGAGATTTTACAAAGATTAAATATAAGAGTCAGGCTAGAGCTAGATCCTCTCACTTTTCATCTGAGCTGTTCTTCTCTTATCTTGCTCACTTACATCCATATTATCCAAATATTATTCAAACTTTACTATCATGACTGAAAGTATCACAATTGTAGTTGACAATTAGGTAAGCTGCCTTTAACATTCCACACCAGACCCACCAGACCTACTGTTTGTACCTACAAATAAATGTTTGTGTTATTAAACTCTGTTGAATCATGGCCAAGAGTTAGGGGGGGAAAATTTATATATATTTATATATATATATATATATATATATATATATATAGCAGTCTCCTTCCAGACAATAAGATCAGATTATATATATATATGTTATTAAACTCTGTTGAATCATGGCCAAGAGTTAGGGGGGGAAAATTTATATATATATATATATATATATATTGCAGTCTCCTTCCAGACAATAAGATCAGATGAAATCATTGAAGTGGTCCTGGAATTTACTTGCAACCTAAGTGGGTAAAGGAATTATACCTACCTACCCAATCAGCTAAAGAGTTTAAAGGGAATAAGATAAAATGAGACAAGGAGAACGAGTGATTCAGTAGGTTATAAAACCAATTCTCCCCTGAAATATGTGGGCTTGGCTTTTATTTCTGACCAAGCATACAGAAGTCAATTCTAAGAAAACTTTCAAGGTCCAAAGTTTCTCTTTGGCCTCAAATATGTGATAAAGAGGTAAATATTTATATCATTACCTTAGATTGTGTTTAGCTACAGTGATAATTGTCCTCCTTACCTAAAAGAGGAAACCCTGGAAAGATGAAAAAAATAAGTAGAAAATGACAACTCCAATCAAGTCATTAAGTTTTTAAATATGTAGTTCAATCTGTCTAGTTTTGCTAAAGTATTTGAAATAATAATTATAACTTAATAATATTTACAAGATCTATTTAGAAGAAAATTTGTAAGCTAGATTTATAAGTCTTCCTTTTTAGGCATTTAAAGTTTTGAGGCAGCCAGATATACTAAAATTATAATTTAATGTCACAAATGTTTAATACAATATAATTACCTATTTATAAATGGGATTGACCTTATAGGGAAATTCAGTCTATTAAAATAATTAATTTGGACATGAATCAAAGAACAAATACTTATTATTATTTTCATACAATTACCAAATGTAAAAATTAAGTTTAAAAAGTACATAAGATGAATTAACTTAAATCTTAACAAAATTAAGACTTGAATGTGTAAATTTAATAAACTGAAAGTTAACTTAAAAAAATAACATTTAATTACCCACTTAGAAAACTCAGAGTAGATATGAAGTATCTTAAATGGTAGCCTACAATTTGGTTATTAAGTAAATTTTACTAATTATTTGGAGTGACTATTGTTGAGTGTATGAGATTCAGGTATATTCTGAGATTTCTCTGTATTCCTTCAACTTTATGCGTGAAGCTGGTTCTTGTTGGACTATCTTGAGGGAACACTAGACCATGTTTATGCAATTTCCTATTAGAGAATAAATATAACTTATTTTTCTACCTACAAACTATGAGAAAGAATGCCTTTCAAGAGTTGTATTTGGTAGTATAGCCTAATAAAATAAAAAGGCCACAAAATTCCTCTTTATGGACCGTGAGTGTTCGTTCCCCTTATTTTCTTTTCACAGAATACCACGCTTGGGTTATAATATGATGAAGAAACTGTTATGCCCTTTCTGAAGTAAAAAATTAGTCTTTGCAAAATTGTCTAATTTGAGTCTGAGAATTTGAGAAAGGTAAGAATTTAGTAAGATTTTTTTTCAATATGCTCAAAGCATCACTAAAATTTCAATTCTGATTTTTAATGTTCATATTTTTTTCTCCTTAACATAAAATCCTGTACCTATGCCAACTCAAACAGATAGTCACACACCTGTGATAGAATTAGTATTTGTTGAAAAGAACTGTATTATTATTATTATTGGTGTCCTTGTTGTTTGAGTGACTCCCACTTCCCGTGAGGTGTTTCTATTGCCTTCTGGAGAGGATTCAAGCTGTTTTTGCAGGCACGCATGGAGAAAAAGAGTCAACTTTTAAATTTTGATATATAGAGTAGGATTTTTGAGACTGCAGCTAGAAAATAATCTTGAAAGCCAGGCTTCATTGAGAGATAAAAGGATTTTCTCTATGCCTTTATTCTTTCTTAGTAAATACCGAGAGACACCTTGCAGGCTCAATCCTAGTTTCTTCCATAGCCTGGAGTGGCTACTGCTTCCACTAATCTGCCTAAACTATGAGGCTACTTGCCTCTGGAAGAGGAATAATGTGTATAAGAAGTCCAAATCAAAAAATACAGACATGGAAATCATATGTTTTTAGCTGCATGGAATATGGGAAGAAGACGGGGATAGAAGTAGGAAGTAGGTGGTAAGATATGTACATTAGAGGTTCAAGAACTAGGTCGAAGGAGAAGACAAAATTACAGGGGTTTTGCCTTCTTTCCGCTTGGGATTCTGGAAGGAGAAATCCCAGAAGGGTATTATTCGCATGAATAAGAGATGCCTCATGAGAACAAAATTCTATGTGCCCCCTAGCAAGTGGGAACCTCATGAAGAAAACCGGATAGTTGCAGAAAAATAAAGCAGCTCCATTTTCTTTGCATTACTAAGCAGCAGACAGTAAATCCTGAGACTGACTGACAAAATTACTTACATAATAAAATCACTTCTCTTATAACACACGTATGTTCTTAGAAATCAGTGTACTGTGCCACAAAATGCAATAAAAACCACGGGGTTTCTGGGAAAATTCAGGTAGTTGCACAAGACTCCAAAACTTCATCAGTGATACATTAAAAAAAAAAAAAGATTCTAATAAATATGATAGCACAGTGTTACACATGATGAACAATTAAGAAATCCATAAGCATTATAATAAATATGGCACTTTATTTTGAAAAAAGACCTGACTGCTTGTGGAAATGGTCCTTGGAAAGGTTGCTGCTTGTGAGTTAATGTGAAGTGGTGGGAGAAGTAGGATCTGAGGTCATAGGAGACGTTGTACATCACATATGGATGGACTAAGGTGACTGATGAACTGAGGTGGTTGGTAGATATTTGAGGGGTGCGTGTGCATGTGTGTGTGTGTGTGTGTGTGTGCATGTGCACACGTGTGTGTCTTTGGGCTGTGTGTGCATGCTCCTACTTGGCTAGGTTGAGTTGGGTTTTTTCTGCACTTATGTATTTTTTCCGAGATGAACTTACATATAGACAAACAGAAAATTTGTGCTAGGCTTAAATTATTTCTTAGTTCATCCATTACTTTGGAACAGATTCACAGTTGAAAACAAGGCTTATAGCAGAACTGCCTGCACCTTAAGGTTTTCATATTGTCATCTATCATTCATCATCTCAGGTTCTGAAAAGGTCTAAATCGGGAGCACCATCCTGACACCAATCCTAGATCTCTCGTCTCCAAATGAAATACTCCAACCAGTATTGCAAAATAAAAAGCAATTGTGAACCAGAATTATCCACCCTCCTTTAAAAAAAAAAATCTTGAATAACCTTGATCTTTTTGTGAATAGTTTAGATTAGCGATTTTCAAAGTGTGAGTCACAAATAATGTTTGGCTGATATACACACGGAGACTGTTGTGCAATTAAATGGAATCTAGTTTCAGGCAGTTGGTGCCTTGGGTATACTAGATTAAGTTCAAATTTGTCTCTTTGAAGTATGGCTTCCTGCTTTGCTTGAATGGGACCTAAAGAGATTACAAACAGGAACTCCAGACCCATTACAAGGATCCATTACAGATCCTCATTTGCCCTTGGACTATCCTCCGACAACCACCACTCTACTTCCGTTTCTACCACACTGGCTACCTCATAATACAATAATAATTTTATAGTAGAATACTTGTGGACTGAAACAGTATTTATCCTTTTGTGACTAGCTTATTTTACTTAGCTTATGTCTTCAAGTTCATCCATCTAATAGCAGATGTGAGAATTTCTTTACTTTTTTAGGACTGAATAATATTCCTCCCTTTAATTTCCTTTGATGTTGACTAAACATAATGTCTCTATATCTAGACATTTTATGTCTTGATCTTTTTGTTGCAGCCCTTAAAGTAAGTGTAGCCAGATATTCTCGGTTGTCTTAACAAACTTTAAGCTATTCAGTTACCCCTCAGGCTTTGTTGTTGTTGTTGTTCTTGTTGTTCAGATGAAGTATTTCCAGCTTCTCTAGCACTTAATTCTATTTAGTAACACTCCAGCTCTGAATAAAGCTGGAGAATAAGATGGCTGAACCCTTTTTGTAGACCAATATTTCCTCAAATATCAAGCATAAATTGACAGCATTTGTTCTAGAAGCACTGGAGTAGCTTGTCAGAGGAAGACAATCAGCAAGAATGCTCCATGGTATTTCCTTTGGTAGTATCTTTTCTATCCTGATGCTCATTGTGGTTAAATTCTGTTTGAAATGGAGGAGAACTCAAATGCAAGGTGACCTCTGAAGCAGAGGAAAGAATGCAGGGTAAAAAAGTTCCCCATTTAGCTTCATCCTGTGTCAAGGAATCACTATCTTATTTTAGAATGCTGTCATTTTTAAAGCTTTGAAATGCTTTCTATAGAAATGATTACATTAATCCTGCAGTCAATTTGTCTGAAGTTAGCAAGTGTTACAGCTATCAAAAGTGCTAGAAAGATAATTGAATACATTTTAAAAACTAGTAGATACTGTGACTGTAATTTGTTTTTTTAGCATTGCCAGGAAATAGCAGAAAAGAAAGAACACCATCAGACACCAAAAAAGGGATGGATAAATTGAATAATGCCAAGCTTAATGTTATTCAGTGATCTCACTTGGTCAATAAGTAGCATCAACTTCTGCTTTCAATTATTTTTTCCCTTAGGAGCACAGAGAATTTAGGACAACTATCTGTTCTTTCCTGATTTAAACTATATGTGCACAAGTCAGCCTGATGGATAACCTAATCCGACTGCTGAAGGACAGACTGATTCTCTCTAACACTTCACCAGGACCAATGTGTAATGGATTATCCTAGGAAAGATATTATTTTCCCTTGGGGGATGTTCTATTACACCTGCATTTCCTTGCTTTTAATGCTTGGTGCACATCAAAATCATTGACCTGTAGGAATTGGTGTCTACCTCTCTCAATTTTCTCTAGATCTTTCTCACTCCCTGGAGCCACAGTTATGACATAAGTGGCTGAAGGCAGAGAGCTGAAAGAACCTAAAGAAAGAGGTAATCCATTATGTGGATGCATGGCTCTTCCTTCTTTTTTGCATATAGTTAACTTCTTAGGATTAACCTTTAAAAAAAAACAAATATTTTTGTTTCAATTAACTGAACTATACTAACATTAGCAATTTTTTCATTTATTGATCACATACCTCTTGTGTGTAAGTTATCTACATGCTAAGGACATATCTCCAGAAAAAGCACAATTTAATGATAGTTTGAAATGTCTCAAAATTTTTTTAAAGTACTGTGTTATTTGAACACTGAGTTTCTTTGTTAGTGGAAGCTTTTGCTATTATATATAAAAATGCTAACAAATCGTCTATGAGGACATTTGATGTACTGTTTATCCATCCATGAAATTCATAAGGCTATAGACTATGGCCTATCTAGAGCCTTGTCAATAGTTCTCTATTTAAAGGTGTAATGGCTAAGGTTATCAAGTACATTTGAGCTCTCTGGAAGAAAGTAATCCTTATATGACCATTAAATCTTTGCATCTTTTTACTTCATCTTCCTTTCCCTCTCCTGTTGTGTTCCCCATCCACTTTTAGATTCAAGGGAAAGAGAACCCAAACGTGGGGGGGGGGGAGGAAATAGACACACACAGACACAGACACAGACACACAGACACACACAGATACATAGATATATATATATGGTTTGGAAATAATAGGCCAGTCTGATTTCCAAATCTTGGATAATATTGGCTCATATTTTTAGTCTGCTAGCAACTAAAAGAATATGCAGTGTGGAAGACAATAAAAACTAAACCTGTTACACTAACATTTTTTTCTGATAAATGCAGAATTATGGGAGGGGCTGTATGCCATGGTGCAAATTCCCTTTCTTTTCAAAGTGACATTTTCTTTTGTCATCACAGAGGCTTTCTGGGCAACCCCTGGAGGAGGTTACAAGGAGTGGTGCCCCAGAGGGGCTAACTGTGTTGTCACCAACATCTTTTTCACCTACCACACAGGACGTGATGTCCTTTCTTTCCCAGGCCTTTTCTGAGTCTCATCTAGGGAATGGTACCAGAGCAGCTCATGACAGGGGAGTCATAGCCCTTTAAAACAGCCATTCCCCCAAGTCCATTTTGGGGACTATGACTTGATAAACCAAACTCCTTTTCTGATGGACCCCTAATGAAAACAAAAACAAAAACAAAACAAAAACCACTCTCCCTTCTTTCTCTCCCTTCTTCCTTCCTTTATTTTTCTTGCAAGACTTCATGCTTCAGAGGACATAATATATTAGTGTATAATTATAATAGTAGCCCTAATAGGTGTCCTCTGGCACTTCAGTTGCATTAGGAACATAATCCTCTCATTACCTATGCATTTCCAGGCACTTGTCATCATTGAACCATCTAGGTAAAACTAGGATAGCTTTCAATTACTGAAAGCTTGTGCCAGAATAATACAGAAACTTCTCAGCCGTGTGTGCAGAGCTGTCAACCTTACACACTATACAATTCAATTTTTTCTGATTCATTTTTTTAACCTCTGGAGTTATAACGCAAGTTCATAAATGTATTGATGTGTTTTGGGGGTATAAATGAAACCTGAAAATGTTCCCTTTAAATTACAGATTTTCTTTTTAGAATAAATTATACGCTGTTGCTTTTGTTGCAACCAGTGAGAGAGAACTTGACTCCTCCTTTCTTCTCCTGGCCCTTAACATTAACCCTCAATACTTAGTCTTCTGTCCACAGAGTAACTGACTCTCCAAGTTTCATTAACTTCCCATGGATGAATCGAGGTCTTTCAAAATCTTTCACTTAGCCTTTGAAGGCTTCTGTTTCCAGAGGGACATTATGCATTCCTAAAATATGATACAGAAAACTAAGCGAGGTATCTTCCTTCATTAGACATGTTTTCTAATTGCTCTTTCATAAGCACTATGGGCACTCAGTACAATCACTGTTACACTTCCCTGAATATTTTATTTGGCTGCAAGTTCATCAAAAGAAGGAATCATATCTAATTTGAGCATGTATCAACACCCATGTCAGCACAATGTCTGACATAGAGTAAGCACTCAATATTTTTTTAATGAAAATATGTCATTGATTTGTGTAAAGTAGATCTGAACCTTAGTCTAACTATCTTGGAATCATACACACATTTCATACGGACATTTTCTTTACTTGGTATGTGTGCCTTGCAGTGGCACTAGTCTATGTATATAATGTAAAAGTCTGAAATAACCTATAATTCTATAGGGAAATCTTATTAGGCTGAAAGGGGAAAAAAGTTCATAGAATACGCCCTTAAAAGTTTGATTACTAATGGTACATGGACTAATATTGAGCAATGTTCATAAAGCTCAATGTAATGTCAATAACTATTTAAATCTGTTAACATACCTTATGAGTTAAGATGAAATTAAACATTTATTTACCTTTAAGTTTACTACAACAAAAAGTGAAGTGTAACTCCTAGTAATAACAGCTCATAGTTTTTCAGTGATTCTGAATTTCAAAAATAGTTCGAAGACAATTAGAAATGGCTGAATATTTTCTTGGAGGATATATAATACAGAACCCACAATTGGATTCAGTTGTGAAGTACCTGAGAGGATGGACCTCTAAGCATGTTGCTTGGAGGAATTATAGTTCCATGGAAATGGAAATGCTTACCTAGTTAACAGTCACATACCGTAGACAATATGACACATGATGAGATACTTCACAGATCCAATGTTTCAGGTGCCTAAGCCATTCTTACATACTTTTCATGTCCATAGATACTGCATGTAATACATGTAATATCTAGATATAATATTTGTACAATGTATACAACAACATTTTTATATTAGTCTTCTCCAAACCCATGTGTTTAATTTGAAATTAATTTATTTTTGGTTCTTTCCATTTTTCTTCCTAGATACCTTGGTATAACTTACCGTAATTGCTTTACTGTAATACTTCCTCCAGTCCCCATGTTTTTCACATTTATCTGTACCATCAGCATTCACATAATAAATTCCTCATGCATCATTTTATCCTATTTCATGGAGAACGCTATTTTCAGTTAGAACAGCCAAGATACAGGGACTTAGATGAGACAATTCTTATAAGAATAATCAACATGTCTTTAGTGACTGATAGGAACAGAACAACAAAACAATAGAATGCATTTTAGCATTCTAGGACCAAATTCTATTTATATCTATTCTATTTATATCTACATATTGAACTACATAAACCTTTTTGCTCTCACAGCTGCATATTTCTATCTATAATGCCCAAGATATAATTCTGTTATACTATGCAATTTTAACAATAAATAGTAAATGACAAATTTTTATAAGGCTCTACTTTAAAAATGAAAAACAAATTCATCTTTGGCATAAATATTCTTTTAAGGTAAAACCAATAAATACAGAAGCTATAACCAAATTCATTATTTTAGCCCATTTGAATATTTGAAAAGATAAATAAAGATTTCTATTTTTTATTATAAAAACTATTACATTTGGTAAATTAGTTTGTCAGAGATTAAAATTAAGTAGTGATATGCACAACAGGAATAGAGAATGGAATTAATAATGAAAGCTATTCAAGGATAAACAGAGATAAATCTGTCTGCCCACTTGCTGATTCGAATTGACTGCAGAATTTGTATGTTACAATCTGTGTGCATAAATCACGCAGTTCATAAACAAAAAGTAAGATTTATTTGTAACAATATCCCCAAATAAAATGATTGAATATATTTTCCAACAAAAAATATACTTTGGAAAAATGTATATATACTTTGTATGTAGGCCCAAACTCACATTTATTTTACAGCAATAGCAAGCACTCATTCTGCCTTTTTAACATTTTTGTTAGTCTCCCTTGAACATTTAATCCAGAGATGGGAGACATCTTCTATACAGAAAAATCATTCACATCTCTGGACTTGGCTGATTGTGATGGCTCAGTGGTGTCAATGCTGACTACCATTCTTTCAAGTCCTCACTGGGGCCCATGTACAGGGCTAAGTAAAGATTTTATAGATATCATCCCATTTAATAAAATAACCATATAATGTACATTCTGCTATCCTTTCTAATATATAGAAGAGCAAACAGGCTTGTTGTAACAGGGAAGGGTGCAACTTTGGCCCACTTGAGTCCAAGGGCAGCATTTTAAAGTTCAGACTAAAATTTAGCTCTTTTAAAAATAAATAATACAGTATTATTTTCCCACTTTCTCCACCTTAAGGATTAATTTTGTCTGTTTCTAGTACTACCACTAATATTGTATACTTCTTATTATATGTTCTCACATAAAGTATTATGCAGATCAACTCTACTTGATGAGGTAGATAGATCAGGGATAAAACCATCGAATGTCAGGATGGAAAGGAATCCTATAGTTTTAGGCTAATTTAATTTTTTTTTCTTTTTCAAGTTTTTACTTAAATTCCAGTTAGTTATCATAGAGTGTAATACTAATTTCAGGTGTAGAATTTAGTGATTCAACACTAAGTACTCATCACAACTGCCCTCCTTAATGCCCATCTCCCATTTAACCCATACCCCATCCACCTCCCTTCCAGCAACTCTCTTTGTTCTCTATAGTTAAGGCTCTGTTAACCACGTTTCCCTCCTTTTTTTTTTTTCCTTTCCCCTACATTCATCTGTTTCTTAAATTCCACATATGAGTACAATCATATATTTGTCTTTTCTGACTGACTTATTTCACTGAGCATAATACTCACTAGCTACACCCACATCATTGCAAATGGCAACATTTCATTCTTTTTGATGACTCCCATTGTATATATGTACCACGTCTCCTTTATCTATTTGTCAATCAATGGACGTTTGGGCTCTTTCCATAATTTGGCTATTGTTGATAATGCTGCTATAAACATTGGAGTGCAATGTTGAAGGGATATATATATCCCTTCAAATCAGTATTTTTGTATCCTTTGGGTAAATACCTAGTAGTACAATTGCTGGATCCTAGGGTCGTTCTATTTTTAACTTTTTGAGGAAGTTCCATACTGTCCTCCAGAGTGGCTGCATCAGTTTGCCTTCTCACCAACAGTGCAAGAGAGAACAGGTGTCAGTGAGGATGTGGAGAAAGGGGAACCTTCTCCTTAGCTTAATTTCTTAATTTGGTAACATTAAGAAGATTTTGTGTTGTATAGGTGAATGAGAAAACATATCCTAGGGATCTGAAACATACAGATGACAGATGATGGGGAATCTGCCCAGCTCAGTTAGTAAAGCACATGACTCTTGACCTTGGAGTTGTAATTCTGAGTCCCACACTGGATGTAGAGATTACTTTAAAAAAACTCTTTAAAAAATAAAATTTAGATGACAGATGACAGGATGAAAGCTAAGTATAACACAAGGTTTTGTTGCCCTAGCTTTGCTTCCTGAGCCATAAGCTACTGATTCATTTGAATATTCTTCATCATCTCCTTTCACATGATAGCAGGAAGCATCAGCATACCAAAAAGATAACTTAATACTATAGTGGACCACTGCTGCCATTTTTATTGGTTTTTCAGACTTTCCCCAAAACTAATATCTGATTCTGGACCCCAAAAAGACTGGGACAAAAAGCCAATCAATTTTTAAAATAAGCATTTAAAAATCAGGATTATAAAATTAGTCTTGTCAAGTAAATTATACATGTCACATCCCTTTTAAGCATTACTAAAACACTAAAATGTATTTTAATTTATTTATACTAAAAGACATTTCCCCCCTCAGCAAATGTTCCTTTTGTTCTTTAGGATCTCTAATGTTTTTGTAGTATAGTAGTTTTTTGTTTGTTTGTTTGTTTTTTTAGTGCTTGCTATAAATTAAGGGCTTTACATGAATAATCTCACTCATTGGATTGTAACTATTCTTTGTTTTCTCTAATGGGGAAGAAAAGCTTGTGTAGCTTAAGAAAGTTACCCATTTAAAAAAAAAAAGAAAGTTACCCATTTAGTAAATGGAGAGGCTAGTATTTAAATACAGACAGGGTTATTAATCATTCATGGTTCATTCAGCAAATCTTTTCATCTTGGGTGCAGGTTTTAGGGATAAAATGGTGAACAAAATGAGATTCCATTCTCATGGACTTCTAGACAAACAGGATGGACAGATACTCAACAAAAACACACTTGTGAATACACATTTACCAACAGAGGTAAAGGTTATATAGGAAGAGCAGAGGGAGCTATGAAAGCCTATACAACGGAAGTCTTTTCTATTCTGAACACCAAGGACAACTCCTGAGGAAGTTGTATTTGACCTGAGGTCTGAAGGACAAGAAATATGTGTTAAACAAGGAATGGATGGCGTGGGTGGTTGGGAATTTAAGAGCATTCTGTGAAAGGGAACAAGGTGAATGCAGTTCCAGTTTACTGAAGGATGGAAGGAAATAACATCAATGTGTCTGAGGTACAGAAGCTACATAGGCTGACAGTCAGAGGTGGACATGTTTGCCTATAAAACACTTGTAGGTCGTTGAAGGACTTGGCTTTTTTATTAAGGGCAACAGAAAGCCATTGAAGGTGTTTTATATTACTATTTTATTACTTTTTGGTAGTTGAATGTGAGGACCAGATTTGCATTTTACAAATATCACCCTGGTTAGAATATTAAACCGCAAACAGTATCCTGGAAAGAACAGATGTGGAAGGCACTATTTGGAAGGCTATTTCACTATTCCAGTATTTGGAAGACATGTAATGCTTACAATAGGTAGATCGCTGTGAAGGTGGAGAGAAGTGGATGGGTTATAGAGCAATTTAAGAGATAAAATCAGTGAGTTCTGGTGATGGATTAAAGATGGTGGATAAAGGAGAAAGAGGTTTCAGGAGGATTACCGCATACACTGTTTGCATAATCAGTATGTATGCTGCTTCCCTGTACTCCAAAATAAAGATTGTTTTTTAAAGCAAAAGACCTTACTCTTTGTTTGCAGGATACTTGTCAGAGCATTTTCCTTAAAAGAGAATTAATGATCCCACTCTGCTCACCACAGTTATTGGGAAGGCCAAGTGGGCATGAGCTCTGTCATCCATCTCTGTGGGTGCAGGTTCCAACTTCATATCCTATAGGCTCTTTGGTCACAGGCAAGCTACGTTTTCTAAGCCTTCGTTTCCCCTTCTACAAGTAGGGGTGATAATAGTATTTAACACCTAGCATTGTCGTAAAAAATAAGTCAAATATTCTTTGTGACTTAGTTGCTTGCTTCTTGTCAAAGAGAATTTTTCAACAAACAAATACTCCTGCTCCTCCTTCTTGATTCCGCTTCTCCTCTGTCCCTGTTTTTTCAGGCCTGCGCCTCCTATGCCAGCTCCATTTCTCCCTTTTCTTCCTCTACCCACCCATAACTACATTAGCACCCTTCTCCTCCTTCCCCTCCCTCCTCCTCTTCTCTTTCTTCTCCTTCTCCACCTTCTTCTTCATTATTACACCCATTCATTCATCGCAATATGAAATTTTTCATTCCCTCCCTTATATTAACCCTTTCATTTCCCTTCTCACTACCACCAACAACTATTGACCTTTATTATTTTATTCCTCTACTAAGATGAACTGTGTCATTGCTTCTCATCTTGCCGTCTCCAAATCATGGAACACATCCCTGTCAGATGAACGTTTCTTAACTGCTATTTTTCATCATGTCTCTTGACCCTCCTCAGGACCTTTCATAGCTCCTCAGTGATGATGTAGGGTATGGAAAGATGGTGGAGGTAGGCCATTGAAGTCAGAAAGAGCTGTGTTTTGTTTATTTGTTTATTTATTTATTTTGGCTCAGTCACTCACCAGTTTGAAGGGAACTTCTAGCATGTATCTAAGGCTTGATGTGTTCTTCTATAAGATGGAGATACTAAGTCTCTACAGGTTTGTTGTGAAGATCAGCTGAGGTAATGCTTTCAAATGCTTAGAATTATGCCTCATTCATCCTAGGACACACTCAATAGTTGGTATTGTTCCCATCATAGAATGATTGTCACACTTTGAAGCACATAACTGAAAATCTTCCCATCTGACATCTGTTTTTATTTATATCTTATGACCCTCTTTGCGGCAGAGCCATTCAAGAATTCTAACTTAGGAAATAAATATAACCTCCCTTCATTCTCAAAACACCTGTACTATCTTTCACATCTCCTCCTCTTTTTCATTCTATACCTTCCTCCCTACTATGAATTACTCATAGTTTACCTGTCTTTCAAGGTTTAAATACCAGTGCAGAAATCATTTCACTTTAAGGAGATTTTGTGCACTATGCTGTGTTGCAGTTGTATAAACTTCCTGAGAATAAAGACCATCTCATGTACACTTACGACCCCCAACAGGGCCTAGCAGAGTACATTTCTCACTGAGTAAATGTTTGCCAAGTAAATGAATGAATTCAATGCTTATCACTTTAAAGCTGAGAGTAACTTGGGAAGGATCCATGAAAAAGACTTGATAAATCTGACAAGAACACGAAAAATTGAGCAAATTCTTGGAAACTGGCTCTCTTATACCACAGGCAAGAAAACAGATTTTTTTCTGCATCATATATATGTATTTTGGATATTTTATATGGTATTGCACATTTTGTTTTCAAATGTGGATTGAAGCCAATTTTTGTTTTATAAGCATTGCTGTTAGAAATGACATAGTGCTGTTTTATTTCTCTCTTTTGAAAGTCTAGAGTTTAAATCGTATTAGGTTAGTGATTATCCTTTAGTTATGTAGTTGACAAAAAAATCAAGTAAACTCTTAAGAAGTAACTAAAATATCTCTTTTGGACTTCCCTTACTTCTCAACAATGAACTGAAAGAAAGATATTACAGAGGACTAATCTTCCAAAAAGAAAAGTTATATAAGTGAAATCTGGATTAATTATGATACTAGTAAGCAGGTTTGTCTAAGTATGCAATTATTCAAAATAATGATTATTTAAGGATTCCTTGATTTTATATATTCAAGTTGTGTTAAGGCTATTTTATGTATCTGGATTTACTTTTACAATAAAAAATACTTTAGTTGTGTTCAAATTTTGTAAGGTGATAGTATTTTATTGTTTTATATCCAGTGACAATACAAGCCTACTTGCTTGTAAAGCATAATTATTTTCATAATCCTCATTTTAAATGGAAAGGAAACTGATGATTTCAAACTAAGATTGCTCAACATTATTAAATGTGTTTGCTACTTCTATATGCATGCAGGAGAAAAACCATAAAATATATTTATGCAGGTTGTTTACAACTAGATTAAGCTTTTCATCATTTCTAATGTTTATGAGCAGAATATATAGGAATCTGTATCATTTGTTACGAGCTTCACATATCTGGGTTCTGGCAGTTTTATTATCTCTCATAGTAACTCATATTTCTAAATTGAAGGACTCATAGACATATACTATATAATGTTCATACTCAACTAGAACATGGTGAATGTAAAAATTATTAAAAGAACTGGAAATTAAGTTTTTTAAAGAAACATCATTCTTTTATGTGTGAACAGATGTATTATCTACTAAAGGACATGACAACACCGCTTTGATTAAAGCATGCATTGAACTAATTAATCTTTTTTAGTAGTCCATTCCAATCTTATCAGAGTTCTTGTTTAATACTTTCTTTTATCCTTGGTAAACTGACTAGATTGATTAGATTCATTGTCCAAAATAATTAACTACCATTATCTCAAATCAAATTTCTACTGTAATGGGAAACGAAGTAAGTGTGGCCTATATCCACTCTTGGTTGGTCTTTTGTCATGACTATGTATCTTCCTACATTATTTAATGACTTTTGCAATTATATTATACCTAGAAAGAAAGAAAGAAAAAAAAAACTGTGCTTAAGCCACTTCCTGAGAGATGAAAATGACATTTTTGACACTACACACTTGAATAACATTGGTACTCAGATGATTAACAAATAGTACTGGTTTAGGCAGTATCATTAGATACATACAATTAAAGTATATATAACCACCTTATTGTCTGTGAAATTCAGACCATGATAAAGAATCAAGGAAAAAAACTTGAATAAAGCTATGTTTCATAATTAATAGATGATCGGAAAATGAAATATTCTTAGAGCTCATAATACTATTCCCGTTATGAAAATAGAATTAGAGCATTCCATTGGGAAAGATTAATTAAGCATTGTGAAACATACAGAGTACTTCTATGCTGAGTTTAATTATGGACTATTGATTTGATAGTTATCTGGTGATGTTCCAAGCAGAAATTCCAGGGAAATGAGAACTTGCTTATAAAACCTTAAACAACATAATGTGCATAGTATAGGGGGAAAATGATGAAATAAGGGCCAAAGGAATAACTGAGAATTTTGGTTATTACATTGATAAAATATGGAGGAGGATTCCCCCACCCCCAACCCTTTGGCTCAGTTTTAGGATGATTTGTCAAGTAACAGAAGAGGCCAAAACAAGTAGCTTTAGAAGTCCTCAATCAAAGCCTGTGGCTTTGGGCTGGAAGAGATGGAGGGGATGAATTCTAAATGAATGCCAAAGATGGAACTTTTTAAGTTTGCCAAAAATTGGAGTAGTAGGTCAAAGGCCTTGGACATTTTTCCTCTAGCACAGATAAATAGGTGGCTAACTGCAATCTTTAACAAATGTGCTTAGCACTCTAAGGGGCCAATAAATGATGATGAATTATTTCTAATTCAAACACAAAGCCTACCTTTTATATTGTTATAGAGTGATAGACAATGTAAAGTTTTTAACTTCTGAATTTGGAATAGTCTTTAGATTACCAACCATAAAGAAGAGTTCAAGTTTAAACCTTTGTAGCTATGGACATTTTTAGAAACTGCCAAGAATATTATGACTCCATCAGGTGCAATTTTATTAGAAATGTAAATATATGTGTTAATTTATCTATGTTACTAAATGTAACATTTCAAAAAATTATTTTTATTAACATATAATGTATTATTTGCCCCAGAGGTACAGGTCTGTGAATTACCAGGCTTACACATTTCACAGCACTCACTATAGCACATACCCTCCTCAATGCCCATCACCCAACGACCCCATCCCTTCCCCCACCTCCACACCCCAGCAACTCTCAGTTTGTTTCCTGAGATCAAGAGTCTCTTATGGTTTGTCTCCCTCCCAGTCCCATCTTATTTCATAAAGATATAATAAAAATATAAGATAAAAACTAAGACCAAAGATCGAAAAACAGTAATGAAGTCATTCATTAAATGCTCACTAAGATGTTACCATGAATTGGATACAGAGTTAGGTAAAGTGATACAAAGATTTTAAAAAATTAGTTTTAGTTATCACAGTTTACTGGAAAAAGTTATGCAAAGAAAGGAATATAATTTATAGTATGGGAATTACTTTAATAGAGAAAATAAATGGTGATGGGAAAGTATATAAGAAAATGTTATGAGAATGGTGAATACAGAAAAAGTGTTCATAAATAGGAAGAGAGACTGTTGCAAGAATAAAAAGAACGACTTGAAAGTTTATGTGAATTATGTAAATATAAGAGAGGAATATTAGCATGTGCATGTCTATTAAATCTTACTTTTTCAGTAATGACTGTTTTTTTTTTAAAAAATGAATTACCTAGTGCTGAATCAACCCTTACTCCCCCAAAGAAGGAAGTGGGCAGGCCCATTTATTGGTCACCATTTCTTTTTCTTTAAGATTTTATTTATTTTTTTTGTCAGAGGGAGAGATAGCATGCATACAAGCAAGGGGGAACAGCAGGCAGAGGGAGAAGCAGGCTGCCTGCTCAGCAGGGAGCCCGATATGAGACTTGATCCCGGACCCTGGGATCAGGACCTGAGCCAAAGGCAGATGCTTAACCAACTGAGCCACCAGGGCATCCCTATTGGTCACCATTTCTATTAGACATAAAACAAACCCATTCCTCCTCTACCAAAATGATAAAGTTAGCCTAGGAAACTCTGCAGTCTTTTTTGTTTGATTCTGTGTAATTTTTAGGTTACATTTATAAAAAGATGGAGCATAAAATTAAATGAGAGTCCTAATAATTCTGTTCTACCAGATCCATGTCTGTGAAACACTGTGATTGTGATACACATGACAACTTTAGTTTCAAACTGGAAGTAAATGAGTAGTCTGTTGTCTGCACTGTTCATGGAGGTATAAGATATATGCTTATTTAAAAAAAAATATGCCATGGTGTACTGTCATCATAACTAGATAAAACTGGAAATTTTCCTACTAATTCTACTCATAGCAGTACCTGAGACCATTTGAAGTCTTGCTCAGTTGAGCAAACCTTAGATTCTTAGAGTCTTTCATGGTAAGCAAAATTTCTTAGAGAAATTTAGTTACACTCATACTGATGCCTTGAGAGAGAAGACAACAGCATACTTTATTAGTTCAATGGCTGTTTTGATGCAGGACTGGATCGCAAGACCAAGAGATCATGACCTGAGCCAAGGACAGTCACTGAATGGACTGAGCCGCCCAAGCGCCCCCTAATATCTTTTAAATTATCTAAAATTTAACATGCCTGATGAAATGAAAAAGCTACAATAAAAATATTACTTGAGAATAACTTCATATCCCTCTGTGAAGCAAGTGTTTTTTGAAATTGTAGATATTTTGTATTGTGTTAAATTCCACGTGTGCAAACTTGACACTCAATTGAAAAAATAATTTAATTTTATTGCTTTCATAGATTAAAATAAAAATGTTCATTTTAATATTTATTTATTTGTATTTAATATTAATATATATTCAAACATACACGTGCTTTCTTATATATGGAGGTGTCACAAGCAATACCACAAATTATAAAATACATACCACATGCATATATAAATTAAAACTAGCAATATATCCCTTTTGAGACATTGTAGTTCTGATGGCTGTATGACAGCCCTAGCCTGATCTGTCTTCCCTCTTTCATTCAGTGTTATCCAGGAACCAGGTCCTTTTCTGAAGGATGGCCGGCAGGGTGACAACAGCAGTCTGTGTTCCAAAGAAAGAATAAACCATCCATACCACAGAAAACTCAAATCTATGACCTTGGATTCATTAGCCTGGTGCTCTAAACAACTCAGGTAAAAAGCTTGAAATAAATTTATCAAGCACATAATATTTTGCTTTCAATTCTTTATTGAATTCCTTATTACTCCCCTAACAATTTTATCCTTTTTTCAATTACCAAGTCCAGAAAATAAAATGTCTCCTCAGTAAAAACTCTTGGAAATCTCAATTATACTAAAAACAAACAAACAAACAAACAAACAAAAAACCAAAAAAAAAAAAAACCAAACCAAAACAAAAACCCAAAAAACCATATTGCATGGAGATCCTTTCAGAGCTCTGTATTATTTTAATAGCTTCTCTTCAAATGCCCCATTCTAAGCTTTCATGGCAGAAATTTGCCAACGCTGAGAAAAAAAGTTTGTGCTGTAACTAACTATTCAGGTCAATTTAATGTGCAGTATTCATTATTGACACAGATTGTACATCCACATTTGAGGCACTGAAAGCCCTTGAGAGAGCTTTCACCTGCAATAACTTTAAATGCTTTGGAAATGAGGTCACTTTTAGTTACAATTCAAGAATTTGCAGTTCATACAACTACTGAGTAGCAAGAATCATGGAAAGGACGACAAAAGAAGGGAATTTAAAAGTAGGCAGTGAAATGACTTTCTATGACTATTCTAACTATATTTCAAAATTTAAAAGTGACTTAACAAATTAGTGACAGATTTATTACATATGACATGAAGTCTTAACTTTCATATTTTCAGGCAGTATATCCTGGATTTGGCTCAAGTTATTCTTTAACTATGTCTTTGTGAGGTTGAGGGTCTGAAAAAAATCAATCGCTAAGTTACTGCTGAGATTAATAGCTACAAATCTGAGGAGAAACAAACAAACTGCTCTTCTAACAGATGCAAAATTGATCTAAGAAATAATGAAACCTAGCAGCAGATCCAAACCTGGCTAGAAGAAAAAGCGGAAATGTAGAGAAGCAAGTTTTAATTCTGAATCTGTTATTAGCTATAAGTCTTCGGTTCTTAAAACACAATGGTTAAAAAAAAAATCTGGAAGTTTTAAATTAACTAAAAACAAGCATAGTTGGAACAGAAATCCTTAGGATTTCATGTCATTTCTAAATGTGCCTTAAATTTTGGGGAAACATTGTTAAATTACCCAAGACATAAAACGTTTTAGATTCCTCTGAACACTCCTTAAGAAAGTAAAAATAGAGTGGTTAAGGGGACAGAATAACTCTAAAATCTGACATCAAAAAGGTCTTAGCACATGGACACCATCCATGGATATTTGTGAATATGAAAAGTCAAGAGATATTTCATCAATCGACAATATCATAGTGATTTATTTGGGGAAATGACTGCAATTTCTCCTTGCTGAAACAGGTACATAGAAAAGGCTATCTACTCCTTTCATCCTTCAACAAATATTGATTGGAGGTTTTCCAGTGCCAGACCATGCTGGGGCTACAACAATGAACAAAGGGACTGGTTTCTGGCTTCAAATGACTGGATATGTGACAATTTATACACAGGGCACATGTAGGGTGTAAAGGAATACATAAAAAGATCAATTCTCATAGCCTTTACCATCTCTACTCCTAAATGAGGATTAGAATAATTAATCAGTAGAATGAATCAGTCTAAGCTGGCTCCTGAAGTATGAGTAGTAGTTAACTAAGAAAGGAGGGGAGGGGGCATCTGCATGGTGCAGTCAGTTGGCCATCTGCCTTTGGCTCAGTTCATGATCTCAGAGTCCTCAGATCAAGCCCCAAATCCGGGTCTCTGCTCAGTAAGGAGACTGCTTCTCCCTCTATCTCTGCCTGCCACTCCCCCTGCTTGTGTACTCCCTTTCAAATAAATGAAATTTTTAGGAAAAGAAAAAAAAAGAAAGGAGGGGAGAGTGTTCTAAATAGAGGAAGCAACATAAGGAGATAATGATGGAAAGAAGTCATCAGAGAACAGAAAGGAATTTCAGTATCATTCACAAAACTGGAATTTGCAAAATGCCTTGTAAGTATATTTAAAGTAAAAAAAAAAAATCAAACAATGCTTTCTTAACATACATTTTTACTCAATGTTAGAAAAACCCATTTCCTACAACAACTATGAGATGAAGTTTAGATGGAAAAATAATATTAAGGCTTTCAGTTAATGCTCACGTAAAAACTGACCCCGAATAACTGAAAGGTGCAACCAATAAGACTTTTAGTTGATAAAACAAAGTGAAGATCTTTAGTTTTCAACTGAAGTTACCTCTAGATTTACTTGGTGTTTCAGGAAATTTGGCAGTTAAACTTTATTAAAATTAGAACAGGCCATGGAAATATAAATAACATATACAACAAAATTTTAACAACCACACAATAACCTGCTTGGAGATCTTTATTATTTTACTTTTCTAGAAGGAAGACAATAAAATATCCCAGACATAAGAACCAGTAGAATTCTATAAATGCTAATCATGACAAATAACCATAGGGGAGAAAGTTTATAATTTCTCTTAAGTCATGCTATTTTATTAGTCATAAAAAACTCAATAATGACTGAAAGCTATAAATGACTTCATAAAGAGTAACTTAAACTAACTTTATGGCCACATAAATATGGCAATGCTATTTGTTATGGAGCTACATTGTTATTAAGTACATGAAAAGCTACAGCAAGGGGACGCCTGGGTGGCTCAGTTGGTTGGACGACTGCCTTCGGCTCAGGGCGTGATCCTGGAGTCCCGGGATCGAGTCCCACATCAGGCTCCCAGCTCCATGGGGAGTCTGCTTTGCTCTCTGACCTTCTCCTCGCTCATGCTCTCTCTCACTGTCTCTCTCTCTCAAATAAATAAATAAAAAATCTTTAAAAAAAAAAAAAAGCTACAGCAAGGTACAAAATGTCCAGAAGAAAATCACCAAGAACAAAAAATTGTTTGATGGTCATATTTTAAGTATTGTTCTATACCAAAGATTGGAATGCTAACTCCAAAGATTAAAGGGATATAGTCATCATTGCAGCATACATTATATATTTCCAGATTTAATGATCTGGTCTCAAAATAAAGTTATATTATCATAACTGATGTGGTTCCACTGAATTATAATATTTGGAACATTTGTTTTTTAAAAAGAGTATTATAGCACAATTTGTTTTAGATACAAATTATCAAACTCTTATCCTGTGCTGAAAAGGCAGACTTGAAGCCCATTTTGCTACCCAGGTGCCCTTGGTGAAGAAAGGACTCTTTGCTCATTCCCAAAGAAGCCTCTCCATGCCACCTGCTCAACTATTATGAGAGCTTGGTATTGAACCTCACAGTCCAAGATGAGCTGTGACCGTCACATCATTGTCCCCAGAATAGGACTGAGGACTTGGTAAGGAGAGATAAGACCCTTTGCTTTTAGAGATATTGTCCTAGATGTCACACGCATCCTTTTTCACACTGCTCTGGTCAACAGTCACCTGGTCACTGGAAGGCAGAGAAATGTGGCCACAAACCCAGCTAATTATGGAGGAATCTATTATCATGCAAGAAAGAGTGAATGATTATTAAGGGGACAACAATCAGTACCTACCACTTCTTTTTTTTCCCTATTAACTTTCTACCATATTGACTTTCTTTTTTTTTAGGTTAGGGAATAGGTAAGTACTTATTGCCATTTTGTTAATTGTTTTCTGGCTAATTTTAAAGCTCCTCTCTTCTCTTTTTTTTTTTTTTTCCTCCTTGTGGTTTCATGACTTTCCTTGGTGTTATGTTTAGATTCCTTTCTCATTTTTTTCCGTGTATTTACTCTAAGTTTTTGCTTTGTGGTTACTGTGAGGTTCACATATATCATCCTGTGTATACAACTATCTATGTTAAATTGATTGCAACTTAAATTTGAACATGTTCCAAACTGTATTTTTACGCCCCCTCCCTGTTTTAGGGTTTTGATGTCGCATTTTTACATCTTTTTATGTATCCCTTAAGTAATTATTATAGTTATAGTAAACTGTAACTTTCATCTTTTGACCTTCTCAGTAGCTTTGTAAGTGATTAGTCAACTACCTTTACTATATATTTGCTTTTCCCAATAAGACTTTTCCTTTCATATGTTCTTCTGTTATTATTTATTGCTATTTCTTTTCAGCTCTAAGAATTCTCCCAATATTTTTCATAAGGCTGGTTTAGTATATACAAAGCCCTTTTTCTTGTACTTATCTGAAAAACTCTTAACTGTCCTTCAATTCTGAATGATCACCTTGGTGGGTAGCATATTCTCAGCACTTCCCATGCTCCTCTTTTCTGGCCTGCAAAATTTCTGCTGAGAAATCTCTTGGGAGCCTTATGGGTTTCCCTTGCACTTAACACTATGTTTTTCTTTTGCTGCTTTTAAGATGCTCTTTTTAATTTTTTGACATTTTAATTATAATGTGTCTTGGTGTGACTCTCTTTGGGTTCATTTTATTCAGAAATCTCTATGGTTCCTGGACCTGCACATCTGTTTCTTTCCCTAGGTTAGGAAAGTTTTCAGCCATTATTTGCTTAAAATAAGTTTTCTCCTCCTGCTTCCCTTTCTTCTCCTTCCGGGACCCTTCTAATGAGAATGTTATTTCCCTTGATGTTGTTTGAGCTATCTTCATTATTTAAAGTTCCTTTTTCTTCTTGCTGCTGTGTGTGGGTGAGTTCCTTTATCTTCCCGCTCACTGATCTATACTTCTGCTTCATGTAGTCTGCCACTGAAACTCTCCAGTGCATTTTTTGGTTCAGTTATTGTATTCTTTAATTCTCTGACTTCTGTATGGAACTTTGTTATGTTTTCCATGTCTTTGTTGATGTCATCACCGTACTCATGTATTCTTCTGCTGAGTTCGGTGACCATCTTTATGAAAAATACTTTGAATTTTTTTTGTAGGTAGATGACATATCTCGTTATCATTTGAATCTTTTTTCTAAGGATTTCTTCTTTTGTTTGAAACATACTTCTCTGTTTGTCATTTTGATTGACTCTGAGTTTCTTTCCACGTACATGACTGAAACAGCTACTTCTCTCAGCATTGAAGGCATGGCCTTGTGTAGGTGAGGATCCTTCTCATTAAACCTTGCCCTAGCTCATTGGGAACCTTAGTGATTACCTAAACTGCTTGATTTATTCTTGATATGCCCCCATTGTTGAGGGTGTGCCAAGACATGTCAGTGATTCAAGGGAAGGAATCTCATTTTGTACCAAGTTTCAGACTGACTGGAAGCCAGGCCCTCATGCAGCAGTTTCTGAAGTATGAAAATTAAATTTATAGTCCTGTGGGTCTGCAATTGTAATACCTGTTGACCTCTAGATCAGGAGATCTGGCAGCATCTCCTGGTTGATAGTTGCCAGGTGAGTTCCAGGTGAGCATGGAAGCTCCTTTCTGGGAAGTCTCATTGGGTTGTAGTGAGGCCAGAGGTATGTGCAAGGATGGTGTCCTTCTGCTTATGGTCCCTGGGAGTGCCTCCTTAGCCTCTAGATGTGCGGGAAACCTGAAGCTTTTCCCTCAGGCTGAAGCTCCACACTAAATAAATAGGCTGTTTTCAGAGGAAGCCTGGGATTATTTCAGTCTGCTGTGTGCACAATGCCTTGAAGCTGGTGGCCTACCAAGAGCTATCTCTCAGATTATTATAGTCCCATAAGGCTCTGGAACACCAGCCCTCTTCGCCACCAGGGACAAGTGATCCAGAGGTAGCCCCTGTGTGGACTGCATATGCTGTTAGCTTTAATGAGGCAGCTGGGAAGGGTAGTAGGCAGGGCACATTCCCAAAGCCTTCCTTTTTTTTTTTTTTTTTTTTTTTAAAGATTTTATTTATTTATTTGACAGACAGAGATCACAAGTAGGCAGAGAGGCAGGCAGAGAGAGAAGGAAGCAGGCTCCCTGCTGAGCAGAGAGCCCAATGCAGGGCTCAATCCCAGGACCCTGGGATCATGACCTGAGCCGAAGGCAGAGGCTTTAACCCACTGAGGCACCCAGGCGCCCCCCCCCCTTCCGCCAAAGCCTTCTTAAAGTCAGTAGGGAAATGCCCATTTGTGCTCGCAGACATCAGCAATGTAGCAAGAAAGAGCCTTGTCTCTCTCTCTGTGTGTGTGTGTGTGTGTGTGTTGGCTTTAGGCTGGGAATGTAAAGATAATTTGACTGCTTGCCCCGCCTCAGCAAGGCAGTGGGGATGTGTGCTCTCCATTCTCTCAGCAAGTGCCATGACGACTCACCCCACCTGTTTCAGCAAGGTGGTGGGAGGGTGCCATGTTCATGCTTGCCTACTCATGCTACTGGGCTACGTGGGGAGTGAAGCAATGGCATCCACCAGTACCTCCAGCTCTAGAGAACATCTCAGCTGTCCCCCACCCTTCCAGCTAATGCCTCCAGATCAGCAAATGAATCTCCTCCACATATAATTGTGTTTTTTTTCTTTCTTTCTTTTTTAAAATTTAAGTGTTTTTCAAACTGCTGTTTTTTACTGGGTCTCCGGTCTAGCAAGAAGACATGCAAACCCCCCAAGAGGAATCTCAGTTTCTTATAGCACTTTGGGATGCCCAGACATTAATCCTATTGGTTATCCAAGCCAGATGTTCTGGACTTCATCTTTCTGGTATAGATCCTGGGGTTCGTTTTTCTGGTATAGATGCCAATGTGGGACACCAAAACCTTATGCCTCTGAGATAAGTTCTTGTCCAGTGAGATCTTCCCTTCTGTGTGCTGCTGTGCTGGAGGTGGGTATTTGTTTTTTTTTGTTTTTTTTTTTTGTGTGTGTGTGTGTGTGTTTTGTTGGTTTTTGTTTTTGTTTTGTTGGGTTTTTTTTTTTTTTTTTTTTTGCAAGAACATGTCCCTGCCTCTGCTACCAGTTTGGATGTTGTCCTTTTATTCTTTGTTGGGGAGAGCAATTGCTCTAGTTTTCAAATCTTCTTCAAACTTCAAAGGGAAAGGATCCATATGTAGCTGTGGATGTAGGTATGTCTGTGGCAGGAGATGAGTGCAGGATATTTCCATGCCACCATCTTGGATACCCCTCCTAACAGATATTTACCATACTATACAACCTAAGTTAACACTGGTAAGCATTATTAATGCAGGCAACTTCCTGAGAATTCTGGGTCCCAAGCCACTTTATCTTTTAATAGCCAGATAAGCAAGTCAAGACTTACTTAATTGGGCCTGAAGTATATGGCAAATTACTACAACTGTTGATTTAATTACTGTCAGTAGTAATCTAGGAGAAATAGTATTACTAATGATTCATAGCTTCCCCAAACAACTAAAGTTGTTAGATGGCTGTTTCCATAGAACAAAAACAACTCCTACTGTCTTTAACCTGATGGGCAATTGTTTTCAGTATAAGAGAACTGGTTAACTTAGCATGGTTCCAATTTCCAGAGAACCATTTCCGTAGACCTAAAAGAAAATCTCAGCAACAAACATATCTATGATCTTCATAATATTATGTCTTAATATCTTGTTCCTGTGCTTGTTTACTTACTTCTTTCTTAAATATTCAAATAACAAAGAATGTTTTTTAAATTATAACTTAAATTAGTTGTTTTTCTTTCAATTTCAAATAAATTGTTCCATTCATTCAAGTCAAATCTTCTCTCAAAACCTAGCTTGGTTTAGAAAACTGGCCTGATAATCTGAAAAATATTTCTGTCTAAATAGTGCATAAACACACTCTAGAAACCTTCATGGAGTTTTATTTCTAAAGCCTCTTTGGGAGGTTCTGTACCCATTAATCAAATTTGAGTGTAACATCTATGTTAGAAATGATCATTAGAAAAAAGCTTGTTTTATAAAAATGTTCTGGGAAGACAAATTCATAGTGCTGAGAAAGATTTTGTGACCAGTTTTAAAATCCAAGTGACCATTTTTCCTTTACTGCCTTAGCAAAGCCAGAAGTGAAAAAGCAAATGAAATTTTCCTTGTATTCCAATTAAAAATAAACAATTTCTGATTTTGCATGAGTGTATTTTTAGTCAATAGTGAACAAGCGTCTCATTAATAACTATAAATTAGATAGACTTAAATGTTCCAGGTAGTCTGTAATGCATTTACAGGTGTTGTGTATTTTGATGTTTTATTTTATATTACATTTAATTATCATTTAAAATAAAATAAAATAAATATTATTAACTCGGTGTACAGGTAAAGGGTAAGTTATAGCTACACGCTGTACATTTAAAGACAAACTTGAATTGAAAGATACTGTTCAAGTATGAATGGGAAAAAGGTATGAAATAGTCAGATATCTACATGAACCCAGCAGAGGTGACTTCAAAGTCAAGATTCCCATTGCCTGTGGAGCCTATTAAGAAGACAGATACTAGCAATTTGAAGAACAATGTGTGTTTATTTAAGGAAATACATCCAGCTGTTCCTCTAAGGCAGTTTCAAGTTCACTAGGGGTCAAAAGAATCATATAATATAAAATATAACACTTCTCAATGATAAGCAGCCCAAGGCATGAAACATTACAGAAATATATGCCACACTCTCTGAAAGGCATTTCACAAAATAAATGTGGATTTTACCTTTATTTTAAATACAAATGAAATTCTAGAGATAATATAAAGTCAATGATAAAAGGTCATTAAGACTCCGAGTCAATATTAACACATATATAATGTAACCCTATATAACGAAAGGTGTCAGAAAGTCCATAGTCAGAATGGGAGTGCAATTCAGTAAATAATGCCAAGAAAATCAATAACTACAAAAAGGAAAATGAATCAAAAGGTTATGCCAAACAATTTAGCTATTCTGGACCAAAAAGAGTGTAACTACTCACAATGAATTACTAAATCACTGCAGAGCACTTCGATTTTCTAAGTTCTGGAAACATTTTATTCTTTTGCAGGGAAGATGGCACACCAAGCAAATGCATTCATATGTGAATATTCATTTACATAAATATGTAAAACTTTTCCTCAGGACATTTTTTTCTGTTTTTTATATGATTCAAAAAATAGGAATATTGGCCAAACAATGTATCTTGCCGCCTTCTGAAGTTAATTTCTTCATTTCCTCAAGGGACATATAAACTTATTCTTTCACCCTGGCCAAGATAAATATTTTAATTCGACTTCATATTTTCAATTTCCTAGAGATTAATATCAAAATTATAGATAACATTTTAATATTGGGATGGAAATTAAAAGTGCCATAGATTACTAGATTATTGCTTTTACATGTTCAGTTATATCTCTAAGAGATTAATGACCTCAATCATATATAACAAAATGTTTAAAACAGTACCTGGCATAGAGTAATAATTCAATAGATGTCAAATGCTATTCTTATCCTTTTTGGTATTTTTATTAATTAATTTCAGCTGTCCTATTTTCCATTTGTATAAAAGAAAATTCTAATCTTAAAATCATGGAGAAGGAGAATTCAAATTTTTATAATAAACATTTTAAGTTCGGTGGGAGGTAAGCAATTTCTAAAATTTTGATGGTCTTCAAAGGCTAGTTAGATATGTCACTTGCAAAACAATGCCATCTATATTGACAGTCCGAATACACTTTTTTGTGTGTGTGAGAGAGGTTTAACCTTAGCATATCTTAAAGAAAAACAATGAATACATTCCCTTAATTATATTCTTTTAGTATATCAAGTGCTCATCCTCAGCTTAACTATAATGCCTTTTGATTTTTAATGCCAACTGTGTTGGTGCTATGACTGATTTACCTGTCCCCTCTTTTTTTTTCTTCTTTTTTTGCCATCTTCTGTGATAGCTGGTATTTACATTTAACAATATGAAACTGCCATATTGACTTACAAAAATGACAATTTAATGTGGTTCAACCAAAGAGACTGTCCAAAAAGCATAATTACAGCAGATTATGATTTTAAGAAAGTTGTTTTTGAATATTCCAAAGGTAGGACATGTCAGACCCTATAAAGACTACACTATCCAACTTTTCATCAGTGCTTTTGAATAGTCATCCTTTCTTATAATCATGCAAAAATCCCTACATTCATTATAGCATTTAGAAAAGATATAATAGTACCTACTTTTACACCAGTTTTATGTTGCTGAGATCCTAGTTTCTTCACATGCACCATTTGCTCTCAATGAATATAAATCCACATTATTTTTAACTGTGACATTCTTTGAGAGATGAATGCCATTCAGTAGAGAATATTTACGTGAACAACTGGGGACAGAATCAATGCTGTCGCTTTTATTTAGGTCTAGATATAAATACAACACAGATTCTCAGAAGATAGACACCAGAAGAGCAGGTGATGTAGGATAGCCAAGTTGTTTTCTGAAAATAGAGAAGTTAAAAGAAAATGTACAAATGCTCACTCCCTATAAAAGTGACCTCTAACTTTGTGGAGCATTGTGAAATAGAAAACACATGGAATAGAATGAGAGGGAGTGAGAGAGAGCGGGGAAGGGAGGGAGGAAGCAAGAGAGGGAACAGGAGAAAGGGAGAGAATATGAGTAAGTATTCCTCCAGGTAGAACCAGTCACAGGCTACAGGGTGTAAAATCAAAGCAAATGATTAAGGACATGAGGCAGATCTATGTATTTCTTCATAAGGTCAATCTGTATCAGGGGTGTTATTAGTTCGCTTTTGTACCTCACTGTTCTCAAACTGTTTAACTCTAGTCCCACTGGGCATGCACAATCCAAGAATCTTGATTCTATCCAAGCAGACATGATTCCATGGAGGAATGTATAAAGTTACAAGTTCTCAATCCATATCAGTTATAGAATTCATATTAGGAACTTGAGAGAAAAAAGATTGGAGAAATTTCAGATGTCAGAGCAGAATTCCCAACAAGCATCAATAATAGAGAAATCAATGACTGAATGTAATAGTGTCCTCTAGAGAGCCTTACTTATCATCTCAAGTCATTTTTTTTAGTGTAAGCTTAAAATATTTTTTAAACTGAGAGCATATGAATCTTCAAATGGTTCTATAATAAATAATGCCAACACTTGAGATCTACAATAATTTATGAATTAAAGTCATGATTAATTTTATCTTCACAATTATATGTAGTGTCAACATAAATATGTTTTAAAGAAGAATCCATTTATCTTTGATATCCAATTTGTAATAAAGAATTTCAAAAAATATTTAAAATAACAATTTGTATAAGATAGAATGTAGTAATAAATATGTATGTGACAGTTAAGACAACTCATATTCTATTAATCATAAAATATTAAACTTGTTATTCATCTTGACCACTAAGACACCAATTCTACATCAGTTAAGACTGGTAGCAGTCATTTCTTCCTGCAAATGCTTTAAGAAGCCTTACAATTCTAGGGACACCTGGCTGGGTCAGTCTGTATAGAACATGTAGTTCTTAATCTCTGGGTTGTGAGTTTGAACTCCATGTTGGTATAGAGATTACTTAAAAAAAAATGAAATCTTTATTTTTAAAGAAGACTTACAGTTCTATTAAACTATAAATTTATTTTTTCTCACAGCATGATTTTTAAGGGCAGGATTAACATATCAAAAATACAGAGATATTTACAAGAAGATAAAGCAGAAAAAATTCTTGTTCAAATAATATTTCTGACATCTAGATGACCACAATTTGATTCTCTTTCAACTAATGACTGGATTCTTCACCTAGCATAAAGTGTAATGTTTCTTAAAACATCTCTTTTATAATTTTCATTTTAATAAACATAATGTAAGAGTCACTTAGAATGGGGTACCTCAGTGGTGTCTGACTCTTGATTTTGGCTCAGGTTTTGATCTCAGGGAGGTGAGATCGAGCCCTGCATTGGGTTCCATGCTCAGAAGGGAGTCAGCTTGAAATTCTCTCCCTCTCCCTTTCTTTCCCTCTGCCCCTGCTCCCCCCCCCACCAAGAATTACACATGTACTCTTTCTCTCTCAAACAAATAAATAAATCTTAAAAAAAAAGTCACTTAGAAGTATGGATAGTGTTTCTAAAAAGTTAATATATCTTAATTCAGTTACAATAAAATATATTGTTCAATTTAACTCTATGTCTTACTCCACCCATTTAATGTCTCAGTGATTTTTAGATCTCATACCTTTTCATTAACTCTATTGCCTCCTATGTGGTCCTCCAGTATCCCTTGAATCCCAGAGACTTTGCACATGCTGTTTTTGTCTGAAACTATCCAGTAAGAAGGAGAGTTTACTCCATCTTTTTCCTTCAGGTGTTTGAGTCAATGTCACCTTAATCATTGTAGCTTTTCCTGACTACTATATAGAAAACAGCAATTCCCCATCCTACTTTCCAAAACTCCCTTTCCCTGTTTCTTGCATTATTTTTCTCCACAGTACTTAGCATCACATAGCGTGTTATGGATCTATTTGTGTGTCATCTTTGTTGAGAACTGTGTTTTTTTTCATTGCTACAGGCATAACACTGGAGCAGTGTCTAGAAAATATTATAATAGATGATCAGTAAATATTTCTTTAAATGAATAAATTTTACTAGACAGGTATGGATCATTATGGTCAAAGCATTGCGTTATACTCTGAGAATGCTTCAAGTAAGAATTGAAGGTTCCTTGCCTGATGAAACTTTAGACAGAACATAGGAATTGTGAATGAAGTTATAAAATAGCATCTAAAAAGTGAAAAAAAAGGATAAATGATGTGGAAATTGGAGAGACCCTTATGAAGGATGTGACATTTGAATGAAGCTTTGGGGTGCCTTGGTGGTTCAGTCAGTTGAGTGTCTGCTTTCAGCTCAGGTCATGGTCCCAGGGTCCTTGGTTTGAGCTCCGCATCAGGTTCCCTGCTCAGCAGGAAGCCTGCTGCTCCTTCTCCCTCTATCTATTGCTCTGCCTACTTGTACTCCCTTTCTGTCAAATACAATCTTAAAAAAAAAAGAATGAAGCCTTGACCAGGGATGATTTCTACACATGAATATGCAGGTGAGGGCCATCCATCAATGTGGGCAAAGGCACAGAGACAGGAGAGTCTATAATGAATTTTGCAGATCAGCCAATAGCCTGATAAAGGCTAGAACAATGTGGTACCAGGAAAAAAGTATGCAGTGAGTGACAATAGTGTAAATATGTGTTTATAAGGTTATGTTTGTATTGCATTTCCCAATTCAGTGATTCCCAAAATTTGGGAATATGGGAGCACTTTTTAAAAACTATTAAAACACAAAATCCCTATGTGATATAATTGACTTAAAACCCATATAAAATACATGGTATTAAAAGCTATTACAAATTTAGTACCTTCGGGGGTGCCTGGGTGTCTCAGTGGGTTAAGCCTCTGCCTTTGGCTCAGGTCTTGATCTCAGGGTCCTGGGATTGAGCCCCGCATCGGGCTCTCTGCTCAGCGGGGAGCCTACTTCTCCCTCTCTCTCTGCCTGCCTCTCTGCCTACTTGTGATCTCTCTCTCCATCAAATAAATAAATAACATATTTAAAATGAAACAAAAGAAATTCAGTACCATCTTTTATGTACGCAGAGAGGCAGGCAGAGAGAGAGGAGGAAGCAGGCTCCCTGCCAAGCAGAGAGCCCAATGTGGGGCTCGATCCCAGGACTCCGGGATCATGACCCAAGCCGAAGGTAAAGGCTTTAACCCACTGAGCCACCCAGGTGCCTCAGTACCATCTTTTATCAAGGGTATCATTTTAGAGCCAAAAAATAATATGGGTGTATAAAAGTCTGTATACATACATGGGTGAAACACTCATGGGCATATACACATATATACTTCTTTTCACCATTATACAGGCAATGATTAACGTTCACATGAATTGTAGGGTCTCTTGCAATAAATTTATAGTCCCATGGATCTGAAGATCATGAGCCCCAGAGACACAATCTAGGCAATGAGAACCCATAAAACTTCTTTAAGTAGAAGAATTACATGATGACGCTTATGCTGTGGGAACTCTGCGAGTTAGAGATTGAAGACACCTCAGAAAACATCCCTTCACAGTCTGCTAAAGTTATGGAAAAATAAATTGCAGCCCACAGAGATAACAGACATTGGCCAAGATTACAGGTAGAAGACTATGGCCAGTGTTCAGGTTCCTGAAGTGATCTCATCAATCCCCTCCATAATGGGATAGGTAAGACAGATAAGCCCCAAACATATCATTGATAATCAGAAATGAACATCTGTTCTTATCTGGTAAAATAAGATGAAATGTGACACACCTGAAATTAGATGTGCTCTGTTCTCTTTGCTGTGGTATGAGGATTGCGGTATTTTTTTATCTCATAGCATGTGGATCGTACTCTAGTTTTTCTCTATGTCTGTACTTCAGAAACATATTCATCTTTAGGAATTTATCTCTATGCCTCTTTTATAAACCAAAAAAAAAATGTTTGCTCAAGGTCATCTGGAATTTTGGCAAAGGAGGTTATAGGTATATATGGTTTTTTACATATATTTTGAAAATGTAAACATAAATGACACACTTCAGTAAATACAATGATATAGTATATATGAAAAAAATCAATGTTTAAACACTAAAGAACAAAGTTATTTATGCTAATAATGATTCCTGCCTCCACCAAATTTGTAGAAACAGGCTTACCCATATTTGAGTTCCTCTTGAAGTACCTGGTTTGGCTCTGGCAAAATCAATGTCCGACATATGCAAACATTTTTTAATACCACTCAAAAAATTCTGTATCTAATTGAAAGTCATTATGCAGTTGTGCTCAGGTGAGATCTGTTATCTGAACGAACACCGAAGCTGTTTCATTTTCCACAGCTAGTGCTCCTCCAGAAGCAAGCAAAGAGTATCCTTCCCTCCCTTTCCCTCACCTCTGTAGGGAATTATAAATAACCAATCTAGACATGAGTGAGGAATGGATCTCAAAGTCCCACATGAATTTCCAAAGGCTAGTGTAATTTATGCTTTAAAATGTCTTTGACGGGAGCCTGGCTCTCCCAGCCTCTCTTCGATCCCTCGCATAGCCACTCGACCTTCCCTAGTCTTCTCACCGGGTCCCCTAAAAGAAAGTTGCATTATTTTTACTAAAGAATATTATGGTAAGTTTCTAGGGAATGGAGAAATTAGGACGTTTATATATGTACTTTCTCAATTTTAAAGAAAATCACAAGAACACTTTCCTTCTTTCTCACATTGAGGTTTCGTTAAGTGTGCAATTATTGCCTTAATTGGATTACAATTGCCTCCAGGCTAGTTTATGCCTTTTATATGATCAAAAACACACACATAAAAGATATGATTGAAAATGGAAATGTACTGGTTTTTGGCGATGGGATAATTCAGATATTTTTATATACCCATTGGGTAGCAAACAATTGCTTGCACTTTTGCAAGTATTATTAGTATTATTAGTATAAGATAGAAATTCATTTAAGGATTCTATTTGCTTTTATTGCTAACCTTTCTGTATACTTTAATTTTATTATATTTTTGTTCTCCAATATTTTATGTGATTAGACTGTAGAACCAGTTAACACAATATAATATAGCTGATACAATTAAACAGATGTACCACATTAGATTTTTTTTTAACTAAACCATTTAGTACACCCTACTGTGTTCATCCCTGTATAATTATACATCTTCTGACTTGTCTCATGTAATTCACAATTTCTTCCTGCTGCTTAATCGCAGACTTCAGCAAGCACATTTTAGAGGAGAGACTCAGTACAATTTTTCTATAATCTTTTATTTGCCATGTGCATTAAGATGATGATTACCTACATGGAAAAAAATGAGGAGGTGTCTAAAAGATACAGGAGTAAAGGTAGGAGATGGTTTTCAAGTACATGCATAATCTAGATCCATTCTTGTGGGAGGAAATCACAAGGATATTAATCAGCAATATATTTGTAGACTTTGTACCAATCATTTTTATAAGACACAAGCAGCAGTTATCATACGTTATTTCTCAATCACAAGAAAGAGAGGCATCAAAAGGCAATCAGGCATATAAAATCACACTGGCAGTCCTGGCCCTCAGAGCTTTCTCTGGTGCATAAAACTTCTCTGAACAAGAGAAATGTTAGGGTTTATGTCTCAGGTAGAAATTGGCCAAAAATATTATCACACTTAAAAATTATTTCATTCCTATCATGTTTTGGCCTTTTAATAGAGTAATTGTTGCTGATTGTCTTTCTGTATATTAAAATATTTAATAATACCTGAAGACATCATAGGAATAATGAAAAGTATAGACTTCACCTATAGAACAAGCTGTAGTTACCTGTCTAAGATGGTAAACGGAGTCAGTGATAGGATGTGCTGGGTTAAATAAGGTGATATTTACTTTGCTTTCGACAATAGGGAAGATAAAGTGATAATGAGCTGGGTTTACTAGAAAGAGGAATGATTGGAAAGCTTTTCATGGCAGGCATATTGCACTGCCATAAAACACAGTTTTATTATAAGATTTTGATGCTTAGGTAAATCTAATGGCTTTCAGTTCCATAATCATCTCTGTTCTGGACTTCAGGCCAGGGTAACTGTGCTGTTCCTTTTCAGTCAGAATCAATTCCTTTAGGGTAGATTACAATGACTCCTTTTAACCCTTTAAAGTGGTGTCTGTAGCGAATTATGTTACAAATATGCTCCAGACCAAGAAGTTTGGCAATGAATATCCTGTTACATATTCAGCTTGTCAGTAACAATGAACTGTCCCCCCTCTATTCTGAACTGTTTGATTTCTCCTGAGAGTTATAATTGATATTGGATAAATAAAGAGAAGTTTTAGGCTAGCTTCCCAAACCCTTCAATAGACTTTCAGAAAAGAAAATCTATCACTTCTGGAAAGGAAAAGAAAAGAAAAGAAAGAAAACAAAAGAAAAGAAAGGGGGGGAGAAAAGAAAGGAAAAGAAAAGAAAAGAGGGAGACAGAACTATCCAGTGATCATGCCTGAATGAAGGCTGCTGAGCTAGACTGAAATTGCATTTGATCTGTTTCTCTGTTGATTTTGTAAACCTTTCCAAAGGTTTCCATAGTAACAAGTGAATTATCCCCTCTCCCCCCAACATTTTCCAAGCATGTAAGAGGGATACAGATAAAGGTTAGCGAGAAAAAAGCTACAATATTTTTTTTTCCTACTACCAGGATAGATCTGAAGAAGTCATGATTAGTCTTTTAAGGAATCAAGTATGTTTCTGCCACCACAGTCGTAAGAAAAAGTTGGGTCAGAATTTACTTACATCTCTGATGTCTGCGTTTGCTCCTGTACATGGTCATTCTGAAAAAATCCGACTTTCTAAGAAGTAATTGCTTTGACCACGGAGACAAAGAGACGGGTTGTGCTCCTGCTTTGCAGTAAGACTGTTGCTCACTGACAGAAGGTAACCAGCAATCACACAGTGAAAGCCAGGGTAATACCATTCTCATAAAATTACAGGGGAGACGCTACAGCCTGTAACTACTCTATCTAATGAAAATCTTCTGGAGAAAATTGTCTTCCCCCCACCTCCCCCCAACTGATATCAGTTAAGTTCTCTAATAAAATCTGCACTGTGAAAGTGCTGTGCTCGAAGCAATGTTGAATTAAGAACAGCTTCATGTATTTAGCAAGAGCAGTAGAGCTGAAAATACAAATAAGAAATATAAAAACCGTTGTTTGATTTTTACAGAAATTAACAACTATCTTTGGCGTTCACGTGTCTGGTAGCCACCCTACGATGCCGAGATTGGTATTTCAGTTTTGAAATTCTACCAAATTCGTTCTCTGAGCTCTCTGTGCACTTTGTATGTTCAATTATTAAAGCAATGATCACTTTTAGTTTGGTCTCTTTCTCCAAACAGACTGCTTCTAAGGCAATGCAGGAATTGCATTATTTTCACATGATCTCCCCAGGCCTCGAAGAGAAGGGGCACGCGATAGGGTGTCAGAGTTGCTGAGGGCCTACTACATGCTGAGTACTCTATCTCCCTCCAAAAGAAACCTTTCATGAGTCTTTTGCCCACCTTCCCCCCCCGTCTTGTTTTTGACCTCAGACCTCTATTTTCACAGGATTGTGGACATATCCTTATCTGAACACACTCCATTCACACTGTCAACCAGACAGCACAGAAGCTTTGTCTTCTTGTGCCTTGTACTCTCTCCACTCTGAGAGCAAAGCCAGTCTGGCCCCCAGCAGAAGCTCAGGAGCACTACCTCTCCCAAACCCTCAAATTGTGGGTAATTTCAAATCTCCTTCATGTGCTAATGAGGGTGTCTGAAATGCAGTTTTATTTAAAACACCAAAGGATTTATACACCAGTGAATAACGTCTATGTAATAAGACTTCCTGATGATACATTAAGCTTCCATCTCCCAGCTAAAAGCAGAAGACATTTTCAATTGCCAAAATTCCTTTTTAGTGTTAACAAACTCAGTCTTACTGATAGCCGGAGACATTCTTTCTTTCTTCCTTTCTTTTTTTTTTTTGAGATTTTATTTATTTATTTGTCTCAGAGAGAGAGAGAGAGAACACAAGCAGGCAGAGTAACAGGCAGAGGCAGAGAGAGAAGCAGGGTCCCCACTGAGCAAGGAGGCTGATGTGGGACTCAATCCCAGGACCCTGGGATCATGACCTGAGCCGAAGGCAGCCACTTAACCCATTGGGCCAGCCAGGCGTCCCAGGAGACATTCTTCTTAATAGAAGGAGTGTTTCAGTGTCAAGAATATTTCTGCAAAGAAGACATCCAGATGGCCAACAGACACATGAAAAAGTGCTCCATATCACTCGGCATCAGGGAAATACAAATCAAAACCACAATGAGATATCACCTCACACCAGTCAGAATGGCTAAAATCAACAAGTCAGGAAATGACAGATGCTGGCGAGGATGCGGAGAAAGGGGAACCCTCCTACACTGTTGGTGGGAATGCAAGCTGGTGCAACCACTCTGGAAAACAGCATGGAGGTTCCTCAAAATGTTGAAAATAGAATTGCCCTATGACCCAGCAATTGCACTACTGGGAATTTACCCTAAAGATACAAACGTAGTGATCCAAAGGGGCACGTGCACCCGAATGTTTATAGCAGCAATGTCCACAATAGCCAAACTATGGAAAGAACCTAGATGTCCATCCACAGATGAATGGATCAAGAAGATGTGGTATATATACACAATGGAATACTATGCAGCCATCAAAAGAAACGAAATCTTGCCATTTGCGACAACATGGATGGAACTAGAGCGTATCATGCTTAGAGAAATAAGTCAAGCGGAGAAAGACAACTATCATATGATCTCCCTGATATGAGGAAGTGGTGATGCAACATGGGGGCTTAAGTGGATAGGAGAAGAATCCATGAAACAAGATGGGATAGGGAGGGAGACAAACCATAAGTGACTCTTAATCTCACGAAACAAACTGTGGGTTGCTGGGGGGAGGGGGGTTGGGAGAAGGGGGGTAGGGTTATGGACATTGGGGAGGGTATGTGCTTTTGGGTAAATTGGAAGGGGAGATGAACCATGAGAGACTATGGACTCTGAAAAACAATCTGAGGGGTTTGAAGTGGCGGGGGGGTGGGAGGTTGGGGTACCAGGTGGTGGGTATTATAGAGGGCACAGCTTGCATGGAGCACTGGGTGTGGTGAAAAAATAACGAATACTGTTTTTCTGAAAATAAATAAATTGGAAAAAAAATAAAAAGAATTATATAAGGTAAAAAAAAAAAAAAAGTAATTACTGCATTTCATAATAAAAGATTTCAAAAAGGGCACGTCGGCAGGTTTTTAGCAGTAGGCCAGTCCACTTTCTTTGATTTTGACCAACAACCTACAGTGTTTAGTGAGATTCTTGGTCAAAGAACCTCCACTACATTGACATATTGACTATATTGACATAGTCAATTATGTAACATTGGAAGGATTTTCCTTGTGTTTTCTTTAAAAGTGAGATTAATATATTTCAATAAATAAAATAAATAGGCCTTTTCTTAGTGACATATAATATACCTTATATCCAACAACCTTTCACCTGCTTAATTTTTCTCCATAACATTTATGTATTGGTTTTTCTGTCTGCCTACTAGAACATTAGCTTTTAGAGGACAAGCTTTCTTTTTTCACAGATAGATATCCAAAGAACATATAATTGTCTGGTATTAAGTGGGCTCTTGGTAAGTATTTGGTGAGAAAAGGACTTTTTATGAACTAATTTAAATTATATTAAAGACAGGAGCACCTGGGTGGCTCAGTGGGTTAACGCCTCTGCCTTCGGCTCAGGTCATGATATCAGGGTCCTGGGATCAAGCCCTGCATCAAGCTCTCTGCTCAGCGGGAGCCTACTTCCTCCACTCTCTCTCTGTCTCTCTCTGCCTGCCTCTCTGTCTACTTGTGCTCTGTCAAATAAATAAATAAAAATCTTTAAAGAAATAAATTATAAAGACAATAAAACTATAATTTATTTTTCAAGAAATCTGGACAATAGTCAAATTCATGTTTACTGACTGAAGTTACTTTCTTACTTGATGCAAGTACTTGTCATCTCATGTCTATCTTCTGGCCCCAGAGTTAATTTGGATGAGTTCACTGTTTTGGATGGAATTGTATATAGTCACAGATGTGAAGATAAATTTTAAATTTACCGAAGCAAAGTCATAACCGCAAAGCAAGTTCTCCTCTATAAAAGTTACTCATGCCAGAAGACCAACAAACCACAAAATCTATTACAACTAAACAAAATTAAAACCATTTGTCTGACATATGTGTACACGTGCCTGTGATATGAATAAATATGTCATTGGTGATGATGAGGCAGAAATAGCCTAATGCTACTAATGACATAAATGATATTAATTTTTACATTATTACATGGTTCCAGCACATGTGTGGTTTTTTTCTTTTCACATTTTTAGTGCTGTAGTATCTGGAATTAACATCGATCTGAACAATTTTTGCGAAGGCTATGTAACAGTTTAAATTTGTTTACATACACCACAACCCTTCCCCCAGCCTCACGCATCATCATACAGACAGACACAGACACACATTAAAACAAGTATCCTGACTTATACTCCTCAATGTTTGGAAGGTGTTACCCTCCCAATCTTGCACCAGGGTTGACTTTCTTCGTTTCCACATAAGGATTTTCATGTTATCAACTCTTTCCTACATTACTTTTCTCACCTCAGGGAATACAGAGCCACCCACTCTTGGACCTCACATTTGTGCTTAGTATGTTAAACCATCACAGTTGGGGGCCTCAACTGCACCTGTTGGATTAGGACCAACTTCACAAGTTGCAATACAGGTAGGAAGATGCGAGGAAGGCAGAGGAAGTAGCTGAGGGTGAGGAGGTCTTGGCTGGGAAATTTTCAGCAACAAGAATACAGAGGGAATATGTAAACATATAGGACAGAAAAAGTAGCTGAAGAGAGAAGACAGTTCCAGGCATCTCGTTCTTTTTCTTCCCCCTACCCTCCTCAAGAATCCAGACTGAATACTTTTATGTTCAAAATCAGCTTTATGCCTATAATATCAGAGGTCAGAAAAGCACTAGTTGCTTTATAAAAATATCTACTCACTCCAACATGATTTCTTTTAATGAACTCAATCTTTTAAAAAATTTTCTTTTATTAGAGAAAGAAAGAGAGAGAGAGCGCGTGAGAGAGCGAGCGCATGCCAGCTGGGGGTGGGGGCAGAGGATGAGGGAGAAACAGACTCTCCACTGAGAAGGGACCCCCAACAGTAATGGAGCTTGATCTCAGGAGCCTGGGAACATGACCTGAACTGAAGGCAGACACTTAATGAACTGAGCCATCCAGGCACCCCTAAGGGACTCAATCTATACTCCACATTTCAATCATTCAATTCAATCACTTAAGATACAAATTCAGTGATTGTTGATAAATTGGGAAGGATGACTTATCATCCAAAATCAAGTGATTATGTTACTATCTCTCCCTGTTTCACGGAAAGAACCATTTAAAACCTAAAAGTACCTGGCAAAGTAAGAGAAAATGACATTTAACATAAGAGAAAAACAAATAAGAAGGAAGGAAGGAAGGAAGGGAGGAAGGAAGGAAGGGAGGGAGGGTGGGTATGGTGTGTATGCATACAATGAAAGATAAAGGAAGTACTATGTGCTGCTGTGTGTCAGGCACTGTGCTAAGTACACATCATGTCACATAATCTTTGCAAAACTGTTACTTATCTATCCCTACTTTCCTTTTAGAAATGAGTAAGCTTTCCCCAAATGAGGGCAGATGCAGGTAATATTCAGGGACACTGCATGACTTAGGTAGTTGTGTTGAGATTATTTTATTAGAAAATAGACCAATATGATTTTAGGACTGAATTAAGGGACAATGCACTGGGTAGCTGCTGGAGAGGACTTCTGTAAAAGTGTCATTATAATGTCACTAGTAATGTATTGAAATCAAGAAAATGATGTTTGCTGGAACTCATCACAGGGAATGAACATCGTGGTTTAATGGGAACATTCATTTAGGGAGTGCACAGTAGGTGTTGTGAGTTAAGTTGTCTTCTAAGAGTTTTATGGGATTACTCACTGAATACTAAAAACAATCCTATGATGAAGTCATCCACCTCCTCCTATCACCACCACCACCACCACCATCACCATCATCATCATCATATCATCATTATTTTGTTTTTGCCCTTTATAATACTTTAGTAAGATAAGACCAAGAGATTAAGTGTTCCGACTGAAACCTCCCAGAGAACAAGCAGTAAGGCCCTGTTTTGAACCAGCAGATCTTTCTCTAGAGCTAATGCAATAATACAACATGCCTTGTAAGGTTGAAGGGATCCTTTCCATAGCTATTTCCACCACAGAGGATGAGGACCCACAGAGACGTATTTCCATAACAACTATTGGTGCTCCACTAGCTCCTGAGAGGGGTGAAGGCAGTCAGCTGCAGGGCTTCAGCTGCTGGCTGCTGGTGGGGACATTCAAGTTCAGAAGCACCATGGACTGCTTGGAAGACAGCAGATACCCATTCATGTTGGCAGCTGTGGTGACTTCCCTTTCTCATACATGTCACCTCACCCCACCTTCCCCTGTGAAAGGAGACCCTCTTCCTTTCTTCCAAATAAAACACTGTAAGAACATTTAAAGAATACCATGAGTATCAAATGATTAACCCATCCAGAATTCTGACATTCTTACCTAGTTTAAAGATGACAATATGTATGTAAGTGATGAATCACTAAATCTTACACCTGAAACTAATATGACACTGTATGTGAACGAAGTGGAATGTCAGTAAGAACTTGAAAGAAAAAAATAGATAAAAATTATAATATGTGTTAATTTCGACAGAACTTTTAAGAATTTTATCAAGACATAGCACGTGGATGGGGTAGACATATTTAACTTGAACTGCATAATACTTATGTCAGAGAATGACTAGAACCATAAAATGATAAAATTGAAAAGGTGCAAGAAGTGAAGTTGCCAAAATTTCTCATTTACAGATGTCTGGTCCACCACAGAGAGCCCTTACAAGTTTGCTAGATGGAAAACTGAAGGGACTGGAGGGGCAGGACCTTAAGCTACTCAAACCAGGGACTCACAGCAGGAGCTTCAATCCAGGACACCCCAGAGTTAGCCCAGAGCTTTCCCCTCCAAGCTCCCTAGTCTGAAGTACTTCTTTAAGTGATTGGAGTGATACCTCAACTTTCCTTCGGTCAGTTTTTCTCAGGTTTGCACAGAAAGTCACCCACAGTTAAACTTTCTCTTAGGTCATTCTTGTCACTCCACAGCACAACGTACAGATGTGGACCTTCTCTACCTTTCCCTCACCAGCATATCAGCTGTCCCTGTGGAACTTGGCCTTTTCTCTACTCAGATGTGAGCTCTGTCTTCTTTATTAAAACATCGCCTTGCTAGAGCAGCCCCTATAAATTTTTGCCAAAAAGTCCTTTGCTCAGGTACTTTCAGGGATAACATCCAAATATTTTCAACCTCAGTACAATCACTGATTCATCTTTTGATGATTTAAGGGAAAATATGTGTATTTTCTGTGCATGTCCATATTAAATGATTTGCTGTCTTGCCTAATGTTCTGGAACTGGATCTATATCAGTTTCTCCAGAGTCAAGTGCTCTCCTATTAGAGGATAGTAACTATTAATAGTTATTAATTAATACATTGAATGGCTATCATATTAAAAAATCTTCTTGTCATTTTACCTAGTACCTCATTTTACTGATGGATTTATCATTGTTCTTTTTTAAGTCAGAGAAAACATAAAACTTCCTAATGTTTGGCTCAAGTTTTCATTTGTAATACTGGTTCAAATGAGTGAGAAAATTTCCAGAATGGTGCTTCTTTATACTTGACTGCTTATACTTAACAAACAAGTCAACTGCATATTCCCTTAGTTTGATTCATTAAATGTTTTTGTGTACTCGGAAAAAAATTTTCCAAGATTTTTTTGTAAACTATAATTGGATTTTATTATTAAGTCTTTATTCATTTCTTTGGACTTTCTCCATTTTCTTATGCTTTAATATCAAAGAAGTCTTTGAAATCCCTAATTTTAAAAATATTTAATACTCCAACGTAGTCAACACGGTTAAATATTTCTCCTTTATAAATCACACTGCAATTGACTTTATTTTCATTGACTCTCCTTGGTAATTTTCTCTGAGCATTCTCACATTTGCTTACCTCCTTTTCTTTGTATGTTTTCCATGGCATCTTCTCTTAATTTTACCATTCTTTTCTTTTAGCCTTAATTTAATTTTTCTTTTCTTTTCTTTTTTTTAAAGATTTTATTTATTTATTTGACAGAGAGAGGCATAGTGAGAGAGGGAACCCAAGAAAGGGAGTGGGGGAGGGAGAAGGAAGATTCCCGCTGAGCAGGGAGCCCAGTGAGGGTCTCAGTTCCATGACCCTGGGATCATTATCCAAGCCAAAGGCAACCGCTTAACATCGGAGTCACCCAGGCACCTCCTAAATTTGATTTTTCAGGTTTAGTTTTATCTTCTTAGTGGTCTTATTTTCCCATTCATATTTGGATAAATTTATTTACATCATCTCAAGGATAAAGGCGTTCTATCTTTTTAACCACATACTTTGGGTGGGCCCAAATATTTAATGGTTCCTAAAAGATTTTTTAAAAAAGAAGACTAAAACATATACAATTAAATTAACCTTGAATTTTCTACAGATTATAATGAAGTATGAAGTAAGATATTTAAGCCTGTGTAAATAGTTTATCTTATTCAAAGTATTTTAAACAATGTTGACTGTTACACACTAAAAATGTAGCAATCCTAGATCTAAAAAATACAAAGCCTCTTAGGGGTGACAGCCACTTACAGGGTACTATAAGACTATATAACTATATATATAACTATATATATATATATATAAAGTACTAAAAGACTATATAATGTACTATAAAACAAATAACTTTGTTATTTCATAACAAATTACCGCACAGACATATGAACACAATAATAGAGTTTATTGGGCATGAGCATGATATGGGGGAATTGCTGTGCCATGTTCCCTGGAGGTGTCTTATTTATGACAACACTTCCTCAGTAGCTTACAATTCTGTCCCAAACAGAGCACCTTCATGGTGTCCTGAGATGGAGGCATACTACTGAGCTTACATGGAATAATGGTGAGCAGTTAAAACATCCTTAAAATCCTAATAGTTTCTAAGATCACAAAAATTTTGTGTAGAATTTCACTATAACAGAATTTACCAAGTAAGAAACATATACTCTATTATATCTCTCTACTTGCCTCTATCTATGTATCTATCTATCTATCCATCATCGCCTATCTACCCATCTACCTACCTTTTTAAAAACCAGAGTGGTGGGGCGCCTGGGTGGCTCAGTGGGTTAAGGCCTTTGCCTTCGGCTCAGATCATGACCCCAGGGTCCTAGGATCCAGCCCGCATTGGGCTTTCTGTTCAGCAGGAAGCCTGCTTCCTCCTCTCTCTCTGTCTGCTTCTCTGCCTACTTGTGATCTCTGTCAAATAAGTAAATAAAATCTTAAAGCAAAACAAAAAAACCAGAGTGGTGATTTGGTGAGCTACCTAGCAATACAGGGTCTGTCCAGGGTGCTTGGAGGATGAATGGCACTTCAGCAGCGACTCTGGTTGGGAAAGATCCTTAAAGGAGGAGAGAAGCTGCAGGGTGACGGTGGTGACCAGCAAGTGGCACCTGAAGCAGATGAAGGCAAACTGTAGCAAATGTCCATGGAGAAATAAACAAATTGTCAGTTGCCCAGGGCATTGCCTTTCTCTTTTTCTGATTGATTCTTATCTCAGTCTACTTCTTCCATCAAACTTCCCCATTCTTCCTTTTTTTGCCTCTGAACTAGAGTATCTGGTCTTATCATTCTAGTTTTTCTTCTGCTGCCTTTTATCTATACAAAATTACACTTTATAGGATATTTGTATATCCCATATACATAGTATATAGTGGAGTAGAAGTAAGGGGTAAGTCACCCCAATATATTATGCTAAAAAAGCCCAACTCATAGTATTTAGCACTTTATTTTATGATGCCTTGCATTCTCTGCTTTACATTGCGATTAGGACCACACATCTTAATTTCCTGTCATCACCTCTAGAATCAACCAACATTAGTTTCAGAATGCAAGCAATGTAAATGCATAAGAGATTTTTCAAATGAAAATAGTTCATTGATTAATTACAGAATTTGAATGAAATCCTATAAACAATAATTAAGAATTTATTTAGTGCCAAGTATTTCACTTATGCAGTTTTATTTAATCTTGAAACAGCTATATGAGAAAGGAATTGTTATCTCATTTTGTAGACAGGAAAACTGAAGTTCAAGTGAGGTTCAGTTCACAAAGCTGGCAGGAGGTAGAGCTGGAATCTGCATCCAAGTTTGCAAATTGCAAAAGCCATGCCCAATCCATGATACCACTAACGTATATACTAAATGAATAAATGTCAGACAATGAAATCAAATTCAGAAACATTAGAGAACAGAGAACACTATCTAGAATTTTACCTCAGTTTGAATTACTGGAGTTAGTGCTATTCTTTTGGAAGATATACCTGCTTCTAATGTGTGAAACAATGGGAGAACAAATATGATACATAGGATTTCAACATGGAATTTATTCTGATACCCATCTCAGGACTCCAAGTAAAGGATTCTAGAGATGCATGTACAGGATCCTAAAGATATATATGTAAAGGCAACACAGGAGACTAATCAATGCATTTGATATATTTATATTAAATTAAATTTCCAGTATGGATTTGGAGAATGTTCTTCAAGGAGATGAATCAAGAAGGTGAGAATAGATCTGGAAAAAGTTTCCACTTAAAAATAGATAAAATTTGGGGCGCCTCGGTGGCTCAGTGGATTAAGCCTCTGCCTTCAGCTCAAGTCATGATCTCAGGGTCCTGGGGTTGAGCCCCTTATCGGGTTCTCTGCTCAGCAGGGAGCCTGCTTCCTTCTCTCTCTCTGCCTGACTCTCCACTTACTTGTGATCTCTGCCTGTCAAATAAATAAATCCAATCTTTTTAAAAAAAGTAGATGAAATTAAGGGCACCTGGATGGCTTAGTCAGTTAAGCATCTGCCTCTGCCTCAGGTCATGATATCAGGGTTTTGAGATCAAGGTGGGTTCCCTGCTCAGTGGGGAGTCTGTTTCTCCCTCTACCGCTGCCCCTTCTCCCTCTTTCCCCTCCATCCCCACAATACTTTCTCTCAAATAAATAAATAAAATCTTTGAGAAAAGTAAAGATATATAAAATTAGGTGTTACATTTAAGTGTACACACCATACACAAACACACAATCTTGAAAATGTTCAGCTAAACATTATGATGGTTTGTTTGTGGTTTAAAAATATAATATTTAAAATGGACAAAGAGCAATACTAAGATGTGTAATTGTTTATGGACCTTTAAGACCTGCTGGCTAAATATGAATTTCTATTTACAGATCACATTCAGTATATATTAGTCTCTAACGATAAGATCAAAATTTCTAATCATTTCCGATATAAAATGTGCATAAAATATCTTAAGTATATATTAATAGAATTCATTTCAGCCTGTCTACAAAAGTGGTATACACAGCAGTCCTGTTCTCCTAATTTCTTTCCTGTTCATATTTAGTTATAATTATCACATTGATGAGCAACTTCAGCCTGCTGAGTTGAATAGATTGAATTTTCAGGTATAATTTAGCATTACATAGCCCAAGGGTATTTCAAGAATCCAGCTCCAATCCTCATTTTGTGTGTATTTGTGTCTGCTAAAAGGCTCAGAACCACCTGGATAGTCTTTGACCTCACATATGTGTTCAAAGACAACTATTTGAATAAACTCTGCATTTGCCATTACCAGCACAGCAGTATGTGAACAGTAAATATGTAAATGAAATTCATGATTCTCTTACTGTTATAAAAACATTTTTAGATGTTTACTTAAACGGCCTTAGATACGGAAACAGGACTGTAAATGGAAAACAGAGTCTCAAATTTTATTTTCCAAACTGTCTCCTTTAGTTTGATGAACACTAAATCTCAAGTTATTTTTAAATCATGTCTTGGAAAGCTTTAGAAAACCCACCTGGACTGTGCAGTAAATACATAAATGCGTCATTAGGGGGTTCACAAAATATGAACACAAATACAGCATGTGAAAAGGTGATTATTCAATTTCAAAAACCTTTGGTTCCCAACTTCTAAGACGACCTAAAGAAATGTTTTTAAGAAAGTACCATACACAGAGAAGAAACTGGGATTTCAGCCTGTTATCACCTGATCTAGATTCAATGAGAAAAAAAGACTGTGTTTTCCTATTTAAGGGCAGAGTTTATGGTATGTGTTTTCAGTAGCATAATACCTATGTTTCCACCAGATTAATCTGATTTCTTTCTTATAACATTTAGGAGTCTATGTATGATCCCTCACTAAAATGAAGTTAATTTAACTTTAATTTTTTTTCATATGTCCAATATAGATACTTCATGGACTCAAATTGTGCCATGTGGATAATGTGTTGGTGGGCAAAGACAGACGCAATTATTTGTATGGTTTTTATTTTATTGGGAGGTACAGACATTAATTGATCATATAAAAATATATTCTGTAAGTTCAAAAATTGGTGGTCTGAAAGTAGATGTGTGGTCTTACAACGGTGTATGAGACAACAGCCCTTGACCGTAAGTTGGTTCATTCTTCTCTGGAGCTCTGTGGATGCGCACTGTGGAAGTAGTGCTGAAAGAGAAGTCACAGGTGGCTCCAAGGTATTTGTGAGAGGTATACCAGGATGCGTGGGAAGATGTGGATGTATACAGTGGGTGATGGCATGTAATTGGTATTCAACAAGTAATGCTGATAGAAGTTATGCTTATGTTAATCTTGTTACCAGTTTGTAACAATACTCCAAACAATTGTTCACTACTCAAATTAAGGCAATAATAGTTAATAGAATTCTATGCCTCATTACTCCATTCCACGGATACTTATGAAGCACATACTTGTACTAGCTAGAAGAGGGCACAGGAAGATAAAATAACCATGGTCTTAATCTTTCAGTGTTATTTACTAATAGATATTGTGTGAATCCAAAGCTTTTTAAAAAGAATTTTTAATGAAAATACTAGTTAAAAATATCTGTCCATATCAAACAGGATAAATGTATATGGTACCCTGACATTCTAAATGCTGGTTTGAGTTTTGCAGAAGTGGCAGTTAACAGTGACAGAAAGAGTAGTATGTCAGTAAATAACTGACAAGAGTTAATTTCATGCAGATCACTGGACAAGACACCTTGAGAAATTTCAGTGGAAGCAAAACAAAATATATCTATGCTAGAAAACATCATAGGCTTGAAGCCAAGATACATGTATGTGAGTTGGTGCCCATGGCCTCAATGGGTTAGTGACAGCTGCCCAACCATGCTCAAGCAGCTGAAACTAATGAATAGCTGAGTACAAAGGTGTGACCCATTCTGAGAAATAATGGTTAATAAATATGACTTCAGAAAATGGTAATAGGAAAACTTTTATAATGAGAACACCCAATCAAGGCATTTCTGGTTAATAGTCATTCCACTTGACATTAATCAACATCTGACAATGTTAATTATTTTATTTTTCTCAAAAAATCCATTCTTTGGTTTCTATCCATTGTTGTTTCTGAATTTCCTTATAAGTATCAAATTTATATTTTACAAATAAAACTTGCAAAATGACATATCCTAGAGTTGCTAAAAGTGTTTTAAAGCTCAAGATCTGGAGCCAGACTGGCTTATTTATTTGGTTATAAGCTCTGCCACCCAGCTCCTTGAGCTGGGGCAAGTTGCTTTATATATCCATATGGTTTCTTCATCCACAGAAGTTTCACCATCTATAACATACTCCCAGGATTATTATAATAATTAAAGAGTTAATATATAAACAGTGATTACAATAGTTACCAGCATAACCATTAGCTATTATTATGAAATGTATCTATTTGGATGTTCAAAAATCGTATCTACCAAATCCAACATGTGTTAAAAAAAACACGTTTCCCTTCTATTGTTTCTGGCCAGATGATAGCATGTAAAACTATAATTCACTACTATCAACTTCATTTGTTACTACATTTCTAGCAGCCAGCTCAGTATCTGAAATATACTAGCTACTCTTCAATTATTTAAAAATGAATGATTGTAGGGGCACCTGGGTGGCTCAGTGCGTGAAAGCCTCTGCCTTCGGCTCAGGTCATGATCCCAGAGTCTTGGGATTGAGCCCCGCATTGGGCTCTCCGCTCGGCGGGGAGCCTGCTTCCTCCTCTCTCTCTGCCTGCCTCTCTGCCTACTTGTGATCTCTCTCTCTGTCAAATAAATAAATAAAATCTTTAAAAAAAATGATTGTATTAGTTTTTTGTTTTTGCTGTAAGAAATTACTACAAACTTAGTGGTTTAAAATAGCACAAATTTATTCTAATAATTCAGGAAGTCAGAAGTTTAAAATAAGGCATTGTTCAGGCAACATTCTTTCTGAAGAATTCAAGAAGAATCTCTTTGTCTTTTCCAGCTTGCAGAGGTTGCTTACTTTCCTTGGCTCATGGCCCGTCCACCTTAAGAGTTTGTCATTCCAACCATTGGTTCCATTGGCATATCTCCTTTTTCTTCCTTTCACCTGCCTGTCTCTCTTGTAAGGATAGTTGTTTTGGGGGTGCCTGGGTGGCTCAGAGTGTTAAGCCTCTGCCTTCGGCTCAGGTCATGATCTCAGGGTCCTGGGATCAAGCCCCACATCAGACTCCCTGTTCAGCCGGGAGCCTGCTTCTCCCTCTCTCTGCCTGCCTCTCTGCCTACTTGTGATTTCTGTCAAATAAATAAATAAAATCTTTAAAAAAAAAAAAAAGGATACTTGTTTTTACCATTGGTCCATTCATAAAATCTAAGATAACACCAACATTTTAAGATCTTGAATTTAATCATATCTGCAAAATCTCTTCTGCCATATAAAGTTATATATATATATATATATATATATATATATATATATACACATAAGTTCTGGGGATTAAATTGTGGCTATTTTAGGAAGGTCATTATTCTCTCCATCAGAGTCTGCATGCTAGCTCCCAAAGGGTCCTATCCATCCCACGTACATTCAAAGGTCTCAATCCATTTCAGTAAAAACTCAAAGTTCAAAAATCTTATCTCATCACCTCACAAGTCCAATATCCAACTGGAAAAGCTGCATTATGTTTCAAGGACTGGGAATAATCCCCTCTTACTCTTGGTTCCCCACTCCAGGACTATAACCCTGCCCTCTGGGCCTATGGTTTTGTCCTCTGGGCCTAGTGTCTGCCTTCAGAGTCATCCACAATTTTTCCTTGAGAATAGTACATGTTTGTAGTAGAGGAGTTTTGTCATATTATTTCTTGTCTGTAGAATTTTGTTGAGTCCATCAGTCTTTGTTTATTTTGTCCTTTCTCTGCCCCTTTCACTTCAAGATGGCAGTATTTCTGCTTGTATAACATCCTCAAGAACCCTGTGGTTCATCCATTAGACAAACAGATCCTCCAAAATTCTTTTGGAGAATTCTCTATTCCTGGCTTCTGCTAAGATGGCTTAAGAGGGCCCATAAGACACAGGCCTATCTCTTCAAAGACTCTCTTTGTGACTGAACACACTGACCTTTTAATTCTTTTGAAGCATTAACAATAGGTTGAAGAACCACACTCTTTAAAACATCCTGGAGCACGTTTTCCTGACAGTGAATCTCCATATTTTGGCATCTTTGTAGTCTAGATAGACAGAATTCCTCACATTACCAAATTCTGGTTCTTTCTGGTTAACAGTTATTCCCTGAATTTATCTCTTTTTTCTTACATTTTACTATAAACAGCAAGGAGAAATCAGGTCATACCTTCAATGTATTGCTTGTAAATTTCCTCAGCTAAATATCCCAATTCATCACTTGCCACATAACTGCATTACTGTTACCACATAACAGTTCATCTGCTTTCCACAAAACTGTAGGACACAATTTAGCAAGCTTTCTATTATTATATAATAAAGAACCCCTTTCCTTGTCTTCAATAACACATTCCTCATTTCCTTTTGAGTCCTCATCAGTATCCCTCAATTTAACATTTAATGTCCTCCTTTCTATTATGAGTTAAGTATTCTCTAAGGCAACGTAGATTTTTTGTATCATGCTCCTCACTTTCTTTTGTGTCCTTAAACACTAATTTTCTACTAACAGTCTGTTAAAAGCAATCTAGGTTTTCTTTTTTTTTTTTATCATATTCAAAATTCCTCCAGCCTCTAGCCATTACCCAAATACAAAACTACTTCCTTATTTTTAGGTATCTGTTATAGCTATACCCTACTTCCAGGTTAAAAAAAAAAATCTTTATTAGTTACATACTACTACTGTCACATACTATCATAGTAATAGTGACTTAAAACAACACAAATTTATACCAAGACACATTATAATTAAAATGTCAAAAGTTAGAGAATCTTAAACATCAAGAAAAAAACCCAACTTGTTATGCACCAGGCAGTTGACTTCTCTGCATTAACTCTTAAGGCCAGAAGGAAGTGGTATGATAAATGTAAGTACTGAAAGCAAAAAAACCAACAACTAAGAATTCTCTACCTGGCACAGTTATCATGTAGAATTGAAGAAGAGATAAAAGGTTTTCCAGACAAGCAAAAACTAAAAGAGTTCATCACTATTAAACTGGCCTTAAAAGAAATGTTAGAGTGACTTTTTTAAGCTTTAAAGAAGGCTCACTGATCAGTAACAAAACATATGAAAGTACAAATCTCACTGGAATTAATCTAGCTATCTAGTATGAAAATTAATACACAAAAAAGTAAAAATAACTATAAGTTAAAGGATACATATAATAAAAAGATGTTAACTCTGACAACAAAAACATAAAATCTCCCAACAAACATAAGTCCAGGACTTGAAAGCTTAACCTGTGAATTCTGCCAAACATTCAAAAAAGGTTTAGTACTTATCCTTCTCAAACTTCTCCAAAAAATTGGAGAGGAAAGCATGCTTCTAACTTATTTTACAAAGCTAGTGTTACCCTAATACTAAAACCAGATGAAGACAACACACACACACACACACACACACACACACACACTCATTACAGAGTGATAGATGCAAAAATCTTCAGCATAATATCAGCAAACTAAATTTAATAATAATACATTAAGAGACTCAAACACAATGATCAAGTAGGTATTATTCTAGGGATACAAGGATGGTTGAAAATCTACAAACTAATCATCATGAATCACCACATCAACAAAATGAAGGATAAAAACCATGTGATCATCTCAGTGGATACAGAAAAAGCATTTGACGAGACTCAACATCCATTCATGATAAAAAAAAGTCTCAGCAGAGTGGATATAAATGGAAAGTACTATAAATAATAAAGGCCATATATGACAAGCTCATAGCTAACATCATACTCAATGGTGACAAGGCGATAGCTTTTTCTTTAAGATGGATGGAAGGATGTTTACTCTCATCACTTGTATTAAATACAGTATTGGTAGTTCTAGCCAGAGCAATTAAGTAAGAAAAAGAAATAAGAGGCTTCCATATTAGAGAGGAAGAAATAAAACCATCACTGTTTGTGAATGATGTGATTTTATATACAGAAAACCTCAAACATGCCACCAAAAAACATTTAGAACTAATAAATGAAATTATAAAGTTGCAGGGTATATAATTGAAATGCAAAAATCTATTGTATTTTTTATTTACTAATAACATCAGAAACAAATTTTAAGCCTATTTACAATTGCATCAAAAATATAAAATACCTAAGAATACATTTAACCAAAGAAAGGAAAGACATTTATGCTAAAACTTTAAGATATTGATGAGAGATATTGAAGACACAAATAAATGGAAAGATATTCTGTGCTCATGGTTTGGAAGAATTAATATTGTAAAAATGTCCATATACTTCAAGGCAGTCTATAGTTTCAATACAATCTTTATCAAAATTCCAAAGGCATTTATCAGAGAAATAGAAGAAATGATCCTAAAATTTGTATGGAATCACAAAAGATCCCAAATAGCCAAAGTAATCTTGAGAAAGAACAAAGCTGAAGGCATCATGTTTCCTAATTTCCAACTATATTACTAAGCTATACTATTCAAAACAATATACTATTGGTATAGAAGCAGACACATAGATCAGTAGAAAAGAATAAAGAGCTGAGAAATAAACCTATGACTAGATGGTCTATTAATTTATAACAAAGGAGGCAAGTATTTACAAAGGGGGAAAGAACAGTCTCTTTAATAAACGGTAGTGGGATAATGGATAGCTACATGCAAAAGAATGAATGTATACCACTAAATTATATCATACATAATAATTAACTCAAAATGGGTTAAATACTTGAATGTAAACCTAAAACCATAAAACTACTAGAATAAAACAGACAATAAGTTCCCTGACATTGATCTTAGCAATGTTTTTGTTTGTTTGTTTTTTGTTTTTTGTTTTTTTTTGGACTTGACTCCAAAGGCAAGGGCAACAAAACCAAAAATGAACAAATGAGCAATCCAAAGAAAAAAGCTTCTGCACAGCGAAAGAAACCAGCAACAAAATGAAAATGCCACCTACTAAATGGGAGAAGATATATGCATATTATTTACCTGATAAGGGATTAATATCCAAAATATATAAAGCTCTCCTATGATTCAACAACAAAAACCCAAACAATCCAATTAAAAAAAAAGACAGAGGATCTGAATAGACATTTTTCTGAAGACATAGATGGCCAACAGGTATAAGACAAGGTGCTCAACATCACCATTCATCACCAAACATCACCAACCATCAACATTACCATATTTTATTTGAAATATAAATCAAAATCACAATAAGATATCACCTCTTATGAATGGCTTGTCAGAATGGCTCTTATCAAAAAGATAAGAAACAAGTATTAGCGAGGATGTGGAGAAAAGGGAACCTTGGTGCACTATTGGTGGGAATATAAATTGCTGAAGCCATTGTGGAAAACAATATGGAGGTTCCTCAAAAAATTAAAAATAGAACTACCATAAGATCCAGCAAGTCTACTCCTCGATATTTATCCAAAGAAAATGAAAACATTATTTTGAAAATATATATGTACCCCATGTTTATTGCACCATTATTTATAATATATGTAAAGAAGCTAAATATTCATTGATGGATGAATGGGTAAGAAAAATATGAGATATATATATATATATATATATATATATATATATATATGGAATATTACTCAGTCATAAAAAAGAATGAAATCTTGCCAATTTTGACAACATAAATGAACCTTAATGAACAAAAACAAAACCAAACCTAGATTTATAGAGAACAGACTGAGGGTTGCCAGCAGAGAGAGTTGTGGGGAAGTGGACAAAATGGGCAAAAAAGCTTAAGAGGTACAAACTTCCAGTTATAAAATAAATAGGGCATTCCTATTTTCAACATTTTGAGGAACCTCCATGCTGTTTTCCAGAGTGGTTGCACCAGCTTGCATTCCCACCAACAGTGTAGGAGGGTTCCCCTTTCTCCGCATCCTCGCCAGCATCTGTCATTTCCTGACTTGTTGATTTTAGCCATTCTGACTGGTGTGAGGTGATATCTCATTGTGGTTTTGATTTGTATTTCCCTGATGCCGAATGATATGGAGCACTTTTTCATGTGTCTGTTGGCCATCTGGATGTCTTCTTTGCAGAAACGTCTGTTCATGTCCTCTGCCCATTTCTTGATTGGATTATTTGTTCTTTGGGTGTTGAGTTTGTTAAGTTCTTTATAGATTTTGGACACTAGTCCTTTATCTGATATGTCGTTTGCAAATATCTTCTCCCATTCTGTCAGTTGTCTTTTGGTTTTGTTAACTGTTTCCTTTGCTGTGCAAAAGCTTTTGATTTTGCGACAACATGGATGGAACTAGAGCGTATCATGCTTAGCGAAATAAGTCAAGCGGAGAAAGACAAATATCATATGATCTCCCTGATATGAGGGAGTGGTGATGCAACATGGGGGCTTAAGTGGATAGGAGAAGAATCCATGAAACAAGATGGGATAGGGAGGGAGACAAACCATAAGTGACTCTTAATCTCACGAAACAAACTGTGGGTTGCTGGGGGGAGGGGGGTTGGGAGAAGGGGGGTAGGGTTATGGACATTGGGGAGGGTATGTGCTTTTGGGTAAATTGGAAGGGGAGATGAACCATGAGAGACTATGGACTCTGAAAAACAATCTGAGGGGTTTGAAGTGGCGGGGGGATGGGAGGTTGGGGTACCATGTGGTGGGTATTATAGAGGGCACAGCTTGTATGGAGCACTGGGTGTGGTGAAAAAATAATGAATACTGTTTTTCTGAAAATAAATAAATTGGAAAAAAAATAAATAAATCTTGGGGATGTAATGTACAACATGATGACTGTAAAGTAAATAATACAGTATTCCAAATTTGAAAGTTGTTAATAGAGAAGATCTTGGAAGTTCTCATCTTAAGAAAAAAAGTGTAACTCTATGATGATAGATGGTAGATCACTAGACTTATTATGACTTATACCTTTGCAATCTATGCAAATACAAAAGCATGTTGTACTCCTGAAACTAATATGTCAATTTTACTTCAATTTAAAAAATACCTGAATGATAGACATATAAAAATTTATTATAATAATAATTAACTGTAATATGTACATTGTAAAATATACAGTTAAAATTTTTCATAATAGAAATTAGGAAAAAACCTACAAATTTATTCTCTTAATTTCTGGGAATCAAAAACCTGAAATTAAATTGCAGGTCATTTTGCATTCCATCTGGATGCTTCAGAGTGGAATCTGGGGAACCCATTTCCTTGCTTCTCCCAGCTTCCAGAGGATGCTGGCATTTCTTAACTTATGGCTTTTTCCTCCATCTTCAAAGTACATTACTTAAACATCTGGTCCCACTGTCATATCTTTTCCTCACTTAGACCTGCTGCCTCCATCTTATAAGAGCCCTTGTAATTACACGCACCCACCCAGATAATCCAGGGTAACCTCTCCTTACCTCAAGATCTCTAATTTAACCACATTTGCAAAGTCCCTTTTGCCACAGAAGTTAATGCAGTCACAGGTTCTGGGGATCAGGACATGGATATCTTAAGGAGGACACTATTCTATTTATCAGTTTCAGTGAATGATACGCCATCCTCAGGTTCTTTGTTCATATTCTAGGGGTCCTTCTTGTAACTATTTCTGTTACTAATTATTTACCAATGCATCCCTCTTATGTAGGTTGCTCCTCCCCTTTCCTATTGTCACCACCTTTTACCACTCCAAGCTTTCCACTAGTATACAGAGGACTCTCAACTCCAACCTTTCCATTGGTCAATCCAGTGTTCACATTGCCACCAGAATGCCCTAATGCCCTTACATTTTTGGTTCCTTGCTAAGTGGTTTCCAAATTATTATGGAATAACATCTAAAATTCTAAGCATGACATTTATGATCTTCCAAACTCTGACCTTTTCCTCCTTTTATAGTCGTAGCTTGAATCACCCTCCAAAATATGGGCAAGGCATATAGATTTAGGTTGTTCTATAAATCTACTCGAACATTAATAGCATTTGTTTATGATGCTTATTTTTGCAAAACCCTCCCTTTTATCCTATTTAACTCAAACAAAACATCTGTCCTGAAGCTTTATCTAGCATCTTCATTTTGGAATTTGTTCCTCCTCCTTCTATAGTCACATAATAATTTATTTGTAATATTGGCCACAATATACTATGACAAACTATAGTGTGATTTGTTTTATAGTTAAAATTAAATATTTCTGTCTGCCTCTCCCACAACATTAATTATGAGGATAGAGTCAGCTTCATAGGTAGTTTTATATCTCCCATAGTGCCCAACACTCTGTACTTAGTGGGTGCTCAATAAAATGTTACATGAATTGTGAAATTATGAATTAAGAAATAACCCATCAAGAGAGAGCCATATACAAAATTGTTTAATAGCCATTATGTTGCAAAAAATAGTGCTTAATGCCATGAGGGAAAACTAAATACATCACCAATTCGTTTTTCTGTGATTCTTAGGAAAACAATTCTCTATTCCTTTTGCTAAAGAAATAGCCATGATATGTAATACTTCAGAGAGAATCTCCCTTACTTTTGTGTGTGTGTGTGTGTGTGTGTGTGTGTGTGTGCACGTGCATGCCCAGGCACTATGATAACTTTTATATTTTTCTTCTATTCCTGTATGGGGATAAATCAACTCCTAATGAAATCTAGTGAGAGAAGAAAGCTTTGCACCCATTGATCCACTAATACAGGGCAAATACAACCACATGGCAAAATGAGCAAATAGGAAAAGGTAAACTATAACTGCAAAGATTCACTATTAAGTAGTACAATGAGATTTGATGGTTACTTTTCTCACACAGAAAGTATGATGATACTTATAACTACAAGGAAGATCTTACTCAACTTAACAGTAGAGCATGCTATTTGAAAGTTTCCAAAATGGTGACAGAATTGAGCTGAAAAAATTTATTTTCAATTAATATTGGATGGGATCATAGGTTAGAGGGCTAAGATTAAATTCTATTTATAAAAGAAGAAAAAAGTTTTTCATCCGTTTAGTGTCAACTTTTGTTCCTTGTACAGAATGCTGATTGTGTTCTTTGGTTACCAATTAGGAACCAGTTGCAAAAAACAGATTTCTCTCTGGGTACTTTACTATGGAAAGAAATTCACTACAAGGCATTAAATAGCTTACAAGAACATTGAGAGGGATGAAGAAATGGACTTTAAATTGAGCTTTTATCAAAGCTCCCTCAGTCTACACTGCAGAAGTGAGCACCCAGACAAGCTGCTGCCATTTCTGTGCTCAGGAAGTCACTTGCTGACTACGAAGTAGGCTCTATAGCTGCCTAATTTAGAATCATGCCAACACTGCCCTTGCTGTAGCTCATACACCTTGAGGACCAGGAAGCAACTGCTTGCTCCTAACCCACGCTTGACCCGTTATAAGCCAAATCAGCCAAATAAATGACTCATGCTTTGCATTTTTTAGTTTCCCAGTTTCTGAGGCAGAGCAAGTAAGTAATATCAGAAAAAGAATGGAATAGATGTTATATCCGTGTCCATCATTTTCATCATTTGTGGTGTCGGATTATAAAAAATGTTGTAATATGTCCCCTTAATGCATTACTTTGCCCCGAACAGCATAAACTTGACAAAACATGAAGCTTCTCTGAATAACAGTAACATTTTAAAAACAAAAATCTCTAAGAGCTTCCATTAAATTAGTAGATCCAAAGGAATGGTACCAATGGCTTGAGTCTCTGCTCATGAAAAATCTTACAGTTTCAGCTGGGAAGATAATGACTGGAAACATGACACCAATAGCGTAGACTAACACCTCTGTATGTAATACTCCTAGAGGTAGACTTCATATCAAAAAATAACACACACAAATAAGTGTACAGAGGATAAATGTGGAGCTGGATACATTTCAGAAAGTGAACACACTATGTAATCAGCACTGAGATCCAGAAATGGCCCACCTCTTGTCTCTTCCCTGTCATCTCTTCTTCAAGTTAACTACCATACCAACTAATAACTCCATAAATTAGTTGTTCTTTAACTTTACATAAATAGACTCATACCCTCTGTACTCTTGTATTTGGCTTCTTGTGCTCAAAATTGTTTGTGTTATTTAAGTGTGTTGGTGGGGACCAAAATATTCTATTCACTTTAAATACTGAAGAGCATTTGATCGTATCAGTACACTATAATGTTTCTTGTCCATTCTAGTTTTGATGGACTTTAGGATAGTTTCTGGTTTGGAGGTACTAGAAATAACATTATGAATATATTTGTATAACTCTTTTGGTAAACATATATACTTGTTTTAGGGGTTATTATTTATATCTAAGGAAAAGAATATATCTAGGAATTCCTAAGGTAATGTGTCAGTCTTAATAGACTTGACCATGACTTTCCTTTAATTATTGTGGCTATATAATATTTTCCAGGGTACTTATATCAATTTACACTCCCACCAGCAATGCATGGGAGTTCTTGATGTTCCACATCCTTGCCAATGTTTGTCAGAACACTTATTTAATCATTTTGTTGGGTGTGTTCTGGGATATCTCTGTAGTTTTAATTTGCATTTCCATAGTGATTGTGTTTTTGTTCATTTGTATATCCTCTCTTCTAAAGTGCTATTTCAAGTTTTCTTCCATTTCTCTGTTGGGTTTTCATTGTTTTTTCTTTCCTATAATTTGGTTTGTGGGAATTCTTTACAAATTCTGGATAGGAATCCTTCGTCAGATATATAGATATGGAGATAGAGATAAATGAATCAAATATCCTCTTCCATACTGTGGCTTTTCACTTCCTAAATGGCATAGTTGATGAACACAAGTTCTTATTTTTAATTAGGTCCAATTTTTCTATTCTTTCTTATTGTGGTTATTAACTTCTGTTAATAGAAGAATAGAAGAATACAAGGATATTCACCAGGATAATGAAAATATGCTCCTATGATTACTTCTTCAAGTTTTATTATTTTCACAAATTGATCTCCAATATAATTGAAATTAATTTTTTGTATGGTGTGTTGGGGGGGGGTCAAGATTCACATTTTAAACATGTTACACCAGACCTGCATTTCTAGAATAAACTAAATGTGATCATTATAAATTATCCTTTCTATAGTTCACTGCAATCAATTTGCTAATATTTTGCTCCATTTAGATTTTTGGATTTAAGCACATGAAGAAACTTGAACTATACTTTTCCACTCCACTGATTTTAACATTGCTTCTTTTACATGTCCCCTCTCCCCCACCCCCGTGTTGAATCTACCTTTCCTTTTCTTCCTGCAAGAGGGCAGAGCTACTCTCCTTTGTGATTTTCACAGCACCGGAAGCATCCTTCTGTTAAAGGCCTCATCATTTGTACACTAGACTATAAGGGGAAAAAGAATGCCAGTATTTGTAGTTTAAGAGGGCACTATGAATCTTTGTTCAATTAGGTAGGGCTGTGCTTAATTCCTTAGGGATAGAATCAGATAATTTGGAGGTCTTACTTTTCATTTTTAAATCTTATTGTGCCCCTTCTTAATTTACCATCTCTTCAACTACTTAGTGGTGAAAATAAACTGTTCTTATTAAAATGTACAATTTAATTTTCCTCCAGCAAGAAGATTTAGAAAGCCAAAACATGGCCTAGAGTTTCAACTAGCCAGAGATGGCTAGAATGTCCCAGATCTGATCTCAAGAGAGACATATAGAAAAAGATAACCCTCCCTGTAATCCAGAAGGCCATATTTCATATATGACAGAAACCAAAGTCCCTTTGGCTCTCCTCCTGTAGCAGTTCATCACAAATGCATTTATCATTTCCAAATCTCTTATAAAGTTATCCTGACAAACAATACAAAATGTTTGCATTGCAATAAAACCAAAGAAAGTAATTTTAACTTTTAGGTTTAATAAATACCAGCCATGTGGAAATACTCCAAACAGTGCTTTAGCCTGCCTGTAAAAATGTTATAACTGTAAAATGCTTACAGATGCTAGATTTCTTTTCCTTTTAACCTCAAGAATCACTTTTATAAGGATAAGGATTTTGGCAATCACACCATTCAAAAGTAGTTATGTCATTTTTTTCCCGCTGTGGATTCACATTTCTTGGACTTAGCTTCACTGATAAGTTTACAAAAAAATATATTAAATAACAGATGCTATCTCCAAAAAGTGTGTTCTCACAATCCAGCTCTCTGGATTTCACCATCTATTTTCTTTCTCTCCATTTTTCTAGATTTGTTTTAATTATTTAATATTTTCCTGTAGACGTAAGGCTGATTCCATCTTCCCTGTTCTTTAAATGTGATAATGACAGATAATATTTTTAAAGTACAATTGTTCTTTTACATTTGGAATTTATACATTTCTTCATTTGCATCTTATCATTGGACATCTATTTGGCTTCGCTTGTACCTTGTTTGTCCCCTAACCTTCTTATTAAGATAACAGGATTCCAAGGTCTCTTCCAAATAAATTCTATGTTGATGAACATGACATATTATTTTAAAACATAAAGGAAGTTTTATCCAGAATTGTTTTACATTACAAATATTCTTTCTAAAGTTTGAAAAAGAGTAAAAAGTATGAAGAATGAGAAGGAGCTCACTTAAACTGATGGCACTTGGAAGGAAGAGCTGAATAAATGAAAGAGAGGTCTTATTCATCCATTTTAAAATTTTTCTTTGATTTATCCCAATAAAGAGGAGCAGAATTAACTTACATGAATTTATTATCTTTCTCATATTGTTCCCATCTTAAAGTATAAAAATGTGCAAAGTGAGTAAAGTGAATTGAGTAAAAGGGTGGTGGGAGAATGGAAACAGAAAGTAAGAATGAAAAGACCTACATAACATAACAGTCCTTCAAGAATAAGAGTCACTACAATTTGAGATTTCAGGGAAACAAGTGCACTCAAGATGTCACTGGAGAGCTAATAAATACCGGATACTAAAATGTCACAGCATTTTTGCAGAAAATAAAAGAAGTATTTAGAAGACTTCAGTAGAACACTTTATAGATCCATGAAGGAGACAATGTACTACACATACTTTGAATAGGTTCAGTAATTTTGTTGATTAAGCAACACATTTTTCATTATTACAATACTCTACCTCAAGTGATTGCTCCATCTAATAAAGATATTTACCAATATAAAACCAGAAAGTTATGGAAAAACTTACATTGCCGTGTCCTCAAAGGATTAGACTCTAAAATAAATTTGATCACCCATGTGGAAAAACAAGGCCTGTCTCTATCGGGTAATCAATTAACACAATCATTTGAGTGAATTAAATAGTATTGTTGTTTCTCATTGAAATAGTTTTCTTCCCATTTAGTGTGCTTCCATCAGAAGTATTCTCAGTACATATTCACAATATTTAGTACAGGAGAGAGCACTGGAAATTATAAGACATGAATTGAAATGAAATGGAATCATGGATGTAAAGATCATATTATGTATATGGCACGTATAAAGTGATTTTAATTGATCTAATGGATTTATGTAATAAAAGAATACATATTTTATTAAATTGTAACAAACCAAGTTAAATTAAACCCCTAGAAGCTATTTCTTTGGCTGAATTAAAAATTCTAACATTAACTTTAGCCTTTAAGTTTGTAATATTTCAGAATAAAGACAAAATGAAGACATGATTATATCTGAAGAATTCATAAAGTTACCATTTTAATCATTTCAAGTATGTGAATGATGCTTGCTTATTTTTGGACCTGGAAGGACTATTCCTACATGCAGTTGTCAGGAAGGAAACCATGAAATGTTTACAATGTTGTCATGTCACCTGGTGAGTTACACAAAAATAAAAACACAGGTACAACGAAGATTTTAGATATCAAATGAAGGCAAATAATTTTTCCGTTCCCAAAATTATATGAAATGAAGAATCAAGTGCTAGAAAAGGGGATCCAATTAGGTCAATTACTCTAAGGAAAATAATATTTTAAAAAAACAGTATGCACATGGATTAATAATGGATTCATAAAGGAATATCATACACTGGGCAGTTTGTAAAACATGACATTCTCTCTCAAACCTAGTCCATTCTATGTGGGCTGTTCATCTTGTCTAGTTCCCTTCCCCCTTTCCTGCTAGCAGACACTGTTTCCTATCTCAAGACTCAGTTCACATGGCACTACCTTGGTGATGTTTTCTCCCACTGTTCTAGGCACAATTATACTCAGTTGTGCTATAATGAGTGTTTTAAAATGTAAACTTGTACCAAAACAATTGATCTGAAGGGACAATTTGAGATTGTCTATGTGCAATTTCCCCAAATAATATTCTTGCTTTCCCCACATACTCAGTAACTCAAGAAACATGCAGTGAATGCAAGACAGTGCTGCTGACCCTGAGCTTAGTAGGAATACATGAAATGTACCCATATGCACACCTCAAACATGCTACCTCAGTTCACTGGGTCAGGAGCCACATCTATCTTTATCTGCTACAACCTGCCCTCGGATTTCATCTCACCATCCTACCTTTAGCCCCAATGACACAACTACAACTCATCCAGTGTCAAAGTAAACTTCAGGTTTTAAGGTAAAAATACCCTAGGTATTGTGTTATTTATGTATTTCTTAACAATTAGTATATAAAAACAATGCTACCATTTTTATTAGGTTCTTAGCATTTAAAAAAATATATGCCACTAATGAAATTTTTGAGTGTTGCACTCCAGACCTTGATTTTCTCATTGGCTTGGTAGTTTTCTATTGCACAATTTCCCATAGCATGTTGATTTTTGGAAAAGCCAGTGTTGCATCATAGCAGATACTTCCTTTTCTGTGTTCAGTGGTACTTAGGGTATCAGATTGTTTTTATTTGTATGTTTATCTATTTTCTCCCCTATAATATGCAAATGTGCTGAAGTGGGAAGGTATCAGGTACTTGAAAGAAGCTGTTGAGTATCATTATGGCTGGAAAGTTCTGAGTGGGGTAACTCAGTGAGGGTGAGGGGCAGCAGTGTAGAAACAGGTAAGAGTTAGGTAAGTGCAGGGCAGAGGCAGTAGCATCAGCTGGTGGGCTGAGGTTGATGGTGATAATGCAGATGGGGCAAAAATGGATTGCTTTTTCTCCTTCAGCTCTAGTCAATCACCAAAATCCATCTGATTTCACTAACTGCTTTCCTATTCCTTTTGTCTATGTATCTTATCAGTTCTAACTCAAAATCTCATGATCCTGCCTCTTGATTACTCTAACAGCCCTTTTCTCTTCTGCTATGGACTGGATATGTTCCCCCCATCAAATTTATATGTTGAAACCCCAACTCCCAGTGTGATGTTATTTGGAGATGGGGTCTTTGGGACGTAATTGAGGTTAGATGATGTCATGAGGGTGGGGGCCTCATAATGGGAAGAGTGCCCTTATAAGAAAAGACACCAGAGAACTAGCTCACTCTCTGCTCAAGCACAAAGAAGAGGTCATGCAAGCAAGAGGTCATGATATGATGGCCATCTAAAACCCAAGGAGGGAGACCTCAGAATGATATCTATCTTACCACACTTTGACCTTGGACTTCTAGTCTCCAGACCTGTGAGAAAATAAATTTCTGCTGTTTAAGCTACCCAGTCTATGATAATTTGCTTTGGCAGCCTTAGCTAATACGATCTCATAAATACAAGCTCTACCCTGGCATGCATATAAGATATATACATAAGCTATGCAGAACTTTTGAAACTTTTGACTGGCTTCCCAAACCTCTGGGATAAAATTTAAATATCTTAACATGTCATACCAGTTCTGTCATGATTTTAACTCTATATACCTCCGAGCCTTAACTCTTGCAATGCTTACCTCCCCACTGCCAAAGTATCTGTAGTTCTTTACACACATATCATACACTGTTTTGCCATCAATACTCTGCTCATACAACTTCTCTGTTTACAATGTCATTTCTCTTCATCTGTATGTGCAAATCTTCTAATTTTCCTTTAACATCAGATATAAGTTCCCTGAGGACAGTGATTGATCACTTTCCTTTTCCTAATTCCTTCTATACTACCAGATACATAGTGGGTACTCAGTAAATATTTATTGAATAAATGCAACTGTGTCCAGCATAGTGACTTTGCACAAGTTTCATATGTTCAGTAAATGACAGCTGTTGCCATTATTTCTGGACAGGCTGATGCTAGTTTACCATTCCACTTCCTCAGGAAATGCGAAAATAACAAAAGAGACTCAAGAAAGAACTCCATGTTGAAGGAGATTCAAGTACTTTTTCTGACCTTTTGTAGCCTCCTTTTGAATTCTTTATCATAAAATGTTGTTGGTTATATTAAAAAATGCTATACATTGTGTAGGACAGAGGAGGTTTTGTATATAGAAGGAAATCCATAAAGCTGACAATAAGCCATAATAATCAGGAAGTACCTATTCTCACAGAGACAACATTAAAAAAAAAGTGAGAAAAGCAAGGTAGTCTTGTATAGCTTACAATATAGGTGGAATGTGAAATTTGGAAACAATGACTTTGTTTTTTCAGTTGGCTGATAATTTGAGAGAAAAGTGATTATCAGTTGACTTCACTCTGAAGAACACATTCTGAAAAATCTATAGTTCCAGGAATCCAAAGAAGTTGAACCTCCCATAAATGGAGAACTGGAAAGTGTTTTTATCTTCCACTTGTGCTGTACGTGTTTATTTCTTGAAAAATGTTATCTGAAGTGTGTAAAGGGAAAGTAGTTCAGGATAATAATGTGGACTAGAAGTACTTGCATTGAAGCTACATTCAAAATGTCATAAGAAAGGCATCTCATGTGGGAGCCAGGGTGGTCACTGCTCTATGTTTCCCTTAAAAACTGTTTTAAATGAGAAAGTAGATGAAATAATTACATCTTGTATATTATTTATTTCATAAAATATTAATAAATGCTTCTGGTTTTAAGCATTTTCCATTCAGAAGCAATCTTGATTAATAATTTAACTAGGTCTTTTGTTGTGATCATTAAGAAAACAGGCAATTTATTTATTCTTGATATTACAAAATAATATTTTTTAGTAAGTAATCTCTCCTTATTTTCACATATCATACTTTCTTTTACTTCCTTTTAAGATTATTAGGAGTATCTTGACCAGGTTGACTGTTTCTATCATCTTCAGTCTACATTAGTACTGTCAGAAAAGTACTGAACTGTGTTATTCATAATACATTTTACTAATGTCATGATTTTAACTCTTTATTAGCCTATTTAATAAGGCTAACCAAGGGCAAATTTTATCCAGGACACTGACAGCTGGAGAAAAACAAGTTCAGCCTTTATGACTGAACTCAGATGTTTCCACCTTGATGAAATCTTTCTGCTTCTTCATTTCCTTAATTCCTCATTTCTTCCTCCAAAATGCAAAAGTGCATGACACTTATCCATGTATATGTAATCAAGCCTAAGCACCTGACAACATTTTGAGAAAATTACAATTTCTGCATTCACTCTGTGTTCCCCCACAACTCTTAGCACAGAAGTTCCTCAATAATCATTTGATTGAGGCTGAACTATGGCATAACTAGCTATTATTTAGCTTAGAAGAATCCATAACACTGTTTTAGGATCTGCTATTAAGCATAACACATTGAAAACCATGGAGAGAGATTCAGATATCTCATGGATTCACTGTAAAGTCAGTCTTCTCATGTGACTAAATGTTATGAGACATGGGATTCGAAAAATGGTTTTGACAGCAACATGTTCATAAAAAAACCCATGGGCAAAAAAGCATTGTGCCTACAATCAGGCTTTGCAAATTTCCTGTAATCCACAAACGAGGACTTATTTCTGTCAAGTGGACATCTACAAAAATCTCACAAGAAATTTGGAGAAAGGGATGAACTATAGTCTACTATCACAGTATAAGCAGCCCAAATTCAATATCCATATTTCTAGATCAGTGATTCATTGACTTTGGGATTTCTGGTTCAGAAAGACTCCAAAAGGGAAAATATTCTTTCAAGTAAGGGTAATAAAATATAGTATCTCTCAGCACCATTGTTTCATAAAGAAAAGACTATGCAATGTCTGTGAACTATAATGAAAATGCCTGGGTAGTGCAGTGTCTGTGGAAAGTGGTAAGCTAGAAAAGACAGACTTTTTCTAAATGTCCATAACCATGAAATATTTAGGGATTTGACAGTGAAGACAAAGTTAGCCTTTCAAAAGAAAAGAAATGTTTGAATATGGAATTCTTTGTATTTGAGGTATGAATACCATCAAATATTTGTTCCCTAAGTCAAATATCAACTTCCAAAATTTCTTTATTTATTGAGTACCCAGTATATGCTAAAAAGAAAGAAAAAGGTTAGGATAAAATATGAATTGTCCTGTCCACCAGGATAATTCAGTCTCAATGAGACAATGATCATAACAATGACCTTTTCAGTACTTACAAAGTCCCGTGTAATCATTCCAACTGTGCAATTTGGCCTATGGAAGAAGTATAAAAAGCCCAGAGAACTATAAGAGAAAGGACAATTTTTAGGCTGATGTTGAAGAATATAGTAGGAATAGAGAGGGCAGGCAACAAGAAATCAAGGTCTAAACCCAGTCCTCCACTGAAACCTGCATAATCCAGTAGTGCCCACCTTTCTGTGGACCTCATTGTGATCATTTGCAAATGAGAAACCTGATCTGTCAAACCTCTGTCTTCTCCCAGTTCTGTAAGTTCATTTGTCCTTGCTTGCTTGCTTGCTTCCTTTCTTCCTTCCTTCCTTCAAGAGACAGAGATAGCAAGAGAGAGCATGAGCAGGAAGGAGAGGAAGAAGCAGGCTCCTCACTGAGCAGGGTGCCCTATGTGGGGCTCAATCCCTGGACCCCAGGATCATGACCTGAGCCAAAGGCAGAGACTCAACTGACTGCGCCACCTATCCTATAAATTCTGTAACTCTCTTTTGATACCACAGTCAACTTTGTATAGAGCAAGGTCTTGGCAATGTTCTCCAACAGAAATAGATAAATGTATTTCTAGAAATCAGAACTTCTTGGTGAGACTATATTATTGAAATTCTCACTTTTTTTGGAGCCATCTCTTTAAAAAAGACAAGAATCCTGATGTTTCCTTCCTGAAGCTTCTTCTAAAGGGAGAGTCCAATCAGAACTGTTAACTGCTTTACAAGCATTGTGTTCAAAATGAGTTGAATGCCAGGCAGAAAGAGTTACGAATAATTCCTTACGTGGGAAAAGCATAAAAACTACACAAAAAATCTTTGAAGTCCTTTAAGTGTCTTCTCAGGGGAGGAAAGTTAGAACTGATCTTGAGTACGGTGTCCGTTAACCAGGATCTCCATAGCAGTGGGGAATCAATGCAAGAGTTGGAAGAAGATGGGGTTTTCCTTTTTATCGGTAGGAAACAGTTAAAAAAGATGCCTAAAGGGAGAAAATTAAACCCTGCTGTGGAGGAACAGGTTCTCAAGAATTTTAATATCAAATAAGCAGGAGTCAGCACCAATTGCCTAGGGGTGTTTTGAGACTAAATTAAGAAAGATGAATATACAAAGAATGAAAGGACTAAGAATCAGTTTAAATGCACACTCTCGGTCTACCCACTGCTCTATGTACAGAGATGCATTAAGAAGTAAAATATTTAATGTTAGTGTTTGATGGAAAATAAATGAAGTTATGCTTATTTAATAATTACATAATCTTAACAAGAATTTGTCATTTACTAGTCTATGGTATGGAGACAGGACGAAAATTGACACACCTACTCTAGTTGTGATGGAAGCATGTCTTTTATTTGAGGTCTGGGCTGTAAGAGGTAAAGTGTCTTCTTATACTGAAAAAGTAGTATAAATCCTTAACATTTACTTTAGACAGAGTTGATCATAAACATGGTCAGAAGCATAGGAATGTTCCAAAATGGTAATGCCTGAATGGTCCTGCCCAAGCAGAGACTAATTATGATTCATTGCAATGTTAGCACTTAGCCAAAGGGGGCAAATACTATGTTACCTTTGGTTTAAAACAGAATCTAAGAGTGAAGAGTAGACCCTGTGAGATGGGACAGAGCAGAGGTGGTGTGACAAAACCATCACTAGACTGGGAGTTCTGGCTTCTATTCCCAGCTTTCTATTATCTGCTAGCTGCGATTTGCCATTGTTGCATTTTAACAACTCCAAGGACGGGACCAGGTTTTATGTTTCTTGCACATAGCAGAGTACCAAGAACTTAACAGTGATCTTAGAGTCGAAAGTGTGGTTGATGTGTGTGATGGCAGTATGAAGTGTCTGGTGGAAATTTGAATAATTTGCTGAAAAGACTGATCCCGGGCGGAAACAATGTGAATGAATGACTGAATGTTATGATTCATTCTTATAAATGAATAAATGAGGGGTTGAACAAATCACTTAACCTCAATCAGTCCTCCTTCCAAATAACTCATTTATCAGTGAATCTCTCTGATTCTCTATTGTTCACTTCTTGACTTCTTTATGGTGTTTGATTTTGTAAATTCTTTCATATCATTCTCTGTCTTACTGGGTCCTTCCTGAGCTCTAACCCTGGTTTGGTCTAACTCCATTATAACCCAAGCTGTAATATCAATCATCATAAGTAAAATTACTTTGTTATCTTTAAATCCTCCCTCACATTCGTCTACCACGAGGACCGCTTTATCTAAACAGTGTCTCAGCAATCTGCTGAGGGAATCTGAAGTGGGGAACGACTTCCCACTATAATTACCCAAGTTTAGAGAATAACCTTGAAGGTGGCCTCACTGCCTTAACTATCTGACCCAAAGTGTCTTTTTTTTTTTTTAAGATTTTATTTATTTATTTGACAGAGAAAGAGAGATCACGAGTAGGCAGAGAGACAGGAAGAGAGAGGGGGAAAGCAGGCTCCCTGCTGAGCAGAGAGCCGGATGTGGGGCCCAATCCCAGGACCCTGAGATCATGACCTGAGCTGAAGGCAGAGGCTTAACCCACTGGGCACCCCTCAAAAGTGTTTTTTCAGCATAATATTTGAACTTGCACCCTGTCTAAACTTGGCACTTTTTACTTGGCAACCACATGGATCAAATACCTTTCAACTTTGAAATTGTTGGGTCTTTATCCTGCTGCTCTGTTTTAAATGATAGCCTACATCCTCTTCTCCAAAACCCCTCCTACATGCTCCCCAGGGTTTTACTCCTTTCAGAACCTCTACTCAAAAACTTCTTACTCCATGAACACACCTTTCTTTCAGGCAGAATTTATTAGTTCGTCCTCTGAGCTCCCACAGTAGCCTTCAGCACTACTGAATGGCCTGAAGAGACAATGTGAAATAAAGTCTTAATCACGTTCTAGTTCCTCTGTGTCTAACACAGTGACTACTCAGTTAACATTTTCTGATCATCATATACCTTAACAGACACAAACTTCCATAGTGTGTAGTGGTAGTAATTTATAAAACAATTTCCTGCTAGTAGCACATGTCTTTTCTTCCTTCAAGGAGATAAGCCATGGGAGAAAGGTGACACCGAGCTACAAATATTTGCTTAAAAGTTAAAACTAGTAATGGGAAAGCTTAGGAAAGAATTCAAATCTCAAAGGCACTATTTCCTCACAGAGCACCACACACTCCAGAGCATCTGTGGAAATACCTATTGCTCCCAATTCATTCTCAAAAAAGCACCACTGTCTTCTACAGTGTATCTGAATATAGGCACAAGGCTTCAGAGGGCATCCCTCTGTCCCACTGGCCACTAAGGCACTTGGAAGGGCTGGCTGATTTGGGTTATGCACCCAGTAAAGAAAGGTATAAGATATGCCAGTTACATTCTCTCACACCAGAAACAAAGAAGCTATCAGAGATGACTCAGGTCATCTAAAGTTGGAGAAGATTTGAAATGATTCTCACTGACTAAAGTTGGCATGATTTGAGGGAAAAAAAAAAAGAATAGCTTTAATAGATTAAAAATATTAAATATTTAAAAACATGAGTTCATAATGATAGTAGAAAAATACTTCATCAGTCACCTTTAAATGATATTAAAGAACCAGCTCATTATTTTGAAAACTGATCAATAATCAAGCATTCATCTTGATTTTCCTATAACCACTGCACTGCAGCCAAAGTAGAGTAGATCAGAGGAAGTTTCTTTTTACAGAATTATCACAGTAAATAAACTAAGAGGGAATAATAGAAAATCAACATTTTGGAGTCCTTGATGAAATACTAGAGTTAGGCAATGATCATAAATGGTCATAAAATCCAAGAAGAGGGAAACATATCATTAGTGTCTTGATGGATGTAGTCCAATACTGTAAAGTATTCCTGTCAAAACTTGAACCTAAAACTGATCAAGTCTTTAGACTTAATTAGCAACTTACAGGAAGTGCAAAGGCTGTGGAAAGATGATTTTTAAAAATTAGAAGATTAAAATTAAAAGTTCTATCGGTCATTCACTCATTTTCTTCCTCAAATGAGTTAAATTAAAAATATATATATAAAAAGAAAAAAAGAGGGAGAACCCATCTCTCTGTTCAAACAAACCTACTCCACTTCCTCTCTTTTACCTAACTTAAATTTATCTTCACAGCTCAGCACTTCACAGCTCAGCACTGAGTTAAGGTTTGTAATCAGATGATTTACCTGTCCTCTTCCGATAGATAGAGCAGAGACAGTGACTTGTTAAATTTGTATTATTAGCATATACCAGAATGATCAGTACATGGCACATAATAGGTGCTCAATAAATGTTTGCAGAATAAGTAAATGAATAAGTAAAAGAATAAGTAAATGAATTAACTCTAAGCACCATCAACTTGCCATTTCTTTCAGCTTTATAACTTCTTTTTTCATCCTACCTGATCTGGGAGGTAGAAATGGAGAGCAAGATGTGAAAGAAAAGTTTTTCATCTGATCTAAGATAAAGGTTTGCAAGGTTAACCTTTTATCAGTATTCCCAATACTTGCTACACATTAGTATGGCGGTGGGGGGTGGTATTTAAAAACACCACAACTTCAGAGATTCTGATTCATTTGATTTTGGATGGGACTCAGGTAAAAGATCTTTTTTTTTAAGCTCTTGATATGGGGCCACAAAGAAGAACTGCTTTTTATTAATTTTTCAAGCCCTTCCTTCCCACCCCGTCTCTCAAATTCTAACCTCTCTTTGAGTAGAGAGTTTACAGTTATAGCCTCAGATGCTAGTCCAGAGCTTAATTAATTATATCTGTGTGTGTGTGTGTGTGCATGTGTGTGTGTCTGTGAACACATGCATACTCATTTCATATGTATGTTTTGTTTATGTGAATGAATACGAAAGCCCTTTTTCAAGAAAGCCTCTTCACTGTGGTGCTTCTCAGAAGGAAGGAATACAGGCCATGAAGCCAACAGAGAAAAATGGTTATTTCATAGCAGTGCAAAATGTGTTATGGTATGCTAAACTGACTCCTAATGCAAAATAGAATCCTCCAGGGTTGGCAGAATCAAAATTCTGTTATCTTTGCTTTACCAAGAAAACACATGCAGTTCCAAAGTCTGTCAATTCATGTGCCATTAAGGTAGCTGCTGGTTCTCAGTGTGCTAAGCCCAAACACATCTACATTCCAAAAAATACTAGATTAAGCAAAAACTGGTCCAGTATTGCTTTCCATTTCTTGTTACCAGATGGTTCTTTTCAGCATGATCTCTCATGTGATGATATAAGAGAGCTGAAAAATAGCTTAAATCAGATGGCTTAATCAAGACCTGAGCTCTTCTTTATTTTTTACTATGGAACGTTTCAAACATACGCAAAAGTCAAGACATTAGTGTAATGAATTATACACACATCCTCCAGCTTAAATAATTATCAGTTCAAAACAACTTTGTTTTTAATCTACTATCCCACCCCAGATTATTTTGAATCAAATCCAGATGTTACATTATGTTTCCCATAAGTATTTTGGCATGCATAACTAAAGAATAAGATTTTTTTCTTTAAACAAAACCACAATACTATCATACAATCTACCAATAATGGCAATACTTTCTTAATATCATCAAAAATCTGGTTAGTAATCAATATTTCTTTGTCTCGAAAATATTTTTCTTTATACATTGTTCAAGTACAGATCCAAATAAGATCTATAAACCAATCACAGAGTTAAATGTGTGTTAATGTGATTGTAGCATAGAGGGCAAGGAGTTTCCAGAAGCAAGTTGGGAATGAAAGCACATTCCTATCATGAAAGGCATGATAAACCAAGTGAAGGAGTTTGCACTTTATCCTGAGAGCGATGAGAAAGCATTCAAATATTTTAAGGATCGAAAGACGTGAGTATATTTAAAATGAGAAGTAACTGCGTGAAGTCACGTGTTGAATCATGGTTGCCATAGCTCACACACTTCTGGATGGACTCTTGTTTTCTGTGGGAACCGAAGTCGGGGGTCTTGTAAGATCATGAGGAAACCAATTTTTAAATTTGAATAACTCTAACTAGTGTGGATCCACAGGAGAGACTAAAATACAAACTTCAACATGACTAAATAGAGCTACTACAGGTCAAGGAAAAAACAAAAAGAAGTTTTGCAGAATTCTTTCAATGCTGACCAGGCCAGTTTATCTGGAACAAAAGGAGCAAAATCAAGAAATATATGAGCATACAATTAGGTGAAGTTCTTGGCTGTTTCTCAAAAAATGTATGTAATGAAAGAAAACTATATTTTAAATTCATGCCTTTAACAAGAAGCTTCTGGACACAATCAAACAAAAGAAAAGAGAGATTGTTATAATACTAAAAATCATGTTTGATTTGAAGGCCAAATCATTAAACAAGACAGGACTACATATACTGTATAATTCATAATACTGTCATCCAAAATTTGCACAGCAAAAATGGAAGACAAACACTGGCAGAATGAAATTGTTTATCCAAAAAGTGGGAGACTTTAATTCATATTTCCTGATCTATGGCTCATCAGGGAGGCCAAAAATGGTAAGAATTTATAGGCTATATATATAAAATAAAATTCATATACCAAGGCATTTTAGGTGCATATGAATATATTAAACACTATACTCCGAACATAAAATATGCACCTTCTAGGGCCTGGGTAGTTCAGTTGGCGAAATATCTGACTTTGGCTCAGGTCATGATTCCGAGATCTTGGATCCGGCTCCAGTAGGTTTCCCTGCTCAGGAAGTAGTCGTCATCTCCCTCTGTCCCTCCCCCTCCCCTTGCTCATGCTCTCTCTGCCTCTTTCTTTCTCTCTCCCACTCACTTTGTCTGTCAAATACATAAATAACATCTTTAAAAAAAATTCACCTTCTTTCTGAAATTTCTTGGACATATATTCAAAATCTGTTTTATAGTAAGCTCCAATTTTAACTTCAGTGACTTCCATAATTTTTAAATAATATACACCTGGTTTTCTGATGACAATATCAATTAAAATATGAAAAACTAAAATCCCCACCAAAAAATATTTTCAAATAAAAACCTGGAATCTAAGGAAAAGAAAATACAAAATTACAGAATGTCTAAAACGGAATGAGTAAAAAACACTAAAAAGCAAAATCTATAATATAGTTCAAAGTCGTCACTACAGGAAACTTCGTGGCTCTAAATATACACATCTAAATAAGAAAATATAAATTAAATGAATTAATTAGTAAACTAAAAAACACTAAAACTAAAATAAAATGAGTCTAATGAAACAGATAAGAAAAACTAATGAAGGTAGACATTAATACCACTTAGAACATTTGAAAATTCAGACAGGTATCTTTTTTCTTCAGAAGCAACATTTAGGGGCATCTGGGTGGCTCAGTTGGTTAAGCATCTGACTTTGGTTCACGTCATAATCTCAGGGTCCTGGGATAGAACCCAAGTTGGGCCCACCCACTCAGCAGGGAGTCTGCTTGTCCCTCTCCCTCTGCCCCTCCTCCCACTTTTGGGCTCCCCCCCAACTCAAGTAAATATATAAAATCTTTTCTTTTTTAAAAGATTTTATTTATTTATTTGACAGACAGAGACCAAAAGTAGGCAGAGAGGCAGGCAGAGAGAGAGAGGAAGGGAAGCAGGCTCCCTGCTGAGCAGAGAGCCAGATGTGGGGCTCGATCCCAGGACCCTGGGATCATGACCTGAACTGAAGGCCGAGGCTTTAACCCACTGAGCCACCCAGGCATCACAATCTCAAGTAAATATATAAAATCTTAAAAAAATTAATTTTTTTAAAAGAGGAAGATTTAACCCAGATAGGCCAACTGTAGTAGAGGGAATTGAGAAAGTTGTACAATGATTGGCTTATATGATTCCAAATGTACTGTCAACCAGATTTCCATGGAACAGATGTTTCTATTATTATTTAAACAGATCAAGAAAAAATTTTAAAACTCCAAAACTCACTGAAACTAACACCTGATAAAGATATAACCACAAGAAAAACCCAAATAAAAATTATGGGTCAGGGGCACCTGGGGCTCAGTGGATTAAGCCTTTGCCTTCGGCTCAGGTCATGATCTCAAGGTCCTGGGATCAAGCCCCGCATCAGGCTCTCTGCTCAGAGGGGAGCCTGCTTCCCTCTCTCTCTGCCTGCCTCTCTGCCTACTTGTGATCTCTTTCTGTGAAATAAATAAATAGAATCTTTTTAAAAAATTATGGGTCAATCACAATTATGACGACTGATGCAGAAATTCCATACTATAATCCCTAAATGAGTATTTGACTAAAGGGCCCCATATACTTTATTCTTGGATAGACAAACCTACATTGTAAAGATACGGATTCTCCCATATTTATTTACCTTGTCCAAAAGCAAGCAAACAAACAATAAAACTCTAAACATGACTTTGGGAGACATGAGAAGTGATCCGCAGATCAAGAGGAAAGATAAACATGTAAGAACAGATATGATTTTGGGTGAGTGGGGAAAGGGGGCAGAAATAAAAGGAATATTGAATGGGAAAAGTCCTATCAGATGTGAAAACATAAACACATTTTAAAGCTATGATATACAAACTAGTTGGTGTACCTGTTTATATGGATATGTAGAAGTGAAAAGTTAGATATACTTCAGAAATTGCTTCAATATAATCCAACTGTATTGCAAAAGTAACATTTTGTATCAGTTAGAAGGAAATGCTTTACTGAAATAAATCATGTTGGGACAACTAAATTGACACAGGAAAAAAACAAAACCCTTATTTCTAACTCTAAAATGCTCTCAAGTGGGTCACAGTTTTAATGATTACAATATAAATATAATCCCAATTGTTCTAGAAGGAACATGTTCTATTTTCTTTACAATCTTAGATTAAGAAAGGGAGTCCCAACAAGACACAGAGACAAAAACAAAAACAAAAACAAAAAAACAAAAAAACCCCACAGAAAGACTGATTAGTTTGATTGCATATTAATAATATGTAGACTACACAGTTTTTTCTACGTATGATTTATAAAGTTAAAATAAAAATGGTCACAATGCAAATAAAAAGTTAAAAACTATGATATTGTGGTAACTTCTTCTAGCAAAAGAGATGTGAAAAGAAAATAGCTAATAACTCAAGTACATATCAAAGAATATGAATAAGCACATTATAGGAAAAACATGAATATATGAAAATGAGCTAATTTCATTCAAATTAAAGAAATGCACATAAATCAATAAGTGTATATATATATATATATATATATATTTATCAATCCCATTGGTAAAGGTAAAACGTTTATAAGAAACAAGACTGATTGTATCTTAAAAGTGTACGTTATGTGCATAGATGAATTTTAGAAGTCATCTAAATGACTTCTTTGTGTGCATAGACACAAGGAACTTAAAATTTAAAATTTTAAAATATTTTGCATATACGAAATTCAGGAATTTAAATACTGTGAAAGGCTTATAAATAAAAGTAATCATACTCTGCCTCACTCCTCTCTACTTTTGGTATTGTTCCTTAGGGACCACTACTTTTTAACAGCTTCAAAAACTTTTCCCATCTGCAACAACCTGGATGGACCTAAGGATATTATGTTAAGTGAAATAAGTCAGACTGAAAGATAAATATCATATGATGATATCATATGTGGGATCTAAGAGGCAAAACAAATGAATAAACAAACAAAAAGTGGAATCATACTGACAGAGAACAAAGTGGTGGTTGTCAGAGGGAAGGGGGTGGGTAGATGGGCAAAATGAGTGAAGGGGAGTGGGAAACACAGGCTTCCAGTTATGGGATGCATAAGTCATTGGAATAAAAGGCACAACATAAGGAATAGAGTCAGTGATACTGTTATAATGTACGGGGACAGATGGTAGTTAGACTTGTGGTAAGCATCTTATAATGTATGTCGTACACATGAAACTAACGTTAACATTGTGTATCAACTATACTCAAAAGAAGAGCAAAGTCCTCCAGGTAGTTCCTTGTATTTCTTTAAATGATGTGATTTTATGGCTTCTCTGGATTTAGCTACCTTCCATCATATCTTTTGATGTCCTGCTCTCATATTACAATATAGGCCATTTATGTCATTGCTGCTTCCCCCTTGTCTTTCTTTCAATATATTCATGTCACTATTTTTATTTTTCAATTGTAATCATGTAAATGTGAATCATTTATTTCTTCTTTTCTTGTCCCATCAATATGGATGGTATTTACGTTCCCACTTTACCTTGTAACCCGGTCCAGTCACTCCTCTCTGCCTTCCATTCCCAAACATATCTACAATTTCAAGTTTTGACTATTAACAAGGAAAGCAAATGTACTTGATCTTAGAACCATCCATATTCTGAATTTCAACATGTTTGATACAAAGGGTAAAAGCAATAAATAATGTTTATGTTATAATAACTATGTAAAGCCAAGTGGTTATTATATTTCCTTCCTGAAAGAGTCTGCTTTGATCGTCCACATCCTCCTAGGCCATTATCACAGATTTTATAGCTCTTTTTTCCTGTTCTTGGATTTGCTGCCTGTCAGTGTCAAATTCTGATGTCTCAAGCGTATTATGATACCCCTTAGATCCCCTTTAAGGAAGAACTTGCCTCAGCAGCTGGAAATGCTGCCAGCCAGCTGCCTCTCCTCAGCGGTCAGCACTGTCATACCGTCTCATGCACAGACAGCAGCGGTGACCAAGGGCACACTCGCGGTGCTGGCACTCCTCAGATGACTGATCCAGGCAGCAGAATGAAAGCCTTCCCATTTTTGGCCAAGGGAGTACAATTCGGACAGACAGTGCCAACGTCAGAGCTTTCCCAAGGGTCACTGAGGTCGTTTCTCAGTGCTCTCCCTCTATCCAATCCTGCTTCCTCCAGCCCTTTTTAAAGGCGTCGATCCCAAGGGCAGTTCCTAATAAACATTCCACATGCTAACTCCCATCTCAGAATCTGCTTCTCGGAGAAACTCAGCCTACTATTTTCACCTGACTGGCACCTTGCCCAGGAACCTGGAGATCATGCCAAGAAACCGGACGCCGGTACAACCTAAAACCACTAGCTCTACAAAGGAGCTCTCTAGGAGCAGCTTCTCAGTCATCCGACTTGCAGTAAACGGTCTTCCCACAAACAAGTCTGAGTTGCATTCCCTTCACTCATTTCCTAAGGGACACCCCTTATCTCTCTCTTTTTGTTAAAGTTTAATTTATTTATTTGAGAGAGAAAGAGAGAGAGAGTGCACGTGCTATGCACAAGTTGGGGGAAGGGCAGAGGGAAGAAAGCATCTCAGGCAGACTCCCCACGGTGCATGAGCCTGATACGGGGCTTGAGAACACGACCCTGAGAGAATCACCTGAGGTGAAACCAAGAGCCTGTTGCTTAAATGACTATGCCACCCAGGCACCCCAGCCCTTATCTCTTCAGGAAGCCCACATCCAGTTGCGATCTGAAACAAAAGTCAAAAAGAAAATCTGGTCCATACATGACTGAGACACTGTTGCATTTTTTTGTCCTGGCGTAACTCCTCTCCCAGTGCCTCCCCTGTTCACTACCCTCTCTCAAAGAACCCTCCATACAGGAAGTCCATTGTTTTCAATGTTCTCTTTGTCTTAGTTGGTTTGGGCTGCTGTAATGAAATACCATAGACCAGGTAAACAACAGAGATCTATTTCTCATAGTTCTAGAAGCCCAAAGTCTGAGATCAGAGTGCCAGGATAGTTGGCTCTAGGGAGATTTCTCTTGTGAGTTGCAGATTGGTGACTTTTTCTTGAATCCTCACTGAAAAGGGTGAAAGAGTTCTCTGTGGTCCCTTTTATAAGGCCCTAATCCCATTCATGAGGATGGAGCCCAAATGACCTAATTCTGTCTCTGATACTACCATACTGAGCACATGAATTTTGTGGGGACATAAACGTCCAGTTCGTAACACTACTTACTTCATTTTTCCTTAGTTGTATCTTTTTATAATTTTCAGGGTCACACAGAGAGGTCCTTCACCCATCTATTAGTCAGCTCTGGGTGGTAGTTCTCCTGGGAGATCATCGCATTCATTGGCTTCCAGCAAATGTTAGCCTTACTCTACATCTGTGGGGACTGGTTCTTCTCTAGCCCGTTGCACAGTCTCATCTGGAATTGAATCCACAATTCCTGGATCTTCTCTTTTCTTTCTTGGTTGATTCCCCCATTTTTAGGAAACACATCCTCAAGTGATTCCTTGTCCATCCAGTACAAGTGTTTTGCTTGCTTGCTTGCTTGCTTGCTTGCTTGCTTGTTTTGTTCTGTTTTCTCAGAATGGGATTTTGCTCTGGTTCCTCACCTAACTCCCACCCAAATGTGTCTTCTTGAATTCTGCTAAAGGGATTAATCTTCAGATGAACATCCTTCCTTTCTCTGAAGTTTGCTCATGTATACTCTTTTAAACCCTCTTACTAATGTATTATGAGGGAAAAGGGAGACTTTGATCACTTTCAAGAGAGGGACACTTCTTTTCAATTGCAATTCTTCTGAGTTGTTGAAAATTTTTACAGTGAGAGCACAGTCTTTTATTTTTTGATAGAAGTAAAGTAATTTGACAAATGGCAACACATTTAATAAGCAACTACTACGTACTAGGCCTTGCTCTAGACAGTTTTTGAGGGTCAAGAGTTTGAGCAAAACTCAACACCAATATACAATTCAAAAAAGAACTTGTCATTGAAAGCACAGCAATTTCTGGATTTGTCACACTAGGCTAGCTGTCTGTAGAAGCCTATAGATTTTTAGTATGCCTTAAAAGTACAGTGAAAACAATCTTTAGTTTCAGCAGCTGAAATTTCTTACTCTTATAATGTGGTCTCTGAAATAATTTTTAACAGTATATAAAATCTGAATCAGCAGCTTAAAGGGAGCTCATTTTGCCACGTAAAACATTTTTCCATTGTCCTATGTGTTTTAGAATAAGTTCAGCTATAAAATTATAATCAGAGTCAAGCAAAATGGATGAGAAAACCTTCCAGGGTACTCTAGATATTAAATGGGAAAATAGTCAATTGATTTATATAGTTTGGTTCCTTAAACCAATGCATGTTAAGACATAATGAATTTTTACCCATTTTATATGCATTTAAAGCATATTTAAAAGTACGTAGATATCATCTGCGAAGAGTGATAATTTGACTTCTTCTTTGCCGATTTGGATGCCTTTAATTTCCTTTTGTTGTCTGATTGCTGAGGCTAGGACTTCTAGTACTATGTTGAATAGCAGTGGTGATAATGGACATCCCTGCCGTGTTCCTGACCTTAGTGGAAAAGCTTTCAGTTTTTCTCCATTGAGAATGATATTTGCGGTGGGTTTTTCATAGATGGCTTTGATGATATTGAGGTATGTGCCCTCTATCCCTACACTTTGAAGGGTTTTGATCAGGAAGGGATGCTGTACTTTGTCAAATGCTTTTTCAGCATCTATTGAGAGTATCATATGGTTCTTGTTCTTTCTTTTATTGATGTGTTGTATCACATTGACTGATTCGCGGATGTTGAACCAACCTTGCAGCCCTGGGATAAATCCCACTTGGTCGTGGTGAATAATCCTTTTAATGTACTGTTGAATCCTATTCGCTAGTATTTTGGTGAGAATTTTCGCAGATGATATGATACTCTATGTGGAAAACCCAAAAGACTCCACTCCAAAACTGCTAGAACTTGTACAGGAATTCAGTAAAGTGTCAGGATATAAGATCAATGCACAGAAATCAGTTGCATTTCTCTACACCAACAACAAGACAGAAGAACGAGAAATTAAGGAGTCAATCCCATTTACAATTGCACCCCAAACCATAAGATACCTAGGAATAAACCTAACCAAAGAGGCTAAGAATCTATACTCAGAAAACTATAAAGTACTCATGAAAGAAATTGAGGAAGACACAAAGAAATGGAAAAATGTTCCATGCTCCTGGATTGGAAGAATAAATATTGTGAAAATGTCTATGCTACCTAAAGCAATCTACACATTTAATGCAATTCCTATCAAAGTACCATCCATCTTTTTCAAAGAAATGGAACAAATAATTTAAAAATTTATATGGAACCAGAAAAGACCTCGAATAGCCAAAGGGATATTGACAAAGAAAGCCAAAGTTGGTGGCATCACAATTCCGGACTTCAAGCTCTATTACAAAGCTGTCATCATCAAGACAGCATGGTACTGGCACAAAAACAGACACATAGATCAATGGAACAGAATAGAGAGTCCAGAAATAGACCCTCAACTCTATGGTCAACTAATCTTCGACAAAGCAGGAAAGAATGTCCAATGGAATAAAGACAGCCTCTTCAATAAATGGTGTTGGAAAAATTGGACAGCCACGTGCAGAAAAATGAAACTGGACCATTTCCTTACACCACACACAAAAATAAACTCATTATGGATTAAGGACCTCAATGTGAGAAAGGAATCCATCAAAATCCTTGAGGAGAACACAGGCAGCAACCTCTTCGACCTCAGCCGCAGCAACATCTTCCTAGGAACATCGCCAAAAGCAAGGGAAGCAAAGGCAAAAATGAACTGTTGGGATTTCATCAAGATCAAAAGCTTTTGCACAGCAAAGGAAACAGTTAACAAAATCAAAAGACAATTGACAGAATGGGAGAAGATATTTGCAAACGACATATCAGATAAAGGACTAGTGTCCAAAATCTATAAAGAACTTAACAAACTCAACACCCAAAGAACAAATAATCCAATCAAGAAATGAGCAGAGGACATGAACAGACGTTTCTGCAAAGAAGACATCCAGATGGCCAACAGACACATGAAAAAGTGCTCCATATCACTCGGCATCAGGGAAATACAAATCAAAACCACAATGAGATATCACCTCACACCAGTCAGAATGGCTAAAATCAACAAGTCAGGAAATGACAGATGCTGGCGAGGATGCGGAGAAAGGGGAACCCTCCTACACTGTTGGTGGGAATGCAAGCTGGTGCAACCACTCTGGAAAACAGCATGGAGGTTCCTCAAAATGTTGAAAATAGAACTGCCCTATGACCCAGCAATTGCACTACTGGGTATTTACCCTAAAGATACAAACGTAGTGATCCAAAGGGACACGTGCACCCGAATGTTTATAGCAGCAATGTCCACAATAGCCAAACTATGGAAAGAACCTAGATGTCCATCAACAGATGAATGGATAAAGAAGATGTGATATTTATACACAATGGAATACTATGCAGCCATCAAAAGAAACGAAATCTTGCCATTTGTGACAACATGGATGGAACTAGAGCGTATCATGCTTAGCGAAATAAGTCAAGCGGAGAAAGACAACTATCATATGATCTCCCTGATATGAGGAAGTAGTGATGCAACATGGGGGCTTAAGTGGGTAGGAGAAGAATCCATGAAACAAGATGGGATAGGGAGGGAGACAAACCATAAGTGACTCTTAATCTCACGAAACAAACTGTGGGTTGCTGGGGGGAGGGGGGTTGGGAGAAGGGGGGTAGGGTTATGGACATTGGGGAGGGTATGTGCTTTTGGGTAAATTGGAGGGGGTGGTGAACCATGAGAGACTATGGACTCTGAAAAACAATCTGAGGGGTTTGAAGTGGCGGAGGGGTGAGAGGTTGGGGTACCAGGTGGTGGGTATTGTAGAGGGCACGGCTTGCATGGAGCACTGGGTGTGGTGAGAAAATAATGAATACTGTATTTCTGAAAATAAATAAACTGGGGAAAAAAAGTACGTAGATAATGCTTTCTTTAATTTTCACAATTGACCTAATTTATAGGAAATCCACTCTCAATTTTAGATAAGTTTATATGTTTACATTCATTTTTCAAGTATAATAATAGAATGTTGGGGTGGCAGAGGAAATAAAGGCACTGACACTTTTTAAAGGCTTTCTAGTTACCAAGCACTGTGAAAGCTATTTTCTAGACTGCTGGTTCTCTTGCTATGAAATCAGAATACTAATATCTCATCTCTCAGGGTTCAAACGAGGACTGAGTATGTCTAACACACAGTCAGTAGTCAGTCAGAGATGTTCCTTTCCTTTATACTCCTACCTTCACGGATTAATTGACATAAGATTGGTCATATTCCTATGAATGTAAACAGCTATTTCAAGGAAACAACTATTTTTCAAGGCTGCCAATAGAGACGTTAATTAATACTGCCTAACCAAATGAGAACCTCAAAAATATCAGAAAGGAAGCTGTCTTGGGCACGTAGGAAGCAGCTTTTTATGTGCACGTGGTGTAAGTAAAAGGGCATGAGGCTGGGTCCACAGTCCAGGAGAGAAACCCAATCTTGCACCTTTATATTTGGTTACATTGCAAATCTGTCTCATTGCAATAAGAAAAGTGAAGCAAAACAAACAAAAAAACAACCGACTTTGGTTTTTAACTGACCCCCCCTACACTTTCGCAACTGTGGCAAAGAGGCAAATTATTTAACTTCCTATCCAGCCTGCAGTATCATGTGAGATTTGGAAATATGTATATGCACCTAAAGTGTTAACTGTTTTTGGTTCTCCATGATGGCTAATATAAGAATAACCAAAATGGGGTGCTGTTATCATACCACTAATCTGAAACATACTTTCAGCACAAGTCAAAGCGTCACCTCTGAATTGAAATTCAGCACATTCATAATCTATTTCTTCATTCTCTTGGTCAACAAATATTTACTGAGGACCTATAATATGCCAGACACTGTGTTATGCATTATGCTAATATCGGTGGATAAAAAAAAAAGGTCTGAAAAACCTCCCCCTGGAAACAAAACAAAATAAAAACCTACTCTCAAAGGGCTTATCTTTTAGACGGTAAAGACAGTAAATATAATAAGCAAACGATATAGTATGTTAGAACATGCAAGTTCTATGAAGATTAAACTCGCAGGGATATATAATGTAGGTGGAAAATGGTGGAGTTGCCATTTTAATTTGATCAAAGAAGTCTCCAGTAGGAGTTGGCATTTGAGCAAGGACCTGAAGTAGAGGACGAAGCAAACCAAGAGGATTTCAGAAGGAAAAGCATTCCAAGCACAGAGAATAGCAACAGTAAAGGCTATGTGGGGAAAGGGGGCTTCCAGGGAGCAAGAAAGCTCATGCGGCTGAAGCAGAATGAGCAAAAGGGAGGGCAGAAGGACATGAAGTCTGGGATGGGGGTTTGTGTATTACAGGACATTTAAGGACTTTGGTCTCATCCTCAGTTTGCTTGTATTTATGTATAGATAACTATTTTTATGGCAATATTCATAAAACTCAGTTGGCTAAAAAAATAAACTCTTTTGTTCCGTATCATTAAAAAAAATAGTGGCAGGAAATTAAAAACACCTGAAAAAGGGTATCCTTTATTAATAAATCTTACCCAGGGACAAATTTTTTCTAAAGAAATCTTGTTTATAGCATGCAAAATTTCTAATATTAACCTCTGGTACCCACCCACAAGTTTCAAACCCTGCTTGTTTTTAGCATTGGACTAATTCGTGTACACAGTGATATTTATGCAAATGTGTCATAGACAGTAACTTGAACAGATGTTCAGATTTTTTTTTTTAAGGCACTGAAAGTAGAACCACATTTCTTGCTTTCCATTGAATAGATGCTATGTCTGAATTCCGATTAAATAATCCTGGTTTCCTAGTGCGATCTGGAGTGACCATGTAATTTACCACCCAAAATAAGACACTTTGGTGGAGGGCAAGTGCTAAACTGGAAAGGCATAAATCTGAATTGTCCCAAACAACCAGAATACATGGACCCCAGAGATAGATCGAAAAACAGTTTTGGACTTGAGCAGATCTAGAATTGAATCACTCCCTTTATAGATTGAAACACACTACATAGGCTGTTTTAGACCCATAATGTAGAGTTATAAATCTTGGCACACTGTTGCTTGGGAGGATTTATTCCGATGAAAACACATGCAGATCCAGTACAGAGCCATTATAGGGATCTAAGCAAACATGGGAGGTAGGAAGAATTATGTTCAATTATTAGAGAAGTCATTGAAAGGGGATTATTATAAAACTTTCCTGGGCTAAGTTACCCTAAGGCCATAGTAGTACAGAACTATAGTTAACTCAGTGAGCATCAAAGTAACCAGCAATGATTCTGAGAATACTTTGGCATACACAATAGTACCATCCTTATTTCTTCAACTAAACTCATAATCATTGAAGTGATGGAATCATGAAACATAGTATCCATAGTCTTACCACTATGAACGATGAACTTCATAACAGAGAAAATCATTTTTAATTTAATTTAATCATTTTTAAGTTTTCAGGTAGCAGATTGGTTTAAAATGGCAAGTTTTGAAAACAAAAGTTTCTCTGGTAAAAAAAATTTAAACACTTCCTCTCTTCTTAAAATTATAATACTTGGAGAAACATATTTGACACCAAATTGTCTTACATTTCAGATTCTTATAGGTAATCACAGGAGACTGGAATCTTTATGGGACACTCTAGGCTCTTGAGGTTTAATAACAAGTTCAATTTTCATGTGAAATACCAATTTGAGGGTACCGGCAAAAGATTCTAAGATGCTTTCTACACAAAGACATTGATATAATCTCATTTTCTGAAATTAAAGGTATTTGGACCCTTTCTCTACTCTTTCAAATGACTTTAATCCAATTTACTTGCTTTTATTTCCCATGTTTTATCCACAGAATTTGACATTATGCTCCATCTCAATTACAATGGGCTCAATCCATTACCTACTTTGTGCCCTGAAATTCACTTCAATGATTACCTTTACTTCATCTGGGCACTAAAATATCTATTTCTATTTTTAACTATTTCACACACAAGTACACACATATATATTCATGATTCAGTTAAATATATTAGATGTCTATTCAAATAATGTATATGATATTTTTACTAAATGAAAGATGTTTATCTTGTGGTTATAAAATATTGGAATTATTTTTTTTTCCTTCTGACTTATTTGAAATGTATACATTTGAACACCTTTTGAAGAGACTTCTAAGTATCCATTTTCAGTATGGCAATGTAAAACTAATATAAAGTTTTAGATCTTTCTTATGTTAATAATCCACCAAGTCTGAGAAATGCATAACGCGGTCAGAAAAAAGAAGAATCTTCCCAGAAGAGATTATCTTCAACAAACTCACTTTAGCTTTGCAATGAGAACCTACTCTCTGGCACCATCTATTGACTGCATTGCTTTACTTCTAATCAAACCACATGCAAATTAGTAGAATGAATAAAACATAAACTTCTCTTCCTCATTTTTCACTAACGGTGAGTAGCCTGAGCCATTGACGCGGACAGTAGTTGATGCATTCAGATATGTCAGTAAATTTAACGGGCACCCTTGGACTCTGATAGTGCCTTCTCATCACTAATGAGTACTTACTTTAACTTGTCTGCAGGAGTCCACAGCTACAGCTGCCCACCTCCGTAGCTGATGTTCATGCTGAAATGTCTAATCAGAGGCCAAAATAATTTTCTCCAGGATTAAATGGCTGTGTCAAATGTCTCTCTCTCTTTTTAAAAAAGCATTTAAACTCTGCTGGAGAACCACAGACACAATCGTCTGTAGTTCTGACTTCGAAACAGGGCATTAAAAAGACAACTGTGTGATGGGCACCACTTGGGTGCTATTATTTAGCTAGATATATTGACACAGACCATTCAGTTTAATACCAAAAATAATATCCCTTCCCAAATTACAGATGAGGAAACTAAGTGCAAAAAATTTGACATCTTGGGTTAGGCCCTCAACATACTTCAGGTTTTTAATTCAAATTCGAAAAACTATAAGACACGTTTTCAGTCTTTCCTTGGCTTTCTTGCCTAAAATTTTTAACATCATCCAACCCCAACACTTCTCATCCTCTTTCACTGTTTAGTAATTATCACTATATTTTATTTATGTTTCTTATTACTTGTCTATCTCTCTCCACAGGATATTGGATGCATGATACCAGAAATTTTAGCTGTTTTGTTCATAACTATGATTCTAGCACTAGAACAGTGCCTGGTACAGAGTAAGAGCTTAATGAACATTCTTTAATGAATGGAGAAGTAAAAATGAATATCTAGTTAGTGGTCAAACTGGGATTTGAATCCAGGCCTCTTTAAGTCCTCTTCCTATTGCTACCAGCTATGACACTTTTAATCCTGTGCAAAACAAATTTATCTCCAATATCTCGTATTAACTTAAACCATACAAGGAAAAAAAGCTGTCTTTTCTTTCAACTTTTTCTGAATTAACTAGAGCAAGGAAACATGTAGAGTTCCTCTTCAACAACTCATTTCTCATCTTCAGTTTCTGCTAAATGGCTTCCAGGCACTAGGCACTAGGCACATCTGAGGAAACGCTTCTTCTCTTTTCTGCATTCAATATAGATGTGTGTCACTATACAAAACATCTGAGACTTTGGCAAGTCTCTACACTGCCTTCTTGCAGGAAGCAAGGAAGGAGATCCATAGGTCAGTGGTGAGGACTTATTGGAGTATACTTATAAAAATTTTTCCTTCACTCATGTTTTTTTTTCAGATGCTCCCAGGTGCTCATGATGAGAGTTTATGTACTTAATGAACTATGAGACAAAACAAGAGAGAGATAAACTTTTCTCTTCTTTTCAATAAATGTAGTATCTAATTAGAAGCAAAAATACAAGAGAAAAGAAACTGAAAACACAAAAAGACAAATTTTACAATCTTTGCTAGGTTACTTTAAAGAAACCTACAGCCTGCCCTAGTTTATTTCCAGCAAGAATGCTGCAGAACTTATTTCTTTGTGGATAAAAGGGAAGAACACATCCCTTTGCTAAGGAGGTGGTGTCATATGAGAAAGAAGATTCTTATCCTAGCGTCAGTTATCAGAGAATGAAAACCAGAGGCACATACTTGGATAGAAAAAAGACAGCTAGAAGGAAGGACTTAACCTCCTTCTAAGGGTCCAATAGATTTTGTAGAGATAGTATATCTACACTTCACTTGGATGGAGGTCTGATTTAGGAAGAGGAGAACCGAGGACAGGAAATCTTTATTCTCTAAATCAGATCATCTATATGCCTGGACAGTCTTAGGGAATATGCTTAACTGTGCCTCAGTATCTTCATCTTTTTCAAGCAGGATTAATGACAACACATCTAGTTCCCTGGGATGCTAAGGAATTAATGGTTTAACGTATGTAAAGCACTTACAATAGTTTCAGCACATACTACACTATGTAATGTCACTATTATCGTTTTTAGTAGTATTTATTTCATCGTTTCCTCTTTGTTTGAAATAAATCATTAGTTTACTGTCCCAGTTGTTGTATTTACTATATTTTTAAAATACATAAATGTATAAAATAAAGGATTGTCTATTCATTTTGAATTCTGTGTACTGTGTACGGAATTACAGTGGAAATGCAGACAGGTTAAAAGGAAAGGTGAGTTGTGTCCACCAAATCCTAGCCTACTTTCATATGAGATTATTTCACCAATGCAAAATTGGAGATGCTGACTTATAGTTTTGTTGTGGATGAACATCATATAACTCTTTAACTCTTTTTTATAACTCTAATTTATAACTCATATAAATACCAGCATTATATTGTGTGAAGAACACTAGATTCAGAGAAAGATTTTGATTTGAATACCGCCCATTGTAATCCTTATTCAAGATAATTCAGTCCTTTCAAATATATCCACCTCTTATTACTCTGAACTCTTATCCTACTCTTTCCCCCCATATCCATAGCCATAACCATGGTCCACACCAGTCCCCTTCATTTCTATTCTTCAAATATGCCAGACATGCTCACACCTCAGGACCTTTGTGCTGTCTCCTCTTCCTAAAATATTTCTGTCCCCAAACTCTCATGGATAACATCCTAATCTCCTCCAAGTTTTTGTTCAATATAACTTTCTCTTTAAAATCTCCTTTGTTGACCCTACTTCAGATCTTGAAGATCTATGGGTTTGGAAGACAATGGTGACTGCCAGAGTTTAAATCTCCTGCTCACCATCCCCTCAAAACCTATAAAACCAACAAGGAAAGCAAATAAAACCACAGATGATCCACACTTTCAGTGGGAGTAGAAAAAACTAGAAAATGCAATAACCTTTACATTGTTTTTAAGTAGAAGAAAAAAACATTCCAATAGCAGTGGAAACTGCCTTTCCTGCAAGCACACAGGTGCAGAGATGAAGACAGAGGACCTTTAAGAGTCTCAGTTAAAAAGAGTAGAGGAGTAAAGGTGTCTGAGATAAAACACAAATGAAACCATCAGTACAGACAGAAAGTTCAAAACAAAATGCCAAAATACTGAACACTGGTCAGGACTTGCAAGTTTCTAACACTGGGCTAAGGAAAAGTTGAGTGGCACTGGAAGTGGCAGCTGCAGAGTGTCATTGCTTTTGGGGAGAAAGAAGGAGATGAATTAAGATGAGGAAACATAACTTGTATATATGGGCATGCAGGAGAAGAAGGAAACACGAGGGGAAAGTCAAAAAAACAAAAGAAATATACACACCAATCTCTCCATTCACCACAATGCCACTGAAAACATGATTCATAATAGAAGTTGCATAGCTTAGGGCAGAATTAGAACAAGTGGGCATGCTTACTGATGAGGGATATAGGAATAGAAAATAGCAGACTATATCCATACATAACTATTATGAAAAAGCAATAAAAGTGAATCAAAGCTTTTCAGCTGATGAAAATTCTCTCCACAAAACCAAAAACTTCAAAGAATTGTAACACAATACATCAAACTGAATTAAATATCCTCACACACCACTTTGGAAATGACTTTAAGATAATCTGAATTGGAATTCTAAAAATTGAGAGAAGAAATGGATAAAAACATGAAGAAATAAAATGAGAATTTACTGAACTCAGAAAAGAAATAGAAGAAACATTAAATATCACAAAGCCTAAATCACAACATGTCCAAGGGAGAATGTATTCCAATGAATATTTATCAAGGGACTTGATGAAAGAGACAACCAGAAAAAACAAAAATGATATAAAAAAGGAAAATGGAAAGGTTCAGAAAGTGAAACAGAAGAGGAGCAAAGGATGTCCAACACTTGTATATCTGGTGCCCTTGACTATGAAACTTGAAACCATAGAAAGAATTCATATCTAAAACTGTAACTCAAGAGAACTTTCCAGAAAATAAAATAAGACCTAAATCTGCATATTGAAAGGGCCAAATAAGTATCCAGAAAAGCTGAACTAGAACAAGCAGCTCCAAGATATACTTGGTGAAACTATTAGACTTTAAAGAAATCTACAACACTCTCAGTATTGCCCCATAAAGAGATGACAGAGTACAAAGGCCAGAGAGGTAGACAGGCAATCAGACTTCTCAGAAATGAAATCTAAAGCAAGGCAATCTGAAGTGACATTTTCAAGAAACAAAGAAATCCTAACAACAGCTAAGTTCTTCAAGTGTCAAAACAATTCTGAGTGTTCAAAAACTTGGAGAATACATATGCTTTTCTGAAAGAATCTACTAGAGGATTAATTTTATCCAGTCAAGTACTGAGTAGAGAAACCCTTGTAAAAGGATTGATGATATTTCACATTTTTAATTATAGGACTAAGACAGGACTTGGTTCTATAGACTTGTAAAACTTGAGGTTTTTAAAAAAGATATTATTTACTTATTTGAAGAGAGAGAGAGCGAGAAAGAGAATGAGTAGGGGGGAGGAGCAGAAGGAGAGAAAGAAACAGACTCCCCCTTGAGCAGGGAGTCTGACACAGGGCTTGATCCCAGGACCCCGAGATCATGACCAAAACCAAAAGCAGACATTTACCTGACTGAGCCACCCAGGTCCCCTTAAAACTTAGTACTTAAACTCAAAGTCTTAGTCATAGGTAGAAGAATAATATGGAAACATGATATGTTCTGATAAATAAAAGAAAGAAACAGAAAATGGAGGAGAGAGGAAAGTAGGGTCATTTCATTGACTATTGTACTGTACCTGCATTAAGTAGCAGTCAAAAGATATTAAAAAACTGATAGAAGACATACTGAATGTTTGTTTGTTTATTTGTTTATTTATTCATTAAGATTTTAGAAAATTTATTTATTTGACAGAGAGAGAGAAAGATCACATGCAGACAGAGAGGCAGGCAGAGAGAGAGGGGGAAGCAGGCTCCCCACTGAGCAGAGAGCCCAATGTGGGGCTCGATCCCAGGACCCTGAGACCATGACCTGAGCCGAAGGCAGAGACTTAACCCACTGAGCCACCCAGGTGCCCCAATTATTTCTTTTTAAAATATTTTGTTTATTTATTTGAGAAAGAGAGAGAGCACACAAGCAGGGGTGCAGGGAGAACTAGAGGGAGAGGGAAAGGGAAAAGCAGACCCCTCAGTGAGCAGGAAATATGATGTAGAACTCAGTTCCACGACTCTGAGATCATGACCTAGGCCAAAGGCAGACACCTAACTGACTGGGCCACCAAGGTAGCCCAAGGTACTAAATGTTTAAAAAAAAAGAGTAAAAAAAAAAAAGAATTAATATCACTATGTATTAAAACAAAGGTAACCACCAGTACAAAAATAGAAATCTTTATCAACAACAAAGCACAGTATAAGCAAATTAATCACAATATCAGAGGAAAAACACAGTAAACAAAATAATGTAACATACATAGTTAATAAAACAAAAGATACTATGACAGAACTGAGAATCACCATACCAGTCATATCAATAAATTTGATTAGGGTATACTCATTAATTTCAAAAACAGATTTTTCAAATTGGCTGACAAGCAAAACCAAACTCTGTGCTATATACAAGAGATAAACCTGAAACACAGTGATTCAAAGTCTAAAAACCAAAGGAATGTACAAGGCAGGATGAAACATGAGAATGTAACTATTGCAACCCTGATGCCAGAAAGTTCAATTTAATCCAAAAACATTAAATGAGGAAAGAATAAATTTTATACTGCTCAAAATTCCCCTGATATCACTCCAGCAAGAGATCTTCTTTATATTGATCTACTTTTTCCAAAGAAAATATGAACTTCCGATATGTAATTTACTCATTTCGTATGTCTAATAAGAAGTCTAATATGTTTAATATTATTTGATATACTAAATGAGTAAATTAATGACTAAGATGTCAGCCTATGAGGATAAGAATTTTAGCTTTTTGTTTATTTTTTTATTTTTTTAAACATTTTATTCACCAAAAAAAGATTTTATTTACTTGTGGGAGAGATAGCATGAGCAGACAAGCAGGGGGATGGCAGGCAGAGGGAGAAGCAGGCTCCCCACTGAGCAAGGAGTCTGGTGTGGGACTTGATCTCAGGACCCTGGGATCTGACCTGAGCTGAAGGCAGATGCTTAACCAGCTAAGCAACCCAGGTGTCTCTTAGTTTTTTAATTGGTATTTGCCACATATTTTGAATAAAGCCTAACACATAGTAAATGCTCAATAAATATTAATTAAATGAATGAATACATTTAATCAATTTTTATTACCTGTGAAATGGGAATAATAAGGTCCTTGAAGGATAGTTGTGAGAACAGGAAAAAAGGCATAGATTCCAGCAGAGTCATCTGACCCTTGCATAGGTTGAATAATAGCAACAGTAATAATAAAACAATATTAATAATGATGATAGTTTCAAATATAATTCTTGATGTCCTTAAACACTTGGCAATATTGGTTTGAAAAGACCAAAACTTTTCCAGAGAAAACAAAAACAATTGATAGAGTCTTATCTGACTGAGGTTGTTTAGATGAAGGGTCTGCAATTTGGTGCTCCAGCTTTCCTCTATGGTATCCGTTCTTCATTTTTAGAAACACTGTTATCCTGAATAGTAGTAAAATTTAAGACAGGCATGATACAGCTTTGCTCAATGAGTTTTGGTTACTATGGTGCAAATCATACTTCTATTCCTGCCTTTCATTTACCAACTCATCATAAGTTAAAACAAGGAACTAATACAAGAAAATACATGTGGTAAGCAACCATAAAATATACTGGTGACCAATACTGAATCATACAGTTCTCTTTTAGCCTCAACCATTTCCCCAATTTCATTGTGTGTAAGTCTGTGGAAGAATAAGTTGTATACAACATTTCAGCATGTTTAGGCGGGTTAATACATTTAGGACTCTCTGTAATGTGAATTAGTGATAACTAAAGTAACAACAAGTAAAACAATACTTTTTCTCTCTCAGATGGGAGAATCACAGACTCACAGAATTCTGGAACTTGAAGAATAGAAACCATTAACATAATTAAATTTAACAAAACACATCCATAGCTCTACCTATACTTTAGGTACTATACTTTAGGGGGTAAAGTAGTTTGATTGTGTTCCTATTTTAATTTTCATATATGACACTAAACTCAAGCTTCACGTGGACAGAGACAAGCAATAGCAGAATCATTAGAAAGTCAGGATATACAGTCATTCCATTTGGGTGAAAAGGTGAGAAACCAGCTGTGAGGATGTTATTCTGCAAGGAACACAGATATTATCTTCCCTTTAAATAGATTTGAAGATGTGCTTTAATACTGCTATATATTTTTTCTGCTCTACACATTCTAAAAAATACATTCCCCTCTGGGTGAAGGATGTTCTTTGTGCAAAAGAAACCAATCTAAAAAGTAAGTGTGGAATAGCCCTGTTTGTCAACAAGATAAATACTTGCAAGAGATCCAAGATTCAGTGGCTGGAAAAGGGAGAGGAACATTTCAGTGACCATGAAAGGAGGCAGTGGGAGTGTTTTATATACACGGGCTGACCAGCCAGATGGAACACATGGTGCTGCTGTGCTACCTCTCAGCACCCAGCCAACAGAACCAAGATGGCACAAGGGGAGAGCTCTACTAGGGTTTATTCTGGATACCTTGACTCTCATGAATGTAATATGTGTATATTCTTCTGTGGTACTAAAGCAGGTTGCTTGCACTTAACAAACCACAGGGGAAATTTATGCTTCCACTTTGAATCTATATGATCTTGAAAGGAATCACCGGTAAAGGTCATAATTCCAAATTTTAGGAGAGTACCTTGTAGAAATTTCAGAGAAAATATCAGAATAATTACTTTAGACAATACTGTTAAAAAACAAAGGTGTTTCTCTGTGGATGTGTGTAAAATTCAATTTTGGCAATACATATCAGATAATCCTAGTTGGTAAAAAAGAAGCAGAGGTTCTTAAGAAGGTGTGTAATACTACACGGCTCTCAAACGGACTCCTGTCAGAAAAGTACACTCTACATTACAAAAAGAGGTAAAAAAAAAAAAAAAAAAAGTGGGATGAGGTGAAAGAACTGGGCGGGGGGAGGTATCTGAGAGTTTCAAGTCAGGAAGCAGAGGTTCATAAAGCCAGACTGGCTTTAATTATGCTCAGAGTAAGAAAGCCAAAGATGAAATAAATCCACATATTGGGTCATAAGGCATCAAGTTAACTGTTGAGAGTGAAAAAGTTGTATTATCCAGGTTCTTGATCTCTAGAACAGAAAACTAATAGCAGCAGGAGCTAAAACTATTGAATACCTATGTTTCAGGTATCATGCTATGAGCCTTAGGTTAAATAAGGTTCCACTTATATCTCTGGTGCCATTTTGTTCTACCTCCTAGATCTAAAAAAAACTCCAGTGACCCCCAAATTATTCATATCTAAGGACAACGTGACATAATTTCACCTTATATGAAAAGACCCACAGGTTTTTATGTCCCTTATTTTAAATCTCTGAACAGCATATGTAACTGCTACAAAGATGAATTTAATGTCTGTAGAATTGGAATTTCCACAATAAGGGAGGAGATTATCCTACTGCACTTGAAAAACTATACCCAGGTGTGCTTAAAAAGAGATGCACATATAGCATATCCTGATAAAATTATCCAGGAAAACAAAAAGCCTGAAATCTTTCTCATGAAAGGAATAGCTCTTCTGTAAACGTAGTATTTAGGGGGCACGACAGTCACTATAAAAAATTGGAAAGGATGTAAAGCATAAAATAATTGGATTTATTTTATCTTCTCCTGCCATAGCATATCAATTAAATACTGGTTTGGATTTTAGTTTATCTTCAGAAAATATGGATAATAATATTACATACTTCTTCAGAATTGTGGGAATTAAGTGAGAAAACATATATAAAGCACTCAGCCTATTACTTAACTCATTATAAATGTTCAATGAACATCACTCTCAGTAAATAGGATGTGTACTTCAAAATAGCAGAAATCGGGGCACCTGGGTGGCTCAGCTGGTTAAGCCACTGCCTTCCTCTCAGGTCATGGTCCCAGAGTCCTGGGATCGAGTCCCACAGTGGGGCTTCCCCTGTTCTGCAGGGAGCCTGCTTCTCCCTCTCCCTCAGCCTTTCCCCCTGCTTGTGCTCTCTCTCTCTCTGTCAAATAAATAAATAAAATCTTAAAAAAATTTTTTTAAATAGCAGAAATCAGGAATCATGACTATTTCACATACCCTTATACCATCATTACCTGGAAAACAGCAGGTTTTTCCTAAATACACGATTAATATAGAGATCTGGACTTGCCAGGGTCAAAAATAAAATTGTAAATGTGATTTATAGGTTAGAAAGCTTCAACTCAATAAGTGTGGTGGAATCAAACGAGAGGAATATAATGATATATACCATCTTCCCACCATCTGGGTATCAGAACAAATTCAAGAAAATTGGAGTGGTTATCAAATTTAGGATGTTGACCTCTCCCAAATTCTTGGGAGTTCTCTTCTCAATCTGTAACATATTGCCCTATGGTTTCCCTTCTACCTCTTTGACCTTTCCTTCCAGATTTTTAATTGAATTGTTCACATTGTTTAAACTTTATTTCTAGGAGATTCCCTGTCTTCATGTTCTGCTTACTCTATCTGATGATGTCTGTATCTAATTCTACTGCTTCTATCATAATTTACATGCTAATGACTCTAAAAACTTTATCTCAAGTTGACTCCTTGTTGGTGAACTCAATGTCTTATCATCTATCTACTAAATATGCAGTAGATGGTAAGTAGTATGTACTAGAAAATTAGTTGGACTATTATCAATCTCAAACAAATATCTAAGTACCTCTAGGAACCAGGCATATGGTAATCCTCTTCTAATTTTATGCCATAATCCCAATTCCAGGTTCAACAAAAAATAAAATCTCAAATTAGACAGACAGCATTTTGAAATTATTCCTAAGTATTGCTATTCCCACTGTTCTGGTTGAATGCACAACTGAATTGTATGATGTTTCAACAGGCCTGGGTCTTGATGGCCAAATTCCCACAACATACAGAGTATGTCTTTTAATTATCCATAAAATCATATTCAGTGAAGTTTTATCCATCTACTAAAAATCCATTCTAAGTAGTTATAGAATTCTTATTTTGGTAAAGAGAGCTTACATACACATTTGAGAGCATTTGGTGTTGAGCTGAGCATTCTCAACTCAAGCACTGAGATGATCTTCAGTTCCTGTGTATACCCTGTGGTTCATTGTCATTGTCCATGGCCTTTTCTTGTTTCTATAGCTGTTTGTCACGATGATTACATTGATCTTAGCTGATGCTGAATAATTTCATAGTTACAAAGAACTGTTTGTTCAAGGCATGCTCTTCCTTGGTGATGTTTATTTCTATTCAACATAAACTCTCTGGAGTCTATTGACATGGAAGGAGTTAATTGTTCTTCCACTGAAAGGCCCAGCTTGCCATTCTTACTGCTATTTATTCTCTATCATCCCTAACTACTGACATTTTATAAAGTTGTCATTGAGTCTGCTCCAAGTGGCTTCTACTCATTCCTGAGTATAATTTTTGATCCCTGGACTTAAAAAGAACTGATGGTTTCCAGTGGAATCCTGATGACTAATTTATTAATCCCTTAATTTAATTGTTACTAAATAAATCAGTACACTCTGACCTGAGTGCTGAGCTTCTTACAGAGTAGGTCATGGTCTTTATGAGAATTGTTTTCATTAGTATTTAGAGATGTTCCTCTTTTTTTCAGGTGCACTACTGTGTTCTTCATGGCAAAGGCTGCTGAAAATGTGACAACTAGAAAAGTAAAATCCTTAGTGCAAACATGTATTTGTTATTATTACCTATTATTATGGATGTCTAGTTTATTGTTGTATTCTCAGTGCCTTGAACATGCAAAGTGCTAGAAAATATTGTAGCGAATGAATAAATGTATTGAGCACAGTACACAAGGCTGTGTTATGAGCCATGGAGAATATAAAATCGAGTACATGTTGTATTTTGGCTCCAGTAGCTCACAGTGTAATGGGGCGGACAAACATTTCATAAATAGCTATAAATATTTAAGAAATGACAAATACTGGGGAGGGACAGATTTATTAAACTGTGATATCTGGAAAGGCTTCGTGGAAGATATAGTGGTTCAGCTGGGTTTCCATTAATGCATTAAGGCCTTTGAAAAGCAGATAATGAAGACAGGAGGAGATATGGTTGCAGATTGATGTTGGTCAAAAGTAGGGAGAAAGAATGATAAATGAAGAGGGTATGTTTAGGGGCAGCACATACAATCTGTGTGATTATAGCACATTATATTATTTATACACGTACTCACTTTAATTTAGAAATCATGCACAAAAAAGATCTAATAATAAAAAATTCTAGTCTAATCTAATCCAGTTTATTTATTTTATTTTATTTATTTGAAAGAGAAAGAGCACAATTTGGGGGAGGCAGAGGAAGAGAGAGAAGCAGACTCCCTGCTGAGCTGGGCTCTGGACACGCGGCTCCATCCCAGGACCCAGAGATCATGCCCTGAGTCGAAGGCAGACACTTAACTGACTGAGCTACTCAAGCACCCCTAATCTAATCTACCGTAATATTAAAAGTTGACACCTAGCTGGATCTTCGTCTCATCTACAACCTTTATAACTACAATTATGGTGATGACTAGTAATTTATGAGGTATTTTGTTTGGTAGAAACTGTGCTAAGTTATTTATCTTCATTATATCATTTGAACATTAGTCAACCCTCCTTAGAATTCTATTTTGAAGATGAGGTTTAAATTGGTTAAGTAACTTGCCCCAAATCCAAACAACTGTAAATGGGGGCAAGATCCAAATCCAGGTTTGACTGATTATGGTCTTTGACAACTCTTTCTATACCCATGATGTCTCTATATTAATAGTAAAAACAGCTGAGAGGGATACACACTCATCTGCCCTAACTTGGAATAATATGACTAGTAAAGTTAGCATTTATGCAAAAATAAGTTGTTTGGTTTTCATTTCCCAAATGTCATTTGAAATTTAATCTTTAGTTTTTATTGATTTATTGCCTGTTTTTAAGTTCTTTGTCTTCGTTGTTGTTGTTGGTATTTTCTTGCTTTAAATATCCATGACATGTTACTATTTTCTCTTATCTTAAAAAGAAGTAACATTTTTATAAAAAAAAATTATCTGTGAAATTTTTTTAAATTAATTAATTTATTTTCAGAAAAACAGTATTCATTATATTTTCACCACACCCAGTGCTCCATGCAAGCCGTGCCCTCTATAATACCCACCACCTGGTACCCCAACCTCCCACCCCCCCGCCACTTCAAACCCCTCAGATTGTTTTTCAGAGTCCATAGTCTCTCATGATTCACCTCCCCTTCCAAATTACCCCAACTCCCTTCTCAAGGCCTTGTTTTATAAAGTTGCTGTATTTTGATCAAATACCAGGCACATTTTAAAATGTGATTTTTTATTGAAGCAGCCATCTTTTCTATTTCAAATTATGCAGCCAAAAAATAGGAAGGAAAAAGAAAAAAGAAAGAAAGACCCAGTTTCCACTTTATTTACCTGATGTGATAAGTAATCATCCCCTAACATTCAAATTCTAGGGGTCATCAGCTTGTGATTTATCTAGCTATGAACTTTACTTCTGAAACACGAAACTCTGAAGTAATACAAATATAGTTTATAGCATATGTCTAGAAAAGCACATTAAGTGGAGATTCACTCAAGACCGAGTCTCTAGAATTCTAACAATTACAGTTACAATTCAGGAAAAAAAAAAGTCCAAGTCTATCAGTTGTAGTGAAGAAATTAATTTATGCTATCTAAATCTACGGCTAAACTCACCACAATTTTACAGCCAGAAGTGCATCCAATTGCAGTTACTATCATAAACATTTGGGAGATGGATATTTAAATTGAAATCTATTCCATTTTGAATGGAAATGCGATATACATTGCATGAAGACATTATAGAGTTGTGCTTTGAAAATGGTTATCATATTGAGTCAGTTACTTATTCAAGGCTACAGGAGTATGTGTAGTGGGAATTCAATATCACTGAGACAAAAACACTGTATATTCCTCTGGGAAAAGCTTTCCTTCATTCCTATTCAAAATAATGTTTGGAGATATTCCTAAGGCTTGCTACAAAATTGTCTTCTAAATAGTCTCTGTGAAGTACTTTACAATATAATAGCCTTTAACTTTGCTTTCAGCTAAAATAAGTCAAGGTCACTGCTATATTGGAATATACTAAATGTAAAGTTCAGACAGAAAGATAAAGGAAAGTAGATTTTGTCTATATGTTATTATAGATAATACACATATTATGTTATAGATGTATAAAACTATGGATCCTACTGGATTCTCACTAATCAAAAAAGAAAATCAGTTGGATTTTGTTGATATGCTGAGATGTTATAAAGGTATTTATCTAATTTATCAATTTAGTGACACTCTCAGTAAAGGAATGGGATGTGGGGCTTATGATTTCATGCTGTCCTCTCATGATCATTCTTCTAGAATGTTCTAAAACCTTGTATGTCTTCTAGAATTTTACTTGGGATTAGTGTCAAGTTCATCAGTCTGTTGTTTATGCCCTAATGTTTAATTATAGTAAATACATATGAGATCTATCTTTAACAAATTTTTCAGTGTATAATAAAGTGTGATTAACTATAAGCATAACACAGAACAGCAGATCTCTAGAGCTTAATCATCTGTATAACTGAACTTTATCCCATCAAACAGAACATCCTATTTTCTCCTTCTCCCAACCCCTGCCAATAGCCATTCTACTTTCTACTTCAACGTGTTTGATTACTTTAAACTCTTCAGCCAAGTAGAATTTTTCAGTATTTGACCTTCTGTGACTTATTACACTTAGCATAATGTCCTCCAGGTTCACTGATGTTGTCATATATGGCAGAATGCATCCCCCCTTTTTTAAGGCTGAATAACATTCCATTGCATGTGTATGCCAAATTTTCTTTATTGATTTCATCCATCAATGGATATTTAAGTCGTTGCCACATCTTGACTATCATGAAGGGTGCTGTAATCAACATGGGAATTCAAATATCTCTTTGAGATCTGGGTTTAACTTCTTCTGGATAAATACCCAGGAGCGGAATTACTGGATCAGAGAGTAGTTCTATTTTTTTTTTTTTTTTTTTAAGATTTTGTTTATTTGACAGAGAAAGACACAGTGAGAGAAGGAACACAAGCAGGGGGAGTGGGAGAGGGAGAAGCAGGATTACCGCTGAACAGGGAGCCCGATGTGGGGCTCGATTCCAGGATCCCGGCATCATGACCTGGGCCGAAGGCAGCTGCTTAACGACTGAGCCACCCAGGCACTGCTCTATTTTTAATTCTCTAAGGAAATTCCATATGTTTTCCATAGTGGCTGCACCATTTTACATTTCTACCAATGATGTTTAAGGGTTCCAATTTCTTCACATTTTCACCTACACTTGTTACCTTTTTGTTTGTTTGATAACACCCACCTTAACAGATGTTAAGGTGATATTTCACGATGGCGTTAGTTTGCCGTTTTCCTGATTAGTGATATTGAGTACCTTTTCTTTAAAGATTTATGTATTTATTTTAGAGAGAGAGTGAGGAGGAGTGGGAGGGACAGAGAGAGAGAATCTTTCTCTCTGAACCTGGAGCTGGAGGCGGGGTTTGATCTCCTGAACCTGAGATCATGACCTGAGCTGAAATCAAGAATTGGAAGCTCCACTAATTTGCCTGTCACCCAGGCACCCCTTGAGTACCTTTTCATATACCTGTTGGCCATTTGTATGTGTTCCACGGAGAACTGATTATTCAGTCCTTTACCCATTTTTGATCAGGTTATCTGTTACTTTGTTGTTGTTACTGATTTGAAAGAATTCCTTCCATATTTTGCATATTAATTCTTATCATGTATATGATTTGCAATCTTTAGATTGTCTTTTTACTCTGCTGATTATTCCCTATGCTATACAGAAGCTTTTCAATTTGATGTAGTCCCACTTATTTATTTGTTTTTTAAGATTTTATTTAGTTATTCGACAAAGAGTGTGTGAGAGTACAAGCAGGGGGTGTGTCAGAGGGAGAATAAGAAGCAGGCTTCCCCAAAACAGGGAGACCAATGCAGGGTTTGCTCCCAGAACCCTAGGGGAAAATCTGCTACCAGGCTCATCCAGATTATTACTGAGATGTAGCTGTTGTCCTTGTAAGGCTAAATCCCATTAGCTAGGAGCCTCTCTCCGCTGCTTAAAACCTCCTGCATTCCTCATTTGCATTCTTTGTATTCAAACCAGCAATAGTGCCTGGAGTCCTTCTTCCACTTAAGGGGTCTCTGATCTCCCCTTCTGTTGTATCTGTGCTTCCTCCAGCCACAGAGTTCTCCACTTTAACAGCTCATGTAATTAAAGGGCACCCTCGGAGATATTCCAGGACACCATCCCTATTTTAGGATTCTAACTTAAATTACATCAGCAACCCTTTGCCATGATTCGCAGGAAGTGATTCATTGGTTCTGGAAATGAAGATGTAGACACCAGTCACATTCTCTATCACACCATCTATGAAAAGTGTTCAATGTTCAAAAATGTTCAATGTTCCCCTTTAGCAGTCCCTTGACTTGGCATGGAATAAATATTAGCTCAGTAGCTTAAAGGGGGAAATTTGAGGTCTTCAAAATGCAGGGAAACATTTTACAACTGACTAATACTCAAATGTTAAAGATCAAGTAGGTCAGTGACCACAAGCCCTTCAAACAGCAATGGTATAATGCATATCCAAGGTCACATTTATAATGATGGATAGAGTTAACAAAATAGAATTTAATGAAACTTGTAAATTAAATACTATTAAATACCAAGGAGAGTCTACTATTTTAGGTGAATTCTTTCATTAAGTAGATTCTTCTTAAATTAGAAAAAAAAAGAACTCTGCTATTATTGAAGATTATTCTCATTTTTCATAGCATAAAAATGTTGCAAGAACATCCCTGTATGCTTGCTCATTTTCCTAGGATGGATGCCCAGAAATAGTTTCTGGCCTAAGCATATGCACATTTTTTAAACCATTTTCCCCCCATACTCTTATAATTATTTTCTTTTTAATATTTTCCAATATGTAGGTAAAATACTATAGATCATTTTTTATTTCTATCCACTCAACAAACATTTACTGAGAATCTACCAACAGAGATGAGCAAAATAGATGGAAATCCCTGCCTTCTGAGAGCTTACACGCCAATAGAGCATGACAGACAATAATAAAATAAATGTTACGTGGTATTAGAAAGTGATATGTGCTACAGAGAAAAACCTGGGAAGGGATTAAGGTATTTGACTTTAATAACAGGCTAGACTTTTTTTTGTGGTCAACTCCAATATATTATAATTCAGAGCCAGAGTCCTAGACATAATCAAATGCTCTGCTTTGTGTAGACTCAGTCAGGAGTTGGGTAGCTGAGATGTCTATGATTGCAATTAATTTTATATATATGCCAGTTACATGATCTCAGAAAATTATCCTCCATATTTCTCTTACTGGCCACGCCACTGAAATAGGATCTTTCACCATTATATTTTTGTTTTTCTCTCTATTTTTGCCAAATGTCTTTCATCTACCTTTCAGTCTAAGATGGTGTATTCTCAAGCAAAATGCTATGACTTTTCCACAGGCTTCTCTCTCACTTCTCCTTCTCACTTGGGATTTTCTTTAGCAGCACCCTAGGTAAATGAACCTCCCTATCTGCAACTGTCTATTCCAACGCCTTGATCAATAAAATTTCATAGCCTTGCTTGTCACTTTCCATGGTGATTTCTTCAGAATTTAACTGCCATGTGGGCTGATATTTAAAAAAGGACACCTACTCACCTTTTTGTGAATATTAATAATCACTTACTAAGTAGGATTTAAATATTGTAGTGAGCAAAAAGCCATTAGTCTACCTTCAAAGACATTTATATTGTAACTAGGGATGAGGACAAATAAATGCCAACAAATTAGGGAAGTACCACAAAGAAAATAAACAATTATGTTTGAGAGAGATCACAAGGTACTCAGGAAGGCTATTCTAATGAGGCATTACTTAATCTGAAACCTGAAAGGTGAGAAAGAGCCATGCATCCTAGTACAA